>NC_132850.1:5855000-7055000 GCF_048164855.1 Canis lupus baileyi
GCTGACTCATAACACAGCTTTGCGAAAGCACCTTTCCTATTGGCCTCAGTTCCCTTGCCCATAAAAATGCAACAACAACCCCAGCCGAGCGTGCCTCACGGAGGTGTGAGGAGGGTGCGTGCCATCCAATCTTGCGTGTGAGAAGGGCTCGCGTAAACCCCACAAATTAGCTTCACCGCTCGGTGTTACTTGTATTTCTCTGGACCCCAGACCCACTGGGTAGGAGATTTCTCTCCTTGTTTTCGTGCGTCCGGGGTGGAAGCCATTCCCAGGATCAGAGCACCAGGGCAGGGCACCGGGGTGCGGGGGGGGGGCCCACCCGAGGCTCTGCTGCTCTTCCCAGGAGCTGGGAACAGAAGGCTTAGAATTCTCTGCACACATATTTGCTGACTTCTCTGCACTCTGCCAGCTTCAGGCATTCACTTCCCAGAAGTTTATTTGAGGAGACGCAGATGAGCCGGATTTGGGTTCAGCAGACCTGCCCAGACAAACAGGCTGAGCCCTTTCTCACTCCCTCTCTCACACACATTCCACCTCGCTCAGTTTCTCTTTGTCTGTCTGTCTCTCCTTGACGACCTGCTCCTTGGGCTCTCTCGCTCCTGGTGCTGTTTATTCTCCATTTGATCCCCTGCTCTGGATTCCATCCCTGCCCCTGCCGGCCCCGCTTCACGCCCTGGGAGGCTGACCCCGGCAGGCTGCGTGGCCTGGGCGCCCCTGGGTGGGGTTCAGCTGGCGGGAGGCACTGCCAGAGATCACAGGGAGCGGGAGAGGAGGGCAGGGATTCCTTCCCCGCTCCCTCTCTCCTGGGCAACATTTTTAGCAGCAGCTACGTTTCTCCATGACTACGGTCTGCACCAGGCATCTGTCCTCCCCAGCACCGGCCCTTGCCGGGCTGCGACAGGCCATCTCGCCCACCTTGCGCCATCGGCCCTAAAGGTGGTGAGGGCTTCCGACCACTGCCAGTTTCTGGGGCCTCGCCATCCCCTGTTGCTTCCTGAACTCCGCCCGCACCTTGGAAGTAACCCGCCCGTCACAGCCGCTACGCCTAAACCCTTTGCACTGAATTCCGCTCCCTGCCAGGACCCTAACCCAACACGCCTCAACCCCATCCACACCCTTGGGCATCCTCAACATTCTTCACCTTCTCTCCTTTCAAGTCTCCCCCTGAGCTCAGGGGGTGAAAGACTAAGATTGCTTTGCTTCCGTCATATCCCTGAGTGGAGGCCTCCCCAGGGTGCTCCTGGTCTTACACACACACAGACACGCGCGCGTGCACGCGCGCGCACCCCCCCTGCCCCCCAGAACCAAGAGCCCCTTCTCATCTTCCCAGCGGGTCAAGGAGAACTAGGGACAGCTTGGAACTCAGAGTCAGAAGAGCTGGGTTATAGCACCCCCTTTGCCACAAACCAGCTAAAGCATTTAATAACCTCCACCTCCTCCCATAGAACATAAAGAAACGCACACTTGTCAAGCTGCTAGGAGAGCGGGTGGGCTGACAAACGTGGATGAGGTTTGCAAACTCTAACCACGACACAGCAATGGGAAAATTATTACCGAGTCCCCACAAGGAGCCAACAGGACTGCAGCCTCTCTGAGGAGGGCAAAGGACGGCAGCCTCCAGGACGGCCACCATCTGGTGACCGTGGCTGCTCGCCCAAAGGCTGCTGATCTTGACATTGAGGTTGGAGCTGAACTAAGGTGAAATGCCAGGGTGAGGCCGTGGTTGAAATTCGGGCTGGGATCCGATTTAGGACGGGGCTGAGGTGTGGTGAGTGAGGCTGAGGTCGGGGTTAGATGTGCATTCTAACTGGAGCTGAGATCAGAGTCGGAGGTGGGTGAGGGGCTGTGGCTGGGGCTGGATGTTGAGCTGGGTCTGAGGCTCAAGGAGCTGCAACTGATATGAGTCGAGGCCTGGGCATGAGATTCTAGAACCTTCCCTGCCCATACAGACCTCTGCTGGGCTTTGGGGCTCTAACTGACCTGCATAGTGGACACGTTGGTAGGCTGACATCTCCTTCCCCACCCTGGGCTTTGCTCCTATAAAATTTAATTCATCCATTCAATGAAAAATTCATTACTGATCACCTGTTACCTGCTGAAGACTGAGCCCGATGCTGGAAATGCAGTGGTGAGCCGAGCAGGTGCGGCTCTACCCTCGTGGAGCTTATATTTTTAAAAGGGAAGGGATCCCTGGGTGGCTCAGGGGTTTCGCACCTGCCTTTGGCCCAGGGCGTGATCCTGGAGTCCGGGGATCAAGTCCCACATCAGGCTCCCTGCACAGAGTCTGCTTCTCCCTCTGCCTGTGTCTCTGCCTCTCTCTGTGTGTCTCTCATGAATAAATAAATAAAATCTTTTTAAAAAATAAAAGGGAAGAAAGACAATAACCTGACAAGCGCAGAACTGGACATATAATTATAGGTGAGCCAAGGGCTGTGAGCCAAAAGGCCAAGGAGCACATGAGGGCCATGGAAGGGCCACTGGATATCGATAAAAGCACCCAACGTCTTTCAAAGTTCATACAAAGGAACAGATGATAGAGGGATTTGACTCCAGCTGGCAACCCAGGGATGCTTCCCGGAAGAGGCTGCGCTGTGCTAGTTTCTGTGCGGTGCCCTCCACCCATGAAGCTGGAAGGCAGCGAAGGCCATAGACCCGAAGTCTGTAACCCCGGGCTCAGAGCCAGGCTATCCGGGTACAAACCAGTTGAGCTGCGGAGCCTTGGACAAGTAACTTCCCCTCTCCGAGCCTCCGTCCTATTCTCTAAGTCCACTCTGTGGACTCGTGTGAGGATTCAAGATGACGTGTGTCAAGTTCCCGGCACGCGGCAGGTGCTCAGTTAGTGCAATCTCCTTCCCCCGCACCCCCCCCCCACTTTCCAAGGCCAAGGAGGCGAGCAGGAACACCCCACCAGTGACCACTCGGGGGCCAGATGGTCAGGCTCGAGCTGTCACCCTGACAGGCCCAGGCGTGAGTCCTCCCTGGGGTGCACGCTCCCCAGAGCGCGGGCGTGATTACACAGCCGTCGGGACAACTCCAAGTTGGACTAAAACCTAATGACTGGAAATGAGACGGAGTAGTGAAAATTCCAGGCAGCAGATCTACAGGGGAGGTTGGTTGGGTAGGTCTTACCTACAGTGCGAGCGGAGGGCCCGGGTCACCCCACGGGCATCACCTCCGTCGGCCGCCCTGGACTCCTGGCAAGGCCACCTCGCCGCCTCCCCCGGACCCCCGGCTCCCCACCTCCCGCGGCCTGCCAGCCTCTCCGGACGCCCAGCCTCCCACTATTGCAGCTGTGCCCTCTGGGACAGGCCGTGCCCGGAGGCGGGACCTCAGGGGCCCGGGGGGCAGTGGCTGGGAGGCCCCTGATGAGCCTGATGCTGGACCAAGTGTCCGCTGAGGCCTGCGGCGGCAGGTGCAGTGGGCAGAGCACCCCCGGGAGAAGGACAGTGCCCCTGCAGGCCAGCGGTGGGGCCTTCCCGCGGGGGTCAGGGCACGGCGATCCTGTGCTGCATTTGGGTCTACACGGAGCCAAACCCCCACTCAAGACTGTTTCTGTGGATCCCTGGGTGGCTCAGAGGTTTAGCATCTTCCTTCAGCCCAGGGCGTGATCCTGGAGACCCGGGATCGAGTCCCACGTTGGGCTCACTGCATGGAGCTTGCTTCTCCCTCTGCCTGTGTCTCTGCCTCTCTCTCTCTCTGGGTCTCTCATGAATAAATAAATAAATTTAAAAAAAAAAGACTGTTTTTGAAAGACTCCTAACTCTGGGAAACGAACTAGGGGTGGTGGAAGGGGAGGAGGGCGGGGGGTGGGGGTGACTGGGTGACGGGCACTGAGGTGGGCACTTGACAGGATGAGCACTGGGTGTTATTCTATATGTTGACAAATTGAACACAATAAAAAATAATTTTATTTTTTTTAAAAAAGACTGTTTTTAGCTACAAGAAGCGGAGTCCTCTCCTGCTGTCCCTCCCCTCAGCAGAGGGCAAGGTTGCTGCCCCTCCCAACCCTCTCTGTGCCTCCTCCTCGAAAACTCCCACCAGCCTCTTTCTTTCCTCCACCTACCTCTCTTGGCTCCAGTACTCTGACCTATTTTCCCGTCCATTCACCTTACTCCACGCACAGGGGCCTCCTTGTTGCTTAGGCGTGCCCAGTCAGTTCCTGCCGCAGGACCTTTGCACCGCCTAGAACGCTCTTCCCTCTCCCCCAAGAAACAGCACAGCTCACTCCCTCGCTCCCTTAAACATCACCCTCTCCGAGAAGGCTGACAGGTTCCTGACTCATCAAAATTTTCAACCTCCTCCTAAACACTCCCCATCCCGCTGCCCTGCTTTATTTTGCTCTCCTTAACACGCATCACTAAATGCTCTATATTATACTTATCTTGTTCATTGTATGCTTCCCCCACAAGAACACAAGCTCCAAGAGGACAAAGGTTTTTGTCTGTGACTCTTGGCCCTGAAGCCCGCAGCCCCTAACACAGAGCGAGGCACAGGGAAGGCACCGGTACTAACTTTGCCGGGTGGTTGCGCGTCGCCCCTAACGACTGTAAGTGCCCCATAAGGGAGCGTCCACATGAGTATGTCCAGGGTGCCAAGCGGGATGCCAGAGGTCCCTGTGACCACCTCTGTGAGGGCACCAGATGAATCAGATCCAGGCTCTGGGCTCCCAGGGGATCCCGGTCTGGGGAGTGGGGGGCAGGAGAACCCCAGACTTGGGAAGAGCCGTTTCCATGTGTTCAAAGCCCAACTTCCTGGGTGATGACAGAGGAGGTTACCTGGGGCCGGGGGGGGGGGGGGGGCGGGGGGCGGTCAGGACAGCTGCAAAGACGCCTGCAGGAGGCACCAGGGGAGCTGGTGCATGGGGTTAGCCAGCTCCGGGGCCGCCCACGGCCGTGGGACCTCACGTGCCCTCCACCTTTCCGTAGCTCGGCTGTAAAACGAGGGTGATATCGAGCCTACCCGCTGGATGGCCCCGAAGATGAATCAAAGCAGTAAAGCTCCTTGAACAGACCCAGAACACAATTAATAAGCGCACAATAAATGCTAGCCATCATTGTCACTGCTTTTATTATTGTTAATGAAAACTGACAACATGCAAGAGAAAAGAAGTCTGGGGAGAAGCCGGGCAGAGGTTAAAGGCAGAGCTGCGGGCACGTTCAAGGTTAAAGAGCCTCCCATGGCTGCCTTGGTTTGGTAAAAGTCCACCAATGGGCTCTGGCGGGGGGCAGGAGGGCGGGCGGGGGGCCGGACTGGCAACATTTGTCCCTTTCTGTGGGGTGAAGCTCCCGCCAAGGCCGATTTCAAACTACCCAGTGACATTACTGAACACGAAGTTGGGAGGCGATGCAGGCCCGTGCGGTGACCTCAGCTTGCAGGCTGGAGGTCAGCCTCCACCTGCCCCATCCCACACCGACGGCCCCACCTGCTGTCCTGCCCTTGGCCCTCAAGTCAGGCTCTAGAAGGGGAAAGGATCGGTCTCCGGGGTGGGGGGCAGGGAGAGGGTTATTCAGCTGTGGCCTGAGGGCCATGTGTGGCTGGACCTGAGAGGTCCCTGCTCCAGGGAATCTTGAGAACCAGTGTGTGTGCGTCTGCGTGTCCTCTCTCTGTGTCACACACACACACACACCTCTGAATCCTCAGCCCTGAGCCCCACGCCACCTGGATACCAGCACAGCTGCCTCTGGGGAGGCCAAGGGGATTGGAACCCTTGGAATCCTAAGAGGAGTAAGGGAGGGGGTCTTCCCAGAGGCCCACCTCCCATACAAATTCCCTGCGGAGAGCCCTGGTCTCCCCCTGTGGGCTCAGGTGGGGGAAGCTCTGGAAACCAACTTCAGAGGCTTGGGGCTGGGCCAGCCCCCGCAGAGCAGCTCTACTGAGTGGGGAGGGGCCCTGGAGCTCCGGCTTTGCCACCTTGCTCCCTCCCTCCCACCCACCCTCCCCAGCAGGTTATCAGCGTGAAAACAGGAAGGCTGGCAGTGCTATTAATAATACATGAAGCCAGCTCTGCCCCCGATCAGGCGGGCAGGCAGAGGCGGAGAGGCAGCTCCAGCCCCCAGGGAGGGAGAGCGCCAGGCTGCTGGGTGCTGGGGGCCTGCCCGGCTGGGCCAGGGGGCAGGGGTAGGGGTAGGGGGAGCCTCCCTTCCTTCTCCCGTTTGCTTTGCTTTGTGGCGTCCAGCGCTCAAGGCCAGGTGCTGGCGCTCCCTCCATCGGGCTGTCAACTCCCTCCTCCTCAGAAACACAGCCTGGGTCTGAGTCTTGCAGAAGCTGCAGCCAGCGGAGGAAATTCTTCCTCCGGTCGGGGATACAGAAGACCCAGGTTCTGGGACCTGGGAGGCCGCAGGGGGGTCAGAGGAATAACGTGAGCTCTGGCCTCAAACCGACCTGGATCTGAATCTTGGCCCAAGCCCGCCCACTGTGTGACTTCAGACAAACCGCTTTACCTCTCTGAACCCCTGATTCTTCATCTACAAAATCAGAGACTGCTAAGGACATGGTGAGAATAAACAAAAGGACAGATGCAAACCCGCGGGCACATGGTAGTTGTTCAATACATGGCAGCGGGGCACTAGTGTTCCTAAGACTCTGAACTTGGGCAAGTTTCCTTCTTGCCTGAGCCTTGATCTTCACACCTATAAAATGAGGAGGCTGAAGCGGGTGCTCTCCGAGAGCCCTCCAAGTGCTGGCGGGATTTCAGTGACTACAGGGTGAGAGACCCCAGGCCACAGATGGGGTCTGAGAAGCTCCCCAACCACCCCTACCCCCGACACCACAGCCCTCTGGCAGCCCCCTCTCTGCAAATACCATCCGTGCCCCAGAATGCTCCTGCTCCAAGACCCAGGAGGTCTGCTGTCCGGTCCACCGTGGCCTCAGTCTCCCTGGTTATGATGCTGGGACAGCCACCCTGCCTTAGCCATCTAAGGAAGGGGTGAGAAGAGGGCAGGTCCAGGGGCGGGGGCGAGTGTCCCGGGGAGACAGAAGCAGCCTTGATCCTGAGTCATCATTAGAGAATCACAGAGAGCTCAGGGCTTGGGGCGCCACCGGTCCTTTCCACCTGCACTCACTCCCTCATCCGTTGCACAAATACCTGAGGTTTTGACAGCAGCCCTCTGTCCTGATTCTCCCTTGTTTGTCCCTCCGAGGCTCCTTCAGGAGCTCCTTTTCCTCAACTAGCCCTTTAAATGAAGGGGTCCCCAGGGTTCTGTCCTTGACCCCTTCCTCTCTCCCACTCACTCTCCTGGTACCTTTGCCTGCCTCACAGACACATCTGTCCCGATGCCAACAACCCCAGACCTCCTTCCCCAGATCTGTGGACACAAATGCCCACCGGGCATCTCCAAGTCCATGCCTCACGGGCACCTCAAACTCAGCAAGGCCTGGGCCCAACTCACCATCTGCCCCCAATCCCGTGTCTCTGACCATTTCACCCGCACCCCTCCTCTGAGCCCGACACACACCCTGTGCCACAGCCTCAGGAGCCACTGGGCTCCCTCCTCTGCCTCCCAGCTCCCCTCACAGCTGCCTGCAGACTCGCCCAAATCACGGCCCATAGAGAAGGAAAGGTCGTTTCAGCCCTTGGTCCCATAAAGCAAAGAAAACCCTGGCCTGGGAGTCAGAAGATGAAGGTTCAAGCCCCAGCTCTGCACTGAACCTCACAGGGCCTCCACTTCCTCAAATGGGGACAACAAAACACCTGCCTGGTGGGACGGGGTCGTCGTGAGGATTAAAGGATCTGCCGTGGCGGAAGCATGTAGCAGGTGCCAAGAACACATCAACACATGTCAAGTCTGACGACGGTGGTGCTGGTGGTGCTGGTGACTCGGTCACCCAAGAAACACAGAAACAAATAAAGGCAGACCTCGTCTTCAAGGAGCTTGCAGTCCAGCAGGAGAGGCTGTCATACAAAAATAAAATAACTATAAAGCAAGCGATGAATGCTTTTATGCTCATAGGAACAATGAGCCACTTGGGGGCCCCGGGGGCGGTGGTGGTGGCGGATCTCGCTGTGCCTGAGAGTCGGGGGCTCTGGACAGGAATGGGGCATTTGAGCTGGGACCGGGGGGACAGGGAGGAGTTCCCCAAGCAGAGAAAAGACAGACCAGCATCCCAGGCTCCGAAGTCCTGCTCCTTCTGAGCGAGGCGCCCTCTGCCTGAGGACCCAGAGAGCCCTCTTCCCCCACCGAGTAGAGCAGGAGGGTGGGCACATGGGTCAAAGGCAAACTCCCTACAGCCAGAGCTGCCCCAGGTGCCAGCGGAGACCCTCATGGGGCGGCTCTCGGGGCAGAGGGCTCTGCAACCCTCTCCAGGGTTCGGGGCTCCAGGGATCCCCTCTCCCTTATGCTGTCTCCCCAAATGCAAGGTCCATGAGGTTTGGTCTCCTCGCTCACGGCCACGACCAGCTCCCCGTGCCCCACACCCAGTGCCAGGCACAGTGCTGGTCTCCTTAACCTCCACCCCCACCCCAGGGTCTTCTCTGTGTCTGCAAGTCTGGATGCTCGGGGAGGGGGAATGACCAGCAGGGACGGCTGAGTCCCTGTGCACGCAAGTCTCCAGCACTCAGAAAATCAGAGATGCCAGAAAAACCCATCTGCTGCCTCTGCACCGCCCGCCAGGCCCCCTCTCCCCAGCGCGACAACCGACAACCGTACTTCCTGAGCGACAGGACCCAGGGGGGAGAAAGAGGCTGCAGAGAGTCCTCAGCTAGTCCCAGCTCTGTCCCTGCCTGGCTGCGTGACCTTGGGCACACTTTTATCTCCCTGTGTCCAGTTTTGTCCTTGGTAACTTTCAATCACTCGATCAAGATTCACTGACCGTCTATTTGATTCTGGGTCTAATACTAAGAACAGGGACTATGTTGGTTAAAAAGATACACTAAATCCTGGCTTCATAAGGCTTGCATTCTTTTTTTTCTTTCTTCCAAAGATTTTATTTATTTATTTGAGAGAGAGAAAGAGGGAGCAGAGCACAAACGGGCAGAGGGAGAGGTAGAAGCAGGCATCCCCCCCGCTGAGCAGAGAGCCCGAGGCAGGCCCGGATCCTAAGACCCCACAATCACAACCGGAGCTGAAGCAGTGGCCTAACTGGTTGAGCCACCCAGACACCCCATAAGGCTTAACATTCTAACTGGGAAAACAAACAATCAAAATGTAACAGACTGAATAGGTGACATGATGTTACAGGAGGGTAAATGCTCTACCCAAGGGATTAGAGAGGAACTGGGAGGCGTGTGTTTTAGCCAGGTGGACAGAAAAGGCCACCCTGGGAAGGAGAGGAGAAATCTGAATCAAATGGGGGGGAGTGAGCACGTGAAGAGGTGGGGAAATCACTCTTGGCAGAGGGAACTGTAAGTGCAAAGGCCCTGCGGTGCGAAATGAGCTTAGCAAGTTTAAGGAGTTCCAGGGTAGCCAGAGTGACTGGAGCAAGGGAACAAGGGAGAGGACAGCAGGAGAAAAGACCTGCCGGGAAGCAAGAGGATGGATGGTTCATCCAGGGCCCTGAAAGCCATGCTAAGCACTTAGTTTTCACCCTGTGTGAGATGGGAGCATTTAAAGGTTGCGAGCAGGGGCACCTGGGTGGTTCAGTCAGTTAAGCATCTGTCTTCAGCTCAGGGGATCCCTGGGTGGCGCAGTGGTTTAGCGCCTGCCTTTGGCCCAGGGCGCGATCCTGGAGACCCGGGATCAAATCCCACGTCGGGCTCCCGGGGCATGGAGCCTGCTTCTCCCTCTGCCTATGTCTCTGCCTCTCTCCGTCTCTCTCTATCATAAATAAATAAAAATTAAAAAGAAAAAACAATGTCTTCAGCTCAGGTCATGATCCCAGGATCCTGGGATTGAGCCCCACATCGGGCTCCCCATTCAGTGGAGAGTCTGCTTCTCCCTCTCCCTCTGTGGCTCCCCCTGCTTGTTCTCTTTCTCTCTTTCTTCCTCTCAAATAAATAAAAATCTTTTTAAAATAATAATGAAATACAATATAAAATAAAATAAAATAAAGGTTGCAAGCAGAGGAGGGACATGACCCATCCAAGATTTTAAAAGATCCTTCTGGCTGTTACGGCAACAACAGACCCTGGGGTAGCCCCGTCCGATGGAAATATCACACAAGCACACACGTAACTTAAAGTTTTCTAACTGCCATTTACCAAAAAAAAAAAAAAAAGTAAAGAAACAGGTGAAATTAATTTCAATAATATATTTTATTTCATCTAAAATATTATCTTAACATAGCATCTATATTGAAAAATCATTAGAGATATTTTCTTTTTTTTTTTTCATACCACATGTCTGACATCCAGTGCATACTCTACATTCGCTGCCTATCTCAATTTGGACAAGTCATGTTCCACATGCCCTCCGGGGACATGGGGACACCATGAGGGACAGCGGAGCTCTAGAGGGACGGGAGAGAAAGCAGGGCGGCCAGGTAAAAGGCAACTGCCAGGTACGGAAAGGCGGGGCTTAGAACTGAGCGCTAGCCGTGGAAGGAGCTAGATTACTGGGCAGCAGGCTCAGTGCCAGGGGCTGGTCCTTAGAACCTCAGTGACGGGGACGCCAGGATGGCTCAGCAGTTGAGCATCTCCCTTCGGCCCAGGACGTGATCCTGGGGTCCTGGGATCGAGTCCCGAATCGGGCTCCCTGCATGGGGCCTGCTTCTCCCTCTGCCTGTGTCTCTGCCTCTCTGTGTGTCTCTCATGAATAAATAAATAAAATCTTTTAAAAAAAATTTTAAAAGAACCTCAGTGACCTCTCATCTGATCACTCCCCAACCTGCAGGCTCAGGTGTTGGGTCTCCGAATGACAAACATAATACTGACCATGGAGAACATCCACAGGCCACCTTGCGTCCTAGGTACTTTCATCTCTCTGCTGGCTCCTGTCACCCTTATTACCCAAGGTCACACAGCTTCCCCCGCCGGGGCTGCCTTCTGGCTCCAGACCCTTAACCACCACGCTCTCCTGCCTCTGATCAGAGCACACGGGCACCCAAATCCTCCTCTTCAAAATGGCTCAGCACCTCCCGTGTGCCAGGGGGCACGCGTAGGGCCCTGGACCTTCCGAGCTTACCCACAGGAACCCAGACGCCTGTGATCTTTCTCCTGGGGAGGGGGAGAGAGCTTCTGCCCAGGAGGGAGGGGGCTGCGGGGACGTCCCCTCCAGCCTCTAGGCTCCTGCATCTCCCAGACCTCACGGAATCCAGCCCTGTCTGTTGAGGAAGAGGATTTAGAAAAAACAAGGATGTTGGGGGGGGTGGGGGGGGGTGCTAAGCTGAGCCCAGGCTGGGGGCCCATGGTTAGAATTAGCGCCACGGGTCAGATTCCCTGGAAATGCTCTGAGATTATGAGCTCTGCATGAAGGAGGTTTACTGTCACTGTCACTACACTCGGAACAACAACAGCAAGATGGGGAGGCAGCAGTGGGCAAAGGCGGACACTCACACCAAAGGAGCCAGGCTCCTGGGGAGCTCTGCAGCTGGGGTGGCCCTTCACCAGTGTCCCGAGTTGAAGCAAGGGGACCTGAGCTTTGCACACCCCTCACCAACTGACCAGCCACTGGTTGCAGGCTGCGTCCGGGGAGGGGGCATACTTTGGGCAATGAGCCCCCCACTTTCACCAAATCACCAAAGGCAAGTCCCAGAGCCAGATTCAGCCAGCAGCCGCCAAGGGCCCACAGGACTACAGTCAGGCGGCCAAGGGACAGGAGAAAGAGGAGGGGGATGGGGGGAGAAGGAGAGAGAGAGAGAGAGAGAGAGAGAGAGAGAGAGAGAGACCTCCTGACCTGGACAGCTTCTTCCTTCCTCCCAGACGAGGAGCAATCATGCCACGGGGGCAGGAGCACCAAGCACTAGGCAGCCAAGTCCATAAAGAGCCTGGGCTGAGCACAGCCGGGGGGAGGCTCAGGCACTGGAGGGACCCAGGCCCAGCTGGGGGCTGTGTCTCTAAGTCACTCACCACCCCCTGCCCCGTGGGGCCCCTCCTGGCTGGTCCTCAGGTCCCCAGACCCGTCCCAGCTTGGCAGCTCCCCTCCCCCACGGCGCCCCACAACAGAACACATCCCTGCCCCCATCCAAGTCCTTCTCAGCAGGCTATTGTGAGGTTTGAATGAGCTTAAGCAAGTGGAAAGTTTTGGTCACTGTGGGGGCTACCCACATGGGAGGGGGCTGTTATTAAGCTCCACGCTCCCTGCCCCGCCATTGGAAGAGCTGCCCCCCTGGGCCCGCTTTCTTCCCTTGCCCCGCCCTTCCCTCTCCTGGCCCTTCTCTTCCTAGCCTTCAAATCTCCCTTCTCCCACCTGAGAGTCTCTCTGAACCTCAATCTCTATAGCCCTTTCTGTGTCACCCTCTCCTCCTTTGGGTCTTTGACTATGGCCCTTCCTGCCAGTTTCACCTCCAACCAGGGCAGCTCCGAGCCACCCCGCAGATCTTCCAGATCTTCGCTGCCCACCTCTCCAAGCCAGGTCTGGGAGGGTCAGGCAGGAGGGGGATTGGCCTGAACTCTTGCTTCCATGGCAGCTCCTCAGCTCCAAGCTCACCCTGCCACCTCCCTGACTCCCTGTTCCCCCACCCGGCTCCTGCTCTCACCAACAGGGCAGCCAGGCCCTGACCCCGGTTCCCAGCCTGTTTGTTTACCTACAGTGGTGTGGAGAGGCTCCGCAGCAACACCACTTTACCGCTCCAAAAGCTCGGTGCTGGCAAGGGGCCAGCAGCTCCTGCAGCAGTGCAGGCAGGCCGCCAAGCAGCAAGGCCCCGCCCCGGGGAACAGCACAGCATGCTCTAGGCTGGGCTACGGTGAGGGTCACAAGCCTGGCCCTGCAGGGGTAGGAGCAGCATGCAACATCCCCATTCCCCGGGGCCCCAGGGTGCCCAAGCCTGGCAACTGCTGACAACCCCACAGCCAAGACAGAGCTTTTCCTATTGGCTCAATAAAAATGGGAGCCCCACTTCTCAAGGAGCTTCTCTAAGAACCAGGTGGGGAGAAGAAATAACATAAACAGAAGGGTCACAAATGTATAAACACTGAAAAGCTCTCCAACAACATGCACTCAATAAGTATAACTGAACCAATGACTGTGCATTGTTCAGTCTGCAATGTGTTTGATAGGTGGGTGGGTGGATAGGCGGGTAGATGGGTGGATGGGTGGGTGGGTGGATGGGTGGGTGGATGGATGGGTGAGTGGATGGATGGATGGATGGATAGACAGACAGATGGGTAAGTGGGGGAACAGGTGGATGGATGGATAGATGGGTAGGTGCATAAGTAGGTGGCTGGGTGGATGGGTGAGTAGATGAGTGGATGAATGGATGAGGGGTAGGTGGGTGGGTGGGTGGATGGATGGATGGATGGGTAGGTACATGGGTAGGTGGATGGGTGGTAGATGGGTGGGTAGATGAGTGGATGGGTAGATAGAATGGAGTCATGGTTTGCACGTTAGCAAGCCCATCAGTTATCTGATCTCCCTTTACCTTCATCCCACCCAGAAAACCCCCTTTGCCTTAGGGAGAAGACGTTCTGAGGCAAGCCTGGCTGGATGGGATTAACCCAGGCACCTCATCTTCTCTAGCTTCAATCTGCTGGGCCTCCTCCAGGAAGCCCAGGGCCTGACCCTGAGCTAGGCCCAGCCAGAACACGAGAAACTCTGGAGCAGAGAGGTCCTCAGGACCACCCTGCCTCACCCATGGCAGGGATCCTGGTCTTTCTGGGGTGGTAGACTCTAGGTACCCTAATATGGCTGGGAGATGCGAAGAGACTAGAGGAACCAAAGGGAGCCCAACTGTCTCCCCAGGCTTCCCCAACCCTCGTGTCATTGTAAAGATTTTTTAAAGTAATATATGGGGGGCACCTGGGTGGCTCGGCGGTTGAGCATCTGCCTTCGGCCCACGTCGTGATCCCGGGGTTCTGGGATCGAGTCCTACATCGGGCCCCCCGCAGGGAGCCTGCTTCTCCCTCTGCCTGTGCCTCTGCCTCTCTCTATGTCTATCACGAATAAATAAATAAAATCTTAAAAAAAAAAGAAAGCAGACCTTGAGGGCATTACGCTAAGTAAAACAAGACACACAGAAAACAACAAAAACTATATGGTTTCCCTCATATGTGGAACCTAAAAACACGAAGCAAATGAACACACCAAACTCAGAAATACGGAGAACAGGACAGCAGTTGCCAGGCTGTAGGGGTGTTGGGGGGGGGGGGTTGATGAAATAGGTAAAGGGCGTCAAGAGGTATGAGCTCCCAGCTATGAGATAAATGTCGCCGGGATGTAACGTACAGCACGGTGACCACAGCCAATAAAATCGTGGTGCGTGTTTGAACGTTGTCAAGAGGGTAAATTCTACAAGTTCTCACCACAAGAAAAAAAAATTGTAACTTTGTAGGGTGATGAATGGTAACTAGACTTATCGTGGTGGTCATGGCCCAGGATATGCAAATATTGAGTCATTATGCTCTTCAACACTAATATGTTAATACATCAATTACGTCTCAATATATGCACTATATAGATCTGTATATATATAGACACGCATACACTATACATACACACACATATACGTAAAGGGAATTTTCTAGACTCCATTGCCCCCCAAAAAGTATGAACAAGTGAGTGAATCTTGCTCCCGCTTAGCTACTCTACTTCAAACGCTGGAAGAACAAATCAGTATTATCTCTCTAGCTACCAAGGAAGATGTACGCAGTTAGCTCATTCCAACCCCAGGGCCTTTGCATTGTCCCGTCTGCCAGGAGTCTTTTTCCTCACCTCTTCACACGGTTCACGCCCTCACTTGATTCTAATCTCTGCTGTTGGAAATGAGAAAGGGCTCTGAGCGCTGGTTGCTCGGAGAGCTCCCCTGTCTTGCCAAAGTTGTCTCTCCTTCTCCAGTCAGGGACTCTCACCAAGTACACGCACACACACACGAAGACAATCCTAACTAGACAGTTCCATCACCCCCCACCACCCACCCAGAGCTAGAACTTGAGTCACAGGGTCTCTGACCTGACGGATGATCCCTCCCCCTTCACTGGTGACCATTCACATCCATGCATGACAAGATGACAAGGGCTCACCCAGGCCACAGAGGAGGTCACGCTCTGTCCCCAACCACACCGTCCGTCCCAATCAGCCATGGCCAAAAAAAAAAAAAAAAAAAACACGGTAGCATGCAAACAGGAGAGTCCAATAGCCCGGGATTTAAGAATTCTTGCTCTACCACTTAAGGAAAAAAAAATTATATATATATATATATATATATATATATATATATATATATATAATTAGTGTGCCAGCCTCAATGCTAACCTCCCTATGCACTTGAGCTCTTTTTTTTTTTTTTTAGATTTTATTCATTTATTCATGAGAGACACAGAGAGAGGCAGAGACACAGGCAGAGGGAGAAGCAGGCTCCCTGCGGGGAGCCCGATGCAGGACTCGATCCTGGAACCCCAGGGTCACACCCTGAGCCAAAGGGAGACGCTCCACCGCTGAGCCACCCAGGTGCCCCCACACTTGAGCTCATTTAAGCCCCATGACCGTGAAGCAAGGTAGGTGTTTATCTGTATTTTACTCGTGCCTGAGGCAGAAAACATTGGTGAAGTGCTAGGGCTCTGGACCGAGACAGAGCTGGGCTCGAATCTATGCTCCTCCGCTCAAGTGCTGTGTGGCCTTGGGCAAGTCACTGCAGCTCTCTGAGTCTCTGCTTCCTCCTCGGTAACGAGGAGATAAGACAGTCACTGCCTTTGATCCTGCTGAGGATCAAAGGAGGTTAACAGATGAAAGTGCCACAAGGTGCCAGGCATGCGGCGTTCAATCAAGGTCGGGGCCTGCCCTTCCCTCCTTATCTCGCCTGCTCCTCCGCCAAGGTTTGCAGGCTGAGACTGGTCTTCCCCCCGGTGCCAGGCACAGGGCTGGGCACAGCCAGCACACACAGAATATCCTTGCTGGTTGGCAGATTCGCCCAAGGCCTTGATTGCAGAGAGCACTCCCTCTCCCAGAGCACCCCAGCAGGGGACTCCTGCCTGCCCTGGCCAAGCGCCAAGGGAAGGTTCTGGAAGGGAGGCCCCTTCCTACCTCTGATCGTCTGCTCTGTTTGGAAGCCCTCCACCCACCAGGTGTCCTACCCTCAACCCCAGATCCCGCCCTGGTTCCTCGGGTCTGAGTTCCTGTCTAGAAAGTTTGGCGGGCACCCTGGCTTCTCCAAGACGGAGTCCCACCAAGAGCTCATCGGTCACTCACCCTGGTGCCTGGAGCTCTGACCCTGCCCCAGCCCCTCGGCTAAGCCCTGCCACGGGCTGACAGACACCCGTACTCCTACCAGCACCCCAAATCACCCACTCTGGAGCCCTGGGCCCCAGACTGCCCACAACTCAACCCTGAGGCTGCCATCCACCATCCCATCCACAGCTGTCACCTTCATGCCACCCCACAGCCCACATGCGCACACCCCAGGCCTACAGCCGGTCCCCACGAGCCCTGCCCTCCGTGGGACCCCGAAGCCCGGCAGAAGAATCACTGACGCACTTTGACATTAATCAAAGACACTCATAAATAAATATGTGTAAATCACATGCAAACCCAGGTGGGGATTTACATCTTTCGTTGCTGGGTCAGCATCTCCCAGCACCAGGGAGCTTTGGAACGAGAGCCCTCTCATGGAGGGGTCCACTGAGCAATCCCAGATTCACCAGCTGAGATTCTCGAACTTCCAAGCTGGGAGCATCGAGCAGCATTTACTGCGTGCCTACTGTATGCATTCTCCCAGACGCTAGCTCCCGCAGACGCTGACTGAGACAGTCCGTGAAAGGCTGAGAGCAGCCCCTGGCACCCAGGAAGCACCTGCTACGTTTGACTACGATTACTAACACCATCCTGAAGCCTCCGGTTCTTTTGAGCGCTTTGGTGAGGCTGCGATGTATAAACCCGGGTAGAAGGACTTAGCACAGTTCCTGTGCATAGTAAGCACTCAATAAATCTCAGCTATTTTTATTAAACAGCGTGTGTCTATGCAAACACATTCTGGAAAGACATAGTCGCTAGGAGCAGTTACGAGGGGCGAGGCAGAGAGATTAATGGAGGACTTCTGCTTTCTGTTCCGTGCATTCCTGAGCTAAAGGATTTTTACAAATGAGCCTGTGTTGCTTTTATCATCGGCAAAACCTATAAAGATATTCCTATTTGGTAGAAGAAAAGCTGCCAAGGTGGGAGCACCCACTTCTCAGCTACCTGCCCGCCGTTCTGCACCTCTCTCTACACTCCTGGGAATCCACGTCCCTCTGGACCTGGCAGGTGCCAGGTAGGTTCGGTTTGCTCTGGACACATTTATATTCATGACACCTTACGTGACATTCCCCCCTCCCCGCCCGCCCCGTCTGGCAGGGCCAGCGAACCTAGGAACCCTGGAACTTTTCTGAACATCAGCCAAGCCAGGCCTTGGTTCTTTCTCCCACCTGCCCTCAAGGATTGGGCTTTCGTCAGCTCACCAGGTACGAATGACAAGATAGGTCCTCTTCTCTGAAGCCCACGTCTTCTAAGACTGAAAGCCAGGGTCTACCTCCTTCTGATACTAAAAGCCAGTATTCACCCCTCCAAGCCCCTACACCCACCCACCCATTTAAAAAACAGAAGGAAACGGGGTCACAGTGGCCCGAGCAGGTGCTCATTCAACAGACACTCTTCACCGGATCCACCCCAGACCAGGAACCGGGCTGGGTGCTGGGGAGCCAGTTGCCCCCCACCCCCCCACCCCCAGGAGCTCAGGGCAGGAGAGGTGGATGCGTGAAGGGGAGGGACAGTGCAGGCCTGCAAATGCTAAGGGGGAGGTGGTCTGCACCACAGCAGGTGGAGGCGGGAGAGAGGTCACCATCCAGTCTAGAGCAGGAGCAAGGAGACCTCCCAGAGCACGTGAGCCTTGAACCAGGATGCGACAAACAGCAGGGGGGAGGCAGTCCAAGGAGAGGGAACTGCGTGGGCAAAGGGAGGAGCCGCCAGGGCCCCGTGTGTTCGTTGGAGCAGAAATTCCGTGCTGCTGGATTCAGAGGGTCGGCAGAGGCAGTACCCCGGGGGACTCGGGCCCTTGAACCCAGTGAGGAGCGGTGGAAGGCTTCTCGGGAGGCGAGTGACACGTCCCAATTGCATCTGGGGGGAGCACTCCGACTCGGCTCAGCTCGGGCACTGGGGGGGAAGGGAGACTCGTGACTCTCCTGGAGCCACTGAGGTGTAGGCTATGGCTCTCCCTGGAGGCTCCTAGAGCCAATGGCTCAATGGGCCTACAAACAGGGGTAAACTGAGGCACTCTACCTAAGGGTCCCTGCCTGGTAGAAAGGAGAGCAGGGACGTGAGTCTGACATGCACTCTGTTCTCAGCCGCAAACCAAAGTTGAGACTCGAGGGTGATTTTATCTGCGATGACAAGTCCACCCCCGGGCTCAGACAGGTATTGTTCCAGGCTCGGCAGACATCCCCAAGTCAGACAGATGTCCAGGACTCAAACAGACACTGCCCCCAGGCCAGGAAGATGTTGCACCAGGCCCGGGCAGATGCTGTGCCAGGTTCAGACACATGTCCTGGGCCCAGACGGAAGCTGTCCCGGGGCCAGATAATGTGCGGGGCTCAGCCAGGTGTCCCAGCCTCAAACAGATGTTGTCTCTAACCCAGGCAGATGCTACCCTAAGCTCACACAGATGTCTGCCACCAGACACACATAAAGATGCTAAGAGGTCCCCGGGAAAATATAATTCCTAAATCCTTCTTCGCCACTCCCACCCTCCACCTGCTTCCCTCAAGAAAGCTGAGGAAGGCCAGCCCTGAGCCCGGCCAACTCTCTCCAGGGCCCCCTACCCATCGGAGCCAAGGAGTTGGTCTGTCCCGATCGTTCTGTCCTTCCCTCGGACCCCAGGCTGGTCGGCTGCACAGAAGGAGGGAGGCACATACAGCAAGGCGAGGAATGGGACTCGTGCGTAGGACCCCAGGGCGTCTGGGCCATGGCAGATGGGAAGGCCCAGGCTCCCCAGAGCTGACTAGAGGCGGGGGGGGGGGGGGGGGGGGGAGGGGGGGTTAATGTCAAGGAAGGAGTGGGTTGAAGGAGGGGCCAGACCCACTAAGTCTTACTTCTAACCCACACTCTGAGCTGGGTGGAGGGAAAAGGTCCCGTGACCTCATCCCCATACTCATATCTCTGTCCAACATCCTAAAAACATCATTACCCGCTCATTGGAGGATAATTACCTACTTCTCCAGAGCTGAGCAGCTCTGGGCTAGGGAGCGAGGGGGGGGGGGGGGGTGATAGGAGGCCGGCCCAGGTGGATGTAAAGAGGGAGACTGGCCCATTCATCAGCTTGGCTGGAAGGACGATCCTCCTCCTCCTCCTCCTCCTCCTCCTCCTCCTCCTCCTCCTCCTGCAGCCTTCACAGGGATGCCCCAGATCAGGAAGGAAAGAGACCTTTCCCCTCACAACCTGTGCATCATTCTCAGGGCAGAGCTAAGGACGCGAGGGTTCATGAATATGCAAATTACCTCGAGCCAAGCCCGCAGTTCTCTGCCCCTCAGGAAGGTGAGAAAGGTGTGGTGTGGTCTTGAAAACCACTCTCCAACAGACACACCTCCTGACACAATTATGAACCCTGATGCACACATAGACCAAGCACAAGCACCCTAACACAAGCACACAACACTTTAGGGAGATCTGCAAAGTACTAACACACGAATTCACACAAGCACACCACGCCCCCAACACGCGATTGTCAACACCGCACCACAGTCTAACACGTCCCCCCCCCCCCCGCCGCTGCACCCCCACCCAAGCTGCCCACTCCCCACCTTCAATCAGGGCACAAAGTCAACACCAGGCCCGGGGAGGACACCTCACCCTTCTGATGAAGGTGACAAGGACTTCAATTATCATTCACTGCTCCCACCCCAACCCCGTGGTGGTGAATTTTGCAGCCATCCAGATGAAAAGTGTGTTTAAAAAAAAAAAATTTTTTTTTTTTTAAAGAAAGAAAGAAAGAAACTCAGACCCAGCCCCAGCCTTTCAGAGTGATTAATCCCTGCTAATGATTTACCGATTTGCAGAGAGCGTGTTCTGCATAACCGGATTGTGGGCATTAACACCAGCTCAGAGGCTGCTTTTCTGCCAAAAATGAAAGTAAATTTTAAGAGCAATTGACCACCGCTAATTTCAATATTCTACTGATGCCCTGGGAGGACCCTCACCCCCACCCACAGGCTTAGGGGCTGAAGCAGGGGGGAAAATATGCAAGGGAAGGTTCATCCCTAAGACAGATTTCACCTTCCATCCCTCCTTCCCTTCACCCAGACTGAGCAACGGGGAACCTTAGATTAAACTGGAGAGGCTGCTGCTTCCTCCCCTGCCACAGGCAGCAGCGCCCCTCCCGCCCCTCCACTCCTCTACCCCAGGCTCTGGCCGGCACAGACAGGACAGAGGGGATTAGGACACCTGGAGGGGCCGAGTGTCGAGGGGAAGAGGTGGGGGCTTGACAGCCCGGGACAGGGATCACACAGCCCACGTGGGAGAGCTTCCTGGATGGTGGGGAGCACGGTGAATGTGCCTAGCTGCCACCAACCTGCCTGCAGGCAGCAGACGGACACAGGGACCCCCGCCCTGCCCCAGGTGGGAACCTGTGACAGCAGGACCATGCCAGACTCTTTTGGTCAAAAACAATCCAGCCCAGAAAGAGGGGTGGGGGGAGCACAGGCATGGTCGGTCGCTCCTGCCACCGCTGCTGAGCAAGAACTGGCTGGGGAGCAGGCCGTTCCACTCCTGCTCACACAGCCTTACTCACCCTGGGCAGCCGGGGAGAAAAACCAAGCCACGCTTTCCAAATTTCCGTGGGGGCAGTGATCTCATCTCGCCTTCGCAAGCAACCCACCGGGGACCGCCCTGCCCAGTTTACAGAGGAGGGTACTGGGGCTGAGACTGGTCCAATGTCATCCGGCAGGCCCGAGCCTGAGCCAACCTGGGACCCTTGGCACTCGGAAAATGCAGGATCCAGGGCGTGAGGAGATGACCTGTGAGTGCTGGCCGCGTCCTGTCCCCCCACTGCCAGTCGGGCCTGTCCCCTACCCCCAGAACCTCAAAGCCCACACACACAGACGGTATCCTAAGACACCTGCTCCCCGCTGTAGCCCTCCCCATGGGCCCGGACCTGCCTCTCCTTAGCTTTTCTTGGCACTCATAACTTACAGTAAGAAATCCCGGGGAAGGCCCTGGAGCCTGTCTTCCCCCAGCAGTGCAAGGCCTCGGGTCTGCAGGTGCATCTGCTCTCGGCGCTTCCTGGATTCCAAGTACCCAGTGACCGGATGGCAAGACACAGCGCAGGGACCCAGAGTCTAAAGGGGGAAGCGGCCAGACTCAGCTGCCCCGTCCCCTCCCTCCCCGATCTTACTCAGTGTGCCATTGTGCTGGTTCGCCTGTCTGGGACGTGCGTCTGGAATGTCCCAGGGCATTTGTGGCGGCAGAGGTGCTGGTGGTGAGCGTGGCCGTGTCTGAATCTCTCGGGCGGGAGTGTGAATGCAGATCACAGAGTTGGTGTCTGTGACTCGGGGCTTTGCGGAGAGAACAACACGTGGGGCTGGAGTTCACCCCTGCAGACCCTCCCCAGCTGCCCCGCCTCGGCTGCGCGCTGCGAGACCCCCGACAGTGAGGGCCCCATCTGCTGGAGGCTCGGTGACCTGTGTCAAATGAGCAAGCGCTCGGTCACACTCCAGAGCCTGGAGGAGGCCGCACCACTCTGGGAAAGCCTGGGCAGCTCCTGGCCCCGGGGGCAGGCTGAGCAGGGGCCCCGCTGGGGACGGAGGCCCACGAGCCTCTGAGACTGGCGGCGGCCTGGCTGGGAGCTGCCCTCCACAGACAAGGAAAGTGAAGAAAAAGAAGAAAGAATAGGAAAAGAAAGGGCTTCCCTGCTTCCTTGGGACCAGCACTGCTGCTGAACGGCCCGGGCCAAACTCGGAGCTGGGCGTGTAATCGTGCCACAGGGTGTGGGTGTATTCATCGCAGTCTGTGATGTGTGGGGTTGGCTCCTTGTGCATTCGTGGGGAGACTGTGCCTGTGTGTGCGGGTCCATGTGCATGGACAGCAGGGTGTGATTATTTGTGTGAACTGCCAGGTAAGAGCCTCCACGCTCGTGACCCCAAGGGTCTGCAGGTCTCCTGCATCCGTGTCACTGAAGGAATGCTGGCTTGAGCCTATTTCAGCCTGTGTGCGGGTCCTGCGTCCGTTTTCCTTTTGGACACGCGTCTGTATGTACAACTGTGCGTTGGTTTGTGTGACTGTGAGTTCCAGCCTAATGGGATCCCTCTGTGTGTCCCTACTCTGAATCCCTATGTTTGTCCCTAGGCCAAATTGCATGTTTGTGTCTGCGCGTTGTGTGTGTGAATGCACATCCATTCGCATGCCTGAACCATTCAGCGTCTGCACAGGGCAAGCGGGCATCGACTGCCAGGTCCCAATTCTCCACCCCCTACTCTGTGAGGATGGGGCCCCTGGAGACAGGGGCTGTTTACCTGCAGGCATCTCTGCCAACAGGCATGTCAGAGCCCCAGGCATGTCCCAGACCCTCCAGGAACGAAAGCAAGGAGGATGTCAAGACTTCTGGGGAAAATCTGACTCTCAAATGCAAGAAAATGTTGACTCCAGACTAGATCCACACATGGTAGAGGGTCTCAAACTTCCATAAACAGGGAAAGGAATGTTATCCTTCCCTGGTCTACACTGCCTGCCCCCGGGGGCGGTATCTAACACTAGAGCTTCGGAGCAGTCCTGAGAAGCAGGCATTGCTCTCTCCCTGTTTTAAGATGACAAAACTGAGGCTGCAACAGGCAAAGCAGCTAGCACAGAGAGTCACGGGGCTGCTACTGGGGGTGGGGGGGTGGGGGTTGGATCGTGATGGAGCCTTGCTGGTAACCTAGGAGCCTGGCTTTGCTGCAGACACCCCTCAATTCCGCACATACCTGGGAACTCGGCGTCAGAAGCCCCAGCTGGCCCCCGCCTGTCCGCGGAGAGCTACCAGAGATGGGGCAGTGGGCTCTCTCTGCTGCGACAGCCAAAGCCACTGCCCCCGCAGGCACCCGCCCCCATCCCACAGCAACGGGAACAAGCATGAGGAAGAGTGGGACCTTCGTCGGTTCTGCAGCCTCGGACAAGCTCCGCTTCTTCATCTCTGCCCTGGGGATAATAATCTCAGGGCCCTTCTACAGGGCTGAGAGGTGCAGGGGACATGGGAATGAACGTAAAACACTGCACCCGTGGGGCACTGTCCTTCAAGTCTCGGTGGCAATTCAAAGGCTGGACATCGTTACAACTGACCACTGTCCAGACACTTCCATTCCTCCAACAGGAACCAAGACACTCATTGAATCAGACCACCGCAGCTACAAGGGACTGAGCGGTCAGCTGGTCCAAACCTCCACAACCCCACTCGACGGATAAGGAAACAGATTTGCTTAGACAGAGGAACTAACGTGCCCGTTCGCTGGGCACTCACGATAGAAACCACCAGAGTAAAAGCCCTTCCTGAGAGCCTTCCCTCCCCGCTCCCCTCATTGTCTCAGCCCACCCTCTGCCTGCCCTCAGTGAGGCAGGTGGGCTGCCTACAGTCCTGTTAGTCCCAATTCACAGGGAAGAAAACCAAGAGCTACAGAGATTGACCCGAGTTATTCTTGCCCAGAAAGCTGGTGGCAGGTCCAGGTAGGAAGCCCATGCTTGAGTGTCATGCTGGCCTGGTGAGGGCTGGCGTGAGAAGCACCTTCACTACAGAATTCCCACCTTGGCCCCACCTCTTGGGTCTTGGGGACAGGCCAGCGAGGCAAGTGCTTTATGATCTCATGAAAGAACAGTGACTCAAGGTGATCACTTCTTGGGCCAGAGTCCAGGAAAGCCAAGCATCCCCAGCTGGGTTCCGACACAGAGCTCCGTCACGGCTCTTGCAGCAAGGGTGGCACCCAAGAAGACTGCTCAGGACAGTGGCCAACGGCCAGACAAGGACCCTGCCTTGTCTCACGCCATCCTTTGAGGGCTGGCCAGAGGCTGGTCTGGGGTGCTTAAGGGCCTGGATGAGCGGTCTGTATCCAGGCTGACCCCTGACTCTGCCTCAGGACCATTCCCACTGCAGCTGGCACCTGAGCCCCCATCACCCTTATTCTATTCACTGAGGCTCTGTCCTACGGTCCTAACTTGTCCAGCAGGGTCCAGCTGGGCCGCCAGCTCAGTTCTGTGATCTGAGACCCCAGGGCCCTGGAATCGACAGATCCACTGGAGGTTAAGACCAGACGGCGGGGGGGGGGGGGGGGGGGGGGGGCGGGGGGGGCGGGGGGGGGCGGGGGGGAATGTGAGCTGCCAGCTGGAAGACTCCCTGGGACCCAAGCCCTCTGTGCAGGACAGAGGTGGAGGCCGCAGGTCACTACGCTGGGCCTCCTCCCGTCCAGTGTGGGGCTTAGAGGCACAGACTAGCTGCGCTGACGTCCGAGACCACTCGGGATCTCTCCAGGCGGCCTCAAAGAGCTGGGGAGACAGGAAGATCCCCGAATTGCACGCCGCACCTTTCTAACAAGGCGTCCTCCGTCTCAGCTCCCTGCTCTGCAGGCCCCCAAGGCAAGCCCGCTGAACTCCAGCCCGGACAGCTCCCGGCTCGCGCGCAGGATTCCAGGGGCGCGGCCGCCCTCCCCCAGGTCCCCCCCAGGTCCCCCCAGGTCCCCCCAGGTCCCCGCCACTCCTCACCAGGAGCAAGTTTCGCGTCCGGGCGTGACCCCGTCGTGACCCCGGCCAATGAGCGGGTCACGCAGGGAGGAGGAGCGAGAAGGCGGCAAAGCGTGGGACGGCCCCCCTCCCCCGTGGGCCGGGGATGTCACCACCCCCGCCGGCGGCGCTGCCCCGGAGCCCCGCGCTGCACCTCGAGGTCCTCTGCCGCGGGAAGCCCGGAGCGCGGCCTGGCTCGGGAGGCTCCCGGGTCCCCGCCGCGCCCGCCCCGCGCCCGCCCCGCGCCCGCCCCGCGCCCGCCCCGCGCCGCCCGCGCCGCACTCACCTGGTCCGCGGAGCCCGGGGGGAGGCGAGCCCGCGCCCGCGCCCGCCCGGCGCGCTCTCGGGGCCGCGTGGGTCGGCGGAGCTGCGACGCCGGGTCTGGAAGGGGAGGAGGGAACACGGCTCGGCGCCGGCGGGCAGCCCGGGAGGCGAGGCGGCGGGGAGCAGGCGCGCCCGCACCGCGCCGGCCCGCGCCGCCCCCCGCTCGCAGCCGCCCGGCCCCGCGGGGAGCCCGGCCCGCCGGCAGCGGCGCTGCGCAGCGCGGCGCGCGGGGCTGAGCCGCTCCCCGGAGCCCGAGCGCCTCCCGGAGCCCGCAGTCCCCGCAGTCCCCGCAGTCCCCGCCGCCGCCGCCGCCCGGCCGCCCGGGCGGGAATCCAGTCCGCGCGGAGTGTGGGACCCGCGCGCGCGGAGCCTCCTGGCCGGGGGTACGCGGGGCCCACGCAGGCGGGACGAGAGGGGGCGCGGTCCCGGGGCCGCCCCCGCGCCGCGCCCCACGTGGCGGCCGCGCCCCCGGGGCGTGAGTCCGCGCGGACGGCAGGGGGGCCGGGAGCGGAGCCGCGGCGGCCAATCAGCGGCGGCGGCGCGCGGGACCCCGGGAGCGAGGCCCAATGGCGAGCTCCGGGCGGCCGGGCCGGGCGGCGGGCGGGCGCGGGGGGCGGGGGCCGCGGCCGGGGGGCGGGAGGCGGCTCCGCGGGCAGCCAATGGGCGGCGGGCGGGGTGGGGCTCCGGAGCGCCGAGCGGGTCGGGGCTTTAAGCCGGCGGAGCGCGGCGGCGGGGCCCGCAGACGGAGCGGAGCGGCGGCGGCGGCGGCGGCGGCGCGGCGCAGGGCGCGGGGCGCGGGGCGCGGGCGGCATGGCCACCACCGCGCAGTACCTGCCGCGGGGCCCCGGCGGCGGAGCGGGGGGCACGGGGCCGCTCATGCACCCGGACGCCGCGGCGGCGGCGGCGGCGGCGGCGGCGGCCGAGCGGCTGCACGCGGGGGCCGCGTACCGCGAAGTGCAGAAGCTGATGCACCACGAGTGGCTGGGCGCGGGCGCGGGCCACCCCGTGGGCCTGGCGCACCCCCAGTGGCTGCCCGCGGGCGGCGGCGGCGGCGGCGGCGACTGGGCCGGGGGCCCGCACCTGGAACACGGCAAGGCGGGCGGCGGCGGCACCGGCCGGGCCGACGACGGCGGCGGCGGCGGCGGCGGCGGCGGCGGCGGCTTCCACGCGCGCCTGGTGCACCAGGGGGCGGCCCACGCGGGCGCGGCTTGGGCGCAGGGCGGCACGGCGCACCACCTGGGCCCGGCCATGTCGCCGTCCCCGGGGGCCGGCGGGGGCCACCAGCCGCAGCCGCTCGGGCTGTACGCGCAGGCGGCCTACCCGGGGGGCGGCGGCGGCGGCCTGGCGGGGATGCTGGCCGCGGGGGGCGGCGGCGCGGGGCCCGGCCTGCACCACGCGCTGCACGAGGACGGCCACGAGGCGCAGCTGGAGCCGTCGCCCCCGCCGCACCTGGGCGCCCACGGACACGCACACGGACACGCACACGCGGGCGGCCTGCACGCGGCGGCGGCGCACCTGCACCCGGGCGCGGGCGGCGGCTCGTCGGTGGGCGAGCACTCGGACGAGGACGCGCCCAGCTCGGACGACCTGGAGCAGTTCGCCAAGCAGTTCAAGCAGCGGCGCATCAAGCTGGGCTTCACGCAGGCCGACGTGGGGCTGGCGCTGGGCACGCTGTACGGTAACGTGTTCTCGCAGACCACCATCTGCCGCTTCGAGGCCCTGCAGCTGAGCTTCAAGAACATGTGCAAGCTCAAGCCGCTGCTCAACAAGTGGCTGGAGGAGACCGACTCGTCCAGCGGCAGCCCCACCAACCTGGACAAGATCGCGGCGCAGGGCCGCAAGCGCAAGAAGCGCACGTCCATCGAGGTGGGGGTCAAAGGCGCGCTCGAGAGCCACTTTCTCAAGTGCCCCAAGCCCTCGGCGCACGAGATCACCGGCCTGGCCGACAGCCTGCAGCTGGAGAAGGAGGTGGTGCGCGTCTGGTTCTGCAACCGGCGGCAGAAGGAGAAGCGCATGACCCCGGCGGCCGGCGCCGGCCACCCGCCCATGGACGACGTTTACGCACCGGGCGAGCTGGGGCCGGGCGGGGGCGGCGCATCGCCACCCTCGGCGCCCCCGCCGCCCCCGCCGGCCGCGCTGCACCACCACCACCACCACACACTGCCCGGCTCGGTGCAGTGACCCCGCGGCCCGGGCCCCCGCGGGCGCGTGGCGAGGCGCCGCGCGGCCTGAACTCTTCTTCTTTTTGTTTCTTTTCTTTTTTTTTCTTTTTTTTTTTTTTCTCTCTCTCTCTTTTTGTTCGGTTGCTTTGGATTTTACAAAAAAAAAAAAAAAAAAAAAAAAGCCCAGAAACTTTCGAACCTAAACCAAACACCCGGACGACCCTCTCCGGCGAGCGGCGAAGACGGCCCGACAGGCTGCGTCGCCCGAGCCCCCGGGAGAGAGGAGCGAAGATCCGGGACGCGCCAACTCACCCCGCCGCCTGCTCCCCGCCCCCATCCCCTCGGAGACCCCCGCCTCCCCCTGCACCCCTCCCACCCCCGGGCTGTTCGGGGCCGGATCCCGGCAGCGGCCTCCCCGCAGCGACAGGTAACGCGGTACGGGGTTAGGGACCCCCCGGGAGAGAGGATGGAGACAGGAGGGCCCCCTCTCCCCAGCCTGCGGGTCGAGGGTGAGGGACTGTCGCTTAATCCGCTCCACGCCTCTTCTCTCCCGCAAGGATGCGCCCCATCCCCCTTTTTACCCTTCCTCCGGGCTTGGTTTTGTTGTTTTTGGTTGGTTTTTTGGTTTTTGCTTTTTGTTTTTTTTTACGGTTTTTATTTATTCATGGAGCCTCTCCCCGGCTCCTGGGGTCCTTCTAACTCCGCCCGCGCCCTTAATTTAAATCGCTGTATACTGTATTTATCGGGGCCCCGGAGGGGAGGCCGCGAGAGCCGCGTCTGTGTATAAAAGCAGGAAATAGCCAAAGCTTTAATCTAGCCTAATTTATTTTTCCCCCTTACCTCCCCCTGCCCTTACACCCCACCACCACCATCACCACCACCACCATCGCTCCACCCCCCCCCAAAAAAAGCAAAACAAAAACAAAAAAAAAAAACTAACAAAAAAAAATTCGAGTGTTCATTTTTCGTTTCGTTTTATCCGAGCTGCGATTCGGTTCCCGGCCACGCGGGAGGGGTCTGCGCTCCCCACGCACACCCCCCGGGAAGAGGCTTCTGCCCCACTGCAGACTGACCGCGGCCCAGCAGGGCCCCCCCATCCCACCCCTGCTCCCCGCGGGGCACTGCCCTCCTGGCCACCGACAAACGAAAACTTGAAAAAGTTGGAGGTATTTTTTAACCAGCTGTAGAAATAAGCCGTTCCCTGCGAACCTTCTGCCCTGATTCCCGGCAGCCTTCACCCGCTCCCTCTCCAGCCCGACCTGGGATGCGGGATGCAGGGGGGCGGCCAGGAGAGAAATTCCCCAAGTTTGGGGTGAGGTGGGAACCATGTAAATATGTGAGATATGTACACACTTGGCGGGGAGAAGAAACATTTTTGTGCTTGGTTTTTATTTTTGGTTTTTCCGGGTTGCCCTCCATCCCCATCCGAAAGGATTTTGTACACCGAATAATCCGAAGGGAAAAAAATATTTTAATATGATTTCCAGATTTCTGACCCATCTCTATTTATTTTCTGGATGTGTTTGGAGCTTCCCCCTTCTCCGTTTCTTCCGTTCTGTTTGTTACAGTTTGAATTTAAATTTTGTTATTTTATTTTTATTATTTTTTTGGAACAATGTTTTGGTGCATTCTTTGTATCTTTATTGCAAAAATAATAATAATAATGTAGACTGGGAAGTTCCCTTTATATTTATGTTATAGTAAATATTTTATTACTCACATAAACATGTACCCCAGGGCTGTGTCCTGTCCTTTTTACTACCAGGGTTGGGTCGGTTTGTGGGTAAAGTGTGTGGATACCCTGGCTAACCTCCCCTAAAGTTCTGGCCACACTATCTTGGAAGAAGGTGACCACGCAGACCTTCTTTCAGACCAGCCTGTTAACTTGGGCGACAGTTGAGCCCCTGTCTCAGTGAGTGAGCTTAGGGAAGATGCTGCCTCATGTCCCCTCCCGTACACAGACTATCCTGAGACCAGACCAGGGCCTCCAACACTGCAGACACCACACTGAAATGGGGACAGCCGTTCCTCAGGCACAACGCAACTGCTTCTCAGCCAAGGAAGAAGCCTGCCTCACCTGGGACCACAAGCCTGGCACCTTTGTATCCCCACCCAAGACGCCAGCCCCAGCTTCGGTTTCACTCTGCACTCCACGCGTGAGGGTCCAGGCCAGCTCTACCCTTCCAGGTCATGGGGCCGTTGGAAGCAGGGTCAGGCCACACCAGCCCAGCCCAGCTGGCTCTCCACTCACAAACAAATGGTGCCCAAACCTACCTGGATCCGCTGGGAGTCCCAACAGCTTCGACAGCAGCCCTGCAGGTATTAAGTGGGCCTGGGGAGGGAGTCCTGCCTGTTGGCTTAGGCAAAGCCAGTCCCACCCGTCTGCAAACAAGCCACCTGGCCCAACTTCCCTCGCGGAGGAATGAGCCACCAGAAAGCCCTCCCCTCTCTCCAGGGATGGGTGCCCAAGAACTACCCCCCCCCCAACTCAGGGAGTGATGCGTATGCCCATGGGAAGACTCGGCGGTTGTGCAACCATGACCAGGGTGGGGAAGACACAGTCTCAGACGTCTGCCTTCTCAAGCTTTCAGCAGCGGCGTCTCCCCCTCCCCAGTGTCATGATGGTGGGGGCAGATCGGGGCTCCAGGGCCCAAGCCCAAGGTTGCCCGTGACCCAGTCAAGATCCTCGTTGCCTTTAAAGCAACTTTTAAAGGTATTAACAAAATATAGCTCTTGCTGTTTCCTCCATAGATGCAGTTCTTTTCCCTTCTCAGGAGAAACCACCTGAGGTTTCTGTCACTTTTCATGGACACAAAGCCTGAAGCAGCACAACCACTTGATGGGGGAGAAAGCTGTGTCCCTAGTGAGGGGAGATGGGGGGGCTGCTGGCCAAGCCCAGGCTGGGAGAGGCCTAGGCTCCAGCCGATGGCATCTTGGGCACCCAGAGAGGTGTTCCCAGGCCGTCCGTTTGGTGGTCCCCGGCCAGGCTGAGGCTCTAGGACGATGGTACCATGCTGAGCGTTCCCGGTGACTTTCTGGGCTCTGACCCTCAATCTCGGGAGGAATTGTCTCTGCAAGTACAAAGGCCGCCAAGATTTCCCAAGGCTCAGCCTCTCACTCACCGCTGCTTTCTTTTTCCTCCCTCCTTCAGTCCAGCCCAGTAGGCAGTGAGCCCTGTGACTGGCACCCGTGTCCCGGCCGTTGCACATCCTGGCGGGCCAGGCCAGGCCCCAGGCTTAAGGACGGGGCCGGGGATGCAACGGCCAGGTGACAGCGTGGCCTCCATTTCCTGCTCCACTAAGTACAGAACTTCACATCAGTCCCACACTCCCCCACACTCTCCTTATTTCTCCATTCCTGGATTTGTCCCAGCCTCGGGGCCCTGAAATGGAAGCAAGCGAAGCTCAGAGCTCCCTGCTGCCCGCACCGCCCTGAGCCGCAGCGGGTTTGGAGGTTGGAGAGGCACCAGGGAAGAGGGGGCCTTTCCCTGGCCTCTGCCTGCAGCTGACACCAATTGATTGATTGATTTCCTAATTGTCTGCTTAATCCCATACAAGAGGGTGGATTTATTATTTAAGCAAGTCAACTCAAAAACAGCAAAACAATGTGGCCTCCCAAGAACCTGCGGCAGCTGAGGAGTAGAACAAAACAAACAAACAAACAAAAAATTAAGAAAAAAAAAGTGGAAACGAGGATGGAAGAAAAGCTTCCACTTTGTGAAGATTTTACTTAATGAGACAGCAGCCTGGGACAGGTACTCAGTGACCAAGTGCTTGGTCACAGAAGTCCCCGGGGCTCCTCTCCCCAGTCTCCAGCCCCAGGTGACAGTAGGAACCGCTGCTCATCCGACTGTGTGAGGAGAAACCACAGGGAGAGGGAGATTGTGCCCTGGAGTCTGAGTCCCTGGATAGAATACAGTTTAGGACAGGTGTCTCCGTCCCGTGTGGGTGTGCAGCTACCTGTTCACTTCCGAGAGCCTCACACACGTCCCTTCGCCCAAGAGAGGCAGATGGCCCTAGTATCAGCCTGCAAGGAAACCCAAGTGCCCAGTTGTCGTTGTCGGGTCCCGGACTCTCTCCCCTCCTCACTTGAAGAAAATCATTGTCTGCGATCGTGTGGCCACAGATTGTGCTCGTTAGGAGAGCATCAGTCTGCCCGTGGGAACCTCTGGGGGTTGGTTATGAAGTTGTGTGCGCGCCACTGTGCCTGCAAGTCCAGAGCCACTCCCAGAGGTAAGCAAAGGAAGGCCAAGCTACACCAGTAGCACAGTGGGGGGTGGCCATTGTGGTCACCTGTGGTCACCAAGGCAAGCGCAGCAGGTGCTTCACCCTAAACCTTGAGGACATCTATATTGTCCCCCAACTCCTGCCCCTTGAAGTTGTGCTAGGTTGTACGTTGTACGGCTCGGGTCCTGTGCCATCATCCCTTGACCCCAGGACCCGACTGGGTGCGCACAGGACGAGCTGACTCCCAACCCTAGCTGCCCACCTAGAGCTGTTTGGAATCAAGTCTCCTCCAGAGGGAGGCTCTGGAGCTGCGTGTGGGAGGGTCAAGCTCCCAGCGACGACCCGGGCCCTCAGGCTTTTCCCAGCAGGGCTTGGGCTCCAGAAAGCTCCAGAGGGAGCCCCACCTGAGCAGGAGTAGGAGTGAGAGTAGGTTGGTCATCTGGCCCAGCTGCTCCCCCTAAGCTCAGCGACCAGGAGTCACCCGGGACCTCCAGCTTAGTGACAGAAGCCAGAGGAGCCAGCGATCTGGGCCCTGCCTGGCCTATTAGAAGGCACGGTTTGGCTGGCCCTTCCGGGCTCCATGTGGGAGGACTGCCCTCTATTGGTCCCTGAGCTGGGACCTGGCCGCAGTCCCCAGGACTGACCTCGCAGCTGAGCATTCCCGCCACCGCCCCACACACTGTCCCAAAATCCAGCTTCCAGCTGGCTACTCTTGGGGGGGTGGGCGGTGGCACAAGGCCGAGCAGAGGCAACTGTCCCCTCCCAGAAGGCAATCCTGCTTCACACACACACAGGCTTGCCCACACCCTTCCCGCACCCACCACCCCACCCATTCGCCGTCACACTACCTCCTGTCCCTCTCCCACTCACACGCATCCCCGGGCCTCCTCCCCTCGGCCAGCCAAAACCCCAAGCTCGCCCTGCCAGCTTGCCCCCCACACACGTGCTCACACACTCGAGGTCACACCCGCACCACCGTAACGCGGCCCAGGACCAACCCTGTGGTCTCTGGCACCGAGCTCTCTGGAGCTACCTGGCGCTTGTAAACACCTGACTTAACACACACAACCGTGCCTTGCAGCACTGGATCAGGGCCCTGGGTCTCAGAATTTGCAAGCACTTACCCCACAAACTGCTTTCCAATCCCTGCCCATCATTGTTCCCGGCTCCTCCCAGATCTCTCCTGCTCCCTTCAGATAATTAAAGTTAGGCTGTGTGTTTGTATGTATGTGTGATCTTATTTTTTAAACACACACCCCCACACGTACATATGCGTGTATATATACAAACACACACAGCAATTAGATCTATCCGTTCCTGCCGTCGTCCCTCTTGCGCGGCGAAACCTCCGCTACGCACATGTCCCCACGTTGCCGCGCGATGAGCCATCGCCTGGCCACGGGCTCCGGATGTCACGCACGCACGCACGCACGCATGCACACCAGCACTTTCACACTTCCACCCACCCCGCAGCTCCCTGGTGCTTCTCCAGGGCCGCGACCCACCTCCCACCCACCTTCAGGGCGTCTGAGCGGGCTCCCTTCAGCCGAGCGAGGTACAGGAGGGCTCGGCTTCCATGCCCCCCCACGCACACCCCCAGGGGCCGTGTCTCGAGCGGAGCCTGACCGGGGTGGGCCTGGGTATTATTAGGCTGCAGAGACAGCATGGAGGCATATGGTCTCGTACACAAGAAATAATGTTCATGTTAAATCAGACCTCATGCATAATGCATGGTGCCTGGTCTCACATTATTTTGGGTGTTCGTCAAAATCAGTGTTCTTTCTTGTGAGGAGGGCTCCCGAAGAGAAGGGGGAGAGACGCCGGCTAATTGCACCTGCAGCCCGGACCCGGGGAGCCCGGAGCGCCCCAGGAGCGCCCCGCCTGCCCCGCTTCGCCCACAGGCGGGCCTCAGTCCCCGTCCCCTCCGTCTTTCCCCACGGAAGGAGGGGCTGGCTGGGGCTGGTAGCAGGCATGAGGCCCGTGTTATTTTTATTTCTTCTCTCTCGGCTCTCTGTCCCCGGAGGGTTCTGGGGAATAGCAGTGGCTCCGTCGTTCTCACACCCGATTCATTTGCCGTTTTATGAACTCCCCGTTGATTCATCGCCTCCCTAAGTCAATGATTCACTCCTGATGGCTTTTCAGAAATCCTTCTTCAAAGGCTCCAGATTATTCAGCTCTGAACAGGAGGAGACCTGGACCCAGTCGGCTACTGCTCTCCGTGCCTAGGTGGGCAGCTGTCACCGTCCTTGGCCGTCCCCTGGGGCCGGCCGCCCTGAGACGAGGGAGTGCTCCCTCCGTGCGGAAGCTGCTGGAGTTGACCCCTGCGGCTCATGGGCAGACCCGGCTCTCCAGGCAGGCCCCGTCCAGCCGCTGTGGGTCACCCGCCTTCTCCCATTGTCATCAAAGTCACTAGGGAAGCCCTCCGAGTCTTGCAGGAGGGAGGCAGCAAGCAGAAAGGTGAAGCACAGGATTTACGGGGCCAAACAGACCTGGATACAAATCCTGCCTTCACCTCTTAAGCCGTGTGACTTCAGGCCAGCTACTTACCCTTTCTGTGCCTCGGTTCCCTGATATGTTGACAAGGGCAATTCCTACATCATAGAGCTATTTTGAGAATCAAGTGGGATGATGTACATACAGCGCTTGGCATCAGTCGGTGATGAATGAATGAAAGCTGTTTTATTGTGGGGCCTCTGCAGGGCGTTGTACGAAAACAAGTGAACGGGAAAGAAGACCAAAATGTAATGAACTTTGACCCCCACTCTGTCCAAGGCGTTCTGACCTAATACTTACCCGGCGCTCACTTCGTACTTACTTTCACGGTCTCACATTAATCACTCCTGTTTTGCAGAGGAGCAAACTGGTACCTGGAGAGTTTTAGTGACCTGTCCAAGGCAGCATGACTAGCTGATGATAAAGGCTGGAATAAAACCTATTTCATCTGACACCTGGGTCCATGTTGTATGTTTACACTCCCTGCTGGGGCAAATAGCAGCATCCAGTGCTTGGAGCATGTGCCCAAAGCAGAAGAGGTTCCAGAACTCAAGACTGGGCCAGAGAGAGAGAAGCTTGGGGAAGAAGGGTTGTTGGAGCTTATGGACTAGGACCTCTCTGCCACCTTCTCATCGGGTAAATTCCATGAAGCTCAAGGAAGTTGGATGCCTCGCCTGGGATCACCCAAGAGGTCAGGAGGTCCTCCCCATGCATGCATTCAGGGAGCTGCATACTGACCAACCACACAGAGCGGCAAAGAAGGTGAGCCCTGGTGTCTGCCCAGGCTTTCATTCTGGCTGCACCACCTGCTACCCATGGGACTCTTCAGGCAAGTTACTTATGCTCTCCAAACCTCAGTTTCCTCATCTGTCGAAAGAAAATGATAGTACCCGTGCCTGGCAGGACTGCTGAGAAATTATATACGTAAACACTTAAAACAGTGCCTGACATGTTGTAAGTACACATTAAATGTCAGCTATAAAATTAATTTTATTTTTTTAATTAATTTTATATATACAATATATATTATGATTGCTGGGCTGAGTCAGTGTAGAGAAATCATGCCTAGTGCCTTCCCCTCACCCCCCAGAATTATTGCTCTTTGGTCTCAAACCACTCTGGAAAGACAGGTTCAAGTTCTCCATCCCCACTCCAAATGGAGACCCAAGGATGTCGGGACCTGCCCAAAAAGACCCAGAAAAATAGTAGAAGGTGCGGTCTCCCAATTTATCCCCTACTTCTGCTGCTTTGTGGCAACCCCACATCCCCAAGGATGTGCACTGAACCTCTTCTAAGGCTCTGTGTAGGATCTGGGGGGATAGCACCCACACGGCCAGAGGAAACCTCATAGATGGTGGTACTGTTAATCAAGCAAGGTCATGAAGAATGAATAGGGGTTCATACTGGGCCTCCCTGCTCAGGGCCTGATCCTGAGGAGACAAAAGCACTCAGCCCCAGTGCCCTCAAGACCCCACTCATTGCCCCCTTCCTAAACCTTCATGCTTCTTGCTGCCCTGCCCAGGACCCTTCTACCAATGGGCTTCCACATCCTCCTCTGATCCCAACACAGAAGACTTAACTCAGGATTAAGGCCCCTAGACCCTGTGGAGCACCGACCATGAGACTAAGTCTGACTATAGATTCCTTCAGACCCCAACTCCCGGCTCCAGTGCCTGGAACCTACCCAGAGGTTAACCACCAAACTATGCTACAGGGCATTCTAACATTAAAGGTGAGGCCTAGGTACCTGAGTCCAGGTACTCCAGTGTCCGTCTTTGGTATGACCCAAGTTAGGTCATCCCTGGAGTTCAATATAAGAAGTGGGCATTCCCTTAGGGACCTCTGGGTGGCTCAGTGGTTTGGTGCCTGCCTTCAGCCCAGGGCATGGTCCTGAAGTCCCAGGATCAAGTCCCTCATCAGGCTCCTTGCATGGAGCCTGCTTCTCCCTCTGCCTGTGTCTCTACCTGTGTGTGTGTGTGTGTGTGTGTGTGTGTGTGTGTGTCTCATGAATAAATAAATAAAATCTTAAAAAAAAAAGTGGGCATTCCCTCATTTATCCTTCCATCCATCCATCCATTCATCCATCTTACATCCATCCAGTAGCTCATTCATTCATCAACCCACCCATCCACTCATCCATTCATCCATGCAACCCTCAACCACTTCTTCAACCACCCACTATCCATCCAATCATCCAATTTAACAATCAGGCCCTATGTTGAGCACTGGAAACACAGAGATAAATCAGACCAGTACCCCCGTGCTAAAAACACTCCTGGATTAGGAGTTTCTTCCCCTCCCTACCTCTCAGTCATGTAGGGTGGGCTTGTGAGGGCCCAAGTGAGATCATTGTTTGGGAGGAAACAATGAAGTCTATTGTTACATCTATGCGTCTTGTGTGTCAGAGCACTGGGAGCCTCCATGCCCCATTCATTTCTTCAGGGCCCCACAGAAGATGCAGTCGGGAAGGCTTCTGCATGGCCCTGGGATTCCCCTTAGCTCTGATTTCTCAGTCCATGGGTGCCAAGTGTGGACCTGAACTAGAAGTAGAGGACAGGATGGCGCTTAGGAACATAACTCTGCCAAGGCCAAAGATCGCCACTGGGACTCAGTTTTTCTACCAGAAATGGCAGCAGCATCTCAGCACCAAGGCAACATGGAGAGATGTTCTGGTTCCAGGCCTGTCACCATCTAGCTGTGTGACCTTAAGTCAGTCCCTGCCATTCCCCAGACCTCAATTTCACCACCAGTGTAGTGTGAGTGGTGGTCCAAGGGTCCTCTCAGCTCGGAGGTGGCCCCTCTTAATTCTTGCTTCCCTTCTAGCCTGGGTGGGCCTGCCCCTCTGACAATGGGGCCTCTCTGACCGGCCCACACATGAGGAGGGGTAGGAGATGACGTGGTTGGTGTCCACGGCCTGAAGTCCTCTGACTATTCAACACCCGCCACCCCCCCCCCCAGGCACAAACAACCCTTAGTCGCCTCCCCCTCCACTCCCCAGAATCTGGGCACAGCTGGGGCTTGCTATGCCCTGGCCACCCCATGAATCACCCCTCTATGGTCCTGCGGGGGAGTGGTCCAGGGAGCATCCTACGCCCCCCATGGGGTGAGGGCCAGAATCACAGCCCTCAAGTAGGCAGTGTCCACAGGAACAATGGGGGCCTGTGGCTCACAGCAGGAATGCAGCCATTGTCCTGCCCTGGCCCCCAACCCCAAGGCCTCAGGTCCCCAGGCCGGGCAGGCTGGCGTGGGTCGGTGCGTCAGGCACTCGTGTGCCAGGGTCAGGACACATGGCCTGCCGGTTCCCCTCTCTGGGCAGGCGGGTGGGTGGGCCAAGGGGCCAGACCCCATCTCCACACCCAGCTTCACAAAGGACCCCGTGCACAGGGTGAAGAGAAGCAAGACAGGACCCCGAGAAGTCAAGCCGGCCTCCAGCCCACCCAACCCGGGGGCACTTGGAGCAGACTCAGAGAAGGGGCCTCGCGGCTCTGAGTCCCAAGCTATACATCACAGTGGGGAGGGGGACCACATTAGAATAATGCGGGATTCGAGTGGGGTTGCTATAGCGACGTATTAGGGCAATACATCTAGGGAGCCCCGGCCCCTTGGTGATGTATGACTCTGCTTAGCTGAGGGGAGCAGGGGGAGGGGATCTATCCCGCCCCTCCAAGGGGAGCGCAGACACCAAACATTGGTTTCACTGGGGGAGAACATCTGCCTTGGACTCCGAAAATAGGCTCCTCAGAATCCTGTCAAGTCTGAGAGAGATGCTCCGCCAACCCAATCTCCAACAACCCCACCTTCGTCCATGCTCTACTTGGCTTGGGCCTCAAATCTCGGCCCCACTGTGCCCCGTGCCAACCATAGCCCCAGCCTCCACCCCGGCCCCTCCAAGCTCTGTCCTTTCTGCTTCAGCGCCAAGGGCTACTCTCATACTATCTCCCCAGCACCCTATGGGGTTCACAGAACTGTATTGGGAGGGGGGACGTGGAGAAGGGGGGCATCAAAGGGAACAGAGGACAAGGAGGTGGAGATGTCCAGAAATGCTCCCCAGCCTGACCACTCAAAATTGTCAATTTGGGCCACCTGGTGGCTCAGCTGGTTAAGTGCCTTCGGCTCAGGTCATGATCCTGGGGTCCTGGGATGGAGCCCTGCGTCGGGCTCCCTGCTCAGTGGGGAGTCTGCGTCTTCCTCTGCCTCTGCCCAGCCTCTGGGCTTGTGCTGTCTGTCTGTCTCTCTCTCTTGTTCACTCTCTCAAATAAATAAATAGGGCAGCCCGGGTGGCTCAGCGGTTTAGTGATCACACACAGCCTGGGGTGTGATCCTGGAGACCAGGGATCAAGTCCCACATCGGGCTCCCTGCATGGAGCCTGCTTCTCCCTCTGCCTGTGTCTCTGCCTCTCTCTGTGTGTCTCTCATGAATAAATAAAATCTTTTTAAAAATTAAATAAATAAATAAAATCTTTTTAAAATGCTGTTAATTTAAGGGATGCCTAGAGAATGAGTCTGAGGGCACACATGCTGTCCCCTTCTCACCCACAGCCTCCCCGTGCCAGTATCTGGGCACCCACCCCCATCTAATCCCAGGTCTGGAAATCTCACTTCCCTCCACATAGCACCACGGCCACCGAGGGCGTGCAGCGGGAAACTAGCCCTAGAGAATACAGTCTATGGGGCTCCCCACAAAGGAGAGTGCGTTTAAAAAATCTTTGAGCAACGTGTGTGATGTTATTTTGCCAAAGTCGGGCCATGGACTCCCTTTCAAACTGTTCTATCAAGCATTTGTATTGGCTTCCCCCGGCTCAGAGGCCCGGGCCGCCAACCCCTTGGAGACCTCAGGGTAAGATTCTCCTGACATAGCCCCCTCTGCTGCATCCACCTGAGCATCTTGGTAGGGAAAAGGGCGACAGACAACCCCAGTAAAGAATCAGAGGTGTGGGATGCCCGGGCGGCTCAGCGGTTGAGCACCTACCTTTGGCTCGGGGTGTGGTCCCGATCAGGGGATAGAGTCGCATGTCAGGCTCCTTGCAGGAGAGGGAGCCTCTGCCTGTGTCTCTGCCTCTCTCTGTGTGTCTCTCATGAATAAAAAATAGTAATAAATAAGTAAAAATTTTTAAAAAATATACAACCCAAAAGAAGTCTTCCTTTTTCCTTTTGAAAGTGACACCCTGGCCCTGTGCCAGAGAGGAGGATGTGGCTCCAGCAGGAGGTGGAGGATGCTGACCTGAGAAGTCACCCCCTCTCCCAGCAGACGACATAAGTATTAGGATAAGCCAGGGTAGGAGGCATTGCCCTCTCCATGGGCACACCTGTCCACCTTGCCCATGAACACACGTGCATAGGCACACATGCTTGCACACTCTGGCCCTACTCTGATGTTGTCCCCACAATAGAAGAAACCAGGTCCATCCTTGATTGGAAAGATCCCACGAAGGGTGTTTCTTCTCTCACTGTCCTTCATCCTATGGGTGCCTCCTTGCTCACACTCACACAGATGGACATGCTCGCGTACAATACACACACACCCACTCACACACGAATGGAGCAAAGAGAACGGGAAGAGAGAGACTCAAAGAAGGTAAGTGAAGACAGAGTGTGTGTGCCCAGAGGGCAGTGCCTGGGGCGGGGGTGGCAGGGTGCCCAGGGCACTGAGTGGGCAGGAGAGCCTCATGGCTTCCTCTCTTCCCTAGCCAGCGACCAAAGGTCAGCCCAGGCAGCTCAGCCACGTGCAGTCCATCCACCCCCATCGAGTCATGTGAGACCAGGACCAAATCTTCATCAACATGCCATTGTCCTACAGAGCCCAGCCTTGGGCTGAACCGGACCAGCCCCCTCTGGCCCAAGACTAGTCAGTGCCCCTCCAGAACCTAAGGTCTCTACCTGAAGGGACCATCGGAGGAGGGTCTTTTAGCCCCCACCTTGAGGACAAGCTGGGTGATGCTCCCCAGGATCCTATCCCTCTTTGGGATTTTCCATCCCCTTCTGAGAAATAGGAAGAAGCTGGCTTTCCATTTGCACTGAGAGTGCCTGGGTGGGAGCCTCGAGTAGGGGAGCAAGGGCTTGCCGTCTCAAGTTCCCTCCGAGGGGCACATAACACCATCCCATGTCACCCCTCCCTGCCCGTTCCCCCAAATGCTCTGGAAGGGAAAGAGAGTGAAGCAGAGAGGCTTGAAGAGTTGCCCTGAAGGTCATCTTGCACGTCAGCACTAGGAGGGGCCCCAGAGCCCCTTGCGCCCTGGCTCCCAGCCTGGACCACAACACAGGCCCCATTGACTCCTGGGCACCCTTTTTCCCAAGATGCACGCAAAGCTGTGGGCTTGTGGTTCCTGCCCACGGGCCCCTGGGCCCACAAGGCTCCATGGAGCCTGGCCCCACAGGACCCACCCAGGGAAAGAGGCCAGAGCTGGCGGGCTGGCTGGCCGTGGGTGGACGCAGCTCCCAAAGGGCCAGCCTCCTTCCGGAGAAGGAAGGGACCGACACAAGAATCTCTTGGATCTGGGCTGAAGGCCCTCATGGCCAACGTCCAGACCCCATCCTACCCACCCTGGAGTGGAGCCAAAGATACTGGGGACCTGGCTAGGGCAGGTTCTTCACCAGTACCTGTACCCACCCCTTATTCCTTGCAAAACTGAGGAACCCCCGGCCCCACCATGGAGACTAAACCTGGGGCAAAGCTGCCCTGGCCCACCCTCTGTCTCCTAGAAGGGGGAGTACGGAGAGGAAAGACGGTGTGTCTGGGGGAGGGGGACTGGAGGAAAGCTGGGGCCAGGAAGGGGAGGGCTGTCCCAGCAGGATGACAGAGAGGTGATTAAACCCACAGAGAAGATTGATAAGGGAGCTGAACAGCTGCAGCTCTGCAAGGTGGGCTGGGGACAAATCTCATCTTGTCCTGGCAGCATTCAGAGCACGGGGGGGGGGGGGGGGGGGGGAGGCTGGGCCAGCCCGGATGAGCTCATGACCTCCAAGAGCTCCCAGGGCAGGGATGGGGAGTGGGGGGGCTGCTCCCACCTCTTCCCCTCAAAGCCTCTGAGGGTGGCTTCCAGAATCCAGCCCCCATTCCTGCCACCCCGGAGCTCCCTCCCCACCTGCCCCCCCCCCAAGCGCACCTGGGCAGCGTGCCCCTTCTCACCGGTGCCCCCTTCACCCATAGCATCTCTGCCACAGCTCTCACTCTCGTTATTATTAGATGTGATTTACAGCGGAAACGCTGAGTCAGACAAACCAAGGCTCCCCAGACAGAAGCAGTGGCAGAGGAGAGTCCAGGGCAGGCGGCCCCCTCTGGACACCGTCCTCAGGAGACGGGGAGCTCATCTCCCCCGTTTCTCCTGTCCACTCCAGGCCCAAGATCCTCACCCAGGTCTCTCGGACACCCAGACCCCCTTTTCGGACGCCCACCCAGCCTCCTGGCCGGATCCTGCCGGCCCAGATCTGCCTTGGCAAGTCTGAGAAAACAGCCCAGGGATCCCAAAGTCTCCAAGTCCCGGTGGCTCCCCTGAGCCGTTTCCTCAAACCAGGGCTCGTGGTTCGGAAGGCAGCCCTGATTCCCAGGGATGCAGACAGGCAGGAAAAGTGCACTGCTGGGGTCCCAGCCCCCCACTCTGCAAGCAGGGAACACTGGCACGGTGCGTTCACGTGGGCGTCCAAAGGCACCAGGATGCGTGGGGAGCACACGCTCCTGCTTCCACCTTGCTCAGAAGAGCTCAGTGGGCAGGTCCATCTTCACTCCCTGGGTCTCTGACTCCCTGGCAGGGAGGAACTGGGCATTGTTGCCAAAAATAAACGTTCCCTCTCCCGCTCCCTGGCTCTCAGCTCCCGCTCATTAGGATGCGTGGCGTTTGGCTGCGGTCCCACACCTTGCAGCTCATTATAAATATGCAGTCGCTGCTGGCGCTACCCCAATCATCTCTGCAATCAGAGCTTTTAATTAGGTTAATTAAATTGTATCAAATCTCGCAGGGACGCAGTTCACTGATGCTGATGAGGCAGCCAAAACAGACCCCAGCTCCTCCGCTAATGAAGGCCGCTGCCTGCCTGCGCAGTGAGGGAGCCCGAGCGCATAATAAACGGGCGCGTCCTCTGGGAGGAGCTGCTGCCCAGGCCCGGCTCTGGGGACCTGGCAGGGGGTCCACATCAAGCCCACCAGGCTCCAGCTGCAGCACAGACTCCCACCCCGGGGACCACCCCCTTCACTGGAGAACTAACCGGGGCAGCTTGGGAGCCCGGGCAGGTGGGCAGTGTCGGGGCCCTGAGCACCTGACACTTGCACGCGGGAAACCGGGTGTGGCCCCCAAGATCCACTGATTTCATCTGAGGTTCCCTCCCTACCTCTCTCCCAGAATGGCCCGACAAGGCCAGGGCTCCATCGCCTAAACACACACACACACACACACACACACACACACACACAGCCCTGTCACTGCCCCTCTCAATTGTCTTATTAGCCAGAGAGGCCAGGCTGGGACTGGAAAGCTCACCCAGCCATTGCTCGCCTGGTCTCCATCTGCCATGGAGGCCATCTGCCCCCGTCGGGGGGCAGGCGGGGAGCAGTTCATAATGCTACCAGCCAGTAACGGGGCGGGGGGGGGGTGCGGCCCCCTAGTCTCCATGTGCCAGATGGATCCTGCAGCTTCCCACCTACCACTCCACCTAAAGAGCCCTCTCTGAGCGAGGGACTTGCCCTCGACCTCCTGGGATCAAATTAGCTAGAGATGGGAGGCGGCGTCCCTCCCCAGCCCCTGCGGATCCCGAGCTGACGGGCCAGTCCCTTGGCGATACCGTTGGCTGCTGGAGACCACAGGCTCCAGAGCCAGAGGGCTCTGCAAAGGCTCTCCCCTGCCTTAGAGCAGGAAGGCAAATGCTGCTACCTCCAAAGGGGCTGTCCCCAACCCTCCACTTGCCCTAGCTCCGACCTCTCTTAACCCCTCCGTCACTGGTCTCTGTGGCCGAGCAGCTGAGGAGAGAGGATGGGGAAATTTCCAGTGCTCTCGGGACGTGTTGTTTCTGCTGTAAACGCTGGGGGTTTTTTTGGGTTTGGAAAGGTTTTTTTGTTTTTTGTTTTTTTTCCACTCAGTAATGTAAAAACATGAAACCTGAAACCAACCCCCCACATTTGTCACCTCAAAAGAGAAGCCTTTGGGGTAACTGAGAGAAAGCTGTAAATGAGTCAGGCTGATTCAGGGCGGGGGGCGGGGGAGGAGCCTGCCCAGCTGCCTCCGGGGCACCACAATTTCATTAACACTTATGATCTGAGCAAGGCCATCAGGTGACAGACAGCAGAAGGAAAGGAAAGGAAAGGGCTTCCTTCCCACCCTTAACCCCAAACACAGCAGCTCCCAGATAAACTACTCTTGCCTAGAAATAGCTAGGTCCCGGGCTCTCTTCCGGCCCAAGGTCTACCACCACCAAAAAAAGGGGGCTCAGGACTGTACCTCGGTCCCAGCACCAAGCACCCTGTTCCCCTGACACAAGAGGACACGGCTCTTGTCATTATCAGGGTTAACAAGTGAAGCAGACGAGACTGGACAGAGACAAGTAGGTGAACTTTGGTTACGAGAGATACAGAACCTTCCACATGGAATGATGATGGGTCCGGCGATGAGAACACGGAGATTCCATACAGGGAGTCTGCAGAGGCAGGAGAGATTTTTTTTTTTCTTTCCTCTCTCCGACTAGAGCAGTTTAGGAAAGAACAAGCAGAAGCATGACCCGGGCAGCCTCTTGAGCTTCCAAACTCTAAGGGGTGGACTTGGGAAAACCAGCTCTGCCTCCCGGAGTTTCATAGCTTCTCTCCAATCCTTCCCTGCACTTTCTGCTGAGACAGACCCACGGAGCTGGGTGAGGGCCCCTCCAGCAGGGAGGCCCGATGACCAGCCCCCCACAAGACAGCATGCACCCTCTGACCCCAGGAGGCAGCCGCCCGAACCAAAGAAACCTGCGGGCTCAGCCCTGACAGTATTCCGGGTCCACCCCCAATTCCTCCACTCACCTGGGGCTTTGGGCCAAGACTCCCACCCAAGCTACGGCCCACCCTTGCCCAACACCCTGTGCACGAGGCTGTGAACGGACGCGCTGGGAGAGCTTGAGGAAGGAGGCCAGCACCGCATACCCACTTGCCTCACTGGTTCAAGTCCCAACAGGCCCTGGCCTCACCGGCCTCCACAGGCAGGCAGAGCAAGTCTGCGTCTGCTGGCTGCCTTCCCTGCTGGAGGACGTGCAGCTCTAATTGTTCACCGCCCCACAGCCAGCAGCAGGGGAGAAATAGCGAGCTACACACAAACCCCCACAACCGCACGTGGGGAGACCCCTCCCATTTCCCCGGTGGAACCCCCCTCAATGTGGGACTCAACGACAAGCTTCCTCCATAGGCCTCACTAGAAATACGAGGGGAAAGCCCTTTCCTGCCCCATCTTTGTCTTGGGGACACAATCTCAAAGTAAGGGAGCAGGGGTAGAGAAAATCTTTTTCCCAAGAGCTCTCCCCTATGGCATTAAATCCAGTAAATAAATACGCACTAAGCACCTATGGAGTATAGGACGCTTCCAGCAGAAGCGAAGAGTGCGGAGAGTAGACACCTGCACCCAGAGAAACAACCCCAGTGAAGGGGCAGCAGCTCCACCTACTGGGCCTTTTCCTACCCTGTTGCCAGGCAGCAGTTCCCTCCGGAGTCAAAAAAAAGATTTAATCTGAGAATAAAGCTAGGGCTTGACACTCTCCTGCTTGAGTCAGAAGGGCTCTAAGAAGCGGCAATGGAATGGAACCAAGGCAGGATAGTGGGGTTCTCTTCTGGGGAGACCTGGGTGTTCCACATCAGCTACTGGAGCTGACGCCTTGGAGACCTCGTTTGCACAAGACCTGAACCACACAAGGTCTGACTCACAAAAATGCTTTCCACCTCCGTAGGCTGCCCACATGCCCCTCGGCACAGCCAGAGCAGGCTGCCACCAAGAGCCCAAACCACTGGTTGGGCCTGGAGGCGTGTATCCTAAGGAAACAACAGTCTCTCCCCTTCCCAAGCAAGGGGCCAGGAGTCAGCCATCCCACTGAGCACCAAAGCATAAAGTCCTGGCCTGTTCTCAGGACTCATGAGGCTGGAGCATGTGTCTTGGGTTAATCACAAGCTCTCGTTGGGCCTCAGAAAAGCCCTCGGTGTAACAGCAATTCAGGACACTTAGCTTTATCCCTGTATAATTCTCTCCCTCCAAACTGGCACTTACGGTACTCCAAGAGGATGGACTTTCCTGCTCCATTTGGCCCACGCACACACCTCTTCACACGTGGCTGTGTACCTATAGAACATGCGAGGACCTTGCGTGTAACCTCTGGGCGTGAAACCCTGGTGGCGTGTTCATGTACCCGGTCTACAGGTGTGCGTGCACCTGTGTTTATGAGACCTCAGCCATGCAGATCTTGCATTATCTATTAATTTGAGATCCAATCAAGTGCATGTACCTCTGTGTAAACGTTAAGCTTCAAGAGAACGCATTAGATATACTCCTCACCTCCCACCCAGTAAGGACAAGAGACGGAGTCAGAGGAGCAGTACCAAGTTGCTCTGTGCTAGGAACAGACAGCTGCTCAGTGTACCCACTCCTCTGTCCAATACCCATGGGATAAATCCCTTCCTTGGCTCAGGACTCAAGTCCCCAGACCCCCGTGTCATAAGACCATTAACATTCACTTAGCTCACCACCTCCCCAAGAGGAAGTTCACATACAGACTGGGAAGCACATCCCTTCTTAGGACAAAAGCTGCTAACTTCTATTCCTTGTCCCTTCTTCCTATTTTCTAGGGCTCCCAGATCTAAATCCCACTGGGTACACCCCAAGGAAACAGGCTTTCATTTTAGGCTTTGTACAGGAGCCTAGCAGTCATAGGAACTTATTAAGTTTTAATGATGTGTTTTTTTTTTTTCTCTTTAAAATCCAGGCACAGCTGTTCCCCCTCCAGGGGCTGAGGTGTAAGCAAGCCTCCCAGAACCCTGCTCCTCCCATATTTGCTCCAAGCATGCTCAGTCCTGTCTTGACTGCCTCAGCCTCCCACCCTTATAAGGGCAGGGAAGGGTAAGACTCTGGGAAGAAAGGTGCTGCACATGCCCTGGAGACTATCTCCAGGGCAAAGGCCTGTACCAAGCCATTTATAGCCTTGGAATCATGAGTTGGCCAGAAGAGCAGAGGGCAGGAACAGAGAGCCAGATCTGTCTGATTTCAGCTTCATCAATAAGGAGGTACCACCACTGTGGGTTCCTAGCTCCAAGAGTTTCTATCTGAGCTATAAAGAGTAAGAGAAAAAAATTCCTCCTTAGCTAATTTATGAAGCCATCTGAATATTCAATGAACACAGAAGGAAGGATGGTAAAATCAGTCTAGATAAAACATGCAAACAATAAAAATATTTTAATTTTTACTATGAACATACATTACTTTTTAAAAAATTAGTGACACAGCAAAATCCAAGGGCTAATTTAAGTAGAAAAGATATAAAATTGTTTGCTATAATTACAACTACAAAACAAAAACATAAGCAAAAACCAGTACATACCTTTAGAGAATGGAGGAAATAAACGACAACGTTCACAATACTGTTCACCTCCAACACCCTAGCTCCTAGCACTCATAAGTGCTTGGTATACTTCAGTAAGTATTGGGATTAGAGATGAATTCATTTTTTCCCCAAATTTGCCGTAATGAGATTATATAGCTTTCATTGTGGAAAAAAAAAACATACAAAAATAAGACTGATTTCACACCCCAAAAACAGTAACAGAGGAAGGGGCTTTAATGTTGTTCACAAAAAGGTATCAAATGTCAGACAGATCTATAATAAATTAAGTTTACAAATGGGAAAAACCATGTTGTTCAGAGTAATGGAATGTGAAGTGACGGGGGGGGGGGGGGGGGGGGGGGGGCGGAGAATTCTCTTCTGTGTGGAATGACAGAGCTTGTCTATACCACTTCAACGTTTTCGACGACTCTGAAATTTGTAAATAGCTGGGGAGTTCACTGTTTGTTTCTTCACCTTCACCTTCTGAGTTTTATCCTATAAAAGAGTAAAAAGGTTACCGGTAAATAGTAGGAGAGGGGTCATAAACTACTTATTAGCCCTAATTCAGCCCTTCTCAAAGAGGAGAGACACTACAGTATCCCCAGATGCAATGAATCATCTTCTCCCCTGGGAATCCATAAGGCTACCACCAGTGTGTAGAAGTTCTTGGAAAAACTGAGAGGTACTCAAATCATTTTTTTTTTTTTTTTTTTTTTGTGGGGCACATCCTCACACGGAAGCCTAGTTGAGAAAGGAAGAGCTGAGTGATCTGGAAAACTGAAAGATCTGACATTTAGAGGAACCATAAGAATATGAACGGGACATCGTATAATCCTTAGCTGTGCTATTTAACTACACAATGTTGTCTATTTTTAAACACCCATGAGTGACATGCGCCGTTTTGTTAACCTGTTTAAACGTTACACATAGCTGCTCCTAAGCTATAAAGTTCATATGCAACCCGATCCTACCCTCTGCTGTTCCAAAGCACTGACTAATAAGCCCCTTATTACCCTTCTTAATCAAGGAACATTTCAACACTGTCAGAGTAACAGACACTGGCTCAAACCACTGCCCCTGAGGAGCAGACATTTTCACTGGGGTTGATTTACACACAGCTGAAATCGTTTCAGCTAAGACCTTTACAAGGGGCGGGGGGGGGGAAGGGCCTAAGGTTCTCCTCACCAGAAGATCTTTGCGCGTTTGAATTTTCTGTGCAATAACAAACAATTTCTTCTCGCGTTCAATCCGCTGTGTCAGGCAGTTATACTGCTTTTGCCTTTCTTTAGCTATTCGCTGCGGAAGAAACACACACACATTTTCAATAAAATTAACAAGATAAAAATGAATAAAAAACTGCTTTTTAATCCACTTAAGACCAGATGCATAAATGGTTTCATCAACTCCCTTTTTACTCAGAATCAAGACAAGGGACTATTAAATTGTCCATTTTAGAACACCACATTCTAGGGCTAAACAGAACCCTGGAAACTTGCCCAGGGACACGTGTTTCACCTGGAACAGAGTCAGGACTGTCCTGCGAGTCTCACGGATCCCAGGAATCTTTCCACTACTACACTAAGCCGTTCAACCTCTGTGCGAGCGTCCCGGTTACCTAAGGCAATGCAAGAATGAGCCAGTCCTGGAAACCCTAAACGAAGTGAACAGAGGACAGAAAGGCCACTGGGCAGTGTACTGGTGCCTGAGAACCAGAGAGGACTTTTTTGGCAGAAGTTGACGTGAGAATTCTCACTGCTGAATACCCCTTATAGGCCAGAGGTCTTTAAATTTGGAGGAATCATATATAAACCCCTGAGAAACTGATGAAAGCTTTGGATTTTTTTTGGGGGGGGGGGGGATTTTCACGACATAAACATGTATGTGTTTGTACAAATCTGCACAAACGTATACATCTATTTACACAAAATGTGAGTGCGGAAAGAGTGTTCACAGGCTTCCTTTATAAAAGCCCAACCCCGGACTGCCCACCCCTCCAAGTTACAGATTTAAAATTCCCTTGCAATCCACCCACCAGCAGTTTTAATGAAAATATTTTTGCTCTCAACAAAACAACTAAAAGAAACGATACCACTCGACAAAAATGGCAAGCTCCAAACCTTCCCAATTTCTCAAGAGGCGTGCTGGTGAACTATTCTGTTTGGAGCACTAATCTCTTTAGGGACTACTACAACACTTGAGACGTGTTAGTGACACAGCTAATTGAAAATACAACTAATTGACAAACAGGGTTATCACGAGAACACTAGTCAGCCGGCTCCTCAGCTGGAAGTGTTATCTACAAGAGGGGACTATTACTGGGCTTCAGATTTAAACAATTCACCAATTCTAGCATAGTCTCACAGCAGTGGTTTCAGACAGCTTTTGTTTTCACTTTATTACACAGACTGTCAAATTTATGGGATTACCCAATATAGTCAAACTAATTAGGGGTATTTATATTACTACAGCAAGTTTAGCTGCCTCTGAGCTAGAGAAACTGCTGTGAAATTAAACATTGGAAGCAAAGCTGATGCGGTGTAAATGATTCAAATCAAAACAGAACAGCTGTCTGCTTGAAACACATTGACAGCATTTTTTTAAATGAATCAGTCAGAAGTGAGAGTTCAACTCCAGAAGGCTTTGAGAAAAAGCATGTCTTCTGCACAAACCCAGTTCCAGGAACGGAAAGCACCATAAGGAAAAATAATACAAAATTTTGGTTACAAATGCATAATATGTAAAGGCTTTCTGAAATGTATATTTGCCGCTAAAGGTTCAGTATCAGAGTGTATCAAATCCCTAAATCTTCAGTGTCCCATCCTCTCTCTGCATCAGTCACAAGCCTTAAAAGCTCAAAGCCTAGAGAGGTGGGATTCAAGTGCCAAACTAAAAGCCAGACCTAAGTTGCCAGCCACTTGGCTCCAAGTCCCCCAACGTTAAAAACCAAGGAACCTTCCTCCGCTCCCATCGCCATCATCAAATCTTCCTTCCACTCTTCTAATGGAACTTCATGAGTTTTCCTTAAATTATTGTAGTAAATATAGTGGGGGAAAAAAGAGAAGGGAGCACCTGGGTGGCTCAGGGGTTGGGTGTCTGCTTTTGGCTCAGGTCGGGATCCCAGGGTCCTGGGATCGAGTCCCACATCAGGCTCCCTGCATGGAGCCTGCTTCTCCCTCTGTCTGGGTCTCTGCCTCTCTCTGTCTCTCTCATGAATAAATAAATATTAAAACACACACACACACACACACCCCCCTAGATTCTCCTAAGCTCAGACCCAAAAAAACAACGGAAAAAATTACCTTCAGTCGAATCTGCTGGGTAACCCCCTTCACCTTCTCCTTCTGCAATGTCTCTATTGTGGGTCTGTTAAAGACTCTGTCAACTAGTTCCGGGGCTGTTCTCAGGTGAGTGGCAATATCAAACTGCTCAACTGAAAGTCAAGACAATTCTTAAGGTACCATCTGACACCAAACACAGGCCAACATGCTAAACTGTCTCAGAAACCCTCAAATGTTTCATACCTTCCTTTTTGGTGTCAAAAAAAAACGTATGCTTATTCTTTTGCTTCCCCTGGAAATCCAGCAGATGGAGCTCTGATTTTAGTCTTTCAATTTTCTAGAATACAGAACATGATCTCATCTTATATTAGGTTCTTCCAGGGTATCACACATGAATGTGCATAAGTTTAAACCATTTCACATCATAATCACAAGCCATCAAAAACTGTGCTTCCTTCTTTTAAAGGAAAAGACAACTACAATTTACCAGGCACCAACCACGTGTCAGGTACTGGGCTACACGTTCCAAATACTCATTTAACATTCCTATGAAATAGAAATGAGGAACCAATTTTTCAAGAAGATTAATGTGTCCATAATCATGGGGCTAATAAATGGCAGAGCCAGAATTCAAAACTAAGTCTGTCTCATTTCCATTCCACCATACTGTCCATACTTCTAAATCATCATCATCAACAAAGTGCTTTAAGGCTGTAAATGCCAGAAAAACGTAACTTCTAATTCAAGATCAATGAATTTACATTTCCTTCTTTAAACAACAAAACCACAACAGAACAAAGGGTTTCAGTTGTTACCTTAACTTCCGCAACCCTTTTCATTTCTATGTATTTGACATCCTGGGTTCTCATCAGTTTCAGCTGTTCTGGAGTTACTTCTTCCTTAGTCTCCTTAATAACGTGAACTCCATCCTAAAACCCAAATTTAAAACATACATTTCCTATTAGATTAAAATCATGACTAAACCATTCACATAGCTCATGACTGGAACAAAGACGACGGACTGCCATACAGCAGTCCAATGCACCTAAGCCCCTGAGATGCATGTTCAATTTGGCACCCAGTCATCCATTCTCATCCACTAAGGACAGCTCCAGGCATAAGACAACTCACATTCCGGAGCAGAAATGCATGCTATTCACGAAGGGGCAGTTTGCCTTGGATACTGACCAAGAGCACCTGGACCAACTAGAGAAGGGCTAAATAAAAGCCAAAGATCTTTCCTTTCCATCTCTTCCCCCCTACCCCCATCCTTCTTTTCTTTATTGAGTGGAGCTCAGAATACCAACTGATCCATCAGGCACCCACCTGGAGTTTAACTCGAGTCATTTTATAGTAGAATTCATCTGGATTTTTTTCAAGAGCCTTCTTCCGGAGAGCTCTGAGGTAGTCTTGCTTTTTCCGGTAGTCACTAAAAGGTAGGTTAAGTGAGGTTCACAGCAAAACAAAAAAACAAAAACCAACCACCCACAATGAGCAAACCTTAAAAGCATCTAAAGTTTACACAAAATGAAATCCCAAAAAGCCAAAACAATGATTACATGTGATTCAGACTCCACCGTCACTGATGTTGAGCTCCTGTCTAGGTAGGCTCCTCTCCTATCCCAAAATTCACCTGTAATTAACTGTCCCCATATCCCATGTGTTACTGCCATTTACCTCATTACAGAGAACCACCAAACAAAACACACGTTAAACTTCATTAGGCAAGGTTCTGAAGCAAGCTTGGGCACCAGATGACCAAGTAAGATTCGGAAACTATACAGCGCAGTATAGCCTACTGATTAGAACTGTGGACTCTGGAGCCAGACTATCTGCATGAACACCCCGACTCCACCACTTTGGGCTAAGTAATCCTGAATAAATTAGTTAACCAATCTGTATTACAATTTAATCTGTAAAACGGGTGTGATAATAACAGTGTCCCAGAACATTGTTGGGAGGAATACATAAGTGCAAAAACTGCAAGTCTCCTAGAACTCTGCCTGGGCCAATAATAGCACTCGGTTATCATTATTAATTATTAGCTTTAAAAACTCTGGGACCCAGAGCAATCCACCTAATCCATCACCATCTGTACCAGGAGCACAAAGGACTCCAGCTGACATGCATGGTTAACAAACAATTATATTCTCCAAATAAAGTGCTAAAGAAAAAGAATGGGGTAATTGTTTTATAAAATGTTTTCAGAGTTCATTATCACCCACGCTCAGTCTTATGAATCCATCTTTCACATCTCTTCATTCCACACCACACACGCAGTGATGTAAGAGACTCAACAACTGGAATTTTAGATTATATCTTGCATTTCAAGAAAAGAGAGAAGAAAAAAAAAAAAAAAAGAATCAGCTTTTGGCTCAAACACCAAGGCAGGGGCAAACCAAAGCCACTATGAGAAAACTATCTGGAGCAACATAAAAAAAAAAAAAAAAAAAAAAAAAAAAAAAAAAAAAGTTCACAGTGCAACTACAGATAGATAAATTACACTCTGTCCAAAGAGAAAAGTTTAGGGTCACAGACAAGTATGTGACAGGTTGCCAGAGTTTTGGCCATTTTATCAATGGCAAGAAGCTATTCCCTGTCGGACATTTGGGCAATGTTCAGCTGCAGTGCAGGGAAGCTGTCCACTTTCTTGGCAGCACCCCAACAGAAAACTGAACTTACTCTGCACGAAGCTTGTAATCTTTCTTTTTCTCCAACAGGCCCAGATGTTTTCGAAAGCCAGGCTAGAAGACAAAAGGGGGAAAAAAAAACTGCTTAGTTCCCTCAGCAAACACAACAGGACACCTGGCAGGAACAAGAGTCTCTGGAGTGCTCAGTAAATCCATGTCCTTGGATCCAACTTGCTACCCTGTCCCCTCCCCTCCCCCAAATGGGCTCTGCCCAAGGATGAGAGGTACCATACAGGCGCCAGAGAGGTCACAAGCACTGCCATAGTAGGTTTCCTGGCCTATTAAGGACAGAGAGAGGCAACAATGACTCGGCACTAAGCGAGCAGTTGCCAGCTGTACTAAAATTACTACAGACTTAATCCAAGGGTTTATAAAATACTATGAAGAGAAAACATAATAACAGGGAGGCAACTGTGGCAAGGGCACTAAATTTAGTCTGGAGAATTGGGTTCAAATCCAAGCTTCACTATTTACAACCTGTGACCTTGGGCAAGTCACTTACCTTCTCTGAGCTGCTGTTTCCTAACTACAAAACGAGAATACTACTACCTGCTTCTCAAGGTTATCATGAGGACTAAATGAGCCTCTGCACGTGCTAGTGCCAGCACATGGCCTGGCACACCGCAGGTACCCAGCATATGTTTCCTGTTATGATTATACCTTCGGTAAGAAGTATGAAAGAAAACCAAGTATAGGATCCCTGGGTGGCGCAGCGGTTTGGCGCCTGCCTTTGGCCCGGGGCGCGATCCTGGAGACCCAGGATCGAATCCCACGTCGGGCTCCCGGTGCATGGAGCCTGCTTCTCCCTCTGCCTGTGTCTCTGCCTCTCTCTCTCTCTCTCTCTCTGTGTGATTATCATAAATAAATAAAAATTTAAAAAAAAAAGAAAACCAAGTATGACACAAAATACTTTCTCTGACACGGTACTTGGATAGCATAGAAGGCACAAGGATTCTATCTTGGTATTCTCTCTCCACAAGCTATTTGTTGAGCGATTAATATGTGTCAGTGTCTGTGCTAGATGATTCTGCCTACATCAACTTAACAGGCCACGTTTATTAAGCACTTACTGTTGCAAAGCAATCTTGTTACATACAATCTTATTTAATCCACAAAACAAACACGGGAAGTAGATAAAACACAACTGTTATCCCAACTTTCCAAAAGGAGAGTAAGTTTAGAGAATAGCCTGCCCGAGAACACAAAATAACTGGCAAAGCTAAAACTAGAAACCCCTCTGTGTGGGGCCACCGTCTGTGCTCTGCTCCCACCAAATGAGACCGCATCCTCTTCTGCTCTGAATCATCTCGATTTTTGAAGAAGCACAGACACTTCTCTACGTTTAAACTTGTACAATAATTAAGATGAGATTTTTAAGGCACCTTTCTCGTCTCTTATCCTCGAAGTGATACGACAAATAAGTCAATAATTAAAATAACTAAAATAAAAAAACAACAAACCACGAAAAACAGGTGTTGGGGAGGATACAGAGAAAAAGGAACCTGGGATCCCTGGGTGGCGCAGCGGTTTGGCGCCTGCCTTTGGCCCAAGGCGCAATCCTGGAGACCCAGGATCGAATCCCACATTAGGCTCCAGGTGCATGGAGCCTGCTTCTCCCTCTGCCTGTGTCTCTGCCTCTCTTTCTCTCTATCATAAATAAATAAAAATTAAAAAAAAGAAAAAGGAACCCTCTTGAGCTGTTGCTGGGAGTGCAAACTGGGGCAGTCACTACGGAACACAGTATGGAGGTTCCTCAAAAAGTCAAAAATAGAGCTACCCTACGATCCAGGAATCGCACTACTCGGTATCTGCTCAAAAAATACAAAAACGGGGAACCCTGGGTGGCGCAGCGGTTTGGCGCCTGCCTTTGGCCCAGGGCGCGATCCTGGAGACCCGGGATCGAATCCCACGTCGGGCTCCCGGTGCATGGAGCCTGCTTCTCCCTCTGCCTATGTCTCTGCCTCTCTCTCTCTCTCTCTCTGTGTGACTATCATAAATTAAAAAAAAAAAAAAAAAATACAAAAACAGTAACTCAAAGGGATCTGCGTTATAGGAGACCTGGCATTGCAGATCTGAAATAGCTCACCTAATCACACCTACCCCCTCCATACAAAACATCTTCAGTAGCTGGCCCACCCCCTCGGTGAAAGACCTGAAGGATAAAGTGGATAAAGTCCAAACTTGACCCAAACATGGAGTGCTCTTGTCAACATGTTTACCCGGCACGGCCACCTTTGCACCTCTCCTGCAAAGACCCTTTATTCCTACAGGATGCTTATGGCCAGCCGCAGAAGCCCCCTGTCTTCTATTAATCCAAACCAACTATTTACAACTGTGACTTTGGACGCATCATTCAATTTTGAATATATATATATATATATGTGTATATATATATATATATATATATAAGATTTTATTTATTTATGCATAGGAGACACAGAGAGAGGCAGAGACATGGGCAGAGGGAGAAGCAAGCTCCATGCAGGGAGCCCGATGTGGGACTTGATCCCAGGTCTCCCGGGTCACTCCCGGGGCCGAAGGCAGGTGCTCAACCGCTGAGCCACCCAGGCGTCCCATCATTCAAGCTCTTTAAGCATCAGACTCCTCATTTGGAAAATGAAGACAACATCTACCTCACGGACATGCTGTAGATTTAAATGACATAACTTGCACAGCTGTTGGGCTATACCCTAGCCTACATACAGTCAGTGCTCAAAAAGCTATTATCATTGCCTTCCAAGTCCAGCAAGTTCCATCGTGATGCTTTCCCCCATCATCTCTGCTCTTCCGATCCAAATTCCTCATTTGGCATTTTTCGTGCGCCACCTCTTTATGAAAGTGCCTCTCTATGCATCTTTCAGCGGCCCCTGGGTTCAAAACCTGCGGCCTGATACCTGACTTTGCTGCTTGGCCAGCTACTGCTGTGTGTCTTTGGGCGGGCAATCTAACCTCTCTGAGCCTTAGTGTCCCCATCTGCAAGCATTGAGAAAATGGTCCTACGTCCTTCCACGCAGTGTTGCGAGTTCAATGAGATGATGACGGGAAAGCGTGTTTTGCACTTTGTGGCACACAAGAAACATTTCCATCATTACTTTCACACAGACCCATGAATTAGGTTCAAACCAGGCAGCAAATTACACTACTGCTCCCAGCGCACCGCTGAGCACACAGTAAGTGCACCATAAATATCTGATAAGAGGCCCTAACCCCATCCCACCCATCAGCAATACCAACATTTTGGCCACGTCCTTCTCCCTCTCCGCCCCAACCGCATAATGAAATCGGACCGCAGGTCCCCATTAAGGGCCTTCCTGGATCCGTTACGACGGGCTTTCCAGGCACAGCGGAGCGGATACACTGATTCTTCATACATGCAACTAATTTCTACTCCACCTCCCCAACAGAGACACATGCTCCGTGCGGGTGAGGTCCTATGAGTGTCTATCCACCTGAATCTGATGGTTGCGACTGGGCGAGTCACAGAAGCTGCCTGGACCTCCGTTTCCTCACCTGTACGATAGGGACGGAAAACCTCAACGTTACGGCGTGACACATAAAATGGGTACGCGGCAGGTCTCCGCGGATTCTGCGCCAAGCCCACGCCTGACGGTGCTAACGTTACCATCGCCCATCTCCTGGGTCACAGACCCCCTGTGCAGTGAGCTGGGCGAGCACTCGGGATGGCTCCAGCTCCAGCAAGTGTGCGCTTTGATCTCACCTGTCCCCGCCCCCCCAGAAGGTCAAGCACTTTGCACACAGTGTCTCGCCCAACTCCCTCACTGAAACCTCGCAAGACGTCTCCCCGTGGTGCCCAGGGAACGGGGAGCAGCCAGTGCTCCTCCCGGGGTGCTGGACGCCCCCAGCTCGCCCGCCGCAAGGCTCCGCCCCGGGCACCCGGCGCCCTCCGCAGACACTCGCGTTTATTTACACGCCCCCCCCCCCCCCATGCGCGGCAGGGACCCGGGCCCGTAGAGGGGGAGGGGGAGGGGAGGAGAGGAGGACGGAGGGGAGGGGACCGCAGAGGGAGGGGGGAGGGGAGGGAGAAGGAAGGGGAGGGGGAGGGGAGGGAGCCGCAGGTGGAGAGGAGGAGGAGGAAGGGGAGGAGGAGGGAGCACCCGCGGGCACGGGCCGGCGCTCCTGGGGCCCGTGCCGTCCCACCTGGCTTCGCTCTCGGTGTTCCCGCTGCCGGGACTTCGCCGCCTTCCGAAACGCCGCCGCCATGTCCGCTCGCGCTCCGGAGACAACGCCTGCCCCGCACCGCCTCGGCCGCCGCGTCCGCCGCGTCCGCCGATCCTCCCGGAAGTAGGCCGAGCGCCAGGGGCTTAGAACCGCCCACTTCCTCCGCGCAGCCTATCCGGCGCCTGCCTTTCCGGAACTTCGTCCTCCGGCAGAGGCGTCCAGCCCCGAAGCTGCCTCTGGGAAGTGTAGTTTCCTAGGTCTAATCCCGTGACTCTGCGAGAGTCCGTTCTCATTCGCCAGAGCTTGGGCACGTGTACCGAGATCTCGTTTTCGCGCTCGGCTCCGCGTTGGCACCTGGGAACACGTGGCTGGCACTGCCCTCGGGCTGAGCTGCGCGTGGAGTGTGCGCATGCGCGGGCCCCTGCCGCCCTACTCCCCTTGCTCTATTTGCGCGGTGCGGTTAAAGGTGGAGTCGTGTCAATGTTACCCTGCACCGGAAAGAGCACCCTAGAGTCAGGAGGCCTTAAAAGCCATGTTTGGCTCTGCCACTTACTGGCCGTGTGACTGTAGACAGGTCTCTTTAATGAGCATCATTTTTCTCGGCCATAAAACAAGGATAATGATAGTGTGCTCTGCTTGCATCACAGGGACGGTCAAGAGGCTCACAGTAGAATGGAGGAGTTCTATCCTAGCAGTAGTGATAAAATTGGAGCCCTTCACACCCTCAGGGAAATGGCTAGCTGGGAGGACGAGTGTCAGAGGCAGTACAATATATTAGGGCCAAAAACCATAGAGGTGTGTTCTGATCCTAAACTGCCACCCACCACGACAAAATTAGCTCCAATGCACCTCAGTCTCCCCATCTATAAAACGGTAGTAATAATGCTACACCCACAGAATTGTTGTAAGGGATTAAAGGAACTAATATGTTTAAAGTGCTTAATGCCGTGCTCAGCCCTTAAACAAGTTCACAATCAATGGGAGCAATGGTTGTGGTTGTCATTGCTAAACCTACTGGTAAGGATAGAGGGGCCCGTACAGCGGAGCATTCAGGGGCATCTGGTTTCTTTTCCATCACATGAAGCTAACCCTAAGCGGGTTCTGTGCACCCTGTCATGACAGGTCTCGGCCCTACAGCTGAAGCGCTCTGAGGAAATCCTCTCCTCAGTCCCAGGAGGTGCCATTCCAGTAGATGGGTGGGCATGACAAAGCTGAAAGTAGCTGAGATGTGTCATGTGCAAAGGGTCCCAGACATGAACAAGCGTCTACTTCATTCGTGACGTAACCACTGAAAGACAAGGCCCTTCCTGATTTGGCCCACCACTCCAGCCTCAGCCCGGTTAACGGGACCCAGGAATCAGCCTTGGATTTGAACCGCACATGCACCACTATCAGCTTGGATTTGGGGCCACATTGTCAAATTCCCTGAGTGCCACATCCTACTCTATCATATAGTGGTAATAATATAACCAACCCATATAGCTTCTGTGAGAACCCAAGGAGGCCAAGGCTAGCACTTGGCATAATGGCCCGCATGTAGTCAGCATTTAGCTCTTCCGCTCACCTCCCCTCCCACCCCCACCCCCACCCCCGACCCTGCATACTCTATGGAAGTCGCTTACTTCACCTTCTACACCCATGGAGCATTGCCAGGCTTGGGGTCACGAGAATAGTGTTCCTGGGCAATCTGAAAGAGGGTGTCTGCTAAGCCATGAGTCCTGGCAGGGGCTCCAGGCAGCCCAATGGGTAAGAGCAGGCAATACGCCCAGAGAAGGAAGGAAGTCTTCTCACTGGGGAAAGGAAGGCTTGTGATCACAAGCATCAGGGAGTGATTCAGCACCCAGAGGAAACCATAAGAGGCCTGTCAGTTGTCACCCAGGGCCTCCTTTTAAAAAACGCTTCCAGGTTGAAAGAATAGCCAGGAGACCCTGAGCAAGCTCCCTTCCACCACAAGATAAGGAAAGGTGTATAGGGGCCTCCTGGGTGGTGGAAGGGGAACCCAGAGCCCACTCACCCAAGGCTAGTCATCCAGCAATCAGGCTCTTCTTCCAGCCCCAGCTCGGACACACCTGTTCCCCAGAGGGCGGGGGAGGCCTGATGGGAAACAGGAACAGGGAGTCCATGTGGCTGATCCCTAGACCTCCCTAAGGCATGTAGTCATCCTGGGCCAATGGAAATGTGAACCCACTGGGGAGCTACAAATGGGAAGGGGAAAGGACATAGCCCCTGCCCTATACCAGTGTCCCTCCCCCAGGCTAGGCCAAGCCAGAAATCTAATTTTCTCTAACCTCCAATCCAAGCAGCAGAACCTTAACACTTGACCGTGAAAGGGAATGTATTGGGGCAAAGCAAATCCCACATATTCAATACCTGTTGTATACTCTCCTCCAATATTCGCGAGAATGCTGTGAGTCAGGGAGTCAACCACTCTTAACCGATGAGCAGCCGGAGGGGTAAAGAGGTTGAGTGACTAAAGAGGCTGCAGGTCTGGCCAGTTAAGCTCTTTTTGGCATAAGGAGCTTTGACATTTGACTGTCTGGATTTGAATCCAGGCTTTGCTGTTATTAGCTGTGTTGCCCTTGGCAGGTTACTTACTCTCTCTGTATTTCCTTTTTTTTTCATCTTTAAAATAAGGATAAGAATACACATTTCATACAGTTGTTGGATAGTCAAGTGCATTAGTGTATGCAACGTGCTTAGGCAGGGACTGGTGCAAAGAACTTGGGAAATGCTGGCTCCTATTAAGGCTGTTCAGCAGAGATACAAGCCATGAGGAAACACTAGAGACCCCAACTCTACCTTTGATCCAGCAGCTTCCTTAGTCATACCCCTCCCTCTCTGAAAGCTGCTCATCTTTGCTCTCCCCTCACCTCAGAGCCCTTCCCAAGGCAAGGAGCCTCCTACACCTAGATGACAAAGGCCAGAGAAAGGCTCACCCATGCGCTGGCTGGTCACTCCCTGGACTCCAGGTAGCAGGTACCTGAGGTCCAAACTGGGGTGGGGAGGAGTTGAAACTGAAGCAGCGTCTGTCATTCATTCATTCGTTCAATATTTATTATATGGCAGACATAGGAGTAGGTACTGGGAATGTGGTAGTGAACAAGAAGAACCCAGTCCTGCCCTCATGGCCTCATGGCAATCTAGGCATTAGGAACAATAACCAAGCAAATAGTTTAATTTGGGGAGGAAACCTGGCCTCGACGGTGACTTGGGATCCGGGAAGACAGGAATATGATTTAGAGATGGGAGAGGAAGGTATTCAGGAGGCCTGGCCTGGGAGCAAATGAGTCTCTGTTCTGAGAGCTTGGCTAGACCCAGCCTGGGGGATGGGAGAAGCCCTGTGGCACCTGAGTCTCTACTCTAGATGCTGAGGTTATTTCTAGAGTCAGTTTGTTGTCTCCTGTTTTGCAAACAGTACAGCACAGCCTCCTCCTCCCTTCCCCACCCTTCTAGATCGAGGCTATTTATGCCTAGTGACAAGCCTGAGGATCCCAGGGGGATTGGCCCAAGGACCTGGAGGGGCCTTGTGTCCCTGGCAGGCAGCAGTCCTCCCTCCTGGGGCGCAGGGAGAAAGCCAGAGGATTGGAAACTGTAGAGGTGGGGGAGGAAGGGTTCCCTCCACTTCCCTCCACCAACCCTGCGGTGCCCCATCCGCGCACACTCTTCACACCCCTCCCTGAGAAACCCAAAAACCATGGGGCCAAGGATTAGGGTCTCCCCTGGGCCTCAAAGGTCATAACTATTCCTGGGCACTGTGGAAACCCAAGGCCGAACTTCTCTGTCCCAGGGTGCCTCCGGAGGTGAGGAGGTGGGGGGTACTTCTGTTTTTGCCACTCAAAAGTTGTGAAATCATTGAAGGTCAAGGCCCAGTCTGGGGTCAGGCGGAGGCGGAGGCGGAGGTGGGAGGGTCCCTTCTTCACTCCCTGTTTCCAGAGAACACCTTGGTTCCCATTGATAGGGAGGGCCGTGACAGCAGAGTCAAGCCACCTCACACACACACACTCCCGGGCCTCCAGGCTTGATTAAGGCCCCTTTACAAGCTGGGTCTAGGTGTGACCCTGAGGGGATGAGCTGGAAGGTGGGAGTGGGGGCGCACGAAGAGGCCATGAGTGAGGACCCCAGGGGACTTGGGTGGGCTGGGTGCCGGCCCCCGTGCTGGAGATCGAGTGCAGCAGGCCGTCTCCAGCGGGCTGCTGGGGGGTACAGGGGGTGCAGCAGGGGAGGGGACGGCGGAGGCGAGCAGGGGACGGGGGCGGGGTCCCGGCGCCGGGGAAGGTCGGGCGAGCCAGGTTAGACCCGCGGGCCCGAGGGGGGGTGTGGGCGGGGTCTGGCCCCCGGCCTGGGGGTGCGGGGCGGGGGCGGCCGGGGGCGGGGTCCGGGCGGGGCGGGCCCGGCGCGCACTTCCTCGGGGAGGGGTTGGGGCCGCGCTCCACTCGCCCGCTGGGTCCGTGCGCTCCGGCAGCGCCGCCGGCCGCCCGCTCGCCCCGCTCGCCCCGCTCGCCCCGCTCGCCCCGCCCGCCCCGCCCGGCCCCGCTCGCCCGGCCCGCAGGTACGAGCCGCCGAGGGACGCGCGGCCCGGCCTCCCCGCTCCCGCCGCCCGCTCCGAGGTGAGCTCCCGCCCAGGCCGGCTCCTCGCCCGGGGCCCCCCGACGCCCCGGGGGGCGCGCTTGGAGCGGGGGGCGCCGAGCCCCGGAGGGCGCCCCCCCACCCCCGGGACCGCCCCGATCCCGGCCGCCCGGCGGGGTGGGGGGGGCTGCTCGACACCTGGGGATGGGGGGGGAAGGGGCCAAGTTTGAAACGGAGAAGCCAGAGTCGAGCGCGGGACCTGGAGGGTTGGGGAAACTGAGGCTCCCTGAAAGCCGGGCGGAGCCAGACCAAGACGCGGGCCCGCGCGGCAGGCTTGGACAGGGGGCTGCAGGGGGACCCGAGTCAGGGAGTCAGGGACAGGTTCTGGGGGCGTAGAGTCCCCGAGAGGGAGACCGGAGGCGTCTGGACGGACCTAGGTTTTGTGGGTTGGAGCACTCGAAGGAGAAGCGTCCCCTGACCCCGGTGAACACGGAGCAGCGCCCTTCCCAGGGCTTTGCAGGGTCCCGGGCGGTGAGGGGCCCCGAAGCCTAAGCTTCCTTAGCCCTGTGGCAGATCAGCCTCTGTGAGGCCTATGGAGCCGTCCAGAAACTGCAGACAGGGACGCTCAGGAACAGAGGTGCTCCGAGGAGGAAGCGAAGGGGTCGGGGTGGGAACCCCTTGGAGGCACTCAGTTACGGAGATTTGGGTGTACAGAGGTAGAAATGAGCAGAGGTCACTAGCCCGGGACACAGGTCCCCAAAACACGAAGACAGCTGAGGTATGCAGAGGCTCAGTCGCGCTGCGTGGGGCGCAGCTGGCTTTGCTCGAGGCGCCCTGACAGCTTCCCAGACAGACCCCGAGACACGGAGGCCTGAGAAAGACTGGGAAGCAGGGGTGCGGGGAAACAGAGACTCTGGGCCAGCCAGAGCCCCGTGAGGCAAGGACCTGAGACAGGCACGTCGGAAAGGAGCCCCAGGCACACACCAAGACAGCCCCAACTTATTTTTAAACTCAAATCATGGACATGCTGCTTCAGCCCTGGGGGACCCGGGGTGAATGAACTGTTCCTCTCCTGTCCCCAAGGCAGCTGCTGGATCCCGCTTCCCGCCCTCCTTCCCCTAAACTGCTCTGACTCCCAGGCCCCATGGCGGGGAGGGGTGGGGAGAGGGAGAGTTTGGGGTTGGTGCCTGATACCGGAGGTGGGGGCTGGGGGGGGTTAGGTTTCTCCCCTTAAATCTCCTGTCAGTTCCTGGGAGCTGGGGGGAGGGGTCTGATCTGATCCTGACTCACAGCTGTGAGGCCTGGCCAGGGTCCTCCCCGACAGTGCAGGGTGGATGGGGGCAAAGGAGTTGAACGGTTGGCATGGGCAGTTGGAAAGGCTTCTGGGTGCCTTCCAATGGCAGGGTTAGCAGCTGGGGGAGAAGAGTGAGACTCCTGTGCTAGTGATGTCACCGAGTATCTCCCACACCCCTGCTCTTAAAATGTTGACCACCCCGTTTTGCCACCGCTGCAGCATTTTTAGAGAGAAAAACAGGAAAGGGCTCCAGGCTGGGAAGCAGGGAACCTGGGCTCTCCGAGGCCTGAGTGACCTTGGGCCTGGCTTGTCCCTGTGCTCGACTGTAAGATGGGAATGACATGCTCTTCTGCCTGCCTTTTGGGAGATCTGGTGAAATAGTGGATGGGATTTCTCTTTATGGGAGGCCAAGCAGCATGCAGGTGTGTACACCTGTGTACCTGTGTGAGGGGTCTCAGGAGTTATGCTCATTGGCACCAGGCCGGCCCCACTGATCTCCTCAGGCAGCCCCACGGCCTGGGCTTCTTCACTTCCCCTAGTGGAACTGGGGAGTGGGGGTGGGGGTCCCTCTTTGGTCTATCCCTGAATCTACCCTGAGAATGTCCAGGTCAAAACCCAGGCCAGCTCCCTGAGCCAGGCCTGGCTCAGAAATTTGTCTGACCCCCGTATGAGTGAGGGGCTGATCATAAAAACGCCCACAGCTACCATTCACTGAGGAGTCCCTTTCTGCCAGGTGCTTTCCAAGCACCACCATTTCAGCCTGACGACAACCCCGGGAGAAGGGCGTAGGCGTAGAGGAAAACAGGCCCAGGAACCTTAAGTGACTTGCCCAAGATCACCCAGCTAGTAAGGGAAGAAGTCAGGATGCCCACCCCAAGCCACATTTGGGCCTACTATACACTGTGCCACAGCCATTTATCTAGCCATTCTAACCTCTGGGAGGCTCACTGGAAGGTGCCAGATGTGTGTGTCAGGTGTAGGGGTGGTGTGTGTGTGAGTGTGTGTTTGTGTGTGTGTTGAGGACAAGAGTTGAGAGCCATTTGGCAGACTGAGCAGTCTCCTCCGTAACCCCCCCTCCCCAGGCCATGAGGGAATATAAGACTGGTTCTCTTCAGTTCTCTTGCTGTGCCAGGGAAAGTGGGAGGGAGGGGAGGAAGGGGGATGGGCAGGGACAGGTGGGTCTCCATAGTGCCCTTCACTCTGTCCTCATTAGAGCCCAGCTGGACAAACTAGGGGACTGGGGGATTCTGGGAAAGAAACAGAAGCCATGCCCATACCCTATTTGGGGTGCCCCTGTTTCAGAGTGATGACTGCCTCCCAGAGGGTGGCCCCAGGGCTACCCTGGGCCCGGGAAGGTGATGGCTGCTGTGTGCCAAGCCAGAAAGGAAGGAAAAGATTTGGGGCACTCCCCAACGGACCACGGCCACACACTCCACCTGTGTGGCCCCCTGCTGCCCAGTGGCCCACAGCCCAGGCAACCCTCAGATGTTGGGCCAGAGGAAACCCAGGCCTGATTGGCGGGGAGCGGATGGAGAAAGAGGGCTGCCCTCTACCCCACAGCATAGCCCTGCCCCAGAATCACCTCTCTGAAGACCCCAGCCCCTGGAGGCCTCGTGGCCTGGCCCGGGATCGGAACTCTGTGTTCCCCCCACTCCGTGGTACAGAAGGGCAGCTTGGAGTTCACAAACCATCCCTTCAAGAGCCAGGCCCTCCAGGCTTGGGGCGTTTGCTGGCGCCTGGAGTCTGAACTCCAAGCCAGAGCAACGCTTCTTGGCCAGAATTTCCCACTGGGGGTGGCTGAGAAAAGGAGCACTTTTCCATCAACCCGAGCCTGGGCAGGCTCCGGGGACTGCCAGTTACTGGGGTGTGTGTGTGGGGGGAGGTAGTGAGCTGGTGGGTTCCTTTGTCCTCTCCAGGCTCCTCTGCAGCTGTGAGAACATCCCCTTCCTAGGAGTCTTGGTGGTTCCTCTCCACCCTCCCTGGGATCCCAGCCCTTAGAGAGCAGGCTTCATGACGAAGGAGGCTGGGGGTGGGAGCTCTGAATCTGGGGCCAGAAACTGGAGTCAGGGGCAGCAGAAGGGACTGGGAACCCCACTTCCCTGCCCCCCCCCCCAGTCCCCTTGCTCCTGTTCCAGAGGCAGCTGTGTGGATGACCTCATCCCGCAAACATGCTTTGTTCCTGAGAAAATGGAAAGTGTCTGAGGTTTGGTGGGGGCTGGGTGTCTGCAGCAGCAGCTCGCAGGGCTCCCCCCTGCCTGACTCCCCACTTGAGGGGGCCAGATTGGGGAGAAGATGTCTTCCATGGCTCCCACTCTCTCACCCTCCACTCCCCCCCCTACCCCAAACCCTCAGAAACCGGAAAAGCTGGGGAGAGGCTGTTTCTCCCAGAGGCAGGGGGAGGGAAATAATGACCTAGGGGGTTGCAAAGCTCTGCCAGGAGTGATGGCTGCCTGGAGATGGCAGGGGACACGCTGCATCATCTATGTTTTTAGTTCCCCTCTCCCTCCCCAGGCGTCTCAGGTTCCCTTTTTTTCCTCCCCTGTTGCTGGCCAGACCTGACATCTGGCCATCTGTGCTGCCACAGCTGCTGCAGATGTTGCAGGCCGAGGCTGCCCAGGCTGGTGTGACCAGAGACCCAGCAGGGGCTGGAGGGGGCTGAGGGCAGAGGGTCCAGCTGGGGAAGCTTGGCTGTGTCCAGCTTGCAGGATTTCCTTCCTGCTTAAACCCAGGCTGAGCCTCTGAAGTGCTTGCTCTGGCTGATTCTCCCGGAGGGAGGCCCGAGGTGACGTCCACCTCCACCATTCATGGCCCAGCAGCCCTCCAGCAGTCTGCTGGCTCCTGGACCAGGAGAGGGCGGGCACAGCCCATTCACATCCCTCGAGGTTCCTCTTTGCATATACCTAGGGGCCCCTTCCTGGGAGTCAGGAGAGGGTGGGAGTACTGTTCCTACGGGATACAGAGTGGGGTGGCTCCCTGCCCCTACTCTCGTCCCCATGGGGACAGTAGGGACACTGGAAGCTAAACTCAGACTGGGGCAGGAAATGAGTCACTGACCCAGGAAAAGCCCCCTCCCCCCAGATCTGCCAGGGCCCAGATAAGAAAACAACTTCTGCTTCCTGATTTTTTCCTGACCCCTTCTCCCCCCACCCCACCCCACCCCACCGTTAAATACAGAAATAAACATGCAGGACTCCTGGGTTTCCAGAAGCACCCTGTCCCCATCGCCCCCTGTCCTGACCTGGCATTTCTCAGACCTGGTCTCTTGCTCTTTCTTTCTTTTTTTTTTTTTTTAATCGCAAAGGACTTTTGCAGGGGGCCAAGCCACAGCCCTTCTGGGTGACCCGCACCCTACCTTTTGCCCCTGGCAGGGCTCACTCACAGCCACCATGAGCGAGGCCTTTGACTGTGCAAAATGCAGCGAGTCCCTGTATGGCCGCAAATACATCCAGACGGACGACGGCCCCTACTGTGTGCCCTGCTACGACAGCACCTTCGCCAACACCTGTGCCGAGTGCCAGCAGCTTATCGGGCACGACTCCAGGGTAAGGGCTGGAGCACACTGGGCAAGGAGTGGGTGGAGGCTGGCAGAGGGGCAAAGGTGCCATCGCCCCTGCCGTGCTCCCCGCAGGAGCTGTTCTACGAGGACCGCCACTTCCATGAGGGCTGCTTCCGCTGCTGCCGCTGCCAGCGCTCCCTGGCCGACGAGCCCTTCACGTGCCAGGACAGCGAGCTGCTGTGCAATGACTGCTACTGCAGTGCCTTCTCGTCGCAGTGCTCTGCCTGTGGGGAGACCGTCATGCCCGGTACGTCCCCGGGGCCCCACCATCCGCCTGCCACCCTGGCCTCCGCGCAGGCCTCGTGCACATAACGGGGGACTGGCACGTGCCCGCTACATCCAGGGAGGCTTAGTATTACAAAGGCCTGCACGCGTGGCATCTTTTTGGAAATCTGACATATGTGGGGATCGGTCACGCCTGTACGCTCCTGGGAGATTAGGGTGCGCACAGGCTGGCACACCCAGGTGTACACGTGAAAGCTTAGCACGTAGAGGAACGGACAAGCCCGGTATGTTCCAGAGGGTTTAGCGTGTGCCGGACCTGGTGTGCACCTGTGGGCTTACCGCGATGCGCAGACTGACAAGCTTGAGACCCCCCCTGGGGGTTCTGCATGTGTGAACACCTGCATGTTTGGTACACGGAGGAGTGAGGAGTACAATGAGACCGGCACGCTTGGTGCATCGGGGCTTGGTGTGTGTAGAGATGGAGAAGCAGGGCTTCGGGGTGTGGTAACCTGCATGCCTCCTAGATGGGTGAGGGCTTAGGACACGTGGAGAATGACAGGATTAGGATACACAAAGGCTTTGCTCATACTGAATCTATCACGTCCAGGGCATTAGGGCTTTGCGTGAGCAAAGACTTGCTTGCCTAGTGTATATGTGGGGTCTTTGTGGGTGTGCTAAAACCAGCGGGTCTCGCGTATAAGGGCTGAGCGCGTGCTGAGTCATCATGCTTGTGACCTGGAGGCCTGGTGTGTGCTGACACAGCCATATCTGGTACATGTGGGGACTTCACCTATGCCAAGCCCTCGTGTTATGGGGGCCTAGCATGTGCCCAGCTAGCGTGTGCAGTGTTTGGGGGAGGGTAGCATGTGCCATATTACGCGGCGAGGGTCCCTGCAGCATGTGCATGGATGCCACCCTGCTTAGGCTATGGGAACAGCAGGGACTGTCCTCAGAGGATGGCAGAGAGTGGCACTCAGGAGCTTGGGACACAGCTTCTGAGTGGGACCCCTGTTCCCCACAGGGTCCCGGAAGCTGGAATACGGAGGCCAGACGTGGCATGAGCACTGCTTCCTGTGCAGCGGCTGTGAACAGCCGCTGGGCTCCCGTTCCTTTGTGCCCGACAAGGGTGCCCACTACTGCGTGCCCTGCTATGAGAACAAGTTTGCTCCTCGCTGCGCCCGCTGCAGCAAGGTGGGGGCTGGGCCAGTGGGGTGGGGGTGAGTGAGGCTCTGTTGTGGGGTGGGAGTCGCCACGTCCCCCTGCTGACAGGTGCTGCCCCCCACAGACGCTGACACAGGGTGGCGTGACATACCGCGACCAGCCCTGGCATCGAGAATGCCTGGTCTGCACAGGGTGCCAGACGCCCCTGGCAGGGCAGCAGTTCACCTCCCGGGATGACGATCCCTACTGTGTGGCCTGTTTTGGAGAACTCTTTGCACCCAAGTGCAGCAGCTGCAAGCGCCCCATCACAGGTGGGACAAGGGTCAAAGAACATTGCGGGTAGGGTGCAAGCAAGGGGATGGGATCTGGTATTGGGTGAGGCTGGGCGACAGGACTGCGATCCAGATCCGCAGAGCTAACCTCCAGCCTCCCTCCAGGACTCGGTGGAGGCAAGTATGTGTCCTTTGAAGACCGCCACTGGCACCACAGCTGCTTCTCCTGCGCCCGCTGCTCCACCTCCCTGGTGGGCCAAGGCTTTGTGCCGGACGGAGATCAAGTGGTGTGTCAGGGTTGCAGCCAGGCAGGGCCCTGAGCCAGGACTCCTGGGCCCAGGACCTCCCAAACCAGGGCTCCAGGACTAAGGCTCCTTTTCCAAACCACCTTTGGGACCCAGCCCCTCCCCAAATTGGGGTTCCTCCTGGGCTCCAGGATTCAGCCTCCCTGCTTCAACATCCCCAAACTGGTACTCCCTTGCCCAGGGCCCCCACACCTGGGCCCTTATGGAGCCTCCATGATTCAAAGCCCTTTTGCAAGCCTGGACTCTAGACTTCAGCCCTCTCCCCACAGTCTGCTTCCCAGACCAAGCCCTCTCCCCAAACCAGGGCTCTAGGCCCAATTCTCCAAACCTGGACTTCCGGACCCAGGCCCCCTTCAATCTAGACTTTCCAGAGACTCTAGGTCTTCAATGGGTGCCTGAGAAGTCCTCAAAAGTGGACTCTACTCAGGCTTGACCCTCCCTAACCCCCATCCCACCCTGTCCCCAGGGCTGGGCTCTCTGGGTGGCAGCAAAACAGGAATTCACTGTCTAAGGGGATCCCAGAGCACAGGGTTGCGCCCAGTCCGGGTCTGCCGAGTGTTTCCTCATTTCATATGAGCTCCATTTTGCCCAGAGATGGGCAGAGGGGTGGGATTGGCTCACCCACCTTCCAGATTCTGCAATAAAGCAGTGTGAGGAAGTGAAGGCCTCTCCGTGTGTTTGTCTGGGGGGGGGGGGGGGCGTGAAGGAGGGTGCCCTCGCTGACCGGGAGCCTCAGGCCCTCGCAGCTCCTCTGTGCAGGGCAAAGGAGGAAGCCCCTGGGCCTCGGGGTGGGAAGTCTCTGGAGAACGGGGATCCCCACCGCCGCCAGCCTCCCCGCTGCAGGCCAAGGGTTGTTTCCTCCCGGGTGGGGGCGGGAGGGGTTTAGGGGAGATCCCGATCGGGAGTGGAGCTGGCAAGGGGTTCCCCTGGCCCGTGCAAACCGCGCCCCCCATAGCTCGTCCAAAACCCCGCCGAGCACCCGGGGCGGATCCCCAGTCTGGGCCCAGACCCTCGGCCCCCTTCCCCCTCTTCCCCAGGATTAGCGGAGGCGGCCGGGATCCGCTCGCGGCCGCACGTTTTTTGCCAAAAAAGGCAAGGATGCAGCTGCACGCGCCGCGGGAACATCTGGATCCGATTCCCGGCATGAATGGGTCACGGCCCCGCCCCCCTGCCCCCCCACCATGATTCAGGGGGTGGAGGCGGGAATGAGCGAGGGGGGTTGTCCCCCAAAGTGGGGAGATGGGGCGGAGCGCTGCTCCCCCGGCCCCTGCCCCGCCTTCGGCCCCGACGGCCGGAGGCGCTGTGCGCACTGGCGGGGGCGCTCCGGGGCGCGCCCTGGGGTGGGGCCCGCGCCCATCCCCTGCGGGAGGGGCCCTCGGGTCCAGCAGATTGGGGTCTCTTACTAAAGCCTCCCAGAAATCCTCTGGGCAGCGCATTTTTCCATTTCTCAGAGGTGGAGACTCCACTTGTCCATTCCCCAAAGTCCCCTAGGTAACCACAGGTGGATTCCTGCCCCGCCCCCATTCAATCCTAAACTTTCTGAGGCTGTGGTTGGTTGACATTTTCTTTTTTCTTTTATAGGATTAACTGATGGGATTTGTTTATTTTTATTTATTTTATTTTATTTTTATTTTTTTGATGTTGGAGTTCAATGGTTGACATTTTCTTTTCTTTTTTTTTTTTAAGATTTTATTTATTTATTCATGAGAGACACACACAGAGAGAGGCAGAGACACAGGCAGAGGGAGAAACAGGCTCCACGCAGGGAGCCTGATGTGGGATTCGATCCCGGGTTCCCAGGACCAGGCCCTGGACCGAAGGTGGCGCTAAACTGCTGAGCCACCCAGGCTGCCCCAACGGGTGATATTTTCAACAAAGCTTTACAGACACCCACCGTGTGTGCTTATCGTTCATAATCACACGTTTACACTTTTGTCTCTCTCTCCCACCAGCTTCTACGAGGATGGGGCTCGCGCCTGCCTTGCTCACCCCTGTATTCTCAGCTCCCGGCACTTACTACTTGTTCAATAAATACTTGTTGAGGAAGAGTAGTCCAAGCACAGCGAACAGCTGGTGCAAAGAACTGGAGGCCTGAAAAAAAAAAAAAAATATATATATATATATATGTGGTGCTTTGGGGAAGCAGCGAGTAATTTCATTTGGAGAAAATGCCAAGAGACCGAAATGGCAGGCAGAGGCCAGGTCACGAAAAAAATAAATGCCAAGTTAAACAGACCTCACCCTGCGGGTAAAGCAGCCAGTGGAAATGTGTAAGCAGGGGCATAAGATGATCACTCTGGGTACAGCATGAATAATGGATTGCAGGGGTAAGAGGAGCAGGCTCTGATGGAAGCTGGTGCACTGGTGGAGGAGAGAGAGAAAAGAGGCCAGGGGCGTCGGGGGTGGAAAAGACAGGATTTGGTGACTGGTTTGGGAGACTGGAGGAGGAGGAGAAGGTTTTAGAGGGAGGAAGGGAAATGGTTCTGCTTAAGTGGCCTACCCACCTAGGAGGAAGAGGCATACAGGTACCATGTCCTTGATTTCAAGGCAAACATTTTTCAAATTTAACATCTCACAAACTCAGATGCGACTGTAAAATCAAAGATGTGACATAGTTTGATAATTTTTTGTTTCCTTCTTAGTGGAATATAATATAATGGCGGGATTAACATTTGATGGCATCTCATATTTGATGAAATATGGTAGATTCCAAACTCTACTAAACACACACACACACACACACACACACACACAGAGTCTCTCTGATCTTTTTAAATTTTTTTTTTAACTATAACTTTTTTTTAAGATTTTATTTATTCGGGACGCCTGGGTGGCTCAGCAGTTGAGTGTCTGCCTTTGGCTCAGGGTGTGATCCTGGTCCCGGGATCGAGTCCCACATCAAGCTTCCTGCATGGAGCCCTGCTTCTCCCTCTGCCTGTGTATCACCATCTTTCTCTCTGTGTCTCTCATGAATAAATAAAATATATTTTTTTAAGATTTTATTTATTCATGAGAGGCACAGAGAGAGAAAGAGAGAGAGAGAGGCAGATACACAGGCAGAGGGAGAAGCAGGTTCCATGCAGGGAGCCTGATATGGGACTCGATCCTGGGACTCCAGGGTGAAGGCAGGTGCTAAACCGCTGAGCCACCCAGGGATCCCCAAGTCTCTCCAATCTTGAATGGAGATTTCCCTTCTTGTTTCTAGTGGTGCAGGAAAAGCCTCTAGTGAGGAGTTTTGCCAGGGGTACTCTTCCAAAGGTTGAGATCTTGCTTAAATTTGTAGACATAGGGATCCCTGGGTGGCGCAGCGGTTTGGCGCCTGCCTTTGGCCCAGGGCGCGATCCTGGAGATCCGGGATCGAATCCCACGTCAGGCTCCCGGTACATGGAGCCTGCTTCTCCCTCTGCCTGTGTCTCTGCCTCTCTCTCTCTCTCTCTCTCTCTCTGTGACTATCATAAATAAATAAAAACGTAAAAAAAAAAAATTTAAATTTGTAGACATAAAAATAACCCTCACAACACCCCCATGAGCAGGCACAACAAGAGTCATTATCCCTGTGTTATTTTTCAAACTTAAAAAAAAAAAAAGGCAATGCATTCTTACTGTAGAAAAAAATGGAGACTCACCAAAAAGTAAAAAGAATAGGTAAATCACTAATAATTTCTTGACATAGCCTCCTGGTTCTTTTTTGTTAAGCATGTATGTGCATATACATATTTTTGAGTTTTAGGTTTATTTATTTATTTTTTAAAGATGTTATTTACTTATTCATGACAGACACAGAGACAGAAACACAGGCAGAGGGAGAAGCAAGCTCCACGCAGGGAGCCCAACACGGGACTTGATCCCGGGTCTCCAGGATCACGCCCTGGGCTGAAGGCAGCGCTAAACCGCTAAGCCACCCGGGCTGCCCTTTATGTTTATTTTTTTAAATGAAAAGCTAATTTATGTGTATGTTAAGAAAAAAATCTTTCATGCCGGGTGTACACAAAGAAAAATTTCCCTCCTGTACCAGATCTTTGGAGTTCTCTCCTTTTAAACAACTGCTGTTTACTGTTACTTGGATATCCTAAGAGAAATAATCTCCTTGTGCATCTATTTTTACACACATTATTATGCATCGAGATCCTTTTCACTTTGTGTGACCATCTTTTCACTGAATTCACATAGATTTTTTTCAACAGCTTTATTGAGGAATAAGTTACATACCCCAAAATGCACCCACTTTGAGTGTACAACTCAATTACTTTGAGCAAATTTAATAGAGTTCGTGGAACAAGTATCGGCACAATCCAATTTTAGAACGTTTCTATCACCACCAAATTTGCTGTCACTTCCAATCTCACATGCAGCCACGGAAAACCACTCGTCTACTTTCTGCCTCCATAGATTTGCCTTTCTGGACATTTCATCTCAATATGCCGGATGTCGTTTTTTTTGCATACGGCTTCTTTTGCTTAGCAGGATGTTTTCATGGTTCATCCATATTGTAGCATTCCTTTATTGCTGAACAATATCCCACTGTATGGATACACCACAGTTTATTTAACTGTTCATCAGTTAATGGATGTTGGGCCTGGGACCTGTTTTTGTTGATTGCAAATAACACTATGACTGTTTAAATACATGCACATAGGGGCTCCTGGGTGGCTCAGTGGTTGAGCGTCTGCCTTCAGCCCAGGTCGTGATCCTGGGGTGCTGGGATCAAGTCCCACATCGGGCCCCCTGCATGGAGCCTGTTTCTGCTCCTGCCTACATCTCTGCCTCTCTCTCTGTGTCTCTCATGAACAAATAAATAAAATTTTTTAAAAATGAATACATGCACATGTTTTCATTTCTGCACCTAGAAACTTGCATTCTTTTTTTTTTTTTTTTTTTATTGACTGTGTAGCATTTTGCCGCTTGGATATGCCATTTTTTAATTCAACCAGTCCCCCCTGCTTACGGACAACTAGGCTTTCTCTGCATGCGAATTTCTTAAACAAACAGAAAGGATGGCTGACAAGGACACCGAGGTCTAGGGAAGGGGGAAAATAACGTTGTCGAAGTCACACTGAAAGTTGGGCAGCCCTGGTGGCTCAGCGGGTTAGCGCAGCTTGTGACCCTGGAGACCTAGGATCGAGTCCCGCATCGGGCTCCCTGCATGGAGCCTGCTTCTCCCTCTCTTTCTCTGTCTCATAAATAAATTAAAAAAAAAAAAAAAAAAGTCACGCTGAAAGCTAAGGACTCCCCCAACTCATGTTCTTCATCTACTCCTCGGTCTAGGATGTGCCTGCCCCGCCCCCCAAGCTCAGATTCCTGCATTTCTGCGCGCCCCCTAGGGGCACCTGCAAATCGCGTGGCGTCGCTCCGCCGTCCTCCGGCCGGCAGGGGGCGCGCTGCTGCCACCTCGCTAGCTCGGTCCGCGCGCTCCCAGCGAGGCTCCCCGCGCTTCGGGTCCCCGAGGCGCTTCCGGCGCCCGCGGAACCTTGGTGCCGCCGGACGCTCAGCGTGGGGGGCGAGGGCGCGCAACGCGGCAGGAGTCGCTTCCGGCCGCGTCGGGGGTCCGAACCCGCGGCGGAGGAAACATGGAGACGATCCTGGAGCAGCAGCGGCGGTACCATGAGGAGAAGGAGCGGCTCATGGACGTCATGGCCAAAGAGATGCTCACTAAGAAGTCCACGGTGAGCGGGGCCTGGGCGAAGGCTGCGCCGGGGCCGGGCCCCCTTCCCCTTCCCCCTCCCCCCCTCCCGCCCGAGACCTGGGCTGCAGCGGCTGAGACCCCGGCCCACGGCTCCGGCCTCGGGCGGCCCGTGCAACCTTCAGAACTGCGACTCACGGCGCCCGTGTCCCCGTTTGCTTTCCTCCAGCTCCGGGACCAGATCAATTCCGACCACCGCACACGGGCCATGCAGGATGTGAGTGTCCGGTTGGGTGGGGAGGAGCTGCGGGGGGGGCGGGGTGCCGCGGGGCGGGGCGGCGGGGCTGACCCGCCGCCGTGGACACCGCACTGGACACGGCCTGGCGGCTGCGGAGCCCCCCTACATCACCTCTGCAAACGGGGGACCTCGCATTCCTCCCATCCTGCGCCCCGCGACGTGCAGACCGCAGTTACCGGGACCCAGGCCCCCATCCCTTCGCCCCCCTCCACCTCTGACGCACCACCGGAGTGTTTTCTTCCTCCCCCAGAAGGCCCTTTTTTGAAGTATGTTTAACCCACCAAACTACATTTGCTTCGTAATAGTTCCACCTCTTACTTTTAGGAAATGAATCCGGCAACAGGTTGGTTCTTGCTGCTGACTGATGATCTCCGTTCCTGCTTATATATTTTGTTTTTAAGATTTTAAATTTTTTTTTTTTCATGAGGGACACAGAGAGAGAGAGGGAGGCAGAGACACAGGCAGAGGGAAAAGCAGGCTTCATGCAGGGAGAGCCTGATGCGGGACTAGATCCCAGGACCCCCGGGTCACGCCCTGAGCCCAAGGCAGCCGCTCAGATGCAGGACTGGATCCCAGGACGCCGGCGTCATACCCTGAGCCTAAGGCAGATGCTCAACTGCTGAGCCGCCGCTGAGCATCCCTCTTCCTGCATGTGTTTGAAATCTGTTTAGAAAGGATTGAAAGACCAAAGTTCCTGATTGGCAGGAGATAATTACTATTATTAGGCCCTAGTTCCTTATTTAAATTCCCAAATCCAAAATGCTGTGAAAACAAAGAGTTTCTTTGTGGGTTGAGGGGGCTGGTGGTGGGGTGGTGGTGTAATTACTTGGTGGCAAAATCTGACTTGAAAAAAAAAAATCTCACTTGATCTCATTTGGCAGCAAAACCTGATCTTAACAGATGAGCTGTTTATGGTTTTCATCCCACTTAATAAATAAGGCATAGTTTTTATTGCAGAATTATTAATCTGCGTTCCAGAGTTCAATACATAATGTTCAATACCTTCCCCAATCTAAAAATCCCGAATTCTGAAGCAAATCGGGTCCCGAAAGCTTGCAAAAAGGGACTAGTACCTGTACTACCTTGAGTTTGAATCCATGGTAAGCTGTGAGGTTTTATTTCGCTTGTGCACTCAGTCAAGCTTTTTCAAATAGTGAAAGTCATCTTGGGCTACTCTCCTCTTTGAGAGTCCTGGGTGGGAACTGCTATTTGGCAGGGTGGCTCTCTGAATCTTCTAGGGAAAGTAAGGATCAGTAGTAAATATAGGAACACTCTACCTATCAAAGCACGTCACTTAGGTAGTCTTCATCTTGACCTTTTTAAAAAAATATATTTTTATTGGGGATCCCTGGGTGGCGCAGCGGTTTGGTGCCTGCCTTTGGCCCAGGGCGCGATCCTGGAGACCCGGGATCGAATCCCACATCTGGCTCCCGGTGCATGGAGCCTGCTTCTCCCTCTGCCTATGTCTCTGCCTCTTTCTTTCTCTGTATGACTATCATAAATAAATAATAAAAAAAATTTTTTTAAATATTTTTATTTATTTATTTGAGAGAGAGAGAGAAAAGGAGCCGGGGGGGGGGGGGGAGCAGGCTCCTCGCTGAGTAGGAAGTTCAACATGGGGTTCAGTCTCACGACCCTGAAATTATGACCTGTGCTGGAATCAAGAGGTCAGACACTTAACTGACTGAGCCACCCAGGTGCTCTAGAAAGCACAGGACTTTTTTTTTCTTTAAGATTTTTATTTATTGGGCACCTGGGTGGCTCAGCGGTTGAGCCTCTGTCTTTGGCTCAGGGTGTGATCCTGGAGTCCCAGGATTGAATCGGAGTCCCACGTCAGGCTCCCTGCTTGGAGCCTGCTTCTCCCTCTGCCTGTGTCTCTGCCTCTCTCTCTCTCTCTCATGAATAAATAAATAAAATTTTAAAAAGATTTTATTTATTCACTCACGAGAGACACAGAGAGAGAGGCAGAAACACAGGCAGAGGGAGAAGCAGGCTCCATGCAGGGAGCCTGATGTGGGACTCAATCCCGGGTCTCCAGGATCAGGCCGAGCTGAAGGCAGTGCTAAACTCCTGAGCCACCCAGGCTGCCCAAAAGCACAGGACTTTTAACACCACATCTCTCTCAAGGTTTCCCTGGGCTTTGACTAGTGAAAGCTGTTGGTTGCTTAGCCTATAGTTGTAGAGATTGCTTTGTTCTGATGGGTTTTGTGTTTGCCTTTCAGAGATATATGGAAGTGAGTGGGAACCTGCGGGATTTGTATGATGATAAGGATGGGTAAGTGATAGTCACTTCGAGTCCAGGACTTAGTGCCCCTGAGGAGCCACGATTAGAGGACTGATTTTGTGCACTGTGTTCTTTGGATTTTTCCTGACACTGCAGGTTACGAAAGGAGGAACTCAATGCCATTTCAGGACCCAATGAATTTGCTGAATTTTATAATAGACTCAAGCAAATAAAAGAATTCCATCGGAAACACCCAAATGAGGTATGGTACTCAGAAAGTATTTTTTCCAAACCTGCCTGGAGAGCATACTAAAGGAAAGGTGTAAGGAGAATGGAGACGCACCATTCAGATGTCCCTTCAAAAGAACCTGCCATTTAGCTGACATCCTACAACTCAAGTGCTTTCAGTTTCTGCCTCGTCTTTAGGCCAAGGCCATACTCTTCCTGAGTAGCCCCAGCCAGTGACTGAGCACAAGTGAGGGTACTGTAGACTGACTTTTTCCATCCGGTGCAAGACTCTTGTAATGAGTAGTCTTTGCTCCACAGCTCCCTGTTGGGAGGATAAAGACTTTGTCTAAATCACAGTGTAGGCTCTCCCTGCCCAATCATGCTCTCCTGTTTTTATCTTTCACAAGCATTACCCCTATGAACCCCTTGCACTCCTAACTCTGCCTTGAAATCTACCTAGGAGATCCAACTAACACAAAGACACTTTACTCACTTGCAATGATCATTATACTGTCAGGGTTTAGCTAATAGGCCAACTCTTTCATGAAATATCTTTCCTAGTCTACCCTTCCAATTAATCTTTATGATTTGATTATATTTTTATGACAATGAATATGTGCCTCACTATATTGTAATGGTATAAGAAGCAGAGATTATATCTCAATTATCTAGAAGCCTTTGAACATCTTGAATAGCTGACCAGAGGAGTTCTAGGGGGAAAAGGGAGCAAGGCTATGGCTGTAGCAGATGTGGAGAGGGATGGGCCATAGATTATTCTGAACTTTCATGACTATGTAACTGGAAGGTTACTTGTTCCCTTGGGAGAAATAAAGACGTCATCCATTTGGAGTGGGAATGAATTTTTATTTTTATTCTTTTTAAGATTTTTTTTTTTTTATTTATTTGAAAGAGAGAGAGAGAGGAGAGAAAGTGAGAGGGAGAAGCAGATACCTTGCTAACGGAGAGCCCAACATGGGGCATGATCCCAGGACCCTGAGACCATGACCCAAGCTGAAGGCAGATGCATAACCTACTGAGCCTGGGAATGAGTTTTTATACATGTAGCTTTTCAGGTGCTGTTATATATAGGTGGTAGTATCCTGTGAGTAGTAGAAGTTAGGTGACTCAGGTCAGGCAAGAGATAAAAAAGCTTGAGATTTAGATTTAAGAATTATAGATTTGATGTTGAAGTTATGAATAGTGGAGTTCTGGAAAAGCGAATGCAGAGGTAGACTCGGAGCTTCTCCACATGCCACGCGGGTGTATTGATGACGATAAGGTACTTAAGTGCCAAGGAGCCTGGGAATACTTCTATCACAGAGGTCAAACGACAGCTCTAGGTAATGTCTTACTGAAGCTAAGCAAAACACTGGCATCAGCTGTGGTTGACTGATTAGTGCCAGGATTCCTGCCTCACCGCACTAGTGGGAATGGAAATGTGGTCACAGGGACAAAAGTGGGCCATGAGGAAGCAGAAACCTAGAAGAGGGAATAGGCATTTAAAACACTGGCAGGAAAAAAGGAGAAACAAGAGGATCATAAGGGAGCTAAGGAATATGTACATGTTTAAGGACACAGGTAGAGAAAGGAGACTAGGAATACCAGGAAGAAGACCTTGAAGTTAGGGGAAAGGAGATAAGAGTGCTTTCTCACACAAGCAGGAGTCTTCCCACTGCTTTGAAGCATCGAGTGTGAAGTCTTTTACCAACCGAGAGAGAAGACATGAGTACCATTCTGATGTGTTAACCTTATTCTGGCCTTGATAGGAAGGTGATGGAGGAATAGATGGTTTTAAAAAATGATTGGAAGGATGCCCAAGATAAACTAAGGGAAAAAAAGATGTCTAGTTATGTGAAAAACAAAATAAACACCTTGCATGTGCCTGTATGTGCTTGTACGTGCGTGTATTTACATAGAACAGTGGTTTGCAAATTTTGCTGATTATGTTTGAATCCTCTGGGGATCTTTTTATTTTTTTCCTTTTTTTAATTCTTAAAGATTTATTTCATAGAGACAGTGCTGTGTGCAGGTGGTAGGAACAGAGGGAAAGAGAAACTCAGCAGACTCTGAGGCAGATGGGCTCTATCCCACAACCCATGAGATCACCACCTGAGCCTAAACCAAGAGCTGGCCGTTCAACCAATCCTGCCACCCAGCGCCCCTCCTCTGGGGATGTTTAAAAAGTATTTGCTATCTTCCCCCCCCTTCTTATTTAATTAGTATCGTTGAGATTTTTTAAAACGCTCCCAGGATCCTAATGTTGAACAAAATTTAGAAGCTGGTATAAACAGGTCTCTTAACAGCACTTACCTATTTGCAGCAGAATTAATAAATGGGGACTTTGGTTTTTCATTTTGTGTTTTTGAGTTTTTGTGAGCATGTGTTACTTTAGGAGTTTTTAATCAAACAGTACAAAGAAAGGAAAAGGGAAAAAAAAGCAAGGTAATAATTAGATAATAGTAGTAGGCTCCTAATGAAAAATCAAGTCTAAAATGTCAGAAATCTAAGTATACGGTCCATTTTTGCAACATTGCAACTCTTGTTAAAAATCCACCTGAATTTTTCCTTTTTTCTCAGATCTGTGTGCCAATGTCAGTGGAATTTGAGGAGCTTCTGAAAGCTCGAGAGAATCCAAGTGAAGAGGCACAAAGTAAGTAGCATTCAGTATTTCTCTCTAGTACTAACAAAGTGCAGGTTAATGACAGAGCTCAGATTTTCCCACAGAGCCCCAGAGAAATTCATAGCCAGGTTCTCTTGCTGGTTTTCTCATTGCTGATTTCTGGGGCGGATTAGCATCCTAAATTGGCCTTGGACAAAATACTCGTTTTGTACTACCCTCGCTCAAATTCACTGGCCTGGAAAACTGAGGGCTGTTCATTTCACATCATAGGGAGGACATTTGGAGGAAGGACTGTGTCATGAAACAAAGAATTAGCGCATCCAAGAGAGTGGTCTTTAATGTCTGAATCACTGATATCTTTGATTCTTTCAGACTTGGTGGAGTTCACAGATGAAGAGGGATATGGTCGTTACCTCGACCTCCATGACTGTTACCTCAAATATATTAATCTCAAGGCCTCAGAGGTAGGGCTGGTTGGGGGAGGTGGCAGGGGAGTGGGGAGAGTGGTTCTGATTCTAAGGGTAGGTCAGGACATCAGGCTGGGGTTTCTGCACAGAAAGCAATTAGACTATCTTCCTTGTGTTTTGTAACTGTTATGTAAATATAAAAGACGTAATGGGCTTTCTTGGAATGAAACAGTATACAAAATGAAAGTTTAAAAAAAAAAAAAAAAAAGGACAGCCCGGGTGGCTCGACGGTTTAGTGCTGCCTTCAGCCCAGGGCGTGATCCTGGAGACCTGGGATCGACTCCCACATTGGGCTCCCTGCATGGAGTCGTGTCTTTGTCTCTCTCTGTCTCTCATTCTCATGAATAAATAAAATCTTTAAAAAAAAAAATAATAAGTTTTTTATAGTGAATACAACAGTCCTATTTTTAATTTTTGAGTATTTCTAAAGATTTATTTATTCAGAAAGAGAGCAGTGAGCTCATGTGTGCATGCATGGGGTAGAGGGAGAGGGAGACAATCTCAAGCAGACTCCCGGCTAAGTGCAGAGCCTGTTACAGGGCTCAGTCTTACGGCCCTGAGATCAAGACCTAAGCCAAAACCAAGAGTTGAACGCTCAACCTACTGACCTACCCAGGCGCCCCTATTTATTTTTATTTTTTTAAGTAAACTCTATACCCAACATGGGCCTTAGACTCACAACTCTGAGGGATGCCTGGGTGGCTCAGTGGTTGAGCGTCTGCCTTGGGCTCTGGGTGTGATCCCGGGTTCCTGGGATTGAGTCCCATGTCGGGCTCTCTGCAGGCAGCCTGCTTCTCCCTCTGCCTGTGTCTCTGCCTTTCTCTGTGTCTCTCATGAATAAATAAATAGAGTCTTAAAAAAAGAAAACAGAAAACACAACCCTGAGATCTACCAACTCAGCCAACCAGGTGCCCCAAGCATATGTTTTTAGCGAATTTTATTGATTATTAGTACAAGCATATTTTGCTTTTGTAAACAGGATATTTTTTTTAAAAACTCACAAATACATATTGAACCCCTTTGTTAGGCACACATAGTACTAGATATGTGAAAAATATGAAAAGAAAACAGTATCTGCCAGCAATGGGCTACTTAGTGTCTTTTTTTTTTTTTTTTTTTTTTTTTTTTTTTATTTTATTTATGATAGGCACACAGTGAGAGAGACAGGCAGAGACACAGGCAGAGGAAGAAGCAGGCTCCGTGCACCGGGAGCCTGACGTGGGATTTGATCCCGGGTCTCCAGGATCACGCCCTGGGCCAAAGGCAGGCGCTAAACCGCTGCGCCACCCAGGGATCCCTACTTAGTGTCTTTTATCAAAGGAGTTGCAATTGAATGTGACAATCCCAGAAAGGTCACAGGAGGTGTATGATTAAGTCCCTCACGGAGTTGTGAGGAAATCTCCCAGAAGTTCGGTGATTGTACTTTAAGCTCTATGAGGGCAGGTCCTGTATCTGTTCTCATCCGTATCCATGTACTTAGTCCAAAGATGCTCAGTAAGTGAGGACATGAGTGAACAAATGGCACTTTCAGGACCTTAGTGTAGGATATAGTGGGTGTCAGAGTCTTCAACTAAGTACCTCACATGTAGTTAGTGTTTGACAGGTGTTTCTGTAGTTTACTGTTTATTGATCTTTATTTTGCACAGTTTATTATTAGTCTAATAGTCTACTCAGTGCAGTGGAATTAACACTCCAGGTAGTGTAGGAATTAAATGACAGGCAAGAAAAAGACTAAGATGATCCAGGTCTTGTTACTTTGTTAAAAACAATACTCGATTTTTATCTCATTTATTGGATACTGTAGTTTAACTTGGTGCACACCCCTAACTGAATCTCTTTTCATTTCTCTTTTCAGAAACTGGATTATATTACCTATCTGTCTATCTTCGACCAGTTATTTGACATTCCTAAAGAGAGGAAAAATGCTGAATATAAGAGGTAGGCATTCCTAGCTTCTGGGCCTCTACTGGATTTGCTTAGAAGGTTAATGTAAAGATTTGATGTCAGAGTTCTGAATTTTATTGCCTAAAAGGACACAAATGACTTCCACGTTTTTTGGAGGATATGGATTTTGAATGCCATAGTTTTAAACATTTGTAATACTCTGGCTCTGGAAGAATGTGCGTCTGTTGGTGCATCTGTGATCTTATGCCCATGCTGTCCTTAAACTTGTCTCATCGTATAAGGAAGTCTCATTCAGGGATCTGTGTCTTTGGAGTTTAACAAGAAAAAGATTAGAATTTCTCATTTTGCTTGAAGTGAGTTATGTGTATGTACTCCTGACTTCCTCTCTTTTTCTCATTTTCTTTTTACCTGAAATCTTGTATGTGAGATAATTAAGATTTTAGTATTTGAAATTGTATCATGAGAATAAAATGAGATCAGAAAGTTCAGAAGCAAAATGACATATTAGGCAAAAAGTCAATCGCAAGCTTATTCTAAAAATTAGTATTTTTTTTTTTTTTTTTTTTTTTTAATTTTTTTTTTTTTTATTTATTTATGATAGTCACACAGAGAGAGAGAGAGAGAGAGAGAGAGAGAGAGGCAGAGACACAGGCAGAGGGAGAAGCAGGCTCCATGCACTGGGAGCCCGACGTGGGATTCGATCCTGGGTCTCCAGGATCGCGCCCTGGGCCAAAGGCAGGCGCCAAACCGCTGCGCCACCCAGGGATCCCTAAAAATTAGTATTATTTTAAAAACATATCACTGGGATTATGTTTTACAGGGCATAACAATATATAAAAAACACAAACTCTGTTTTCTCTATATTGCTTGTTCCTCTGTAGATACCTGGAGATGCTGCTTGAGTACCTTCAAGATTACACAGATCGAGTCAAGCCCCTCCAAGATCAGAACGAACTTTTTGGGAAGATTCAGAATGAATTTGAGAAGAAGTGGGAGAATGGTACCTTTCCTGGATGGCCGGTGAGCATCCGTGGAGTTGGGGAGAGGACACGCAGGGGAATTGAATTAAGTATCTTACCTTGATATTGAGCCTCCACCTTAAGGTTATTAGATGCTGATCCCTTGGGATCAATTGTGACAACGAGGTGTCCCCTGCCAAGTATGTCAGGTTTTCTTCCCATGCATACTTTGGAATGAGATTTTTCAGGGCCTCCTTGCCATTCGCTGACCCCGGATTTTCACCAACTGTGTCATTACTGCTGTGTGGTTTCTGTTGATCGAAACTGAAAAGATTATATGCTAGAAATCTCTACCATGTGTTTTCACTCCTGGTGATAAAATTTGAGTTTTCCTGAACTCTCGGGGAGAGAATGAACCATCTTGTCTTTGGCTCTGCTCATAACAGGAATTTGATTCATAGTCACATATGTGTATAAGAAAAAGGCTAGCCACCACCTGGTAATGTAGATAGATGGCTCTCTTGCCTTCATTCTAAACCTGGGTCTTACTGTTCTTGCCAGAAAGAGACAAGCAGTGCCCTGACCCATGCTGGAGCCCATCTTGACCTGTCTGCATTCTCTTCTTGGGAGGTATGTTTTCTTTAGCACCTGTACTGGTCTCACCTGTTCATTCCTCAGAGGAACTAGGCATCTACAAAGAATGTGGAAAGATTAAAAAACAAACAAAAAAAAAAAACAAAACAAAAAACCCCACTACTTTGAAAACTGTAAAGTAATTCAAACTATTTTAAAATATAGTGGAGATAATGACTACCAGTATGATTACATATGAGCTTGACCACAGCGTCAGTTCTTGGAGAGTTTAAGCTTATTGCTAGGTTTTGGCTTTGGAATGTATGGTTTTGCCACAGCTTCAAGAACACCCACACACCAGCCTGCAAAGACCTAAGCTTAAGGCATTTGTTGTTTCTCAAAATCTTAAATGGATGAAATTGTAACTTGGCTATTTTTTATATAGGAGTTGGCCTCCCTGGGTCTGGACAGATTGAAATCTGCACTCTTAGCTCTAGGCTTGAAGTGTGGTGGGTAAGAGACTGCTTTTTCTATCAGAATTGTCCCATTTTGTGATGCGTTCGCACAATAACCGACCCTGATTCCATTCTTTCCATTGCTTCGCAGTGCAGAAATACGCAGGCCTATATGGTAGAGTAACTGAAATCCTTTGCCACTCCTGTCTCCTTAGGACCCTAGAAGAGCGAGCCCAGAGGCTCTTCAGCACCAAAGGAAAGTCCCTGGAGTCACTTGACACCTCCCTGTTTGCCAAAAATCCCAAGTCAAAAGGCACCAAGCGGTGAGTAACTGGGGTGCCACCTTTGTGGACAGTTTTAAGATTTTATTCCCATGCAGAATTCTTACCACAGCAGCCTGTTTTATCGCTGTTACTGATTCAGAGCAATTCACTTTGTCCTTTTTCTCTGCAAATTTAGAGTGTGCCATCATTGTTAGAAACCAAGGACAGTCTGTGCTCCAGTGATTGAGAGCAGATGAAGTCTAATGTTTAAACTGCTCTGGGTACTTGTTCTTATTCAGTAGGTCATGGAGGCTAAATAGATTAAAAAAATATTTTTCTAAGTTTATTTTTACTAATGACAATTGAATCTTTTTTATGATAGTCACACACACACACAGAGAGAGAGAGGCAGAGACACAGGCAGAGGGAGAAGCAGGCTCCATGCACCGGGAGCCCGACGTGGGATTCGATCCCGGGTCTCCAGGATCGCGCCCTGGGCCAAAGGCAGGCGCCAAACCGCTGCGCCACCCAGGGATCCTGAATCTTTTTTTTTTTTTTAATTGAAGTATAGTTGCCACACAATGCTACATTAGTTTGAAGTGTACAATGTAGTGATTTGACAACTCTGTACATTATACTGTGCTCACCACAAGCAGACCTACTATAGATCACCATATAAACCTATTACAGTACCATTGACTATATTGCCTGTGCTGTACCTTTCATCCCTGCAGTTGAATCTGTTGTTGAGCCACATGCTTGTACAAGATATTTTTTTATGTGCTTTTGTAATTCTTTTTTTTTTTTTTTTTTTTTTAAGAATTTATTTATTCATTCATAGAGAGAGAGGCAGAGACACAGGCAAAGGGAGAAGCAGGCTCCACACAGGAGCCCAATGTGGGACTTGATCCCGGGACTCCAGGATCATGCCCCGGGCCGAAAGCAGGCACCAAACCACTGAGCCACCCAGGGACCCCTGAGTGCTTTTGTAATTCTTGCAACAACTCTGAAAAGTAGTTGTTCAAGACTCAGAGAAGTTATGAAATGTGCCCACTATCTCATAATTAACTAAGTAGCAGGGTCAGGATTTGGGCCCAAGTCTGCCTGTCCCAGAGCTTGTCTCCTGTACCACAATTCTTTTGTAGGTTATAATGCTAGAAATGTAAACATCTTGATATATTTTATATCTTCTAGAATGAGGTCAAAGAGGAATTTTCCATGCATTCCAAGAAATAGCCTTAATAATTCCGTCAGTGAGTCCTGAGCTGAATAGAGCATTTGCTTTCACAGCAAGACATTTGTCACATGCTTATAGTTTTTAATGGACTCTTGGAATAAGCATTCCCAGACACAGATAAGGTATTGGATAAAAGAATCCTTGAATGATACAGCTTGTTTCTTGTTTCCAGAGACACTGAGAGGAACAAAGACATTGCCTTCCTAGAAGCCCAAATCTATGAATATGTAGAGATTCTTGGGGTAAGTAATGGACTTTGCTGAGAGCTGTCAATGCTGCAAGGTACGGGAATCAGACGAATGTGAACTTGTGGGTTTGTTTTTTTGTTTTGTTTTTTTTTTCCAGGAATTAAAAGTGGAAGGGTAGGTGTTAAACTAGGTGAGAAGAAAATAAGATTGTCTCAGGGTACTTGACTGTTCAGTGAGGCTGCGTTCTATTCAAAGATGCCTGTTGTCCCAAGGTTGCCCAATTTCCATGAAGCCCAGCATAGAGAATAAACTCCCCTTTCAATGTAGTATCCAGAATGGTGCAGGTTCTGTGCCTGCATTCCAGAATATACCTAGAAGTTCCCAAATATACCTAGGAGATGACCTAGGAAGCAGATATTCAAGGCAAGTAGGAAAGAGTCTACTCACAGCAGGCTTTTCAGGTATAACTTATGAAAAGGCATTACTACTTGGGGATCCCTGGGTGGCTCTGTGGTTGAGCGTCTGCCTTTGGCCCAGGGCATGATCCTGGAGTCCCGGGATCGAGTCCCGCATCGGGCTCCCCGCATGGAGCCTGCTTCTCCCTCTGCCTGTGTCTCTGCCTCTCTCTCTCTCTCTCATGAATAAATAATAAAATAAAAATGTTTTTTTAAAAAAAGAAAGAAAAGCCATTACCTACATATTTAGAAGATAATGAGGAATTTGCTAGGACTAGAGTGTTAGTGGTACAGAGCTGGCTATGAGCTGCTGCGTGAGTATTCTTTCAAGAAAGAGCTGAAGGGTGGGTTGGGAGTGGAAAAAGACCTCACCAGGGGATCCCTGGGTGGCGCAGCGGTTTAGCGCCTGCCTTTGGCCCAGAGCGCGATCCTGGAGACCCGGGATCGAATCCCACATCAGGCTCCTGGTGCATGGAGCCTGCTTCTCCCTCTGCCTGTGTTTCTGCCCCTCTCTCTCTCTCTCTCTCTCTCATAAATAAATTAATTAATTAATTAAAAAATTAAAAAAAAAAAGACCTCACCAGAACAGGATGCTTATCTCAGAGAGAAAGGAGGAGGAGGACAAGGGAAATCACTCTTTCAGGGAAGAGAAGGTAGAAGAGAGGGCACCACCCAGAGAAGACGGTCTACAGAAGACCAGCCTTCAGAGAGTATCTGCTTTGTACCGTTTTCAACTGCTGAGAGCCTTTTCCTTTACAGATGCTCAGATGGCATTTTGAGCAGATGGCTCTGGCTCAGATAGCTTGTTTAAGTGTCTTTGTCAGTTGCCATGGATGTTTGCATTCTGCCCTTGTTTAAGAACCATGCATATAATAGCTATAAACTGCTATTAAACTAGTCACCTGTTGGTTCCCAACTGTTTTCAGTAAAGGGCTTGCTAGATGTTGGACCTTGGGAGCACTGATACTCTCCACAGTGAACCTCAGCTCTACTAGTATGGCAGCAATCTGATTTGCTAGTCCTCTGAGGATGATTGGGAGGTTAATTTGTACCCGTGACATAAGATGGGCCTGCTACTTTCTCCCTCCTTCGAGAGCACTTTGCTATCCCTGCCAGGAGGTGGCACCACTCTAGAATTCTGGCCAGAATGGTTTTCAGAAGTTGCTCTTATTTGTACTGATAGGATTTTTACTATTACCTCATCATTTATCAGTATCTGTTGGTTTCCAGACATTGTGCTAAGTCCTTGGATACAGTAGTGAATATGACCTGCCTCTTGACCTTGAAAAGGCCACTTTGTGGTTGGGGGAGATAAATGACCGCAGCACAATGTGATACGTGCTGCAACACATTGAGACTGAGTTTTCTAAGTAGAAAGAAGGAGAAGGAATGTCCTAGGAAGAGAGAAAACAAGAAGTGTGGAGGTAAAACATCATGGAGAGAAATTAGATATTAGGCAATAATGAGAAGAAAGTCAGTGTGTGTGGAGTGTGCCTTATAATGGAGGGAGTGGTTAGAGAATAATTTGGAGAATTACGTTGGAAATTTTCACTTTGTTCTTTTTTTTTTTAACATTTTATTTATTTATTCATGATAGACACAGAGAGGCAGAGACACAGGCAGAGGGAGAAGCAGGCTTCCACCAAGGAACCCGATGTGAGACTCGATCCCAGGACTCCAGGATCATGCCTTGAGCCAGAGGCAGACGCTCAACCTCTGAGCCACCCAGGCGTTTCTGCACTTTGTTCTTTAAACAGTAGAAAGACAAAGTTTTTTAAGCGTAGTGTACCATTTGATTGGGGTTTGGGGTTTTTTCTTAAGCACTTAAATCTGGGAACAAAAAGTTGGACTGGAATGAGGAGGGACTCAAGACAAGTTAGAAGGTTGTCATGTTGGTGAGGAAGGAGAAGAAAGGACTAGGTAAGGACATACTTAGAAAAGCATTTTGTTCACTGTTCTGCAATAGTCCACGGCCTCAGATGAGTATCTTAGGCAAGTGATATAAAACCTTTGAGTTTTTCCTTCATGATTAAGGAGAGCCTATTGATCAGGGAATTTTGACATGAAGACAGGATTTTCCCTTATTGTACAAGTAAGAGAACCGTGTTCTTGGAAGGGCTTGTAGGAAACTGCCCTTCTTGTTCTGCACTACTTTTCTCTGACTTCCCTTTTCATTTCTGGACCTGACCTAGGAACAGCGGCATCTCACACATGAAAATGTACAACGCAAGCAGGCGAGGACAGGGGAGGAACGAGAAGAAGAAGAGGAAGAGCAGATCAGTGAGAGTGAAAGTGAAGATGAGGAGAATGAGATCATTTACAACCCCAAAAACCTGCCCCTCGGCTGGGATGGCAAAGTACGTTCCAGCACTACCGCCTTCCTTCCCACCGCCCATATCGGAGGGCAGATGCAGACACTAATCTAATGCTGTTTCCTGTCTGATTTCTTTTAGCCTATTCCCTACTGGCTGTACAAGCTTCATGGTCTAAACATCAACTATAACTGTGAGATTTGTGGAAATTACACGTACCGAGGTCCCAAGGCCTTCCAGCGGCACTTTGCTGTAAGGAATTCAGACCCATTTCTCCTGGAAATTGAAGTATGAAACGTGCAACTTTCAGAGAGGATAGGGACAACCCAGGAGGAGCACTGGCATCCAGAGCTTAAGAGAAGCAGGAAGGAGCGGATCTAAAGTCAAGCATGTGGCCTTTGGCACCATGCTAGCAGCGAACGATGCCTGAGATGGTTTCTGGAGGCACTCTGCCCTCTGCTAGCTGAACCATATTTCTGTTTGCTCTTGCTTGTTCTTCTCCCATTTTACCTTTCCGCCAGCTCCTTAGACCATCCTCTGCCTCCTTGGTCGCTCTCTGCCCGCTGCTAGTACGCAGGACCTAACAAAGCCCTGACTGCCTCCTCCTTTGTGTCTTGAAGGGGCCTTTGCCTCTTCCTGTTTGAAAAATAGGAACTCAAAGGGTAACATTTCACAAGCAGTTCTTGAGACCAGGCATTATCTGGGCGCTACTCCAGTAAGTGCATTCACCCTTGTTTTGTTTCTGCCTTTAGTTCTTAGTACTTTTACAGATTGGGAATTTTACAAATGGAAAAGATTCGCTGGACCGAGGATAGAAATCGTATATGAAGTCCTTTCTCAGACATCCGTAGCACTAACTGATCCTGGGCCTCTTCTGTTGAGCCCCTGAGTAGTCTCTGAATTTTTCTCAGTATTCCTTCCAGTGCATTGGGATTGGCATCCACGCTAAAGCCCATGCCCTTTGCCATCCCCGAGCCCAAACTGTCAGTCTCCTTGCTCATATCTGGTATGCATTTGTCTCCTTTACTTCCAGAGGTGATGCTAACCTGCCATCAGTAACACTTAGACTGGTGGTGGGGGCTGCGTGGGAAGTCACCGGTTAATTAAAGTTGTGGTGTTTTTCTGTGGTCTGGACACAGGTTTTGTCTGGACTATTACTGGATCTGGACCTAGAATCTTGGTTTGAGAAACTAGCCCAGTGAGGAAAACTGTGCAGTGCTGCTTTGAAATAACTGCCTCTTATCTATCAGCCGTGGCCAGCTGTTTACGAACGTGAGCCACAGAAAGAATGCTGCTGCCATTAGGTGGAGTCTTTTGTGAAGGGTCAGGTTAAGGTTTATGAATGGAATGGAGTTTGTGCCCTGTATTCAGTTGCTCCCATTTCACCTGGTTTTTTTGCTTCTCTCTCCTCGCAGGAGTGGCGTCATGCCCACGGCATGAGGTGTTTGGGCATCCCAAACACTGCCCACTTCGCTAATGTGACACAGATCGAAGATGCTGTCTCCTGTAAGTATGTTTTATTTACCGTGCCCTAGGCACCAGATCAAGTGGCCACTCCTACAACTCACTGCTCCCAATGCCCTGCTGTACCCAGGTCTAGGGGCAGCAGCTTGTGGATATATAAAAGGGTCTAGTCACACAAGAACTACATTTTTCAGGGCATGGATTGGTCACCCTACTGATTGTTTCCCTATTGAGGAGAGCCCTGTGCTGTATAAAACAGGCCTTTGAGCTGGGCCTTTGAACTCCTCAGTGTGCAGGATTTTGAGTGAATGGATAGATATGTTTTTCTGAATTGCCGTTAACGGTTTAGAACAGCGGCTATTAAAGGGAAAAATAGAAATGATCCCAATAAGCTTACTTCTGAGGTGACAGGGCAGATACACAGAAATGGAGGTAGCAGGATACCTTTTGCTGGAAGAGCGGAGTGTGGAGCATATGTCAGGAAATGTGTTTATTGTTAAAGCACTTGGGGACCTCAGTCACGCTCCTGTCAGCCTGGCTCTCTGGTAGTTCTTCCGGCCATTTGCATCACCTTCGAAGGCTTTCTGTTCTCTCTAGTTTCTTTTCTCTGTCGTGTTTTCAATTCCAGCTGGCTAGACTGAAAAGAAAGGAGTCCTACCCCTCTGCTTTGTGAAATTTCAGGCAGCCCCCCTTGGGTTCATACCACACTACTCAGCTGCTTGGCCAGCTGACTCCATTCCTTAGGCCCCTTCTCCTGGGCTGTTCACGTCCATTGCAGAGCCAAATTAGAAAATTAGAAATGAGCTTCTAAACGGTGGTGACTGCGTTTACTCATGGTGAGCATTGAGTGACAGAATCGTCGAGTCTGTATATTTTATGCCTGAAACTAATAGAATGCTGTATGTCATTATACAGTTACACTGCAGTAGTACCAAAAAAGCCTCCCTGATCCTGATTTAGCCTTTGGATTCTGGGGACTTTTTTATTGAGTTTTTTGTGTGTAGTCAGCTTTGGGAACTTCCCACTTTCTTCTTTCCTTACTCATTTACAAGTCAGGATCGTCTAGTATCTCCAGTCAGAATTACAGTGTGTTTCTTTTTTTTTTTTTTTTTTTTACAGTGTGTTTCCTTATCGATTCATCCAGTTAGTTTCTAATTTACTTTTCATTTTTGCCCTTCACTTTGTTGGGAAAAGAAGATGGTAATGAAATGTCTATAACCATAACAGTGTATTTTGAATGTAGTCTTATTTTAAAATATTTTTTCCAGCTGTGTCCCACCAGTAAGTAGGTCATAGTCCATTTTTTGTGTGTATTATTTTACATCCCGCAATTTGCCTGAGTTAATTTATTACTTCTGATACCTTAGATTGATGTTGACATCATTTTAAGCTTACAGTCATGGCAACTGCTAAAAGAAAAGTGATACTTTTTTGTTCGATGTTTGTTTCATGGTTAGATTCCTAAGTATTGTCCCCAAGTCTTATGTTAAAGTAAATAGAAATAGGCGATAGGTCATCCTTACCTGGTTGCTGTTTTCAAAGGAAATGATGCTTGTGTATCTACATTGATTTTAAGATTGGCTCATGGTTTTACTCTCACATCCCACCAGAGAAAGATTGCGTTTTTACCACTTTTTTTTTTTTTTAATTGAGCATTGGATTAAGCAGCATTTCTGGATTCTTTCATACGGATGGTAGATAATGCTTTTAATGCAGTTATTTATCCTATTAGAATTCTATTCAGAAGTCTTAGGTTTATGTTCGTAAATAAAAGCTGCACTTCTTGTTTACCTTTGAATCACTTGTCAGGTTTAAGGATCAAAACCGTATTTATGACATAAAACAGATGGGATTACATGCTACATTCTTTTCTGTCATTTGAATCTGTTTATATTTAAATAGAGATTACTTCTTTATACAAAGGGACCAGGCTGAAAAGATTCTCCAGTTAATAACCCATACAGTTCCTTGATTTATTATGACAAAGTGGAAGCCAAGTGCTTCATTTCTCTTCTGTTTTATTAAACTTTTCCTGCTAATACTTTCTATAATCTTTTTTAGTCCTTTCTTAAGTGTTTAGATGAAAACATTCTTCTTTTTGTTTCTTTATTATTTTTAATACAGGCATTTAGAACTAGGTATCATTCTTTTAGAAATATATTAAGAATATCCATTATTGGGATGCCTGGGTGGCTCAGTGGTTGAGCATCTGCCTTTGGCTCAGGGCCTGATCCCGGATTCCCAGGATCGAGTCCCACATCGGGCTCCTTGCATGGAACCTGCTTCTCCTCCCTCTGCCTGTGTCTCTGCCTCTCTGTGTGTCTCATGAATAAATAAATAAAATCTTAAAAAAAAAAAAAAAAAAAAAAGAATATCCATTATCAGGGTGCCTGGGTGGCTCAGTCGGTTAAGTGGCTACCTTCGGCTTAGATCATGATCCTGGGATCAAGCCCCATGTCAGGCTCCCTGCTCAGCAGAGAGTCTCCTTCTCCATCTGCTCCTCCCACCTGCTTATGCTCTCTCCCCCTCTGTCTCTCAGATAAATGTTTTTTTGGAAAAAGGAATATCCATTATTGATACGTTATATCTAAAGCTTAATTAAAGATGTTATTTCTGGTTTTGAAGAGATTGAAGAGTACTTTTAATTATAGTTGGTTGAGCATATTTTTTTTAAGATTTTATTTATTCATGAAAGACGGAGTGAGGCAGAGACATAGGCAAAGGGAGAGGTGGGCTCCCTGCAAGGAGCCTGATGGTGGGACTTGATCCCAGAACCCTGAGCTGAAGGCAGACGCTTGACCACTGAGCCACCCAGGTGCCCCTGATTGAGCACCTTTTAACTCTATTTTGTTTATTCCTGGTTGGTTTTTTGGCCCATTAAATACAGACTTTCTACCTTTACAGTATATTGTATTTTTGTGTCCAAGTATATAGCCTAATTGATTAAAGATTTTCTAACACCTAAGGAAAAAAAAAAAAAAAAGTATATATATATATATATATATATAATCTTTTTACAGTGCTCAGGTCCTTAACTTGATACGTATATTGTTTCACATTGTGATAGGGATATGTTGACATTCTTGGTTATAATTAAATTCACCTATTGCATTTCTACCAGGTTTGTATTTATTTTGTGGTGTTTCAGTCATATAAACTCAATATTGTCTTATTGGCTACTCCCATTTTCTTTTTAAAATTCCCTTTATCTGATAGCTTTTCTGTTGTGATGGACTAAGACCATTTCCCCATTATCAAAATTTTGACAGCAACTGTGGGCCACTTTTTGCCCTAGTCATCAATATTCACCATTGTATAGGCCTCTTAAACCTTTTATACTTCATTGTATTTGATTTATTTGTATCTAACTCCTTTGCTGGAAAAGTTACCTTGTTTTTTGTTAGGTCTCTCATTTACATGGATTAAAGAGTAAACTTGTATCTGTTCCTTTTTGGTTGATGTTTTTTCTAAAATTTCTAACTTTGAGGGTTTAACTAATAGTTTATTTCTGTTACTAATTTTTATTAGTTATTAATATATATTATTTGGTCGAATTATGTATAGGAAGTGATCAGCATCTTTTCTCTACTGCCTTTCAAACACCCACACCACATAGATTTTTTTAGAGTTCTCATCGGGGCACCTGGCTGGCTCAGTTGAAAGAGTATGTGGACTCTTAATCTCGAGGTTGTGAGTTTGAGCCCCATGTTGGGTGTAGAGATTACTGAGACTTTAAAAAAAAAATTGCTTTTTTCCAGAACATTGTTGGCAGGTTCATCATTCTTTCATTACCAAATTATTTTCAGAATCTCTCTCTTTTTTCTTTTTCTTTTCTTTCTTTTTATTTATTTACTTACTTACTTACTTATGATAGTCACAGAGAGGGGGAGGGGGGCAGAGACATAGGCAGAGGGAGAAGCAGGCTCCATGCACCGGGAGCCCCACGTGGGATTCGATCCCAGGTCTCCAGGATCCCGCCCTGGGCCAAAGGCAGGCGCTAAACCGCTGCGCCACCCAGGGATCCCTCTTTTTTTTCTTTTCTTTTTCTCTGAGTACAAGCTGGGGGCTGGGAGAGGGGCAGAAGGAGAGAGAATCCTAATCAGACTATGGCCAGCCTGATGCAGGGTTTGATCTCCCAACCCTGAGATCATGACCTCAGCCAAGAAACTCTCTGGTTTCCTTTCAAACTTTCATAGCAGATCAGTGGTTGTATACAAACTGGCTCCCACTAGATTTTGACAGACTTTATCCCAGGTGTCTCACTAGTAGTAAGCAATTAATTACTGAATAGAGGTTAATTCTATTATGGTGTCAAGTTTTTGTAATTTTTCATTTCCTGTTGGTGGTATAATTTTTTTTATTAAACCTGGATTCTCAGGGCAGCCCAGGTGGCTCAGCGGTTTAGTGCTTGCCTTTGGCCCAGGGCATAATCCTGGAGGCCCGGGGATTGAGTCCCACATCGTGCTCCCTGCACGGAGCCTGCTTCTCCCTCTACCTGTGTCTCTGCCTCTCTCTGTGTGCCTCTCATGAACAAATACATAAAATCTTGAATAAAATAAAATAAACCTGGATTCTTCTCTCTCTCTTTTTTTTTTTTTTTTTTTTTAAGATTCTGAGGTAGGGGCACCTGGATGGCTCAGTAGTTGAGTGTCTGCCTTTGGCTCAGGTTGTGATCCTGGGGTCCTAGGATCGAGTCCCTGCAGGGAGCTTGCTTCTCCCTCTGCCTATGTCTCTGCCTCTCTCTGTGTGTCTCATGAATAAATAAATCTGGAAAAAAAAAAAAAAAAAGATTCAGGAGTAGACATCTTAGGAATTTTTGGTTACCAGGAAGAAAGCCTATTAAAATTAACTGTGCATGCTATCCACCCTCATTCCAAGAATATACTTATTCAGTTGTGCTTTTCTCCATACATACACCTTCTCTATTTTCTTGTATCTTTTCACCTGCATTCTCATGAGGGCAGCCCTAGCTCTGCTGTGATGCCCCTCCTCAGTTTTCAGAGCCGACTGTCATCCAGCTCCATCAGTGTCTTAGTGTCCCTGCATGTAGTACTAAGGAGAGGTGGTAGGTAGGTGCAGCTGGGTCCACTGCCATCTGTAGTCACCTGGGTCTCCAGTAGTGTCAGGATAAAGAGTTGCTTGTTAGATACAACTGTTCCTTCCAGAACACCTGGAGAAGATGTGTTCCCTAATAAGGGGGTGGATAGGGAAGTAACCATTGGCATAGCTTTTATGCTGGATTTACTTAGTGGTCTTTGTTTTAGATCTTTTTTTTTTTTTTTTTTTTTTTTTTAAGATTTTATTTATTCTTGAGAGAGAGAGAGAGGCAGAGACATAGGCAGAGCGAAAAGCAGGCTTCGTGCAGGGAGCCTGATGTGGGACTGGATCCCTGGACCCCCGGGATCATGCCCTGGGCCGAAGGCAGATGCTCAACCACTGAGCCACCCAGGCATCCCTGTTTTAGATCGTTCTGTTGAAGTTTTTCTTTTGGGGTTTTTAGCCAGGAGGGAGGGATTCAGTGCTGTCATTTAAACTATAGTTATTTTTTTAACCTAACTTTTAAATTTAATTAATTTATTTATTTTAGAGAGAGAGTGCGTGCAAGTGGGTGCAGTGGGGGCAGAGGAAGAGGGAGAAAGAATCTGAAGGAGGCTCCATATGTGGAGCCTGATGCAGGGCTTGCTCAAAATCCTGAGATCATGACCTGAGCTGAAATCAAGAGCCGGACACCCCTATTTTTGTTTTTCTTAAGTTGAAGAAAAAACAGCTAAGAAAGCCCTGTGAAGTTGCCACCTGAGAACTCCATGATTTAAGTGGGTGGTCACCATTAGCCAGTGTTCACCAGGTATAAATTTAGCTAACTGATAAGCTAATAGCATCAAGTTCAGTTACCACCATGTTGTCTAGAATAATAGCATAAGAAATTTAAACTTTTTTTTTTTTTTTTTAAGATTTTATTTATTTGGGATCCCTGGGTGGTGCAGCGGTTTGGCGCCTGCCTTTGGCCCAGGGCACGATCCTGGAGACCCGGTGCATGGAGCCTGCTTATCCCTCTGCTGTGTCTCTGCCTCTCTGTCTCTCTCTCTCTCTCTCTCTGTGTGACTATCATAAATAAATAAAACTTTTTTAAAAAATTATTTATTCATGAGAGACACAGAAAGAGAGAGAGGCAGAGACACAGGCCAAGGGAGAAGCAGGCTCCATGCAGGAAGCCCGATGTGGGACTTGATGCAGGGACTCCAGGATCACTCCCTGTGCGAAGGCAGGAGCTAAACCTCTGAGCCACCCAGGGATCCCCAAGAAATTTAAACATTGTAACGGACTCTGTGGACATTGCCTGTGAGAGCAGTGGCTTTGCTAAAATATGATATCCTGTGTCTCTGGCTTTTTATTGGATCAGCTAAGCTCATCAAAAACAGGAAATTCAATTCTTCACTTACTCTTAAGGAATCCACATTGGTGCCCAGAGGTGATCCCATTCTTTTCTAATTGTTTTCAGATCCTTCTGAAGAATAATATCCCCCTTACTGCTCCATAGTTGCCTATAACCATTTTTTTCCCTTAAAAAAAAAAGTCAAGACAGCCAAAAGAAAAAGAAAAAAAACAATCACTACAGTGTTTCTAATCTCCAATACTACTCTGGATTGGATTCCTGAGTGACTGGACATAGAACGTGGCAAGACCCTGCTCTGACTCCTTGTAGCACATGATAAATTTTCTATTCGTTGGTGATGTGCATATTGTCTGGGCCTGAAGGCATCAGCTAATTTGAAGCAATCAGCAAGGAAGGAAAAGCCGATGAGACCAGCATCTGTACACCAGGCACAGAGCTAAGCATTTTCTCATATTGTTGTCTCCCCTGTTTCGTCCCTGTTAGGATTCAACTTGCTCTCTATGGAATTTCTTCTGTTCCTGTCAAGGTTTTGTTTTTTTTTTTTTTGTTTTGTTTTTTTATATCAAGTTTTTATTTAAATTTTAGCTCACTAACACAGTGTAAAAGTAGTTTCAGGAGTAGAATTTAGTGGTTCATCTCTTATGTACAACACCTAGTGCTCATCATAATATAATCTTCTCAAGTTTAGAGTTGCTCTATTTAGTGGGAAATATAGATGCATATAGGAATTAGTATTCCCAATGTAGTATTTTATCCTCTGTCCCTCAGTGGACCTATCCTAGCTGTTCTGTGTGGATCTCTGTGCTAAGAGTGTACCTTCCAACGCCAGTGTTACAGAGTTGGGTCTCTTTTCTGGATTAGTGCCTGTCCTGCCTTGTGTTTGTATGCTTGCCCCCTCTGAAGCTGTGGTCATTTCTGGAGGCATCTGCTCCTTTTCATCTTTCCCAGGATACTTTTACTGAACTCTCAGAATTCTTGTTTTAATATCTCCAGTGTTTGCTCAACATCTTATCTTTCAGATTCTTTGGCCATGATATTTCACCTTTTTTTTTTTCCTCTGAAGCTTTTGAAATCTGCACACCAGGCTTTAAATAAACATACTTGACCATGCCTAATGTTCCCCTTCTCTTCTGTATTGAACTTTAAAATCCTAAGGTCACTTTTTTCCATAATTCCCGTAGGTCGAACCAAATTAACTTCTTTCTTTGAGGGTATATCAGTTCTGTAAGAAGTCTTTGGTTATATTTAGTCCAACTTTTCTTTTACAGCAAAGCAAAGATTATGGTAAGTTTTGCCGTGGAAAGCGTTTAGTCTGTAGAACTGAAATCCTAGTCTGGGGCAGGCAAAAGTCTCAAGGGCAGGGTCGTCCGGGGGATCTTAATGGGGACAGGGATGTTGTAACACTTGTTTGCCTGATGGATACGCAAGCCAATCTTGATTGCTGCTCATTTCTCGTCCTGCAGTGTGGGCCAAGCTGAAACTGCAGAAGGCATCAGAGCGATGGCAGCCTGACACCGAGGTGGGTGCTAACGTACTGTTGGGGAGAGTGTCAAGTGACTGCTCCCTCACGCTGTAGAAGGGAGGTGAGAGGTGGTCCCCGGTTCACTGTAGTAGCGAGTATTATGTGCCAACATCTATAAATTGGCTCTTGATGTGTAAGCCAGAATTATTTGTGATATTAAATGTGTCAGACTTTAAATGTGTCTTAACACAGGTTGTATTGAAATTTTGAAGTGGCAAGCAGGACTATCCAATGTCTTACCCTGCCGTGAGGATTCATAGGCTAAGAAGTTGTGAATCCATGTTATAGGTTAGGTCTCCGTTGAGGAAAGCATCTAATGAGGTGATCTTGTCTCTCTCAAGGCAGGGAGGCATCCTTGTTGATCTTGAGATAGATATCTCAAAGGGCAGACTCAGAGATGAGGAATGACATGTATATGAGGGGTGGTAGCTGTTCCTTTTTGTTTTTTTTTTTTTAAGCAGCAAAGCTGTTTACAAACTGTAATATAAAATTTCAGTATATTAAATAAAATAAAGGGGAATTACTACACTGGAAATGAGGAAGCTCAGCCTTCTTGACCTCCCTTTCAACCCCTGAGAGGCCTCTTGGGCAGGAACCTAGGGTTCTTGGGAATCATTTGAGAGCTATTGTCTTCGGTCACACTTTCTCAACCAGCGTTCATCATCTTAGACACAGAGAGTGATTTGAATAGATTCTTTTCTCAGGTATCCCAAGGAGAGGTCATAAATAGTATCATCCTAGATGCCTGGGATGTGTTCGTTCGTGACACACAGGGGTGCCTTAGAGCAGTCGGGTTTGATTCTCTTGCAGAACACCAGTTAAGAAAGGCTGTCTTTAAAAAAAAAGAAAGAAAGAAAGAAAGAAAGGCTGTCTTGTCTGAGATGAATACCATGAAATCAAGCCAGGGTGCGCTCAGGTACCCAGAGGCTGGTTCCAAACATTTTTCCCAGGAGGTATAGCTAATAATGTAACCCTCTCCTTTCAGGAAGAATATGAAGACTCCAGCGGGAACGTGGTGAATAAGAAGACCTATGAGGACCTGAAGAGACAAGGACTGCTCTAGTGTTCAGGGATGTAGCTCAGCTTCTGGGCTTGCCCAGGCTTACCTGAAGTCTCCTTTTTCTATTTCTCCCAACCAAATGCTCCTTAAAGACTTTCCTACTTAGTCTTAAGGTCTAGCGTGCGTCTTGTGAAAACCAAGGCATGCTGGCAGGTTGCAGGGCTGAGATGTGTTTTATCTTTGTTTTATATTAAAAGATTCTGTCAGAAAATAAACCCAGTCCTTCTTCTGAATGTGTCTTGTTCGAAAGCCCAGGATTATGGACTCAGTCCTTTAGTTCTTAACACTTACCCACCTCCTTCTTTTCTTTCTTTCTTTCTTTTTTTTTTTTTAAGATTTATTTATTCATGAGAGACACAGAGAGAGAGGCAGAGACACAGGCAGAGGGAGAAGCAGGCTCCCCCATCGATCCCGGGACCCCAGGGTCACATCCTGAGCCGAAGGCAGGTGCTCAACCACTCAGCCACCCAGGTGCCCCCCCATCTCTTTCTCATCAACTTAAATAGCAGTTAAGGTTTGATGAGCACTGGTTATGTTACATTTATTATGTTAGATCTGACCTGACACCTTTCCCCAGACCTGTTTGCAGCAGTGACCCCAAGTGTGCAGCACCCCAGGATAAGCCCTGCCCTTACTCAAGTCGGCCAGGTATACACGTAGGAGACAAAGATGGGGAGGGCGAGCCGGGGCCTCTGCTGCGGACACGACTATGGCACCAAGATTCGCCTTCATTTGCATAAAGGAAGGAGTTGGGCTGTTCTGCAGCCCAACTGCTCCTGCCCCACACCTCAGCAGCCTGACACACAGTGGCTCTGCAACCAGCTGTGACCTCACCTGCCTGCCCCTTCGGAACAAGTCCTTGGTAATCCTACCTGTCTGCTTCTTCTGCAGGATCCCTACTTGACTAAGAAGTGATTAATCAATATTCTTACGCACTTCAAACTCAGGTGGCCAAGATTTGGGTGGTGTTGAGTAGCCTAGGGGAGCCTAGTAGACCTAGGGGAGCCAAGGAGACAGTGATCTGCCCACAAGGACATCTGAAGGCCAGAGCCTGCTCCAGAATAGGATTTTCCCAGAGGCCTCCTCTGGCCCGCAGCACTCAGACCCTCAGTTTGTCTATAATACATCCTCTTGTCAAAATCTCAACTCCAGAACTGGCACTGTCCCTCACACTCCTCTCTTGCCCCAGTCGTGTCCATGGCAGTCAGGTCTCGCCACCCCTGCCTTTGTGGCACATCACTCTGGGTTGGTGTTTCCCTTCCTGGTTTAACCATCCCTTGGGCCAGCTCTTCACATGTGCTTTGACGACTCCTGCTGCTTAAAGTCCCCTCTCCAGGGACTGAGCTTGTGAAGAACAGTGAGCGAATAATTTTTTTTTTAATAAAAAATAATTGTTTTTATTCCTACTCCACACACACAAAAAAAAACACTAAAAACCACTAAATATATATGTTTATATATTTAGTTTATATAATTTCCTTCTAGAGATATACGCACATTACTGTTGATACTTATATTTTCACATATGTATGTGTATCGATGGACATTGTACATTTATTTAATTACCTCATTTGTTTACGAATTTATTTATGAACATTTAACATGAGATGTACTCCAGTGAGCGGATAATTCAATCTAACTGAGCAACTAGAAACATTGAGTACCAAAAACTGGCCCAGAGTGCAAGGAGACCCTGCCACTTGGGAGGAGAGTTGAACAAAGCCTTGGAAGTGGGAAACGTGGGGAGGGCGTGTCCCTCCAGCCTTCCTGTTGGAGCAGTAGCAGCATTGGGGCTCCGAAGGGATGTACCTGCTGCGTTCCAACTGTCCCATCCCCCAGCGTCCCCTCTTTAGTAGGAGCGGGTACCTGGATTCCAGGCTCAGCCCAACAATGTGTATTTTACTGAGTGGAGGGGAGGTGGGACCGGGTTCTCAGGTTTTGAGGAGTCGTGCACCACAGCAGCCTTGGAGGAACCCTGGGGCTTCCCTGTCATAGCGAAGGATTCTTTTCTTCTGTTATATTCATCCAAATAGGTATTTTTTGGTGCCCTCCATGTCCCAGCTAAGTTCATAAACCTTGAGGATTGGGTGTAGAGGAGATGGTGAGTGGGAGCAGAACCAGAGGTACGGAGGCTCAGTAACAACCCAGATGGGGAGAAACCCCTATGGCCAACCCCACCGGTGAGGGGCCATCGGCGGCGGTAGGGGCAGACTGGTGACCGGTTCCCCCAGAGGGGACTCCTTGAGATCTTGGCTTACAGCAGTAGTCCTCAGTCTTCCCAGGATCCTAAATTCCTTTGGAAATAAAAAGATAAAAATTGTGGACTTTGTCCTCAGGAAAATACCTGTGCATAGATGTATCTGCACCCCATTTTAAGGGTTCGTGAATGCCCAGAAGCCCATTCTTGGCTCATGAGTCTTCTAAGAATCTCTCCCTTAGACGTGGAGTCTGAACCTCCACCTCTTGGTGGAGCCCCGGGCACTTCCTGCTGAGAACAGGTGACTCGGCTGCCTCTCCGAGGAGGAAGGCTACTCATCAGAGAAGGCAGGCCCGGCAGGAAGCTGCCAGGGAGTCACTCCTGGGCTTGGCCTCCAGACTGGTCTTGGGGAACCCAGACGCTGATCCGGGGAGGAAGCTCCCAGAAATGGGGAGTCTCCTCAGTCCCACCTGTAAGAAGAGAGCCCATTGATTTGTGTCCAGCCCCAACTGGCCAACCCTTTCTAACTCTTTCCTTCTGTTCCCCTCCCTGGGGTCAACTTGAGCTAGAAGGCTTCGCGTAGAAGGTACCCTCGATGGAACCAGTGTGTTGGGGGAGTGAGGAGCAGATGGGGGATTTTTCTCCTCCCTCCGCATCATTTATCTTCTCCTTGGGACAGTGGCTACCCCTCATTGTTCAGGTCCTGCCAGCAGACTCACCTCCGAGTTCTCAAGGTGGGAATGCACCTGTAGCCTCTCCCCGTGCACCACCCTTTGTCCTGCCAGCCAGCCAGAGTTCTCCCAATCCAGGTGGGTTCTAGAAGGACCCAGGCCCCCTCCCTCCTGTCACTCCTGAGAGGCCCCTCTACCTGCCAGGTGTGTGACCTACACAAACAGGCACATCCCAGGGGGACCTTAGGATGGAGGTCCTTCAATCTGCCCACGCTGCCACTGGCTTTAATCTCTCCCTCTGGCTACAGTCCCAACGTCCTTTGGCCCTGCAGGAGCAATGTCAGCAGGAATTCCCCAAGCTGACCTACTGATTCCGGGGGCTGCCTCCCGACACATGCTCACATGCACACTCTCCATGGCTTCAGGTGTGCAGGTGGTCTACAGCTGGGAGAGGGGGGGCACGGGACTATTGGGATTATTCTCTCCAGCCATGGAGAGGCTCACACACTAAAGGAGATGGGCAAGGAGCCGGAAGTAATGCAGATTAGGAGGTAACCAGCCAAGTTTTCTGATTCTGCTGACCGTCTGGCCCCCCCACACTCCTGAGCTGCCCCTCCGGCCTCATCTACCCAAACCAGGGAGGAGGAAAAGAGGCTTAGGTGGGGAGGCCCTTCTTTTCTCTCGGCCACAGATGTCTGCAGAGCCTCTAGGCCCTTCTCTTGACCTACTTACCCTTGGAAACAGGTCCCCTTGGAGAGGTGCTGATGGGTGTTGGAGGGGAGGGAGCCACAGAAGGGCTGAAACACCTGGTGGTAAGGAGAGGTGGAGGTAGGGGCGCCTGGCTGGCTCAGTACCTAGAGCATGTGGCTCTCGATCTCAAGGTCCTGAGTTCAAGCCCCAAGTCGGGAGTAGAGATTATTTACAAAAGGAAAATGAAATTAGAAGGGGTGAAGGTAGAGACAGAAGTGGCCCCTACTGCCCTCCGCTGGGTCCTTCCCTCCCTAGCCCCTGCAGCACCTCGACAGAAGACCTCCGTGGCCTGGCCAGTGGTAGCCACTGGGCTGCTCTGCTCCGAGGTCCCTGTCCGCTCAGCCCAGGGACGCCAGCCCCTCCTGGACCCTGCCACCACCCCTAACTCCTGACACTTGCTGGACCCTGGGACCACCCCGTCTTTTCCCTGACCTCATGACCTCTTTCACCTGACCTTTCCTTGACCCTGGTTGCTCCCAGCAGGGGTCTCCTCCTCTCCTCCTCTCCTGCTGGGGTAGCCCAGAACTTGGTGAGGAGTCCACTGCCCCTGCTCCTGTCCAGGCAAAGAGCACAGGAACGGGGGAGGGGGGCCTCTTGACGCTCCCGCCCTAAGGGAATGGAGCCACCCCGTCCAAACCTGCCCCCCAGATACGCCCCAGCTTCTCCTGCTAAGGGGAGATGTGCTCCCGGGAGGCAGAGCACCGGGAGCCCCTCCGCCAGGTGAGGTGCAGGTGGGAGAGAGGCTGAGCCAGGGGGAGCCGAGCCAGTTGGGGGGACTGGGAGCCTGGGCTTGGCCCACCGTTAGGACAGCAGAAAGGCAAGCCCCCCCAGCCCTTGCCTGGGCCCGACAGCCAGCCCGGCCCCCTCCTGCCCACGCATGGGCCCCTCCTCCGGGGAGCTCCGACTCCCACCCCACCGCTCCAGGCCCTGAGCCTTGCTCACCCACTGACCACCAACTCTGAACCCTACTCTTGGTTTTTTGGTTCCTCACCACCCCCATCCCACCCCACTCCCCCTGCAGCACTCCCCTGGGCAGCCCTGTTGTGTTCCCAGGCCTAGGCCCCAACCATCCCAGAGGACAAGCTGCTTCCCACTACCCTCCTGGTGACCGCCACCCTGCCAGCCCTCAGGAGAAACACGTCTCCTTCATATGCGCGGGCTCTGGGAGGCAGACACGAACCGAGTGCACGCAGGGGCTAGGGTAGGGCCACCGGGACCCACACAGGAGGCCCCAGGCTCACTCCTGGCCAGCATTCACTCCCTGTTCAGTCGTTCAGTCTGAACACAGTCCCCCCCACCCTCAGCCTTCCCCCCACTTTCTCTTGCAGGGGAAAATCTGTGTCATCTTCTCCTGCCGACGTGGTGACTGCTTCGAAGGGCAGAAAGCTGTGACCATGCGCCCTGAGGGCTTGGGCTTGGGCGAGGTGAGCCCTTGGAGTGCTCTGAAGACTGAGATGCTGTCCTTCCTCGAAGTGCCCGCCGTTCTCCTCCTGCCTGCCTGCCCGTACAAAGCAGGTCAGCGGCCAAATCTGGCTGGAGCTAGGCCTGCTGGGAGCCAGGCTGCCTGGGGCCAGCATGCTTGACCCTCTCAGCTCTGCACTAGACCAAACCCAGGGCAACAGCTGGGATTTTCCAAGTCTCCATGACATGCTTCCTTGTTTCTGGTCCCCCTGTGTGTTCTCTGGGGACTGGCCAGCTGACCTCATGGGGAGGGAGCTGGGGGTCCAGGGAGGTTTAGCTCAGCCCATGGCCCACTTAACACTTTCTGCCTCGGTGAGTGAGGGGTAGAGACAAGCAGAGTATGAATGTTCCCATCTCTTCCTGCAGCTGAACTGGCCCAGCTCAGGCTATCCTGCGGGCTGCAGCCAGGCCTGCATGGGAGGGACCCCCAGGTGTCACCATCAGGGGCGCTGCCAAGCCTCAGCCTCAGGCAACTGCCTCCAGCTGGATGGGAATTTTCATTAGGAGCCCCCTGCGCTGGGCTATGGCCGGAGCCACTCTGCCCAGCTCCCTTCCCACTCTCCTAGCTGGGCCCAGTAGAACCCAGAGCTGGGGAACAGCAGCTAAGAAGACCCTGTAGGCCCTGCAAGCCCCCAGTCCCCACCCCAGCTCTGATTCCTGCAGCTGCATCTTTAGTGAAAGGCATTTACCAAGTCCACAGCCCAGCTTCCAGGATCCTCACTTCTCCCTCCTGGGCCTGAGCTTGGTGTGCTCCAAGGGGGCAGGGCCTCAGCCCCAATCCCAAGGAGAGGCTGGGGTTCGCCTGGAAAAACAGAACCTCCCTCCTGACCCCCATCAAATGGGAGGACTCCAAAGTCTGTCCCCGTCTACTTCTCCCACACCTTCCTCCCCAGGCTTTGTCATTAAAAGTGGGGCTGGAATTGGGGTTCCCCTGCTTTCCTAGGGACCCTACCATCCTTTATCTCTTCCCACATAACTCTGAAACCAAACTCAAATAAACTTGAGCTCCCTTTGAGCTGCAGATTTCTGGAAGATGGGGAAGAAGGTGCCACCTGTTTCTGGAAGGTGTTCACTCATGTAGAGCTGGACTGGCCCTTGGGGCAGCAACTCCCAGCTTAGTGTAACAGAAGGTGGCACGGGTTTGAGGTCACAGTGGCCACTCCTTCCCCAGCCCTGACACTTTAGTTTGGGTCAAAGCTTGAGAGAAGGTGTATTCATGAAGTCAATTCATTACTTCGCTAATTCAGTAAACACATCCTGAGGGTCGCCTGTGCCAGACGCTGTGCTGGGCCATGTGGAAGAGACACAGCGCTGTCCTCAGGGAGCTTACAGCTCACAGCGACGTAGCCCGTAGGGCAAGAGATGGGTCCTGGACTCCCAGATCCCAGTGGGCCCCTCTTGTCCATCTGGACCCAACTCCTTATCTTAGATGCAGAAATGGAGGCCCCAAAGGAGAAAGTGCACATGCCTGGGTAAATCAGAGGAGGGGGCTTGAAAGCCAAGGGCCCCGCCCCCCCGCCCTCCCAGAGGAGCGAGCAGGACAGGTGCCCCCATCAGGTGCATGTCCTGTGCACACACACGTCACACACACCCGGGGAAGGCAGGAAGGGCGGCGGGTGTGTGGCAAGGGGTCAGTGCTCGGAAGCTGGAGCAGCTGAGTCCCGTTTTGCCACCCGCTAGCTGCAGGGCCTCGGCCTGGTTTTAACCTCTCCGATCCTCAGTTTCTCCACCTGGGAAACCCAGGCGGTGGTTCTTCAAGGTGCTGTTCTCCCTTAAGGTAGTCCTGTGGGGGAGGAAGGGCTCCAGGGGAGGCCAGAGTGGGCCAGCGGGGACCGGAGGTGTTGAGGATGGGATGGAGGAGAAAACGAAAATGCATTCTTTTTCCCCTTAAGGCAGACGTGGCCGTCCACCTTGGGGCGCCGGGCGGGGCGTCCTGGCCCCAGGACTGGGGAGCCGGGGTGGAGGATGGAGCAGTCCTGAAACCCTTCCCGGAACTGAGAGCCCAGGGTCGCCCAGGACCTAAGGAGTTAATGGGGGTGGGGAAGGGCCCCCCCACCCTCCACCAGCGCCCCCTGATTGGTGTGATCGGTGCGGGCATGCTGGGACTTGCAGGCTAGCTGGCCAGCCTGTGGTGCAGGGGCTGCTGGGAAATGTAGTCCCCAGCCGGCCAGGGCGAGGGTGTCCCGTACCCTACCCAGCGGTGACAGCTCAGGAGGTCGGCGGCGGCGGCAGGGGCTGCAGCAGGTGCGCAGCCGGGAAGCCAGGGTGGGGCTGGGGGGAGGGGAGAGGGCGGGCGGAGGGCTGGGAGCCTTGTCCTGCTGCTGTCAAGAGCGGGCACCCCCGGCCCGTGGCTGATGCAACGAGGCCTGCTGGGCGGCGGGGGCCAAGGAGCAATGGGGTGTTGTCTCCTGTCTCCTAGGAAAGAGGAACAGAACTGGGGTCCTTGTGTGGGATGAGACACTTCCCTCCCTGAGAACAGGATGTCTCCCCCCAGACCTGTGCAGACAGAGCACTGACACCTCCCAGAGAGGAGCCAGCAGCACTGCTACTGCTCCCCACCAAGGGAGGCAGAGCCCTATCCCAGGGAAAGCGGGACCGTGTCTGCTTCTCCAGGAGGGGGGCCCCTACATGGACGGGACCCCACTCAGAAAGCGCCCGATGCTCTTCCAAAGGGTGGTACGGTACATCGTACATCCCTCAAGGGGCAAAGGGACGGCCCCCTCCCTCCCATCTAGGGAGGAGGAAGAGGGCCGGGAGGCCTCCGCAGCCTCTCGGGGTACTAGGGCCCTGCCCCCTGCCCTCCACCCTCTCAGGCAGCTCCTGGCTAACTCATTCACCGACGCGGCTCCTCCCTGCCGTCTCCCCAGGGCGCGTCAGCTTCACCCACATGGACCAGTCGGTGGCGATCCAGGAGACCCTCGCTGAGGGGGAGTACTGCGTCCTCATATCCTTCCAGCCCTGGTGGCTGCCCGGGCCCTGGGAAGGGGAATGGATGCGTCTATGCGTCTCTCTGCTCCCCTCCCTCTCTCGGGGCCCATGGCAGAGAAGGAAATCCGTGTTTACTGGCAGAGAAGGAAATCCGTGTTTACGGGCTCAGTATTGGCTTCTGCCCACTGCTCTAAACACTCCACCGTCCTCCGGATCCCCTGTGAAGCTGGACACTACCATCCCCACTTCGCAGACGAGAGGGAGTCAGAGGGGAGAAGTGACCCGCCCAAGGTCACACGGCGAATGCGGGCGAGCAGCCGACGGGCAGGGAGGTGGGCTGGGCTGGCCTGGCCCCAGGTTTTGTTTTGGTTTTCCTTGACCATACGCAGCAGGCGGTACAAGGTGTGCTGTGTGAGGGAGACAGCAGGCAGAGCCGCCTCCTGGGACTCGTGCGCCACCGCCCCCGACACGGTGGCCAGGAACACGCGTGAGTGAGGGCATTGGTCCTTGCCTGTCGGGCCATGGGGTTATTCTTCACTGCACCCTCCAGCTGGGCATCAGCCGCCCCTCTAGGGCAGAGTCTAAGTCTTCTAGATTCAGCATAATAATGATACTTAATATTTTTTGTAAAAGATTGTACTGAGCAGCCCCGGTGGCTCAGTGGTTTAGCACCGCCTTTGGCCCAAGGTGTGATCCTGGAGACCCGGGATCTAGTCCCATATCAGGCTCCCTGCATGGAGCCTGCTTCTCCCTCTGCCTGTGTCTCTCATGAATAAATAAATTTAGAAAAAGATTTTATTTATTCATGAGAGATGCACACAGAGAGAGGCAGAGACCCAAGCAGAGGGAGAAGCAGGCTCCATGCAGGGAGCCCGACGTGGGACTCGATCCCAGGACCCCGGGATCTCGCCCTGGGTCCAAGGCAGACACTCAACCACTGAGCCACCCAGGGATCCCAGATACTTAATATCTTTTGAACATTATATTCTAAGCCCTTCATGTGTATTAGCTCATATAATCCTCAAAATCTGACGAAGAAGCTCCTTACACACCAATGGTTTAATGTCTTTGTTTATTTATTTTTTTAAGATTTTATTTATTCATGAGAGACACACAGAGAGAGAGAGAGAGAGAGAGGCAGAGACACAGGCAGAGGGAGAAGCAGGCTCCACGCAGGGAGCCCAATGCAGGACTCGATCCCGGGACTCCAGGATCAGGCCCTGGGCTGAAGGTGGTGGTACACTGCTGAGCCACTCGGGCTGCCCAATGTCTTTGTCTAGATCTTGAATCAGGTGGCCTGTCTGCCTGGGTTCAAATCCAGGTTTTATTACTTCTGAGCCACATGTTTTTTTGTTTTGTTTTGTTTTGTTTTTAGGGAGAGAGCATGAGAGCGAGCAAGGGGAAGGGGCAGAGGGAGAGAGAGAATCTGAAGCAGGCTCCACGGCATGGAGATCATGACCTAAGACAAAATCAAGAGTCCAATGCTTCACTGACTGAGCCACCCAGGCACCCCCTTAACCACATGATCTTGAACGAGCTGTTTTACTCCTCTGTACTTCAATTTGTCCAGATTCAAGGTTAGAGGGTGTTATTACTTGTAAACGCTGTGAAGGACATAGAAAGTACCCAGTAGGGGTGCCTGCGTGGCCCAGTTGGTTAAGTGTCTCCCTTCGGCTCAGGTCATGATCCCGGGGGCCTGGGACTGAGCCCCACATCGGGCTCCCTCATCAGTGGGGAGTCTGCTTCCCCCTCTCCCTCTGCCGGCCTCTCCCCCTGCTTGTGCTCTCTCTCTATATATATATCAAATAAATGAATAAAATCTTAAAAAAAAAAGTACCCGATAAATGTTGTTAGTAATGCCTACGTATTACACCGAAGCAGAGTGAGGATGAAAACCACTTGTCCAAGTTCTCAGAGACAGAAATTGGGCCTCATGATCTCGGAGCTGGGAGGGAGGGTCATTAGACATTTTCTAATCTACCACCCTCACTTCACAGATAGCAAAACTGTGGTCAGAGAGGGAAGGGAGTGGCTGAGGTTGTGCTGCTGCTGTCACACACAAGGGATTGATCATGCACATGTTTCAGTAGCAAAGCAGGCGCACCCCAAAATGGGACAAGTTCAGCTTCCATGACCCATCTGTAGACTTGCAGTCTCTGATGGGCACCATGGACAGAGAGGGCATGACGATTGTGCATAGCCAGGTACCACCAGAAGGACCCTAGGGGCCAAGGATGGAACATGAGCACCCAAGGCCTCCACGACGGGCCAGGGGGCCCCGTCTTCACTGCTGCTTCCTGCCCTTAGTCTCTTCCTGTACACGCACCGGAGGATGGCCATTACGGGGGACGATGTCTCTTTGGACCAGATAGTGCCTGTCTCGCGGGATTTTACGCTGGAAGAAGGTGCCACGGGGCTGGGTGGTATGAGTCCCTCTCCTCTGGGTCCCCAGGGCATGTTGCCTTTGCAGGGGCTAGGGTGCTCAATGGCTAATGGCCTTTTCATTTCCCTCCCCACAGTGTCCCCAGACGGTGAACTGTACATTCTTGGTGAGTGGTCCTTTCAGCGCCAGTCCCAGTTGGGGCAGGGGGTTAGGGACCCGCAGACAGAAGAATGGTGTGAAGTAGGAGCGCTCTCCTACTTCACACCATTTGGTGTGGCAGGAACGATGATACTACGGGACCAGGCCCGCCAACCTCTCTGGCCCCGGTTCCATCATTCTCCTTGCTGTGCTTAGAATCCTCTGGATTGCTTCCCTCACCTCAAACATGACATGTTCCCACCACCAAACCCCTGCACGTGCTGTTCCCTCTTCCTGAAAGCCCCCACACCTCTTTTCCCTGAGCCAACCCATCCTTCAGAGCTTCGGTTCACACTTTACTTCTTCCAGGAAGCTTTTGTTCAACTCCCTGCAATTGTCTGAGCCTCTCACTGATCCACGTTCCTTTTTCTCATCCTCGCCAGGTCTCTGTCACTCACGTCGATTTAATGATTTGTGGTGATCTATTTAATGCTTGTCTTCTCTGCTAGACTGTAGTAGTAGTAGTAGTAGTAGTAGTAGTAGTAGTAACAACAGAAATGAATATTTAATCACTGTACGAAGAGCTTTACATACATCATTGGCTGCTTTGGGCCCAGCTCGGTGAGGTGATCACTGTTCTCATCCCTATTTTATGGTCGAGGCAACTGAGGCCCAGAGAAATTAAGTTAACTTAGGAAGCAGCAGAACCAGGCTTCGAACCCAGAATCCGGTCTCTGGAACTCAGGCTCTTGATCCCTGTGCCAGATTGCCCCTACTTCACCCACCAGCTCAGCACATCTGTGGGTGTTCACTGTGAGCCTGCAGGATGCTGAGGTTGTGCTACGTGAGCAGCACCATCCACCGTGTGGCTCCCCGGGGACAGGCTGTGCCCCTTGTCTTTGCCCCATGGTATTCCGGGGCCCCAGCTCGTGCCCGGCCCCATCGGGGAGATGGATGGACAGACATCTCCTCTTGTCTGCCTCCATGTGATTTCCTTCCACTCGGGGAGAGACACTGCAGGTCAGAGAACCCCTCTTCCAGCCCATCTGTCTAGCACTCCCGTGGCGAGCCTTCCTGACTAGTAGAGCCCTGGGCCGCCTCCTCCGTGGAGCCAGGACGATGGGAATTTGGAGCTCCCGGTGCAGAGATTTCCTTACAGCCCAGGAGCTGCCTTTGGTGAAACTGCGAAAAGGCCCAGGGAGCTTTGGGATCTTGGGCTGCTGACTGTCCATTCTGGGGTTCTGGAGGCCAGGGGCTCAATTCCCACCTCCTCTGTGCAGGCTCGGATGTGACCGTCCAACTGGACACAGCGGAGCTCAGCCTCGTATTGCAGCTTCCCTTCGGTTCACACACCAGGATGTTCCTCCATGAAGTTGCCAGGGCCTGTCCAGGTGGGTGAGACCCCAGGCTCTGTGGGGTGGGGTGGGGGCGTTGGCTGGGCACTGACCTACTGCTGACTTTCCACCCTTTGGCCTCACGCTCCCGGTTTCTGTGCCCTCTCTCAGCAGCTGGCTTGAGGCCACAGTGCCCTCAGGCCACGAGCCAATCATGTATTTGCATTTGTGGGTTCCCTTTTCCAGACTGGAGTTTTAAGTCCCCGCAGAGCCCTCTTTGTCCTCCTGGTTACTGGGCCGGGCTGCACAGGGCAGGACGCTGTGTTTCTGCTGCAGAATGTTTTACAAGTGAGCAGGGTCAGCAGCTTCTAGAGGCCCACCTTCCCTCTCTCTGGCAACCACAGCTGGAACCAGGAGAAGCCTGGCACATGGGCTCTCCTGCCCTTGAACCCTGCTCTGTCTCCCACTGCAGCCGAGGAAAGAGTCTAGCTTTGGCTTAGCCATGAGAGGTTCAGGGCTTCCAGGGCAGAATTTGTTTAGATCAGGATTTCAGCCAGGCAGGTAAGCGAGAGTTTGCATAGAACAGAGGATTAGCCACAGGACATGCAAATCCGAGCCACCAGGTGCGGGGCTTTTAGGTGTTTACCCAACACTATTAGTTAAATCTTTTCCAACCAATCTCTTGTCTCCATGGGAATGGGGTGGGATGTGAGGGCGCTCCCCTTCCATCATGGTCTCACCATAGAGACTGAACGTCCAGGGGCTCTAACTTAGTTTACCCAGTGTGCCAGGAAGGAGACTGGCTTTGGGTGCAACCTGGGGAAGGAAGTAGAAACAAGATTACAGAGACTTGAATGCCTGGTTAAGGTGCACAAAGTTTACTCTACATGCAGGGGGATATTTGTCTCCAAAGCTTCAATGAATAAGGATAACTCATTTTATGATTATTAGTAGTAGATGTAGGAAGGGTAGTAAGAGTAACCAGCAAAGAGCATGGACCTTGAAGCTACATAGCTCCTTGCCTTTGAACCCTATCTTGGCCCATCCCTAGCTCTGTGTGACTTGGGCCAAACCCCTTACCTCGCTGATTCTTGGTTTGTAGGCTTGTGTATGTAAAGAATATGTTCCTAGTGGAGTTGTGAGAATTAAATGGGATAACATGTGTGAGAACGCCCAGCACACAGTAGGAGCTCAGGAACGGTTTCCTCCTTCTGTACAAGAGGGTCCATAACTCAGCTAACATTCATCCGAGTGTTCGACCCCGTTCTAGGAACTTTTCACACCTTGTCTCATTTTCCTTACCACAGCCTTACAAGCTAAGGCATTTGTAACATCTCCATTTCCCAGAACATGAGGAACCTGAGGCTCAGAGAGGGTAAGGGTCTTGCCTGAGGTCCCAGCTGGTAAACCACGGAGCCAGGATTAGACAGGGCTGGAGAGTTTCCTCCAGAGCTTGAGCTCTTGTGGGTTTTGTTTGCTTCTCTGTTTTACATTATTTATTTATTTGAGAGAGAGAGAGATGCAGAGAGAATACAAGCCAGGGGTACAGGGAGGGGAGGGCCAGAGGGAGAGGGATGAGCCGACTCCCTGATGAGCACGGAGCCTGATGACGGGGCTCGAGCCCACGACCCTGAGGTTGGGACCTGAGCCCAAGTCAGAGGCTTAACCCGCTGAGCCGCCCAGGCCCCTGGAGCTCTTGTGTTTTAGAATATTCTACAAGGGCTTCCCAAGCTCATGCCACCCTATCCCATAGAGAGGGCTCAGCAAATTAAGACTTCATGGAGGAGGTGATATGTAAGCGGAGAGCTGAAAGATGAATGAGGTTTTTTCCGGGCAGGCAACAAGGGGGAAAAGGCTGTTGGAGGGAAGAGCAGGTTGTCGGGTGGGATTGAACATGGGGTAGGAGGGTATGGAGAGAGCTGAGCCAGAGAGGCCAGCAGACAGCTCAGGAAGGGTTTTAAACAACCAACCAAGACCTTGGACTTTGCCCTACAGCTTGTGGGGAGCTGTAGGAGTTTTAAACAGAGGAATGACAAGGTAGGATTTGCATGTAGGAAAAGTTCCTCTGGCAACTGGTGCCAAAGGGGAGAGGCTAGAGGGAGGAAGTCAACGGAAGTGTATTGCAAGGGTTCAGGCCTAAAAACAGGCTTGGATGGGCGCCTGTTGGCTCAGTCAGTTAAGCGTCTGACCCTAGGTTTTGGCTCAGGTCATGGTCTCAGGGTCATAGGATCGAGCCCCAGGTCAGGCTCCATGCTCAGTTCAGAGTCTGGGTGGCTCAGGAGGTTAATTGTCAGCCTTCAGCTCAGATCATGATCTTGGGCTCCTTGATCGAGCCTTGTGTCAGGCCCCCTGCTTGGTGGAGGGTTTGCTTCTCCCTCCTCTGCCCCTCCCCCTGTTCTTGCTCTCTCTCTCTCTGATAAATAAATAAAATCTTAAAAAGAAAAGATTCCCCCTCTTTCTCTGTCCCTCCTCTCCTCTCTAAAATAAATGAATCTTTTTTTAAAGATTTTTTTACTATTATTTATTTATTCATGAAAGACACAGAGAGAGGCAGAGTAAAATAAATGAATCTTTTTTTAAAGATTTTTTTTTACTATTATTTATTTATTCATGAAAGACACACACAGAGAAAGAGAGAGAGGCAGAGACACAGGCAGAGGGAGAAGCAGGCTCCATGCAGGGAGCCCGATGTGGGACTCGACCCCGGGACTCCAGGGTCACACCTTGAACTGAAGGCAGATTCTCAACCACTGAGCCACCCAGACATCCCTAAAATAAAATAAAATAAAATAAAATAAAATAAAAACCTGAGGCTCAGGCTAGGGCCTGGTGGTGGGGATGGGGAGGAGAGAGTATACTGGAGAGATCCAACTGAAGAGAATGAAGGTGCCACAGGGGCAGCGAGCCTGGGTTGTGTCGCAACTTAACCCCAGTGGTTAGAACAGTGCCTGGCACTTAGTAGGTACTTTATGGATATGTGTTGAACGGAAGAACAGAGCTTGGTGCCTGGCTATGAGGATGGAGACAGGGGAGTCAAGGTGAATTCCCTCTTTTAGGCTTAAGTATGTGTCTATTGGTCGTCTTCCCTGCTCTGCCTTCTGGGGCCCACACTTGGGATGACCTGCAGGGACCTGCAGTGAGCAGTTGTCATGATATGGACTTTCTCAGGGAGGGGCCCGGGTAAGAGGGGACTCTCACTGCTGAAGGCTCTTGGTGTCTGTCTACCAGCCCAACCCTTGCACTTTACAGATAAAGGGTCTGGAGTCCAGGATGAGGTGAAAGGTGAAAGGAAATAGGTTTTCTCCACCCAGTCCTTGGTGGATAATGTGCAGCACAAAAGTAATAGTAGAAGTACCTTGGTCAAGAGATCCCAGTTAGAGAAAAGAAGTAGCTAACCTGAAATGAGCACATACTATATCCCAGACATTTTTCTAGACATCTAGACAGTGCACACCAACCATGTTCTCCTGTTCTGTCTTTTGAGCAATACTAAAGAGTAGATACCCTGTTTTATAGATGAGCAAACTGACATAAGGTGAGTAACTTACCCAAGGTCATTCATCAATTGACGTAATATGGAGGTTTGGAACCCCAGGTTCTTTTTTTTTTTTTTTTTTTTTTTTTTAGGATTTATTTATTCATTCATGATAGACATAGAGAGAGAGAGAGAGACAGAGAGAGGCAGAGAGAGAAGCAGTCCCCATGCCGGGAGCCCAATGTGGGACTCGATCCCGGGTCTCCAGGATCAGGCCCTGGGCTGAAGGCAGGCTCCAAACCGCTGAGCCACCCAGGGATCCCCCTGAACCCCAGGTTCTAACTCCTGCCCATGGGGCCCAGAGGCTTCAGTTCAGATCCCAGCTCCGCCACTTCCTAGTTGTAAATGTGAACAATATATTTTATTTCTTTAGGCCTTGGCTTTATCATTTGTACCATGGGGATATGAACCTGCCTTCCTACTCCTTCAAGAGTTTTATGAGGATCAGATGAGGCCCAGAATGGGTTAACAGTATGTTAATGCTGGAAAGAACTTAAAAGCTGTGTTCAGTGAAGCCACACCAGGGCCTGGAACCCAAATTTCTTCATTTAGGATGCCCTTGTGAATCCAGTTCAGTTCGGTCAAGATGGCATAGGAGACCAAAATCATTTGGGGCTCAGACAGACCTGGATTTGAGGGAGAGGCACAACCAATCAAGAATTTCTAGGAAGGAGGGATGCTTGGGTGGCTTAGTGGTTGAGCGTCTGCGTTCAGCTCAGGGAGTGATCCTGGAGTTCCAGGATTGAGTCCCCACATCAGGCCCCTTGCAGGGACCCTGCTTCTCCCTCTGCCTGTGTTTCTGTCTCTCTCCTGAATAAGTCAATAAATCTTAAAAAAAGAAGAAAGAATTTCTAGGAAGGAGTGGCAATCTGGTTAAGAAGTAACCAGAGGACTTGTGTTGAAGGCATATCTCATAGCAAGCACAGTGCTTTTAGAGTGTGTGTTTATTCGGAGTGGTTTACAAGTTGCTGATGGAGATTATGGGCAATGAAAGCACCCAGCGCACTCCCTAGTACGGACAGCTATCTGAGCTTGCACCCTGCTTCTCACCCTGCTGCCATAGGATGATAGTTCCCTAGCTCTTAAAATTCGTTGTGGGGGATCCCTGGGTGGCTCAGCGGTTTGGTGCCTGCCTTTGGCCCAGGGTGCGATCCTGGAGACCCGGGATCGAGTCCCACATCGGGCTCCTGGCATGGAGCCTGCTTCTCTCTCTGTCTGTCTGTCTCTCTCTGTCTATCATAAATAAAAAAAAAAAAAAAAAAGGATTTAAAAAAAAAAGTTCGTTGTGAGCATTCAGGAGTCAGGCAAATATGAAGTACAGACCTTGGCACATAGTTACCACGGAGGAGTGGCGCGGGTCTGGCTCTTGTTTGCATTTTATTTTATTATTTTATTTTATATTTTATTTATTTTTATTTTATTTTATTTTATTTTATTTTATTTTATTTTATTTTATTTTATTATTTTTAAATATTTTATTATTTGCACATTTATTTTTGCATTTGAATGTCAAGCGCGCCCAGGGCGCAGGGCCACAGGCTTTGAGGCTCTCCCGGGAGGCTGAGCGATGTGCTCACCCGCCTGCAGACAGGCAGGGGTGGAACCGGCTCCTTACGGCGCGGCTCAGCATTCCCTCTCTGCTCGCACCGCAGGTTTCGACCCCGCGACCCCGGATCCCGAGTTCCTGTGGCTCTCTCGGTACAGGTGCACCGGGCCGGAGCCCGAGCAGCCGCAGCCACTCGGTTGGGACGCGGCCCCGGAGACCGGGCCGCGGCGCTCCGGCATTGGCGGAGGCAGGTATCCGTCTCGAAAAGGGCGGTGGCGATTGGAGGAGGCGCGGCCGCGGGGGCGGGCTCATGTCTGTTTAGGGGCGGGGCCACGGAGAGGCTCGGCCCCCGATTGGCGGAGGTGGCGCGCGGGGGCGGGGCGCCCTGGGGGCGGGGCGGGGCGATGCGGGGCGGCGCGGGCGGCGGGATGAAGAGCTCCGAGGAGCAGGCAGGGAAATGTCCGCCGCCGCCGGCTCTCGGGAGCGCGACTGTGCAGGTCTGCGGCGGGCTGTGGGCGGCTGGGCCGGGGCTCTAGGGCGGGGGCAGCGGCGGACCCAGGCCGCGGAGCGGGGGAGCGGGCGGGGGGCGCCGGCTGCGGTGTGGCCGGCGATGCCCGGGGCAAAGACCGAGGACCTGGCCCTCCGGAGGCGGGCACCTGGGGCTGAAGTTCCGTGGGGATGCTCTCGGTCGGAGGGGCCGCGCGGAGGGCCCGGCGGATCCGGCGCCCGGGCCTCGTGCGTCCCTGCCCGACCGCTGTGTGCCCCGGGGCCGGTCAGTGCGCCTCTCTGAGCCTCAGTTTCCCCATCCCGCCCCTCCGTGCTTGGCTTGTGTTGGGGGCGGTGCTCGCCACGACAGAGCCTTCCTTGGGCGGGGAGTGCTGCGTGTGTTGGCGCTGCCTCGCCCTCCTGTGGGTCCTCGGCCCGCGTGCTAGAGAGGCTGCGCACAGAGCTGGAGCCTGCAAGATCCCTGTCCGCTTTGGGGCCGGAGGCCGGGGTGAGGTCACAGGTGAAAAGGACATCCCTGTCCACTTTGTTACAGGTGAAAAGGACTACTCCCCGCCCCCCCCGCCCCCTACCCCCCCCCCCCCCCCCCCCCACACACACACCGCCGAGCCCTTAATGGGTAATGTGCAGCACAAAAGGCCAATTGTTGAGCCAGGAGGTTTGTCTTTTGGAAAGCGAGAGGCCCAGGGCTGAAGTTTGCGTCAGTCTGGTGCTCTGAGAGGACCTGCAGACCTGTATTTTCTGTCCAGCTCCTGGATTTTCTGCAAGGACTCTCTGGTATGCTTTCCCCTGGGTGTGCCCATGCGGCTCCAGTTACGTGCGAGCTTTGGCATGACCGCTGGTACCCACGCGCGCCCCCTTTTCTCAGCCATCTGCGAGAGATGAAGAGTCTCAAGTAGCTGCGTAAGTGTGTGGGCCAGCCCTCCACTTGCTCTTATAAGGCTTGGAAACTATGAGGGGCTGGGGCAAGGGAGGGGGATAGCGTGTTGCACGAAGTTTGTAAAATGAGAGGAAATTGGGTGAGCGAAGGACTTCCTCGGGGCTTATGCTTTTCCTTCGTTGCAGCTGCCACAAGATGCAATTGAAGCGCCTGGCGGTGCTGATAGTTTGCATCTTTCTTGGGCTTATCTCAGCTAACTTGAAGTACTGATCTTGAGACAGCTGTTGCTTCAGTCCCCATGACGTCCTGGGCTGTGGTGCTGGGACAGGTGAGAGCCCATGACTGAGAACAGGCCCAGTGGCAATGAAAGAGGTGGGTTGTGTTTCCTGGGCCAGCAGGCCAGAGCCGGCGTGCTGGAGTGCTTCATTCCTTAAGTGGAGCGAGGGCTTCCAGAGAAGTCAGGACAGCTCTGAAGCCACTTAGTTATCTGCCCCAGGGTGATACATGCGCAGGCATCTCCGAATCTTTCCTTTTCTTTCCAAAACCAAAACCTAGTCACATGTTAGTGAGGAATTGTTGTCAAGGTTTTGGTTTTATTTTTAGTTTAAACCCATTTGGCCCCATCATATTACCTACAGTAAGTGGGGTTACGGCATTAATTGCTAAGATGCTCTTGTTAAAATTGCCAAGAGATGGCACCGAGCCCCCAGTGCTGCCTCTCACCTCTGTTTCCAAAGTTACTGTGGCCTTCGAGGAGAATCACTCTTTGGGCCTCCTTTGGGTGTGTTGGATAGTCCAGGCCCCAAGGGAAACAGGTAGTGGATTTAGTTCTTCCTATATGCTTATGATCACAATACCCACTTCCTGATAGCCTGAGGAACCAACCCAGAGGCAGAAGGCTGCTTTAAAATGCCACTCAGGAGAAACAAGGCTCCTCCCTTAAGGAGCTGACAATCTAACAGAGGGGGGGTCTGACAGTCTGCAAGTAGAGGCCAGAGAGTGTAGGGTCAGCCCAGCAGGACGGTGGTCTCGGGGGTAAGAGCACCTCAAAGGCCTAGTATTTTGGGGGCAAGGCGAATCTGGCCTTCACTCCTTGCCTTTGTCTTGGTAGAGAAAGGAAAGATCTCACTTTGTTGAGATGTCCAACAAAGCATGCCCAAATGCTTTGATTTGCCTCTGCTGAATTCAGGGCTGTCAGGCCAAGTTTGGTAGGGACTGTAGATTGGAGTCCACATGTTTGGGTCCAGCTTGGTGTCTTGGAGTTACGTTGTGATGTTGAAAAGAGACAGGCTGCTGGCGGAGTGGCAGCCTGTTTGTCTGATTCTCTTGGGTTCTCCGGCTCAGACATTGCACTGGTCTCAGACAAGTAGCTATTGCAGGTGGGCGGCTTTTCTGCTTCTTATTTGTACTTCTCTATGAAGCTTTTTCTTTCTTTGAAAAGAAATAAGGACAAATGCCTCCTTATTCCTGTCCAGCAAGTGAAGGTGATCTTATCCAGAAAGCCCCTCGGGGGATCCTGCATAGGCCTCCTTACTCACCCCTGTCCTTGTGTATAACTCACCTGCATTTCATCCTGGGCGCAGGCAAAGGCCCAGAGCTGTGTTCTGGAAGATTCTGAGGTATGCACTAGAAAGGGAAAGAACTACTCAGAAGTCCCATTGGGGCTCTTCGGGGCTGATTTAACAAAGTGGTGATAACAAACAAATTTTTGGTCTTTTGAAGTGGCTTTCTTATTTCCACGGTTGATTCAAAGTGAGGCAGCTTTGTAGTAACTCAAATTTCAAATGAGATGTGCTGTGAGTATTTTTTTTCCCCCTGGACCCAGGAAACAAAGCATTAAAGTCTGTCAGGCCTGAGAAAGGAAATGAATGCTATTTATATCTCAGGGCAGCCTAAAGGGTAACCTAGATCACCAGGGTAGAAGCCAGAGAGAATGTAGGAAAAATAGCCCCTGGGATGGTCAGTCCTTCTCTCTCTCTTTCAAGAAGTAAGATATGTGTGACCAACATAGTCTTGTAGCATGGAGAAAAAGGAATTCTAGATGGTTATCCTGCAGGTAGGAATATGGCCCATCCTCTCCCTCTCTCTACCTTTATGGGAAGCTCTGGAGGCTCTTAAGCAAATGAGTTTGAATCACTTTGTTTCTTTAAACAAAAGAGAACTGTGCTCCCTTTTCTTCCTCCTTTTGTTGTTCCCTTCTCCATTTTCCCTCTTTGTCCCATTTAACTTGTGTTTGTTTCTAGAACAGGAGAGCACCCCCCCCCCCCCAAGACTAGTTTGTGTTGGAATTCTACAGTAGGAGTCCAGAGCAGGAGAGGTGACCTACAAACATTCATTTAGAAGTAGAGCTCTGCACAGAAAAATCCTTAGGGACGGAAGGTTCAGGAAGAGAGGCATCAATATTTATTAGAGGGAAGACAGTGTTGGAACATAGAAGCTCACGGACTTGCATGTTTGCTTTGCTGCTTAAAATATACTGTAAAAAAATTTTAAAAAATATACTGTAACAGATTTGTAGACTTTACCACTGATGATGCCTGGGCAAGTTGACACTGATGAGTGATGAGGGTTTGCATAGTGTGTAGCTAAGTGACCTCAATGTTTTTATTTTTATTTTCCTTATTGCAGCTTGGTACAATATGAGATGTGCCTTTTTCCTCTTCTCCATGTATACAACAGGAGTGAATGTTTGCCTCCTAACAGGTCACCTCTGAATTATTTATTTGTGTGTTTATTTAAAGTTTTTTTTTTTTTTAAAGATTATTTATTTATTTATTCACGAGAGACACACGCAGAGAGAGGCAGAGACACAGGCAGAGGGAGAAGCAGGCTCCATGCAGGGAGCCCGACGTGGGACTCGATCCAGGCTGAAGCCCCGGGGTGAAGCCTTGGGCTGAAGGCTGCGCTGAACCACTGAGCCACCCGGGCTGCCCTATTTAAAGATTTTTGAGGGAGAGGAAGAAGCAGACTTCCCACTGAGCTCCATCTCCAGGACCCCGAGATCGTGACTGAGCCAAAGTCAGATGCTTAACCAACTGAGCCGCTCAGGCGCCCCTTTATTTATTTGCTTTCAAAGATTCATTTCATTTGAGGGGAGGGGCAGGGGAGGAGGGGGAGAAAGAACCTCTGAATTATTTAGAGGTGCTTTCTTTTTTTTTTTTCTTTTTTGAAGATTTTATTTATTTACTCATGAGAGACACACAAAGAGAGGCAGAGACACAGGCAGAGGGAGAAGCAGGCTTCATGCCATTCAGGGAGCCCAACGTGGGATTCGATCCTGGGTCTCTAGGATCACGCCCTGGGCCGAAGGGCAGGCGCTAAACCCCTGAGCCACTTAGGGATCCCTAGAGGTGCTTTCTTGTGGGAAATGCATTCCGGAATTGTGTATGCCCCCTCCCCAGGGCTTAGAAACTGGTCCTCCTCTTCGGGGCCTATCCCTGACCAGTTTCTTCCAGGTAACTGTTCATCATCTTCCTTCCACCCTCCCTCCAGTTTCTGTTAATACAGTCACTGAAAACCTCGCTTATCCTGGACTCTTCCCTCTCCTCTCCTAATAACCACATTCTGTACATTTTCTGCAATTTAAAAAATTTTGGACAATGAAAAAAAATTTTTTAAAGTCCCAAAGTTCATATAAGTAGCCTCTTAGCTAAGAGTGAACCCAGTGGCTTCCTTATAAGCCTTCCTAACCTTAAAGCTCCCTCTCTCTAGGCATCTCCTTAGACTCTGACTTTTATCACACCCTGCTGTTTTGTATGTGAACTTGAATGTCTACCACTCCCCGGTGTCCACAGAATTAAGTTCCCGATTCTTTTGCATGGCAGTTCAAGTGCTGCACAGCCTGGCTTCAGCCCTCTTTTATCTTTTCTAGTCTTATCTGCCCCAACTCACCTTCATTTCCTCTTACTTCACACTTGACTGCTTGTAATTTTTGGATAAAGCCCTTTGCTTTTTCATCTTTGTCGACTGCTCATTCAGCTACATTTTTACAAGCTTGAACTTGCTGCTGTTAGCATTTTTGCATCCTCTCTCCCCCCAACCCCCAAATGCCAGCCTGAATGCCTTGCACATCAGTAGGTACTGAAAACATGTCTGTGGCTTTGAGCTGTAGAGGCTCATGCAGTTCATCCCCTGAAGACCTCAGCCATGTGAACAGCTCCTGCCCCCTTCCTCTTTGAGTATGCTGTGAATTCCTCTCCCCTCCCTTCCTGGTTTGCTCTTGCACACTTCTCTTTCAGCGTTATCACCAGACCACAGACAGTTCACAGAAGGTCTAGTGAAGGGAGAGCGCGGAGGGAAGAAACCAAGTCCTCAATCCAAGAGCCTGTCACCACTACAACCTGTTGCTGTGAAGTGGTTTTAAGAAAGGAACAGAGCTGTTTGGGTGGTGGCCAAGCTGAAATAGGAAAAATTGATTCTTTCCATTGTTCATAATGCTAGGTGCCCTGTGTTTTGGGCTTCTCTCCAGAGTTGCCTGCATTGTGCTCTATTTACTTAGCTCCCCCCGCCTTTTTTTTTTTTTTTTTTTAATAGACTCCATGCCCATCATGGGGTTCAAACTCATGACCCTAAGATCAAGAGTTGCCTGCTTTTCCAAGTGACCCAGCCAGGTGCCCCTAGCCCCCCTTTATCATAGTGTAAAATCCAAACTCTTTATGGCATTCAAAGTCTTACATTTTGGCCATATTATTATCACTCTTTATGTATTACTAACAAATCCTTTTTTAAAACAATTTTGTTTATTCATGAGAGACACAGAGAGAGCCAGAAGGAGAAGCAGGCTCCCTGTGGGGAGCCTGATGCAGGACTTGATCCCAGGACCCCTGGATCACGACCTGAGCAGAAGGTAGATGCTCAACCACTGAGCCACCCAGGTGTTCTATAACAAATCCTTTATTTTTTTTATTTTTTATTTTTTAAAGATTTTATTCATTTATTCATGAGAAACACAGAAAGAGAGAGGGAGAGAGAGAGGCAGAAACACAGGCAGAGGGAGAAGCAGGCTCCATGCAGGGAGCCTGACATGGGATTCGATCCCAGGTCTCCAGGATCAGGCCCTGGACTGAAGGCAGCGCTAAACTGCTGAGCCACCCGGGCTGGCCCATAACAAATCCTTTAAAATAAATTTTTTTTAAAGATTTTATTTATTCATTCATGAGAGAGAGAGAGAGAGAGAGAGAGAGGCAGAGACACAGGCAGAGGAAGGAGTGGGCTCCATGCAGGGAGCCTGACATGGGACTCGATCCCGGGTCTCCAGGATCATGCCCTGGACTGAAGGAGGCACTAAACCACTGAGCCACCGGGGCTGCCCCTAAAATAAATTTTTTTAAATAAAAAGTGTTACTGTAAACTATTACTATTATTAGCAGTTACCATTTATTAACTATGGGTTGTGGGGCTCACACTGTGCCATAAAAGTTCTGTAAGAGGATGTCCATTTCTCAGACGGAGAGATTGAGGCTCAGAATAGGTCACATGCCTGTGATCACTCACTGGTCAGTGACAGTTGAGAATAGAACCCAAGTTGTCTGAATCTAATGCTTGAGCCCTGATCCTTTCGCATCCCCTAATGCTTCGCAAACAAAACTTTTCCTTTCTACTTGTTTATGCTACTTACTATTCCTTTTTTCTGAGGATACCGTAGTGCCATGTCTTTGCACTGAAATTGTTTCTTCTGCCAGAAATGCTTTCTGAACTTCACATTTTCCTGATAGTTAATATAGTTTGCTGGTTAAGAGCACAAACTCTGGACATAGATTCCTTGGGTTTGAGTCTTGGCTGTGCCATTTATTATCTGCGTGTTCTTGGGCAAGTTACTTAACCTCTTTGTATTTATCTTCTGGTCTGTAAAGTGCAGATAATAGCACTTACCTGATGGAGTAGTTGTGGAGATTAAGTAAATGTGGAGTGTTATAAAACCATGCCTGGCATGTAGTAAGCCTTCAGTATTTGCTATTCATATGATTCATGGTGGTAGTAGTATCACTGCCGTCATTTACACAGCCTAGGACTTGGATTCTGGGTAGTTGGATCTGAGTCTGTTTATCTCCCCGTGAATTGAGTATATACCTTGCTGGTATGTGTGTTGCCCAGTCTTGGGCTGCAAGAGCCTCTGGCGTGGCCCCCTCTGTGTGCACAGCACAGTGTCACTGAGAAGCATTGAACCAACTCACTCGCTGCTGCCAGTTTGAACCATCAGGTATTTTGCTCGCTTCGTTTTGCTGGTTCTTCCAGTGTGCTGGAAATGGAATGCAAAGGCCAGTGGCTAAGAAGGTAGAGAAAGTCCTCCTAGACCTGTCTAGTAGATGCTCAGCCAGGGCAGGACGTGCTTTCCACCCAGCAATGACAGCCACACAGCCACACACCCTGCGGACACCATGGCAGTACTTTTGCTTTGTTACCCAAACCCAGACTTATAGAGAACTTACCCACGATGAGTTGATAGCTTCATTGAAGATGTTGTGCTCCAGCTTCAGAGGAGAGAGACTGTGGAGTGGAGTCAAGCAGATTTGGGTTTTAATGTCACTTGGGCCGTGTACTGGCTGTGGCTCCATGCAGGTCTGCTCTCTGCTGCGGGCCTCAGTGTCCTTATTTAGAAAATGAAGCCAATATTCAGAAATAACACAGGCAGCACCTAGGAGAATCCCTAGTGACTGGAGGGTACTTGATAAATGGCAGATCTTTATAATCCAAGCAGTGGGGGTTCGGAGTGTGAGAGCTGAGGGAAGACGCAGTGGAGGCCGAAGAACTAACAGGTCCTTCCACATGTCCTGTGTACCAGGCATTGTGTTGGGCTCTTGACCCATTTAGATTTCATTTGGTTATTCTTTTGGCTTCTCTGTAAGTTTGGTGGTGGTATCCGCATTTTACAAATGAGGAAACAAATGAAGTAATTTGCTTGAGGTTTCATACTAGGTAAAGAATGGAGCCAGTAAAAGAGCCAGGCCTATTTTATTCCAAAGCCCAAGGCTTCTTTCCCAAAACATTCTGATTTCTCTTAAAGTGCCGCACAAGTGATAAGGACAAGAAGGCCTTCAGAAGTCAGAGAAATGACGACCGAGGACTAGTGGGGCAGTGGTAGCGGGGCTTCATGAACCAGGGCATAGGAGAAGAGCCTGGGCTTTGCAGAGGAGGAGGCCGGCGAGTAGGAGGGGCTTCCCCTGGAGGCACTAGTGAGGGTGGCACACACACATGTGTCACTGTGAAGCTGTCTGTTTTGATTGGGCTGTTTTTAGGTGGTGAAGGCGTGAACTGGGTGAGGAGGGCCAGTTTGCAAAGGGCCTCATCTGCCAGTTTGACCAGTTTGCATCTTAACCTGCAGGCAGCAGTGCAATGCTGAGAGGTTTAGGGGAAGGAGGAAATCAGAGCTCGGTCTGACCATGTCCAGAGACAGAGTTGGGGACAGAGAAGTGGGAGGATCCCATAGCCCGAGATTCTTGTGGTGACAAGTGAGGAGATGATGGCCTGTGGCTCTGGGGGCCCAGCAAGAGGGGTGAGCAGATGGCATGTTTTGCCATCTAGTCTTATCTGCCGGTGGGTGCAGGTGACAAAGGGAGAGCTCAGGGAGAGGGCCCAGAAGTCAAACCACAGCTTTACCTGGAACGGATAAACACAGAATATCTGGTGGAAATGTAGGTAGTAGGCAGTGGCAGGACTGAGCCCAGGCAGGGATGGCCAGCTCCGTTTGGAGCGGACTGTGATGACCGATGATTCTCGTAGGAGAGAGGGGGCACGGCCTAGATCTGCACTGCTCACTGTGGTAACTGCACGTGGCTGTTTACATTGAATTCAGGTAAATAAAATTCTAAAAATCCAGGTTCTGGTTCGCTCAAGAAACACTTCAAGCATTTCAGTGTGGCCAGTGACTACAGAAAGTTGTTGGACAGCACTGGTCTAGATCTTGGGGAGTACCTACAGACAACTAGGGGACCTGCAGGGAAAATGGAGCAAGAGAGGACAGAGGGAGCAACTGAATTAAGAAATAATGTTGCTGGAAAAAGGGAAAGAAAGAATGTTGCTGCCTCTCGGACAATTCTTCAAAGAAGTAGGGGACTTGGATTTGGGTTTGAATTTACTTTTTTTTTTTTTTTCCTTGTGTGAGGTCATGTTTGAGAAAAAAGCCCCAACCCCAAGTCAGTGATAGGCCTGGTTACAAGATGAGAGCCAGCCTCCTGTCTTTGTTTTGTAGATCTGGGCCTTCAGCAAGTCTCACCTTTTGGCCTTGCAGTGAGGGAGAGGCTCCAGTTCACCATAGGAAAAGAAGATAGCAACCATATAAGGCAGATACACTGTTATCTCTGGAGGAGCCCAAGCTTAGAGAAGTTAGGAAACTTGCCCAAAGTCATAGAACTAGTGAGTAGCAGAGTCAAAAATGGAACCTGGGTCTTTGATTTCGAAGCCTGTGATAGATGTATCCAAATAAAATACACATCGTAGCTAACTTTGAAAGTGCCTATAAGCAAAAAGCAAAAGAAGCCCTCCCACGGAGCAGTGACCACTGTTGACCTTTTGGTTTCTCCCCTTCCAGACTTTGCAATGAGTCTACGAGTGTGTCTATAAAATTGACGTAAGTGGGGCGCCTGGGTGGCTAAGTGGTTGAGCATCTGCCTTCGGCTCAGGGCGTGATCCCGAGGTCCTGGGATCGAGCCCCCTGTCGAGCTCCCCATGGAGAAACTGCTTCTCCCTCTGCCTGTGTGTCTCTGCCTCTTTCTCTGTGTCTCTCATGAATAAATCAATAAATAAAAATATTTTTAAAAAACGTACGTAGGTGTATTTATAAATATGCTATATATGTACCCAGACACGTGCTGTAGTCCTTTCTGATATGTTGCCGTGTCAGGCCATGCCCTTAACTGTCATCATCTTTTTTTTTTTTTTTTAAATATTTTATTTATTATTCATGAGAGACACAGAGAGAAAGAGAGGCAGAGACATAGGCAGAGGGAGAAGTAGGCTCCTCACAGGGAACCCGATGTGGGACTCGATCCTGTGGGACTCGATCCTGGGTCTCTGGGGTCACGCTCTGGGCTGAAGGCGGTGCTAAACCGCTGAGCCTCCCGGGCTGCCCAACTGTCATCTTCAATTCCTCATCAGCAATTCTGAAGTCCTAAAAGCTCTCAAGACTGAAAAAAATTTTTTTTTGTAAGTTTGGCCCAAGCTCAGTTTGGCAGTAAGACTCACTTGAACTGACATGAGGCTATTTATAGGCTTTATTTATCCCACCACATATTACTACTCCTGTGGAAATATTAAAGTATTTGATTCCTTGGTGTCACCTCAGACTCTGCTGGGGGTGTTGTATTACAGACAGCATAGGTAAGCTTTCTGAAATCCCTCCCACCCCCCAATTCTGAATTCCAAAGTACACTTGGCCTCAAGGTTTCAGATCAGGAATTGCTGGATCTGTCTTAGGCTCTCCTGCTGCTTAGGTTAAGGAAGGAGTCTCCCGGGGCAGTGTTGTCTATTTAGCCAGGCATGAGACAGGGGTTTTGCTTCTCTAAGCTGTACAGTGCAGTGCACAGAATTTGCAAGAAGCACAAAACACTTGTGCAGTTCTAGACATCCAGACCAAGCTGTTGTATGGTTGACCAGCTTACGAGGTAGGCTCTTACAGGGACGTAGTTTCACTTGCAGGTGTGAAAGGCCATCTAGAAAGCGCCCAGCAATGACACTGAGCCTGATCTCTGCCCTGTGGTTGTTTGTTCAGTGTGTGTCTACTGGCTGTCTGATGTGTTGTGTAAATTGCGGTAAGTGGAGGGCCACAGAGAAAAAAAAGCATCAGCCCCTGCTCCCAAGAAGCTTGCAGTCTAGCTAAAGAAGAAAGACAAAAAGAGAGTTAAACACAGTTACGGTTCCCATATGATAAATGCCTTGACAGAAGCAAGCTCTGGGTGTGTGAAAAGAGGGCCCCAGGAGACCTTTTAAAGGAGGTGAATCCTGAGCGGAGTCTGCTGGGATGACGGCAGTTCACCACATGAAGGTGGGATTGAGGGGTGCTTAGGGTCAGGGTGTGTGGGGCAGTGAGGAGGCCGCGTCTAAAGAGAGAAATCGTTTTTGCTGTGACTGGGTCAGAGGGGAGGCGAGAGATGGGGCTGGGAAGGGAGTCTGGGCTAATTATCCAGGTCCTTGTGTGTGATACTCAGGTTTGGAGCAGGTTCTTTCATGGGTTGATAGAAGCTATCGTGGGATTTGAAGCTCAGGAATGACGTGCTCAGATTTGTGTTTCCTTCTAGATGGTGGCAGAAGGGCCTGGAGGGGAAGATCAGGGAGGCAGGGAGATCACGAAATGTGCTTTCCAGAAATAGAGCCTAACCTCAGGCATGGCAGTGGGGACAGGGAAGAGGGTTAGGGTGAAAGCATGTGGGAGAGAGGATTTATAGGACTTGGTGGACGAACATGGGAAGAAAGGGAAAACCCAATGTTACCTGTTAGCTTGGGTGATGAAGGAAAGTGGGTCTGAGGCTGGCAAAGGGGAGAGCGGGATCAGGGAAGCAGGAGAGGAGGAAGGACAGGAAGCTGTGGTCAGGACGAAACCATGGGGTGATGGTAAATTTGGTAAAGAGCTGTTGGCAGCCAGCTTCCGTGCTACATTCAGGGGAGAAGAGATTCCGAGAAGACTGCCCTGTGGCTGGAAATCCCCTATGTCATACCTTAAAAGTTTCCATGCCCAGAGCAAGGAATGAAGATGTTCTAGTCCCAGCTGGACTGGGTCCTGAGGCAGAGACGTGGTGATGTGGGTCTGCAGGGTGGTTTTCCCATCCACTCGAGGACAGACAGGGACAGACACCTGTCCCCAGGAGACATCCTTTTGATCTGGCTGTTAGTAGGAACTGCCCCCACCACCCCGCTCCCCACCAAACAAAATCCTTAGCACTGATGCAGGGATAGAGCTCTGGTCCTTAGTCCTTAATTTGCCTTTGCTCGTCGTAAAGCCCATGAGATATTTATACTGAAGTCTCTACTTTGAAGATGAAGAAACTAAGACCCAAAGGGAAGAAGGAGCATGTCATATAGGAGGATAATGGTGCCACTAGGCTTCAGTATAAGTGTCCTGATACTTGCACGCATTTAGCACGTCGAGTACTTGCTGTAAGCCAGGTACTGCTCCGGGTCCCTGGGAAAGAGCATGAAGACAGAGGCCCTGCCGTCCAGGGCTTACGTTTCAGTGGACATAGCCCCCGGGAGCTGAAGAATGCTTGTAAGCTATGATATCAAATGATATTAGTACTAAGATGAAAAATATAACAAGATTATGGTTCGCAGATTGTGTGCTGTGGCTCCCCGGGGCCGTGCAAGGAATTCACTCTGGGACATTTCAAAGCTTGAAATATGGAAACACTTTGCCACCTGCCGAACCCAACTTCTCGGTCGAGGTAGTTCACTGTTTCCACATTAGATGGTGCTGCATTCCTTTTGAGGACATGGTATCTTTGCGAAGATAAGTTCTGGGTTTTGGGTGGTGGTTGTGATAAAAAAACAAGTACCATGCAAAAATTAATGTGGCACCTTTTTTTTTTTAAGGTTTTATGTATTTATTTGACAGAGAGAGAGCCCATAAATAGGCAGAGCTGCAGGCAGAGGGAGAGGGAGAAGCAGGCTCCCTGCTGATGAGGGAACCCGATGCTGGGCTCAATCCCAGGACCCTCAGATGATGACCCAAACCCGAGGCAGATGTTTAACCGACTGAGCCACCCAGGTATCTGAGTGTGGCACATTTTATGTGGTGTCCTGTAGGATTCCAAGGTTTGAGGGGGTGTGCAGTACCCAACAGGCACACACATCTCATTTAGTCGGTAATGATAGTTATTTAAAATGAAATAGAAATAGTATTTTCCCCTTCTGTGTATGTGTATTCCTTTTCAAACTGCTACTTAAGTCGGTAGGACTTATTTACTTCATGATTTATTTTGGTCCTAACTAGGTGGACAGCACTGGTGGGTATTTCCATGGGCCTAGAGGCTCTTTGACAACTGTCACTGAGACAGGAAGGATGCTGTGAACAGAGGAATTTAGAAAGCTCTTTTTTTTTTTTTTTAATTTATTTATTCATAGACACAGAGAGAGAGAGGCAGAGACACAGGCAGAGGGAGAAGCAGGCTCCATGCAGGGAGCCCAATATGGGACTCGATCCCGGGTCTCCAGGATCACACCCCAGGCTGCAGGCGGTGCCAAACCGCTGCGCCACCGGGGCTGCCCTAGAAAGCTCTTGATGGAGTGAGGGGATAGACTGATGTGGGGTGATGGGGGGCTGTTTAGATAGGGTGTCAGAGCCTCTGATGTCTGAGCCGAGGCCTGAATGACGTGGAGTTGAGTAATATGGAGACCTGAAGGAAGAGCGTTCCAGGCAGAGGAGCCAGCAAGAGTGAAGTCCTTGAGTTGGGAATGAGCTTGACATGCTCCAGGAAGAGCAGAAAAGGAAGTGTGGCCAGAGCAGACCGAGGTAGAGGATTGACAGGAGCGTGTAAGTGTGGAAGTCCAGAACAGCTGGAAAGCTGGTGTTGTGATCCGGTGAGAAATTCCAGGTGTATTTCTGAAGGTAGGCCTTGGCTGAATTGCTGATGAATTAGGTGTGGGTGTAAGCGGGAGAAAGAGAAGTCACAAGTGAGTCTCAGGTTTCTATCCTGAGTGGCTGATCCAGTGGCGGTGCTATTTACTGAGTTGAAGAAGCCTAAGCGGGGGGGGGGGGGGGGGGGGGGGAAGCAGCATATAGGAATCTGGAGCTCAGGTGAAAGATTGGAGCATGGGGATTGGGATTAGTCAGCATGGGGTAGGTGGTTTTTAAAACTGTGAGAGCAAGTGAGATCACCTAGCTGGGAAAGAGTGTAGTGGAGAAGCGGCCTAGTGCCAGGCCTTGGCCCAGACTCATTCCTGGGGGTGGGGCATGGGGTGCATGGAGATAAAAAGGAGCCTTCAAGAACTAAGGGAAGCGTTTACAGGGGAAGAGCGTGGTGTCTATAGATCAAGTGTTGCCGAAGAGGTTGGAGTGGACTTAGCTGAAAACCGGGAACTAACTGCTGCATTTGGCAACATGAAGGTGGTCGGTATCCTTAACACACAGCAGTTGCAGTAGAATAATGGGGAGTTAGGCTCCTCATCTTTGGAAATTTGAAATTTGGAAATTGGAAATTTGTCTATTCCATTTTTTTATTCAGTTATTTATAGCAGTATGGATGGATATTTTATCTATCTATCTATCTATCTATCTATCTATTTATTTTAAAGATTTTATTTATTTATTCATGAGAGACACAGAGAGAGCAAGAGGCAGAGACACAGGCAGAGGGAGAAGCAGGCTCCATGCAGGGAGCCCGATGCGGGACTCGATCCCAGGACCTGAGCCCAAGGCAGGCGCTAAACCACTGAGCCACCCAGGGATCCCCAAGGATATTTCTTTTATATTTTGAATTCTAATCCACTATTGCTTTATTTCTTTACTGAAATTGTTACCGCTGTGACCATTGGAGCCTTTTTGGTTGGCTCCTGTGTCCATATGATGTACCCCATCATTGTATTTTTATTTTGGGAGATTTTTTTTTTTTTTTTAGTACTTGTTTTCTGGCGCTAGAAAATACTCCATCTTCTATATTTCCCACCCCAGTCCTAAAATAACCATATCTCAAGGAGCCCTGGTTCTTTTTATTGGAGAATGGTATTGGAAACCAAGATTGGGCATTAATGAGTGGTCCTTGCTACTGGTGTGTCCTTGCTTCTAGGCCCTGTTAGCCTATGGAGCAAGGAGATGTAAGTGTGTCTACTTAAATGTGTGTATCTCTATATTTCTCTATGTAACCGTATGTATCCATATTAAGTAAACATGAACTCATGCTGATATCTCCAACTCTAATCCATTACCACATGGATCATCCTAGCCTCTTCCCCTTGTTTATCTGGAATCTCCCATTCCAACAATGAGAAACCTGGTGCCCACAATCCACTATCCATTTTCTTTAAGTGTTAAATTCCAGGATCCCTATATAGCAGCTTCAGAATTGTTAATCCACATCCCTGTGGTAAGCAGTATTATCAGCTAGAGTATAGTGCTTGCGTACAGTTCATTTTGCCTTTAATCTTGCAGATTCCATGCATTTTCAAATTTCCTTAGGTCAGCACCTTTTTCTTCTATTCCCCCTCAGTGAGGCTGTTTCATACATTTGTAATATAGTTAGATTCTTTTGTCATTTTCTGGATTTCACTGCAGGATCCCCTGACCTCCAAAATGATTTTTTTTTAATTTTTATTTATTTATTTATTTTTTAAAATTTTTATTTATTTATGATAGTTACAGAGAGAGAGGGAGGCAGAGACACAGGCAGAGGGAGAAGCAGGCTCCATGCACCGGGAGCCCGACGTGGGATTCGATCCCGGGTCTCCAGGATCGCGCCCTGGGCCAAAGGCAGGCGCCAAACCGCTGCGCCACCCAGGGATCCCTGATTTTTTTTTTAAATTTATTTGCATGCCTTGCTCTGGGCTATAAAGTTCTATGGGTTTTGAAGACTATAGATAGTGTCATGTATCCACCACTACAGCTTCTCACAGAATAGTTTCACTGCCCTAGTAAGTCCCCTGTGCTTCACTTACTTAATCCTTACCCACCCACTGGACACCTGGCAACCACTGGTCTGTTTACCACCTCTAGAGTTTTGCTTCAACCATAATGTTATATATTCAGAATCCTACAGCATGGAGCCTTTTCATAATGACTTCTTTTACTTAGCAATATGTATTGTTGCTTTCAGTTTTTAATGAGTATTAATAAAGCTGCTGTAGGGGCGCCTGGGTTAGCTGAGTCTGTTAAGCATCTGACTTTAGCTCAGGTCATGATCTCAAGTCCTGGGATCAAGCCCCACATCAGGCTCCGTGCTCAGTTGGGAACCTGCTTGTCCCTCTACCTCTCCTCCTGCTTGTGCTCTCTCTGTCTTTCTGTCTTTTTCTTTTTCTTGCAAATGAATAAATCTTTTTATAAAGAGTTATGTGCAGGTTTTTATATGGATATAAAATTTCAAATCAATAAATATCTAGGAATGTGATTGCTGGATCATATATGCTGGATCATATATGGAAGCTACTATGTTTAGCTTCGTAGGAAACTGCCAAACTGTTTGCAAAGGATCTGTACCATTTTCCATTCTTATAATCAATGAATGAGAGTTAACTTTTGCTCCACATCCTTGCCAGCAGTTGGTATTGTCGGCTTTTTGGATTTTAGCATTCTAACAGGTGTCCCAGTATGCCATTCACTAACTCAGGTATGTTGGTTCTCTAAAGCTTTAGAGTTCAGTGAGAGTAAAACAAGCAATTGGGGATTTGGTTCTTAGAAAGAATTTAGCTAACCACGGGGTTGTAGAATTCTAGAAACAACCTATTCTAGTTCTGCCTTTCTTTCTTTTTCTTTTTTCTTTTTTAAAGATTTTATTTATTTATTCACAAGAGACACAGAGAGAGGCAGAGACACAGGCAGAAGGAGAAACAGGCTCCACGCAGGGAGCCCGACGCAGGACTCGATCCTGGGACTCCAGGATCATGCCCTGGGCCAAAGGCAGGCTCTAAACCACTGAGCCACCCAGGGATCGATCGATCCCTCCCTTCCTTCCTTCCTTCCTTCCTTCCTTCCTTCCTTCCTTCCTTCCTTCTCTTTCTTTTTTAAAGATTTTATTTATTTATTCACAAGAGACACAGAGAGAGGCAGAAACACAGGCAGAAGGAGAAACAGGCTCCACGCAGGGAGCCAGACACAGGACTTGATCCTGGGACTCCAGGATCATGCCCTGGGCCAAAGGCAGGCTCTAAATCACTGAGCCACCCAGGGATCCCTCTTTCTCTTTTTCTTTCTTTCTTTCTTTCTTTCTTTCTTTCTTTCTTTCTTTCTTTCTTTCTTTCTTTCTCTTTTCTTTCTTTCTTTCTTTCTTTCTTTCTTTCTTTCTTTCTTTCTTTCTTCTTTCTTTCTTTCTTTCTTTCTTTCTTTCTTTCTTTCTTTCTTTCTTTCTTTCTTTCTTTCTTTCCTTCCTTCCTTCCTTTTCTCTTTCTCTTTCTCTTTCTCTTTCTTTTTCAAGATTTTATTTATTCATGAGAGACACACAGAGAGAGGCAGAGACACAGGCAGAGAGAGAAGCAGGCTCCATGCAGGGAGCCCGATGTGGGACTCAATCCCAAGACCTCAGGATCACGCTCTGGACTGAAGGCAGACGCTCAACCATTGAGCCACCCAGGCATTCTTAGTTCTGCCTGTCTTATTTCTGTTGTATGCTGAAGATAATGGAAAGATGACCTGCAACATTCCAAAAGAATGTTAACAGGCTTGAGCTTAGATGTTACATATTTATATATGACACATAAGGAATCAGTGTTCATTCAGTATTTTCTGTTGAATTGTTGAGTGATTGAACTGCTTATCATGTGCTGGCTGGTGTGCTGGATGTTGGGGGTGCAATGATGAATAAATCAGACATAGCCTTGCCCTCAGAAAGCTTAGAGTCTAACTGGGGGACAAGCATTACAATACACAGCAATTGAGACTATAATGAGAGACATACAGGGAGCTGTGGGAACACCAGTGGTAGGGCGTCTAACCTGCTCTGGGGGGAGTTAGAGAAGGCATTTTGGAAGAAGTGACCTCTGAGATGGTCTACAGCAGGGCTTGGCTAAGTACAGTCAGTTCATGGGCCAAATCCAGCTCACTGCCTGCTTTTTTATAGCCTGTGAGCTAAGAATAGTTTTTATGGTTTTAAATGTTTGAAAAGAATTAAAAGAGATTCATATTTTGTGACATGTAAAAATGTTGTAATCTTCAGATTTCAATGTCCATAAATAAAGTTTTACTGGAACACAGCCACACTCATGGCTCCTTTGACACTATGACAGTGGAGTCAAATCGCTGTGACGGAGACTGTATGGCCTGCACAGCCTCCGACATTATTGCTTTGGCCCTTTGCAGAAAAGTTTGCTGACCCCTGGCCTTGGGATGGGGAGGAGTTAGCCCTGTAAAGCAAAATGAAAAAGGAGGAAGTGAGTTTCTGATGGGATCACAGTATAGCTTCAGTAACTTTAATATACTTACTATGGCATTTAAGGGAGTGGGGAGACAGAGGCCTGTGGTGAGAGTTGCAGGTGGACACGTGGGGTGGACTGGAGGGAGACTTGACAGCTATACCAGGAGGTTTGGGTTTATTCAATGGGAAGCTTTCGAAAGGTTTTAAGTGATGGGATTAGCCTTCCTTTTTCAAAAAATCCTCCAGCCATAGTGTAGAAATTGGGTCAGAGATGGTGGGGTCAGAAGATTAATTCTGAAAGGAGGCCAGGTGATTAGTTCAGGTTTTCCAAGTCATTCCAAGGAGACGTTGGTAACGTAGGCTAGTAGGGTCACACTGGATGGGATATACTGACTTAAGAGGCATTCAGGGAACAAAATTGAAAGGCCTTGGGTGATTGGTTGGAGGTATCGAAATGAAATTATTTTCATGTATCAGATTAGCGTGTGTGTGTTTTCTGGTTTCTGTGAATGCATGGTTGAAAAATCCATGTTTAGTAATAATCTTCAGGGCAGAATTCTTTCGTGATGGCTCATGCCTCCAGTGCTCCCCGTAACGCGTGCGTTGAAGCAGCCCCTTTCCGTGGCCTCTCCATGCTGTTTTCCGTGGACAAGAGATTTGGCTTTTAAGCAGCAGAGACACTATTGGCAGATTAATTTTCCTTTTCAGGTTTATCTTGGTTTTACAACTGTCCCGAAGTATGTATTTATTTGAAAGTCCTTGGTCTGCTGTTTGGTTTTTGAGGCGATTTGTTGACCATGACAAGCGCTTCCCATTCTCTAGAGCACTTAGACCCTTTCCAGCGTCAGATCTCTGACCCCTGCCTCTTTCTTTCCTCCTTGAACATGAAGTGCCACTTGGAGTAAATGGGAATGAGATCCCTATCTTATATTTCATAATATGCTGTGTGGCTTCCAAAGTGCTTTACTCACATATCAACTATTTGATCCCTGCAATAAACCTGTGAGAAGGGCAAGACAGGTCAAGTCACCAAGATGGAGAAAGGTTGGATGACTCGTCTGGCGTCAGAAGGTCAATAAATAGTAGAGCTGGTGATGGAACTTAGGTCTGCAGAATGCATAGTTTCATTCTTTTTTGCAGTGCACTCTGTCTCTAAGGAAAGGGAGTCAGATCAGCTGGGATGGTTGGGTTTTCAGAAGTAAAGACCTCTGGATGATCGCTTCTCGGCCTTTTGGCTAAGATCAAGTGTAGACCTCTGGATGAAATGCTTGTTTTTTTCTGCCCTCTCTCAGTGCTCTGGGAGCTTCACCCACACACCACCATCAGCCTTTCCTATGCTTTCAAGCACGATGTGCACAACCAGTGATTCCCAGATAACTGGAGAAGCTGTGGTCTGTATGTTAAAGTCTTTGTAAGCATGTTTTCATTCCTTTCCCCTCCCCTTAGGTGTTTCTGACTTTGATGATTCCAGATCGGATAAGAAAGGCCTGCTTGGGGACCCTGCCAGCTCTTGGGGTCAGGATACACCAGACAGTTTGCTCCCAAGGTAATGCAGCCCTCCCTTCATTTGTACTTCTTAGGGCTGAAGTTTTCTTCAGTATAGAGCTGAGACCATTACTGTGCATGATGTAAGTTGCCCCAGGGTAGGTGGTCCAAGAAATGTTGGACACTTACTGAGCATTTGCTGTGTGTTCCAGGTACCATGCTCTTACCTGGATTATCCTTTTTTTTTTTTTTTTTTTTTAAGATTTTATTTTTTTATTCATGATAGACACACACAGAGAGAGGCAGAGACACAGGCAGAGAGAAACAGGCTCCACGCAGTGAGCCTGATGTGGGACTCGAGCTCGATGCGGGACTTGATCCCGGGACCCCAGGACCACACCCTGGGCTGAAGGCAGGCACTAAACCACTAGCCATCCAGGGATCCCCCAGAATTATCTTATTTTAACCTAAGAGATGGGTACCATTATCTTCTCTGGTTTATAGCTACAGAAACAGATAAAGAAGAGACTTTATATGATTTACCCAAGATCCAGAACTAACAGGTAGCCCATTTAGGATTTGAAACTGGCAGTCTAACTCTACCTTAGAAATGTAGAAGATTAGAAACATTTTTATTTCTCCCTTCCATTCTTTTAGGAGCGTCCTAATTCTGAAGATACTTCTTTTTTCTGTTTTTATTTACTCCCACCCCCCCACGTGCTATTATATTTAGTCTGTACACCAGTGCCCCCTACTGCTCATAGCTAGAATCATCTGGTCAAGACAAAAACTTGCTTGTTTGTGTCAATATTTTAATTATGCACTTAAGCAGCAAGGAACAAGCCCTGAACTTTATAGAATTTTTTTTATTTTTATTTTTTTTTATTTATGATAGTCATCACAGAGAGAGAGAGAGAGAGGCAGAGACATAGGCAGAGGGAGAAGCAGGCTCCATGCACCGGGAGCCCGACGTGGGATTCGAGCCCGGGTCTCCAGGACCATGCCCTGGGCCAAAGGCAGGCGCTAAACCGCTGCGCCACCCAGGGATCCCAGCCCTGAACTTTAAATGTAACTAGATCTATGGCTCTCAGTTCACTTCAGCCTTCTTGGTAGACTTAGATACATGTTTACATAGTTGTAATTAGTATGTGCTTGATGATATACTATCAGATACTTATGTGGTCTTTATTCAGTGCCAGAAGTTGTTGCAAGTGCTTTATATATCTTAATTCATTAAGTAACCTTCAACAAAAGTTTCTTGCACTATTATTAAGATTCTGTTAGATAACTGTTGAAATTTTAAATTTTGTTTAAATTTAAATGTTGGCATTTAAATAATTTTTAATTTGACTATTAAAACTACACAAATAATAATGAAATACAAATTTTCATTGCTCTTCTTTTATTTCAGGTTACTCCTGTGGAATAGAGATATAGTAGAGTTGTCAATTCAAAGGATCTGGGTAGTTTATAGTCTCAATACATGAGGCAGTAGAGTCTGAAAAGAGTATTGTCAAATCTATTCTAATCCATACTCTGCCACCATCCAACTGGGTGGATCATTGATGATGTTTGGTCTCATTTTTCTTATTTGGAAAAGGAAGGGATTAGGTCAGAATGTGAGGGTCCCCTCTGATCTGAGATCTCTATCAGAAAAATCTCTGGACCAATGTGCTATACAATCAACAACACAGAAGTTTACTTAATTGCACAAAGAAATAGTGTTTTTTTAGTAAACACATTTGACTTTGGCCTCCGTTAGTCTTCCGTGACTCAGACACTTCTGTTTGGAAACTTCCAGCTTCATGCTCATGTATTTTGTCATGGGGGACTCATCAGAATATGATAAATTTGTATCTGTTTGTTTTTCTAGACAGAATAAATCCAAGTCTGAAATCACCGACATGGTTCGCTCCTCCACTATCACAGTAACAGACAAGGCACATATTTTATCCATGCAGAAGTTCGGGCTACGAGATACAATCGTGAAATCACGTCTAGTGCAGGAAGAAGAGGATTATACGTATATCCAGAACTTCAGGTAGCTAACTGGGCAGACTGTTTTCAAAGCAAAATGATTGTTCAGCTCTCTGAAATATAAGCACTCCCCCTGCATACCCTGGATTTGGAAGCAAATCCTTCTATAGAATCTCTCCTGTCATTCTCTAAATGATCCTTTCATTTCATTTCTTCATGAGCAGCCATTTATTCTGTGCGTTTGCAGGCCAGGCACAGGGGTAGGCATGATATAGTGGGAGTCATACAACTTGCAAATAGTTACAGCAACATCTGAAGAGATATATGGGACAGGAGAAGGAATGATATCCTGGAATTTGTGTATCTCTTAGTCATTCTGGGCCTCTGAAGAAAGTCATTTAAACTGAAGCTAGTGCAATGAAGTTAGTGTTTGGTAATCTTTCCAGACAAGATTACTGGAAGTTAAATGAATAGATGTTACAGGATTCTTCTAGAATCCTTTAATTTTTAAATTATTTTTAAATTATTTAATTAATTTTTTAATTAAAAAATATTTTTTAAAAATTTTTATTTATTTATGATAGTCACAGAGAGAGAGAGAGATAGAGAGGCAGAGACATAGGCAGAGGGAGAAGCAGGCTCCATGCACCGGGAGCCTGATGTGGGATTTGATCCCGGGTCTCCAGGATCGCGCCCTGGGCCAAAGGCAGGCGCCAAACCGCTGCGCCACCCAGGGATCCCTAAAAAATATTTTTTTAAGAGTTTATTTGACACAGAGAGAGTGAGAACAAGCAGGGAGAGCTGCAGGCAGAGGGAGAGAGAGAGAGAGAGAGAGAAGCAGGATCCCCGCTCCCTGGGATCCTGACCTGAGCCAAAGACAGACGCTTAACTGACTGAGCCACCCTGGGACCCCCAGCTAGGTCTTTTTAAATCAGTGACAAAAAATGACATTGCTTTCAGGTATATAAATAGTCAGTTATGGTGAACACTGCTTTTGCTTTGCTTCCAAAGATAATTACTAAGGTACTTCCTATATTTTTCTTTCATTTCCCTAGCACACACAGGGTAAGGAATCATTTTTGGGTGATGGCTCTGTAATGGCTGTCAAAGCTAAGTGGGAATGTTCACAGTAGGCATATGGTGTCTGAAGTTATCACAAAAGCAACAGATATCATGGCAGACTGCAAGTCACCCTTTGGTGCCACAGTCCTCAGTTGAGGCCAGGTGTGACATTTCTTACGTCTTAAAATTCTGCTGCAGGGAGACCGAAACTGGGCAAAGTCGGCACAGGATGCTTTCTTTCCCCTGTCATCCCTGTAGTCCTCCCAAGTGACTGATCAATTCTCTTTGTTGACAGGTTTTTTGTGGGAACATACAATGTGAACGGCCAGTCCCCCAAAGAAGGCCTCCAGCCCTGGCTAAGCCATGGCATCCAGGCCCCAGATGTGTACTGCGTGGGGTGAGTGCTTCTCTCTTCGGTTGCCTCTGCATCTCAGGAAAGTATAGCTGGCGTGGGAAGGATAGGGACATGAATGTATCACTGAGTCTTCACAGCAGGTGAAGGAAGCGAAAACTGAGCATGTGCTTAATAACAGCTGCTTCTCTGTTTGATGCTCTTCCTCATAGTAAACAAATTTCTGGCATGATTAAAGTGATGTGCCTGGCATTTAAATGCTATTATTTCATTTTTAGTGCAACCTTCTGTTAAAATCACTACACCTTGAACTGACTTTTATCACTTAGACATTCAACACTTTGTTGTGTCACAAAGCAAAAATATTTTTGCCAGGGAAGGAAGGCTAGCTTTATTTTATTTTTTTAAATTTATGTAATTGATCTTAAAAGTTATTTATTTATTTAATTTAAAACTATTTATTTTATTTTTTTTAGAGAGAGAGGGAGAGAACATGCACATGCATGAGCAAGGAGGGGCAGAGGGAGAGGGACAGAGAGGACACAAGCAGGCTCCGTGCCCAACATGGGCTTGATCTCAGGATCGCGACCTGAGCCGAAAACAAAGAGTCGTACACTTAATCGACTGAGCCACCTAGGTGCCCCAGGAAGGCTAGATTTAAAAAATAAGTGGTAGGGGCAGCCTGGGTGGCTCAGCGGTTTAGCGCCACCTTCAGCCTGGGGCCTGATCCTGGAGACCCGGGGTTGAGGTCGGGCTCCCTGCTTGGAGCCTGCTTCTCCCTCTGCCTGTGTCTCTGCCTCTCTCTCTGTCTCTCTGTGCCTCTCATGAATAAGTAAATAAAATCTTTTTAAAAAAATTAAAAATAAAGAAAAAAATAAAAAATAAGTGGCGCCTGGGTGGCTCAGTGGTTGAGCGTCTGCCTTTGGCTCAGGGGGTGATCCTGGAGTCCCAGGATCAAGTCCTGCATCAGGCTCCCTGCATGGAGCCGGCTTCTCCCTCTACCTGTGTCTCTGCCTTTCTCTCTCTCTCTGTCTCTCAGGAATAAATAAATAACATCTTTAAAAAAAACAAAACTGACCAGTGGGGCTTTTCTTATTTTTTATTTTATTTATTTTTTAAAAAGATGTTATTTATTCCTCAACCACTGAGACACCCAGGCGTTCCTGTTTTTTTTCTTCCATGCATGTTATCTTCCTACCACTGTGCTGGGCACTATGGGGAGGAGGCAGCCAAGAAGCCTGTGTGGCAAAGTGGGAAGGGCCTAGAATCTGGAATTTATATAGACCTAGGCTTGGTGCCCGGTTTGCCATTTGGTCCTTGTGTGAAGTAGCGGTCCTGGGTGTAAAATGGAGACACTTGTAACTGGTTCGCAGGCTGGTTATGGAGAGGAAGTGGGGGCGGCTCAGGAGAGCGCTGGTAGTTCCTTAGCATTTAGTCGCTCGGTTCCACGTTTTTATTTTTCTGAGTGCCCTGCAGTTTCGCTGGGAAGCTAGACTTGTACACGCACCCAACCCAACCCGAGGACATGGTCTGCACATTACTCTTCTCTACTTTCTGACTGCTTGCTGCTTATTACAGGTTCCAGGAGCTCGATCTGAGCAAAGAAGCCTTTTTCTTCCATGATACCCCCAAGGAGGAAGAGTGGTTTAAAGCTGTATCAGAAGGTCTTCATCCAGACGCCAAGTATGCAAAGGTAAGAGCGCGTTCAGTGACCCTTAATTTTATGCTGCCACACAGGGAAATTCTAAGACCCATGACCTTTATCAGAAGCCAGTTCTAATTATTTCAATTTCAAGTCCTCCAGAAGAGGTGCCTCTGGATCAGAAAGATGCAGGTCTGGGCCCTGGTGGGCTGTTGGGATTATCACGTTGCACGTGTGCGTGGTGAGCTGCACAGGTGACTACCCTGTGTCCTACTGTGGAGAAGGAAACACACTGGCATCCTCAGCCAGCTTCAAGACCACTTTTCCTCTGGGGTGTTTATTCCTGTTTTGGATTTCTATTTAATGCCGTGACCGGAACGTTATGGCTCTGTTGTCTAGGTGAAGCTTATCCGACTGGTGGGGATTATGCTGCTGTTGTATGTCAAACAGGAGCATGCAGCGCACATCTCCGAGGTGGAAGCTGAGACCGTGGGGACAGGAATCATGGGGAGGATGGTGAGTTTCTGGTCGGTATGCTTGATCCCTACAGTTTTGACCCTGCCTCTCAGGATACCGTTATTGCGTGGGTCCCAGAGTGAGGGTGCTGGTGTGACATGGTGAATGGTGCCCTCAAGCAAGGCCAGATTGAGCGGACCACTTAGAAGTCGTGTTTTAGTGAGCTGTTGGCTGACATAGCACATATCCCTGTGTCCACTCCACACCAGAGCCTCTAGTTGATCTGCCCATTTCACCCGTGAAATCAGTTGCAGAAACTGTTGGGAAACCAAGATAAAGAAAGAACGCTGACAATAATAGGTTTGTAATTTCCTCTTCTTGAGGCTCCTAAAGTCCTGCTTTTGGGTCTGACTGCAAGAGCTTAGCTTCCTGTGCAAAAGGGCAAGCATGTGGTTTGCCTGTGATTTAGGGAAAAGTGGACTCGGCTTCGCCACTGACTGGCTAGTCACTCTGCTTTGGATTTGTTTTCTTACCTGTTAAAATACAGACAGTAGGGGCGCCTGGCTGGCTCAGTCCGGTAAGCAGTTGAGTGTCCCACTCTTGATTTCGGCTCAGGTCACGATCTCAGGGAGGTGAGATCCAGCCCTGCGTCGGGCTCCACGCTCAGTGGGGAATCTGCTAGAACTTGTCTCTCTCCCTCTCCCTCTAAAAAAAAAAAAAAAAAAAAAAAATTAAAAAATAAAATAAAATACAGACAATAACACTGCCTCACTTAGCAGTCAGGATTATTTTGAAGAGAAAACATGTTGAAAGTGTGCGGATTTAAATGACTGATGCATTGAAGCGGTGAATTGGATGCTCTTGGGCTCTTTTCTGTAGGGTAACAAAGGAGGAGTGGCCATCAGGTTCCAGTTCCACAACACCAGCATCTGCGTTGTGAACTCTCACTTGGCAGCCCACACGGAGGAGTATGAGAGGAGGAACCAGGACTATAAAGACATTTGTTCTCGAATGCAGTTTTGTCAGGTTGACCCAAGCCTTCCCCCTCTCACCATCAGCAAGCACGAGTGAGTCTGGGCCTGGAGCCCGAGCAGTTGGCTGTTCTTGCCATGCAGATTGGGGCCTCTCTGCTTTGTCAGGGAGGCGACTGGAGGAGGCCTCCCGCTGCCGGAGTGGGAACTCTAGCCCACCCTCGCTTACATGCCGATAGGACGTCCTGTGGAAACGTTCCATTTCCTAACTTAACCATCGGGCAGCCCTCTAGAGTCTCTCTCACACATCATTTGCCTTCAGAAAACGTATAAGATTTATTTTTAATGTGGGCCCACCTTGATAAAACATCACAAGGAAAGCAACCAAAGAGCGAGCTTCTCAAGTCCATGCTTTAGAACTATGTTTTAGGATATTACATGTCTGTTCTTTCCAGAAACATATATCACTGAGGTCCGGACAGAGTAGTCTCCCCTCACTTAGTCTTTTGTACCCCTTTTTTTTAAATTTATTTATGATAGTCATACAGAGAGAGAGAGGCAGAGACACAGGCAGAGGGAGAAGCAGGCTCCATGCACCGGGAGCCTGACGTGGGATTCGATCCCGGGTCTCCAGGATCACGCCCTGGGCCAAAGGCAGGCGCCAAACCGCTGCGCCACCCAGGGATCCCAGTCTTTTGTACCTCTTGATTCAGCATCACAAAGCCGGAATTACAGCTTCTTGGAGCATCTTGTGCTAATCTCTGTTTTCTTTGTTTCGTTTATCTCTAAAACGTTCAGTATGTCTCAATTCAAGGCATATTAGAATTTCAAACTTCACGGTAACACTTGAAGCTTGTGCCACCTCTTTTAGAAAAAGGAAGAAGCCCCTGAGGCCATGGTGTCTGCCAGGGAGTACACAGATGCAAGCCCTCATCCCGCCTGCTGCGGTGGTGGAACTGTCTTGAGCTCGCTGGTGCTCTGGAAGCTGACAGGATGGCTTTCCTTCTCCAGGGAACTTAGCAGGGAGTGTGTCCTCCGTTCTGCTGAACCTCCAGCATCCTAGTTGGGGAGGTTGCCGCTTGCACGTCAGCTTGTCCGCTTTTAGCTTGTGGATGCATTTATGTTGGTGCGTGTGTACTGCTGTGCGGGTTCTCTAAAGACCTGGCTGCTGGCTTCAGACAGAACAGTACTGGAGTCTGTGGGCTGTGCGCTGTCATCTGGGAATGCTCAGTAGCCCTTCTCTGAAAGCAGCAGGTGTGATAAAACACCCGTCACTCTCTGCAAAAAAGAGCCAACCGATGATACAGTGGGGGTGAGGCCCAGTCCACTGTACAGGTTGAGCTTTGTTTCGGAGGAACTCAGCTCGGAAACAAAGGCTGAGAGTGTGTTCTGTGGACTGTCATGTGCATGGAGGCGACATCATGGCATCATCTGGTTTGGGGCCCCCAAGCGATTGACATTATTCCCGATACTTAATCTTTTGTGCCTCTTCCCATGAACGAGGTAAATGGTTGTCTTGCTTTTAGATCTTATTAGACTATCTTTCCAACCACACAAGAGTAAAACAGTCCAGGACAACTCAAGGCTGTTTCTGATGAACCTGGAGCAGAAGGTCACTGAGTAAGCAGCATGTTGGCCGTGACGTGCAATGGGGCGGCCTGAGAAAAGATGTCCCGAACAGCAGAGTCACTTCCCTCTCAGCTCCCGAGAAGCTGAGCCTTGGGGGGCTTCTGTCAGATGAGCGCTGGCGAGGGTGGGTGGAGTGCCTCCTGAACCTGTGACCTCTGTGCTCTCTCCTCACAGTGTGATCTTGTGGCTGGGGGACCTCAACTACAGGATAGAAGAACTGGATGTGGAGACAGTGAAAAAGCTCATCGAGGAGAAGGCCTTTCAGACCCTGTATGCATACGACCAGGTACAGATGGCCGCCTGTGCGTTTGAAGGCAGCTGTCCCCGCACTGTGAGGGCACAGGAAGGCCTGGGGTCCCAGCCTCTTCCTCCTCGGCTGGGTGGGTTTCCCCGAGGAGCGGATGGCCGCCGTTCCTCCTCTCAGCTGCCTTCCCTCGTCCACGGCTGTCCCCCCGCCACCACTGGCTCTTCCCTCGAGGTGCCTCATACCCCTGGGGGACAAGAGCGTGCGTGTTCTCTGTCTCAGTCTCTCTCTCTCTCTCTCACTCCTTATCTCCAGTGCTCATTCATTCATTCATTTCATCCAAGTTGGAGCTGAAAGGGTATGAAGCTTCTCATAAAGGCACTTGGTGTGTTTAAGATGCCTTGCTCCTTGTTTTCTGAGTGAGCCTGCCTCGCCCCCTCCTGCTCTCACCTTAAAGTCCCTTTTCTTTTTACCCTGTAGCCCCCTTCTTATTGTCATCAGTCTGAATGATCCTGCTAACCTTTTTATCCCGCAGTGCACATCAATCAAAGGGGGAAAAAAAATCTCCACTTTCTTATGTCTTTCCTTATGGAATAATCTCTTTTTGTGGCTCATTTTTCTCCCTAGTTCCTTCCCTTGGTAAATTACCTTTTTTTTTTTCTCTTTGATCCCCATTTCAGGATTAAGCCAGGCTGCTCTCTATCCATCTGTTTATTGCATCTGTATTCCAGAGTAAGGCGACCTAACTCCCCTTCCCTGTCATACCCACCTCCTCTTGCCTTCTTTTCTGCTCTGTCTTCAAGTAACAGTAGAGGTTTCGTGTGTTCTCTACTTCTCAGATGCTTTTAAGGTCTACGTATACCAATTTAAGAATCATCCTACAGTAACATCTACATTTTTATTATTTCTGTGGCTTTTTCCTTAATAGTCTTTTTTTTCTTTAGGAATTCATATTTTGGGGAATTTGGCAACTATTGTGCCCTGAGTGGCTGCTCCCTGTCTCCAGGGTTAGCTGACAGTTCTTCATCAGTCCACGCAGGGCAAAGCTTGGTCCCCAGGGAGGAGGCAGGAACACCTGTGGTTGTTCATCTCGCCGCAAGTGTGATCTTAAAGGAACTCCTCAAATGAATGCAGTGGGAAGAATCCTGGCTATTCTCAGAATGTGCCAGGCACCGTTCTAAGTTGACAGTTCTTCCCAGCAGTCTTGAGAGACAGATTCTGTTACAAATACAGTATTTGCCAGTGGGGGAAATCAAGGCACAGAACTTCCCATGGTTCAAATAACTTATTTGACAAACTCCTTATCTATCTATCTATCTATCTATCTATCTATCTATCTATCTATCTATCTATCATCTATTTATTTTTGACAAACTCCTTTAGAAAAGTTGTTGAGGGATGACCGGGTGGCTCAGTGGGCAAGCATCTATCTGCCTTCGGCTCAGGTCGTGATCCCGGGGTCCTGGGATCGAGTCTCGCATCCAGCTCCTCGCAGGCAGCCTGCTTCTCCTTCTGCCTGTGTCTCTGCCTCTCATGAATGAATAAATAAAATCTTGTAAAAAAATTTGTTTAATTCATACTCATTTGGGTATACTTCTAGTATTTACTTTTATATACACGGAAATTCCCCTTGGCTTTTTGGACTGTATCTTTCCAGACCTTCTTCTGTGTAGTTCTCTCTCTGTACATTGAGAACAACTGTGTTACACAGATGAAATATCTGATACTTGGAAGGGAAAAGTCTATGCCTTTCGGTTCGTGACCCTCTGAGGGACATCTCAGTAGGTTGGTACTCAGGCCCCCTGGATGTAGGTAGGCCCTCATAAAAGCCCCGAAAACTGTACAACAGGCCAAGGGATGGTCAACTTGCTCCCCTTCCTAGGATTTAGTTCTCAAGATCTTGCAGGATAGCTTTCTCATGGGCCTTTCTTTTTGGGTTAGGGTTCAGATTCCAGATTGATTTCCTTTCCTCTGCTAATTCCAGGATTGACTTTTTTATTCTGAAGTGAGTTTTTCCCCCTCTTCCATCCTTTTGTATAGCTGAAAACTCAGGTGGCTGCCAAGGCGGTGTTCGAAGGCTTCACCGAAGGCGAGCTCACGTTCCAGCCAACCTATAAGTATGATACTGGCTCCGATGACTGGGATACCAGGTAGGTAGGCGATTGCTTCAGGGAGCTGAGCAAATGGAAACCCTGACATTTAGGGAAGCACTCGTCCCCATGGGCCTAAAGAAGGAGATACGATTCCTGTGACTTCCCGTGTTTTGCACTCTGGTCAAACATTTCCCGTCAGTATCTGCTCATTGATCAGCTCTGCCTTCCTACGTGGTCTCTTTTTTTTATTGCCTTAGCCTTTGTTCTATAATAATTTACTTTTCAGCTATGCTTAGGGTGATAGGATGATTCCAACCCACTTAGCTTGTACTCGGTCATCGCGTAGGAGTTTATCACTTTCATTAATGCTTGTGGTAGGCCTCACGTTATTTCATACACTTTACTTCTGTTACCTCACTAAATCTTCTCAGCAGCCAGCTGAAGGAGGTATGATTTATTTATTTTTTTAAAATTTATTTTTGGAGGTATGATTTATTATCCTCAGTTTTTAGATCGGGGAACTAAGGCACACAAAAATTAAAGAGCCTTCCAAGGGGTACCTGGCTGGCTCAGTAGGTGGACCATGCAACTCTTGACCTTGGGGGTCGTGAGTTCCAAGCACCACATTGAGGGTATAGATTATTTAAAAATAAAAAATCTTAAAAAAAAAAATCAAATTAAAAAAATAAGATAAAGAGCCTCCCAAACAGGCTAGTATAAAACCAAGCTTATAACTGAAGCAGTAGGAATTCAGAGCCTGTTTCAAGCACCATCTTTTAAGGACTGCAGAGTACTTACTCCCAGATTGCCTTTTTCGTCTCATCCCCATAGGAGGGTAAAGAGCAGAGAGTCATTCTGAATGGTGTTTGGCTTGGGGCCCATGCAGCTGTTTTGGGTGATACCCACAGAGCACATGCTATCCCCTGGTGGGCCCAAATTGCTGTGCTTTCTCAGATCCCTGGGGCTGCATAGACTTGAAGGCCCTGCCCTGTCATTCTCCAGCTGAGCCAGGGTGCTGGCCAGGCAGGGGGCTCTGCTATGCCTGTGCAGGCCCCCAGTGTGGACTTTGCATTTCAGCGAGAAGTGTCGTGCTCCTGCCTGGTGTGACCGGGTCCTCTGGAAAGGGAAGAACATCACTCAGCTGAGTTACCAGAGCCACATGGCCCTGAAGACCAGTGACCACAAGCCTGTCAGCTCAGTGTTTGACATCGGGGTAGGTGTGCAGCTGATACCCATCAGGAGCACTCTATGGAGAAAGGGTTCTCATAACCAAGACCACTCTTGTCATTCTTAGCTCCTCCTTCTGACCTGAATATGAGAAAGCTTTTAAAAATTGTTTTTTTTTTAAAGATTTTATTATTTATTCATGAAACACAGAGAGAGAGAAAGAGAGGCAGAGACACAGGCAGAGGGAGAAGCAGGCTCCATGCAGGGAGCCCGACGTGGGACTCAATCCTGGGTCTCCAGGATCAGGCCCTGGGCCCAAGGCAGCGCTAAACCGCTGAGCCATCCGGGCTGCCCTAAAAATTGTTTTTAGGGACACCTGGGTGGCTCAGCGGTTGAGTGTCTGCCTTCCACTCAGGGTGTGATCTCGGGGTCCTAGGGTCAAGTCCCACATCAGGCTCCCTGCAGGGAGCCTGCTTCTCCCTCTGCCTCTGTCTCTGCCTCTATGTCTGTCATGAATAAATAAATAAAATCTTAAAAAAAATTGTTTTTAGGTGGGGCGCCTGAGTGGCTCAGTTGGTTAAATGTCTGCTTTGGCTCAGGTCATGGTCCCAGGGTCCTGGATTGGGCCCTGCATTTGCTGTCCGCTTAGTGGGGAGCCTGCCTCTTCCACTCCTGTCTGCTGCTCCGGCTGCCTGTGCTCTCTCTCTCTTTCTGTCAAATCAGTCTTTAAAAAAAATTGTTTTTAGGGGCACTCAGCTGGCTCAGTCCGTAGAGCATGTGACCCGATCTTAAGGTTGTGAGTTCGAGCCCCACATTGGGCATGGAGGTTTCTTGATAACAAAACAAAAAAGTCGTTTTAACTTAAATTTAATTCATAATTATTTTGGTGTACTTCTATGATATATTTCTGTGTCCTTGGAAGTTCCCCTTTGCTTTTTGGACTGTAACTTTCCAAAACTTTTCCACAACTTTTTCTTTGCATTTACAAACATGTCCGTATTCTGTATACAACATAGAAGATGTTTTCCCTTTTTGTAAAAGATCATGTTATGCATAGTGTTCTGAGAGAACATCTTTTGTTTCCCCCTACTGACTATGTCTTAGGAGATCTTTCCATGTCAGTAAAGATAGAGCTCCCTCCTCTTCCTCCTTCTACCAAATCCATATGAGCTTATTTCCCACACCCTGGCTGATGTTGGATTTTATTAGTCTTAAATTTCTGCCAACCCAATGAGCCAAAAGAAAGAGATCTTGCATTATTTTGGATAACATTTCTCTGCTTGCTAGCGAAGTTAAACATCTTTTTATTATCTCTTCCCCTGTGACTTCTGCTTCTTTATATTATCTATTCTCAAGGGTTCAGGTAGAGAGGCATATCAGAATCCGTGAAGCTGTGGGTAGCTTGACAAAAGCCTGATGTATGTTACAGAGTTTTATTACTTGAAAGTGACAAAAATTGTGTTTATAATTCACAACACATAAGGGAAAGCCTGACAAAAATCTTGGCCAGTGGAGCACAGGTTACAAAACCTCGAGAAATGCCACTTTCAATCAAACCCTAGAGAAGTTTCTCGCTGCAGGCCCGTTGACAGCAGCAAACAAAGTAGATCTTGTCACTGAGCATCATTCTGCCCTAGGTCTGCGATCTGCCACACCTGCCAGCCAGGCTTCCACTCCTGCGTCTTCTCTCTGCAGTTAACCTCATCACAAACTCTGCTTCTGGAGACCCTTCTGGGTCTGTTGTGAACTGGGTTCTTTGTTGACCAATTAAATCCATCTAGTCTTCATTTTCCGTGTTGCCATCAGCTGCTCTTGCCCCGTGCTGTGCATGTCCTCTTTCCTGAAAAGGAGGAAATGGGCAGAAGGCACTCAGGCTCTGCTATTTCCCTGCCAGGTGAAGGTGGTCAACGAAGAACGTTACCGGAAGACTCTGGAAGAGATTGTTCGCTCCCTGGACAAGATGGAAAATGCCAACATTCCTTCTGTGTCCCTTTCTAAGCGAGAGGTAGGAAGGACATGTTAAGGATATCAGCAACAGGCTCTTCTATTTGTAGAACTCAGATCTCATCTGCGAGGCCTCAGAAACCCAGGAGCCACCTGTCTGACCCCTGGACTCCAGGCTTCTTGACAGGCAGCCGCCTCTAGTTACAATGAGGCTGCTGTGTTAGCTGACAGGAGGGGGCTGGTTTGGATTCTGTTCTTCTGATCGTCTGAATCAGAAGCCTTTAACCTGTATGACTCATAGGTTTTACCCACACGTGGGCCATTCATGATTTAAATGATGGCACAGATGAGCCAAAAAGTGCTTTGTTTGATTTTAGTGTAGCTGGTATGTATTTGTCGCAGGGGTTTGTCTTCCTACGGATGTTTTGCTTTGACCAAGATTAAGTTGAGTTAGAATTTTGTGGGTACACAGGTGTTGGTGGGAGGGAAGGTGGTGTAGAAAAGGGATGGGTCACAGGTCGGGGAAGTCTAGTTAAGGCTGACTAGATTTTTTATGGAAGAGCTACAGCGTGGAGCACTTAGAACGGACAGTTCCAAGAAGTCAGAATGGAGATTTCTGGTGAGGGTATTGTTTAATGCCCTAATGTGCTCCATCTTCATGTTTGGGGCTGGAATTTGTAAAGGGTATTTTGGAAGTGGTCTTTGTGTATAGAAGACAGAAAGTTCGAACTTTGAATCCTTCAGGAAATTTATTTATATAACAATGTAAGCTTTTGGATTTCTGGGTTAAACACAGACCACTGGTCTTTAGTGGAGCTGTGGCCTCCCAGGTAAATACGTAAAGCAGAATCATGATTTGAAAGAGATGGTCCTTGATTTTCTTTCTGGAAAGGGCAAAGATTGCCCAGTTGGGGTGGCTGAGCGGGTTGCCGAGTAAGAGGGCACTGGTCTGACTGGTCCCGGGCTTGTTCCCAGTTCTGTTTTCAGAATGTGAAGTACATGCAGTTGCAAGTACAGTCCTTTACTATCCATAATGGACAAGTACCCTGTCAGTTTGAATTCATCAACAAGCCTGATGAAGCGTCTTACTGTAAGAAGTGGCTGAATGCCAACCCCAGCAGAGGTTTCCTCCTGCCAGGTGAGGCCTCTGTTTCCAGGTCCCTGGTTGCTGGTTTGGGGAACGCTCTACCCTGACTGCTTGTTTTCCTAAAAGTAAGCTTTTTTGTTTGACTGTTTGTTGTCTGATTGAAACTTCTAAAAGTCCTCTGGACCAACCGTCCGCAACTAAGATATAACAGGAAAGGGTACGAGTTCAGCTTGAAAAGCTTTCTCAGCCATGTATATGTTCCATAATTTCACAGAAAGAGAAGACGGAAGACCACTGGGAAGCAGGTGCTGCTCTTGAAGGACCCATTTTCACTGTCTGCCTCACTATAATCAGGTCCCCGCATCTGCTCTTATAGGGAAAGATAACGGGGTGGTAATCCAGAGATTATATCTGGCCCTGGAATGTACCATTGGTGTCTTTCCCCTAACTTCTCCTTTGCACTCTGCGTTGTGCTGTGTGGCAGAGGGATGAAGCCTGTTTTGTGGACAATTTATAGGCTGACACTTGCATTATATTTTCTCCTGTATCAGGTGTCTTTATCTGACCTGGCCCAGGGCAAGCTCTTTGATCCCTGCCTTCTGATTGTATTAATAATTGTAACTTGAACTGTGCTCCTTTGTACCTGATTTTCATAGCAGTTGCCTCATCACATGTTTTTGTTTGTTGTTTTCATATCTCCACGTGGACTAGAAACTTGTTCGTGTGTCCTCTGAGTGCTGAGCACATACATATGTGTTGGTTGGCTGACACCTCTGATGCCCTTCCCCAGTCCTTCGTGGCTGCTCCGCGTCCCTGCTGTCCTCTTTCCCTCTTTCCTCTTGGCCTTACAACCAGCCAATGTTAACTTTTAATGTTTTTCTTCAGACTCTGCCATTGAGATAGAATTGGAGCTATTTGTAAATAAGACCACAGCTACAAAGCTCAACTCAGGTGAAGACAAAATTGAAGACATTCTGGTTTTGCACCTGGACAGGGGAAAGGATTACTTTCTGTCTGTGTCTGGGAATTACCTGCCCAGCTGTTTCGGATCTCCCATACATACGTTGTGCTACATGAGGGAGCCGATCTTGGACCTGCCCCTGGAAACAATTAGAGAGCTGGTGAGTTACATGCCACAAGGAAGCTTCTAGAATGGTAGCAGCCGAGCCAGTGAAACAAGATATTCTCAGTCTTTCATACATAGTATATTAGAGAAACTCAGCCATGGATACTAAGATATGAAGTTGCCCTGGCCCGTGATTTTATTCCTTTTTTTTGTTTTAATCATCACGTGGGCATCTGTCATCCTGAACTAAACTTTCTGAGATGTAAAAGACTTCTATAGAGACAATTTGAATACAAGAGGACTACTTTAGAGCAGATTTATTGTAACATGCATTTCTCCCTGTTCCAATGCATTTTTTAATTTGGGGACTCAATTTCAATCCTCTCCATTACATAAGATGAAAACAGAGGCCCAGTAAGGAGTGTGATTAGTCACAGGTCACATGGTAGGTTAACAGTGGACCTGGTGCCTGCATTCAGACTTTTGAACTCCTAAGACTCCCAAGTCTCTGTCCTTACCCCACCAGGCCACACTGTCTCCCTGTTTCTGCTCTTTTCTTTTTTTAATATTTTATTTATTTATTCATCAGAGACATAGGCATATGTCTTCTCCCATAGGGAGAAGCAGGCTCCCTGTGGGGAGCCCGATGTGGGACTCGATCCCAGGGCCCTGGGATCATACCCTGAGCTGAAGGTAGATGCTCAACTGCTGAGCCAGTCTGGCATCCCTCCCTGGTTCTGCTCTTGGCAGGATATTTTTTCAAAGAAGATGATGCATATTTCATCTGATTTATTGAAACTGCTTGCCATAACCCATTCCTCATTCTCAAAAATCACCTTTTGTGCCTTGATTGTGGCACCTGATTTCATTTTTTTGCCTATGGAATGTTTGCTTAGGGGTTTGAAATGCTTCTCTTCCTCCATGGGTTTGCTGCCCCCATTATCATGTATTCTCCTGGAACTAGGCTGTTGGAAGTTCCATCGGTGGACCTTCGTGTTATGCTTTTTATTTTTTAATTTTATTTTTTAAATTAAGATTTTATTTATTTGACATAGAGGGAGAATGAACATGAGCAGAGGGAGCAGCAGGCTCAGAGCTCGATCCCAGGACCCTGAGACCATGACCTGAGCGGAAGGCAGACACTTAACCGGCTGAACCACCCAGGCGCTCCTATCCTTTTTATTGCTTTTCAGACTCTGATGCCACTACAGACGGAAGATGATGGGATCCAGTTGGAGAACCCCTTGGGAATCCCCAAAGAGCTCTGGATGATGGTTGATTACCTGTACCAGAATGCTGTCCAGCAGGTAGGTGGTGATTAAAAGCAGTCAGACCTGATTGAGGCCAGGCTGCCTTGGGAAAGAGCATCAGCCTCACGAACTTTTGGTGTAAGAAGCTTTAACCCCAAGGAATCTATGGAAGTCTATCTCTTCCCTAAGGAGTGAGTTGGGGGTAGGTTCATAGTTTCATAGCCCCATGAGACCTTGCTGGTACATACAGCGCTTGATAGGGAAGCAGCCTTGCAGAGGATGGCCTTCGTGGCACAGCGTGTTCCCTCCCCTGTCCCCTGGGGTCCTCCCAAGTAGAAAGACATCCGGATTCCTCTCAGGATGTCAGCCTGCTATCCTTTTGAGGAGTTCTTGCCAGTTTCTGGGAATGGGAGGGGCTAACTTGTTGATAAGCCAGACTGAGGCCGGAGACCAGATGGAGCCCCCAGGGCATGAGTCAGGCGGCCTGATTTCTAGAGTGATTTGGGCAAGCTCCATGAGATCAGATTGGTCAGCTTCACTGACTCATTCATGTAGGGAGACTAATACAAACTATAGTCCACCACAGCTCTACCACTTGGGAGCAACGTACATTCTTAGGACAGTCTCTTTTTACTAACCCCCCCGCCCCTTTACATATATTACTACAGTGGATCAAACACTATTCTAAGTGTTTAGCAGCATTGCCTCAGTTAGTTCTCACAATAGCCCTCAGATGAAGAAGAACCCGAGGTCCAGAAGGCCAAGTAACTTGGTCACGATCCCAAAGCTGATAAATGGGCAGGATGGGGATTAGAACTCAGGGAGTCTGGCTGTAGAAGTCACATTCTTGTTCAGGGGCCATGCTAATCTTCTCTGTATCGTTCTCACTTTAGTGCATGTGCTACCAAAGTGAGCACAGAGGTCACGTTCTTAGGTACCATGCCATGATCAGCCTTCTCTGTGGAGCTCCTCCCGAGTGTAATGAGCAATACACAGAATATTATTATTCAGTTATGTGGCGTTAAGTCATTTAACAAAACAAATGAATATAAAGCAGGGTAGGACCAAAGGAAATACCTTTAGTGCCGTAACCTTGTTTTCACAAAGCAAGGTGGTGCCTTTTTAACTTTCTCCATCTTATAAATGATGTATTTTCCTCATGCTTTTTTCCTGGTTAATCTCTCCATAACACTGCAGGAAACATAGCTATAAGGTTACCTTATTGTTATGAGCAGTAGGCCCTACCTGTAGCTTTATAATCAGTTTTATCACTTGAAAGACCTGTCGTGGGAGCATGCTTGGGAAGGCCTGCCAGGTGAGTTAGCTGCATCAGCCCTACATCTATCACATCGTTTACCAGGTTGATTCCAAGGCCTCACTACGCTGCTCCCTATTTGCACCTGGGTGGTGATCATATTTCTAGGTCAGGAAATCATGGCTAATTTTCTGAGAATGTAACTATTTGGTAACTTTCTTTCTTTTTGCAGGAAGATCTGTTTCAGCAGCCAGGCCTGAGGTCGGAATTTGAGCATATCAGGGACTGTTTGGATACGGGAATGATTGAAACCCTCTGTATCCTTAGACGTTTGTGCGCATGTGCACGTGTGTGTGTGTGTATGTGTGCACGTGCATGCATATGAATATGATTAAGAGGTGAGAGAAAAGAAAGAATATTTTAAGGCTCAAAATCAGATCTTGTGTCCTCAGCTACCATATTTTTCTTACTTAAAGTTTGCATAGAGAAGACTTTACAACTTTAAGCAGCCACTGTAGCAGGAACTCAGGAGGGCCCAGCTAAGCTGACAAACAGGTTGGCCCCTTCACCATGTCAGGCTGGCATCCTGGCTCTGAGCAGAGGGCACTTCTGGCATGTGCTCGCTCCTGGGCCTTTTCCTAACCACGGCTCGGCATCGCCAGTTCCTTAACGATGGGCCAAAAGCCGCCAGCAATCATTCCGTAGCTGAAGCCTTGCTGCTTTTCCTGGAGAGCCTGCCAGAGCCTGTCATCTGCTATAGCACCTACCATAACTGCTTGGAGTGTTCTGGCAACTACACAGCGAGTAAACAGGTGAGGGGAAGCGTTGAGCATTAATTTACACATGTTGCAGCCTCGGGCCTCGTGGGGCCTGAGGGAACAAAGTGGGCGCAGTCCCTCAAACACAGTGTCCTAGCAACTCCATAGCCTTCCTTCCCGAACCTGTTCTTCCTCTCATGTCCTCTTTTATTTAATGGCTTCATCTTTAATTCCAGTGACTGAACCCAGAAACCTGAATCATTTCTGAGTCGGCCTCTGCTTGCCTCCCACATGCCCAGTTCCCTTGATCTTTCACTCTCCTTCCACTCTCGTCCACTGACCCTGGTTCCAAGCCCCACACTCAGGCTCTCCCTCTGCTCATTTGTTTTGTATACTGCCATCATACCACGTGCCCTAAAGCTCTCGTCTGGTCACTGTTGGTCAAAAGCCACACTCGGCTCTCTATTGCCAATTAATGATTTTCTTAAACAAATATTCAAGACTTTTAACCGTCTGGTCTAGTCGTTCACACATATATAGCAGAATAATCTAGAAAACTTGCAAATAATACAGGTTCCAGAGCCTCCCCGCCCATCCACTGAGTCGGAATCTCTTTTGGAATAGATCTCGTACAAGCTTCCCAAGTGGCAATGATGATATGCAGAGAGCTGGAGTACTTGAATTCTAGCCTGATCGACCCCTCCAGGCTTAGTGCCTGTTCAAACAGTGGTGCTTCTGCTAAAATTGACTTCTCAATCTCTCCCCTTATCTCAGTTTTCCTTCTCTTGCCTTTTTTATACTTTCTTTTTGCTCTGAATACCCTAGTCCTTACTTTGGCAAGTCCAGTCTTGTCTTATATTCAAGACCTGGCTTAAAGTGTCTTCTATTCCCATAAACCTTTTGAGAGCATATGGTTAGAATATTGCCGTCTAAATTCACATAGTGCTTGATCTGTGCTTCTCTTTTGACACTCGTGCCAAGGGGTGAGTGTTCAGGGTTCCCTGTGCACAGTCTTACTCATGCCCTTGGATCATGTACTCAGTTCCTGGAATATAGCAAATGTCTGACAAATGACTGAATGAATGAAAAGACAAATCCCGATTCTCCTTCTTCCAGGTCATTTCTACCCTCCCCACTTTCCACCAAAATGTCTTCAATTACTTGATGGCGTTTTTGCGAGAACTGCTGAAAAAATCAGCAAAAAATCATTTGGATGAGAATATTCTAGGTAAGCAGTCAAGCGTCCGTGGAAAGCATCTCTGCAAACTGAGAGACTCATTATGAGAAATGTGCTTGAAGAAGGTCCCAAGACCACTGAAGTGGAACTAAAATCTGCGGTCCTGGGCCAAATTTACCCTCACATGTTTTTTTTTTTTTTTTTTTTCAAGCAGAAAATAATGCTTTGGGGCACTCCTCCCAACTCAACACAAAAATAAGTAGTGCTGCTTTTGCTGAATCATTTGTCTTCTGTGTTTTTCTTGCAGCCAGCATATTTGGCAGCTTACTGCTTCGAAACCCAGCTGGTCACCAAAAGCTTGACATGGCAGAGAAGAAGAAGGCTCAAGAATTTATTCACCTATTCCTCTGCAACTCACCCTGAGCCATTCTATCTCCTGTCTTGTTTTACTCAAGGCAGCCAATTGCCAGCCCCACCTGTTTAAGATCAAGAACTACCATAAGACGACGTGAGGCCCCTTGGAAGCAAAAGTGGCAGCTGCCTGTTTCCTGAGCCCAGACATCCCCCGCCCCCTGACTGTGGCTGTCACATCCCTGCTACTCTGAGTTGGGAAGCCGTGGGGGAAATCTACCATAATAAAACTGACAGTCAATGTTCAACTTTAGTTATTTAACACAGATCTATTTTTTTTTTAATTTTAAAGATGCTTAAATAAATACTTCCTGTGCTTATTACTCAGCCTGCCTCCAGGGCATAGTCAGTGCCTTCCCTGTAGCCTGGGCTGAGCTCCCCATGACCAGATATTTGAACAAACTTTGGGGCCTTGAAGGGAGAATGAACTGGACAGCAAGAAGATGCAAGAAGAATCTGCTGGATAAACAGGTCACAGCCACCCTAGATGCTTCCAGTGCTCTAAGGACATATATATATGTATATACAAACCCTACCCCCCTGTCCTACTCAGAGGTGGCTCAACAACTCTGGAGCTGGCCACTCAGCCTCAGAGGGTAATACTGTGGCTTGAAAATGAAGGTACTGAGGAAAGTGGTGTTCTGGTGAAACAAGTGGGTTTTTCTGGATCAGCAAATCCTCCGAACTGTATATGATGCATCCCCTCTCTCATATGTGTAATATATTTTAATGATAAATGTATTTTTAACACTGGTTGTTTGCATGTCTTTATGTCTTAAGAGGTGGCAGCTGGACCTTTTGTGGTGTTGGGGCAGCTGGTCAGGGACCGCAGAGGTAGTTGCTTGGCAGTTTGGTGGGTAACAATCACTATTCAGTTTTCTTTTTCTTTTCTATTTTTTTTAAGGTTTTATTTATTTATTCTTGAGAGAGAGAGAGAGTCAGAGACACAAGGCAGAGGGAGAAGCAGCCTCCATGCTGGGAGCCCGACGTGGAACTCGATCCTGGATCTCCAGGATTACGCCCCAGGCTGAAGGCAGGCGCTAAACCGCTGAGCCACCTGGGCTGCCCTTCTTTTTCTTTTAAAAGATTTTATTTATTTATTCATGAGAGACAGAGACACAGGCAGAGGGAGAAGTAGGCTCCATGCAGGGAGCCCGACGTGGGACTCCATCCCCGGTCTCCAGCATCACCTCCTGGGCCAGGAAGGCAGATGCTTAATCGCTGAGCCACCCAGGCGTCCCTATTCAGAGTTTTCAAGCAAGAGATGTATAGGCATGGCCTGAAAGGCCTGACCCTGATGTAGTCTCTGGGAGTTGTCCCACTGGATAGATACTCTTAGGTAGCTTATGGTGGGGCTCATGGTGGGGCTCATGGTGGGGCTCTTGGTGGGGGGGAGGGGTGGCTCAGTCGGTTAGGCCTGTGCCTGCAACTCAGGTCATGATCCTAGGGTCCTGGGATCAAGCCCTACACCCGGCTCCCTGGTCAGTGGGGAGCCTGCCCCTCCCCCTGTTCGTGCCTCTCAAATAAATGCAATCTTTAAAAAATTTATTTATTTTTAAGATTTTATTCATCCATTTATGAAAGAGAGAGAGGCAGAGACACAGGCAGAGGGAGAAGCAGGCTCCATGCAGGGAGCCCGACGGGGGACTCGATCCCGGGTCTCCAGGGTCACGCCCTGGGCTGAAGGCAGATGCTATAAACCCCTGAGCCACCTGGGCTGCCCAATCTTTTTTTTTTTTTTTTTTTTTAACGTAGCTTATGGGAAAATCAGGCAGTAGCTGCTGGAAGGTTCTAACAGATATAACGTATTTTAAAAAGATAGGAGGGGGCGCCCGGGTGGCTCGGTTGGTTGGGCCCCGACTCTTGGTCTCGAGTCTCGGCTCAGGTCATGACCTATAGGGGCTCCCGTCGGGTCGGGTCGGCGCGGAGTCGGCTCCAGATTCTTTCCCTCTGCCCCTCCCCCCGCCGCATTCTCTCAAATCATAAAAAAAAAAAAGAGTAAGGAAAGCGCGCGCGAAGTCGCTTCTCGGGCGCTGGGGCACCGAGCCCCCCCGCGCCCCCCGCGCCCCCGGCAGCCTGGACCGGGACTCGGATGCGGGGCCGCAGGGTGACGGCGCGAACGGTCAGGGGAAGGCAAGTAGGTGGCGCCGACCGGCCGGCGGGAGCCCCGCGGGAGCCCTGCAGGGGGCCGTTGGGGCCGACGGCCCGGGCAGAAGTGCGGGCGAGCGAGCAAGCGCGGGAAGCGGCGGCCCCGGGCGCGGGGAGCGGCCCGCCCTCCGCCTCCGCCTCCGCCCCGCCCGCCGCGGCCGCAGAGCCGGGAAGGTCACAGCCCTGCAGGCTCTCCCTGCAGCGCGGGGCCCGCGCACGGCTAGCGGGCTGCTGCGGCTGCGGCTGCGGCTGCGGCTCCGGCCGCCCCCCCCGCCAGTCGTTGACGGGGGGTGATGGGGAGGGGGGCTCGGCCCCGCGGCCCGCGTCGGGCGCCCCAAACCGACGCCCCGAGTCCCCGCGGGCTGCACCCGCGGCCGCCGCTCCTCCGCGCGGGACGGCCCCGCGGCCCCGCCCCGCCCCGCCCCTCCTGCTCACCGATTGGAGGCTCGAGCTCCGCCCCCTCGCCGCCTGGACCAACCAGGAGCGCCAGGGAAAGGCGGGGCCTGTATCTCCTCCTTCCTCCGGAAAGCGGAAGCGGAAGTGACGTTCGAGGAAGGTGGGGGCAATCATGGTGCCGCTGGGGAGGGGAGAAGCTGCCGCTGCCGCCGTTGCCGGGAGCCGCGGAGGTAAAAGGCGAAACTGGACGCGGCTTGGGCTGGGGGCTTTTCGCGGGGGGCGGGGCGCGGGACTTAGGCTCCCTCCTGAAGCATTTCCCAGGAGAGACCCCAGTCTGGTCACCATAGGGACCCCACCCCTCCTCCGTTTCCATGGGGATGGGTATCCAGCCCCCCTTCCCTGTTTCCATGGAGACCCGGACCCTGCCCCTCTTCGCCCGGCTTGGAGCCCCCCCCAGCCTGTCCGCAGAGGTTTCCGTGTCCCCCCGGGCTGGGCGCTCTCCCAGCGGGTTCCTTCTCCCAGCCTTCTCTCAAGGGTGCTCCGCTTGTGCTCCTCCTGTGCCACCCTCAAGCCTCCTGGTCTTGTTTGTTCCGGACAGTTGGTCTCTGCTTAGCCGCCGGTGGTGCCGGGGAAGCCCTGCGGGGCCCCCGGCGCTCTTACCGCTCCTCAGATGCAGCGAAATGTGCATCTGCCGGGTTGCGTAAGCCAGAGCCAGGGGTCGGGCCGGTTCCTCCCGGATCCCATCCCTCGGCCTGTCTCTCACCGCGGCTGCCTCTCTGGGTGGCCGCCCCACTACGTCCTAACCCAGGGGCAGAAGAGAAAGAAAAGTGCAAAAGCCAGACCGAACGCTAAAAAGTGATGTGTTGATTATTATTATTTTTTTAAGTGCTGTTCTGCCCGCCAGACCCAGATTTTTTGGAACCTGTGTGTTTTGCAGCTAGGGGAAGAAGAACTAATCCAGAACAGGAAAGCTTCAAATTTGGTGCTTTTTATTTTTATTTTGTTTTTATTTTTTTCTTCTTCCCCAAGAGAAAGTTTCTTTGGCAGAGAGTGGATCTTCCCAAGAGGGTGTATTTGCCAGTCTTTTCATTCATTTAGCTGACATCTCCTGAACTCTTGGTGTCATTGTACAGTGCTAGGGGGGCAGGAGAAACAAACCTAAGAGTCACCGTTCCCTCGCGGCAGAGAGCCCACCATACAAGCACAGATTCTTTCTTTCTTTTCTTTTCTTTTCTTTTCTTTTCTTTTCTTTTCTTTTCTTTTCTTTTCTTTTCTCTTTCTTTTCTTTCTTTCTGATTTTATTTATTCATCAGAGAGAGAGAGAGGTAGAGACTCAGGCAGAGGGAGTAACAGGCTCCATGCAGGGGGCCCGACGTGGGATTCGATCCCAGGTCTCCAGGATTATGCCCTGGGCCAAACGCTCAACCTCTGAGCCGCCAGAGCTGCCCCAAGCACAGGTTCTTAGGGGGCACCACGTTGCTTTATAAGAGAAATAGATGAAATTCTCTTCATTGGACACGTCTGAGTGGGGATTAGTGCCCTACCTCCCCACTTCAAGCTGAAATATTTGTTTTAGGAAGGAGGGAATGAATTCACTCTTGTTTTCCCAATTATAATGAGACATTGTGCTTTAATGTACATTATCTCTTTTACTCTGTAACAACTTTTGAGAGAAGGAACTACCAGTCTCCCCTTACCCATAAAAAACAAGAACAAAAACAAAAACGGAGCACAGAAAAGTTACCCAACTATTTAGTGGCAAAGCTGGGATCTGTGTGTAGGTGACCCTGCCTCCAAAATTCTGCTTGCACAGTAGATTACTCTGTCCCATGGTCTAATTTGGGGGATATTTGAGTGGGGTTTTCTTACTTTTATGACTTAAAACAACTTTGATGTTTAAGTTTTAAGACTTTAAAATGACCTTGAAGGAGTTTGCCCTTTTATCCCCTTTATGTGTTGTTTGGTAATAAGGCATATTTGGAAGGTCTTAAGAACGGCTACTTATTTCTTCGGTGTCAGTTTTGTTTTTTGTTTTTAAAAGGTATTGCTTTTAAAATGACTTGATGGTTTCAAAATTAAACTTAAAAAAAAGAAATTATTCCCAGGGAAGAGGATTTTCATTAATTTTGTCCTATCCTTCAGGCGAGGGGGAAAATGAGCCCTGTGGTCGCCGAGGACGTCCCTGAGTTTGGCTCTAACTCTAGCTTTGTCCTGTTGCAGACAGGTCATTACCTTTCCATTTCTCACAATTGGGCTGAGCACGATCGAACCATGGGGGAACACAGTCCAGACAACAACATCATCTACTTTGAGGCAGAGGAAGATGAGCTGAGCCCCGATGACAAGATGCTCAGGTTTGTGGATAAAAACGGACTGGTGCCTTCCTCATCTGGAACTGTTTATGATAGGACCACTGTTCTCATTGAGCAGGACCCCGGCACTTTGGAGGATGAAGATGATGATGGACAGTGTGGAGAACACTTGCCTTTTCTAGTAGGGGGTGAAGAGGCCTTTCACCTAATAGATCATGAAGCAATGTCCCAGGGTTATGTGCAACACATTATCTCACCAGATCAGATTCACTTAACAATAAACCCTGGTTCCACACCCATGCCAAGAAATATCGAAGGTGCAACTCTCACTCTGCAGTCGGAATGTCCAGAAACAAAACGTAAAGAAGTAAGTAAAGCAATGGGTGAGGGCCCAGTTTCGCTTTGGAGAAAAATCCTTGCACAACTCGTGTTGGCAGTTGTAGCTGGGGGATGAAGGATCCCTGGAATGAGGACCTGCAGTGGCTTTGTGTGTCAACAACATGTATGCTTCACGTTTTGTTGTGACTGCTTCCTGGAGCTTTTAGTTTGTATGGCCACATTGAAATTTGGGAAAGATAAATGATAAGGTTTCAAATTTTCCTCCCCAAATCAGAAATAAAATAGAAATGTCACTGAGGTAAGTCCATGTTTCAGATGCTGAAAGAACTAGATTTGGCTTATCTCCGGGGTGTGTATAAATGATTTGTTTTGGAGATGAGTATCTGCTAGAATATGCTTTATTTTTGTGGTGAATATTTGATGAATAATAAGGCTTCGCTTTTGTAAGAAACTCAGGCAAGAGACAGTAAATGAGAGCAGGTTATCTAAAATAAGTTTTCATGCTCATATTAGCTACTGTGAGGAAGGTAATGTATGTCACGATGGTTGGAACACTGTAAAGCATTGTACAAATTGTACTTGTGATGATCGTTAGCAGAATGAAAGATATGGTTTAAAGGTAGTGATAGACATTATCTAGGAACCAATTATAGGTCAATTAGAAAAGACAGATCACTGGTAGTTGCTGTGTCAGGAACTAAACGTAAAAACGTTACCAAACAGACATAGGGTAAATCGTTTAGCAAAATATTTTTCTCTTATGCTGTAATTAAGGGCTTGGAATTGGAGACTTTTATTATTCATTCCATATGGCTTTTCCACTGCTAGCCATAGACTCTCAGAGCTGGAAGCAACCTGAGAGAAACCATCTCGTCCTACCTCTCACTACAGCATCTCTGACATCAGTTCATGTGGTCTCTGCTTGAACACTTGCAAAATGATGAGAGCACAGGGTTTCACCGCTCAGCCTCGTGCATTTGTTGGCCCGCTCCGATTGTTAGAAAGCTTTTTACTTGTATAGAGCCAAAAACCTGCCTTCCTGCAGCTGCTGCCCATCGGCTCTAGTTCTGCTTCCCTGAGCAAGTTAAACCTTCTCACAGGATAGCCCAACAGATATTTAAAGATCACGGCTTTCTCTTTATCTTCTCTTGTATAGGCTAAACATCTTGATTTACATAAGTGTTTCTCTGTGACATTCTTCACCAGTTTCTCATCAGTCTGGCCACCTTGGATTATATGAATTCCAGTTATCCAAAGTCTTCTTAAAATTCACAGTTGAGCACAGTCTCCCAAGTGTGAGGCAGCCAGCACTGAACACTGTGCAACTCTTCTCTCTTAATCTAGACACTATACTACAATTGCCGTATAGTTTGTATTTTATTAGCAGTGACATCATACTTACTCTGAGCTTGTACTTGGAAACCTCTAGAATAGTGATTCTTAACTGGGGGCAGTTTTGTTCCCCATAAGACGGTAATGTATAGAGACATTTTTAGTTGTCACTGGGGAAGTGCTACTGGAATCCAGGGGGTAGAGGCCAGTGAACCTATTAAACATTCAGCAAGGCACAGGACAGCCCCCTGCAACAAAGAATTATCTGGCCCAAAATGTTGACTGGCCGTTTTCCAGTAAAACTTTATTTACAAAACAGGCAATGGGCTAGATTTGACCCACTGGCTGGAGTGTGCCTAGCCCTAGACTAGAACAGAGGGAGCTTAAGGAGTAGTTGAAAATAAGGATGGAAAGGCAGCAGAGATCCAGACGTGAAAGGCAGTGATAATGTGCTAAGGGGTTTGGACTATTTTCTGGAAGTAGTGGGAAACCGTTGAAAGTGTCTAAGCCAAGGAGTGATGTGGTTCGAGTAGCATTTTAGAAATACTGCTCTGGTAGCAGTGGTAGCTTGATTGCCCTTGTAGTTTAGATTTGGGGTTTCATTTGAGTCCAAAAGAAGGATAATGGCCTTGTAAATAGAATCCAGAGCTTTTGTGAAGGTATAAGAGAACTTTGTATATTGCTGGTGTCCTAAGAATGAGCCATGGATTTGGTATGTTTCAAATAATTCACCCATTTTTCCAAGTATGTCGGGTTTCTTCTCTGTCTTCGCTCAGGGGCCACACAGATGATTGATGAAGCTTCAAGACCAGGAAGCATTTTGAGTAGTTAGAGTACACTGTGATGGGTACTTTAACAGAGGCCTGTTCAGGGTGCCCTGTCAGGCTGAGGAGAAAGTGGCGGCCTGCTGTACACCCCACCATTTAGGAACGGTGAGTCCATAAGAGGAATCAGGATGAGGAGAAAGTTTGGTGGGGCAACTGGTGAGCTTGTTTGGAAAATAGTGAATGTGTAGCCCTTGAGGGAAAGTAAAGTAAACAGGTTGAGAAGCCCATTTGGAAATGTGGATCTAAATTCAGTCAAGGAAATGGTTCAGGATTCCTGAAAGGTTCAAACCATGGGCAGTTTACTCAAGGGAGGAGTCAGAGTTGGTCTGAGAATATAAACGCTAAAAAGAGAAAGAAGAACCAAAGATCACATTCAAAGAGATGGGTGGAATGTGATGTTGTGGAAGGCAAGGGAAGTGTGTCAAAAAGCGTGACTGTTCCTCTGTGACCCTGTAGACGGATTGAGGACCCTGAAGGAAGCCATTGGTTCTACTATCTGTGCCATTGATCACACTGTGAGAAGACTTTCTGGAGAGCACTGAGGGCCAAAGCCAGATTTCCAGTGGTGGAGAAGTGAGTGGGTGGTGAGGAAACCAGAGGCAGGAAGTGTCAAGTTGGTTTGTGTGTGTGTTTCTACTATGGTGTTTGGAGGAAGAAGAGTAATGATGTAGTAGCAACTCAAGGGGGTTGAATCATTTCTTTAGCACAGAAAATGTGAATATGGCTTAGAGCCTAAACTTCAGGCCATCTTCAGTTAATGATTACTATGTGAAAGTGTTTTGAAAGCAAATGTTGGGGAAACATTAAGTTGAATGGAGATAGAGGCTTATTACAGAATTTCTCAGAGCTTTTGATGTGCTGATACCTTCGAAGTAAGGAGATGCAGACTTCGCCAAATATTTTAAACTTGGGAAACCATTTTCAGGTCTCATTTCCAGGGTTGGTATTTTGTGGAACACATTTTGGGAAATGCTGATCTAGGCAGGAAAGGAGGAGATGGTAGGGAGGGAATGATTATGCAATCACTTATATGAGGTGTCACTTTGCCACTCTGTGCTCCGGATCTTCCTTGACTCATGATGCGGTTATGTCCTGATAAACCCATTAGAAGTTGAAAACATGGGAAGTACGTCAAAGATCCCTAACCTCCCGATCTCGTAGCTTAGCCTAGCCTGCCTTAAACGTACTCAGAACTCTTACATTAGCCAGTAGTTGGGCAAAATCATCTGACACAAAGCCAGTTTTATAATAAAGTGTTGACCAGCTTATGTAATTGATTGAATATTGTGCTGAAAGTGACAAACAGAATGGCTGTATTGGTACCGAATGGCTGGAAGTGTATCACTTGTTTACCTTCGTGGTGACACGGGGATGCCTGGGAGCTGTGGCTTGCTGCTACTGCCCAGCATCATGAGAAAGTACCCTACCTCATGTTGCCAGCCCAGGGAGAGATCCAAATTCAAAATTTGAAGTCTAGTCTCTCCTGGATGTGTATCACTTCTTTTCTTCACCACCATACAGTTGAACCATCGTAAGTTGGGGACTGTACTTGCAAGCCTGGTTTACTATTCATGTCTTCAGGTCTTTGAACATGTTGCTTAGTGACCAAGCATTCAGGAGACTTGCCTTCCTGAGGCACCATCTTACCTTAGCTTTTGCTTTGACAGTGATTGGGGTGGAGGGAAGCACTTTAATTGGCCTGAAGAGGCCAATGTTTATGACTGTTTGATAATACCTTTCATGATTTCTGTGTCCCCCTTTTTTCCCCTTTAAAAAAAAAAAAAAGTCTTTTTCCTCCATCTCCATGTCCAGGTGTTACTCTTGAGAAATTAAATCATTTGATAACTAGTTAGTCTTCTTGGCTTCCCAAGCAGCTTATTTTCTGAGTCAGATTTTAGCCTGATTTTCCTGTTTACCCTAGATTGTTCTATTGTTTCCTATAGCGTGTAGTTGGCTTACTTATTACTTCACTTTTTTCCTTTGTGCTTGTCTTGCGTAAAAATAAACCAACCAGAACCTTGCTACAGATACTGTCTTCTCCTTCCACAGAGCGACTGGTGATTCTGACTCTAATTTCATGTATCTGATTCTCACACTTGCTGTCTTACCACCATCCAGCTGCTGGTAGCTTTGAGAAATCGCCAGTCAAAATAGGTGCCATTCTTCGCAAGATCAGCACTCTGAAGAGGGTTGCTCCTTTAATGTCCTACTCTGGGTTTCTGAGCAGCTGTGTTTCCTTTAGTCGGTTCACGTAGTCCATGGTTTCCCAAGCTTTCCTGCATCCATACCTTCCTGAGAACCTGCTGGGTCTGTCTAGTTACCTGTCTATCCACCTTTGTACGAACCACACTGGTGAACGTAATGTACCCCCTGTGACTAACTGACCCTGCCACTTCTCTGCTCAGTAGTTGGCCAGGGAGTATGAAGAAAGCCAGGAACCCCATGCCAGATGTGTTCTTCATGATGTGCCATAGTATTCTGGTGCGTGGATTGGAAAAGAATATCTTTTTTTTTTTTTCCACCCAAGAAGCACAGTTATAGAGATGCTTTGTGAATTAGGCAGCTTGCTATATTAGTGACACTCCAAGGGGAGTTTTGTGGGGTTTTTTTCCCCCTTGTGTAACAAATTTGAAGTATAAGAATAAAGGGAAAAATTTGACTCTAGTGTTTTGCAGTACATCCTTTACTTTGGGAGACCTCGTTCCAATTTCGTTCCTCGTTATCAGCCCCTCAGGCAGTGGAATGATCCACTCTCGACAAACCTGGATATTGCTGAGTCTCCCAGAGGGGAACTACTTGCTTTTAGCCTTTGCATACTGTGATTACATTTCTTCCCAGGCTTCCTTCTGAACTCCCACGGAATTGCCATTCAGAACTAGGACTGTTGCTGTTTGAAATTCTAGTGTTGAGGATCCATTCACTCTTTTTCCACAAGCTTTTACTTACCGAGTATCTACTTTTGTAGCTTTCAGAAAGGACAAAGAAATGGTCTCTTCCCTGATGAGCTGGGACTCCAGCAGGGAGACTGCAAGAAGCTGTATGTGCAGGGTCTGTAGGAACCCAGGGCAGGAAGCATTTTCCATTTATCACTGGGAGAAGCCATTTATGCACTTCCCTGCCTGCCTGCATGTGTGTTAGTACCTCTCCGTAGCCGTCAGCACTTCCATCATGAAGGCCCCCTGACCTGGAAAAAGGACAGAGTGGTTTTGTGAACATATTGGTTTTACAGCATGGTACTGCAGGAATAACAGGTCTCAAATTTACATTCTGTATAAGCTGTACCTGTTGGATATTGTTAACATTTTGGTAGTGTGGGATATTGGAGAAAAAGCCCAAATTTTAATGTTTTTCTCTTATTTAAATCAAGCCTATTCTTGAAAATGTTTCTTCTGTGATGTGCAAAGGGATCATTTAAACCTAGGTTCCATCTTTGTTCCGTGTGGCCTTGGGCAAGCTGCTCTGTTTCCTCTTTTGTGAAATTGAAATAAAAAAAAAATATCCCATTGCATTTTGCGAAGATTAAATGAGATTTATTCAGACATAAATATACAACAGTATGTGCATAAAACATTTAGCAGTGTCTGGTTCATCATGGTGGTTCAGTGAATTGCTCATTTCCTTTCTGTCCCTCCTCGGCCCACATGGTTCTTGAAGGAGGTTTGGGGTAATCTGTTTAAGAAGAGGTTAAAATGGCCTTTGTTAGGAACTCTTTGGGAAGCATTTTCTCCTTAGAACACGGTTCTAAATTGTGGTTGGATTCCACGACAGCCTGCAGAAACCCCAGTAACCCCTAGGTAGCTGAGCTGTTGTATTCATATCACTATGGAATGTGAACCACCCATTGTAATCAGGACAACATGTTTGTAGTCCTGTGGAGTTCTGTGAACACCAGCCCTTGCCATGGGTTATCTGCTCCCTTTGACTTCCTTAGCACCTGGCCACTGAAAGTTACTTCCATGGGTGGGCAGCTGGAGCAGCCAGCAAAGCTGAGGGTGCGTTTAAAAAAAACCACCTCTCTTACTGAGAAATAATCAACATGTAGCGTTATATTAGTTTCAGACTTACAACATAATGATTCAGTATTTGTGTACATTGTGAAATGATCACCACAGTAAGTCTAGTTAACATCGTCAAGACACATAGTTGCAGTTTTTTTTTCTTATGATGAGATGTTTTAAGACCTACTCTCTTAGCAGTTTTCAGATATGTAGTATGACACAGTTAACTGTAGTCACCATGCTGAGGCTGCATCCCCATGACTTATTTTAAGAGCTGAGGGCCCTTAGAGCTAAAGAATGAGGACTCCAGATATGCTGAGTGGTGAGAGGGCAAGGCCACTAGCATCTGCTGAGTGCCTGCTGTGTACTTACTGGTCACTGTGTCAAGGGCTTCAATGTAGCTGTGTGTTTAATCTTCGTAACAATCCATGAAATAGGTACTCTTAGCCCTCATTTTACAGATGAAGAAAACAGGCTTAGAAACATACATACAATCAGCACGTAGTAGAAATGAGGTTTGAACCGAGGATGTTCTGGATGCCAAAGCCTATGCTGTTCTAACGTAACATGCCACCTTTGTAAAGACAGAGGGGAGACTCGGCCGGCACGGCCTGTGAGCTGTGGAGAGGGGCAGCGGGACGGCGTCAGTTCTGCGAGGGTAAAAGGCTGAGGTGTGGGTAGCACTGTGTGCCTCCAGCTCTGGTGGTGGGCAGTGGGAGGCCCGATGAAGGAATGAAGTCACGCAGAGCTCTTAAACGTCCACTTTGAGTCCTGTGGTTGCACATTGTAGACTAGAAGTGAGATCCGTGCAAGCCCAGGAACAGAGATGGGATCGGGGAGGAGGTCCCCAGTGTGTTGGGCAGGAATGGGCAGCTCCCACAGCTCTCTTGGCCTGGCCAGTGCATGACTTGTGAGAATGATCGTTCGTGTGCCGGATGCTCAGGACCAGAGACTCTCTTTCCTCACTGAGTATAGGGCCAGTGAGGAGGGTCAAATCTAGTTCTCTTGGTCTCTCATTGTCTTTTTCCTCCAGCAGAAACCCAGCCTTTTCTCTTCCCTGAAATTTTTTTTGAGCTTTTATCTCCTGCAGCCCAGTGTTTAGTTTTCCCATTTTGCTTGTCTCGTTTACCTTTCCTTCTCTGACTCTGTTGGCTTAACCAGGCAGTCATTTTTGTTAACGATTTCTCTACTCTAGAATTACACAGAACACCTTGCAAACCAATAGCAGTCCTCTGAAAGCTCATGCTTCTTGACCATTATAACATTACACTCCATCCTCAGTGAGCCTACCCTGCACCCCCTCCGTGCTCCTTACCCTGGGAATCGACTAGTGTTAGAGGCCACCTATCTGCTGCACAGGAAAGTTAAAGGAATGCGATTCTTCAGCTCTTTTAGAGAAATGCATATTTTATTATCCAGTGGAATTGGCAGTGAATTGTGTTCATATTATACATAACGTTAGTTAGTTAATTTTGAGAGGCGAATTATGTGTCACCTCTTTCGCAGGTTCTTTAGATTCAGCTTGAGCATAACCTCCTTTGAGAAGTCTTTCTCAGTGGTCCCCACATCTAAATTAGATGCTTTTTCCCTGTACTTCTATTCTCACCTCCATTATCAGCACAATTTCTCATTTTGGGTCTTTTCTGTCTCTTTGATTCTCCTCTTCACATTGAGCTTCTTGAGAGCAGGGACTATTTTTTCCCTCTGCCTATCACCTTGGACAATATAATCCCTGCGACATAATTTTTTGAAAGCATAATAAACCTTACTTGTATTTAAATGTACCACGTGTTGCAATACCTCTTCTCTGTAACAATGAAAACTTAATGTGTTTTTTGCAACTTCCTGTTCGGATCCAGTTTGAGGAGGTTTAGTTTTCCCTTTTGTGAAATTTGGTGCTATTTAAAAACGATTCTGAAAGACTCAGAATGATGACTTCCATTTACTGCTTCCCTCTTGATGGGGTGAGAGATTACTCGTCTATTCAGTACATTACTGGGGGGCAGGCATTGACTCTGACAGTCAACCTGTCTCCTCCACCTTTTTAAAACATTAAAAAAAAATCTATTTATTTATTTGAGAGAGACCTCACAAGTGGAGAGGATGGGCAGAGGGAGAGGGAGAAGCCAGCTCCCTGCTGAGCAGGGAGCCTGAATCTGCTGGACCCTAGGACCCTGGAATTATGACCTAAGCTGAAGGCAGACAATCAACCAACTGAGCCATCTAGGCACCCCCACTGTCTCCCCCACCTTTATTTTGTTATTATTTTTCTCCCCCCATTTTAAACACAAATACCTTCCCCAGTTTGTATCCTCTCCTAACTTTCTCTCCTCTCTCCTCTTCTCAGCCAAGTTCCTTGAAAGAGTAGTTATATTCATGGTCTTCAGTTCCTTGCTTTTCTCCAACTTCTCAGCCTGTTACATTCTGGCTTCTGTTCTTACCCTTCCAATGAAGCTAATCTTGCTGGGAGGCTTATGATTTGATGAATCAGGCAAACCCAAGAAATGCTTCAGTAGTCATCTCTGCTACATTTGACCTAATTGACCATCCTTCCTTTGTCACTTGTCACCCTTGTCACTGTGTTCCTCAGCATTAAGTCCTGCTGGCTTGGTTTTGTTTGTACAATCATTCCTTCAGCAAATATGGATGTGGTGCCACTCTTCCATGAGGCTAGCCCCTGAGCTGTGACCAAGACAGACATGGGCCCTGTTCTCATGGAGCCTACAGTCCACCAGGAGAGCAACCATTCATTCATTTAGCTCAAGGAGTATTCATTTAGTGCTTTGTGTTTTCCGGCTACCACTGTGCCTACCAACTAAAGAGGTAATGATATAAAACAGTTCCTCAAGGAAGGAGCTTTTAAATGGAAGCTTGAGTTGGCTAAGTGAAAAACCTGGATGGGGTGGGGGTGGGGTGGGTGGGAGGTGGGGTGGGGTAGGGGTTGGTCAGGCAAGGAGACAGGAAGGGGTAGTTAATGATTGATTGTACTGTTCCTTATAAAGGTATCAACTGCTGTCTCATCTTAAGAATGAGAGTCTGCTCTTATCAGCTGCCATTGTTGAAGCCCTCTGATTGAGACATGCTGCTGCTCTATTGCAGCAGCCACAGTCCCGCTTCTCCTTCCTGGTCAGTGACTGTGTTGAAATCTCTGCCTGCCCGAACCAAAGAGGTTTTCAGTCTTGATGGGAAACCAGGATATATGCACGAGAGGATAATTAACAACATAGGCTAAGTGCCAAATGAGTGGTAGAGTTAAATATTGGAATTCAGAGAAGGGCACTGTCACTTAGATGTGTGTTGATTGTGGAGTGCCTTGGGGAGGTAATGAGGCTTGAGTGGAAGGAAGAGAGAGAGACTCAGAAAAGCAGAGAAGGAATCAGGCATTTCCAGCAGAAAGAATGGAAAGAGCAGAGGCAGGCAAGTAGGGATTCAGTGTGGCGATTAGGGAAGGAGTCCTGTTGCCTGTAGGCTTAGCAGAGCCTGCTCTTGGGCTGGTGATGGAGTAACGGGGTAGAAGGTGGAAGAGGACCTACGGGGGGATCTTGAGTATTAGGCGAAGGGATGTTCGCATCTGAGCATAGAGGTAGCATGTGGAGAACACTGTTTTATTTATTTGCTTGTTTGTTTTTAAAGATTTTATTTGTTTATTCATGAGAAAGGCAGAGACATAGGCAGAGGCGAGACTCAGTCCCAGGACCCTGGGATCACACCCTGAGCCAAAGGCAGACACTCAGCCACTGAGCCACCCAGGTTCCCCTAGAACACTGTTTTAGAACAAATCTGGCAATGATTGGCTTCAGACCTAGGCCCTGAGACATGAGAACGCCTGGACTGATGGGTAGTAATTCAGTGCAGCAGATGTTTACAGAGCACCTCCTGTGTAGCAGTGGGAAGGCTGCGGAATGAACAGTGAGAGAGCACTTGTGCAAGATTGTGCTGGGGGTTGGACAGATGAGACAAGGAGTGGGAGGGGAGATGGGAGGAGTTAGGGCTCCTCCCTTCCCCACACCCACAGGTTTTAGGGTTTGGCAAATTGGGGCCCACAGGTCAAATCCATGCAAATACCTGTATTTGTAGAATGGTTTTTCCATTTTTAAATGATTTGTTTTAAATCAGAAGAATAGTATTTCGTGATACATGAAAATGATATGACATTCAAATCCTCCTGTCCATAAATAGTTTTTCTGGAGCACAGCCTGGCTTATCCGTTTATATATTTGTTGATGGCTACTTTCAGGGTCAAGGGGTTGTAACAGTCTACATGGCCCACAAAGCCTTAAATATGCACTATTTGGCCCGTTATAGAAACCTTGTAGACCCATTCTTACCTCAGTCCCTCTCTGCTCTCATGCTGTCTGTCCCCCTTCCCACCTGAGGCTTTTCCCTCCACCAGCTTTTTAAATATCCTTTATTTTATTTTTTTAAAAGATTTTATTCACTTATTTATGAGAGACACAGAGAAAGAGAGAGAGGCAGAGACACAGGCAGAGGGAGAAGCAAGCTTCATGCAGGGAACCCGACGCGGGACTCGATCCCTGGTCCCCAGGATCAGGCCCTGGACTGCAGGCGGCGCTAAACCGCTGAGCCATCCAGGCTGCCCACCCTTTTCTTTATATTCCTCTTGGAAGGAATCTTTTTTTCTGGGTCCTTTCTCCTTACAAATATGCTCAGGCCCTACCCTACTCAAAAAAGCATCAACTCAGAAGCCCACTCTTGCGCCTGCTGTCCATCTCTCATTTCTGCCTCCACTTCACCTTTGGTTTATTCACCTTCATCCAGACTTCAGGCCCCAGCAGTTCATTCAAACCAGCTTTGCTAAGTAGTTGCCAGCTGCTGGGAATCCAGGAGTCTCCTCAGTCCTGTGTTCCTTATTTTCTTGGACATTTCATATTCTGATCATTCATTTTCCTTAAGATCCTCTTTCTGTTGGCTTCTATACCATCATTCTCTTTGGCTTCTCTTCCTGTTTCCTTAGCCCATTCCCACACTCTCTGGAATTCATCTCTCATAGTTCACTCTCACTTCCCTGTTCAGGTTCTTCTCGTGTCCCTGCTGGACTGTTGTTCCTCTTCTCTTAGTCTCTCTACCCCTTCTTCTGTTCTCTTACCTTTCCAGTCCATCCTCTAGTAGGCTACCTGAAGGATCTCTCCTCAACTGCTGATCTGATATGTTGCTCTCTTGGTTAAAACCCATTGGTGAGTCTCCATTGTCTTATTCCTCTACTCCATAGCTTGAGTAAGGAGGCTTCACCTTATTTTTCTAGATCCTTCTGCATCCAGTCTCTTACATGCTGCAGGTATGTTTGTGGTTCACTGGTTTATCTGAGGAACACATTTTCAGTTTATCCCTAAAACAACAGGCAAGTGAAAAAACGAGAGAGAGAGAGACAGAGAAAGAGACAGAGAGAACCTCAGCTTCTGAGCCTTCACTAGGAGGGTTAGATTTCCCTTTTTTATATCCCCAGGCTCCTGGGGCATGTATGTATTGTCAGGCTCAGCAAAGTTTATAATAATTTGTGCACATCCACCTCCTTAAAATTGGCATTTTTTAAAAGCAGAGATTTTTTTTTAAGGTTTTTAAAATTTATTCATGAGAGACACACAGAGAGAGAGAGGCAGAGACACAGGCAGAGGGAGAAGCAGGCTCCATGCAGGAAGCCCGACGTGGGACTCAATCCCGGGATCACGATCTGAGCCGAAGGCAGATGCTCAACCACTGAGCCACCTGGGTGCCCCCAAAGCAGAGATTTTTGTCTTGTTCACTTGTTTATCTGATACGGTATCTAGCTTGTTGCCTGGGACCTGATAGTTCAGTGACTGTGGAATGAACACTAATAGTGTAGTTGGAGTTGTGGACTGAGGCTTTGGAGCAAGGTCGGGGTCAAAGGATGAAGATGTTCCATGAAAGCTGAAGTAGACAGTACTAGCGCCCTGGTGTGTACAGTATCAGATCATTTACAGTGTATTTTCATGAATGTTTGATCTCATTTTGTTCCACTCTGCAGCACTGAGACAGGCAGGGCAGGCTTTATTAATACTCCTTTGAGAAGTAAAGAACTGAGGTTCAAGAAAGCAAAATGACTTATGGAAGGTCTTGAACATAAATGCCAGAAATTCATTCTCCTCCTGCTATGTCTAAGGCTGCTTCCCCTGCACTGGGGCAGGTAGGGGAGGGGTTGAGAGATGAGAGATAAGTTCCAGAATACACCTACATATCAATTGAAGGGAAAGGAGTAGCTTGGAGAAGAAGATAAAGAGAGCCCTGTGGAATTGCTGTGTTGTAAAGGCCAAGTTTTTTTTTTTTTTTTTTTGGTGGGGGTGGGGGGGTACATCACTGATGAGAGAGTTTTGCAAGTGAAGTCAAATGGAGAAGGATGGAAGGGTTGACCGCCAGGAAATGCAAGAGAATCATTTCCTGCAGTGAAACCCACTTGCCAAGTTGTTAAGGAGTATGTGGGCATCAAAGGAGATGGAGGCACACATATATGCTACCCTCTCAAGAATTTCGGCCGGTGAAAGTGAAACCGAGAGGCTGGCATTTTGGGAACTGTTATACTAGTAAATACTCCAAGAAATTCATGATACAGTATTTTTATTTCATAGACTTGAAACTATGCTAGGGATATACTGCTTGATGACCGAGCATATCAATGTCAGGATGCTTTAGACTCAGTTCAACATTGGCCAGTTCCAGTCAAGGTGGGGTGCCACAAGGCAGGGTGTTTAATCAAGTTTTAAAGCCAACGGATGTCTGGGTGATGTAGTTAGTTAAGCGTCCGACTCTGGGTTTCAGTTCAGGTGGTGATCTCAGGGTCATGAGATCGAGCCTTGCATCAGGCTCTACTCATCACAGAGTCTGCTTAAGACTCTGCGCTCCCAACCCCGCATACACTGTCTGTCTGTCTGTCTCTTTCTTAAATAAATAAGTAAATCTTTAAAAAAAGAAAGAAACCCAAAGCAAGCCAAAATGTTATTTCAGTATGAGAGGCCCACCTTTAGAGGCTAGATGTATACCAGAGTCTGAAAAACCCCTTTTTATATTAATTTAGAATATTCATCTGCGTACAAGCTTATCTCATCCCCATGACTTATTATTTGTTGTTGTGGCATGATTTGATCCATGGGAAGATTTCCCCGCTTTGGTGTTCGAGGTGGTTTTTTGTGTTTATGATACAAACCTCTGTGTGTTGTGCACATTTCCTGGGAGCCAGGCTCTGCAGGGAGTTAGGCCCTCGGCAGCTCTTTTGTCCTATTGATGAGGTGTTCTTTGTCTGCCAGGTAAAGCGGTACCAGTGCACCTTTGAGGGCTGTCCCCGCACCTACAGCACAGCAGGCAACCTGCGCACCCACCAGAAGACTCACCGAGGAGAGTACACCTTTGTCTGTAATCAGGAGGGCTGCGGCAAGGCCTTCCTCACCTCCTACAGCCTCAGGATCCATGTGCGAGTGCACACGAAGGAGAAGCCATTTGAGTGCGACGTGCAGGGCTGTGAGAAGGCGTTCAACACGCTGTACAGGTATGTACAGGCCTCTTCTCCAGCCTCTGACCCTGGCCTTGTGATTGCAGAGCCCTCCCCTTGCCCTGTGCAGATGTGTACTGCCAGGGTTTTAAACGGGACAGCAAGGGGGCGCCTGGGGGGCTCAGTTGCTTGAGCCACTGACTCTTGGTCTCAGAGCCATGAGTTCAAGCCCCCTGCTGGGTTCCACACTGGGCATGGAGCCTATCTAAAAATATAATAAAAAATAATAAAATAAATGAAGAGCACAGCAGTGCTCAACTGTTTAACATTCGCTGGAGAAACTTATTACTTAAATATTGACATAAAAGGGGTTAATTAAAAACGATAATATATTTGTGTTCAAATTTGTATCTCCCAGAGGGACATAACGGCCTGGGGATTTTATTTTATTTTATTTTATTTTATTTTATTTTATTTTATTTTATTTTATTTTATTTTATTTTATTTATTTTATTTTATTTTATTTTATTTTATTTTATATTTTTTATTTATTTTATTTATTTTATTTATTTTATTTTATTTTATTTATTTTATTTTATTATTTTATTTTATTTTTTATTTTATTTTTTATTTTATTTTATTTTATTTTTTTATTTTATTTTATTTTATTTATTTTATTTTTTATTTTATTTATTTTGTTTTATTTTATTTTTATTTATTATTTTATTATATTTTATTTTATTTTTTAATTATTTATTTTATTTTATTTTTTATTTTATTTTATTTTATTTTATTTATTTTATTTTATTTATTTTATTTTTTATTTATTTTATTTTTATTTATTATTTTATTTAATTTTAATTTTAATTTTAATTTTTATTATTTTTTTGACGGTGACCACCGCTTTTATGGGCCTGCAGATTTTAATACTTGGCCTGTTGCCTCCCCTTGGCTCAGGGCCTGTACTGAGGCTTCTGTCAACTTTTGGTCCTTTCTCACTTTGAAGATAACTTTTTTCTACCACTTGTTAGCCAGTTTCCTTTTACACCATTTGTATCAGGAAACCATGTCTTCTTCAGCTTTGGGTCCAAAGTAACAAACACAGCAATAGCTAACACTTAAGAAGCTCTCACTGTGTGTGAAGCACTGTTCATCCTCACAGCAGCTGACAAGTAAGTGGAAGCACAGAAAGGTTTTGTAACTGGCTCAGGGCCCCCCCATCCAGTAGGAAATGGGTCTGGGATTTGAGTCCCAGGCAGTCTGGCTGCAGAGTCACACTCCTACTGTAAGCTACATACTTTTCTGAATTTCTCTTCAAGTAAACAATTTTGGATGCTGCTGTATAATGGATATGGAATTCTTATGCCCTGGATCCCGAAGCACGTTAAGCTGACATGAGTGGGGAGGCTCTGTAGTACATTATGCAAATGACAAAGGGACTTTCTCTGTGGAACATCTTGCAGGCTGAAAGCACATCAGAGGCTTCACACAGGGAAAACGTTTAACTGTGAATCTGAAGGCTGCAGCAAGTACTTCACCACACTCAGTGATCTGAGGAAGCACATTCGAACCCATACAGGAGAAAAGCCATTTCGGTAAGTCTCACAATTTTCCCTTCCCTTTGTCGCTGACCAGGTTGTGGCTGGGTCTCTTCATGTGCCCTGACATTTTTCAGAGCAGAAAGAAAACTGCCCCTGTCAGTTCTTTGGCAGCGTTGGCTCTCCCCAACATAGCTACAACCAACTACTCCACACAGGAGGAGTGATGACAGATTCTAAGAGCATCCTTCTTTTGGACTGTGATGGCCTTTCTGCCGCAGGGTTTCCCCTTTTCAATGAGCATTTGTTGAAACTCAACGTGGGAGGCACTTATCAGGGCTAGAGAAATACTAAGACACGCTCTTCTCTCGGGAATATCGTCTAGTGAGAAAGAACCACAAGTAACCAGACAGTATATGAGACTGAGGTGCCCACACAGCTTTGAGCACAGCAAAAGGGAGAGCAACCTAAAAATCTAGGTGGGGAGTGGAGGAGATGAGAGGGGAAATGAGGGGATAAGAATGCAGGTATTTTGTTGCTTGTTGTTGTCTTGTAATGCGTGTGTATACACACACATATAGGAGCATCCATTTTTGTCTGTATATTTCAGTCTCTATATATGTGTGCACATATGTATATTTAATGTACCCACACATAAATGTGTAACTTTGAAGGAAGGACTTGTATGATCTACCTTCTTCTCTGCTTATAGCATGTGGCATGGTTCTGGGCATTCAGTAGGGGTTCAAAAACAAGTTTGGGATGATTATATGACATTTTCTTTTCTTTTTTAATATGACATTTATTTATTTATTTATTTATTTATTTATTTATTTATTTATTTATTTATTTATTTATTATGACATTTTCTTAATAAGATTATGAGTTGTAAGGATTCCCCCTAAATATAATACAGATGTATTATTAAAAATTGCCCATAAACCTTGTCTCCAAATTGTGGCAGAAGAGACTGCTGTTACATACATGGCATCACATGGGCTACCTTTCCCCTCTCAAGTCTCTCATCTCCTTATCAGGATCCTTTGATGGTGTCCCTGTCTTCAGGGACAGTCCACTCTTAAATACTAATTAAATGGAACGGTGTTCTAAAATTAAAGTTTCATTCCTGAATTGTAATCCCTCTAACAGCAAGAGTATTTACTTACTTAATTAATTAGTAAGTGAGTGAGTGAGCTGTATGCCCAACATGAGGCTTGAATTCACAACCCCGGATTAAGAGTTGCATGCTCCACGGACTGAGCCAGCCAGGCACCCTAAAAGCAAGAGTGTTTAGATTCTAGTTAGTTACTCTCCAGATTCTGTGAAGCTTGGGTTACTTTTTACCCCATAAGGCTGTCGAGGGGACTCTAATTTCTATTCAGTCACATGCATTTTTGTGATGATTAAAACTGCTAATTTTTCTTGAATATTAGATGGGACTTTAGACACAATGATTATGTATTATTAAGGAGTCAAATGCTCCAGAGAAGCTTTCTACTTAAAGAAATAAAATACTTTGGCTTACAAGAAAATGCATTCATTCATATAAATAGTTATTGAAAGCCTGCTATATGCAAGAACAACAAGCCTGCTATGTGCAAGAACTACGGCAGATATAAAGGACTACTTGGACCCTGCCCTTCAGAGTTTATAATCTAGGAGAACAGATAACAAATGTATACACATAGAGATAAAATAATATTGGAAATTACAGGTGCCATAAAAGAAGAACATAGATAAATGGCTCAGGAGTTCTCAGGAGGGAAAGATTTCTTTCAGCTCTGGTTATCAAGAAAGTAAAAGAGAAAGAAGTGGGTCTTGACACTGAAGGTTATAAATAAGTCATTACAACCATTATATATTATATATCATATGGCCAATGTAGTTGGGAGTGATTTTGTTTTGGTGTTATATTTAGGCTTCCTGCCTTTGTGAGAGCCTCTCTACCCACTATTGACATTCCTAGTTTTCCACTGGCAGTAGATTTTCCGTATCAGTTCTGATTGTCAATAGAATTCTGTTAAGTAATTCATCAAAAAGCTCTTATTGTCAGAGCTCTCAACATGTGACTTACTTGTAGGAGAAGAAATATTTATCCTGGACCATCAGTTCCCTCTGTTCCCACTTTTTTCAATGACCTGTCTTCATTTTCCATCTCTAAAACCAATTTCCTCAATCAGATCTCAGTGTTCTGAACATTTGTTTTAGTTTGAGCTTGTATTTATAAGAGATGTTGAAGATAAAGGCCTGTTTACCTAATGACTGCTGTTTCTCTTTGCTTAAACAACTTACTTAGGTGTGATCATGATGGCTGTGGGAAAGCATTTGCAGCAAGCCACCACCTTAAAACTCATGTCCGTACACATACTGGTGAGTTTAAGCTGATTTTTTTTTTAACCTTCATCAAGCTATGTTTCTTTGGAGAACTGTAGAGCTTCATGGAGGGAGCAAGCCTAAATCAGCGTAGCCTTCACCTGTAATATTTGAGTTTCTTTCAGAGGTAAAAGGATGTAAAAGTTGGACTCAGGAATCCAGCCTTAAGAAATGAAGCCAGTGGGGCACCTGGGTGGCTCAGTGGTTGAGAGTCTGCTTTTGGCTTAGGTTGTGATCCTGGAGTCCCGGGATCGAGTCCTACATCAGACTCTCCTCAGGGAGCCTGCTTCTCCCTCTGCCTATGTCTCTGCCTCTCTCTGTGTGTCTCTCATGAATAAATAAATAAAATCTTAAAAAAAAAAAAAAAGAAAGAAAGAAAGAAAGAAAAAAGAAATGAAACCAGTACAGAGATTCTCAAAGAACCTGTGACGGAAAAAAAAAAAAAACTACTCTTGTCTTTAAACTTGCCAGGAGCAGGCCATTTTGCTCTACATTAAGTTTTAGGACGGAGATGGTTAACATGTAATTTTTCCAACGACTATTACCTGAACCCTCGTAGGAATATTTACTTCCCCTGTTAGGGAAGAGTAGAAGTCTGAATCCAGTGAAATAATGTTATGGAAATACTAATACTACTTGTCATTCTTGCAGGTGAAAGACCCTTCTTCTGCCCCAGTAATGGCTGTGAGAAAACATTTAGCACTCAATACAGTCTCAAAAGTCACATGAAAGGTCATGACAACAAAGGACACTCATACAATGCACTTCCAAATCACAATGGATCAGAGGTGCGCAGTGTTTTGTCTCTTGTTTTGATTTAGGCAGCACAGAACAGCAACAGTTGTTTGTATATCAAAATGAAAGGGCAAAATGTCTTCTCTATGTGTCTGTCAGTGAGAGGGAAGAAATCAGGGTCAAGATCTGTATCTTTGTGATGGGGTGGTGCAAGCAGAAATTTCAGCCCGTGCCCTGTGCTTCAGCTTTTGATTCAGCTCTGCCTCTTTCCCATCAGGTATGCCTTGAAACCAGTAAGTGGTTTCAGAGGTCTCACATGTTTCCAGAGGGTCAACCAGATGCTCTAAATGGGTCTCATTTTCTCATTTGTGTTTATGAAATGTACATCTGTGGTTGCATTTGGAACACAGATTAATGTTTTGTCTCACATGTCTGTTTAATCTGTCATTGGAGAACCAGGTAGAGTCTGGAAGGTTTCTTGCCCTTTTGAATTGTCCATAGGCCAGAAGGTTTGAGAGGCACTGGTGGGAAGTGCTGAACCACAGAACATGCCTCTGCAGAGTTTTGGACAGTTTGTTCTTTGCCAAGTCCCTCCACCATATCTCCCTCTCCTCTGCAGCTCTGTTCTGGAGAGATCCTGGGAGAAATTTACTGGTTTTACTTCTGTTGTGGTGGTGGGCACTTATGTATGTCTCTTAAACGTAGGAAGTGAGTATTATTATCTTCCTATTTCAAAGATAAAGAAACTGAAGCTCACTGTCCCCCTTTTGAATCATTAGGTAATACTGATTTCGATTTTGGGAGAGACAGCATATTTAAATTCTGTGGTTTCCAATTTTTAAACAGCAGAAGATCCCTTCCAACAGATTTCTGCCCATATCTTATTAGTAATAATAACTAACACTTACTGAGTGTTTACCTTGTGCCAAATTCGATGTTAAGTGCTTTTATATGGACTGTCTCACTCAGAAGAGCTATGTAAGGTCAGTGCTATTATTAGCCTCATATTACCAATAAAGAAACTTTTGAGATAGGGAGAAATTAAATTACCTGCCTGAGTATCCAGAGTTTGTAATTAGTCTAATTTAGGCAGGCAGTCTGATTCCAGAGCCTGGTTCTTGACCCCTATGTTGTGAGAGGCAAAATAACATGAGCTGTGAAGGCTGTGGCCTCTGGAGCTCCGCTGCCGATCAGATGGATGCCTTTAGGCAAATGGCTTTTTTGCGCCTTGGTTTCTTCTTCTGGAAAGCCAGATAAAAATACTAAGATCTGAGAGTCTTTGCTTACTAAGCTGCATGTATTAAGTCATGATCAGTCTTCTTATTCATGTGACAAGCCAAGGACACTTTAATTGGTGACAGCCCCTTAAGCACTGGGATGCCCAGTGCATGGTGCTCAGGTCTTGTCTTCTCTGGCTCACAACTCAGTCCCCGGTGGTGGGAAGCTTCTCCTGTCTCAGGCTTTCAGTGCCATCTAGATTGCCTCTGAGTCCTAAATAAAGATCTCCAGCCTGGATCTCTTCCTGAACTCTACACTGTACAGACAATCCCCACTTAGAATGATTTGATTTTATGGGTGCGAAAATGATATGCATTCACTAGAAACCATACTTTGAATTTTGATTTGAATCTTTTCCCGGTCTAACAGCAGGTGGTATGATCCTCTCTTCATTTGATCTTAGCCAAAAGGCTGAGATGTGATATGTATGATTCTCTCTTGTGATGCTGGGCAGTGGGAACGAGTCACAACCCCCCCGTCAGCCCTGCAATAACAAGGGTAAACAACTGATACACAACAGACCCATTCAACCGGTCTGTTTTTTCCCCTTTCAGTACAGCGTTCAATCAATTGCACGAGCTAGTCAGCATTTTGTTATAAAATCATCTTTGTGTTAAATCATTTTGCCCAACTATAGGCTAATGTAAGTGTTCTAAGCGCATTTCAGGTAGGTTGGGCTGAGCTGTGAAGTTTGGCTAAGTACGTGTTCGATGTATTTTTTGACTTAGGATGGGTTTATCAGGACATAGCTGCACTGTAAGTTGAGGAAGATAATATATATTCAACCTCCTTTTTCAACCCAGAAATCCTCAGTCTTTTCAAATGTGATATGTCCAAACCTCCTTGGCCTCTGGGTCCCTATCTTAGTAAATGGCACCTCTGTGTCTTCAGTGGCACAGGCCAAAAATCTTGGAGTCATTTTTGATACGTCTTTTTCCCCCCTCATACCCTACGTCTGTCAACAAAGTCTCAGCTCTACCATGAGAATAGATGTGGAATCTGATCACTTCTGATACTTTGTTCAGGCTGGTATCAGCTTTTGTCTGGATTACTGCAGTAACCACTAGGTGGTCTTCCTCGAACCTCCCCCTTCTCCTCACTCCCACCCTGCCCTGACACAGACTGGTCTACATATTTCACCCAGAGCAATCTTTCTAAACCATAAGGCAAATAACTTCTGTCCTCTGTTCATAACTCTCCAGTAGCTTCTTCCGTCACTTACAGCAAAAGTCAGAATCTGTACAGTGGCCCAAAAGGCCCTATAGACTCTAGTCTCTGGCCTCATTTACTTCCTCTCACTTTAGCTGTACTGTCTTCTTTGTGGTGCCTGGAACAAGGGAAGCCAATCCCTGCCCCCGGGCCTTTGTATTTGCTGTGCCCTCTGCTTGGAACATTTTTCCCAGATATGTGCATGACCCATGCCCTCTTCTCTTCAGTATCTGCCCAAATGCCAGCTTATCTAAGAAGCCTTCCCTGGTCTAATAAAAGGGCATCTCCTGCCCCAGCCGTCTCTATTTCCTTTACCCTTCATAGCACTTAGCATCATCTTGTGTTCTTCAGGGATTTTGTCACCCTCTCTCCATCCCCCCCTCACCCCTCCCATGTAAGCTCTGTGGTGGCAGGGACCTTGTTTTGTTCATTATTGTATCCTTGGGCCTAGAACAGTGCCTAATACATAGTAGACGTTCAGCGAATATTTGTTGAACGCATGTATGAATGGGAACATCTGATCCATGAGGTAAGCAGAGTTACCACTTAAAGTGTGTGGTAAATTGCAGCTGGCATCCTAGGAATCCAAAGTCAGAGTTAGTCTGACTAGAGTTAGTTAGTTAGTGGGAAAGTATAAAGCCTCAGTTCTGCTCTGAGTAAGGATCCCTGAGGTGCTGGGGACACAGTGATGCAATGGAAGATGGACTTCTCATCAGAAGCACTGGGTTTGTGTTCTGCTAATTAGCTGTGTGATTTTGGACAGTTTGCTACCAGTCTTAGCATTAACTTTTTCATATTTAAAATGGGAATATAAAATAATACTTCAGGTTTATATGAATAGCAGATGAGATCATGTGAAATTGCTTTGTAAATGGTAAGACTGATTATACAAATATTATTAATTTGCTATTATTACAGCTTTTGTTACTCTGGAGCCTGAGTCATGAGATAATTCTTAAACTCTTTATTAATCATCTTTAAGAAATATGACATTCTTTAAAAAAAATAAGACATTCTTTTAAGAATATCAGGATTTTAAAAATTAAAATAATTCACAGAGCCCTTGCTTTGGATGGTTTTTACCTCTCCAAGTAATAAATCTAGACATTTGGAACTGTAGGGACATTGTGATCAACTGTTTTATTACATGCTATGCTATTATAAATCCTGATTTTTTTTTGTTACTCAATTAGAATTTTTTCTCCTTCACAGGATACAAATCATTCACTTTGTCTGAGTGACTTGAGCCTTCTGTCGACAGATTCTGAACTTCGAGAAAATTCTACAGTAAGTGTACCTCTGATACGGGTGTGAGAAAAATAAGTTCAAGAATTGAGCACTCCCTTTGGTGGGAAAATTGAGGGAGGCCAACCTTTGCAGTCTTCCAGACTTGGTTGTGTCCAGTTACTGACCCGTTAGGGCTATTTTGGTTTTGGTTTTACTTCCTCATAGAGCCTCCATGGGAGAGCTTGTTCTCTCTAACGCCTGATGCCTTTACTCACCTGATAACCTCTGGCCCCAGAAGTTTCATTCTTTTGTTCACCTAGCAAATATTTATTGAGTGCCTAGTCCATTGGGCAGTGTGTTGGTACTGAGCTTGTAGTGTTAAAAAAGTAGGTGTGGTCTGTCCTTGAGCTTAAAATTAGTCTACTATAAGGGGGAGCCAGAATTCACCCAGAATTCCAGTTTGCAGACTTTCTCAAGCCCTGCCAATCTGACTAGAGTCTGTCTTGGAGCTCACTGCATTGGCATCCCAAAGGGAACCTTCTCTATAAGCCTTCTTCTAAAGGACAATCCTACTGTCTCTTGATTGGATGGCTTCAGTTCACTGTCTTTGGAATTTCCCTGCCACTCCTGTGGCTCTATGATGTGCCTTGCAGGCCACTGCATGAAGCCTGAGGTTATACTCCTTCCTGAGGATCCGTGCTTTACTGTGTCACCAACGCTGGTTGTTGTAAATTGTTTGTAGTTTTTCTGTAGTAAATAAATGTAGCTTGAGTTAGATTTTCTATGAGTATGTGCACAAGTAGAAAGGAATCAACGTGGTAGGAAGTATTTGAGCAGAGATGGAAAGACTCAGAAATGCCATGAAATGTGTGCTGTTTCTCAAAGTGTGATCAGTGGAGTCATCTGCAGCACTTCTGGCGACGTAGCTGCTTGGGCCTCATCACAAGCCTGCTTCATCAGTATCCCCTGGGAATGGCTTCTGACACTGTCTTTTTACATAAACACCCCAAGGCTTAGGTTCTTCAGTAATGGCAGAGTTACTGGTATCAGACCAACCCTCCCATAGAAAACAACTACCTATGCTAGGCAAATGATCAAGAACAACTACTTGAAGGCACCAAAGAGCAACCCCCAAACAGGCAGAAGTAAAGCTCAGAAGAATGAGCCATGTGGACAATGTCAAAGGCACTAGATAGGCTTTCAAGTATTACAGCTTGTCAGCCTCGGGGCAAGCCCCAGTTGACACCAAATAAGATGGCTAAAACTCAGTAAACTTTCAGGCACACCGGCTTGAATAACCAGAGGACAGAGTTCAGAGCTACCACAGCAACACCTGGAAAGTGAAGAGCCACATAGTGGGAGCCCCAAGCTCTGTGTATAACTGTTCTCATCTCTAGTTGGCCCTAGAACTGTATGTGTGTGAGACAGGCCCTTAGCAGCCCAGCTGAGGCTGAAGAACTGGACAAAGAGGCAGCTGTTGTCCCCCACAGGGAAGACCGAATTTGCTTGGGGTACAGCCAGACCAACAGACTATTCAAGCAGACAAACGGACACTGTCTCTTCCAGGAAGTATAACAGAATCCAGAGTCTCAACAGCATATCATTTACAATGTCCAGGATGATCCAAAGTTAGTAAACATAAGAAGAAAGAGGAAAACATTAATCCTACTCAAGAGCAATGGTAATCTGTGGAGATGAATCCCAATATGAGTGAGATGTTAGAATTAGCAGACAAGGATTTTTGTTTTTAAGTTTTTTTTTTTTTTTTTTAAGTTTTTTTTTTTTTTAAGGAATCTTTATACCTGGGGCACTTGGGTGGCTCAGTGGTTGAGCATCTGCCTTCAGCTCAGGTCATGATCCCAGGGTCCTGAGATCAAGTTCTGCATTGGGCTCCCCGCAGGGAGCCTGCTTCTCGCTCTGCCTATGTCTCTGCCTCTCTCTGTGTCTCTCATGGATAAATACATAAAATTAAAAAAAAAGCCCCCAACATGGGGCTTAAGCTCATGATCCTGAGATTAAGAACCACTGACTGAGCCAGCCAGGCACTGCAGTAAACAAGGAGTAGCTCTTTTATGCTCAAGGACCTAAAGGAATATGCTTGTAATTGAATAAATATGAAATCTCATCAGAGAAATAGAAACTATAAAAAGTGTACCACATGGAAATTCTGGAACTAAAACTGTATCTGAAGTAAAAAATGTACCGGATGGGTTTAACAGCAGATTGGAAAGGACAGACAAGAGAACCAGTTAAATTGAAGATGGAGGGTAGCCCGGGTGGCTCAGCGGTTTAGCACCACCTTCGGCCCAGGGTGTGATCCTGGAGACTGGGGATCGAGTCCCGCATCTGGCTCCCTGCATGGAGCCTGCTTCTCCCTCTGCCTGTGTCTCTGCCTCTCTCTCTCTCTGTGTCTCTCATTAATAAATAAATAAACTCTTTAAAAAAAAAAATTGAAGATGGAGAACTAGAAATGTACCAAATGAACAAACATTAAATAAGCACCTCATATGATTTTTTATGCCTATTCACGTTTTAGAGCTCATAGTTTAAAGTGAAATTTCTATACTGGATGGCCTCAATGCCCTCTGAGTTATGGAACCTAAGATTTCTGAGTGTAATATCTCTTTAATCTCAGAGGTGTATTAAATGGTTCAAGAGTCCACTCCTGGCCAGGGCCATGACCTAGGACTAAAGAGCTTTCTGGAGCACTCAGGTCATCAGATGAGGAATCCTGGTTTGGAGGGACATTAAGTACTTAAAAAAAAAAAAGAAGAAGAAGAAGGAAAGCCTTTTTTTAAAAAAACAAAACCACAATTTACATCAGCAAGAGAGAGGCTCTGTCCCTTGGGGTCAAATTACATAGTGTACCCTCACCACCCAACAGTTACTCCAGAATTGGCAATACTCTCGTTTTTAGTCTTTCATTCTTAAGGCCACAATTCCTTGAAGTAATAGAATTAATTTTGCTTTGTTCTACTTAAAAAAAAAAAGATGAATTGTTAATATCAAATACATTTTGAGGACATCATCTTTTTCTAGGTTTCTGGGCAGCTGCATATGTATGTGTGTCCTGGAAGTGAGCCTCAGTTTGTTCAGATCTTTCGTTAACAGAGGGTTGGAGCAGCTAGGAACGGGCCTCTGGGCCTCATGGCTCCTGAGCTTCAGGATCCATCCTGGTCCTAGACAACTCCCAGGGTTCTTGGTCTCTCTGCTCCAGGCCCTAGAGGCTCAGCCTGTTCTCGTCTTCTTTACTGTGTGTGGGGAGCCGCTCGAACTTGTTCTGCCTCCAGGTTTGTGCCCTGAAGCCTGGCAGTGACTGAGTCCTAGTCTCCTCAGTATATATATATATATATTTTTTAAAGTTTTGCAGTCCTGTACCTCTTTTTTTTTAATTATTTTATTTTTTTCATTTTTATTTTATTTATGATAGTCACAGAGAGAGAGAGAGAGGCAGAGACACAGGCAGAGGGAGAAGCAGGCTCCATGCACTGGGAGCCCGATGTGGGATTCGATCCCGGGTCTCCGGGATCGCGCCCTGGGCCAAAGGCAGGCGCCAAACCGCTGCGCCACCCAGGGATCCCTATTTTTTTTAGTGTGTAAAATACTTTTTATTGAAGTATAATATACATACAGAAAAGTACACCTATCACAAATATACAGCTTAATGAATGATCACAATTCATCACATCCATGTAACCAGCACCCAAATCAAGAAATAGAACATTCCCAGTATCCCAGAAGCCCTCCACCCTTCATGCCCACTAACAACTATTACCTCTCCTTAGGGATAACCACTATCCCAACTTCTAGCAACGTAAGATGGATTTGCCTGTTCTTGTGCTTTGTGCAATTGGAATCGTGCCAGTTGTACTGGTTTGTGCTGGCTTCTTTCTTGCAACGTCATGTTTAAGAAATTAATCCATTGGGCAGCCCGGGTGGCTCAGGGGTTTAGCGCCACCTTCAGCCCAGGGTGTGATCCTGGAGTCCTGGGATCGAGTCCCACATCGGGCTCCCTGCATGGAGCCTGCTTCTCCCTCTGCCTGTGTCTCTGCCTCTCTCTCTCTCTCTCTCTCTCTCTCTCTCTCTACCTCTCATGAATAAATAAATAAAGTCTTAAAAAAAATGAATCCATATTGTTGCATAGCTGTAGATCATTGGTTCTCCTTGGTGAGTAGTAGTACATTAAGTGAATGTTTCACAATTTGTTCTCTCTACTTCCCTTGGGTATGTGGATAGTTTCTAGTGTGGAGCTCTTAGGATAATGCTGCTGGGAACATTCTCATGGTGATCTCTTGGAGTCACACAGGCTTATTCCTTTTTAACAGTGTTATTGCTGATAATTTGTAAACCGGTAAAACAAAAATAACCACCATGAGGAAGTTGTTGAGCTGACAGTGTAGTGGGGTCGTTAGCTCACTACTTTTCAAACTGAATTATAAAGTAGGGGGTAAGGTTTACATTTTAAGGACATCAGCACAATAGAGAGTATCAGAAGACCTGGCGTGTAGTAAGGAGAAGCCTCGTTTCATAGACTTTTGTTATATAGTACGGATAGTTATGTAATGTGAGGGATGTATGTGTGCACATATAAATTGTTTGTGGATATATGAAAAATGTAATTCTTACTTTGCATCGTGATGAAAAGTTTGAAGTCTGCTATCTTGGCCTGTGATTTTTTTTTATAATATTTTATTTATTCATGAGAGACAGAAAGAGAGGCAGTGACATAGGCAGATGGAGAAGCAGACTCCCTGCAGGGAGCCCGATGCAGGACTCGATCCCAGGACCCTGGGATCACAACCTGAGCCAAAGGCAGACTCTCAACCACTGAGCCACCCAGGCTCTCCTTGCCCTGTGATTCTTAACTCCCTCTGCACTGGAAGCAGAAGTCCTGGTGTAGATTTGTGTCTTCAGCATGTGTCATGCTGGCAATCAGATTCACTCATCTTCCAGTCAGTGGAATCATGCTTAGAATAATTAGCCTCTTTTGATTCAAAGGGGCAGTTTCATTTCAGACCTCTAGGTTGCTGGACAGTTGCACTCACCACACTTGCCCAGGCCCAGAGTGATTCTTTCCCCTCCCAGCAGCAGAGTTGTTGGAAAATGACCTGTAAACACAAGTTGGCACTGATGCAGAATACGGCCTGAAGATGGGTTTTGGTTGGTCTATACAGTGCTTTGTTTTCAGTTACTTGCTTTTAATTACAAATCAGTAGATTTCACATAAAAATCCAAATTTCAGACCATTCTTGAGCTCTGAAGTCCCCACTGTGCATATGACAGGGCTATACTCCTCAGAAGCACTGTAGGTGACTAGAGCTCAGGCCCTCCAGCTTGCCACAGCCTGGGTCCCTGCACCCTTGCTTTACTTCTGTTAGCTGCCTGTATTCCTCGAGGCATGCTCGCCTCTGTCACTCCTGCCCTATGAAATGTGGGGGGAAGGCAGACTGGAGGTAAAAAAAATTGCTGTCCCCTCCCCTTAACCAAAGACAAGCCCATGGTGCCTGGGTGGCTCAGTGGTGAGCATGTGTCTTTGGCTCGGGTCGTTATCCTGGGGTCCTGCGATCGGATCCTGCATCAGGCTTCCCACAGGGAGCGTGCTTCTCCCTCTGCCTGTGTCTCTGCCTCTCTCTGTGTGTCTCTCACGAATAAATAAGTAAAATCTTAAAACAAAAAACAAACAAACAAAAAACAAAGACAAGCCTGGAGATGGCCATTTTATTTGGTGCCTGTCAGGAGTCAGACCCTCAGGCATTGTATTTTTGAGGGTCCCCCCCATTTTATCTTATTTAAAATGCCTCTGACGTTTTTTTTAATTCTTAATAACAAAGAAACTTGCAGTGACAAACAATAGTGAGTATAAGGCAATAACTGTTGCCTCTCATGAAAAGTTTCTTTATATTGTTTGATTTACTACCATGCATCTATGTTAGACTATTGTAGATGCTATGTAATGACATATATATTCACAATATATTATTATTACAGGAGAAAAGCAGGTTTCACAATATATTATTCACAATATATTATTGTGAAGGGTATTCACAATATATTATTATTACAGGAGAAAAGCAGGTTTCAGGTAATGAATATAATATAATCCCATTTTTAGGAAGGATTTGGTCTTCTTTTAGGTCAGGGGTCAGGAAGCTGGTTTTTGTTTGTTTGTTTGTTTGTTTGTTTGTTTTTTGGAAAGGGCCAGATAGTAAATATTTTTGGCTTCGCGGACCGTAGAGTCTCTGACACAACTCAGCTCTGCCGTCAGAGCATAAAAGCAGCATAGACAGTAAATGAATGAGCATGCATCTGTTCCAGTAGAACTTTACTTCCAAAAGCAGGCAGGTTGTCTACAAGTCATAGTTTGCAGGCTCCTGTTTTAGAGTATCTGAGGACCCAAATCTAAAGTGTCCAAGGTTTAGGAAATAGATGTCCCCTTGGAAAGGGAGAGATTAGAAACAAGCATTTTTACATTTATGTGTGAATGTCACCCACTGTGCTATCATTTCAAAATGATCAAAGAAGATCATTTTAGTTCTGCTGCTTTGTGTTCTCTCCCAGTGAAGCATTGCTTCAGGATGACAAGTCTCACGTCTTTGTCTCTGTCAATCACAGGGCCAGGACCTCAGCACAATTTCACCAGCAATCATCTTTGAATCAATGTTCCAGAATGCCGATGATACGGCAATTCCGGAAGATCCTCAACAGACAGGTTTGTGCCACAGACTCTCTTCCTGCTCACATCTCCGCACTGGGCAAGGGCGCTCCCTTTGTTGACACACTGATGCAGACACGGTGAAGTAGCATTTCAGTTCCTTTGAAAGAAGTATGCGTGGTGAGGGGTCCGGCAAGTGCGGGCCTCTTGTTCGATTCTATTTTTTCCTCTCCTTCCCTCAGCGAGAGTCTGTTTGAGGGCCTGTTTTTCCTAGCCCTTCAAAAGAAGAGGGTCTCCTTGAAAAGCATTTGTTGGCTTTCAAAAATGAGAGGAGCTGTGAGCTCTCTCTTCTTCTAATGCGATACCGTGCTTGTGAGTGGGCAGGATCTGCGAACGGCGTTGGATGCATAGATCCTTCTGTGTTTGAATGAAAATCTGTCCCTGAAGCTTCACAGCAGTCAGAAAGTATGTTCACTGGTCATGCCAAAAAAGGATGTCTAGTCTCTTTTCCAGAAAGGCCTTAGAATACCTTTTTTTAAATGGTGAAACCTATGGTAGCTCTTCACGTTTGTAAGGTGGGGTCACTTATGAAGCCTGGTGCTTCAACCAGAGTGGTCGTTAGATGGAAAGCAGAGAGCCAGCCTTCTGGGATGAAGGTATTGGCTCTAACGGTCTTCAGCTGTCTTTGCTATAGCCATGATGACTGTGTTTTGTGGCTCATGTAAGGCTTGGGATATGTATATATATTTCTATTTCTTTTTCTTGCCAGCTGCCTTGATTGAAAGTTTTAATGGTGATGCAGAGTCAGTCAGTGATGTTCCGCCATCCACAGGAAATTCAGCATCTTTATCTCTTCCACTTGTACTGCAGCCTGGCATCTCCGAGCCACCCCAGCCTCTACTACCAGCCTCAGCACCGTCTGCTCCTCCGCCTGCTCCCTCCCTAGGACCTGGTTCCCAGCAAGCTGCATTTGGCAACCCCTCTGCTCTCTTACAACCTCCAGAAGTGCCTGTTCCCCACAGCACACAGTTTGCTGCTAATCATCAAGAGTTTCTTCCGCACCCCCAGGCCCCGCAGCCCATCGTACCAGGACTTTCTGTCGTCACTGGGGCTTCGGCGGCGGCCCCAGCCGCAGCAGCAGCGCCCCAATCACAAAGTACTACTGAGCCCCTGCCAGCCATGGTCCAGACTCTGCCCCTGGGCGCCAACTCTGTCCTGACTCATAATCCCACCATCACCATCACCCCGACGCCCAGCACGGCCATCCTGCAATCCAGCCTAGTCATGGGAGAACAGAACCTACAGTGGATATTAAATGGTGCCACCAGTTCACCACAAAACCAAGAACAAATTGTAAGTATTCTGTCTAAATGGATCCACCAGGGTGAAGTATAATTACGTAGGTGACACGTCCCGAGCTTTGTTTCGTAAAGGAAAATGTTTACCGTATTTGCCCTGAAACCTGTGATTTGGCCTCTTGTCATTGTCCCTGTGATTGAGTGCTAGAAATCCAGGGAATGGTGTGCTGCATACCTATATAAGGAAGCAGTAAAGCAGCCCAGCACCAGCTAGGACAGCAGAGCAGTCCACTAGACTGCGGAGGTTTAAGAACAGTTTAAGAGAGAGGGTTCTTCTCCAAGGCTAGACCATTGTGAGGGCATGGTGGAACCCGACACAGCAGTGGCCACGACAGAGAGAGAGAATCATTGCCCCCAGGGCCACCTCTAGAGTAAGTTTCTATGCAAGTGTTTGGTCTCGATGATGAAGGAAGTGACTTGGTCATTTAATTAAATATATTTTGAGGGTCTGGTGTTCACCAGATGCCATGCATGATATACTCTTGGGGATACAAAAAAGTGGAAACAATGATATCTTTTTCATAAAAACTTACATTCTAGTTAAAGACACTAAAATGCCTCAAAGAAAGTTAACATTACCAGTAGGGAAAGTGCCAAATAACAAAAATGGTAATAAAAAAAAAAATAACAGCAGTGATTTATTGAACCCTTAGTATGTGTAAGGGCTCACTGTGCTGATTAAGCACTTTTTGAACATCATTACCTTTCATACATTATTTTTAGATTACCTTTTTTTTTTTTTTTTAGATTTTTTTTTTTTTTTGAAGGGGTAGTGCAGAGAATTCCATACACTTCCTGGCCACTGCCCCGCCCACCCCACCCCCAGCCAGTTTGCCCTATTAGTAACATCTTGCATTAGTCTGGCAAATTTGTTACAACTGATGAATCAGTATTGATATATTATTACTAACTAAATCCCATAGTTTACATTAGGGCTTACTCTTTGTGTGCACCATTCTGTGGGTTTTGACAAATGAATGATGTCATGTGTCTCCCATTACAGTATTCAGAGTAGATTCACCAACCTAAAAATCCCTATTCTTCACTTATTCATCCTTTCCTCCCTCCCCCTTGCCCTTAGCAACCAGTGATATTTTTACTTTTACATTTATGTGTGAATATCACCCACTGTGCTAACTAAGCACTTTTAAGTGCATTGTTTATTTAATCACAAGAATCCTAGGAGGTGGGTGTGATTTTACCAGTGGAGAGGTGAGGCCCAGAGAAGTTAAGTGACTAGATCAAGGTCACACAGCTCATAGGTGGCAGAGCTGGGATTTGAGCATAGACAGATTGATTGGTCCCAGAGCCTAGGCTGCTGACTGCTACCTCGTATTGCCAGATGAGAGGTGCAGAGTCGAGGCTTGTTGGGTGGCCATACAGGTCAGGTGAGCCTTGAGGTATGAGGATGATATAGGTGGAGAAAAGAACATATTAAGTAGGAGAATGTCTGGGTGAGTGTATGACGCTGTCAAACTGGAAAGTAGTTTAGGGCTAAATAAAGCATTTAGGTTCCATAGATCAGGTGCCAGCCACCTCTGGAGGCCACCTGGTTTCATGTTTAGATAGAGTCACTGGAAAGGCCTTTTTGGTGTTCTAATCCAATCTGCTCTGTGTCATTTTAATAATTGTTTCTTGGACCTGCCCTGGGGAGCTGCATGGAGCAGGTGTCTTTCCTTTTCCATATAATTCATTTTGTGTATTTAAATAGGGGTCTCATTTCTCCACCATTATTTTGTCATGTCAGCTCCTGTAACTTAGCCAGAAGCTTTCATATTCTTTCTACACTCAGCCTAGAGATGACTTTTCTCCCTCTTAAAGGGATAAAAGACAAAGCCTTTTTAAGAAAATACTTGAAGAAAGCAGAAATTCTGTAGCCAGTGTAACAGGAGGTGTTACCACAGTGAAAAAGGATGATCTCTGGGCCTGACGCTACGGTCCACCTCATAATAACATAAATAGGGCAAGAGGCTCACCGCATGCCGCAGGTTCTACAGGCATCCTCTCATCCACCCTCACAGGGGCCCTCTAGGAGGTCCTTTGGTTATCATCCCCGTTTTACCAATGAGGACACTAAAACTCTGAAGAAGTCAAATCATTTGCCTGGCCTTTACAACTAAGAGGTGGCAGGGTGTGGACTTGAGTCCAGGGCCCACCCTGGAGCTACTACCCTGTGTGGCTTAAAGCACACCGCTTGGGGCCTTCACGGGACTCTTGTGCCAGTGAGAGGAAGTCTTAGCCAGTCCTTAGTGTGCCACTGGATCCTTGAAGAGACCGAAAAACTTTCCAGCCTTGTGGAAGTATTGGGGTGTGGCAGCACTGGAGGGCTTTTAGGGAAGCTAGCCCTGGGGATCCCTGGGAGAAGACCACAGCTTGAGCAAGGCAACCTTGGTGGAGCCTTTGAGCAGTCAGAACCTACCGGAATGGGCAGCTGGGAGACAGCCAAGTAGTAGGAGACAAAACTGGCTGCATCGTCAGCACTGAATGTCAAACAGTGCAGTGACCTCATGTCAGAGCACAAACAAAACATCACTCAGTGCAAAAATCCTTGAACACTGAGGGTTTTCTGTCCTCTTGACTAGTACAATCGGGCAGGCTTCAGGTCTTTGGAGATCTGCCATACTTGAGTGGCTATAAATTGTGATTCCTCTTTTTTTCCCCCAGCAGCAAGCATCTAAAGTTGAGAAGGTGTTCTTTACCACTGCAGTACCAGTAGCCAGTAGCACAGGTATGTAATTGTGTGTTGGCCTTCAAAGAAAGTGAACTCTCTGGGCCCCTTAGGGCACAGTTAATGGTTGCTTTGCCCCAGATTTAAAAAACTCTAATTTGTCAGATTGTAATGTTTATTTATTAGAGTATTTCACATCTTCACAACTATTGGAAGTTAGCGTATCTACGGCATAAATGCTATATTTAACATTCCTTAAGGAGCAATGGTTCTTTTCTTCTCAGATATAGCTTTTAAATGTAACCAGAAGAAAGTTTGACTCGCAGTTAATGCCAAAGAGAGCAGCTGTTAATTCTTTGGACTCTTTTCTAACTACAGTAATGAAGAAATAGCATGTGGGTCAGAGACTCATAGAGTGAAATGTGCCTTTTTTTTTTTTTTTCAAACTATTTTATAGATTAAGAAATGGGGCCCTGAAGACTTAAATGACTCGTCCAAAATTGTCAGTGAGTTTGTGGCAGAGACAAAGCACTAGTTCTCAGGTCTCCTGATTCCCACTCTGTTCTTCTGTTCTCCTGTTCTCTGGTCTCTAGCTTTTTTTTGAGACACACAAAGCCTGTCTGATTTCACAGTGGGACTATGCAGAGCACACACACACGCACAGAAGAGCAGGAGAATGTGCATGAGCGCAAGGCTGACCGTGTACAGGGGGATTCCCCCCACCAACCATGTGTCTGAGCCTGGGGATGGGAGCATGAGGCTCTGGAGGAGCTTGGTCTCAGGCAGGCGAGACACAAGCCCCAAGTCCTACCCTGTGTGGAGAGAGGTGCGAAGGGAGGCAGTAGCTCCATGCATATGGTTGGGAAGCTCATGGGCCCATGGGCAGCTCTAGGTGTTAGCCTGCTGGAAGCAGCATCAGGAGAGGAGGGGATGAGCTGGGTCTTCAGAGAAAAGAAGAGGAAGTTCTCCGGAGAAACAGCCCTGTCTGGGGAGTTTAGGCAGAAGCAAGAGCTCATAGGCCCAGAGGTATGAAGAACACATGTCAGGGAAAGGGACACATATGCTGTGGCTGGCATGGAGGGGACAGGGCAGAAAGGCTGGAAACGAAGCTGGAAATACAGGGTCATCTAGATGGTGTGCCTGGCTCTCTAAGGACAAGGGACTTTGGCGTGGAGGGGATGGGGAGTGTCAGGCAACACAAAGCCTGGAGCATGGCATCCTTCCTTGTCACCATTCCTGCCTCCGAGGCACTCGGCACTCCCCTAGTCTGTACCCCCATCCCTCACGCCCCTGCCTGCGGCTACTTGAGGAGCAGTGTCTCTTGCCTCTCTCGCAGGGAGCTCTGTACAGCAGATTGGCCTCAGTGTTCCTGTGATCATCATCAAACAAGAGGAGGCGTGTCAGTGTCAGTGCGCGTGCCGGGACTCTGCCAAGGAGCGGGCAGCAGGCAGGAGGAAGGGCTGTTCTTCCCCACCCCCTGCAGAGCCGGGCCCCCAGCCTCCTGATGGGTCCAGCCTGAAGCTACCACCGCAGACTTTTTCCTCGCCCCCTGGCCCCCTGTCGTCCTCCTCTGCTGTACCCTCTTCCTGTGAGCAAAGCAGACGAGCAGAGACTCCTTCAGACCCTCAGACAGAAACGTTAAGTGCCATGGATGTGTCAGAGTTTTTGTCCCTCCAGAGCCTGGACACCCCGTCCAATCTGATTCCCATTGAAGCACTACTGCAGGGGGAGGAGGAGATGGGCCTGACCAGCTTCTCTAAGTGAAAGGGGGCCGCCTGCGCTCACCTCCAGCAGAGGAGGCCGAGCGGGAAGCAGAAAGTGTGGTGCCTGCCATCAAGGGGGGTCAGCAATTCGAAGGATGAAGAAATCTACTGTTTGAAATCCTCACCTTTCAGACGTATTTTCTTTAGTCATATCCCAGGAGCATCCATTTTAAGGAACTGATCTTTGGAGAAAAAAAAAAAAAACCAACAAAAAAAAAAAACAAAAAAAGCTAAGTTATAAATGAACTGTTTGGCTGCACTGTATGTCACTTTTGCTTATTGTCATGTGAACTTGGAAATTAAGGTTACTCGTATGCATAAACATTCGAAAAGAAAGGGTGTGGATTCCATCAGTCTGATGCTGCCCATCACTTGCACTGGGGTCTTCGTGGTTTGGGCAGCAGAGCTCAGTGGGTCGGCTGTCCCTCTGCCCTGTGCGACTTTTGAGTCTAAGGCTGAGGCGGAAGCGGGCACGGGAGGCCAGACCCTCACTCCACCAGAGGGGGCTGTGGCAAAGGCAGGCCAGACAGCTGTGAGCTGGACAGGGATTGGGTGAGGTGGTTTTGTTGTTTGCTCTTGCTGTCGGTGGAGCTCAGGGGGACTCTGGGACTCTGGCAGGTGTCATCCTGCAGCCAGCTGCAGCACAGTGGGTAGCTGAAAGCCTGGCCTGAGGCTGTGTGGACGATCAGGTTCTGGGGGGGGCGTGGGGGGCCCTAGGCGAGCTGTTGACTGCTGTTGATCCACGCGTGTGCAGAGCAGGCTCTAGCAACATTATCACAGTCTTTGCCTTCCTAAGTTCTTCCTGTCTCTTTCGGTTGGTGGCCAGGGCCGGCAGATTGCAGTGAATTTTTTGGGGGAATGTCCCTGTGTTGTCCTAGAGTGGACATGTGGCTTATGGCCAGTTGCTGGGTGGTGGTCTGCCTGCCTTTAATGGTATTTTCTTCTTCAGAGCAGAAGAGCTGCATTTTGCTTATCAGGAGAAGGTGCAGCTTTAAGGGAGTTTTTTGTTTGTTTGTTTTTCGGGTTTTTTTGTTGTTGTTTTCTTTCTAAGGCGGCATGTAATTGGCAGGCCAGGTGTCCAGGTTCCAGGTTCCAGCCAGGCTTTTGGTTGCCCCTCCCATCCCTGCCTCCCACCCCTCTGGATTTTGCATACAGTCTAGTACAGTGCAAAGAAGGATGTGACTTGCTCAGCTCAGCTTAGTCATGTGATTTCTAAACAAAAACAAAAACAAAAACAAAAAAAAAAACACAAAAAACAAAAACCATAAAAACGATGATCTTCTACTCAGGGTAAAACAAAACAAAACAAAAAAAATCCCCCTTCCACCAAAAAGCCTGAAATGTTGCAATAAGTTATCTCATTTGGAATGTTTCATTAAGTTGTGTTATAGGAAATTTTTTTTTTTTTAATTTGTGTGTAGAATGATATCCATCTGTCTGCCTTTGGCTCCAAGTCATTGCCTCTTTAAAATAAAACCTAAAATACAGTTCACACTAAAATGAAAAGTTTCTCTCAACCGGCTATATTAACATAGTCATGAGTGCTCAGCAGGCTCACGGAGCCCAGAAATGAGGCCTGAGGCCTGGCCCAGGGTGTAGACTAGGCCTCTGCCTCCAAGAACCCCTTCCTTCCCTGCCTTGAGCGAGGAACAGGGGTCCACAGACAGGACTGCTCTTCTGAGTCAGCAGGGTCAGGCAGAAAGCAGCCATAATTTTGCCTTCTTTTTCCATTCCCTAATGTAGAGAGATCTGCATGTGTCACTCTTCTGTTCTCTGAGCTATCACTCAGGGTCAGCCAAGACCATATCCAGAGCTGATCATTTATCTGGGAGCCAGAGGCCCTGCCTTGGACAGAATTTCAGGGACAGAGTTGGACCAGAGGGCAGAGGTAGTAAACGTTGTGCCTGCCACGAGGAGAAAAGGGTTTTCCCCGCAGGCAGCTGGTGGGAGCTTCTCCTTCTGGGAGTCTAGTCAGGAGAGTCCCTTTCTTTTTAGACCTCCTGCACTCCCCTCCCCGAAAGGCTGGTGGCTTTTGGTGCCCACCTGACCACAGCAGAAGTCGATAAGGCGGGAGGAAACTTCTGTTACCCCGGTGGCTTAGTCTTCCTGCACAACCAGTTGCTGAGCGTGGGCTGTCCTTGGCTGTCTCTGGGTCTTGCACCCATGGGAAGCTCTGAGGCAGGAACCTCGCTTAATTTCTAAATTAATTTGAAAGGGCAGAGCAACACGCTGGAGTCCCAGAGGTAGCTCGTAGCGGAGGGTGTGAATGACCTCCCCACATACCCATCCTAGGGGTACCTGGGACTCAGTTTCCTGGGAGCCAAGGTGGGAACAGAAGCCCAGGGCCATTGGACGTGGCGGTGGTTTCATTATCGCTTCTTTCCGGTTAGCCAGGGCTGTGCTCCTGCTGGGCCTTGCTAGGTCAGTGGCTTTTGTGCTCTCCAAAGATTGGCGGTGATGAAGAAGCCTCTTAAAACAGTATTTAGGCTGACAGGTTTTTCTAGTTGAAGTATCTGCCTCTTGAGGGTGACTCAAAATTATAAGGGGGACTATCAGGGCCAATTAGCTTTTGAAAAATCAGGAATGTGCTTAAAATGCTAGCGAGTGGTTGTGAAGAGCAGGTTTTTTTCCACAGGGCAGGCAGTCTTTCCTTCCTCTTCCGGTGCTCTTTCCCTCCCATCAGCTCCTGCAAAGCCTGGCCACTGGTGCCAGGGACGTTAGGGAAGAGCGGGCCACTGGCTAAAGTGGAATGAGCCGTCCCAGAGAGCGCTTTCCCAAGCCCAGGAACGAACCTGTGGTGAGGTTAGGGAAGGGCTGCAGACTTCGGGCAAGGTGAAACCAAGCCTTTTTTCTTCCCATGGTAACCTTAGCCATTTCCACCCGGTAGATGTCTACTTCCAGCTCCCACTGGCATCTCCAGTTCCACACCGCCCCTCTACATGGTGTAGTCAGCACCAGGGACTGGAGTTCACAGACTCAGGAGGGGTAGGGCACGGGCTGGCACCCTCCAACTGCCTTAGCGATTTGGGCCCTTCCCAGCAGGCAGGTGAGACATGGAGGTAGGATGGCCCTGCCTCTCCTGGGGGTGGGGGGGTCTGGCCAGCCTCGTGGGGGCATCACCAGTTTGGTGACAGGTGTTGGTGTCCTTTATTAAATTCCACCCCTTTCCCCTTAGAAGGAGATCATGGTACAAAGCCCAGGAGGGGCCTTAAGGTGTGAAGACCTTTCTGGGTAGAAGCCAGGGACTTCTCTCCACCACCTCTGGGAAAGTCAGTTGATTGGAGTTTTACCTTCAGGGTCAAGGCAGTGAGTGGACTGATGGGGGATCATGGAGGGTGGGTGGGTTTTCCTGAGAGACTTTGTATAACGCTGAATGTGTCCAGAGGGATGAGTTTGCAGAACCTCATATTGGTATATTAAAGAAATAATAAAATAAAAAAGCACTTTAGGTTATTTTATCTTTAACCCAATTGCTGCAATTTCTTTTGTGTGTGTGTGTATATATATATATATATATATATATATACATATATATACATATATATACTTTCCACAAAGTTTTATTTTTGCTCAGAATAAAAAGTTAAATTGAGGTGTGAAAAGAAAAGCACTTACCTTGGTGCAATATGTGTAGCTTGATGGTCGTTGTCCCATGTGGCCCTGGCCTGGCCGCGTTTTTTTCTGCTCAATCAGAGCCCCGTGCTGTGAGGCTGTCTATAGGGAAACACTATTATGCATTCTCAGCAACTGCTCAATCTATGCAAGCCTTCCCTGTGTGCCCGAGGGCGCCCCTCAGGCTCTCTGAAGAACTGCTGCGGGTCCTGTTTTCTTCTGCGGACTGTTGAGGCCCTTTCCCATCACTTCATGGTCCCTTGCCATCTTGCCCCGCCCTCACCATTACAAAGTGATGCCTGGAAGGAAGGGACAGGTTGTTCCTAGGTAGAAACCTGGCACCTTCTAGACTTTTGTATTTGTAATCACGTTCTTTGTCCTTAACATTAGAGACTTCCCCAGAGTCACCCAAACCATTGATTTGTGGAACTGCAACAGTATTGCCAGAGTTTACATTTTCCTCCACCACCAGTCAGAAATGTTTGGGAGACGGTGGTGGTAGGAGGGGAGCGGGCAGCATGAGCCATTTCCCTACTGCTCCCTTCACCACCCGTGTTGGCTCTTTAAGCAAAAAGGTCTCCAGCCTTCATTAAATCCAGTAAACAAAGCTGTTAGTAATCTGCTTTATCAACTTTCTTCCTTCCCCCATACTCCTCTTTTGTCTGGGGTGGGGGGCCCCCTCTCCCCATTCTATCTTCAATTCTCAGGCTACTATAGAATAGAGAAGTTTTGAAATAACACTTCAGCCAAAGCAGAAAAGATTTCCACAGATCAATATGCAAACGGTCCTCCTGCTGTGACATCGATGGGAAATTGTCCATTCCCTAATATTGGGGGTGGGGGTGGGGGGAGGCGACAAAACTGAATTTTGCCTAGCTCTGGTTGGTAGTCAGTTTAGCCTGTTTCCTCTTGCATGTTTTTGGGGGACAGGGAGAGGGTCCCGTGTCTCCTTTCACGCCCTTGGGGTAAGCTGATGATCACTGTTGGGGCATTTCTCACTGTTACCCTGTTCCGGAGGGCTTCTCAGTCTGCACTGAAAAATGCAAATTAAACTGGATCTCATGTCAATGTGTACATAGTACAAGCTTTTTTTACTGGAAGCAAAGTTTAAAACCACACACTGCCCTTTTGGTGGTGTTCCTGCTGGGCCAAAAATTGGGTGATAATGTAGTGTCACTTTCTCAGCTCAATGCAGTTTCTACTCTTTTTCTTATGGGAAAATTTTTCATAAAACTTTTTTTCACCAAAACCCAGGGGTGTTTTTTGCAATATCCTTGTTATCCTCGTAGTGGTGCCAAGTCAGAGGCCTCTCTTGCCCTTCTCCCACGTCCTTAGGCCTCCCCAGGGCGCCTTTGATTCAACAGTCTACTGTTGTGTTTTGGAGAATGTGAGGGTGGAGGGGGGGGTCAGAGTTCAAGGTGGCTGTTACCTTTCCCTGTCAACTCCTCCTAGACCCTTTTGGGGGAAGGTGGCTGGAAACAGGTTTTTGCTGAATTTCTGGCTCACATCTGGCCAGGAAAGGCAAGACCCACAGACAGCCTTCTTTTTTTTTTTTTTTTTTTTTTTTTTTTGACACACACTAGTAGTCATTGGCCGGAGGTCTTGGTGACAGTGTTTTAAAATCTCAAATTGTTTTATTTGGATTATGTAAAAGCCTATCAAGTTTATTTAAGTGTGAAACATGGGAACAACGGACTTCCACTGAGCGATATGAAAACGTTACAGGTTCAGTACTTCCAAAGGAAGAAACCTCCAAACCCAAAAAAAGAGTAAATATGAATTTGTATTTTTGAAGAATGTGAAATAATGGTGTTTGCTTAATTGCTCATTTTGTATAAACTTAATATTGTACTTTAAAATATCTGCTAAGAAGTGAAAAATTTAACTTTTTGGAATTGAAAAAGCAATATTAAATACTAATGAAATCCTAATTAAATGCTTATTTAAATCTGGTAGTATCTGTGGCATTTCTTCCCAAACCCTCCCATGGTTGACAATTTCAACCCACACCCACCCCCGCACCCTCCCCCCCTCCCCCCAGGTGAGTCTTAGGAGACAGAAAGGAAAGGTCCATGACCAGGAGAGTCTGCAGGTTTCCTTTTAATCAAGGCTCTGCTAAAAGTGTTTTGTGGGGCCGGGAGCCCCCAAAGCATGAAATGGACATGTAACACCACTTGGATCCCCCAAAGCAGGCCAGGCCGCTCTGGAGAGCGCTGCTGGTCTGCCCAAACCCGGGTAACCAGCCTGGGTGTTCGCTGGCGACATTCCAAAGCTCAGCACTGCCTTCAGCCAGGATGAAGTGGGAGTGAACCCAGCCGCCAGCAGAGCTGCCACCCCAGGCCGAGAGCCAAGTACCAGCCGCTGCCAGTGAAGACTGGCCCCTTTATTGGAGGGGGTTGTCCGGAGTCCAGCGGCCAGCCCCGGGAGGGAGAGAGAGAGGTCAGGACGCCCGTCAGGGATGGTCAGGGCTCCGCAGCTCCGTCGCCTGCATCCTTTGGAAAGCCACCGCGGGCGGAGACGGCCGGCTGCGGAGGCGCTCCGGGCTTGGCTGACACGCTCTGGTGGGAACAGAAAGGAAAAGTGAGGCTGGGAGGCAAGGCCTCGGCTTAGGCCCCGCCAGGACGCAGGCCACGGGGCCCGGGACGGCACTGAACTTTTTCGCAGGCCGTCGCGCAGATGAAGGGAGGTGGGGGGGGGGGGGAGAGCAGCGGCGGGGGCAGCGGGGGGGGCAGCGGGGGGCGCCCTTCCACCACCCGCCCCCGGGCAGCCCAGCCCCGCGGGGCCCCCGCCTCCCAGGCCCGGCCCGGGTGGGCGCCGACCCCGCCGCCAGCCGGCTCCGGGCGCCGCCGGCCCAGCTGCCGCAGCATCTCCTCGCAGGCGGCGATGGTGTCCAGGAGCTGCCGCTGCCGCTGCTCCACGGCGTCCAGCAGCTGCTGCGCGCGCTCATCCCGGGGCGGCGGCGGGGGCGGCCTCCCGCCGAGCCCCAGCCCCGCCTTCGCGCGGTCCACGCCGGCAGCCTCCCTGCCCGGGAGAGAGCGACACACGCACGGTCAGCGCCGCGCTCGCGCTCGCGCTCGGCCCGGGCCCCGTCCCCCCGCCCCGACGGGCCCGCTCTCACCCCCGCGACCAGTCTGAGCCCGCGCCCCATTCCATCTCCGCCTGCGCGGCCCGACCACCGCCCCCCTCTCGGCCGCCCCCCTCCCCAGCGCCGCGCTCGGGCTCCGCACAGCCGCGCCCCGCCCCGTCCCCACCGGTCTCCTTCAAGCCTCCTGGGGGTCGCGGTCCCTTTAAGCGGCCCGGCGCGGGGGTGGGGCCGGGCCGCCGCGGCCGGAAGCTGGCTGGGCGCGTCACTTCCTCCCGGAAGCGGGCCCGGGCGGATGTCTCCGGCGCGCCGGTGCGGGGCGCTGAGGGCCGCGGTGGCTGCCGGCGCGGGGCTGAGCGAGGGGCCGGCGGGCTCCGCGCGGAGGGGCCGCCTCCTGCGCGCGCCGAGCCGGCTGCTGCGGCTCCCTGGGGGCGGGGCCGTGCGGGCCGCAAGCCCGGAGCGCGCCGGCTGGACCGAGGCGCTGCGGGCCGCCGTGGCCGAGCTGCGCGCCGGCGCCGTGGTGGCCGTGCCCACCGACACGCTGTACGGCCTGGCCTGCGCGGCGAGCTGCTCGGCGGCGCTGGACGCCGTGTACCGCCTCAAGGGCCGCAGCCACGCCAAGCCGCTGGCCGTCTGCCTGGGCCGCGTGGCCGACGTCTACAGGTGAGGCCGCCGCGACCCGGCCCCGCTGGGGGCGGCCCCGCGGGAGGGGCTTCCGGTGACAGGCCCGGGAGACCGAGGCGCGGGGAGCGGGAGGGGCTCGGCCGGGCTCCCCCCGGGGGGGGCGGGGGGGCGGGACCCGGTACCGGAGATGCGCGCCCTCCAGCTCCTCCAGCCCCTCCCGGGGCGCTTCTGCGACCGCGCGCGCGGCGGGGCGGGGCGGGGCGGGGCGGGCTCCCACGGCCTGAGACACGCGCACGCGCACGCACACGCGCACGCACGGCGGAGGATGCAGAGCACGCCCCGGGACTCGGCGGCGCCGCGCAGGACCCCCGCAGCGTGCGACCCGGCCGCCGTGGGAGCCCGCTGACCCCTGGAGCCCCGCCGTGTCAAACCCCCCGGGGAGCTGGAGAGCGGAGACGGGTCCCGCACGGCCCTGGACAAGGACCGGCACTGACCCTTCATCCCCCGATCTGTGTTTTCCAGGTACTGCCGCGTGAGCGTCCCCGAGGGACTCCTGAGAGACCTGCTGCCGGGCCCCGTGACCCTGGTGTTGGAGCGCTCGCAGGAGCTCAATCGGGACCTGAACCCCTGCACTCCTGTGAGTCGCATCTTGAGCTCTTGCATCCCGCCCCCCACGGCTGCCATCGTCCACACGCGACCACATGCATCCACACGCGCCTGCCAGAGCCGTTTCCCCACCCCTTCCCGCCTCTCCTGACCCTCCTGACCCTCTGCGCCGCTCTTGTGTCCCAGCTTGTCGGCGTCCGCATCCCGGACCACGCCTTCATCCAGGATCTGGCCCAGGTGTTCGGGGAACCACTCGCTCTCACCAGCGCCAACCTCAGCTCCCAGGCCAGTTCTCTGACCGTCGAGGTGAGTCACCCGGTCCTCCCCGCCTCCGCCAAAGCATCACCAGGCCACACACACACACACACACACACACACACACAGTTTTCTCTGAACCAGCCGGGTTGATGGTTCACTGGGGTGCCTCGCAGGAGGCTCTACCCATTTGGTCCGACGGTGGGAAGTCTGTACGGTTGGCACAGGGTGGGGGAATCCAAATTGAACTTGGAAAGGTTTCGTTAAAGTGTTTGAGAGGTGACAGGGAGAATTTTTTTTTTCCTACTGCCTTTTTTTTTTAAAAAGATTTTATTTATTTATTCATGAGAGACACAGAGAGAGAGACAGAGACACAGGCAGAGGGAGAAGCAGGCTCCATGCAGGGAGCCCCATGCGGGACTCGATCCCGGGACTCCAGGATCACGCCCTGGGCGGAAGGCAGCACTAAATCGCTGAACCACCCAGGCTGCCCCCTACTGTCTTTTTAATAATTAAAAAAAAAAAAAAAAACTATCATGTTAAGTGTAATTTTTTCCACCCACCCCCCCTTTTGTGGTGGTAGCTGTTTGAAAAAATAGTTAGGCAAGAAGTCTTGACAACAGTGCTGTAAAGAAAGTTCCGGCTCTGAAACGTTAAATCCTTGACCCAGGGACTCCCAACCCCATTGTCTTCCCTGGCTACCAGTCTAGTCAGAGAAAGGATCATCCTAATTCAGTCTTGAACGCATAGCTTGGGGGGGAAAAAAAAAAAAAAACGAGAACACAAAGAAATGTCACCCACCACACATTTTTCTTCTTCCTGAACTTGAATGTAAAATATAGCACAGTGATGGGGTTTTCCATGTCCGGACCTAGAGAGCAGCTTCAGGGGCCTTAGAAAGTGAGAGCCCAGCATCCTATCCTGTCCTGGGCCCGCAGGCTTTACCTGGGCCCCATGGTTATGCCCGAGGCAGTGGGGTTGGGGTGGGGGTGGGGCTGTTCTTGGCTTGTCAGCAAACAGTTGACCTGTCCAACGCAGGAACTGGTGGTTATGATCTTTCATCCCAAATGCCCAGGCCCAGCCACCGCTTCAGGGTTTCCATGAGTGGTGGTGCTGGGGAGAGTGGGCGATGCTCTCACACAATTAACAATTCAGTCCACGGTTTTTGGGGAGGGTATCCTTCCTGTAGCCCAAAGATTGAGTGCTGGTGCCATGCACGTGGTAGAGTCCGTCCTCCGTGTCTTCCTCTCCCTATCCTTATCCAGGGTTCTCGTGAGATCTAGGATCACAGTGTCCTGGATGAAGTAACTTGCATGCAGTGACACAGAAATTTGGGTGAAAGTTCAGGGTAGAGCCTACATCTTTGGACACCCGCCCAGGACTCCGGTCACTGTACTTCTACATCTCCAACAGGAGCCCCATGTGGTTTCCTCTTGGCAGAAGAGAATTTTTGTTAAACTCTAGATAGGTGTTACTTGAGGTAGTAACCTGGGAGGGCTCCAAACCTCATAGGATGCCATGTCCTCGGTGCTCAGGCTGTGTCCTTGGCACAGCTGACCTTAACTGAATGAGGTTCCTTCCCCTGCTTAGAGGGAGATGCCTCCTGATTTAGAAGTGTGCGGCCTCCGTCTTCCTACGAACACCGTGTGTCGTATGACATCACTACGGACACCAGGGGTAGTGTCCATGCTCTTCCTCTTCCTCTTCTCAGGAGTTCCAGGACCTCTGGCCTCAGTTATCCCTGGTCATTGACGGGGGACCCATTGGCGATGGTCAGAGCCCTGAGTATCGTCTGGGCTCAACTGTGGTTGACTTGTCTGTACCTGGAAAGTTTGGCATCATTCGTCCAGGCTGGTAAGTCTCTGCTGTGGCATGGGGATAGAATTTCAGGAAGGTTGGGGCGTGGGGGGTGGAGTGGGGAGGAAAACTTAACAAAATAAAGGTTGGCACTCCTGCCTTGTCTGGAGCGGGGTGGGCAGGTTTGGAGAAGTGGTGGATGGAGGGGACTAAGTTTGCTGGTGTTTGCTGGCTTTTTGAGGATTCAAAGGATTCATCAAGGGTTTGGGGAAGAGAGCATAGTCAAGACCAGAGAATTTAGAGGTCGCTGATCGCCAGACTCTGGTGGGCTCAGGGCTTTGAAAAGTCAGATTTTAACTGCCCTTGGTTTCTTCCTCAGTGCCTTAGAAAGTACTACAGCCATCCTCCGACAGAAGTACGGGCTGCTCCCCTCACACGGATCCGGATCCTGCTCGTGACCTCAGGAAGAGGGAGGGCCGGAGGACTGGTGCTGGACACTATGTGTCTGTCCACTGGGGACTGGCAGGGTCTCATTGACAGAGGCCACTGGGGCTATAATGTTACTAGTCTGACTCTTAAAAGCAACTTCTCTTTCTGAACACTGTAGACCAGGCTCTCACGCCTGGTGGGGGAGGTCATATTTATTATCTTTATCTGTAATTTCCTGTATCAGCCAAAAGCTAACTAGAGACTATATTTGAGAACATTCCTAGGATGGCCTTGTTGTAATAAGTTTCTTTTTTTTGGAAACTTTTTGAAAGATAATTTGAGGCACAGATTCAAAGTCCAGTCAGAGCACCCCCTGGGGGGTGGTGGTGGCTTTTAAGGTCCAAATCCGCCAGAGCACCAGCTGGTGCTGGTAAGAGCCTCCAGTGACCAAAGGCATATGTTTGGGTACCTGAAGCTGGAACCAGAGTAGGATAAAGACTGTTGAGCCGCAGGCCCGACACGATTTCCTCTGAACTGGAGAGGCGGCGGTAAGGCCTGGCGGAAAGAGTCATCGCTTCAGACTACGGGTGGGAAGTGAGCTCAGTTATAACGGTGTGGGGGTGGGGAAGTCCAAATCAAAGAATGCTGGAAAACAAATCTCTACTATTCTTTCCAGCCAGTGGCTTTTTTTCTTATTTATTCATAAAATAAATTAATGAGTTATGCCTGCAACACCTTTATTTGAATCCGGTATGTACTCAGAAGCCTGTATCTCCATTCACATGTGTACCAAGTGTTAAACAGAATGATTCTTGGCTATTTGAGCCTTATTTCTCCTTGATAGAAAATGTTCTGTAAATAGTTTATTTTTCTTCTTTTGAATTATTTCCCTAGAGCAGGATTACAGGGTCAAAGTGTAAGAATGTCTCTATGGCTCTTGCTACAGATTAGCCTTGGAAAGAACTGATCAAGCTGCAGTGAATGAGAATTGCTGTTCCTGGCTCTGAACTTGCCATAAGTTTAGTATTTTTCCAAACCATGTATGTGTGAAATGAAGCCCCAGTGTTTCTCCGTCCTGGAAGGTTCTGCAGGCCACGGTCCAGTGCTGTGCTCCTGCCCCGATCTGCCCTGTCATCGGTGGCATTCAGTGCCTATTACCTAACTAGAGCTGGGGGTCCCGTGGTAATCCGTAGGCCCCGCTTCCTCCCCTCCTGCCTGGCACCCTGGTCCCACAACTAGGATTCAGGCTGGAGCCCTTAAAGTAATGCACATATTTCAAGTAGCTCCTTTTTTTTTTTTTTTTTTCCAAGTAGCTCCTAAATCTTGCCAAGAAGGTATCCCAGGGCCTGTTTCGAGGGCCCCTGCGAGTATATTAGTGTATTTGTAAATAAGCACTGGTTTGTTAAGCCTCCCCTCTAAAAGTCTTGCTTACGCTTCTCATTTCTTAAGCAAACTCACTCTTTGTGTGCTGCCCCTGGCCAGCTCATCTCACGTGTCAGTTTGTCACAGCATTTGAGGGAGAGGAAGGCTTGAAGAGAACAAAAGGAATGCTTACTTGAGAATACCACGTCATATTTAATTAATACAAATCACAGTAGCACTGAAAATGGCTCTACTGAGTGGGCCTCATTCAGTTTAGGCAGCTAAAGGGAGGGAGGATGTCCTAGTCCTCTCCCTGGAGCTAAATGGTCATCTGGGGAAATGTGGGCTCTGGGGCACAGAGGTATTTTCTCAGAGGAACAAGAACTGAACTCCCAGCACTGGGCAAAACTGCGAAGAGGAAAGACTGTGCTCAGGTACTAGCTACAAGGCCACGCCAAATAAGGAAAGCTGGATCCTGTAAGCTTCTGGAAGAAAGGAACCTTCCCAGGTCAAGTTTCTCCCTAGTGCCTAGCACATAGTAAGGTGCTCCGTTAGTATGTGTTTAATGAATGTACGAACGCTCAGGATTATTTCCTGATCATTGTGTTCAGGAGGCTACTGGGAAGGGCTCAGTTTCCCTCTTGGAAGTCTCAGATAACGGTTCCGTCACTTGGAGAAGACGGACGCCAGGGGAAGAAGGCTGACGGAGCAGGGCGCGCGCGAGCCCAGAGCCCTGACCTCCCGAGAGCAGTGACCTGGTGACGGCTACCCAGCGCCCACCTGCTGAGGTCCAAGCTCCAAGGGATTATCTTAAAGTGTTAAGGACAGGATGTGGAGCGGCCCTGGGCTGAGGCCAGTCACCTGCCAGCCTCTGGGACCCCACCTCATTTCCCGTCACTGCAGAGCATCCCAGCGCCCGCTTGCCGAGAAACCAGCTCCGTTCCACACGGGCCCGGGCCTGATGGCCCACCCAGAGGTGCCCTGTCGCTGACCTGGAGACGGTCGAGTGCCTACAGCCTCGGCCGAGCCCCACGCGGTGACCCCTTCCGGCGAGGCCAGGACGTTGGCTCCTCACATCAGCCATTGCTCTTTCTCCTTGATGAAGTGCTCTGCCCAGCGGCGGGTCAGCTCCAGGTACAGGCTGGGCTGGTGAGGCAGGTAGTCCAGATACAGACGTGTCGGCGTCTTCTTGGGAACGGCCTTCTCGATCTGGGTGCCCTCGTGCCATTCGTTGAACGAGGTGATGGAGACGATCTCGGGCCTCACCATCAGGGCCGCCTGCAGGGCCGTCTCATAGTACTTGCCGTTGACCCTGTTCCGAGTATTGTGGTTGTTCCAAGGCCGGATGCTGGTGTCAATGTAGCCAGGCCCCACGCTGGGAATGAACAGGAGGTTGTTGGCATCACAGAAGTTCTTCACGGCTTTCCAGTTCTGGTGGGAGGAGCCGAAGGAGAAACCGTTGGAGGCGAAGTAGGTGTACATGCCGTCAAACCCGGCAGCCAGGATGTCGTGAGTGTGGCCCTCCTCCACCAGCAGCGCGATGAAGACCCCGTCATAGGGGGTGTTGCGGATGGAGTGGGGCCCGTTGGGTGTCAGGAGGTGGGCCCAGGCCTCCGGGGATGTCAGGTATGAGTCGTAGATATAAAAGAGTGGGAGGCTCTTACCCATGCTGTTCTTATAGCGGTAAAACGCACCGTGGGAGCCATACCTGAGGAGCGGGAGGGAGGAGAACATGAGCCGAGGCCTGGTGGGGGTGGGGGCAGCGGGGGCAGTGGGCACAGCTGCCGGACGAGCCCCCAATCAGATCCTTCCCGATGCCCAAGGTGATCCTGGATCCAGCCAGTCCCCGCGTTGGACGACTCCTGCCTCTGAGCTAGAAGCTAGCGCCCACCCTCCTCCCAGCTGCCTTCACTCGAGCGAGCCGCAGCACGCCACCTCCCCCTTCCACTGGGACGCAGCAGCCACCGAATCGGTCTCCAGGCTCCCGTTTCTGGCTCCCTATAATCCACTCTTTCTAAGGCGTGAACCGGGTCCTGAACCGGGTCCGAAGGCTCCCTACCGAGGCCTGCAAGGCCCCTCCTACTTGGTCTGGCCCAGCCCACCCCCATCCCTCCTAGCTCCCCGTCTCCCCACACCAGCTACACTCGCCTTTTGTTCTGCTGCCAAACCTGCCCCATCATGGGCCTTTGGATCGACAGCCCTCGGTCTGGAATTTTCTGCCTGCCCCAGATCAGGCAGAGCTGAGCCTTCCTTCAGGTGTTAGCTCACAGGTCATCTCAGAGATGTCTAGCCCCCATTCTCAGGCGTGCTCTAACAATACCCTGCTCTACTCTTTATTATTACTTTCTCACAGTGTGGGCCAACTATTTGATTTTTCACGTGGAACGACTGCTTCACTGCATCCACACCCTAGAACGCAAACTTGCTAGCCCTCCCCAATCCTGAACGACTGGGGCTTAGGACGGTGCCCGGGCACCTGAGAGCTCTCAGATATTTTTTTTTTTTCAGATATTTTTTGAATGAACGGATGAGAGCTGAGAGCACTGTCCCAGCCCCTTTCACATATATTAACCCGTGGAACTCTCACAAGACTCAGGTTAACAGGCTGGCATCACGTGACAGGTTGGAGACAGCAGACCTGGCATTCACACCCAGGTTGCCGCCTCCAAGCCTCACGCTCTGTTACTATGAAGCAGCTGCTGGGGACACAGGCATTCTGCCCGGGTGTCTCTTGACCTACGCCTCGAAATCTATCCCCGCCCCCTTTTTGATCCCTATCAAAATCCAGGTCCCACAGCAGCCTTACGTGTCAATGATGTACTTGATGTTGTCATGCAGCGTGATGTCATCCCGGCCCTTGTAGGGTTGGATATGGAAGGCCACCTGCCACAAACAGAGGAGGGACCGGTCAGGTGAGTCTCTGCCCAGGGGCCACAACCTATTAAGGCTCATGCTCCACTAGGGTTTTGGGGAGAAGGCCTGGCAATGGTGGGCATAACAGAGATAAAAGCAGCCACTGCCCTCAGGGCCAAAAAAAAATGGGCAAGAAGCCTGGCCACTTCCCACAGGAGGGCATCTGGGAGTCCTTCTGGGATGTCCCTGGGTGGTGAATATGTTTAAGCTTAGGTGCCGGTCCCACATGATTGGCATTAGCTGTCTGAAATGATGGGAAGAGGTGTGCTGAAGCTGTGTTGATGGGCAAAGGTGCCCTGATCTGTTAAACGTGTCGGTGATGGGCTCAGGAACACCAGTGGGGCTCCCCTCTGCTGTTTCTCATCTCCACAGGAGAGGGGAATGAATTATTTGGTTCATTTGGGGAAATTAACTGGACTTGCTTAGCTCAGCTCCATCATTCCTCTTGAATGTGGCCTGTACTCTACTCCTGGAGGCCCAGCGCGGCCTCCCACTGGGGATCCGAGGCTGGAGTTCAGTTTCTGGGCCCATTTGGCCCTTGCCTGCCCTCTAATCTGGACTCAGGGTCTCCAACCTAACCTCTATCACAGTGGTATTTATTCAGTCTCCCATTTCTCCTCTATTTAGTTTCCCCAATTCTCCCCCCCCTCCCCAGAATTCAAGAAAAGAAGAGTGACAGGTGCGACTGGTTAGAACCCCACCCCCAACACCACACCTGCTGCGTATTTGCATACCTGGGCTAAGGTGGAGAGCCAACCTTGTGGGCAGAGGAGGAGAAATCTCCAGAACGGGCCAAAGAGCACGTATGCTGTTGGGGACTCACCTGGATGTTGTACTGATGGGCGGTGTCGAGGATGGCGGGTACCAGGTCGTCTGAGGGCTCCCCGTTATCATCAGCCATGCCAGGCGGGTACCAGGACAGGACCAGGACGCCTGAGACACAACAAAGAGGCTACTTCAGAGACGCACAGTACCCTGTGCGTACCCTGCAACAGAGCTGTGTTTCCTCACAAACCATCTGCACCTGCAAAATGGTTTCTGAGTGAAACCTTGGGCGAGGCTCCTGCCGGGTCCCCCGCCCGCCCTCCCCCCCGCAGGTCGGATCGGAGCCCCGCGTCCCGGAGCTGTCCACGCCTGCGGTGCTGAAGCGCCCCGGGCCGGCAGGGAGCCCGAGGGGGGCCGGCAGGATGGGCCTTCCGCTTGCCTCCGCAAGAAGTAGAACAAAAGGAAAGGAGTGGATGATGCCACACCCATCTGGTCGCCACAGTCCTAGCTCTAGAGAAGAGGGGCCCCGCTGAGGTCCCGCAGGGAGAAGAGCGCCAAGCACAGGTCATGTTTTGCTTCCATTCGGAAATAACCTTCGTCTCAACCATCTGCCTCTTTGGACTGTAAAGGCGGGAGGGACAGATAGCCTCTGTGCTATTCATCTGTGAACACCTCCCACCATTGTCCCTGCCATTCGCCGCCCCCCCCCCCCTTCAGTAGCCAACTCTAGATACCTGGAAATGTGTTCTAACACCCAGCGGAATCCAGGGGCACAGTCGGAAAGGAGTGAGCCTCCCCCCTCCCCTCCGCGGAGCCTGCCTGCACACAGAGGCTCCCAGGGACTTCTTTTCCAGCAGAGAACTTGAAGAAAAGCTCCTGCCCCCCCCCCGCCCCCCATGCCAGCAGCCCGGCCCCGTGCAGGTCCGCCGGGCAGCGGGGGCCAACTTTCCTTTCTGCAGCCAGCAAAGGCAGCAAGGGCTGGGCCCTGCCCCGGGCCTGGAGCGGGGCTGCTCTGGCCCCGCGGCTGCAGGACCAGGGCGCCCAGTCCTCACCGGCCGGGCCCGAAGGCCGAGAGACCATGAAGACTTGCTCTTGCTCCTCCCCCTGCTGTCCCCACTCGGGACAGCTCGGGACAAACGCCTTCTCCCCCGGGCCTCGCGGAGGCCGGGCCCCCGGGGCGGGGGCGGGGGCGGGGCGGGGCGGCGCCGCGTGGGAAGCTGGAAGCCGAGGAGGGGAGCGAGCAGGGCGCCAGGCGCAGGGCTGGGCGGGGGGCGGGGGGCTGGGGCCAGGACCCCGGGCCGGGCCGGCCGGGGCGGGAGGGACTCACCGATGGCGGCTTCCCGGAGCTGGGTCATGTGCTCCCGCAGCACGTCGGGGTCCCGGGAGCTGTAGGGCCCCAGCTCCGGGTAGAAGCTGGAGCCCAAGTCGTCGGGGGGGCTGTGGCGGCCGCGGGGGTAGCTGGCCGAGATCTTGGGGTCCCAGTGCGGCACCATGACGTGGTCCCAGTGCACGTAGCGGCCCTCGCGCCGCGGGCTCCCGTACCACGAGTAGTAGAAGGCGTGCAGGTCCGAGTAGACGCGCGGGCCCGGCCCGGGGGCGGGCGCGGCCTCCGCGGGGGCCGGGCCGGGGGCGCTGGCGGGGCCGGCCGTGCGGGGCGGCGGCGGCGGCGGCGGGGGCGCGGCGGGGGCCCCCTCCGGGCGCCGCTCGAAGGGCGCCAGCTCCAGGCCGGGGCCCAGCGCCGGGAGCCCGTCCGGGGCCTTGAGCGTGCGCAGGCCCATGAGGGTGCCGAAGGCGAACAGCAGCACCAGGAACAGCGCGATGCAGGCGCGGCGCCGCCGCCGGGCCATGGCGGCCCCTGCGCTCCCCCGCCGGCCCTAGCGCCCCGCGCGCCGCGCCATGGCCGCCCGCCCGGCCCCGCGCGCCGCCCCGCCCGCCCGCGTCCCAGGGAGACGGCGGCGCCGAGCGCGCCGAGCGCGGCGTGGGCGGCTCCCGGCCTCTCCCCCGCAGTGCGGGCGGGCTCGGCACACGGGGTGCGGGCGGCGCAGGCCGCGCGGCGCGGGGGGGGGGGGGGAGCGGGGCGCGCGTTCCCGGGCCCGCGGCGCGGGGGCCTGGGGCGGCCGCAGGGCTCGCCGCGCACTGGCCGCCTCCGGGCCCGGGGCCGGGGCGTAGAGGCTCCGGGGGGGCGGGGGGGAGGGGAGGGAATGCCCCCCTTCCGGAGCCCAGGGGGAGTGGGGGGGCCGCAGGGGGCAGGGTGGGGACGAGCGCCAAGGTGTCCAAGGATCCCCTTACCTCCCCCCCTCCGCTGACTTCAGTGTCACCCTCCTACTGATCCCAGGGCCCCCCTTCTTTGCACTTCTTTGCACCCTCCTACTGATCTCGGGGACCCCCTTCTTTGCACCCTCCTACTGATCTCGGGGCCCCCCTTGGCACCCTCCGTACTGCTCCTGGGGTCCCCCTTCTTTGCACTTCTTTGCACCCTCTGTACTGATCTCAGGGGGCCCCCCACCCGGGTCCCTGGGCCCCCTCCCACTCCACATGCCAGGCAGCCTGGGAAAACCCTGGGAATCCGCCACTACGGACGCGGCCTAGAGCGAAGGAGGAGGGAGACCGTGACTTGCACAAAGTCACACGGACCTGGCCCAAACCACAGGGTCAGGACCTGCTCCACAGAGGCCCCTGTCACTGGCCAGACCGCTGGGTCTTGGGCCTGTTGTCCAGAGCTGTTTGTCCTCGGACAAACTCCCAGAATCACTGCGGACTGGATGAGATAGTTAACAAAAGGCACTTGATACAGGGCCTAACAAAGTTAGCACTCAGTCCACGTGCACATTCTTTCTGGACTCCGCTCCAGAGGGCAGGCCCTGGGTCCTGGTCACCCTTCTAGATTCCCAGGTGGGCTGCGACAGCCCCTCCGACACCCCGTTCCAGGGCTGTCTGCCACATGAATGCCAGCCTCTGGTCTCTGGTCTGATATTCTATAGGCAATGCTAGATTTTTTTACTCAACACTGACCAAGTTCCTACTCTGCATATGTATTATTTCATTTATTCAGAAAATAGTTTTATCGTCTGCCTCCTTCAATGGTCCCCGAGAACAGCAGTCTCGTGTCATTAACTGCTTGAACTGCGGTGTCTAAGACAGAGCTTGGCATCATTGTCGGCACTTGACTCTTCTTTCTTAAGTGAAAGAATTGTAGGAAACCCAGGAAGAGGAGGAGCAAAGTTGACAAATGTGGGTAGGTCTGGAGCCCAGGAAAGTGAGTTTGAGAGAATTCATAGTAGTAAGTGTGAATTAAGTAGGATGCCTTCGGCTCGAAGTAGCAGACACCTGATTCAGACTGGCTTATGCAATATGGAAATGTATCATCCCACAATGCAGGAAATCCAATGGTAGGGCTGAGTGAGTAGATTCCCTGGTTCAACGACGTCCTTAGGAACCTGAGTTGTTTCCGTCTCACCGCTCTGCTGGGCCCACCATTGACTTCACCCCAAAGCTGGCTCCCCTCCTATCACAGAATGACTACCAGGGGTAATGGAGCCAGCCCACTCCCTTTTCCCATTCAACAGGCAACAGTAAGACTGATTTCTCTTTCCTAGAAGTCCTAAGCAAGCTTCTCCTTAAATCTCATAAGTCTAATCTGATTAAGGCCTGTTCATCCCAAACAAATTGCTGCCAAGGGGGATGGAACTACCACAACTAGATTAGATTAAATGTTTAGAGAGGATTAAATGTTGAGGGGAAGACCATGACGTCTACCATGGAATTAGATAACTCTGGAAATGAGTAAGAATGGGAAGAGGGGGGGAAAAAAAAGGATGTACCTTTCAGGAACACCAGCATTTATGCATTGGGCTGGGGAAGGAGAACGTGTGAGGGAAGCTGAGAAAGAATCATGAAAGAGGAAGTAATGATGTAGTTTGTTTTGTTTTGTTTTGGAATGTTGTGTGTGTGTTGGTGGGGTCCAGAGCCAGTGGCCAAGAAAGACTGCTTGAGATGTCTTTGATGCCAAATGGTGGTTTTATTAAAGGATGGGGACAGGACCCGTGGGCAGAAAGAGCTGCTGAGCTCCTGCCTGCCTCCCCAGGATTGTGAGGAGCAGCTGATTACATACCTTGGGGTTGGGGGGAAGTGAAGATAAGGGAAAGTCCAGAAGGACTTTCATATGCTAAGGACTCAGGATCCTGGAAGAATTCTATAATCTGTCTATCTCAAGTATTTGTCAATGGGCTGCAGGTTAGAAGGAGATTTAATTTTATCCACATTTTCTTCTGCCTTTGTTTCCCACATCAGTGGGAGAAGTGAGAGTGGACGGTAATGGTTTTAGAAAACTAGTGGATGCTTCCTGCCGCCCCTCCGTCATTCCCCTATTCCTAGGAATGCCCTGCAATCTAACGGTGGCTTTCCCTAGCCACGCCTGGAGTCCCTGACACTACCACACACCCATAATGGTTTGATCCAGGCCTAGAACCCGGACCCACGAGGAACCCATGAGAGTGCCCTGTTTCCCATCGTACCCATCATGGACACCAACCCAAGGTCATCGATTACAATCCTTCCCTGGGATTTTTCTCGCTGGTGCTGAGGGTAGTAGATGCAATCTTTCTCTCTAAAAGTAATTAGAGAAGTTACAAGGAACAGGAGGGAGCTTAGTGGTATTGGATCCCTGGTTTCAGTTTTCCTTGAGGCCTGGTTTTGGTGTGAAACACTGAAATACTCTTCCAGTAAATGAACCGTTCATTCCAAGCAAGATGAGTTCATGGAGTAGACTTTACTGGTTGCCTATCAATGTCAAGCAGAGACTCATAAAGGGACTTGGGAACAGGGAGGCCATTTGGAAGGTAACCTAGGAAGCTAGAGCAAGGAATCGAGGAGTATAGGACAAAAAAAAAAAAAAAAAAAAAAAACGGAAGAAGAGCCAAACTAATGAAAGGTAACATTGCGGAGGTTGCTGCTATAGCTAATGGGGCTTCGAGTCCACCTTCTAAGAAGTGTACAAATGCCTCCCAGAATTAAAAGGCTAAAAGCCAAGGCAATTCTCTCCTGGCCCCCATCATCCACTGGTTGAGTGTTTTCCTAGGGCTGTTCACTTCCTCACCCTTCTGGTCTCCTTTGTGCCAAGTAAGCTCCCCTGGTATCAGAGAAGATCCCGAGGCCGACCTACAGACAGAAGGACACATCGGATGTTTGAAGCGCGATGCTGCCAATGAGAGGTAAGTCTGAAAACTTACTACAGACTTAGCAGCTTAAGGCGGCAGGGAAGTGTACTATCTCACAATTTCTGTAAGTCAGAAGTCCAGGCACGGTGTGACTCAGCTGTTTTTTTTTTTTTTTTTTTTTTTTGCCTAGTCCCACAAGACCAAAATCAAAGTGTTGGCAGGACTCTGCTCCTTTGTGGAGGCTTTAGGAACGGACCCACATCCCAGATGGTTGGCGTAGAACCTCAGTTCTATGTCATTGTAGAACTGAAGCTCCCACTTCCTTGCTGGCTGTCAGGTCGGGGTCTTTCTCACCTTCCAGAGGCTGCCTGCATTTCTTAGTTTGTGGCTCCCTTCCTCCATTTTCAAAGCCAGCGACGTCAGGCCCAGCCCTCACACAGTGAATCTCTCTGCCTTCCTCTTCTACTCTTAAAAGCTCATGTGCTACATTAGGCCCCCATTGGATGTGCCAGGATAATTTCTCTGTTTTAAGGCCAACTGATTAGTAACCTTAATCCCAAATGCCAAGTCCCTTCAAAGCAGGAACTATATTAATATTCGGAGGAATAGCCCAAGGACAAGAATTTCAGAGGCAGAAGCATCTTCAGATTTCTTACTTTGGAGACCATTGCTGGAATCAAAGTGAGTTGTGACTTGCGGCTTCCAAGTTGTCGGCTGCACCCACTCCATCAGTTACAACATGTTCGGCTGTAAATAAGAAGGGAGGTAGTTATTTTTTTTTTAAAGATTTTATTATTTATTTATTTATTTATTTACTTATTTATTTATTTTTAAAGTTTTTTTTTAATTTTTTAATTTTTTTATTCATAGAGACAGAGAGAGAGAGAGAGGCAGAGACACAGGCAGAGGGAGAAGCAGGCTCCATGCAGGGAGCCCAACGTGGGTCCCGGGTCTCCAGGATCACGCCCTGGGCTGCAGGCGGCGCTAAACCGCTGCGCCACCAGGGCTGCCCGGGAGGTAGTTAAATATGGCTAAAAACCATGCTTCTCCAACTTTAACATCATATTTTATTTATTTGTTCGTGAGAGCCAGAGAGAGAGAGAAAGAGAGGCAGAGACATAAGCAGAGGGAGAAGCAGGTTCCCTGCAGGGGACTAGATCCCCACACCAGAGATCATGACCTGAGTCAAAGGCAGATACTCAACCACTGAGCCACCCAGGCATCCCTCTTATTTTTCCTTTTAGGAAAAAAAAAAAAAAAAAGTGACATGCCCCAAGGATGTGGAGTTAGAATAGCACTGGAAGCCAGAAGGCAGGAGGATTACCTCCAAAATTCTAAGGAAAATAACTTTGAGCCTATAACCAGTTTAACAAGCGTGAATGGAGAATAAAGACAGTTTTAGGTATCCAAGGTCTCAGTATCTTTTTTCTATGCCCCCTTTCTTAGGAAGCCACCAAAGGATATAATGAGAAGGTAAATTTAAAAAGGTAAGGAGAAATTTGGGATATGGTAAAAAAAAAAAAAAAAGAAATCTAAAATAGAAGAAAAGCTTTGCGAAGCCCCAGGATAACAGCTGGGCAAGTCCAAAGAGCAGTCTGCCCCAATAGAAGCAGAAAGATACCCGGGAGCAGGTGGTGTCCAGGGAACAACTGAAATTGAGAGACATCCTGGTCCCAACTTTCCTCTTATGTGGCTGTATATTATTTTAGGTTAAATCACTAGGATGGGGGATCCCTGGGTGGCTCAGCAGTTAAATATCTGCCTTTGGCTCAGGGCATGATCCTGGAGTCCTGGGATCGAGTCCCACGTCGGGCTCCCTGCATGGAGCCTGCTTCTCCCTCTGCCTGTGTCTCTGCCTCTCTCTCTCTTTGTGCCTCTCATGAATAAATAAATAAAATCTTAAAAAAATAAATCACTAGGATGCATTATATTCTATAATATTTCCCACTGGTGAGCCAAATGTGAACCATGATTATACTTCCTTTCTTGTAAAATGTTTGTTTCTCCTGGAGTTAATAATTCCCCTTTTCCCTATTATTTGTTTTCTACGTCTTCCTAAACTCTCCAACACAACTATAGAAATAGAAGTTCTCCAAATACCATCTTCTATGCAGTTCCTATAGGAGGATGTCTATCAATCAGTGAATAAAACAGAGGGGTCAGATGATGATAAGCGCAGTAGAGAAAAGCAAGGCCGGATTGACGGAGGAGGGCCAGGGTGGGGAAGGTTTGTGATTTTTGTAGGTTGGTCAGGGAAGACCTCAGTGCAAGAGTGACCCAAAAGGAGAGAGGAGGGAAACCATGCAGACATTTGGAGGAAGAGCGTTCCAGGCAGAGAGAGCAGCAAACTCAAAGTCCTGGTGTAGTTCTCGGTACTGAAGATGTCACAGGGACCGATGCAGGTCAGCTTCATGCCTTCGAGGAGTTTACATATAACGCCAAGGTGACCAGAGCCACTGCCGGGGTAGGTGGAGGCCTCGGGCAAGAAGAGTCACCTCCATTTGCTGCTGCCAGTTTGGTGCAATGGGATGAAATACAAGATATGAATTGGAATGCCTTCTATCTCTCTCTCTCTCTCTCTCTCTCTCTCTCTCTCTCTTTCTCTCTCTTTCTCACACATACACACACACACACACACACACACATGCACACACACCTACTTGCTTAAGTGGCCATTTTGTTCCCCTGATCATGGCTTTTGGACCAGCAACGGACATCTGGCCCAAGCTGGACAATTAGATTCCTTCCCAAGAATTCACCAAAATTAGCTGTGGGGAGGTAAGTTGAAAGGTCACGCGGGCTCAGGGACACAGCAGAAGCCAGACTAGACATGACAAGCCAGGTAGACCCTGAAAAGCCAAAGTCATGGGGAGACCAGAGTTTAAGAGCAGATGCCATGAGTAGGGCTGAGATGAGCGGTCTGTCTACAAAACGGAAAATGCAGCAACTATGTTTTAAGAAGAAGAAACCAGGGACACCCGGGTGGCTCAGTGGTTGGGCAGCTGCCTTCAGGCTCAGGTCGTGATCCCAGGATCTGGGATCGAGTCCTGCATTGGGCTCCTGTGGAGAGCCTGCTTTGCCCTCTGCCTGTGTCTCTGCCTCTCTCTGTGTGTCTCTCATGAATAAATAAATAAATCTTAAAAAAAAAAAAAAAAGAAGAAGAAGAAGAAACCAGAGGTCATTTGACTTCAGGAGGAAAGAGGAAGAGAGAGCAAGCAAGCAAAAGACTTTTTCTTTCTTTCTTTCTTTCTTTCTTTCTTTCTTTCTTTCTTTCTTTCTTTCTTTCTTTCTTTCTTTCTTTCTTTCTTCTTCTTCTTTCTTTCTTTCTTTCTTTCTTTCTTTCTTTCTTTCTCTTTCTTTCTCTCTTTCTCTCTCTTTCTCTTTCTCTCTCTCTTTAGGATAAATCAGTTGCCTTGATAGACATTTCCATCCACCTGCTAAGTCCTTTCTCCTTCACTTGATGGGGTTTAGATATTTCTGTCTGTGGCAGATAGGCCCTGGCATGGTCCCTATGATTCCTGTTCCCTGGTGTGTGTCTCATTCTGAAATCCTCCTCCCACAACCCCAGAGTATGGGTAGGACCTGTGAGTTGCTTCTAACCAGTAGAATATCAAAAGTAAGGAATCCTGTAGATGTAATTAAGGTCCCAGATTAGTTGAGTCTGAGTTAATTAAAAGGGAGGTTATTCTGACTTAATCATGAAAAAGACTCTTCAGAGAAGGACTGGGTACTCCTGAGGTGACAGGTTCTTGTAGGCTTGATGAAGTGAGCAGCCGCTTCGGGAAACTCGTATGGCAAGGAACTGTGGGCAGTCTTCAGCCAACAGCCAGCAAAAAGCCAGCCTCGTCAGTCCTACAGCCATAAGGAAATAAGTTCTGCCCACAAACTGAATGAGCTTGGAAGCAAATTCTTCCCTAGTTGAGGCTTTGATGAGAATGCCGCCTCGCCAACACCTGCATTGCAGGCTGTGAGACCCCGAGCAAAGGACCCAGTTGTGCCCAGAACTGACCCATGGAAAATGTGAGGTTATCATTATGTGCATTCTTTTAAGCTGCCAAGCTTGTGGTAATTTGTTAGTAGACTGTGAAAAGCAACACACTGTCCTTCCAGCCAACGTTGACTAAACAAATAGGCTTGAAAATTTTAACAGGATGCCTAGGTTCTAGTCTAAGCCTTGCAGTGGTTTTCTTGGACCCAAGCCAATGTTTTTCTCTCTCTAGGCCCCAGATCCCTCCTCTGTATTATGGGCAGGTGGGCTGGCGGAGTTCTGATGTCCTTGTAGTTGCGATGTTTTGGATGTTGCCCCTGACCGCTGTCCTATTGTGGAGTAATGTATGTTGACTCCACTTCTCTTCTCATAAGGCTCCAAGACAAAGTGACTGCCCTCATCTGAAGGTGTAAATCCTAACTCATTGTTTGGTCTTCCAGTTTTGCCACAGTCCTTTTGTGGAACCACGCGGCCTCCCACTACTGGCCCTATTAGCATAAACGTTTGGGGGTAAGGAGTGAGGAAGGGCCTGTATTCGAATCGTTGTCTATGGTCTATAGTTGAAACCACGCTATCTGAAAAGATACAGCCGTTTCTTTTAACCCTGGATCGCCATAGGACCTCTTTAAGGAGTGTAGAGTAAGCTAAGGAAGCTTCTCTGCAGGACAGTAGGGAAAGAAGAGAGCAAAGGAGAGAGAGACAGAAACAGACACAGGAAGAGAAATATGGATAGGTTGCTATTTTGTTGGTTTTTTTGGTTGTTGGTTTAAAAAATTTTTAAGTTTTAAAATTATTTTATTTATTTATTTATTCATTTATTTACTTATTTGACACAGAGAGAGACAGACAGATAGATGGACAGCATAATCAGGGAGACTGGTAGGCAGAGGCAGAGGCAGAGGGAGAAACAGGCTCCCCCTGGAGCAGGAAGCCCGATGCGGAGCTCGATCCCAGGACCTTGGGATCATCACCTGAGCCAAAATCCAGAGATGGCCACTTTAACTCACTGAGCCACCCAGGTGCCCCACAATTTCATTTTTAAAAAAGATTTTATTTATTCATTCATGAGAGACACACACACGGAGAGAAGCAGAGACAGAGGCAGAGGGAGAAGCAGGCTCCATGCAGGGAGCCCGACATGGGATTCGATCCCAGGTCTCCAGGATCAGGCCCTGGGCCAAAGGCGGTGCTAAACCGCTGAGCCACCTGGGCTGCCCTCATTTTTTAAAAATAATCTTTACACCCAACATGGGGCTTGAACTCACAACTGCAAGATCAAGGGTCACACAGTCTACTGACTAAGCGAGCCAGGTGCCCCAGATAAATGCTATTTTGAAGATAAAACAACTGAGAGATTACTGGAAAAGTAAAAAAAAAAAAAAAAAAAAGTTTTTTTTACATGATTTTCAAGTAATGTCATATCAATAAAGGACATACAGTTGACTTTTGTACAACATGGTTTGAACTGCACGGGCCTATTTATACACAGATTTTTTTTTTCAATAAGTATACTGGAAAACTTTTTGAAGATTTGTGCCCCTTTGAAAAAACTCACAAACTGTATAGCTTAGATATATCAAGAAAAATTAAAAGTTGGGTATGTCATGTTGCATAAAATATATGTAGATGTGGGCAGCCCAGGTGGCTCAGCAGTTTAGCGCCGCCTGCAGCCCAGGGCGTGATCCTGGAGACCCGGGATCGAGTCCCATGTCGAGCTCTCCGCATGGTCCCTGCTTCTCCCTCCGCCTGTGTCTCTGCCTCTCTCTCTCTCTCTGAATAAATAAAAAAAAAGTTTAAAAAATATATATGTAGATATTAGTGTATTTTATCATTTAATACCATAAGATATCCACACACCTATTACAAAACTTTAAACTTGGGGTGCCTGGATGGCTCAGTTGGATGACTGACTCTTGGTTTCAGCTCGGGTCATGATCTCAGGGTCGAGTCTGCTTGAGATTTTTTTTTAAAGATTTATTTATTTATTTATGATAGAGAGAGAAAGAGAGGCAGAGGTACAGGAGGAGGGAGAAGCAGGCTCCAGGACTCGATCCCAGGACTCCAGGATTGCGCCCTGGGCCAAAGGCAGGTGCCAAACCACTGAGCCACTCAGGGATCTCCTGCTTGAGATTTAAAAAAAATATATTTATTTATTTATTTTACAGAAAGAGAGAGAGTGTGTGTGTGCGCGCAGGTGGGGGAAGGGGCCAAGGGAGAGACTCTCAAGCAGACTCCCCACTGAGCATGGAGCCCATCATGGGGCTTGATCCCAGGGCCCTGAGATCAGGACCAGAGCCAAAATCCAGCGTCGGCCCCTTACTGGACTAAGCCACCCAGGTGCCCCGTCTGCTTGAGATTGTTTCCGCAACCCTCACACACCCCGGCTCCTTCCTCCATTCGTACCCTCAGTCTCTCTCTCTCTCAAATGAGTAAATAAAATCTTTTTAAAAAGTTCAAACTTACCAAAACTCACTCACACAAACACTTCCAGACCATATGTGACACCAGAAAAATGTAAACAAAGGTAAAGATGCAGTAAAAATAATATAACTGCATAAAATTAACCATAGTGCACACTGTACTACCACAATGATTTTATAGCTACCCCCTGTTGCCATTGCAGTGAGTTCGACTGTTGCTTGTATTTGGTTAAAACAGCTTGTGATCAGAGAATAAACTGGTGGTTGCCAGGGGGCCAGGAGGTGTGGGGAGTGGGAGATAGAGGCTTCCAGTCAAGGAATGAATAAGTCAGGGGGGTGAAAGGTTACAGCATAGGGAACAGAGTCAGCGGTGTTGTAATCGCCTTGTATGGTGATGGATATGCCGTCGAATTGCTATGTTGGGGCAGCCCGGGGGGCTCAGCGGTTTAGCGCCTGCCTTCAGCCCAGGGCCTGATCCTGGAGACCCGGGATCGAATCCTGTGTCGGGCTCCCTGAGTGGAGCCGGCTTCTCCCTCTGCCTGTGCCTCTGCTTCTCTCTCTCTCTATGTCTCTCATGAATAAATAAATTAAATAAAAAAAAAAGAATTGCTATGTTGCACACCTGAAACGAATGTAACGCTGTGTGCCAACTATACTTCGATTTTTAAAAAGCAACATGTGATTGATGCTAATCATCTCTGAGCGAGAAGTTGGTCTCCCCAGTAGATTGGGTATCACAGTAAAAAGTGATCTCTCAGGGTTCTTGTGTATTTTTTGTGTTCAGTGCAATACTGTCAACTTTGAATATCACCAGGGGACCCATATAAAATGTCACTAGTGATGCTGGAAGTGCTTCCCAGAAGCAAAGGTAGGACATTACAAGAAAAAGTCGAATTGCTTGATATGTACCATAGATTGAGGTCTGCAGCTACGGTTGCCCTCCATTTCAGGATAAATGAATCCACTGTAAGTACTATTGGGGAAAAAAATGAGAGAGAGAGAAAGAAAAGGAAATTTGTGAAGCAGCTGCTGCAGCTGTGCCAGCAAGCACAAAAGCCTTGGATTTTTTTTTGCAAAGTACCTTTAAAAAAAAGATTTTATTTATTTATTCATGAGAGACACACACAGAGAGAGAGAGAGAGAGGCAGAGACACAGGCAGAGGGAGAAGCAGGCTCCATGCAGGGAGCCCGACGTGGGATTTGATCCCCGGTCTCCAGGATCACGTCCTGGGCTGAAGGCAGGTGCTAAACCACTGAGCCACCCGGGCTGCAACCCCCCCTTTTTTATTTTTATTATCCCCCCCCTTTTTTAAATCTCACATTGAAAATGCAGCTTTTGTGTGGGTGCGGGATTGCTATAACAAAGTTATACCTACAGACTCTAATATGATTTGAGAAAAAGTGAAGTCATTATATGACAACTTAAAGCAAAAGAAGGATCTTAAGTTGGAGAATTTAATGCCAGTAAAGGATGGTTTGATAATTTTAGGAAGAGGTTTGGCTTTAAAAATGTTAAGATCAAAGGAGGAACAGCTTCTGCCAACCAAGAGGCAGGCAGGCAAGTTCTCAGATGCCATTAGGAAAACCATTGAGAAGAAAAGATACCTGTCTGAGCAGGTTTTTAATGTAGATGAAAGTGCCCTATTCTGGGGGGATAAAAATTCCATGAAGGACATTTATTAGTAAGAAAGAGAAGCAAGCACCAGGATTTAAGGCCGAAAGGGAGAGGCCAACTCTACTGTTTTGTGCAAATGCAGTCAGGTTTGTGATCAGGACTGCCCTCCTGTGTAAAGCTGCTAACCCCGAAACCTTGAAGGAAAAAGATAAATGTGAGTTGCTAGTCTTCATTGTACAATAAGAAGGTCTGGACAATGAGGACACTTTTCCTGGAACGCTTTCATTGCTGCATTGTCTCTAAAGTCAGGAAATGTCTTGCCAGCAGGGACTGCCTTTTTTAAAGTTCTTTTGATATTGGACAATGCCCCCGGCCACCCAGAACCTCGTGAGTTCCATGCCAAAGGTGTCCCAGGGGTGCGCTTGCCCCCAAACACAACGTCTCTACTTGAGCCTCTGGATCAGGGGGTCATAAGGACCTTTAAGGCTCATAGCCCATGGTACCCTACAGAAGGGATTGTCAATGCCGTATGGAAGAGAATCCCAGTGAAGAGAAGGTCGCAAAAGTCTGGAAGGATTGCACCACTAACTGTCTCATCACTGTTATTGAAAGGCCATAAAAGCTGTCAATAAACAATAAATTCCTGCTGGAGAAAACTGTGTCCAGATGTTATGCATAATAACTTTACAGGATTTATGAGCGAGCTGGTCAAGGAAATCATGAAAAAGATTGTGACCACTGAGGGGGGCACTTGATGGGATGAGCACTGGGTGATATGCTATATGTTGGCAAATTGAACTCCAATAAAAAATAAATACAAATAAAAGATTGTGACTATGGCAAAAAAAAAAAAAGGTGAGGGGTAAAAGGTTTAAAGATATGGACCTTGGAGAAATTCAAGAGCTAATAGACGCCACACCAGAAGAGGTGACGGACAATGACTTGGTGCCACGAATGCTCCTGAGCTCGTGCCGGACAGTGAGGAAGACCCAGAGGAAGCAGTGAGGAAGCCGTGCCAGGAAAACAGGTGGACATCAGACAGTCTGGCAGAAAAGTTCGATTATTCGAGATCGCTCAGAAGCGATCTTCTGGGATGTGGATCCTTCTATGGCCTAGGCACTGACACTAAAGCAAATGGTGGGAGGAGGATTGGCACCATACAGAAACGCTTTTGGAGAAATGAAAAGGCAAAAGGGTTAGACAGAAATTACTCCATATTCCTGCAAAGTTAAACCGGGTGCACCTGCCTCTCCTGTCTCCCCTCCACCTCTGCTATCCCTGCCACCTCTGAGATGGCCAGGCCCACCCCTCCTCTTCCTCCTCCTCCTGAGCCCACTCGACATAAAGACAATGAGGATGAAGACCTTTATGCTGATCCCCTTCCACTTAATGAGTAACAAATAATCATCATGCTATATGGTTAATAAGCTTACCTGTTGGATGTGTGTGTGTGTGTGTGTGTGTGTGTGTGTGTCTCCGTGTGAACACCTATTAACTTTATGACAGGAGAGAACCTTTTCTCTCCCTCTTGTCATAGACTTTTTGGGATGAAATCATGTGTTGGATTTTGTGTCATTATCGCCATCATCGCCTACGTATTTGTCAAGTCAAACCCTTTGTGCAAGTCTTGTGTGGGAGCCGATGGCCCATCCTTATGCAGGCATATGGCCTGTGATGTTTAATATCAATTAATAATGTGTTAGTTTTCCTCACTGTTTGTTTTAAGATTTTATTTATTTATTCATGATAGACATAGAGAGAGAGGCAGAGGCACAGGCAGAGGGAGAAGCAGGCTCCGTGCAGGGAGCCCGACGTGGGACTCGATCCCAGGACTCCAGGATCACACCCTGGGCCAAAGGCAGATGCTCAACCACTGAGCCATCCAGGCGTCCCTAGTAAAGAGTCTCTTAAGGCTTGTTTCCTTCTCTCCTTTTTTTTTCTTTCCCCCCTTCCCAAATATTCATCTGTTTTCTTTCTTAAATTCCACATATGAGTGTGATCATATGGTATTTGTCTTTCTCTGATTGGCGTATTTACTTGGCATAATACACTCTACCTCCACCCATGTTGTTGCAAATGGCAAGATTTTATTCTTTTTGATGGCTGAGTAGTAGTCCATTGTGTGTGTGTGTGTTGTGTGTGTGGTGTGTGTGTGTGTGTGTGTGTGTGTGTACCCATCTTTACCCACTCATCAGTTGATGGACGTTTGGGCTATTGTTGACAATGCCAAGGGATATCCTTATGCTATGTTCATATCACTGAGTACACTCTGTCTTCCACATTCATTCTTTTAAAAAGATATTATTAATATATCTGAGAGACAGTAAGAGAGAGCAGGGGGAGGGGCAAAGGGAGGGGGAACCTGACACAGCGTTTGATCTCAGGACTCCAGATCATGACCTGAGTCGAAAGCAGGTGCTTAACTGAATGAGCCACTCAGGCGCCCCTCCATGTTCATTCTTTTGCCCAAATTCTCTTTTCTTGGATTTCCAGGAATCTTAGTTTTTACACTGTAGATGTGCAGGTGTGGTTTTATATACTTTAAGGCTATGCTACTAGGTGTATACAAATTTAGAATTGTTATATCTTCCTATTTCATTGACATTTTATTCATTACACAGCATCTAGTAATCCTTCTGGCCTTAAAATTTAACTGGTATAATATTAGTTTTGCTTCACTGTCTTTTAGTTACTGTCTGGATAGCATCTTTTACAACCATTTTATTCACTATGTCCAAATCCTTTTTTAAAAAATTTTTAAAGATTTTATTTATTTATTTATTTATGAGAGACACATTGAGAGAGAGAGAGAGAAAGAGAAAGGCAGAGACACAGGCAGAAGGAGAAGCAGGCTCCATGCAAGGAACCTGATGTGGGACTCGATCCCGAGACCCCAAGATCACGCCCTGGGCCAAAGGCAGCGCTAAACTGCTGAGCCACCCAGGTTGCCCTATCCAAATCCTTATGTATAAGACTTTTCTTTTTAGAGTGGGAGAGACAGGGGGGTATGTAGAGGCAGAGGGAGCAGGAGAGGGAGAGAATCTTAACCCCCACAAGGGGCCCGAAATGAGGCTCAATCTCATGACCCTGAGATCATAACCTAAGACAAAATCAAGAGTCCAATGCCCAATGGACTGAGCTACCCGGGCGCCCCTATGTATATATTTATTTTTAAAGCAGTAAAGAGTTGTCTTCTAAAAACCAAGCTGACAATTTTTGTTCTCTACTAAGGGTATTTCACTTATATTTAATATCTATTTATACATTTGAGTGTCAAGATATCATAGTAATTGTTTTCTACTTCTGCCACATGTTCTATGTTCCTTTTTCCTCTCATCTTTTAAACCTTTTTTTAAAATTGGTTTTATTATTTCATTATTTTCCTACATTAACTTGTTAGTGTATATATATATATATTTACTATCTTTCCATGATTACCATGGTGATTACAGCATGCATTCTTGATTTGTTAAAGTTGAATATAAATTAATTCTTTTGCCCTTTCTTGGACAATGCAAGGATCTTAAAATACTTTAACTCTACTCACCTGCTCCCACAGTGTGTCCTATTTCTGTGGTGTGGTTTAATTTTACATATGCTTAAAATTCTACAAGATGTTATTGCTTTATACAGCCATCGTTCATTTACTTTTACCCATATGTTTATCCTTTCTGTTGCTCTTTATTTCTTCCTGCATATTCATGCTTCCTTTTAGTTTATTTTCATTCCGCTTGCAAAAGTCCCTTTAGTATTTCTTTTAGTGTGGCTCTATGGAGGAAAAATTTTCTCAGGTTTTGATTGTTTGAAAACATGCATTTTTCTTTTGTTTTTGAAGGATATTTTCACTGGGTATAGAATTTTAGATTAACCATATTTTCTTTCAGACTTTAAAGATGCTATTCCATCATTTTCTTGACTTTATCATTTATGTTGGGGAGTTAGTTGTTAGTTTTAATTTTCTTCCTTTGAAGGTAATGTCTTTTTTCTCACTCTAATTGCTTTTAGGTTTTATTTTGTTTTTGGCTTTCAGTAATTTTATTATGAGGTGTGTAGGTGTTGTTTAATTTGAATTAATTCTGCTTGGGATTGATGACACATCTTGAGTATATGTCTTGATGTCTTTCATTGGTTTTAGAAATTTTCCAACTACCCTCTTTTCAAATATTGCTTCTTTCCCATTCTCTCTCTTCTCTCTTTCTAATTCCATACATTTAGGCTTATTCACCATGTCCCATATGTCTCTTACTCTCTTATCTATATTTTCTATTCTTTTCTCTCTCTACACACTTCAATATGGATATTCTATACTGACCTATCTCCCAGTTTATTAATCCTAGAATTAGTTGTGTCTAATCCTATGTTAGATTATCCACCTATTGTGTTACATACAGTTATTGTATTTTTTTGTTCTAGGATTTCAATTCCATTCCTATTTAGGATATACTAAGTTTGGTGATTAGCTTATATTCTACCACAAAATCCCAAAGCTAAACGTTGTTGTTGTATGCAGATCATCCCCATTCAGTTAATTCAATTCAGTTAATAGTGTAAATAAAACTAAATAAAGTATCATTTTTTGTTTAAGCCAGTTTTGGTTAGATTTCCAATTACATACAACTGAAAAAAATTTTTTAAAAGATCTTATTTATTTGTTCATGAGAGACACAGAGAGAGGGGGCAGAGACATAGGCAGAGGAAGAATCAAGGTCCCCACAGGGAGCCTGATGCAGGACTCTATCCCAGGACCTGGGGGTCACGACCTGAGCAGAAGGCAGATGCTCAACCACTGAGCCATGCAGGGGTCCCACAACTGAAAACTCTTAACAAAGTGTTGAGATCTCTCTCTTCATTATGTCAAGATGGCTGCAGCACCTTCAGATGTGGACATGACATACAGAAAAGAAGCAGAATATTGCCTTTTATGCAGTTCTTTTTATTAGAAGAGAAAATCTTTTCTAAAAAAAAAAAAAATAATAAAATAAAATAAAATAAAATAAAATAAAATAAAAAAAAGAAAATCTTTTCTAGAATCCCTAATTCAGAAGGCCAGGGTTGTATCATATACTCATGCTTAAGCTAACCCTGACACATGGAATTGGATGACGATGATTAACCAATAACAATCTTTATTCATCCCTGAACTTGGGGAGAGGGCCATCTTCTCTGAGCAAAGGACTACAGTGGATGTACATCCAAACAAAATTGGGGGTTTCTCAGGAATGAAAAATATGAAAAGTATTGGGAAATCAAAGGTGTTTACCTCACTAAGATATACTCATTTTCTGTAAAAGTTGTGTGTGTGTGTGTGTGTGTGCCTATAGAAAATATCAGGAAGGGTACATATCAACCTGTTAACAGGTTTAAAATGTGAAATGGGATTATATGAGGGTGATATACCTTTATTTTTAGGTATCTTTATGGATATCTTTACTTTTTACTGATAACATTTTTATTCGTTTATATTACTCTGGTCATTTAAATTTAAAAGGGATGCTCCAATCTTAAAATGAGCTCCTCAGAAATGAAATCAGGATTTTTTTTTTAAAGTCAGAGAAGCATATGTTGATAGATCCCATTCCAAGCCCTGGCCCTTAGTACAGTCACTGAGGTGCCACTGGCAGGTTTGTACCCACTGGGAATTTGGAGGCACAAGGCTACCAGAGCCTGATGTCATCAAATATTTAAACCATCCAACTGCCTCCCCTTACACTCTCAAAGCAGCGTTTACATCATAAATTGGCTTCCTGTGCACATTTTCCTACAAGGGAAGAATTTGCTGGACATGGCAATGTGAGAATTCTGGCTCCCTTGGCAGTTCCATTTCTCATTGTGTATTAATTCATCGGTTCTTTGGCTCAGATAAGCAGGATTGGAGCTGAGTTTGTACGATCTACTTTCCAACCCTCCAACACATAGGTTCTTTCTTAGTGCTGTTAAAGTCAAGTTTATGATCCTAGACCATGATTAATTCACTAAGGTAAGTGTCACCTCCAAGGCCACTTGGCAGCTGGCCAAACAGCCTGCCCTGGTGACACTCCTGTCTCTTCAAACACATTGCTTTCAGGCTCTTGTGCTTTCTAGCCACATTCATCTCAACAGACTGTCTCCTTCTTTATCCCTCATTATGTCTTTTCCTCTATGACTGTCTCCCTAATTCTAACCTTCTTTTATCCTTTCCTTTTTTTTCCTTTCTGTTTTTCACCTTAATTAGCCATGAAGTTGAATAATAAAATATACCAGAACTATGTGCCAAGTGCCATGTGCTGGGCCGTACGTACATATAAATTATATTCTGACCTCACAACTCTGAAATGTTTTCATTCTTATTTCACAGAGGAGAAAGCAGAGGATCATAAAATCGAAATAGTTGCATTTGATAATGAAACGTTTTTGCTGCTTACTTTTCAAAGTCAATAAATTAAATGTTTTATATTTCCTTTATCTTAGAAAAATACAATTCAAGCATTTGTATATGAGCTTCATTTTTGCCTGTGAGTTTATTATCCTGGAAAATAATTGACCTTGGGTGTGTTTATTTTTTCTTGAGCTGGGGAGTAGCAGGTAGAATGGAAGAGGAAAGAGACAAATTGGAAATATCACTTTGAGCAGTCGTGCTCACCTGTGCTCTTTGCTTCCTTCTTGTTCTCTTTGCTGAGGATGGGGTTTGGCCCTGATTTGTCTGAAGCAATCTTAGTCTTCTCCATGGAGGAGATCACCTTCTCTGTGCAGTCAGGTCAAATGTACTTTCTGGATCTGTGCAAAAGGAAGAGATTAAAATTTCAGCCCCTAAATTTGTAATTTTCAGTAACTTGGAGATAGAGGTTGCAGTGAAGTTGGACCTGCTCCCTGGAAGATCACTTCTAATTATTTGGACATTGAATTAAGCTGCTCAGCTCCATGTTCTCCCCATCATTCTGCAGATAGTGAGGTAGAAATAGAGAGAAGGATCCTTTCTAAACTACCTCATATGGGGTTTGGGAGGAAGAGAAGAGAAAACAGGAGTTTCCAGATGGGTTCCCGGCCGCTCCACTCCTACTCCATGGAGTAAGCTGCTTGTCTTCTGGAAGGTCAAATCGCTGGATCTAGGTTATAGGCTGGAGGAACAGGCAGCGAGTCCTGGGCTGAGAATTGGAGCCAGAGAGTGGAGAGGTTCCAGGTCCGGTTGAAAATGGAGGGTCCAGGCTTTGACAGGTTTAGCAGCATGGACAACAAATTTTAAAAGACCGAAGCAGGCCTGTGGGGTTCACAGCTCAGCACCAAGCCAGAAATCTACTCTCACCCCACTCCGGTGCTGGTTTTTCCTGGAAAAGATTGAACCTGGCCATTGGTTGACTGGTCCTCAGCACTTAAAGTTCATAGGAAACCATGGCTGAGTTTCCTTCTAAAGCCCTTTTGAATATGTTCACTTAGATGTCTATTCCTCAGTCACTTGGTGGAGTGGAGTCCCCCTTGGAGTAGCTCTTAAGGTCTTGCTGGTTTGCATACATCCTCATACACTGAGACTTCTCTGTTCTGTTTGTTTGTTTGTTTTATAAATGAATCGTTCAGAGGAAGAAAGAAAAGGATTGTTCCAATTTCCCCCCTCTTCTTTCCAATTCTTCTTTTCCCCATTGCTAGGGTCTCTATCTGGCAATTTCCCCAAGGCCCAAGGAGCTTGCACGAATGTGTAGTGGGAGAGGGTGGAATCAGACTCCTGACAGCCTGGGGCTTGTTGGTGCGTCCTCTCGGGCTTTCCCCAGATAGTTTCCCCATCTGCTTGCCTCCTGAATGATCCTTTCGAGGTTCAGAGGGAGTCTGCATTTTGTGTCAGCACACAGGTCGAAACCTCTGGATTGAAGTCCCTGGAGCTCAGGTGAGAAGCCATGACTGGTGCCTAAAGTCTGCATAGGAGGTGGGACCCGGTTTTGAAGAGAAGGGTAGGGGTAGTGGAGTGAGAACTCATTTTGAAATGAAAGGAGTCCTGGATCTCTAAGCAGCTTCTAAAAATACCAACTCCCAACGCTGGGGGTGGGAGTGGGGGAGGGGAAAACCAAGCGTGAGAAGAATGAAGATGGAACGAGGTGCGGATATAGGAGCCCTTCTTCAGGTAGATCTGATTTCAAAGGCCCCGCCTGCATCGAAGAACCTGCGGGAAGCCACAGCTCCTTATGCTTCCTCAGTGGACTTCAGTCTCCTGCGGTGTCGGAGCCCCCAGCGCCCCCCTGGTGACCTTTCTTTCTACCGGCAAAGGAGGCCAACTCCTCCCAGCCACTCCTCCTATTGCTGCTGTCCAGCAAGTATGTGTGTGAGCGAGCAAGTGTGCGTGTACACATCCTAGACGCTCGTGCACACACACACACACACACACACACACAAATGACACATGAAAGCGGCTTGTAAGTGACCAGCATTCTACGATGCCACGAATTTTCATTATTTTTGGTGCCCAAGGAGGTCCGGACTGTGGCAGACACAGATTCACCCAATATTTTCATGCATACTTTTTTTTTTTAAGATTTTATTTATTTATTCATGAGAGACACAGAGAGGCAGAGACACAGGCAGAGGGAGAAGCAGGCTCCACGCAGGGAGCCCGACGTGGGACTTGATCCTTGGACTCCAGGATCATGCCCTGGGCTGAAGGCAGGCGCTACACCGCCGAGCCACCCAGGCTGCCCTCGCTCAGTATTTTCAGCACAGAGCATGGCACTAGGGAGCGTTGGTTCGAAGGGTAAGGAGCACAAAGCTACAAAACGCACAGTCAAGCCACGCAGGTCATGGAGACACAGGACTCACTCGTTTTCAAAGGTTCTCCAGCTACTTTCGCTGCCAAAAGCAGAGGGGTCGGGTCCCCCAAGGAAGGATCTGAAAAGCTACAGGGTGGGTGGAGCCTTCTCTGCTCGAGTTCAGCCCAGATGGTGGCGCTCAATAGCCGCCTCCCGGGTCCTGGAGGGCTTCAGCCCATCCCACCACCAACGCCTTAAACCCTCAGCTTGCACATAAATGACCTTCACGAGATAGAGGTCGTGTTCCTCGTTTCCTTACAGCTTCTCCAGCGCTGGCTTCTCCGCCTCCGTCGCGGGCGCCTGGGCGTCCGGACCGCTGAGCTCCTCACCAGTCCCCCAGGATAGGCGGAGAGGGGTGATCAAAAGCGGTGGGGGTGGGGGGGAACTCCAGGCTCTGGGCAGACTGGGGAGGAGGTAGTCGGTCCGAGCGCTGCCTGCATCCTGGCAGCAAGAGCAAGAACCTAGGGAGCCAATCGTTCACGCCACGTCTACCGGCAAGCGCATCCTGGCGTCCACATGGTTTCCCAACCGCCCAGGCGCAGCTGGCAGGGTGGGATTCCGTCTCCCACTTTGCTCCTCTTTCCCGAGGAGCTCCCGGGGTCGGGCTTAGCCCCCTCCTCCAGCGTGGGCGGGGAGAGCAGGGGGCGGGATCCAGCCGGGAGACCCCGGGAGCCGCGGACGCAAGGAGAGGCCCAGAGCTGGGAGCTGGAGGCGCTCCCCAGAGCGTGGGGTCAGGACGCGAGGCTCCGCCGCCCCTTGCGAGTCCTGGGAGCGGGGGAGCTTCCAGGCTGGCTCCGGGCTGCAGGTGCCGCCGCCTCCCGGCCCTCCCCGAGCTTCACGCGCTCCTTAACCACGCCCACACCGTCTACTTCTCGGGAGCCCGAGGCCCGGCGTCGGCGCTCCGGGCCCTCGCCGCGGGCGCATCCTCCTCCCGGGAGCCAGGCCCTCGCTCGGCGCTGCCCCACCCCCACGCCGGGGGATCGGCGGGACCCCTTCCTTCCCCCCGCGTCTCCGCCTCGCTGCCCCGCCCCCCGGCCCCCGAAACTCCACCCCTTTCCCTCTGCTGGCGGGGGTTGGTGGACGTCCCGCGGCGGCGCCCGGCGATTGGTCCCCGCGGATGACCGTAACCAGCGAGATCCCGCCCCCGGCAGGCGCCGGGGTCTGGGGGCGCAGCTCCGCGGCGCTGGGGCTGGCGCGGCTCGAGCCGCCGCCGCACTGACAGCTCGGGCTGCGGACCATGGACACCGGCGCCGGCGCGCGGCCGCTGCGCCTGCTCGGCTGCCTGATGCCTCTCTGTCTGGCGTTGCTTTTGGGACCGGGGAGGCCCGGGACGGCCGAGGAAGGTGAGGACGCGGGTGGCTGTTCTTGGAGCTTGGGATGCCGGATGATAAGGGGCTGAGAACTGGGGCTCGGCGGGAAGGAGTCGGAGAGAGAGACTGGAGTCCGCATTGGGGTTTGAAGCAAGCGGGCAGCGAAGAGCTCAAGAGACAGAGAAAAAGGTAGCGGAGCAAAGGAAAAGGGGGGAGCATTGGGGAGATGGGGCTGGGGAAGCAGCAGCCCGGGAGCCGGGGGAGCCAGAGGCGGCGGTGCAGGGGCCGGAGAGGCGGACGGGCTGAGCGGCTGCAGGTGGGGGGCGTGGGGGCGGGGGTGAGCGCGGGGGAGCCCGAGCCGTGCAGGTGAGGTCGGAGTGCGGGGCGAGCGGAGGGAGCGGAGCGCGGGCGGGGGCGCGGCGGGGGGCGCGGCGGGGCCGGGAGCTGTCCGCAGTGCTGACTCCGGAGCCGACGCGCTCCCACGCGGCGGCCCCGCTGCCCGCGTCCGGCCTCCGGTCGTGGATTTGGGGGAGCTGCACACTCAGCCGAATCCAGAGGCGTCACTTCCAGGTGCAGAACCCCGAGGAGCCGGGATCTCAGGCGCTGATTGGGGGGGGGGGCGGGGGCGGATCTCTGATGCTCTCCAATATGCAATTGCGATGTGCTATCAGTTATACCCCAGTCGGGAAGCTGTCGGCCGATGCCTCTGGAGCCAAGCCTCTTAGAGACCCTCACCTTGGAGCCCCACCCCCCTCCTTGAAGGCTCCAGCTTTGTAATCTTCCAAGACTTCAGGATAGCCTGGGCTGCTGTCTCTGATCTGCAGCCGGGCCGTCCAGACAGGGACTGCTTTGGGACCCAATACTGACAGCAGAGGAGGGAAGAGATTTTTATTTCACCTGCTGCTGTGCTGGCAGAGTCTCTCCACTCGTTTGCCCGGCCCCTGGGAGTCCAACTAAAGAGGTTCAAGTCTCTTCCATCCCTGGTGACTTCATTTCTTTAAAAGATTTTATTTATTTATTCATGAGACACACACACACACACACACACAGAGGCAGAGACACAGGCAGGGGGAGAAGCAGGCTCCATGCAGGGACCCCAATGCGGGACTCGATCCTGGATCTCCAGGATCACGCCCCGGGCCAAAGGCAGGGCCAAACCGCTAAGCCACCCAGGGATCCCCTCCCTGGTCTTCAGACCTTAGAAGAGCCCCTGGGTATGAACGAATTCAGGATGTATGCAGAAATCCTGTAATACGCTCACGTTTTCCCCTCTTCTTGATGCTCAGTTATAATTTAGGGAGCCTGGGAAAGCAGGAGGGGGACTCACTGACACCACTACCTCCCCCCATCTTAGGGCCAATCTTAGAGTGCTTCCATGAATTCGGTGGCAGGCTGAATAATGACTCCCCAAATATGTCCACATCCTAATCCCCAGAACCTGTGAATGTTATTCTAAATGGCAAAAGACTTTGCAGATGTGGGTAGGGATCCTGAGACAGAGATGATCCTGGGTTATTTGGATAGTCCCGATGTAATCACAACAGTCCCTATAAGAGGGATGCAGGAAGAGTCAGAGCCAGAGGAGAAGGCAACTTGATCACAGAAGGAGATTGGAGAGAAGCACCTTGACGGTGGAGGAGGGGGCCGCAAGCCAAGGAGTCTAGGTGGTTTCTAGAAGCTGAAAAATTCTAATGGAAATAGATTCTCCCCTCTGACACCCCGACTTTAGATCAGTGAAACTGATTTCCAACCTCTTGACCTCCAAACTGTAAGCTACTGTTATTTGAAGCCACTGAATGTATGATAATGTGTTATAGCAGCTACAAGAAACTACTACAGGCTCCTTCCCTAATTCTTGTGGCTGCTTCTCTCTGGACTTGAGCTACTTTGTGCCCCACCCCCTCATGGGAAGGTATGGACTGGGAATAACTTGCCTCTGTCCCCTCAGCAAACTTACAGTAAACTCACACAGGGGTCCCTCCCACCTTCCTGACCTTCTGGCTTTCTGACATCTCTGTCCCTCCTTTCCCTAGTCATCCTCCTGGATTCCAAAGCTTCCCAGGCTGAGCTGGGCTGGACTGCACTGCCAAGTAACGGGGTAAGTGTAGCCTTTCCCGCTCTGTCCCAGGAATCTTCTGGTGGTCTGGGATCCAGATCCTTCGGCTCCTTGTGGTTACAGCAGAACAAAATGCTCCCCAAGGCACATGGTCTGCAGCAGCACTGGCTTCAAGCCAGGGTGGCCTATAAGAAAATGTTGAGTCTTTGGTCAGTCCCAGAAGAAAAGAAAAGAAAAAGATAGCGAGGGGGAACCTGGCTGTGTCTAGCAACAGAAACGTGTCATCTAGATGAGCCAACGCTGGGCAGTGCCTTGCAGTTAGTAGATCCTCCAAGCAGTGTTGACTGATGGACGGATAGAACGAGCAATATTTAAAATCCTAAAAGAGGCTTGAAAACTAGGAGTGGGGGTGGGGAGATGTGGCTATGTGACTGCAGCCCGGTCCCTGAGTGGGCACCTGGTTGAGAGCCAGGAGACTTCAGGCACCATTCCCAGCTCTGCTGCTACCTCGACGTTCATATCCGGTCAAACCACTCTCTCTCTCTCTCTCTCTGGAGCCTCAGTTTACCCAGCTATAAAATTAAGGATTGGACTCGGTTGTCTCCAACGTTCCTCCCAGCTCTGCATCTTATAATTTCAGGGGCGGAGGCTGGGGGGAGGGAGCATGCCAGGTGATGGGGAAGGGGCTTTTCGGCTTTAGTCACCTCCAGGGCCCGGCCTCCTGGGGGCGCCTTGGCTCTGAGTTTCCCACATCTTTGTTCTCCTCCCCAGTGGGAGGAGATCAGCGGCGTGGACGAGCATGACCGTCCCATCCGCACGTATCAGGTGTGCAACGTGCTGGAGCCCAACCAGGACAACTGGTTGCAAACCGGCTGGATCAGCCGCGGCCGCGGGCAGCGCATCTTCGTGGAGCTGCAGTTCACGCTGCGCGACTGCAGCAGCATCCCGGGCGCCGCCGGCACCTGCAAGGAGACTTTCAACGTGTACTACCTGGAGACAGAGGCCGACCTGGGCCGCGGGCGGCCTCGCCCCGGGGGCAGCCGGGCCCGCAAGATCGACACAATCGCGGCGGACGAGAGCTTCACGCAGGGCGACCTGGGCGAGCGCAAGATGAAGCTGAACACCGAGGTGCGCGAGGTCGGTCCGCTCAGCCGGCGGGGTTTCCACTTGGCCTTCCAGGACGTGGGCGCGTGCGTGGCGCTGGTCTCGGTGCGCGTCTACTACAAGCAGTGCCGCGCCACGGTGCGGGGCCTGGCGGCGTTCCCAGCCACCGCGGCCGAGAGCGCCTTCTCCACGCTGGTGGAGGTGACGGGAACGTGCGTGGCGCACTCGGAAGGCGAGCCGGGCAGCCCCCCGCGCATGCACTGTGGCGCCGACGGTGAGTGGCTGGTGCCCGTGGGCCGCTGCAGCTGCAGTGCGGGATTCCAGGAACGTGGTGACATCTGTGAAGGTATTGGGCGGGCTGACGCGCGGGGGGGTGGGGGGCGCCGGAGCCTAGCGTTCAGGTGGCAATCGCGGGGGGGGGGGGCATGGGAGCCTAGCGTTCAGGTGGCAATCGTGGAGGGGGGCGTGGGAGCCTAGCGTGCAGGTGACAATCGCGGGGGGGGCGTGGGAGCCTAGCGTGCAGGTGGCAATCGTGGGGGGGCGTGGGAGCCTAGCGTTCAGGTGGCAATCGCGGGGGGGGGGCGTGGGAGCCTAGCGTGCAGGTGGCAATCGCGGGGGGGGGGCGTGGGAGCCTAGCGTGCAGGTGGCAATGGCGGGGGAGTGCGTGGGAGCCTAGCGTGCACGGTGACAATCGGGCGAGTATGCCCTGGACAAAGGAGGCAGGAGGGGGAGCGGATGGAGGGGCTGCGGGGTGGAGCGGGAGTCCTGACCTCCCGCGGGGCTCTGGGCGAGGAGGGGAATCCAGCTGGGACCACTAGGTGAAGTTCCCAGGAGGTGACTGTGACTCCACCTAAGGGGGCCTTAGGGGCTTGCATTTCGGGCACTGCCATAAGCACCTTACAAAGGATCTCTCATTTATTCTCGGCAATAAAGTCAATCACCTGGATCCCTATTTCACAGGTGAGGAAACTGAGGCTCAGAGACATTAACACCTCACTTGCAAAGTTAGTAAATGGGGAATCAGGGTTTGAATCTGGATTTGCCCAAGTGTCAAGGTCTTTCTATTACATGGCGCCACCTCCTTAGGCGTGAGGAAGAAGGCTAGAGCAGCCCGCCTCCACCGGCTATGGGCAGGTGGGATTGCTCCCCTTATAAACGGTGGGTGCCCTTTCACTGGCAGTATGCGGGTCAGAGGCTGGCAGGGGGGGTCCTTGAGCTGCAGAGTCCAGAGGTTGCACTAGATGACCACTAAGATCCCACCCGACTCTCTGCACCATGAGTCACTGTGTCACCTGAGAGAGACCCCTTAGTGGGGGGTCTATTGGGGTCTAAGTTCTGTGTGGGCACCAGGACCAGACCTCTCCTTCCTCCCACCCCCTATCTGGGGCTCTGAGGACTGAGGGTACAGATGGGGCGTGGATGTGTGCCCTGAATGTAGAAAGACCAAGGGATGCTTCTTCTAAGCTGCATCCTTTTCTAAGTGCCGACAAAAGAAATGAGTCAGGCATAGTCTCAAGTCTTCAGAAGCTCTACAGATGAAAAAATGTAAAAACTTAAAAATCACAACAAGGTGATAAATAATCTCATGGAGGGATTAATAGAGTGGTGGGGAGACAGGGGGAAATGACTAAACTTACTCTTTCCTTTGTTCAATCATCCATTCAATATGAATTGAGAACTTACCAAATGCATTTAGTTTAGGAGGGTTTGTTATATGTATTTAGATGATGTCACCGTCTCCTTCCTTGGGGGAACCTGTGGATTAGTAAGGGACTTGGAGGCATGAACCTTCCTGAACCCTCCAAGTGGGGTTAGGATCCACTTCTGCTCTCCAGCACCCATTGCAACCTCTACTTCTTGCTTTTTTTTTTTTTTTAACTGAGGTGTAGTTGACTGCAACCTCTATTCCTGCACTCACCCCATGGCGTGTAGTGATCTACTTAGGTGTGTTTGTGTTTCCAGCACTGGACTAGGAACTGGCCTCAGGCAATGGTTGTATTGGTCTCAGCAGCCTCACTGTCCAAAACAGGATATGGTAGGTGCCCAGTGGAAGGGTACTGGCTGATCACACACCATAGAGTGTGATCCCTACCAACAGAGAGTTGAGGAAACCTGGAGAAGGGAGAAGCCAACTTTAAGGGTGGAGAGAGATGATGAGAAGGCCTTTCTTCCAGGCAGCTAAAAGCATCCTTACCTAAGAGGTTGTCTACAGAAACATGGAGGCAGGAGAGAATGTAGCATGATTGGGGCTATGGGAGCAGAGGGCATTTGGGGGTGTGAGGAGTGATGGGGCTAGAGAGGGGCAGGTATATACATTGAAGGGCCTTGAACATTAGGATAAAGAGCTTAGACTTTATGCTGTAGACCAGTGTGGAGGATTTGAAGCAGGGATCCGACATGTTAATTTTTTAAAAATTATTTATTTGGGGGAGAAAGAATGAGCATGAGAGAGAGAGCACAAACAGGGGGGTGGGCAGAGGGAGAGAGAGAAGGAGAAGCAGACTCCCCGCTGAGCAGGGAGCCCAATGTGGGACTCAATCCCAAGACCCAAGATCATGACTTGAGCCGAAGGCAGACGCTTAACCGACTGAGCCACCCAGGTGCCCAGGGATCTGAAATGTTCAGATATATATTTTCAAAAGATCACTCGAGGATTAAAGGCCAGAACAAGATGCTACAGTAGTCCAGGAGAAAGAGCACAAGGTCCGAAGGAAGGCAGTAGCAGAGATCATTGAGACATGAGGACGGATGTGATAATGAGGCACATACACAGCACTTGGTGACCATGTGACACGGGAGGACAGAAGAGTCTTTTTTGATTTGTATGCTTCTAGAGGACTGAATGGACAGAGGATCATTCACTGAGGTAGAGGACACGGGACACTGATGGACATGGAACTGATGGTGCGTTCAAGTGGAGGTAGCTGGAAAGGGAGTCTGGAGCGCAGCAGCAGAGAGACAGGTGCTACTTGAAGCTGTGGGTATGGTTGGGACAGGCCAAGGTGAGGTAAGAAGCAAGAGGGCCAATGATGAGGTCCTGCACAACAGCAGGATTTAAGGGGCTGTAGAAGAATGGAAGCCCATAGAAAAGGTCTTTGAGGGAGAATCAGAGGTTGGAGAAGATCCAGGAGACGGTGATTTGGTGGCAGCCCAGGGAGATGGAAGGGTCCAGGAGGGAACAGCTTCCGGTGTTGGTGAGCACCCAGGTGGGGCGAGGTGTGGACCGTGTCTGTTTGGTGGCCCTGTCAAAAGCAGTTTCTGTTGAGTAATGGAGAGAGAGAGACAGAGAGACAGAGAGACCAGGCTGCGTAGGTTGGGGTGAAGGAAGACGTGGAGCTACGGTCAGGGAATGTCCACAGGTCCTGGAGGCTGGGTTTGGAAGGGGAGAAGAGGACGCTGCGTTGAGAGAGGTTTTGACTGCAAGTAGGAGCCTTGTTTATCTGCTGAGGGAAGGAGCCAGTGGGGTACCAAGTGGGGTGCGGTGAGAGCAGCCTGGCCCGAGGGGTGTATTTTATTACTGACATGGTTTAGCCTTGCTGATGCTTGTTGCTGATAAAGATGAGGCCATGTTTTATTGGTTTTCTATACTCTATAGATAATGCCCTTAGTGTCTACACCCTCACCGGGCCGCTTTTCCTGCCCCGCTCCCTTGTTCTGTCCCTGGGAAGAGCTGGTAGAGAAGGAGTGATGTGAGAATGAGGAGCCATATGACTGATGGGACATAGTCTGGGTGGAGGACACGGGGCAGGACCCAGAGTGAAGAGGAGGGGCTGGAGGCCTTCAACGCGAGGTGGCTCATCCCCTCCTCTAGGCCTAGAAGGGAGCAGGAGGGGGAAGGTGGGTGTAGATGGAGGTTTGTGGGTTCGATGGGCTGACCTTGAGGGAATTACCAACTGACAGCCTTTCTTCTCCCGGTGAGGTGGGAGGAGGGCATCTGGCCCAGCGGTGAGTAGGATCCTGATCTGTCTTACAGACTCCAGCTCCAGAGCACCTGGCTCACAGTAGATGCTAAAAAAATCACTCAGTGAATGGATCAGGGTCGGGGTGGGGTGAGGTGGGATACACATTGTGGGTGATCACGCAATCACACACACACAATCACACACACACACACACACACACACACAGGACCCCAGTCCCGCTTCTGATTTAAGCTGAGACTAGACAAAAGCCACTTGTAATGGCAGCGTCAGCTCTGCCGTGGGGAGCACGGAGCCGGGGAGGATGCCAGGGAGGACTTCAAGAGAACAAGAGGAGGAGCATCAGGCATTATAGGGCAAGACCCAGAGTCGAGAGAGGAAAAGCTTAGCGTGGCTATGGGGGGGGGCCTGGGGAGTAGAGGGGGTAGAACGACCGTGGTCTCCCTCTTGTTTCTCTCTTTCGTTTCCGTCTCCCAGGCACATGCAAGACTGGGGGTTTCCCAGGGGGTGGGGTCGGGGAATCAGGGTGTCCAGCGACAAGTGTCTTCACATCGCTGTCGCACTGCCCCGGAGCACAGTGACCCAAGCAGGTGTGCTCTCTAAGCTTCACGGGGCACACAGGATCCCCCGCGACAGCCTCAGAAGAAGGTGGGCTCCCCATTTCTGAGCAAAGACTGTGGCCCCTGCTAGGAAAGCCGCTGGAGGACGGGGCCAGCGGAGTTGACCTAGGTTGACCTTTAGGAAGAGAGAGAGGGGTGGGCTCCAGGAGGCTGCCCCTCGACACAAACCTCTTCTTTTTTGTTTTAAATTTTATTTAAATTCAATGAATGGACATATAATGTATTATTAGTTTCGGAGGTAGAAGTCAGTGATCCCTCAGGCTTGTATAGCACCCAGGGCTCATCCCATCACGGGCCCTCCTTAATGCCCGTCCCCCGGGTACCCCATCCCCACCCCCCTCCCCTCCAGCAACCCTCAGTTTGTTTCCCGTAATGAAGAGTCTCTAATGGTTGGTCTCCCTCTCTGCTTCTGTCTTATTTTTCCCTCTCTTGCCCCACGATCCTCTGTTTTGTGTCTTAAATTCCACGTATAATTGTCTTTCTCTGACTGACCTCTTTCCCTTAGCGCACATGACACCCTCTAGTTCCGGCCACGTCATTGCAAAGGGCAAGATTTCACTTTTTTTAATTTTTAATTTTCATTTTTTTTTATGGCTGACTGGTAGTCCATTGTATATATAGAGAGACCACATCTTTATCCATTTATCTGTCGATGGACATCTGGGCTCTTTCATCCCTTGGCTATTGTGGACACTGCTGCTGTGGACACCGGGGTGCAGGTTCCCCTTCGGATCCCTACATTGGTATTTTTGGGGGTAAATCCCCAGAAGTGCAATTGCTGGCTCGTAGGGTAGCTCTATTTTCAACTTTTTGAGGAACCTCCAAACTCTTGTCCAGGGTGGCCGCCCCAGCTTGCATTCCCACCAGCAGTGCACGAGAGCTCCCCTTTCTCTGCGTCCTCGCCCACACCTGTCCTTTCCTGACTTGTGCATTTTAGCCACTCTGACCGGCGTGAGGTGGCATCTCATTGTGGCTTTGATTCGTACTTCCCGGGCGCCGGGCCATGTGGAGCATCTTTTCATGTGTCTGTTGGCCATTAACACAAACCTCTTCGAAACAGAGCCCATCAAAGTAGAGATAACCGCTGCTGTCTCTGATGGGACGCACAGCTCTGGGACAGCAGGTGTCACAAACGCCCGCAGACAGGGAGCTTCTGGTACCTTTTTCCCCTCTTCAGTGAGATCCCTTGAACAGATCTGACTTGGCAACGGAGGTTGGCGGGCCATGGTTATTGTCCCCACTTGACCGATGGCCTCTTGAGGCCAGAGAGGCATAGGGAGCAGCAGAGCTAACACTGGAGCCCAGGCCACCTGAGTCCCTGCTGCCGCCACCAGACCACAACGGCCATGAGTCCCAGGCTCTGTTCTGAAGGCAGATACTCCCGAGGCCCCCTGGGCTTCAGAGGCCCTGCCCAAAGCTGCCCATCCTCCGCCAGATGGAGCCCCGCAGCCCCCCTCAGCCCACTCCTCCTCCTCGTCTGCTCCGGCTGAGCGCAGCCTGCCTTCCAGAAACTGCTAACCTAGAAAGGAGGTCGGGTGGGCGGGAACAGGGAGCAAGGTGAGGCCACCCCAACTGCCAGAGGAGGGCGGGGAGCCGCTGCCCCACTCCTGCCTGGCCCAGCTGGCGACGACGGTTTTCAAGTGGGTGTTTAGCAGTTTCCACTTCGGGCCTGCGATGGAGGAACAGTAATTACTGCCACTGTTGTGTGCCTGTCGTCTGTGCTGGGCTAAGTGGCTTACACTTTGCTCACTTAATCCCCCAACAACCCTTTTGAGGTGTGAATTCCACACCAGGCTCGGAGAGGTCAACCTCTCTGCCGAGGCCAACGGCAACTAAGTGGTAGGGCTCCGTGGCCAACCCAGGTTGACCAGCTGTCAGAACCTGTGCCCTGGGTGAGGCGGGAGATGCAGAGTCGCCGGGAGGGTGTCAGGGTGTCGAGACCGGAACCCCCTTCTTGCCATTCCCCTGCACCCAGCTGGCTCCACTTCCAAACTGCAGCTGGGTGTGTCAGTTGAGGATGTGCGATGCATGGGGGAGGATGGGCTCTAACAGCAGTGTGTGCGCGTGCAGCTAGAGAGCCTGGGTGTCTGTCCCTAGGGGGCCGGGGGACACCCCCTGCAGGCACCTCTCTTCTGGCCTTACATCAAGACTGGACAGTTTAGCTGATTGTCTCCCAACAGGCATGGGGGCAGCATGGTGTCTGCTCGGGCTGGAACCCCACCGTTTACCGGCGGTGGGACTTTGGGCAAGTCTCCGAGCCTTAATTTCCTCATTTAAAAAATGAGGATAAAGGACATACGTCACAGGCTGTTGTGAGGAGTAAGTGAATTACTAGAGTAAAACAGTGTTCTGCACACAGTAGGTGCTTACTGACTGCTCTGTAGTCCTAGGCTGTGGGTTCCTAGCCTCCCCCCCCCCCCCCCCCCCCGCCCTGCACAGTTCCAGGACAGGAGGCAGGCAGGGAAGTGGGGGACAGGGCCCCTCTCACGTGGCTTCCCCCCCGCAGCCTGTCCCCCAGGCTTCTACAAGCTGTCCTCGCGCCGGCCGCTCTGCTCCCCGTGCCCCGAGCACAGCCGCGCCCTGGAAAACGCCTCCACGTTCTGCGTGTGCCAGGACAGCTACGCGCGCTCGCCCACCGACCCGCCCTCGGCCTCCTGCACCCGTGAGTGTCCCCGACGGCGGGGGGGTGGGGGGGGCAGCCACCCCATGGAGATGGCGGGCTGGGGTGGAGGGAGGGGAGCCTGGGGTGGGGGCTCGGGCCCCGGGGCCTCGGGGTGGAAGAACCAGGATGGACGAGAGTACCCACGACGACGGAGGGATGAGGGCAGGTGGCGGAGTGGGTGGTCCCCTCCCGCCCTGTGCCCCCCGCCAGGAGGGGGGCTCCTGGTGCTCAGCCCTGCATCCCCAAGCTGCTAACCTCCTCCCACCGCCCTGGGCCCCGCCCTCCCTGTGGTCCCCGCCCCTCCCCCCTCGGTGTCCCCACAATGCCCCCTCCCGCCAGACCCCCCACTGACGGTACCCTCCTCCTCCTCCCCCCTCCCCCTCCTCTTCCCTCCCCCTCCTCCTCCTCCCTCCTCTTCGTCCTCCCCCTCCCTCCTCCTCCCCCTCCTCCTCCTCCTCCCCCCTCTCCTCCCCCTCCTCTCCCCTCCCCCTCCTCCTCCCTTCCCTTCTTTCTCCTCCTCCTCCCCCCCTCCTCCCCCTCCTCTCCCCTCCCCCTCCTCCTCCCCCCTCTCCTCCCCCTCCTCATCCCCCCTCTCCTCCCTCCTCCTTTCCCTCCCCTCTCTCCTCCCTGTCCCCCCTTGCCTCCCCCCCTCGTCCCCCTATCCCCCCCCTCCTCCCTCTCCTCCCCCTCGTCCTCCCCTCCCCCCCGCCCCCCCAGGGCCGCCGTCGGCGCCGCGGGACCTGCAGTACAGCCTGAGCCGCTCGCCGCTGGCGCTGAGGCTGCGCTGGCTGCCGCCCGCCGACTCCGGGGGCCGCTCGGACGTCACGTACTCGCTGCTGTGCCTGCGCTGCGGCCGCGAGGGCCCGGGGGGCGCGTGCGAGCCGTGCGGGCCGCGGGTGGCCTTCGTGCCGCGCCAGGCCGGGCTGCGGGAGCGCGCCGCCACGCTGCTCCACCTGCGGCCCGGGGCGCGCTACACCGTGCGGGTGGCGGCGCTCAACGGCGTGTCGGGCCCGGCGGCCGCCGCGGGAGCCACGTACGCGCAGGTCACCGTGTCCACCGGGCCCGGGGGTAAGGCCGCCCCGCGTCTCTCCGGGAGGCGAGGTGCCCCGCAAACACCCCGGAGCGCGGGGCCCCCGTCCCTCCATCCCCCATCCCCCCATCCCCATCCCCCATCCCTCCATCCCCCATCCCTCCATCCCTCCATTCCCCATCCCTCCATCCCTTCATCCCCCATCCCCATCCTCCATCCCCCATCCCCCATCCCTCCATCCCTCCATCCCCCATCCCTCCATCCCTTCATCCCCCATCCCCATCCTCCATCCCCCATCCCCATCCCCCATCCCTCCATCCCCCCCATCCACCCCACGCACCCGGGAGGGACTGAGCACACGAGGGCCTGGGGCGCCTGGGCCGGAGCGGTCGCGGGGGGTCGGGGGGGGTCCCTGTGGGAGCCAGCGGGCACCCCTGCTCCCCAGCCTGCGGGGAGCCCCCTGCCCCGCCCCGCAACCTGTCGCCCGCGCTGTCCAAAAATTTCACCTGGAGGACCAGAATCGTCCCTCCTCGTCCCCTGTCCCAGAACACAGGGCTGGGTCCCGCAGCCTCCATCCCCGCCCAGCGGCCACCCTCTTCTCTGGTCCCGGGGAGAGGGCACAGCAGGGTCACAGTGCAGGGACCGCAGAAGGCACTGGTCACATTTCTGAGTCTGGAATAGGGACCCCAGACTCAGACCTCCACCCTCGGTTAGCGCTCCACCTTCCCCCGTCCCCACACTCGCTTTCCCCCTGTCTTTCCCCAGCTGGGGGGCACCTTCCTGTGCACGAAGAAGTGAGACGCGTGGTTTCTGGGTCTTTTCATCTCTGAGACGGGGTGGCTCTGTGACTCTACTTCCCTGTCTCCAGGCAGCTGGGTGGCAGAGAGGTCAGAGACCAGAGTGATTTTTATTCTTGTGCAAGTAGCGTGCTTGGGCATGTGTGCTTGTGTGATTCTTTCACCTACTAGTGGAAATAAAATGTAACCAATATCGATCTCTTTTCACTGAGTTTGGCTGGTTCGTAGTAAAACTTTCTGATCTGCACACAGCTTTTATTCCTGGAAAAGAACTTTTTTTTTCTTCCAGTTACTGCTTTGACTAGAATTTCTGATAGCTCCAATATCTCTCGAAGAATCTCTCTAAGCCTGAGGTTGTACATCCATTTTCTGATTCTCGAATCTTGTCACACCCTTTATCATTTTTAGCTCTTAATCCATTTTCTCTGCCTTTTGGGAGAGATTTCCAATTGGTCTGGTTTTCTGGAATAACAGTTTTGTTCTGTTTTTTTTTTTTTTTTTTTTTTTTTTTTTTTACCATATCTCTACTGTGACTTAACATTTGCTATTGCATTTACATTTTTTAAAAATTCAATATAGAAAAAGAAAAAAACCACCCATAATCCCATTTCCCAGAGCTATACAACTATTAATATCTTGGGGGTATATCCTTCCATATTTTTTCCTATCTCTGTATCCATATCTAGAAGTGTCTACTATAAAAATCCCTTTTGTATAATATATAAGGTATGGGATTTTTATCTGGTATTTCATATTAACAGTCCTGTTTTGATATAGATGGATTTAAAAATCATGTTGAGGAGATGCTTTTCTATTTTACTAATAAAAAACTAAGCTTCCACTGATTGAGTGCTGCTCTCTGTTGGGCACGGGCACTGTGCAATATGATTTTCTACATTCATTCATTTTTTTTAATTCTTTTTTTTCAGATTTATTTATTTATTCATGATAGAGAGAGAGAGAGAGAGAGGCAGAGACACAGGCAGAGGGAGAAGCCTACATTCATTCATTTTAAATGCAATGATAATCATCTTTCAAATAATGAATTTGAGACCTGAGAGCACAAGCGAATTGTCCAAAGTCACCCAGCTAGTAAGTACGCACCCTATGCTTTTAGCCTCTTGGCCATATAATGCTTTCACTTTTTACTCAACTTTTAAAAAAAATTGGGAATGGATGTTAATTTTATAAAATGCCTCTTAAGCATCTTTCAAGATAAGTGCATGTTTTTTTCTCCTTGGACCTATTGGCATGATGAATCCTACTTGTGGATTTTTCAGTGTGAGCTCTTTTTGCATTCCTAGATTATACCCCACTGGATATGAATGTATTATTCTTTTAATATTTTGCTGAATTAATTTGCTTATATTTTAACATTTTTTCCCATGTGCATTTACAAGAGAGATTAGTTCTTTCTTTCTTTCTTTCTTTCTTTCTTTCTTTCTTTCTTTCTTTCTTTCTTTCTTTCTTTTTCTTTCTTTCTTTCTTCTTCTTTCTTTTATTGTTCTTTGTCAAGTTTTAGCATTTGCCAAGTTTTGCTGGCTTTGGGAAAGGCCTCGGGGGAAAAATCTCTTCTTTTTCTCTGCTCTGTAACAGTTTACATGATATAATGATCATTCTTTGAAGGCATGCAAAACCGCTTTTGGGGCCCTGCATCTTCTCTGGGGGAAAGTTCGATGGTATTCTTAATCTTGTCCATACTTCTTGAGTCAGTATTGTTAATTTGTGTTTTTGTAGCAAATATTTCAATGATCTTTTTCTTATTCAGTAGCCGAGAAACGTACATTTTAAAACTGTCCTCGGTATCTGCAGTGAACTCTGCTTTTCCTTTCTTCGTGTTGTAAGCTTGAGATTTCATTTTAGGTAATTATCCTTGCTGGCAGTTTGTTTTACTGGTTATGACAAAGAATCAGTTCTTAAATTTATTAATTCCAGTGTTTTGTACTTTTTTCATTTATTTTATGGTTTTGCCTTCATTAATATCATTGTCTTGCTTTCCTGAAGTCTTTTTTTAGGAGAGTTTAGTGCTTAGCCTATGAATTTTCCTCTGAGTATAACTTTGGTCACATCCAATGTGTTTTTACACATAATATATTGCATCCTTAGTATTGTCACTTTTTTTGGAGCTAGTCATGTACCCTGCAATTTCACATACCTTTTAAAGTGTACGGTTCAGGGCTTTCTCATATAGTCACATGGTTATGCAACCCATAGCATCTAATTCCGGAACATTCTCGTCATCCCCAAAAGGAACCCATTAATAGGTACTCCCCAGCCCTTCCACCCCTCTGGCACCTCTAGTGACTGCTAATCTACTTTCTGTCTCTATAGGTTTGTCTATTCTGGGCATTTCATAAATATAGATTTAGACAATATGTGGACTTTTGTGTCTGCCCTTTTTTGGTTTGTTTAGCATGTTTTCAAGGTTTATCCATGTTGTAACGTGCATCAGTACATCCTCCCCTTATATGGCTGAGCAATATTCCATTGTATACCAGTTTGTTTATCCAGTCATCAGCATATGGGCAGTTTTTCTACCTTTTGGCTATTATGAATAATGCTGCTATGAATTGCATGTACACGTTTCCGTAGATACATGTTTTCAGTTCTCTTGAGTATATATGTAGGAGTGAAATTGCTAGGTCCTGTGATGTTATAGAGTGAGTTGTGTCTCCTCCAAATTCATAGGTTGAAACCCTAACCCCCAATGTGACTGTATTTGGAGATGGGACTGTTAGGGAAGTAAGGTCAATGAGATGGTAAGGATGGGGCCCTAATCCCATAGGACTGGTGTCCTTACAGAAGAGAAAGAGACACCAGAGCTCCCTTGCTCTCTGTGTGTGTGTACATGAGAGGATAGCCAAGAGAGGACACAGCAAGAAACGGTTGTTTGCAGGTCAGGGGGAAAACCCTTCCCAGGAGACTATGGATATGAATCTGTAGACCTCTTGATCTGCAAGTTCTAGCCTCTAGAACTGTGCAAAAAAAATTCTTTTTTTTGCTTATGCCATGGAGTCTGTAGTGTCTCATTATGGTCGCCTGAGCTGACTAAAACATAGAGTAGCTTTTTTTTTATGTTTTTGGAGTTCAATTTGCCAACATATAGCATATCACCCAGTGCTCATCCCATCAAGTGCCCCTCTCAGCGCCCGTCACCCAGTCACCCCAACCCCCCACCCACCTCTCTTTCCACTACCCCTTAGAGAAGCTTTTTATCTTTTTTTTTTTGAGAAACCGACGAACTTTTTGAGGAATTGCCAAACCATTTTCCAAGGCAGCTGCACCATCTGACATTCCCGCCAGCAACGTGCAAGGGTTCCAGTCTCTCAACATCATCACCGAAACTGGTTTTTGTTTTTGTTGGTTACAGCCATCCTAGTGGGTGTGAAGTGGGATCTCACTGTGGCTTGGATTTGCATTTCTTTTTTTTTTTTTATTTATTTGAGAAAGAGTGCACAAGGAGAGGGAGGGGCAGAGGGAGAGGGAGGGGCAGGCTCCACTGAGCAGGGAGCCCAATAGGGGGTCTTGATCCCAGGACCCTGAGATCATGACCTGAGCTGAAGGCGGAAGGCCGAAGGCCGAAGGCCCAAGGCAGATGCTTCACCGACTGAGCCACCCAGGTGCCCCTAGATTTGCATTTCTTTAATGACTAAGTGATGTTGAACCTCTTTTCATGTACTGGGTTTTCTTTTTTGTCATTGAGTTATGAGCTCTTTTTAAAATATTTATTTTCTGGATATTTGGCCTTTGTATTAGTTTTCTAGGACTGCTGTAACAAAGTACCAAACATTAGATGGCTTAAAGCAAAAGAAATGTATTGTGTCACACTTCTGGAAGCTGGGAACTGAAGTCAGGGTGTCAGCAGGGCCGTGCCCTCTCTGGGTGCTCTAGGGGAGGATCCGTCCTTGCTTCCAGCCTCCGGTGTTTGCTGGCAGTCCTTGCCCTTCCTTGGCGTGCAGATCCATCTTCCAGTCACATGGCCTCCCCTCCCTGTGTGTCTTCATACTGTCTCCCCTCTATGAGTGCCCATCTCTGTGTCCAAATCTCCCCTTTTCAGAAGGACATCATCTTATTGGATTAGGGCCCACTTGAGCGACCTGATTTCAACTTGATTATCGAGAAGACCCGATTTCCAGAGGAAGTCACATTCTAGAGGGGCTGGGACTTCAATCTTCTTTTTTTTTTTTTTTTGGAGGAGGGGGACACAATGCAACAACACATAACCACCCTTGCCAGATACATGCTTTACAAAATCTTTCTCCTACTCTGTGGATTACCAGTCACTTTTTTAAACATTCGAGATATAATTGACATATAATATTCCTTTTGGGTGCAACATAATGATTTGATATTTGTATATGTTGCAAAATGATCACCACGGGACGTCTAGTTAACTTCCATCACCACACGTAGTTACACATTTATTGTGATGAGAACTTTTAGGGTCTACTCTCTTAGCAACTTTCAGATATACAACATGGTATTTTTAAAAAAGATTTATTTATTTGAGAGGGGAAGGGGGAGTACAAGCAGGGCGAGGGAGAAACAGGCTCCTCACTGTGCAGGGAGCCTGAGAAGTGGGGCTCCACCCCAGGACCCCAGGATCATAACCTGAGCCAAAGGCAGATGCTTTGCTGACTGAGCCACCCAGGCGCCCCACAGCATGGTGCCGTTAACTAGAGTCACATACTGTACATTGCACCCCTAGGACTTATTTATTTTATAACTGGACATCTGTACCTTTTGCCCACCTTCCCCCATTCTTGCCTAACCCCCCAGTCATACCTCTGCCAGACACCTGTCTTTCACTTTGAGTAGTGTCTTTATTTTATTTTATTTTTTATTTATTTATGATAGTCACACACACACACACACACAGAGGCAGAGACATAGGCAGAGGGAGAAGCAGGCTCCATGCAGGGAGCCCGATACACGGAATTCGATCCTGGGTCTCCAGGATCACACCCTGAGCCGAAGGCAGGTGCTAAACCACTGAGCCACCTGGGCTGCCCAAGAATGTTCATTTTCTTTTTTTTTTAATTTGTATTTATTTATGATAGTCACACACACAAAGAGAGACAGAGACATAGGCAGAGGGAGAAGCAGGCTCCATGCACCGGGAGCCCGACATGGGATTTGATCCCGGGTCTCCAGGATCGCCCCTGGGCCAAAGGCAGGCGCTAACCTGCTGCGCCACCCAGGGATCCCGAGTAGTGTCTTTTGAACCTCTGAGTTTTACATTTTGATAAAATGTAAGTCTTGAGTCGCCTGTGCCTTTGGTTTCCTATCTCAGAAACCACTGTCTGGTTCAAGGGCATGAAGATTTAGACCTATGTTCTTCTTCTAGTGTTTGCCTGAATTCATTTTAGAGGATGTGTTTTTAATTTCTGGATTATTTTCTTTTATTTTGTTTCGATTTTACTGCTCCACGCTCAAGGGAAAGAGGTTTGTACAGCTTTTCCTTTTTTAAAAGAACCACTGAGTTCCTCTTTGTTGTGCAAGATAGGGTAAATATTTTAATTATTTTATGGCTACTTTAAAGTAATGTATTGTTTTCGTACTGCAGTTTCCCCCCAGCTTTCTGCATGTAGAAGTTAAATATAAACAATCCTCTTGCCTTCTTCTTGTCTACTTGATGTTCTCATCCTGAGTGTGAGTCTGTCAAAATTCCTTCTGTTTACGGTGCATTTTCTTTTAAATGTTTCAGTTTTGCTAATGCACATGTAGCTTCCCCACGGGCCTCTCTCATCCTCTCCACTTTTACCTGACCCCATCCTCTTTTTCCTCTCTCCCTGTTGTCCCTTCATGGCCTTCTGCCCCCACTTCGTGGAACTGGGGTTTCTCTCATCTCCTTGCAGATGCGAGACAGTTGGCTCACTTGTTTCTCCATCACACTAAATCCTTCTGAAGAAGCTGCTCGTCCTGGAGCTTCAGAATAACTTTACTGTTCATTTATTCTGAAAGCTTTTTCTCATGAGCCCGATTTCTTGGTGTTTTCTGTTTCCTTGTTCTTAAACAAGGAGATAGCTGGTGTTTGCCAAAAAAAAGAAAAACAAAAACAAAAAAAAAACAAAAAACAACCAAACAAACAAAACAAAAAAACCCAATGTGTGAATTGTCCTCTGGGTTGGTTTGTAAGGCTTTCAGCTGCAAGTAAAATAAACCTCAATCCAGCTGATGTTTAACTAAAAGTGATTTTTAAAAAAGATTTTTTAAAATTTTATTTATTCATGAGAGAGAGAGACAGAGACACAGGCAGAGGGAGAAGCAGGCTCCATATAGGAGCTGGATGTGGGACTCTATCCCGGGTCCCCAGGATCTACACCCTAGGCTGAAGGCGGTGCTAAACCGCTGAGCCACCTGGGCTGCCCTTTAAGAAAGATTTTATTTATTTATTAAGAGAGAGAGAGCTAGAGAGAGCAAGGGGAGGGGCAGAGGGAGAGGGAGAGAATCCAGGCAGGCTCCATGCTGAGCGCAGAGCCCCACATGGGGCTCAATCTCATGACCCTGAGATCATGACCTGAGCCGAAATCAAGAGTTAGACAGTTGGCTGAGCCACCCAGGCGCTCCTAAAAATTATTTCTTAGCTTACCCAAGGGTGGAGGTAGACCATGGCTACTCCAGCAGCTCCTCAGGGTCCTCAAGGATCCAGGTTCTTTCTGTCTTCCTACTGCACCATCCTTATCACGTTAGCCGGGCTCCTTTAAGGTGGCAAGTTGGATGCAGCAGACATCACATCCTCACCCTCCAGCGCAGAAAAAGAACTGTTTCTTCTCTGTAGGTATTATTTAAAGAGCAAGAAACCTTTCCCAGAATCTGTCCTCCCCTTTGCTGACTTCCCCTTGTGGTTGGCCAGACCTGGGTTACGAGCCCGACCCCAACCATTGGCACAGGACATGAGTGCGCACAGATTATCTTAGGATGATCAGAATGAACTCGAGTTACATCGGGAGGAGACAGTAGACCCCAAATCAAACATTGGGCTCCACAGGCAGGGTGGGGGGACGTGGCTGTTGGATAGTTTTCTGGTAGCGTCTGCTGTGCTCTTGGTCCCTCTTGGGCGCTGGCCGAGTTTCATCATTGACCTGCAGCAGGAGAGCAGGTGCTTGGGCTCGGTTTTCAGCTCCATCCTCAGGATTGATCAGGCTTTCATCTAACGTATCTCTGTGGGGTTGAAATGGAACCTTCTCCTGCCTCTGTACACTGGCCATCTGATGCTTTCAACAGATGCAGTTCCAAAGGAAAATGACGTTCCTAGCCTCTTCCTACCTGGGCTGTCCATCTGTATCTGCAGGGGGCTGTGCCTCCTCCTCGGATGCCTCCTCACTCCTCCCACCTTGGACTCACGTCTTTTCTGAGAGCTACCATCTCCAGGTGGACTTAGGCTTAGAGACCCTCCTAGGGGATAGAGGAAAGACACTTTTCCTCCAGAGCAACCATGCAGGAGAGTGATGGCTGAGCATTGTCCAGTTGACAAAGACCTTGCCTTTTTTTTAAGGGTCAGACAGTGGGAGGAGGGATAAAAGGTCTTTCAAGTTATTTTTAGGATGGGAGGCTGTGTCACTCTGTGGGCAGCATAGCCTGGGGGCTCACTACAATTGCACTTTCAATCTGGTTGCATTGGCTGCACTGGCTTTCTCCTAGGTGGAGACATGCCACTCTACCCCCCCCACCCCCAATTCTGGCAATCAGCTGTCAAGACTAGTTTATGGTGGTGTTCTGGGTTTCCAACTGTTTCTGTACCTTTGTTTTAATCGGAATTTGGGAGAGACTGGAGGTGGAGGCTGCTAGATGGTTACCATTTAAAACTAGAAGCCATAATCATGCACTTTTCAAAGAGTGAGCTGTATATGCCCTGTCTCCACTTCCTTGCCCTGTTGCCACCTGGTATCTGCTTCCCTCAATCCCCTAAAGTCACCAGGAGCCTCCACATTGTTAAACCCAGAGGACACTTTGAATCAGAGTCTTACCCTGTCTCTTCTCAGCATATGACACTGCCAACCATGGGCTTCTCTTGGAAGAGAGCTTGCCAACCTAAGCTCTTCATATACATTACTTCATAAAATTCTCATAGTGAGCCTAGGAAAATCATTATTCTTTCCATTCTACATGTGAGGAAACAGAGACTCTTGCTCATGGACCACTAGCTAATAACCGGAAGAGTCAGAAGGGAACCTTCCTAGATGCTCTCCTCCATGGGCTTCTGTGATCTCATTTGCTCCTGGTTTTCCTGCTACCTCTCTGGCTCCTCATTTTTGAGCTCCTTCTCCTTTACTTGACTCTTAAATTAAATTCTTGTTTCCTAAAAGCTTCTCTTTCTCTGCGTCCTCCTGGGCAGCTTCATCCCATCACCCTGTGATGGCTCTTGGATCTCCATCTCACTCCCAGATGGCTTTTGTGAGCCCCCAAACCACCTATCCAGTATTTTCTCTTGGAAACCCCTCTGCTCAACACACCTAAAAGGAGGCTATGATCTTACCTCCCAGTAACTTGGCAGTCCTTGCCTTAGATCAGGCATTATTACCTTTTTTTAAAGTACTGTCCATCCAACATTATCTAGACTAATGATTCTCAATGCTATCTGCACATCAGAATCACTGAGAAGATTAAAAAGAAAAAGATGCTAATGCGTGAGTCCCCCTCTACAAAGATGATTTAATTGTTTTGGGTTGTGTGACCCAGGCACCAATATTTTTTTTTATTGTTGGGGAAAGAAATATATACAATTTACCAACTTTACCATTTTTAAGTGTATAGTATGCAGTAGTGTTACCTATATGCACATCATTGTGCAACAGACCTCTGAACTCTTTCATCTTGCAAAACTCATACTCTGTACCTGTTGAACAAAAACATCTCTTCGCCCTCTTCCCCCCGGGGCCCCTGGAAACCACCATTCTATTTTCTGTTTCTAAGCTTAATTATTTTATTTTTAAAACATTTTAAAAAGATTTATTTATTTGTGATAGACATAGAGAGAGGCAGAGACACAGGCAGAGGGAGAAGCAGGCTCCATGCAGGGAGCCCGACGTGGGATTCGATCCCGGGTCACCAGGATCGCACCCTGGGCCAAAGGCAGGTGCCAAACTGCTGAGCCACCCAGGGATCCCCTCTAAGCTTAATTACTTTAGATACCTCATATAAGTGGAGTCATGCAGTATTTGTCTTTTTGTGACTGGCTTATTTCATTTGGCTTCATGTCCTCCAAGTTCATTTATGTCCTAGCCTGTGACAGGATTTCCTTCTTTCTTTCTTTCTTTCTTTCTTTTTTTTATTCTTTTTTTTTTGCTGAATGATATTCCGTTGTATGCCTATATCACATTTTCTTTTTTTTCTCCAGCTTTATAGAGATATAATTGACACATAACTTGTTAGTGTTCATGGTGTACCATGTGAGATGATTCAGTATGTGTATATATTGTAGAATAACTACCATGAAACAGTTAACACATCCATCACCTCTTGTAGTTACCGTGTGTGTGTGTGTGTGTGTGTGTGTGGTGAAAGCATTTAAGATCTCTCTTAGCAATTTTCAATTATACAATAGAGTACTGTTGACTCGAGTCACCCTGCTGTACATTATTAGATCCTTAGAACTTACTCATCTTCTAACTGGAAGTTTGTGCCCTTTGACCAATATCTCCCATTTCTCCCAGCCCCTAGCCCTCGGCAGCCACCAATCTACTCTCTGTTTCTATGAGTTTGGTTTTATTTTTAGATTCCACATATAAGTGAAACCGTGCAGTATTTGTCTCTGTCTTTCTTATTTCACTTAGCATAATGCCCTCAAGGTTCATCCATGTTCTTGATGATGGCAGGATTTCTTTCTTTTTTTTTTATGGCTGAATAGCATTTTTTTTTGCACATATCATTTTCTTTTCTTTATACATTCATCCATCAGCAGATACTGAAGTAATTTCCATATCTTGGCTCTTGTGAATGATACTACAATGAACATGAGAGTGAACATATCTCTTTAAGGTAGTGATTTCATTTTCTTGGGATATATACTCAGCAGTGGGACAGAGGGAGGGGGGAAGCAGACTGCCCACTGAGCAGTTTCATGACCTGAGCAGAAATCAGGAGTCAGATGTGTAACTGACTGAGCAATTTAGGTGCCCCATAAATATTTTTTTATTTTATTTTAAGTAGGCTCCAAGTCTGGCCCGGAGCTCAGCACAGGACTTGAACTCATGACCCTGAGATGAAGACCTGAGTTCAAAATTTGGACACAGGGGCACCTGAGTGGCTCAGTCAGTTGAGTGTCCGACTCTTGATTTTGCTTCAGGTCATGATCTCAGGGTTGTGAGACTGAGTCCTGCATCAGGGCTCTGAGCTTAGCAGGGAGTCTGGTTGGGGATTCTCTCTCTCTCTCCTTCTCCCCACCTCACCCTCTGCCTCTCCACTTGCTCTCGCTCTCTCACTCTCCCTCTAAAATAAATAAATAAATCTTAAAAAAAAGTCAGACTCTTAACTGACTGAGTCACCCAGGCACCCCTCTATATTTTCTCCAGGAGATAGATTTATTTATTTATTTATTTATTTATTTATTTATTTATTTATAGATTTTATCTATTCATGAGAGACACACAGAGAGGCAGAGACACAGGTAGAGGGAGAATCAGGCTCCCTGCAGGGAACCCGAGGTGGGACTGGGTCCCAGGACCCCAGGACCACGCCCTAAGCCAAAGGCAGGCACTCAACCACCCAGGCGCCCCTCTCATTTTCTATATGACAAATTTTACTTATTTTCTTGTTCTAGGACTTTTATAGTTACAGGTTGTACATTTAGGTCTATAATTCATTTCATTCTAGATTTTATATGTGGTGTGAGGTAAGGGTCCACTTCATTCTCTTGCATGTGGATAATCAGTTTTCCCAGCATGGTTTCTTAAAAAGAATGTCCTTTCCCCACTGTAGGCTTGGCACTCTTATCAAAAATCATTTGACTGTATATGTGAAGGCTCATTTCTGGGCTCTCTAACCTGTTCAGTTGGTCTGTATTTCTGTTTTAATACACAGTGACAAACTGTTTTGATTATGGTGGCCTTGCAATGTTTTTGAAGTCAAAAAGTGCAAGGCCTCTAGCCTTGTTTTTCTTTCTCAAGATCATAGTGCTATTCATAGTCCTTTGATTTTCTATATGAATTTTAGGATTTCTTTTCTATTTCTGCAGAAAACACCTTTGAGGTTTTGATAGGACCTGAACTGAATTTGTAGGTCATTTTGGGTAACAAGGATATTGTAACAATATTAAGTGTTCCACTCCATAAACACGATGTCTTTCCATTTATTCTTCTTTAATTTCTTTCAGCAATGTTTGCTCATTTTTTGTGTAGTTTATTCCTAAGTATTTTATTCTTTTTGCTGCAATTATAAGCGAGATTTTTTTTTCATTTCCTTTTCAGATCATTCATTGTTAGTGTGTGGAAACACCACTGATTTTTGCGTGTTGGCTTTGTATCCTGCAACTTTGCTGTATTCACTTATTTCTAACAGTGCTTTTGTGGAATTCTTAGGATTTTCTCTACATACAAGATTATGGATTTTCTCTATGTACAAGATTATGTCACCCGCGGACTGAAATAACTTTACTTCTTTCTTTCCAATCTCAGTGCCTTTGGTTTCTTTCTCTTGCCGAAGCTCTCTGGCTAGGACTTCGGTACTATGTTAAATAGAAGTGCAAGCGTGGACATCCTTGCCTCGGTCCTGATCTTCAAGGGAAGGCTTTCAGTTTACCACCTTTGAGCATGTTCATTGTGGCTTTTCATATATGGTCTCTATTATGACGAGGTAGTTTCCTGCGGTCCCTAGTGCGCCCAGTGTATTGCCTCTTGACCAGACTGTTAGAAGAGCTAAGGAGGTTGTTTATCTGCCTCCTGTGCTCTTTAATGTCTCCAAACCACAGAAAGTGTAGAAAGAACCTGGAGAGTTAGAACCAGCCGCCACTAGGGCTGCTGGAGGGCAGGGGGTGGGCAGGCAGCAGGTGGCTTGCCCGCGTCCCCCCCCTCCTCCCAGAAGCAGAAACAGGGCGAGCTGAGAGCTGGGGGGTGAGCAGCCTCCCTTGCCTCCGGTTTCAGGACTGGACAGCGGAGGCCACGCCCCAGGAGCCTCTGGCCCCGCCCACCACACGCACGCCCCGCCCCTCGCGTGCGTACCCCGCCCCTTGGCCCCGCCCCTACCCACACGCTCCGCCCTGGCCCCGCCCCTGCCCGCAGCCCCGCCCCTTGGGCCCGCCCCCTGCCTGCAGCCCCCGCCCCTTGGCCCCGCCCCTGTCCGCAGCCCCGCCCCTTGGCCCCGCCCTTCCAGCCCCCTGCCCCTGCCCCTGCCCCTGCCCCTGCCCCTGTCCCGCGGTGGCATCCAGCGGTGGGATCCCGCGGAGACCCCCCCGCCTTCCTTACTTTCAGCGCCCTGGGAGGAGGATGAGATCCGCAGGGACCGAGTGGAGCCCCAGAGCGTGTCCCTGTCGTGGCGGGAGCCCGTCCCCGCCGGAGCCCCGGGGGCTAACGGCACCGAGTACGAGATCCGATACTACGAGAAGGTGAGGCGGGGTCTGGGGCGGGACCTGGGGCTGCCTTCGGGGGCTGAGGTCGGTCCCCTCGGCGCCTCTGCTTCCTTCCCTACCTTCTCTCTGCAAAAGCCTCCTTACCTTCCGTCGTGAGCAAATCCCCGGCCTCCTAGGTGGCCTCCCGCTGGGTGCAGGGCGCGGCCGCCCACCTGCTGGTCCCCCCTCGCTCCTCACCACTCTGCAACCTCCATCGTCACCGCTTTGCCTGCTGTTTGCAGCCCCCTGAGAACCTTCCCTTGGAGGCCGATGCAGGTCTCCCGTGGCCAGACCCCATACGTGCAATTTTGAAACCCTATTTTATTTTTTATTTTTTGCAACCCTATTTAGAGAAAGAATGCAGAAATACCATATTGTTTCAAAATTCACGAAAATGTATGACCAAGGGGAGGCGTCCCCTAGAACTTGGCGGGTGTGCTGCTGCTGGTGAATGTCTAACACCCTGGCCTCCAGAGCAATGAATGAATGATGAATTCTTATTACAATTTTACTGATACACAGGGTGTGTCATACATCGTTTTACAAATGAGAAGAAAAGATACACGGTGCTCCTTATACAGCCAGTGGGTCCTTATAGAATGCTTTTCCCCATTTCTGCTGACTTCTTGTATCTCTGTTGTCAAATCTGTGGTTGCAGTTCAGCCTCGACTTGACAAATGGAGCTATGTCCCGACCCACTATCTCTTTGCCCCATACATTTATTGTCTCTAAATGTGATATGTAGAGTTAAGAGTTTCTCACCTTGGTGCAAATTTTATTCATCCAAGCGAAACCTTGCTTTCATCTTCAGCATTTCATGTGTCAGAACTTCACTCACCCCTTAGTGACTCCGGGGACTTCTTGGCTGAATCAGATAATAGTTTTTGAATACTGGAAGTCTACTGAGAGCTGTGAGTTGGGGGGTGGGGCGCAAACACGAAGGAGGAGGGACTCCTGAGTCACTGCTGGATGATCTAGGGGGCAAAGGTGCCACCAGCTGAGGAGGAGGAGCAGGTCTGGGTTAAGAGGGTGAGCTTGGGTTGGCCGCGGCAGTGTTGGCACCTCTGGGTGGGCTTTGTGGGTCTGCAGCTCGAGGCAGAGGCCTGTCCTGGGAGAAGGAGAGGTGGGGCCTTTCAGCATAGGGCTGGGAGCTGAACCGACACTGGGGGTGGGGTTGTCAGGGCATAGAGACAGAGTCCCGAAGCTGAGCTGGCTGGGTGCTCCAGGCCCTAAGGGGGTGTGAATTTGAGGGAACAAAAACCCTTGAAAAGAAAAGCAGAGTCTGTACAACAGGAGCTCTGTTTCAAGGGCTGCAGGGGCATCGCCCGGAACCCAGGGACCACAGGTGTCGGAGGCGGCTCCTCACCTGCACTTCTGTGTGCACACCAGTCCTGCGTCCTCTGCCCGGGGGCTTGCTCAGGGCACGTGACAGCTGCCCGGGTTGGCAGCCTTGCCTCTTTGCTCCGCCCACTCCCACCCCCCTCGCCAGTCTCAGAGGTCCCACCTGCAGCCACTGTCTCACTATCTTTCCATGGCCATTCAGATACCTGGAAGGGAGATGCTGATTGGCCCAGTTTCTGCCCCAAGCCTGAATACGGTGGCCACAGAACTGGGCCATGTGATGACAGGGGGCCGTGGGAGTGGCAGGGGCTCTAATAAGGTGGGAGGGCGGCGGGCAGAGACAAAATGATGGCTGCGTCTCCAGGACACAGCATCAGACGCGCCGGCGGCCGTGTGATATAGAGATAGAGCACGCAACCTGAAGGCATCAAGACGGTGTCATTCTGACCCTTCCTTGATGTGACTGTCACCTACCAAAGACGAAAGAATTGCTGTTGCGAGCGCTGTACGTAGCCAGGCCTCTAAAGAGCCTAGCATAGCAGCTGGCAGTGAGCTGACACTCACTCCGTGACAGTTGTCACTGTCCCCACTGTCCAGTGGGGGCCTCAGGCGGGCTCTCTACCTTTCTGTGCCGGATTCCTTGTCTGTGAATTCGTGACTTGCAGGACCTTGTGAAAACCAGATGACAAAGAGAAGGAAAAGCTTTTGTGAGCCGACAGGGGCCGGGCAGGTGTCAGGCCTTTTCTCATTCCTCTGAGGCATCAGGCCCAACTCAGCCTCTGGACCGCCAGTGCCTGATGTCCGTCCCCAAGAAGGGGGTCTAGTGTCTTCTCTAAAGTTTCTCTTACTGCTCTTAGCCTCAGGGACTGTTGACTGCAGGTGGGAGCCTGGATGGAGAGAGGGGTTGGGGAGCCTACGGAAGAAACCTGTGGGGACCCTCCCCAGACTGTGGAGGGTCCTGCTGTGAGCTCAACTAAGGACTAAAGGCACTTCTCCACCCCTCGCCCGCCCCACGCCCCCATCATTCTCCAAGCAGCTCGGGTCTGGCCCTGGATCCAGGCCTCACATCTTGGTCCTTCCTCAGGGTCAGAGTGAACAGACTTACTCCACGGTGAAGACAGGGGCACCTGCGGTCACTGTCACCAACCTGAAGCCGGCTACCCGCTACGTCTTTCAGATCCGGGCGGCTTCCCCGGGACCCTCCTGGGAGACCCAGAGCTTCAATCCCTCCATTGAAGTGCAGACCCCAGGGGAGGGTAAGTGGTGTGCGTGAGTGGGCAGGGTCTGGGCAGGGAAAACTCTTCCCCGGATGGGGCTGGGGTGGGGACACAGCCTGGGGAGGGGGTGGTTATCTGTGCAATTAAGGGAGCCTGCAGAACGGTTTAATGACAGCCTAAATAATTAATGAATTTCGAATCCACCCACTAGGGCCTATTCATGCCGTGAATTAAATGGGGGGCCTGTCCTTGGGGAGCTCACGGAGTAGGGGCTGCAGAAGCCATGTCTCAGCTGTGGTCTCCCAGCCTCTCAGGACCTCCCATGTCTTCTACAAACATCCCGTGCCCTCTCCAAGATTCTTGCTATTTTCTTGGGAGGAGGTTTAGCCTCGTGGTCCCTTCTTGCTCTGACGGCTAGATTCTTTCCCGTTCTGCTTGTCCCTCTCTGCCGTGACATAGACTCAACTGTGGGATGCCACCCCTTTCCCCACTGGGCCTTGGAGTGAGAAGCACACGTCACTGAAGGTTGGGGACACAAAGGGGTTGTGCTACAGCCATAAACAAAACAACACAAAGCGAGGATTGCCTGCGTTCCATGGGGGGAGTTGTATGGTACGCGAATAATTTCTCCAATAGTGCTGTTACCTGGACACATGACAGAACAAAAGCTGAACATCAGATACCCTGTGCTACCTGCTTGGTCCCTTCACCTCCGTCCCCTGGCTCCTATTCTCCCCCAGCCACCCCCAAATCCCCTTTCATGGGGAGAGATGAGCTGCTTAGCTGTGGCTTTGGCGGTTTTGCCTGCTGCTAACCCTGCCCTCAGGGTCTCACCTCTATCTGCCTCGAGCAGTTCATGAAAGTATTTTCCTGGGCAAAGGCAGTTCCCCCTAAGAGGCATTCTGACACCAGCTGTCAAGATAATAATTCTTTCCAACCTGCTACATGAGTCTAATCCAAGATAGGAAGAGCTCTGAGCCCAAAGGGAGGTGGAGATAAAATGTTGAGGGAGTTTGGGTTCTGGGAAGAGAGACAGCACTTCTTGCTCGAACGCCTGTCTGTGCCAGACCTCGGCCAGGTGCGGGCAGGGGGAGATTAGAGCCCCGTCTTGAAGGCTGGGGAGCATTCGACGTGTGGAGGTGGGCAGGGAAAACATTTTGGGTAGAGGAATCCCATGCGAGCAGAGGCGCCCAGGTTTGGCTGGAGTGAGGGAGGTCGAGGCGGGAGCTGGGGGCTGTTAGCTGGAAAGGGCTGAAGATTTCCGTTCACCTGGTGCTTCTCGGTGAGTAGACACTGCTCGGACCCCCGGCCTCCTGTGCTGTGGCCCTGGCTCTGGGGGAATAGGTCTCCCGGTCTGCAGAGCCCTTCCCCCAGTGAGCCGGGACCCTAACGCAGGAGCACGATGAAGGACCGTATCAGCTACCCACTGCTGCATAACGAGTTACCCCAAGGCGAGGGGCTGCAAACCGCAGACATTTGTTCTCTGGTGGTTTTTGCAGGCCAGGCCTCTCTGGGTGCAGCTTAACGGGGCGCCACTGGCTCAGGGCCCCTCGTGCTGTGGTCATCTCAAGGCTCGGGTTCTCACAGGCTGTTTTTTGCTCGATGCACGCAGTTCTCCGCCCCTTGGGCTTCTCCCTAGGGCTCCTCATCACACAGCAACTCGATTCTTTCAGAGACTGCGAGTGAGGGACTGGGGTGGGGGTTTCTTTTTTTTTAATTTTTTTTTTTATTTACTTATGACAGTCACACAGAGAGAGAGAGAGAGAGAGAGTCAGAGACACAGGCAGAGGGAGAAGCAGGCTCCATGCACCGGGAGCCGGACGTGGGATTCGATCCTGGGTCTCCAGGATCGCGCCCTGGGCCAAAGGCAGGCGCCAAACCACTGCGCCACCCAGGGATCCCAAGGGGTGGGGGTTTCTTTTTTTTTTTTTTTTTTTAAAGATTTTATTTATTTATTTGTAGAGACAGAAAGAGAGGGGCGGCGGAGGAGGCAGAGGCACAGCCAGAGGGAGAAGCAGGCTCCATGCAGGGAGCCTGATGTGGGACTCGATCCAGGTCCCCAGGATCACACCCCAGGCTGCAGGCGGCGCTAAACCGCTGCGCCACCTGGGCTGCCCCGGGGTGGGGGTTTCTTAAGCCAAACCACCATCTCTCTTGTCGCCTCATCTTGGAGGTGACATCCTATCCCTTTGGCTGCCTTCTATTCATTAGAAACAAGTCACTATGTCAAACCCACCCTTGAGGGACTGAATACCAAGAGGTGGGGAATCCCTGGGCGCGTCTCAGAGGCCTGTCCCCGTGGACACTGCATCTCAAACAGTTCTTGGCAGCTCCACCCACCTCGGGCCCGGCCAGACCCCGGGTCCCGTCCACACCTCTGCAACCGTGGGCTCTACGATCCCCTCACTGACCTTGGCCTTGTTGGTCTCTGACCCTCCCTTCCTCTTCTGTCCCTTGTCACGTGGCTGTGACATCCTCCTAACAGCCGTGGGGATCTGACCTCATCTCCCAGCTGTGAGCCCCCTCCCCGCCCCCTGTGGCCCAGCCACCCAGCCCCTGCGGATCCTCCCCTAGGAAATACCCCTCCCCTCCCCCTGTTGACCCTCGCTCCCTGGACGCTGCGCTGCACCCGCCCTCCTTGTCCCTGAGCCTGGAGCCCGGAGCTGGCCCGAGTCCTGTGTCCCACGTCTCATCTGGTCTCAATGGAGTCTTCAGGGCTACGCAACATCTTCCCCATCCTCAATAGTTTTCCCAAACCGGGACCCCTCCTGGGCCCCTCCTGCCCATCCTTGCTGCCCACCCACCAGCAGATAGCATCATCCTGTTCCCCTGGGCCAGGAACTCTGTCTGTGGCTCCCTGGCTCCCCGTCACCCTCAGGATGGTGTCCCGGCTCCCTGGCCTGGCATCCCAGGCCCTTCAGATGCTGTCTTGCCCCCCTGGTTCCCTTTCTCCTTCCCCTGTCCAGCCTCACATCTGGCCGCTCTGGGCCCCCACGCAGCCTGTTTTCCCAGCGCCACGGGGAGGCTCTGTGTTTCCCAGACCTAGCGTGGGCGCCCCAGCACCACCAAACCCTTCCGGGCTCCCAGGCCCAGGGCAGATGCCCCACCTTATCTGCGAATCCTTCCTCTCAGGCTTCAGGAAGACACGGGTGAGCCTCTGCTCAGCTCTCTGTGTCTGTTCATTCTGCAGCGAGGACTTTGTCTCCCTCCCTGGTCTGAGCACTCCTCTGGGGCAGGGATTCTGGGCCATTCATCACTGTGTCCCGAGGGCTGGCGCCAGCCTGTCATCCACATGTTGGATGGATGAATAGAGGGATGGAGGGATAGATAGATGGGCTTGAGAGCCTGGGGTCTTCGGGGCCCCTCTCTTGGGGAAATAGTTCACCGTAGAGGCTTTTGGAATCAGGTTCAAGTCTTAGGTTCACCATTTATTAGTCGTGGGGCCTCGGACAAAGCAGGTGACTTATATCAATGTCGGTCAACCCAGCTGTGAAATGGAGACAACACGGCCTGCCTGGCTTGTTGTGACGGTGCAGGTGCGACGGTGCAGGTGCAACGGGATGGTTTAGTTAAGGCCCCGGGGCACAGGACCTTAAATGTTAACTCTTACTGTAACTGCCTGCGGCTGGGAGCTCCGTGAGTGGCCGCTCCCCCTGCAGAGCTACGGTGTCCAACTGAAAGGCGACAAGGGAGGCCCAGGCCTGCCTGTCCGGACCCTGGGGTCCTCTGTCGCACAGCTGGAGCGCAGTGGAGGCGCCCGAGCCTGGGAGAGGAGGAAGCTCCCTGGGCCCCGGGGCGCCCCCAGGAGCCTGGCCCTCTGCCTGCCTCAGCCTCCTGCTTTACCCCCAGCCACCTCCGGGCCCAGGGACCACAACCCTGCGGTCGTTGTCACCGTGGTGACCGTCTCAGCCCTCCTGGTCCTGGGCTCCGTGATGAGCGTGCTGGCCATGTGGAGAAGGTAGGTGGCTGGTCCCCGCGTGCCTGGCTGACTCCCGGTGGGTGGGGTCCCCGTGCCCACGGACGGACGTGTGCTCACGGCCCCGCGGCCTGTACCTGCGTTTGCACACGTGCAGATTTGCACACGCCAGCATGCTGCGGTGCAGATCCAGGCCCCTCCCCCACTCCCTGCTCCTGCGGCAGCCACTGCAGCTTGCTCAGCCTCAGCCGCTCTGGGATGAAGGGGATTTAGCTCCTTAACTCATTAAATGTCAGAAGGCATCACTGAGGATGGAATCCAGCTCCGGCTGCTCCAGTGCGATTAGGATTCTCCAGAGGCGCTCAGAGGCCCCCAGCCCCTGCCCGCAAGGGATCTCGAGGCCCTTGAACACAGGCAGAGGGAAGAAAGGCAGAAATTGTGTGTGTGGGAGGGGGGAGGACAGGAGGGGAACTCATACACCAGCCCCCCACCACCACCCCCTGCAGAAGGAAGCCTGCAGGAGAGTGGGCAGAGAAGGGGGATGGGAGGAGGGGGAAGGGTGGGGAGCTTGAGTTTGGTTCAGAGAAGATTCCAGTCCTTTTGCACGCAGCGGAAACCTCATGGCATGTATACCTGCCTCCTCCCCGGGGCCACACGTGGTCCCGCACAGAGGTGCCCGGCTGGGGCTGAGGTCAGCAGACTTGGGGGCCGGAAGGTCTGCATGTGATGGGCTGGAGCGAGGGCGGGCAGCAGAGGAGAGGATGGCTGCTGGGGAGCCCTCTCCTCCCCTCAGCGTCTCACTGCCTGTGGGTGGGCTGCAGGGGCAGCTTCGCCTCCGGTGAAGCGCTGAAAGTGACCGAGGAGGGGAGCGCCTTGACCGGCGGTGCAGGAGCCCCTCTGCCTGGGGCCAGGACAGTCAGGGGGGCAGGGCAGGAATAGGGAGCTCCTTTCTGGGGCTTAGACACCCGTATTGGGCCTGTTGGAAAAGCAGGAATGGACAGGAGCTGAGAGCCTCTTGTCCTGGCTGGGGGCTCAGGGGCTCAGGGGCTCAGGGGGTGCAGGAGGAGGCTCCTCACACCCCTCCGGGCAGGGACAGTGCAGGACAGCTGCCCACGAGCACCTGGGAGACAGGTGTGCTCAGGCAGATAGCATAAGCCGGGGGTCGGTCTCCACACCTGCTCGAAATCCAATGGCACAGAAATGGGCAGGATCTGCGGGTCAGGTGCTGATGGGCACAGGTGGCGGTCCTGCGCCGCTCGGGCTGACATCTCTGAGTCCCTGCAGTACGGGCTGTGTGCCGGGTGTCCTCCTCTCCGCCTCCCCTCCCTGCTCCACGCTGGCTCATCCCACTTCTCGCCAGAGGGTGCTGTCCAGGGGAAGCTTCTCGGGTCCTCTGCGACTCCTCCATTGGCTCAGCCTTGCCCCCTCCTCCCCACCCGCCTTTCCTGGATGCTCTCCTCCTTCGTGGAGGTCCCGCCACCACTCTGGGGACTTCAGTGGCCCCTAGACGACCCGTCCCACCCCCTGGCTTCTCAGTTCTTTGGCTTCCTCATTCCCAAGGACCTTGTCTTCGTTCCACCTCCACCTTCCTCTCCCATTTCCTGCCACGGACCCGGCCATCACCCCGGGTACTGCGTCTGGCCCATCCGCTTATGCGCCGCAGGTGGCCTGTCCTTTCCACTTGCCCCCTCAGCCATATCTGCTGCACCTGCTCCTTCGCTGCATCATGGGCCGCCTGGCTCCTGGTCCCCAGGTCCGCACACGCAGCTGTCTCTGCGCCCATCCGCTCCCTTTGCTCGAGGGAAAGTGCCTTCCTCTTAGCCCTCCCTGCTGTGTTCTGAAGCCCACCCCTTCTCTCCATCGCAGGCATCCTATGTTCCTTTTTTTTTTTTTTTTAAGATTTTATTTATTTATTCGAGAGAGAGAGGCAGCGAGAACACAGGCAGAGGGAGAAGCAGGCTCCATGTGGGGAGCCTGACGTGGGACTCGATCCCGAGACTCCAGTATCATGCCCTGGGCTGAAGGCAGGTGCTAAACCCCCGAGCCACCCAGGGATCCCCTACTATTTCTAATGTCCCCCTCTGCCCCACATAACAGCGGACACTTATGGAGTGCTTAGTAAGCTCCGCACACCTGTGCTGTGTCAGGCGGGGCTGTCTTTATCCCGATTTTATTAAAGAGAAATCTGAGCCACCCAGTCCTGCAGCTACCGAGTGGGGGGATCTGGGAAGCCTGTCCCTGCGTGAGGCCCCAGAGCCCGTGCTGCTGACCACCATCGTGACCACTTGATCCTAAATGACAGCCTTTGCCCCCTTTCCCATCTGTCTAGAAACATGGCCCTCTCGCCATCTCCCTCCCCTGCTCCACTTTTTCTTTCCTTCGCTCCTGTGACGTCCGTCGCCACCCCTGATTTGCCTTCTGTTTCCCTTCCACTTGTCTGGTGGGTCTTTTGTGACCTCCTCCATGGCCTCTTCCTCCTCTCCACCCGGCCTCTAAACGTCGGGATCCGCAGACTTGTTCACAGTCCCACTTCCCAGGCTCTGTCCTCTTCCTGGACGATGCCCCAGCTCCCGCACTGGAGCTCCAGAGCAGACCTCTCCTCCAGCACCACCCCCCCCCCCCGACCTTCACGTCTAACTCCCTACCCTGCACCCCTCCCTTCTTATTCCGTGGGCTCTGCAGACTCCCATAGGCTGGGCTCGAGTTTTTCCTCTCCCCGTCCCCATAAATGGCCCCACCGCCAACTGTCAGGCAACCCAGAACACCAGAGCCATGCCTACCTTCTCCCTCCCTCCTCCTTTCTGCCTCCTAGCAGGCTCGCAGCCCTGCGGCCCCAGCACCTACGCATCACTTGAGCCCATGCTCACGCTGTAGGCCGACCCACTGCCAGGTCCTGCAGGGACAACAGCTACGCCAGCGTGGTCTTCCTACAGTGCAGATTGAGTCACGGTGCTCACCTGCTCAGCGCCCCCGGGGGCTCTCCTCTGGGCCAGCGAGGCCCTGCTCAGCAGCCCCTGATGCCAGCCGGTGGCTCTGTTGATGGTGACGCAGTCCGTTGGTCCATGGCCACCTCTGCCTCGGAAAGCCATCCTGGATGCTCTGGGACGAGTCAGGCCCATCTGCTATGTGTCCCCCCAGCACATCGCCCTTCTTTTCCACTTGGACCTGTGAGCGGGCTTGCCACTGACCCTCAGGGCCTGTTTCCCTGGCTAGACCGTGGCTGCCCATGAGTGCCAGGGCCGCCCGATTGCTCACCTGTTCTCAGGCAGGCGGCTTGGGTTCAAGGTCAGGGGGTATGGATTCGGGCGCTTCGGGAGTTGCAAGAGTGTGCAATTGTGGCTCTGAGTGCAACTAATTAGGAGTGTTGATGGGGGTGAGGAGTTAGGTCTGGGGCTGGCATTGTCTGTCAACTGCGGGGAGGAGCTTTCAAAATAAGACAAGAAGGTCCCTCCGCGAGGGCACAGACCTTAAGGGTCTTGGAGGGATAAGGCGCTGCCACCCTGGGCGCTGGTGAGAGGGGAAGGGCTGGGGCCGCGTGGCTCAAAGCATGACTCTGCACCTCCCCAGGCCCTGCCCCTACGGCAAAGGAGGTCAGGACGCCCATGACGAGGAGGAGCTGTATTTCCACTGTGAGTTGTCGCCTGGCCCTTTCGTGGCCCTCTTCCTTGCCGCCCTTTATAACCCCTCCCGCCCCCGGCCGACCCCCTTCCTCCAGCCCACCCTTGTCTCTCCCTGCATTCCAGTCAAAGTCCCCACCCGCCGCACGTTCTTAGACCCCCAGAGCTGTGGGGACCCGCTGCAGGCCGTTCATCTGTTCGCCAAGGAGCTGGATGCAAAAACCGTCACACTGGAGAAAAGCCTAGGAGCAGGCAAGCCGGGCAGCCAGGAAGCCTTGTCCATCCCAAGAGCCCCCACCTGCCCCCCGACCCCACCTCTGCCCCCAGGCCCTCCCTCATTGCCTTCACCCCAGTCCCAGCCTGCCCAGGAGGGCCAGCTCCGCACCAAACGGGACCCGCAGCCACCAGGTTACGGGGAAGGGGATGGCGGAGGGGTCTGCGATCCTGCCTTCCTGCCCTCTCCTGGTGCCCCCGTGCCCCTGTCACTCTAGCCCTGTCCCGGCCAGCCTCTGCAGGCTGCCACTGGCAGAGGTGTGGTCCCAGGCCTTTGTGGCTTGGGGAGGAGCATTTGCAAACTTGGGGACCAGACACACCTGAGTGCTAGTCCTGGTCTACACTGCCCAGCTGTGTGACCAAGGGTGCATGCCTCGATGCTCTGAACCCGTTCCTTGTCTGTAAAACGGGCACGACAGCTGCCTCGTGCAGAGCCGAGGTGGCGACTTCGAAGCCCGCGTCACATGGCTGGTACTCAGTTCACTAGGTTTGAACTCGGGGGCTCTGAGCCCCAGGCCACGAACCGCCCGCATGATCCAGAAGCTGCTCGCCCTGCCTGGGTTGGCGGGGCGGCGGGGGGGGGGGGGGGGTGAGTGAGCTCCAGGGGACTGTCTGAGGTGCTCTTTCCCCACAGGGCGCTTCGGGGAGCTGTCCTTCGGCTGCCTGCAGCTCCCCGGCCGCCAGGAGCTGCCCGTGGCCGTGCACACGCTGAGGGACGGCTGCTCCGACTCTCAGAGGCTCAGCTTCCTGGCCGAGGCCCTCACCCTGGGTCAGTTCGACCACAGCCACGTGGTGCGGCTGGAGGGTGTCATCACCCGAGGTAGGACTGCGTGCTCCGGAAGCCTGGGGGTGGCAGGGGGGCCCCTAGGCCCTTTCCCCAGCCCCTAAGCTGCCCAGTGTGCAGACAAGGCTGCAGCTTTCTTTCACTGACTCAGCCCTTCTGACCTTGAACGACCTTTCCGCCCTGCAGTGACGCTGTGGGAATGTGTCGCTTGGACCTCGGGTGACCTTTCCTAGCGGACTTATTGCAGCTCCTCGACCTTGGCCCCTGTCCTCCTCCAGATGTCCCCTCTTCTGTTCTTTGGCCTAGGGGATCCTGGGGCATGTGGGAGGCTGGCCGGTCGCCGGCGGGGAGGGGGGCGGGTAGCGGGGGAGCGGGCAGGTGGGAGGGGTAGGGGGTGGGAGGGTGCATGTGTGCGCGCAGAGGGGAGCAGGCAACTTAGAGTGCGCCTTCCCTATCCCTGGGCACAGGAAGCACCTTGATGATTGTCACCGAGTACATGAGCCATGGGGCCCTGGACGGCTTCCTGCGGGTGAGTGGCCTGGGCCCCAGGGGCGACCGCTGACCCTGTTGTGCTTCGTCCCTCACTTTTCTCCTTGGGGGGACTGGCACTCGGCATCATTCCCCAAAAAGCTGCCCGCTGGCCAGGCCGAGCTGGTGGCCCCGGGGCAGAGCCAGGGAGGGCCAGCTGGCTTCCCGGGGTCACGCAGCCCCAGGGGACTGAATGTGTGGCCCTTCCGCCTGCAGCGGCACGAAGGCCAGCTGGCGGCTGGGCAGCTGTTGGGCCTGCTGCCCGGGCTGGCGTCAGCCATGAAGTATCTGTCGGAAATGGGCTACGTCCACCGGGGCCTGGCAGCCCGCCGGGTGCTGGTCACCAGCGGCCTTATCTGCAAGATCTCCGGCTTTGGACGGGGCCCCCGGGACCGCGCAGAGGCTGTCTACACCACCATGGTGAGGCGTCCCTGCCCCTCCACCCAGTTGGCCCCAAATAAGTGCCAGTGTGGACACCACGGGGTGCCTTCCCTGGAGATGCAGCTGGGAGGGTGGCAGGTGGGGCTGGATCTGGGGCTCCGTGAGGTGGGCCCCTGGGTGTGCGGGCCCGTCCCTTGCTGGCCCTGACTTGCCCCCCGCCCGCAGAGTGGCCGGAGCCCCGCGCTGTGGGCCGCCCCCGAGACGCTTCAGTTTGGACACTTCAGTTCTGCTAGTGACGTGTGGAGCTTTGGTGTCGTCATGTGGGAGGTGATGGCCTTTGGGGAGCGGCCCTACTGGGACATGTCTGGCCAAGACGTGAGTGACCTCAGGGCCCACCCCCCCATCCTCTGCCCCTTGCCCTTTGACCTCTGGGCCCCAGGCCCCTCTTCGCTGTCCATCCACTTGCTTCCGGTCCTGCCCGGTCCCTGCCTGGGCTCCCTCGGATGGGCTGTGTGCCTGTGCTAGAGGGACTTCAAGCTTCCTGTCTGCCCCTCACCTCCACCTCCGCGGCGCAGGTGATCAAGGCAGTGGAGGACGGCTTCCGGCTGCCACCCCCCAGGCACTGCCCCTCCCTGCTACACCGACTGATGCTCGACTGCTGGCAGAAGGACCCGGGCGAGCGGCCCAGGTTCTCCCAGATCCACAGTATCCTGAGCAAGATGGTGCAGGACCCAGAACCCCCAAAGTGTGCCACGGCCACCTCTCCCAGGTACAGCTGAAGCCTCATTTGTCCCAGGTACACTCCCGTCTATCCCCAACCACCAGATACGGCCGACCTCTCACCTCTCCATGGGTGGCCTCCCTGCATGGCCAGGGTACAACCACCCCCTACCCCACCTGGCCTACCCCACTGGTCAACCCCACCTGGCCTACCCCACCTCGTCTACACATCCTATCCCACCTCGTCTACCCCACCTCTCTTATCTCACCTGTCCTACCCTACCTGTCCTATCTCACCTCATCTACCCCACGTGGCCTACCCCACCTACTCTACCCCACCCTGGCCTACCCCATGTGGCCTACCTCACCTGTCCTACCCCAGCTGTCCTACCCCACATGTCCTATCCCACCTCATTTACCCCACCTGTCCTATCCCACCTCGTCTACCTCACCTGGCCTACCCCACCCCAGCCTACCCCACCTGGTCTACCCCACCTGTCCGACCCTACCTCGTCTACCCCACCAGTCCTACCCCACCTCCTACCCCACCCCAGCCTACCACACCTGTCCAGGTATGACTGCTTACCCAGTTGCCCTAGATAAATCTGATATTCTGCTTGCCTCAGACACATGTAAATTTTTATCCTTCTTAGTCACTCTACTTGTCCTGGGTTTTGCCTCACACGTCCCGTACAGTGACCACCGACTATAAAATGAGTGGAATGAGCATTAGTTGTCCCAAATATAACATGGGTCACCTCCCAAAGCATCCTAGGAATGTCCTACCCTACCCAGGCTGGTCCATATACGCCCAGGACCTTTACAGGGCTCAGGTGCAACCTTCTCTCTACCTACCTGCCCAGGTATCTTGCAGCCCTCACCTGCTCTGGTGATGCCTCGCACCCCGTGGAGCCAGGTCTGCCCGGGGGCTCGGTCGCCCATCCTTTCTCAGCTGGCCTCTCCTCAGCAGAGCGACCAAGTCTGGGCACCCATCCTTGCTGCGGACTGACTGCAGCTCCTCTGCTCCCCAGGCCTCCCACCCCACTGGCGGACCGTGCCTTCTCCACCTTTCCCTCCTTCGGTTCCGTGGGCGCGTGGCTGGACGCCCTGGACCTGGGCCGCTACAAGGACAGCTTCGCTGCAGGTGGCTACGGGAGCCTGGAGGCCGTGGCTGCGATGGCTGCCCAGTGAGTCAGGAGCCCGGGGCCCTGCCCCTACCTGCCTGGGAGTCCTTCCCTGTCCTGGCGGTCGGGGGCAGAGAGCAGAGGGGGGTTTCAGCCAGCTGGGTCTGAGCGGCCCTTCTTTCAGGGACCTGCTGAACCTGGGCATCTCGTCGGCGGAACATCGAGAGGCCCTCCTCAGTGGGATCAGCGCCCTGCGGGCACGGGTGCTCCAGCTGCAAGGCCAGGGGGTGCAGGTGTGAACAGTGCGTCCTTGCAGCCAGGACCCCTGCCCTGACTCGGACCCCGGCAGGCTGGGCCCCAGCGGTGTGGAAGTGAGCACGCTCTCCCTGCACTGCGGCCCAGAGCTTGTTCGGGACCACGGTTCCCCTCATTTCACTGCCTAGTCCTCCCATTTGCCCCAGTCTGAACACCTTGGCCAGAAGGGTTAAATCCCTGGGGAGAACCCCTGAGCTACTAGCAGGAGGAGATGCCGGGCCTCAGGGACCAAGGGGGACAGGACGGGGAGGGAAGACGTAGCTTTAAATCACCTGGTTCGTGTTTTTCTGTCTTCCACACCCACTGGGTCCTGGGGCCCACCCCAGGGGGTGCCCCTTTTTCCACACAGACCTCTCAGCCTATTGGCAGCATGGGTCCCTAACATGCTCCCATGAGACCCAGCAGGGACCAGAGCTGCCTGGCGGCCCATCCTGAAGGGCCTGGAGGGGCAAGGTCCTCCGCTCCCTGTGCTTGGGCTTGGCCCTGTCTGCACACTGGTGGTAAGGCCCAGGCCAAGAAGGTGGTGCTGAGCTCAGGGGCTGGACCCCAAAGGCCCTAGACTCAGGAGCTGATTTCTGCTTCCCTTGTCCTTGGGCCGACAGCTCAGGGTGAGGGTGAGGGTCCTGGCTAGGCCATCATGAGGTTCTGGTGCTCCCCTGAGACCCAGCTAGGCCTCCCCTGTGCATTCCTTTTATAAATTCAACTGGTCGGGGTGGGGGGAGGGGGGACATCTGAGAGGAGCATGAGGGGAGATGTTTTCTCCCTGGAGAACCTGTGAGCTTTGCTCTCCAGCCTCAGGGGATGGTGAAGAGACCCTCAGAGGTGGACCTTCTCTCTCTGACAGGCTCCGAGCCACACTGTGCAGATAGGAAAGGGGCAGGGCGGTCAGAACCCATGCCCCCGACTCCCAGTCCGGGCCTGGGCCTGGCTCTGGAGAGAGAGAGAGTCCTTGGTCCTACCTTGTGATGCCAACTCCCTTCCCCGAGGTAGCCCAGGGGTACTCTGAGGTGGCCGCCTCTCGCAAGTTGTCTCCTGGGCACCACTCAGCCTCCTGTGCAGCACCCTCTCCCTCCAGCTTCTGGGGGACTCTGGCAGGAGTGGCCACCCTGGGCTAACCCCAGAGTTCCTGACCCAGAAGGGCTTCCCCGAGGTGGTGGAGATCATGAGGCCAGGGCTCTCATAGGACGGCAGGAAGGCTGCTGGATCTGGCCGGGATTCCAGGGGCTGGGTTGGTCCCAGTCACCCCTGACCTATGCCGACCCTGGACTTGGCTGCGTGTGGGTGGGGGTGGGATGGGTGGGAAGGAGGAGCCACAGGGGGAGAAGTAGGGGGTGAACAGATCATCGAGCTGGCCCGTGGAGGGCTCAGCCTAGGTGGGCGGAGAAGCTCAGGCACTGAGAAGTACGGGGGTGGGGCAAGGGCACCTTCCAGAAGTGCCCCGGCCCCATGGGAGACCTCGGGGTCAGTGGGCCGGTGGGCCCGAGGGCAGATGGACACCCTCGTGATTCGCACACGTGCACCTGTGTCTGGAAAGGCTTCTCGGCTGAGAGGCTGATGCAGAAGTTGAAGGAGGCTTTGGAGGTGGGGGTGGGGGTGTCCCTCCTGAGGGCAGGGTGGAGTTTTGTGCAGGCCGAGAGACGCAGGGCCTAGGACAGGAGGCCTCCAGGCAGAGGGACTAGCATGAGAAGGAGCCTGGGGGCGGGAAGATGCAGCGGATTTTTGGGGAGCGCCCACGGTGGGGGACAGTGCCTCACAGCAGTGCCTTTGGCCTCACCCTGCCAGCAGCAGCTCTTCTCTCCTTGGGGCCCCTCCCTCTGCACCCCCCCTCCAAGCACCTGCCCTAGCCAGTGATGTTGAGGGAATGAGGTGGGAAGGGGGAGCTTGAGATAATGCTTCCACCTTTGATGGGGCTGGAGGGTCCGGTCCCTTTGCCAGCTCCCCTCTGGGCTTGCCCCCTCCCCCCACAAGCTTGGAAAGGACCTGGCGAGAGGACCAGGGGCCCCGCCTTGGGTGGAGGGGGCCTCATCCCCATCTCCAGCTGCAGCAGTCATGCTCTAAAGGTCCAGGGCCCCTCCCCATCCCCTGGCTGTGCTGCGGAGGGGCCCCCTGGCTGTGTTGGCAGGACTTCGGTGTCCAGGGTAGACCTCCCCTCCCCTGAGGAGTGAGGTCCCACAATCCTGAGGGGTCCCAGACCTCTGCCCTGCACAGATGCGGGCTGATGGCTCCCTGGGAGCCCTCAACAGATCTATTTTTATATGGAACTTGTTCACTGGACAGAGGGAGGTGGCCTGCAACCCTCCAGCTCCCCCATCTGAGCCCGTCCAGGGAGGGAAGGGGCTGGTGGCAGCATGGCGGGGAGGGGTGTTTCCTTTAACTCCGGAGATGTTTTTATATTTCGTGGGTTCTATATGCAGGACAAAGTAATAAAAACTTGTCTGTGATAAGGTACCTCTTTCAGTGACAGTTGCTTGACCTTTAAGAGCTTATGTGGGAGGGTTTCTATCGTCCCGACCCGCCCTGCGGTGTCGCCAGAGTGTAGGACTGAGGTCCCTCTGTGGAGAGACGAATTGAATGGCCCTTGCCATGATAGGTCTCTCAGTCTAGGGAGGGTGGCCTGGGAGCGTGGAGAAGGATGTCACCTGGTCTCGGAGTAGTAAAGCCAGGAAGGCTTCCCCCGGCAATACCCGGGTGGGGGCCCTTTTCTGAGATGCACGGGATACACGGGGAGGGGAGCAGGTGGGGAGGCGTCGGGGGCGTGAGGCGGCAAATGACACGCTTGGTTTGGATGTGTTTGGGGTCTTGTGGGTTGTGCAGGTGGGGGTGCCTAGGAGGTGGCTGGGTGCCGGGTCTGGAGCTTGGCACAGACGCGGGCTAGAGGTGGAGCTTTGAGGGCCGTGGTTCCTGGGGGTGGGGGCAAGGGGCAAAGCCAGGGCCTAGCAGGGGGGAGCCGAGGGAGCTCTGGGGAGACAGCCGGGGACAGAGCCCGCGGGGAGCAGTGAGCCATGGAGGGGAGGAGCCGTGAGTGTGATGTGCAGCGTGGAGAAGCCACGTGAGCAGCAGGTGTGGGAGGGCGGTGCTCGTTCCCAGGCCGCAGCCTGCACGACAGAGCTGGTCATCCAGCAGGCCCGGGATTGGGGTGCAGGGCTGGAAGGCCCACATCAAGGTGTCGGCAGGGTGGGCTCTTCCCAAGGACTCGGGAGGACCCGTCCCAGGCCTTTCTGCTTCTCCCTGCGTCTGCACCCCGCCTTCCACGTCCAGATTTCCCCTTTCAGAGGCGCACCAGGGGTCCTAGCCTGGCCCATCCTAGTGACCCCACTCTAACCTGATGACCCTGTAAAGACCTGTCCCTGAATAGTCCCTTTCTGTGGTCCCGGGGTTAGGACTTCCACATACGGATTTTGAGGGGACATAATTCAACCCCTAGTAGTGGCCTTAATTGTGGGGGACAGAGCCGGGTGAGAGGATGGAGGAGGGGGGTTGGGGAATCTTTTGGGGTGTGCCACAAGGGAGGAAGGTGGGATGAGACAGTGATCAGAGCCAAGCGGGGATGCGGGCTGAGTGCTCGCATGTGTGCACACACGCACACGTACCACGTGAGCCCTTGCCTTTTCCGGCTTGCTAGAGCCTCTGCGCTCCCTGGACCGGGCTGTGCGTGTTCCCGGCTTGGAGAAGGTGTCTTATTTTCTTGCCTCGTCAGGCTGCGGGAAGTGCTTCGGGCTGGGGTGCCGGGGTGCTGGGATGGTGGGGTGGTGGGAAATAAGCCCCCTTTCCTCCGTTCCTGTGCTCAGAACCAGTTGAGCGCCACTCGCGGGGGCAGACGGAGCCCAAGGCAGCAGCTCCTTGATAAGGCTGACTGCGGGCTGTTGCTTTACCATGTTTCTTCGAATCTAAGATGCCGTCACCGAGTGTGAGATGTACCACTAGGAAAACATCAGAGCCAATTCGACTGTGTCGTGCCATCTGCTTGGAAGCTGCGTCCCAATTTCGGAGATGTTCAAATGTATAAAACGTACATCTTCGGTGACTGAGTCGTGCTGTATCAGGACAAGGTGCCTTTCCCCGAATTACACCCACCCAGTCCCAGTCCCAGGCTGAGCCAGGAAGCTGCAAGCCTCCTCTGCACGGGCAGCTTTGCCCCTCTCCCCAACTTCCTGCAGGGTGGGGAGACCAGTGTGCACCCTGCTTGTGAACAGGCCGACCTGGGGGACAGGCCAGGTGGCGCCAGCTCAAGCAGCTTAGCTTACTCCATTCAGTTAAGTGGCTTCTTCTCCCCGGGGCAGTGGGGAGGGAGGAGGTGGGGGCGTCAGCAGTGTTGCTCCACTGACAACGTCTGCCTCAGTAGAGGCATGGAGCTGAAGAATGGGGGGACCCCCTCCGACACTTCACACTCCCCGCACACTGTAAGCGCTCACTAAATGTCACTGTTAGCAAGGCGTAAGGCAACGGGTCGACATGCGCATGTGCTTGGGGATCGAAATGCTCATGTCTGGGCAGCAAGGCTGCTGACGCGGCGTGACCAGCTATTGGGTCACTCAGTGAACCCAGCTCCCACGGGGTGGGGGGCAGACACTAGGAAGTTAGGACCTCACTGCCTGATGGGGGAGTGTTAAGTCAAGAGCACGAAAGGCAGAGCAGTAGGGATAAATGCTAGGTGTCCTGGGAGTCCAGTGACCTTCCACCTGACCTCGTCCCTGGAGAGATGCAGGAGGGCCCGGGGAGCGGGGGGGACGCAGGGGGACCATGTAGCGCCTTCACTGCCCTTACAAAACCACAGCTGAATTCTGGACTCGGGTCCTCCCACCTCCCCCTTCACATGGCTCGGGACTCAAGGCCTCCTCGCTGTATGGCGCCTTCTCTTTAAACCTCTTGGTACCTACCCTTGGCCATCTAGACTCCCCCTTCTGCCAGCATCTTGAAACAAACAAACAAACAAACAAACAAACAAACAAACAAACAAACCCTGGCTAATCTCCCCAGGGTGCCTCACAGCCCATTTTAGTAGCCGGGCCCCCTGGGGCCTTGGGGCAGCAGAGAAGAGTCAGAAACGGATTCATAGATGACCTCGTGGTGCCTACCAGCACCTTGTGGGCAGATTATGGTTCTCACGTCTGACTCCAAGGAATGTGCTTTGACTAAGACTGCTTGAGGAGGTTCAAGAGAACTAGGAAACCAAAAGGAGGTTTCCCCACCGCAAGCACCTTACACCCCCTCCCAGATATGTTGTCTCCGGGCCCTTCTCCTCCCTCGCCCACTGCATGCATCCCCAACAGTCGGCTGGGGCACGGTGAAATATTGAGAGACAGGATTTGCAGGGGTGTATCCATGGAGGGTGCCCTCAGCCTCCACCCGATGGCACATGGTGACACATGGCCCTGAAAATCTGCAGACGGGGAGCTGGGCTCTTCCCAGTATCTCAGTGCCAAGGGTTGTGCTATGTTCTCCACCATATGCATCATCTGAGGCATCATCGGAAGATGCCAACTACATAGACCCTGATGTCGTCGAAGGGAAAGACGATGGCAGAGTGTGGAAGGCAAATGAAGGGGGAGGGGCTCGTTTAACCCGAGGGAGGTGCCTCGGCGGGGCAGGCGGGCCTGGGGAAAGGCCTCATCCTGTGAAGGCAGGAGGCACCCGAGCCAGAGCAGACTGGATTCCAGGCTCCCGTGGAGTGCAGAGCCCCGCGTGGGCCCCAGTTCTGAGCAAACGGACCCATTTGAGGCCTCGGGAGGCGCCTACTAGTAAAATCTTCAGCACGTGTCATGCTGCGTCTTAGGTGTGGGTCAACAGCTGGCAGCGTGTGAAGTCGGGAAAACGCGTCCCAGAGCTGGTGCCCATGTGGACGTGGACACACGGTCTTCCGTTGCACGCACACCCCTCGGTGGGAGTGGGCACCGTGGTTCCTTTGAGCGACAAAGCGTGTCTGACGCGGTGAATGGGCGACACGTGAATGAGCGACGCTTGGGGGAGGTCCTACCATGCACATCCCAAGAAGTAGCTCTTCGTAGGAGTAATGGGACCTAACTCTCCAAAAGGCCATACATTTGTTCTTCCAACAGGAATCACAAAGGAGGGCTTCTGGAAATAGCAGGAAGCCTGCAGGGCAAAGAAGGAACCTAGTGTTTACTGGAACTCTAGGTCCTCTTGGCGCTGCCTCCAGTACCCTGGGGAAGGGGAGGACTTGGGGCCCATGCTCCCCTCGAGCCAGCGCAGCTGTGCCTTTATTCGCTTCAACCCCACAGCAGCGGGTACAAGGTAAACTGCCGACCAGGGGGAGGCACGGAACAGAGGGGAGTGATCTAGCAGGGGTTGCTTTGAATGGGGAGAGGATGCTCTAAGGAAAGCTGCTCTCAGCTCCAGCTGGTGGTGTTGCCAAATCTTTTTTTTTTTTTTTTTTGAAGCTAGCAATCATTTTTATGAAATCTCACAATTTTTAAATTGTTAGGAACGAAGCTGGAAGAACAACAACAACAACAAAAAAAAAACAAACAAAAACTAAAATCCAGTGAAAGTCAGTCTGTTTGGTTTGTGGGCTGGCAGTAGGATTTAAATTTCCTTTGTAAAATCCCAAGCTGTGCTTTAAACCCTGGGATGGGGAGCTCATTACCCTCAGTCCGCCCCTGATGCGGGATGAAGGACGGCTCTGTCTTCTTCACGTGACTGGCATCTGTTAGGCACCTGCTCCGCGCCGCACGTTTCCTACCCCTGCGTTCACTCAGCCGGTGGTGCCAGTGGAACGAAATAGGGCGAGGACAGCTCTGGGCCGAGCGTGTTGGGTCCTAAGGGTGTCCTTGGTGCCCGGCTCCTCTGGACACTGCACCAGGTGAAGGAAAAGGTAGATGCCTCGGGTTTGGTGACTGAATTGCTTGAAAGGAGGAACCTTTATTCCAAATGCTGCCGCTGACCACAGGGTCCCTGCCCATCGTGGTCAGAGCCAGGTGGCCGGGCTCGATGACGGCCCGTTCTTCTCTTCTGCCGTCGGGTCCAAGCGGGATGGTTTTCAGTGCAGAACGAGTTCAGGAAGGCACACCTGCCAGGGCCCTGAAACTCTGGGCCTGGAGAAGTGTGGTGGCTGCGTTCCCTGTGCCCCCGCTGTTCCCGTCAACAAGCCTGCGCTCGGGTGAACCGTAGATGGCCGAGGTTTTGTCCTCCCCAGTATGAACTTCTTGCTCACGAACAGGCGTTGGGGGAAGCCTACTGGGGGTGGGTTACCTGCACGTTGGGGAAAGGGCCCCCTTTCCAGGTATCAGATTCTGTCTAAAGGAAAGGTTTCCGTGTCTCCTGAGGAAAACAGCCGCTCAGAGCCTCCCCCCACCCCCCCCCCGCAACAGCTTCGGTCCCCAAACAGCCTCTAGTCCAGGGAGCACCGCTCAGAGACAGGCAGGCTGAATATGGATTAAAAACAAACCAACCCACAATTTATTGAAAACAGATACCTTTCAATAGCCCTAATTACAAGAGTTTAATAAGAGATGCTTGGGAACACGATACGCACAGAAGTATCAGGAAAAGGAGAATAAAACAAGTTGAAGGGGATATGGCTGCAACGGGACTGGACTGCCAGGAGGGTTACCTGGCCGGGTGACGCCGAGTGTGACACAGGGCCGCAGAGGACACAGGGCCCCAGGGCCCGCAGTTTTGGACCACACTGCTGGACTCGTTGGGGCGGGGTGTGGGCTCTGAACACTGAGCCGATGCCCGGAGCACAGGCCAGACATGTGGAGTGAGGCCACCAGGCAGTTCACACCTGCCCCCGACGAACCCCATGACAGGAAGTGCTCTCTGCAGTCTGTGGACCTGGCACGGAGAGCTCAGAGACCACCCCTCTGCAGCTGGTCCCACGAAGCCCTCGACTACGCTAAGCTCTAGAATTCTCTTATCCAAATCCCTACCAAGTAGAGAGGTAGAGGTGCCAGACAAGGAAGCTGCCTCCAAACTAATTTTTGGTCTTCGGTCAAGGGAGAAGTACAAACCACTGTTCCATGGTCAGCTTGGGAAAAACTACTGGGCAGGGCGGGCAGGAGATCCTGAAGGGCCACTTGGGTCCGCCTCGGGAGGAAGCGGGGCCAGGCCGATGCGCCTGCTGCGTCCCTGCTGGACAGGCCTCGCTCTGCTGTACGGCTCCTCCTAGCATCCGATCTTCCTCCCATGGCCCCGGCCCTCACTTCTCTGAGCCTAAAGCTCCCGGCCTCAAGCAACACAGAAACGCCGGGCACGGAGGGTGCTGGGTAAGAGGGAGCAGGAGGTTCCTGCAGGCCACCTCCATGGAAGGAGGCAAGGCAGAGAGGATGTGGTTGCGGGAGGCAGGAGCGGCAGCCCTGAGAGCAGGAAGGAGAATCCTACAGGAAGGACAGGACGTCTCGACTGCATGGAGGCGGGAGGCGGCAGGTGGCAGGCGGCGGGCGGGGAGGCGTGAGGAGCTAAGCTGTATTAACCGATGGGGGAGCAGTGTCCCCGCTTCCCCGGTTCTCCCTGAGGAACACCGCTCCCTGCTCTGGAGCTGCACACTTAAACAAACAATAAGCCTGAAGGGAAGAGGTGGCGTCAGGGTCCCCGACGTGCCCGCTGGAGGTCCGTCCTGTCCAGCGGGGCTTCTTGGAACAGCAACCTCATTTGTGAGTCCGTATGCTGCTGCAGATCTGGGCGAGGCGGCTCTACGGAGGGAAGGAGGCGGGTCAGCGGAGAGCAGGACAGCGGCCCTGCCTGTCACCTCAGGCTGGGGTGGCCAGGTCTCAGTGGATCTCCTCTAGAGGACGGAGGTCCCTTGGGGGAACCTGGCTGGGAAGGCAGCTCCGCCCTCGCCCCTTCCCTGGATGTCCCCCTCACAGGCACCCAGGAAGGGGGCACCTGGGGCAGCCCTGTTTGGGCCGAGAGCTCCCATCCACCCCCGGGGATTGTGCTGACTGGACCCGGAGGCCCGTGTGACCAAAGCTGAACCAACTTAATTTCCCTCCTGAGAATTTAAGGGGAGACAAGAAGCTGGACGGTCAATGCTGAGCATTAGAGCAGCGAAGTCGGAGTTGGGAGCGGGGCTGCCCGAGGCCACACGCAAGCCAGTGTGGAGGGAGAACGGAGGTGGAACCCCGGGCCCCGTGGAGGTCATCTCTCATCTCACGCTGAGTATGCGGGCCAGATGGAGCAGACAATCCTACGTGCAGCTCAACTAAGCCAGCTGCCAGAGGCAGCCCGCGTGCGGACAGTTACAAGACTCACGGAGAGTTTCTTAATGTTTCCCAAGGCCTCTGGGTCCAGCTGTGCGATGTCCATCCTCTGCAAGTCGCTGGCCAGTAATCGCATGCTCTGTGTGGAGAGCAGAGTGGGTTCAGTGGCCACGTCCCTTGGGGCAGGACCCTGCACCCGTGCCCTACTGTGCCCCAGGGGGCCCCCGGATATCCTGCACTTTGGGCAAGGGGAGCGGGAAGGGGGAGGGGCAAGGCCATTAGGAGAGGAGTTTGCCCCCAAGGAGCTGATGACCTTGGCGTTTGACCCTGGACCATGGTTGGCTCACCCGGGGAATAACGGCAAGGACGCCCCGCAGATTCGCCTTCCCTGCTCCCAGGAGCTGAGGCTCTGCTCTACTCAGCCCAGGGCAAGTGGGCTCAGCCCGCTTCAGAACCCCTCAGAGTCGTCCAGTGCGGGAGACCCAGCTCACGTTCCCCTTTCTAGGGCACATAACCCGGATGCTGCCTTCCTCTGTACTCCCTGCAGGATCTCCCCCAACTGCACACGTCCCGTGACACTAGAGGGCACTGGGCACCTATCTCAACTACTGAAGGCTTCTCGAGGGCAGGAATCATGTCCTCTACATCTTGGGCCTACCACCTGGCAGGTGGGCAAATGTCAGCTGATGAACAAACGGAACACGGAGCCGGGCACGGATGCCAGCCCGGCCTCCCCGTGAGACGCTCACCTCGCCACCGCCCACCGGCACCGTGAGGAAAATCTCTCTGCTGTCGGCGAGAGGGCTGCCGTTCACGGAGATGTTGTAGATCCGCTCTCTGGCTGCTGGGGTACGCAGGCCCGGGGTCTTGAAGACCCTGTGAAGTGGGGAGATCTCCGTCAAGATGGCTTGGCACAGAAAGTGACACGAGGTGCCGTGAGCCCTTCCAACCCCCATCTGGCCTCAAGCTGTAGTTTTCAAACCCTGCATTTCTAAGAAGGCGAGTTCTAAATTTAGGGCAAAAAGTCTTTTTAAACAGTAATGACTACACACAGCTGGAGAAGGGAGCTTGTAATGATCAAACCTCCATCTAGCCAAAGTCAGTTCTTATCCACGGAAAGCTTAGGTCCCAGGCTCTGCGTGGACACCAGCCATCCAGCCATCCACAAAGCCAGAAATAAACTATGGTTAATGCACTTCCAAGAGTGGCTAAGTGCTTCTAGCAGGAGGAATTTTCCAGGGTCAGAAGAGGAGGATTCGGAGATTCTAGCATTATACTAATTCCTAAACAAACTTTCTCAAGACAGTTGAAATTCTGTTTTCCTCTAAATGCCCTCTGCTGTATGTGCATGTGAAAAAGCAGTTCAGAAGCGGGAATTCAAAGAAGTCTTCCTCCCTCTCCTCGCCCCAGAGAGCCCCACTTTCAACTCCTCATGCCTTCCAGAAACGTCCTCTGAATATAAACACAAATGGGGCTCATCCAGGGCACCCCGTTGTGCAACATGCTTGGAGACGCCCGTCATCACGACGCTGTTCCTCCAGCACATATGGATCCGCTTCTTTAATGGCTACGGAGCGTCTCCTGACCAGCTGAGCGGCCCCATGGAAGAGATTAGCTTCCCGCCTGGGTCACCTTGGCCTCCCCGGTGTGACGGGATGCCCTCGCACTCTAACCGAGGGTGCGGGAGAGCACCTGCCCATTCAAAGAACACTTTTGTTGATCAGAAACAGAAAAGGCCGAGCAAGAGTCACTAGCGGCCCCCTAGTCCTCAGAGGCAGCGTGTTCTCCTGTCATCAAATAAAGACTCATTTTGACGCTGAAAGCAGGTGAACCAGCTCTCAGGCGAGAGGCAGACGCTCAGAAGCCCGGACAGTTACCCTCTTCCGAGAGGGCGTGCCAGGCTGAGGGGTCAAGTGTTTTCCTGGGGGCTCCCACCCAGATGTAGGCGCTGCCCTCCCCCGTTACTCACCTTGAGTCAAACCTGGGGGTCAGGCCTGGAGTTGGTTTCACCAGAGACAACTCCAGCCGGCTCACAGCTGGGGTGACGGTGCTGTAATGGCTCGACCTGTAATGGCAGGTAAGGGGTGGCCATGAGGTGCATGGGTCACACGCGGAGGGCAGTGACCACGTGGGTACCATCCCCAGTGCCTCCATGCACCGACTGGCGCAGCCCTCCCAACAACCCCGGACGCTGGCTGTCAGCCTCATTTATGGCCACGGGAACCTGAGCGCACTGAGGGGAGCAACGTGGCCAAGATCACAAGCCGGTCAGGGTAGAACCAGACCTCTGAAGCCAAGCCGTCCGTCAGCCTCGAGTCTGGCCCCTCAGTACCTTGCAGGCCCCTCAGCCGGAGTTCCTGTCCTCTGGCCGGGCACCTACCACTGCTCAGGGAGTCTCCTCCTTCACAGACACACGTCCCTGCTGCAATGTGCTAAGCTCCTTAAGAGGTGGCCCCTGTGCCCCGTCCCAAATGTTCAGCAGGGCCCAGCACAATCAGGTCCCCGGCAATTCTTACTAGGACCACGGGGAACATGTCAAGAAGGGTGGTGACAGCCACGTTGTGACCGGCCACGGGGGAGCTCTGCACGGGGACTGTCAGGCACGTGAACATAACGTGCAGTGCCTATTACAGGTTCCCGGGCCTCGCGTTCCCCGACAGCGTTAACACAAAAACGGGGAGAAGAGAGAACGTGGGCAGAACCGTAGAGCGTGCTGGGTCAGATCCTTTCTCCAGGCGCCTCCAGCTTGGAGACCCAAGCTCTCCCTGAGCACAAGCCACGGGAGCCCTTCCCCCATTTCTGCCACGACGGACGGGGCTCGCCAGTAAAACCAAAACACACACCAAGGTTTGGAAAACCCATCACCTTTTCCTTCTGCCTTTTCCTTGTACGGATGGGGCTCTCTTCTTGGACGGAGGACACCTTTTGACCTGGATTCACAATCGAATGACACTGTGGTTATTAAAAGCCCCCAAAAAGGGGGAAGGTGAGGGAGGGTAAGAAAAGGGTAAGAAAAGGAGGGGCGGGAAAGGGGGGTGGATCAGCTCTGGAAAAGGAAACGGAGGCTGAACAGGAGGTCGATGTCCCGAGGGAAGTGGCTTAAGTAACATGGAAGACGACTGATCAACTCAGGACTTTTACTGTCTGGATTTTCAAAGTAGAGGGTTCTGGCCACTATTAAAGGTAAATCTCCTTTACACTCACTGCAGCCTGGCTGGCCCCCCACTCCCCGACGGAATGCTGTGAAGGTCACCGGGGCCGTCCCGGGTGCCCAATCTCCCCCACCCCATCCTCCCCTCAGCGCTGGCTGCCTCCTGAGCTCCTCTTTCTAGCGTCCCTCCAGTACCCGTGCTCAGCCGCCCCCTCCGTGCCCCCCCTGGCACAACCTCGTCGACACCCACACTGGGAGTCAGCATGCCCCTCCATCTCCCACTCCTCCCTGAGCTCCAGGCTGAAATTTCAGAAGAGAATGGAACACCTGATGCATCAAACCACCGGCACAACCGGGTGCTCCCCTTTACCCGAACCCAGCCCTGCTCTTCCCACTCTGTGCCACCTTCCGCTGCCCAAGATAAAGGCTCTTCAAGTCATCCCTGCTTCCTCTCTGCCTCCACCAGTCTTGCTTGGTCAGAACCATCCCTGGTCTCTATATAGGGTCACCGGCTCAGTTTAAGATTTAGAATAGCCTCCCAACTGGTTTCCTTGTCTCCCGTTTTTTCTCTTCCCCCATTTGTCCCAAACATTGTTCTGAAATACCAATCTGGCAGCGTCACTTACCATAACCAACCTGCTGAGATGGGAGCTCCTGAGCTCGGCATACAAGGCCCTTCACTGTCCGGCCCTACTGTACACAGATCACCCACAGCCTACATCCCTGTCAGCCCAAACTGCTTCCAAACTGCTTCCTGTTCCTTAAATGGAACTTGAAGGGACTTTCTCACCTCCTCCCGGGGTTCCCTTCTCTTTCTTCACAGCTAGTGAAATCTCCCTCACTTTTAAAGGCCTGGGTGTATCCTAACTGGGGAGGTAAAACGTGACAGCTTCCTCTTCTGCGTTCTATACACACTTCTATGGTCGCTTCTGTTATGAGCCATTTAAGTGCGTTCTTCTCTGCTACACTGTGAACCCTGGCAGGTGGGGATGGGGCAACGGGATGTTCTGTATTTTTGTTATTTCCCTGTCTCTCGTAGGCTCTCAGCCCCAGACCCGAGTGCCTACTTACTCTGGAAGTTCGAAGATTCTTCTTATTTTCTTCTTCTTCTTCCACTATCATTTCATCCACTTTTATTATCTTTCGTGCTATAAGAAAATAGTTTTAACAAACTGATATGCTCATAGGAATATATTTTCATGCAGTCCTGTTTCTAGAGGAAATAAAACTTATGTAATCTTAGGCTGTAATCAAGAAACAGACTTTGAGGGGCACCTGGGTGGCTCAGTTGGTTAAGCGTCTGCCTCTGGCTCAGGTCATGATCCCAGGGCTCTGGTATCCAGCCTCACATTGGGCTCCCTGCTCAGAGGGAAGTCTGCTTTTCTCCCCCTCCCTCTGCCTGCTGCTCTCCCTGCTTATGCTCTCTGCTAAATAAGATCTTCTTAAAAAAAAAAAAAAAAAAAAAAAGAAAGAAACAGATTTTGAATATAAATAAGGTGGCTTTAAAAAAAAAAAAAAAGGGGGTTTAGACAGAAGAAACTACCCAGACTGGTCAAGAAAGCCCACATGCTGCCCAGCATTCTGGTAAGAGTGCAGACGCTGGACTCAGCCAGGCTTGAGCATGAGGCCGGTCCCAGCACTGCCCAGGTCACGGGGCCCTCGCTGTGCTCCCTCAGCACGTCATCCATAAAGGGGAGTAGTCACCTCACAGGGGTAAGATGAGACCTGGATGTTCTCCACAAGAACAGGGTCTGTTACTTTCGTTCCTGTTTCCCCAAACCCTAGGATTGTGCCGGCTGAATGAATGACGGAAAGGCCTTTGGACAGTACTGGACACATGTCATAGAAGTATTATTTATTACAGCAAAATATTGTTATTTATGCAGGTTAGAAAAAACTTTCTCAGCATCGCAGCGGTCGAGTGATACAAGTTAGTGTCTCATTGCTAAACATGTACAACCACAAGCCACTCTCACTCTCGCTCCACATGGCCCAGGAGTTTGCTCACTATTAGTCCTGCACACTATTAACTCGGTGCAGCGGCCAGAATCACATGATTGGATTCATAAGCCTGAGGACCAGGCATCTGAGGAAGAGGCTCCACGACCGAGGCCTCTGTGAGCAACCAGCCAACCGCCTGGCCTCCATTCTCAGTTCAACGAGGGGTTTCAACAAGTACTCACTTTTGGCAGATTTCAAGGGTGTCTGAATAGCTTCTGCTGTTAGTTTGTTTATTTCTGTGATATCCAGGTCAGCCTGTGATGAATACAGCCAGAAAACACCAGGCATATTTCATCAAATATGGGGAATATTTTAAGACTCAACACGATTAACTTAAAAAACACATTACTTGTTATGGACCAAAGATTGTAACGTATTACTTATAACACGATAGAGTGAACTCTCATAAATATAGCCCAAGAGCTAAAATGTTGCTGATAACTTGCTTCTAACTCTACATTCTTCCCTGGTCTATTTTCTCATTTTCCCCCAGAGGTGCCACCATCATCCCATTTGCTTAAAAGCGTGGTTTTTTGTTTTTGTTTTTTTATAAATATATATGTGCTTACGTAATATTTTACTTGGTTTCACTTCTGACCACTGTTTGTTGTAATTCATCTGTTCTCCCTGCCACGTAACATCGCACTGTGGGACTCTATCACAGTGAGTTTGTCCAATCTCCTGTCATCAGTCTTTTTGCTATTAACCAACACCGCTACTCTGATCCATCTCATAATGTGTCTGATGCATGTGTCCAACTTCTCTCTTGGCTGTATACTAGGGGTGGGGCACGGGACGGTTGTAGCTACACAAATGTTCAGCCTTGATATTATACCGAAACATTTTCCAAAGCGGTTGCACTTGATTACATCCCACTGGCAAACAATACAAGTTCCTAATGACTCACATTCTCTATACTTGGTGCTGTATTTGACTTTTCTCTTTCTCCTCTCTCTCTCTCTCTCTCTCTTTTTTAAGTCTGGAGCGTCCACACGGTTTTCTGTTGCACTTACGGGCCCTTCAAGAAGGCTTCTAATCACTGTCATTCTAATTAAATGTTTTCCCAGTGGTTGACTACTTATGGGAATGAGAATAGCCACGAGCAGGTATGATTCTATGGCTTTCCTTGCACGGCGTGTGGAAGTATCAGAAGAGCTGTTACGGACTAGGGATGGCAAGTTACATCTCCAGATTGGTAGGGACTCCGTGGAGTGCTGAGGAGCATTCTGAGGCTGTCCAATCTTAGCAAGAAATAGTGCTGTAGATTAGTGACGTCTGAAATGGTTGATGGAATAGATAGTGGCCAAATATCTGCCATCTCTAAAAACATCTGGCATGTTATGAAGGTCTCTGTGGTGGCAGGCCACCGAGCAGCTTTAAGCAGAAGAGTTAACAGGCCTAAGACCTGAAAGGCCTGTTTGCACGGCTGGCTGGTGGCTTGTGTAAGAACCCGGATTTCAGGGTTCCCACCATTCCCTGGTTAGAATGGTTCTCTGATCCTAAGCTTTGAATAAACAACATGGCTTATGCCGCATACTGGCTCTCTTCCTGGAAGTCTGAAATTTTGGTACATGCTAGGTACAGAAGATGCCGATGCGACCAGCCCCCAGTAAAAATCCTAGGCATTGAGTCTCAAAAATGTTTTCTGGTAGACAACATTTTACAAGTGATGAATTATGGTGTCCTATGTGACTCCATTAGGAGAGGACTCTTGGGAGCTTGTGCCTGGTTTCCTCTGGACTTTGGCGCACATGTCTCTTCCCTTTGTTGATTTTGCTTTAGATCCTTTCACTGTAAAGAATCATAACCATGAGTATGACCATATCAGAGCCCTGTGAGGTTTCCTAGAAGTGAAAACTTGAGAGATGCCCACATACCTAATTATTATGAACTTCTGTACCAAAGTATCATTCCTTCCCTGAGTTTTAAGTCATATTAACTAAGGCTACAATTCTCTTGACTTGGTGTGAAGACGCTGGCTATTTCATATTACGCTAGAAGCTCCCTGACTTTAGCTCTAGAGTCTGATTAATTAACAAGTGATGTATTAGCTAATGAGTATAATTCATCTCAGAGGTTAAGTCTTTTGAAACATTATATCTGGGTGTGTGGAGGCAAGAACATATTAGAAAGAAAGAGAAAGCCAGAACGAAGAATGTTTTACTAGCTCCTGATTTTATTTTTCAGCTATCCCCTTTCTTCTACAATATTCACCCCCAAACTCTCTAATTAGTTTTTTCCTGACTGAACAACTGGCTCTGAAATATCTTTAACTTCTGAGGCTGCTGTAAACCTGCTATTCAATGCTACTATGCACCGTTTGCAGTCAGATCCCTTCAAAACCTAGGATTCCAAGTAATTCTAATAATGTGTAGTAGGATGTAGACTTTTGGGTTCACTTTGTAAACCTGATGAAGGTTATAATAAACATTCTCCCCAGAAAAATGACAAATGCGTATCTATACACACATTGCTTATGTACGATTTTGTGTACAATGCCTAAGGTCTCCATGAAGACCCATTTATGGACCAGTTCTTGTCACTGTAAAACAGGGCTTTCTGCAACAATAGAAATGCTCTATTTCTGAGCTACCAATATGTAGTCACTAGTCATGTGTGGCTACTGAACATCTGAAAAGTGGCTAGTGTCTCTGAGGGACTGAAGTTTTAATTTTATTAATTTTAATTGATTAAAATAGCTACTTGTGGCTGGTAGCTATTGCACTGGACACTACAGATCTAAGATCTAACCTGTTTATTTTGCTTCCTCATCTTACTCTCTTCCTGATCCTGATGCTAGGATAGAGGAGGTGAGAGGGGATGAGGAATCCTGAGAATCCCAAGTAAGAGTGTAGCTTCTACAGTAGGACATGATAAAACAACAGTCTCGGGACACCTGGGTGGCACAGTCGGTTGAGTGTCCAACTCTTGAATATGTCTTGGGTTGTGATCTTAGGGTTGTGAAGTTAAGCCCCATGTTGGGCTTTGTGCTCAGTGCAGAGTCTGCTTGAGTTTTTTTTCTCCCTCTGCCCCTCTCTCCCTTTCCCTCTCTCTCAAATAAAATTTCTAAAAAAATAAAATAAAATAAAAATAAAACAAGTCTCTTTGGCACTTAGCAGCCCAGGCCATTAGGTAATGACCCAGGGGCTTAGAGGGACTTGGGCTTGAGGCTTCTGCTTTGCCTGAGAGGTCAGGGCAGAGAGTTGCAAAGAACCTGCCCAAAACAGAATGGCCTCCCTCTGTAGAACTTGACGGTATTTGAGCTTCATAGACTCAGCATTTGACAATCGTAATTTTCCAGTTGGCATAAACAGGATACGTCCCCTACAAAACCTCCTCCGTAGTAAGCACCCCCTGGTTGGATTTTGTGACAAGATTAAACTTAAAAACTAAGCACAGTTCCAAAATAGGACAGGTCACTTACTGTGGCTGCCTCTTCCAGGGCCTGTTTGTTTCCTCCAAGGGCTTTAAAAAGAACATTTTATTTAGTTACTAGCAGATCTTAATGATAAACCATCCTCCCTGATATATCCCATTATCTGCCTAAAAATGGGTCAGATTAAACCCTGGCTTCAACATTCAAGGATCTTTACAACCTCGTTTAATTTTTCTCCATATCTGACTGACCCCATTATGCATATTCTAGGTTCCACCACACTGGAAGTCCTTATTTCCCAAATGTGTCGCTGTCTCTCATGACTCCGTGCCTTGGCACGTACGTATTATTCCCTCTATCGGAAATGCTCCTCTGCGCCCAACAAGTTTCTAATTCGTCTTTCAAAACTCAGTTCCAATCCAAGGCTCTTTACTGTTCTATCACAACAGATCCCTGCGAAGTGCTGAGTTAGATGCTCAGCCTCATCATACCCAACAATTACTCAAAGCTGTGTAAATGTTCACCTGAATTCCTAGAAAACAATTTCGGGCGAAAATATGGCATGGGGTAGGTGTATAGCCAATGTGTGCTGAACAAAGAGGTCTGCACAAGATTTAGATGTAAAGTTAGGTTAATCCTTCTTCTAGAAACTCTCATAGAGTCCTGTAGAACTGTTAGAAATTCATGCTTTGAACCAGAATGCCTGGATTTAAATAAGTATACTTTGCTACTAACTAGCCTATGAGACGTTGAGCAAAGTAAACAACCTCTCTGTGCCTTAATTTTGTCATTTATAAAATAGGAGCAATATTAACAATGAACACTTTTGCTATGAAGATAAAATTAGTTAACTTACGTAGTACACTCAATACAATGCCTGCCCACCTAGCACGGGAAGCACTATATAAATGGACCTACCAACCACTACTCTACCCTTTTTCTGATACTTATAATTTTAGCTATATAATCATGTGTGCATTTTTATTTTTTTAAAAGATTTTATTTATTTATTCATGAGAGACACAAAGAAAGAGAGAAAGGCAGAGACACAGGGAGAGGGAGAAGCAGGCTCCATGCAGGGAGCCCGATGTGGGACTCAATCCCAGGTCTCCAGGATCAGGCCCTGGGCTGAAGGTGGTGCTAAACCACTGAGCCACCCGGGCTGCCCATGTGTGCATTTTTAAAACGATCCTCTTCTACTAACTTGTAAGCTCCTGAGGGTAGGGACAACGTCTGTTGTTATTTCCCAAAGCATTTTCACCCCTTAGCACTGGGACAGAGGCACGCTCCATGAGTATTTGTAGAAACGTGCAAGTCAAAAGGGTCATTAAGTAACCACAATTTGAACACAACGTGCTTTTCTATGCAGGACGGAACCTACATAATAGCTAATAATAAAGAAACGAGGAAAAGTAAGGGCACCCCAGAGCAGAAACGAGAGCCTGTCGCATGTCCTTGGGCATTTAACATGGGGGCCAGAGAACAGGCTGCAGTTTTCTGCTGGCCAGAAAAACTTGAGTCCTTGCGCTTCACAATCTGATTTGCCCTTTTTTTTTTTTTAACTGACGGTTTCCATGAGATGCAGAAAGTACGGCTTAGGGTTCTCCAACCATCTGAGCTCTGGTTAACGAACCAAGTTATTCAGGTATCCGTTTTTAAGCGACTGGATAAACTATCCAAAAAAAAAAAAAAAAGAGAGAGAGAGCGAGCAAGTGAGAGAGAGCGTTTTGTGACACAAAAAATGCACACAAATTTCACATTTCTGTGCGTCCCTAAGTAACGTTTTCCTGGAACACATACATGCACCTGTTCAATCCAGCAGTTTTGGGCCTAGAACAGCTTGAATTGAGTAGCTGCAAAGCTTCAAGAATTCAGTATGGGGTCCTTTAGAGGGGATGGATGCCTGCCTGCCTGCCTGCCTGCCTGCCTGCCTGCCTACCTGCGGGGCAGATGACGTCAGAGTCCTGTGCAGACAGGTGAAGCAGGGAAGTGCAATAAGCAGCGCAGGGGGGCGGGGGGCGGGGGTGATCACCGCCGGCCGAGGCCTGGGGACGCGAGCGGCTCTTACCGAAGTAGTCGAGCCAGTTCATCTCGCGCAGCGCCTTGGGGAGCCGCAGGATCTCGATGTTGTACAGGTTGTCCATCTCCTTGAGGAGGTTCTGTGTGTCCGACTGGATCTGCTTGGACCGTATTTGCACTGCGGGCAGGGCACACGGGCGGGTGAACCGGGGCCCGGGGCCCCGCACCCCACCCCGCCCGCACCCCGGCTGCGCCCCCTACCTTCCCGGTCGAAGTCCCGAAGAAAGGAGGCGAGCTTCCGGCTCCGCAAGGAGCTGGTCTTGGCCACCCGACTGCCGCCCTTCCTAGCCGGAGCCATGGCGCTTGGGTGGAGGCTGCGGGCGCCCCCGGGGCGTGGGGGGGGGGGCGGTCAGCGGCCGAGGTCGCGGGAGAGGCCGGGCGGGCGCCCTAAGGGGCGAGCGGGGGGCACAGGCTGCCCCGGGGAGGCCCGAGCTTAAACGAGGCGCGGGGCACGTACATGCGGGTCGCCGAAAGCGTCCAAGAGAACCCCCGCCTCCGCAGCCGCAAGGACGGAGCAGCTCCTTGCAGAACCCGACGTGCAGCCGCCGCCGCCGAATTCAAACCGCCACCGGCTGACGAATCAGAAGTCGCCGTCTTGGGAGGCTCCCGCAACATCCAATCACAAGGACGCTCCGCCCGTAGGACTACAGCCCCCAGAAGGCATCGCGCGTTGCGACCTCCGTTTGCGCCGCGGCTGCCGCGCTGGAGCATGCGCGGAGAGGCGGCGAGGGAGCGCCGGGCGTGGGTGCCCCGGTGGGCGCCCCCGCTTAGCCGCCGCGGGCTTCCAGGGCTCCCGCCGGTTCGGGGAAGGCGACCGGAGCTGCCAGGGGAGGAGACAGAACTCGGGCTCAAGGCCCGGGTTTCGGGACAGCGCTGCGACCTGAAAGCGGGGCCGCCCCCGGGTCGGAGGGGGTACACGGCGCTTGCGCACGGGAACCCTCGCACCTGGGCCGCCTGGCGCTGCCCGCCGGCCTGGGCTTGTCCGGCAGGTGATGGCGCAGGACCAGCCTCTGCTCGCCGTGCGGGAGGCCCTGAGGGGCTGCTTCCCCGCCGTGCAGGAGCAGCAGCGCCGCTGGCGGGGCGCGCTCGGGGACTGCCGGCCCCTGCTGGCCGCGCTCGGCAGCCTGGCGGAGCAGCTGCAGGCGGCTCAGGTCGCGCGGCTGGACGACGCGCCCCCGCTTCGGGCCTTCCCGGGCCTGCGGGAGCGGCTGCGGCGCAAGCAGCTGGAGGCTGGCGACGACGTGTTGGACAAGCTAGGGGAGACGCTGTAAGAAGAGCTCCGCGCGGGAGGGTGGAGACGCGGGGGCTCCCTAAGCAGCTAGGATCAGTCGGAGAGGGGGTTTCCCCTTCCCTGGAAGGGAAGGAGGTGTCGCAGCCTCGCCTCTTCTCCATTTGTTGCAATGGGATTTATTGATTGATTGATTGATTGATTGATTGATTTATGCATGGGACGCAGGCAGAGGGAGATGCAGGCTCCACGCAGGGAGCCCGACGTGGGACTCTATCCTGGGTCTCTAGGGTCACGCCCTGGGCTGCAGGCAGATGCTCACCCGCTGAGCCACCCGGGGGTTCCCCGCAATGGGACCTCTTGTCACAAAGTCGTTTTACAGGGGCACCTGGCTGGCGTGGTCAGTCGGGCTTTGGGCTCTGTGGTTTTGGCTCAGGTCGTGCTCTCAGGTGGTGAGGTCAAGCCCGGCGCTGGGGCTCTGCACTCAGTGTGCAGTCTGCCCTCCTTCCTTCCCTTCCTCCCTTCCTTCCTCCCTTCCCTTCCTTTCCTTCCTCCCTCACTTCCTCCCTTCCCTTCCCTTCCTTCCCTTCCTTCCCTTCCCTTCCTTACTTTCCTTCCTTCCTCCCTTCCCTTCCTTCTTCCCTTCCCTTCCCTTTTAGAGAGAGGGGATAAGTGGGGAAAGGGGCAGAGGGAGAGAGAGCATTTCAAGGAGACTCCCAGCTGGGCGCAGAGCCCCATGCAGGGCTCCCATGTCACGATCCGTCATGACAACATGACCTGAGCCAGAATCGCAAGGGAATGCATCCCTGACAAAGGCACCCCGCGCGGATAGGCCTTTTCTCGACTAGAGCAAAATAAGTGTCCAGTGTATACGGTCTGTGCCCTAGGCTAACGGGAACAGGTCGAGTACAGGGATCTTCTTTGTAGTCATTTGTACAAGAGAGCTGAGCACCTGTAATTAAGCCACGCACAAGGTGGTGGGAATATAGCAATGAACCAGGCTTGGTTTCTTTGTAGATTAGAAGAGAGAGAGTTTTTTTTTTTTAAGATTTTTTTTAAAGATTTATTCATTTATTTATGATAGACATAGAGAAAGAGAGGTAGAGACACAGGCAGAGGGAGAAGCAGGCTCCATGCCGGGAGCCCGACGTGGGACTCGATCCCGGGACTCCAGGGTCACGACCTGGGCCGAAGGCAGGCACTAAACCGCTGAGCCTCCCAGGGATACCCCTTTTTTTAAGATTTTATTTATTTATCCATGAGACACACAAAGAGAGAGGCAGAGACACAGGCGGAGGGAGAAGCAGGCTCCATGCAGGGGGCCTGATGTGGGACTCGATCCCAGGTCTCCAGGATCACGCCCTGGAATAATAAGAATATTATTACTATTATGCTCACTGTGAGCTGGGCACTTCCCTAAGCACTTTATAAGCATTATTGCATTTGATCCTCCCAAGAACCGTTTCACTCCATTCATTCATTGAACAAGTGTTTGTCATTCTACGTGCCAGTCTCAGGGTTGTGAGCACTTAGGGTGTGCAGTGAGCAACACCATTTTTATACATGATTGAGCGTTAAGTAACTTCTCCTATCTGCAGTAGTCTCTCTCTGTGCACCCAGAGCAGTTTTTCCCACTGGGACGTTTGGCAGTGTCTGGAGACCCGATTGATTGTCCTGACGTGGTTTGCTCCTCTCATCTAGCGGGTAGAGGCCGAGGATACTGCTCAGCATCCTAACACGCACAGGACAACAACTCTCCACCACAAGGGACCGTCCAAATTGAAATGTGCATGTGCTGAGGTTGAGGACCCCTGCCTTAGGGTCCTCTCGTGGTATTGCCTAATGTGAGACTTTTCCCCCCAGAGCTACCCTCCTCAAGGTGCGTGACGTTGTCAGCAGGCACGTGGAACAAGTGTTTGAGGTCTATGAGCAGCACGCAGACGCGATTGGCATTGATGCTGTCCAGCGGGCTTCAGCGGTGAGCCCCTCTGTGGCTGACATGTTGGAGTGGTTGCAGGATATTGAGAGACACTATCGAAATGCGTATCCTTTGCGAATATGTTTCAGACAGCATCCAGAGCTGTCTCAGGAAGTTTTTCATTTCAGTTTTCACGAGAGCATACGACTATAGAGTGCAGGTCAGTTCTCATTGTCTTTGAACTTGGGGAAAAATGAAACGGGGCAAGCGAAGGGCGAGGGTGGGGCTGTGATCTTAAACATGGTAGTCAGGAGAGGCCTCACTGAGATAGTGACATTTGAGAAAAGACCTAAGGAAGATGAGGGAGAGAACCAGTTGATACTCGGGGAGAGGGTGTCCCAGGTAGAAGAAATGTCAAGTGCAAAGGCCCTGAGGTAAGAGCAGGCCTGATATGTTCAGAAAGTAGCACGGATGCCAGTGTTGCTAGACTGGAGTGAGGAAGGGGAGCCCGATAGGAGACGGATTCCGAGAGACCGGGCCGGACCTTGCAGAGCCTCGGAGGTCTTTGAAAGGATCTTGGCTTCGACGGGAAGCTATTCAAAGGTTTTGAGAAGAAGGTAACAATCAGCCTGTGTTTTTGATGGAGCCTCAGCCAGCAGTACTGAGCACTGATGACGTGCCAGGTACTGTTCTGAGAAAGTCCACACGACCCCTTGGCAGGTGCTTTGATTCTGTTCCCTGGGCCCTCGTATCTTCCTTCTGTATCTGCACTGCCTCTTCCGTAGTTTCTTGCCTCTCGTGTGGCCCCTGGTCTATGCAGCCTCTTGATAGGTTTCTCCACCTCTGGCTTCTTTCCCTCTAAGCTGGCTCCAGCCGCTGTGACCTCACTTCCTTCTGAAGATGTCTTTGTTCTGCCCGTTGCCAACATTGGAGTTTTGAGCAGCTTCCATTGCTCACGGACCGGAATCCCCATGGTGGTCTTCAGTGCTCTTTATGTTCTGGCTCGACCTGCCTTCTCAGCCACCTTCCCTGCTAATGTTCCTTGCTGGCCAGATGGGAGGATTTACTAGGCCCTGAAACCAGTCCGTGCTTCTCCACTTCTGTGCCTTTGCTTACGCCTTTCCTGCCAGCTGGAATCCTTCTGCTGCCACCCGCCCCGCCATCCCCCCCAGCCAAGGGAGGTTTTCATCCTCGGAACTGCTATACAGTTTCCCCTTTAACGTCACTGAGATTGTATCTTTTCAGTTCCTGGCTTGCTTTTTTTTTTTTTTTATGGTGAGATCCTAGGTTGTTGGGGTAACATTTCATCCCTCTGGCCTTGTAGCTCTGTGAGTGAGGAGGTGCTCGGTAAAGATCGGTAGCGTTGGTGAGTCCTGCCACCTGGTAAATGGAAAGATAGGCCACCCTTTCACTCTTCTGGCTCCCGGTCGCTCTCCCCTGGGCATTTTTCCCCTTCAACATCTTTCTTTTCTTTTCTTTTCTTTTCTTTTCTTTCTTTCTTTCTTTCTTTCTTTCTTTCTTTCTTTCTTTCTTTCTTTCTTTCTTTCTTTCTCCTTCCTTCCTTCCTTCCTTCCTTCCTTCCTTCCTTCCTTCCTTCCTTCCTTCTTTCTTTTTTTAAAGATTTATTTATTTATTTATGATAGAGAGAGAGAGAGAGAGAGAGGGAGGCAGAGACACAGGCAGGGGGAGAAGCAGGCTCCACGCCGGGAGCCTGATGTGGGACTCGATCCCAGGACTCCAGGATCATGCCCTGGGCCAAAGGCAGGTGCCAAACCGCTGAGCCACCCAGGGATCCCTTCCCCTTCAACATATTTCATTTGCTTTTTGGGTAGTCCTTAACTTCCAGGAAGTTACCTGAAGAGAAAGTACCTTCTGTCCTCGATCCAGTGGGGAGACTTGGCAAACATCCAAGCTTTGCCCAAGGCCTGGGACCAAATTTCAGAAGATGAGCACCAAAGCCTTGTACAAGGTGCTGGTTTTCATTTATTACTTCATGTCTGCTCTGTGTGTGTGTGTGTGTGTGTGTGTGTGTGTGTGTGTGTCTCACTTCTTTGGAAGCATTACAGAGATGCCCTTGCAGTGCGTCTGTGTTTCTTATAAATCTGATGTTTTGCATTCTCTGGAGAGGGTGATATGCTACAGTTTTTCTCTCCTCCTATTCCAGATACCCTGTTGAATGTTTCTTTTTTCCTGGAAGAGTAAGAAAGCTGTGTGTTTATCAGCAGACAAGGGGGACGCAGCTGAAGACTGACATTGGTGCTTTCTAGTGTGGTGACCTGACATACTTGAAAAATCAGTGCCTAGGGCAGCCCGAATGGCTCAGCGGTTTAGCAGCACCTTCAGCCCAGGGCGTGATCCTGGAGACCCGGGTTCCAGTCCCACATCGGGCTCCCTGTAGGGAGCCTGCTTCTCCCTCTGCCTGTATCTCTGCCTCTTTCTCTGTGTCTCTCATGAATAAATAAATAAAGCCTTAAAAAAAGAAAAGAAAAATCAGTGCCTAGAGCCTGAGGACAGGCTTCTGATGTTGGGACCTCTCCCTGCGACATCATGGCTGAGGGCACATGGGCCACCGCTTGGCCTTTCATAAGCTTGGGAATGGAAGGAGGCAGAGAGAATGGGGGAAAGCAGTGCAGAACACTGGGGCAGGAGCCGCTGCCACAGAAGCAGTGGGGAGGGAGAGGGGAGGGAGTGTGGCCTCGCCCTCGGCATCATCCAAAGCTCTGAGCTTGGTTGACACCTGGCCCTGTTCCGTGTATTTGGGTCAGTACCTGATTCCTTGATGGAACAGGATTCTTCTTGATTTAAAGAAGTAAAGGTGATATTGATGGAAGACAGTACAGATCTTTCTCGATGGGTTACCTCCTGATAATCCCATCATAAGTTGAAAATATCGGAAGTCAGAAATGCTCTTAATACACCTAACCTACCAAACCGGTGCCCAAGCACTCACACTAGCCTACAGTTGGGCAAAAATCATCTACCACAAACTTACAATGAAATGTTGAATATCTTCTGTAATTGGTTGAAAAACAGAATAGCTGTACGGGCACAGAATGGCTGTAGGTTGTTTGCCCCTGTGATCTCTGGGCTGACTGAGCTGTGGCATGCTGCCGCCGCCCAGCATCACAAGCATGCCGCAAGTTGCCAGCCCAGGGAGAGAGCCACATTCAAAATGTGTAGGACGGTTTCTGGTGGACACGTGTGGCGTTTTGCACCATCCCATCGTAAGAGTCGAAAAACCGCAAGTCAAAGCGTCGTACCTCCCAGAGTGTCCCTGTTCCCTAACTGCTGTAGCTCCTCACTGTCCGGACAGCTCCAGTTTCTAGAGCCACCACCAGGGGGAGGTGGTGCAGCATGAATTATGCTCAGGGCTCCGACTTTGAGGAGTTCTCTTGTCCCCCTGTCCCAGTTAGTAGCTGGGGAGAGCAAGATGGTTACAATGACAGGGGTTTTGACCAAAGCTGGCGCCTGATTCACCACATTGTTTTGATCTGAGAGTAGCTCCACGGTGGGAGAAGACCTCCCCGAATCAGGCCCTGGGGGTTACATTTCTGAAGCCCATTGCCTTCATCTGTAAAATGGTCGGGTATTTCCAGACCTATCAGCTTCGGGGGTTGTGGAAAAATCTGGGTCACTGAATGTAAAGAGGCTTAATAAAGAGTATAGATATTTTTAAAATGAAAATGACTTTTTTCCTTACTACAAAAGTGATATATATATATATTTTTTTTTTTAAATCATAGAAATGAAAAAAAATCATAGAAATGTCAAAAAATTCTTAAGTGTAGAAAAGTACAAATAAAGCTCCATCAGTGATATTTTGATATATAGACCCTTACGGTGTCCATATTCACACACACAAAGAAACCAAACCCAAATATAGCGTCATTGATCTATCTATAGGGTTATTTAATCTTTTTTTTTTTTAGGGTTATTTAATCTTGTTCAAAAAACATAGTTTGCCCATCTTTTCGTATCTGTAAAAATAGCTCAACACAATTACAGTAGATACTATTACACACATCATATACCATTTTGTGAACGTATTAGATTTTCTACTTTTCCAAACCTTCATGTGTTTGTGCCTGTAAAGATCTCACATTCTGGTTGCGAAAAACAGAAATATCACAGAAAGTGAAAACACATGGTGTCTTCTGTTTTTAACAATATGGTAGACATTCCTCCAGGAATTTAAAAAACGTATCACATATGTAATAATTGTAAATAAAACTTAACTCAAAAGACATTTGGGTATCAGGCCATAAGATACACTCTGGGGGCAGATGAAAGAGATCCCTAGAAAGATTTATAGTCCAACCAGGGAAAGCTTGAAACCAGCGTCTCTCAAGGTTTAACGTGTATAGAAATCACTGGGCTCTTGGTAAAATTTAGATTTGGATTCTGCAGGCCTGGGGTGGCAGCGTCCTAGATTCTGTATTTCTCACATGGTCTCAGGTACTATTGAAGCTGACAATCCAGGGACCAGCCTGAATCGAACACACTTAAATTATAAAACAATAATAAAAGCATTTTGGGGGGAGGTTGGAGGATGGACAAAATAGGCGAAGGGGATTAAAGGGTACAAACCTCTAGGTATAAGTAAGTTGTGAGGAAATAAGATAATAAAAGCGGGTATCTGACACAAAAGCAGAAGAGAGGTGATAACCCGCTGCTCACTGGGATACTTGATAGTGACAGTGACATCTGAGTTAGGACTCGGGGATGGAGAGGAGCACGGGGTGTTGCGTGTGGAGGGGGGCAGTCTAATAAGCAAAGGGAGTGTTTGAGAAAGACTGGAATCCAGCACGGATCGAAAGTGCGGTGTGCCAGGCGTTGTGCTTATTGCTTTTACCTCCTAGAACTGGCAAATGGTAGTTCCACAGAGCGAGTCACTAGGGTTCACGGATGGAGGAATGGCCCCGTAAGGGTAGACTGGAGCCCGATTGTGAGGAGCCCTGAAGGCCTGCTTCCAGAGTGTGTGTTTTGTTCTGCAAGTTGGAGTTGTTGTGTGTGTGTGTGTCTGTGTGTGTGTGTGTGTGTGTGTGTGTGTGTGGCACAGAGCTTTTAAAATCCTGGCCATAGGGGCACCTGGGTGGCTCAGCAGTTGAGCATCTGCCTTTGGTTCAGGGCCTGATGCTGGAGACTCAGGATCGAGTCCCACGTCAGGCTCCCTGCATGGAGCCTGCTTTTCCTTCTGCCTATGTCTCTGCCTCTCTTTCTCTGTGTCTCTCATGAATAAATTAAAAAAAAATCCTGGCCATAAATAGATAAGGTGTTTTATGGTGCTTAATAATAACTATGTATCACATAAGTATGACTTTTTATCTTGTTCCTTAGCTTTTTTTTTACGATTAAGATGCTATCTTTTTAATTGTCCTTTTTAAATTTGAAATAAGTTTATCTTTTGAATAAGCGACACATTCACATCATGCAAAATTCAGAGGGTACAAGAGCACATTCAGTGAAAAGTTCTCATCTCCCAGTTACTCACTTCCCTTTCCCTGGAGGCAATGAGCATGAAATGTTTCTGATGTATTCTTCCAAAAACACTCTCTGCCCATATCCGTGCAGTGGTTGGCAGCCTCTTAGATAGCCCTCAAGGGTCCCACCTCCGGTATTCATGTCCTGGTGTATCCTACCCCCCGCCCCCTTCGGTGTGGCTGGGCCTACAGATTTGCTTCTAGGAACGGAACCCTGCAGAAGTGGTGGGAGTTACTGAAACTAACCGATGAAAAAAGCCCGAAGCTTCCCGCATGGGTCTATCGCTTGCTCTCTGATCCCTCGCCCTCGGGGAGGTGAGCTGCAAGGCTCCAGGGCGGCCCCGTGGAGCACTCATGTAAGAGACCGAAGCCTGCCAGCAAGCCCGTGACTGAACTTGGAAGCAGCTGCCCACCCCGCCACCCCGCCCAGTTGAGCCTTCAGTTGAGACCACAGCCCCAGCTAACCGCCCAGCTACAACTTCACGGGGACCAAAGACAACGGCAGCCAGAGAGGCCATGCCCAGGTTCCTGACCCATGGAAACACAATAAATGTTTGTTTTATTTTTATTTATTTATTTTTAAAGATTTTATTTTGTTTACTTATTAGAGACACACACACAGAGGCAGAGGGAGAAGCAGACTCCATGCAGGGAGCCCGACACGGGACTCAATCCCAAGGTCTCCAGGATCGCGCCCTGAGCCAAAGGTGGTGCTAAACCTCTGAGCCACTGGGACTGCCCTAAATGTTTGTTTTAAATCATTAAGTTTTGGGGTACTTTGTCCCACAGCAAAAGATAACTACTACAAGCAAATGTTTTTTCTCCCTAACTGTGAACGAATAATAGCATGCTACATAGGCAGCTTTGCACCTCCCCCCCCCCCAATTACTGTATCTTGGAGACTATTCTATGTGAATCCATAGAGCTTCCTTAACTTTTTCTAAAACAGTGGCATATATTTCCATTGTTTGGGCATACCATAGTTTATTTAGCTCCTTGCTGATGGACATTAGGTTTCCAAAGTCTTAGTGCCTTACCAGTCTCTGCAGCCTTCTTATACTCCCACCCCTGTTCATTATGCCCGTTTTCCCTGGGATTTTTCGGTTAGCTAATCATACCACATACCCCACCCCACCCCCACCACTAACCCCCAATGAAGAAAGGACTCTGTTGGCATTTTTCCTGGGTTCATTTTTAATTTATAAAGTAAGGAGAATCCTCATAGTGGGTATAATTCCAGGGCTCCTTTTTATATTTTTAAGATTTTATTTATTTATTCATGAGAGATACATAGAGAGCGGCAGCCTCCATGCAGCGAGCCCTATGTAGGACTCGATCCCGGGTCTCCGGGATCAGGCCTTGGGCTGATGGCGGTGCTAAACCGCTGAGCCACCCGAGCTGCCCTCCTTTTTTGTTAAAGATTTTGTCAGCAAACAAGCAAGCTAGGGAGAGGCAGGAGAGAATCGCAAGCAGACTCCCTGCTGAGCATGGAGCCTGATGCAGGGCTCCATCTCACCACCCTGAGGTCATGACTTGAGCCTAAATCAAGAGTCGGATGTGCAACCAACTGAGCCACCCAGGCTACCCACCCCCCTCCGCCCCACCATGCTCCCTCTCAAAGCATATCCTAGCTTATGGGTTGAGATAGTAGATGTGAGCTCTTTTCTGTTTTCCCTCAGTTGGGGGGAGTAGACTCTTGATGGTCAGAACCCCTTCCCTGTCGATGAGACAATCTGTTGGGGTGAAATGAAGAACTTAGGTCTCTTTCATTCCTGTCTCTACCCCACGCATGTTTAGAAATTGACCTCAACAGGAACGCCCGGGTGGCTCAGTGGCTGAGCGTCTCCCTTCAGCTCAGGGTGTGATCCTGGGGTCCCGGGATCGAGTCCCCCATTGGGCTCCTGCAGGGATCCTGCTTCTCCCTCTGCCTGTATCTCTGCTTCTCTCTCTGTGTGTCTCATGAATAAAAAAAAAAATCTAAAAAAAAAGAAAAGAAAGAAAAAGAAAGAAAGAAAGAAAGAAAGAAAAGAAAAGAAAGAAAGAACGAACTTGACCTCAACAGTCTCTTGGCAGAGTAGCAGTTTTTCAAAGCCAGCAGGATCCTAGGCTCCTAAGAGGAGGACTTCAGCTGGCCAGAGGAGTCCGGATTGTGCAGTGTCTGACTTGGATCTGGACAACGGGGTGCCAGCTCCAGCTGTTGAGGGATTCAGCTGCCCAGAGTGCCTCCTCTCTGCACACTTGGTGCGGGACGGTGCACGTTTGGAGGAGAAGGGGAAGGAGCTTGGGGAAGCCTGCTGAACTGCAAGTGGCCCAGACCCGAGTTCGCATCTCAGCTCACCGTCTTACCAGCTGAGTGACCTCGGCTAAGCCGTCTTCCCTCTCAGTTCCAGTTTCTTCTTCGGTATGATGGAGCTGACGATCTATTCCTTACACGATTGGAAGGTTTAGCTGAGAGGAGATAGGAAGGGTTGGGATACATTGAGCAACATGGAAGGGGTGGTTGACATTTACTCCGGACTGATTAGCCACCCACTAAGTGGGCAGCTCTGCGGTGCTCTTGAGCATCTCCAACCCTCAACCCCCCGGAGTTTCCTAAGCGCCCACCGCCTGGCAGTGACGTCGCCACAGTCTGCACCAGGGTTTTTTTGGTTCTGATGGAAGGAGTCTTTCCCCTTCACCAGTTTCCTCCCTGCTGCAGAAGGCAGGAGCACCCCCGACACCCACTCAACTGACAGCTGGGTTTCCTGAACACCCAGTCCTACACGGTGCAGGGTTCCTCCGAACACAGAGGCACCCAGGCCTCTCTCAGGGCAGCTGCAACCCTGCTGGTGAGCCTCCCTCGGTCCCAGACTGAGAGGGCTGGACACTTTTGCCCCTTAATGCCTGGGCTGGGAGGAGGTAGCCAGTCCTTAAGGAATGACAGCGGTGCCTCTTCCGGGCACTCTCCCTCCACCTCGTTCCTGGCACCCTCCTCCGTCCCTACAGGGTGCAAAGGAAAGCCATTTTTTCTGAGACGGGTGCCTGGTACAGCATTTGAGGCTCCAGCCTGGACGTCCTGATCTGGCATGTGCAAGGAGGGGCTGGCTACCTGCCTTCTTATCAAGGACCCTCATTCTGTTGCAGCCTCATTCTTTCAGAAAGAGCGTTAATCCTAAAAAACCAAAAACAAACAAACAAACAAACAAAAAACAGTGGCGAGGGAGCTGGGGAGAGTAGCCACAGAGATCCCCCTTCTCTGGGGAAGAAGCTGAGCCTTCCTCACTTCCCGATTGCAACCTGTCTTCCCTGGTGGCTTCAGGGCACCTGCTCGGCCCTCTGCCCTCAACCCCTATGTACCGTTTGGAGCGTAGTAAGTTCCGTAGATGGCACCGTGCAGGCTCCCACATCCGTATTCACTCATTTGGAGGGCTCCCCACGCGCCGCATGCAGAACCGGGGCCGCGGAGACGCATTAGAGACGTCCACGGACACATAAGCCCAGGTTTCGAACCGCTGTCATACAGGATGTGTGGGGTATGCAGGGGATGGGGGCCGACGGGTTCTTCCTGTGGGTTGGGGGGGGGCAGGAAGGGGAATGTAAGAGCAGATCCCCAGCAACGAATTCCATCGAGAATCTTCCCTCTGCCCTCTACTGGAGAAAGGAACGGGGGAGGGGTGCCGTCATGTGAGCAGGGAGGGGAGCAACCCTCAGCGCCCTCAGGCTCTCTGCAGCCCCCCCTCCTTCAGACCTGCGCACTCGTTCTTAATTTGCACAAAGAGCCCAGACTAATAAATCCACCACTCAATTGCGATCCCCACAGCGCGTTTATAGGCAGCAGCTGACTTTTATCAGCTAGTTTGTTCTTTCATATAAGCAGAGTTTTATGAGGGTCTCCTGAGCTGGCTCATAACGTGGTGAAATGTCTACAAAACTCGACCATAAATCCCCAGCACCTGCCAAGCAGAGGACGCGCTTCTCCAGACACATTTAGTCCAGCTGGTGGCTCTGTCCCCTTGCCCGGTTTGCATTTTTGCACTTGTCTCTTTAAACTTGGATTTGTTTTTCAGCTCTCTGTGGCCTCTTTAAAGGCAACTGAAAAATGAGGGGTAGGGAAAAAGAACTAGAAAGTGAAGTCTGTGCTAAAAATTACCCCTGGCTTATGTTGCTCTGAAAACTGGTCCCGATCCCACTGCCGAACCAGGGACATCAGGCTTCCCGGCCACGCGAAGCCCCGGAGAGGGGGGCCTGGAGGGCCAGAGCCGACCAAGCCCGTTGTTAGTACTTTGACCCTTTTCTGGGCCGTCACCCTCTGTACTTGCCATCCTCCGTAGTCAGTTCCGTAAACTAAAGGAACAGCTCCAGATGCCTTTTTCCCAGATGGGCTCCAAGCATGACATCTTTTCCCAGCACTCCGAACTCCCCCAAGACAGGGATGGAAGTTGAACGCCCTCCCTCCTCCAAATAAGGCAGGACGTGGACTCCCTGCGGGTGCTGGTTGGCTGAGATGCACTGGTGACTTGGGGGAGTTACAAATGCCTCGGTGGAGCGCGGAGTCCGGCTAGAAACTGTTGAGCGCGGCCCCTAAACTGTCCATCCCTGTGTTTACAGGGTCTCCTCATTTGGGTCAGGAGACCCCGGGGGCCAGGAGAAGACCCCTGTGGCCGCCCTATTCATGCGACCTCATCCTGTATCCTCTTTCTCTAGGTCCCACTTCAAGGCAGCTTCACGGGCCTGTGACCTGTGCTTAGAAGGGTCAACCCGGCCTGGCTGGTATCACCCCCTTGACATTCTTAATAGTTTTGGAAGCAGAGGGGAGATTTCCATTTTGCACTGGGCCCTGCAAAATGTGTCTCTGGTCCTGCCCAGCTTCCTTCTGGACCTACGGCAAGCAGCTACCCCAGAGCCATGGACAGACCCCCTCTCCTCCCGCCTCCTTGCTGGGGGGTGCGGAATCTGGCCTTGCTCTGCCCCCAAAGGCTCCTGAGACCCAGCCTTCCGGACACAGGCAATCGCTGTCACACGATCATGTTCTCTAAAGGGCCTGAAGAGGTGCCTCCCAGTCCCGACCCGTTATCACCTCTCAGAAAAGACTTGGGGTTAATGCCATCCACCAGGAGGAAGCCGGGGTCTAGGAGCTGGGCCGGGGGGTGGAAGCCAAACCGGGCAGGGACGGACCCCCACCCCAGACAAAGAGCCACGGACCAGGCCAAGCAGAGCATCCTCCCTTCCCCAGCCCCGCCTGGCGTGGGTTTGCAGACCCACCCGGCATTGCCACACCAGCGGAAATGGCGGTTGCCGTCCTAGCCAAACCCTAGGACTGTGGCCACAACCCCGACAGGGCCCAGCCACCACATCAAGGACGCAGCCCCACCCTCCCCTCTGCACCCCCTCCCACCTCGGGCTTCCCCGCCTCTCTCCTCACCGAGAACCCAGGGTGTAACCTCTGCTCCGGGCCAGGGTCTGTCATGGGCCTTTGCCGCTGCTGCTGCTTTGGAGGCGGGGAGGGAGAAGGTTCTAGACTGGGGGGTTGGGACATCTACCATTCACCCCTGTGGGACCTGAGCAGGTGCCTTGGCCTCTCTGGACCCCACTGTCTTCATCAAAAAGCAAAAACAAAGTGGGGTACACGGACGATTCAACTTCTTGGGGCCACCGCAGAAGGCAAATGGGTTGATACGTGTGAAAGGACTTAAAATTGCGTGCAAGTGATTTTCCTCTGGGAAGCGCCAGGCTGTAATGGAAAGAAGGCTTTGGGAACCAATAAGAATGATAATGTAATTAGTATTTATTGAGCAATTTCTCAGCCTCATGCTCACATCTAGAGCTTTTGCATCCATTATGTCAGCCCTGTGAGTCAAGGAGCCGGATGTAGGAGGGTCGCTCGACGTTTCCAGGGTCACACAGCTGTTCTGAGGTTTTAATCCTCAAGAGCTCCGCGTCCCAATCTACTACATAGTCGTCTGAAACAGACCCAGCGAGGTGCCTCTAGTCAAGTCATCGACACCTCTCTGTGCCTCAGTGTCCCCCCTCGTGCAATGGAGAGTGTGATCTCTCTTTGACAACCGCGGCGACAAACTCACTAGCAGCTCCAGCTTCGAGCTGCTCGGGGCCAGGTGGTGGCTGACTCCAGCCCCGAGCAGGGGTGCCCGGCACAGGCCTCAGGGTCCCTGAAGCAGGCGGGGGTCTTGGGGACCGCTCAGCGAGGGGAGCGTTGCTCACCTAGGCCACAGGAGCCTAAAGGTGTGTCATTTCCTGGCTACACGTGGCTGCACTTCAGAGGCGAGGGCGGCGGGTGGGAGACATCCCCAGGCCCAGGGTAATCTGGGGACCTGCCTCATTTCTCCGTCTCCCCGCTGAAGTCACCGTCACACTCCCTGAGTCACCAAAGCACCAGCTGCCCACAGGCTGCATGGGGAGGGACGTGCGCCCACTACAGGGGGCCCTGCGGATGTTTGTGGGCTCACAACATGCGGACCCCATCGCTTTAGTCCAAGGCCCCGGATCGGGTCCGAGGAGGGCCCTCCCCAACCCCTGGAGGGCTCTGGCCTAATAGCTTCCTCCAACCCACTGCCCTGACGCCCGGCTGCCCAGTCCGGAGAGAGACAGGCAAGATGGGGAGCGGCCCTCATAGACCCTGTGTAACTCGGACCCAGGGAGGAAGCCACGGTCTCTCCGTCAGTGACAATTTAAGAATTTAGGCCCATGGTTCGTCTTGGCTGCACACTGGAGTCGCTTGGGGGAGCCTTAGGAAGAAGCACCAATGTCTACATTCGCCCCCGGATGCTGATTTGTATGGTGGGATGCAGGCGTCTTACAACACCCTCCCCTACCCCTACCCCCCCCCACCCCGTCCCGTGACTTCGGTATGCAGCAAAGGCTGGAAAACAACTCAATTATTTAAAAATCTCTCTCTCAAAAAAAATAAAAATAAAAATAAAAATCTCTCTCTCTTTGGGGATCCCTGGGTGGCTCAGCGGTTTAGCACCGCCTTCAGCCCAGGGCGTGATCCTGGAGACCCGGGATCAAGTCCCGTGTCGGGCTCCTTGCATGGAGCCTGCTTCTCCCTCTGCCTGTGTCTCTGCCTCTCTCTCTCTCCCTGTGTGTCTCATAAATAAATAAAATCTTTTAAAAAATAATAAAAATCTTTTTTTTTCTACTTATTTTGAATGTCTCCTGTGTGTCAGGCTGGGCTGCGCCGAGCTGAACAGGAGTCTGGCCCTCGACCTGCACAGGGCTGGCATTGTAGTGCAGAGCCACGAAGGAAGCAAGAAAATGGATAATTTCCGATGGTCACGGTACCAGGGTAGACTGATTTGGGGAGGGAACAAGAGGGGCAGAGAAGGTTTTCCGAGCAGGTGATGTGTGCACCAAGACCGAAATGACGGGAAAGGGACAGATGGGTATTAGGTGGTGCAGCAGTTCTCAGGGTGTCGTCTGGGGATTTGGAGACCCTTCCTTCCCACCCTGCAGGTGGAAACACCGCCAAGACACTACGTGCTCCTTCTACTGGTCGCCTCTCAGGAGCATACGAGGGTTTCCCCCATGACATCATTGCTCCGACTGCTGATTGGACATGTGCTTGTGTAGGCTCAGGTTTTAAAACATTCTTAGATTTAATGTCCATATTGGTAAATACCGATAGATAGAACTCATGGGAACACAAACAGAAGCTCTTTGGGGTCCTTACACATTTTTAAAAAGATTTATTCATTTAGTTTAGACACGTAGGGGAGGGGTGGAAGGAGAGGGAGGGAATCTCAAGCAGACCCCACCCCACCCCACCCCACCCCTGCCGCCGTCGCCACCTAGCAGGGAGCCCGATGCCAGGCTCGATTCCAGGACCCTGAGATCATGACTTGAGCTGATGCCCAACCGACTGAGCCACCCAGGTGCCCCTCAGGGCCTCAATTTTAAGAACCTAATGGGGTCATGAGACCAGAAAGCTTGAGAACTGCTGCTCTGGTGGAAAAGGCTTCCAGAAGGTCCTGAGGTGGCACCAGGAGCAGGAAGGCCAGGTGACCGGATGGAAGAGAGAAAGTGTCAGTGGCCGATGAGGTGGGAGGTGAAGGGGAAGGTCGAAGCCAGGCATGCAGGGACCTGGAGAGAGGACTACCCCAGGCAGAGGAGGACGGAGAGGCTCTCCGGGTATGAGGTCAAAAACCACCCAGGGCTCCAGTGGGGGAGACAGAGGGAAGAGCATTCCAGAGAGATTTGGAAGGCGGGGTCAACCAAACCGGTAATAAATGTAGAGAGAGACTGGCTTCAAGTCGCTAGCCACGCACCAGGGTAGGGGGCGCGGGAGCTGCAGGAGTTCTGGGGTGGCTGCTGGGGGACAGAATAAGAGTAGTGTCGGGGGAGGGGGACATCCAGCCGGTTTCTGGCCAGATGGCTTTGGATGTTGCCCTAGGTGGTCAGCACTGGAGCGATGAAGCTTTGGGAGGATGTGTGCAAAGACCAGAAGAGACATCGGACAGACCTTCTGGGGTCTCTCATCCTGTATGACGTGAACCGGAAGGTCCCGGGGGCCAGGAGCCAAGGAAGGAGGGGGACCAGGAAGACAGGAAGGTCTGGGCCGCTAAGGGTGCGGAGGGGTCACGGAGGGCGAGCAGTGCAGGCTGTGACCTCTGACCTCTGTAAGAGAGGTCCTGGGCCTGTGGGCGAGCTAGCTCACCAGGGCTGAGGGGTGACTGGGGGGCAGGACGCAGGCTTTCAAGAAGGGACGGGAGAAGACAGCTTGAAGGAGATGCAGAGGGTCTTTTAGCGCGGGGGGGTGGGGGTGGGCGGGGGACATGGGAACCGTTTGTGTGGATGGTTGGTGACACGGAGCCCCGGAGCTCAGGACCCGGCCAGGCAGTCACAGGGGTTCGGGGGGAGCACAGGGAGTAGAGGGGGCACCCTCTGGGTGGCAGGTAGGAGCAAGGTGGTGTGCTGTGGGCGATCAGCCCGTGGGGGCTTGAAGAGAGAGGGAGGTGTGGACGGCCACCAAGGAGGCTGGTCTCACGGCAAACCTGGCTGGGGACCTCCCTGCCCCCGCACCCAGAGTGGCCTCTGGAGGGGGGGGAGGTTGCTCAGAAAACACGGCACACTGACTTAAGAAGTGCTTCCCTTCAAAGAGCTTCTAGTACCTTCCCTGAAAGTTTTTCCCAGTTGTCTTGTCCTCACTGGGAGGGAATGGATGGAAGAGGGACTAGGGTGAGAATTAACGTCCCACTTGGTGTGGGGAAATGGATGCTGGGGGAAGGGAAGCCCTCACCCTACTCCTGAACTCCTAAAGCAGCCGTCCGGGCTCCCCAGTGGGGACCGCAGAGGAGGGGGGGTAGGGGGCGCCTTCGGCACAATCCCTCTCCCTCCTCCCCCTCCTCCAGGCTCCAGGTTCACCGCCTGGACTCCTCTTACCTGCTCCCCACTCTGCACCCCCACCCCGCTGCAGCGTGGTCCCAGGGTGGCGGCCCTGTCCACCCCTCACAGATCTGTCTTTCCTTTCCTGCTGTCTCTGCCCCCGGGCTCCGTCCTGCCAGTCCACCCTCTGCCAAGACAGTCGCTCTACAACAGAGCCCTTGGGACGCCCGGGTGGCTCAGCGGTGGAGCGTCTCCCTCTGGCTCAGGGCGTGACCCTGGGGTCCTGGGATCGAGTCCCGCATCGGGGTCCCCGCTGGGAGCCTGCTTCTCCCTCTGCCTGTGTCTTTGCCTCTCTCTGTGTCTCTCATGAGTAAATGGATAAAATCTAAAAAAAAAAAAAAATTTAATTCAAATAAACTAGAGCTCTAACCATGTGGTCCTCCTACCCCTGGCGTCTTTCAGACTCCCAGGGTGTCCAGGTAGAAACCCAAACTCTTGATGAGACCAGCGTGATCTTCATGGCCCCTCATTAGCCTGCTGACCCCCCAACCCCTGTTAATGTCTCAACGCACTCTTGAGGTCCCCCCTCCCCCAGGCCCCTTTGTTCAGGCCTCTCCTGGGCTCTGCTGGGTGGGGGATGGGAGGGTTGGGGGCTTCTGTTGGGAAGTCCTTCTCCCTGTGTCCCCCTGGGGAGGTTCTATTTGCCTCTGTGGCTCAGTTGAAACATCACCTCCTCCCTGAAGCCTCCTTGACCACCAAGCCATGCCGCCTCCCTCATCTCAGTCCCCCCAGTATCACACCCTCCGGGGGAAGAGCCCATCCCGCTCTGCGGCAACCGGCTATTTGTACATCCATCTCCTCTCCTGGGCTGTGAGCTCCTCCGGAACAGGGGCCAGGGCTGAGCCTGTTACGTCCCAGCAAGAGGAACAGAGTCGGGAGCCTCACGGGCACCGGAATGAATGAATCGATCAATCAGTGTTCTCGGGGATCTTGTGTCATCAGCGTGGGAAGTACGGCCATCGCTTGTCTTTACATATAGAAGGGAAAACCCCAAACTGTGTCATCTGGTTTCACACGCTCCAAAAACGCGTAGGGATGCAAAGACCCAGGGAAGGGGCTCTGCAGCACGCGAGGGGGAGGACTGGGCTCCCGGGGCAGGAGGGTGCACACAGCACAGCACCCTGCTTGCAGGTGCCCCTGCAGAACCCTCCACGAGGCCGTCAGCCAGCACCACTGGGGAGTCCCACCCTGCCAGCTAGGCCTTTGGACCCGCAGGCCCAGGGAGTGCCGGTGGGGAGGCCAGGAGGCCCTACGGTCCTCAGCTCAGGCTGGCACCAGTCTGCCCTGCCCGGAGGCAGGGGGCTGCTCGGAATGAACCCTGCTCGAGAGGCCCTGGCTCCCCAGCCTGCGTGACAGCCCAGACAGTTACAATGGTTGTGCACAGTCACATCTGCAGGTAATTTCTGCATCCATCTGCATTGGCACGGATTGCAGTCAATTAATTAGAACAACACCCTCTGTCCCAGCGCCATCTCTGGGCAGGGAGGGGCCCCGCGTCCCCCGGAGAGCACGATGCTCAGGCTCCGCGTCGGAACCGCTGTCTCCCAGCGGGCTCTAATTGCATTAGGGGGAACCATGAGGTCAGCGGGCATGCTCGTCCCGGGCGGCCTGGCCTCCAGCCGCCTGGGTGCGTGCGCAAGGAGCTCCCCGGCCGTGCTGCCTGACATTTGCAATCGTTTAATGGGAACAAGTTCCATCTTTGAGCTCTGCTCAGCCTTTCATACAGCAGCCAAACTGTCCACCCCGGACGGGACATAAATCCTGCTGGCGAGTCACTGTTCCCCTCCCGGAGCGGCTTCGTTCCCAGAGCTCGCCCGGGCAGCTGTTTGCACCCCAGCGCCCCGGTTTGGGGCAGGCCCCGGGGAACACATGGGGTGCAGAGGAGAGAGCGCTGTATCGCCAGCCGAGGAGCAGCATTCCAGGCTGGGTAAGCTACTTGGCTCTCAGAGCTTTGGTTTTCCCGTTTGTAAAGGGGGATGTTCACCTGCTTCTCTTAATTGTCCTAAGAACGAAAGGCCCCAACCAAGTATGCCTGACACCCTGCAAGCGCTAGGCTACAAACGTACAGTTGATAGGGACGTCGATCCAGGTCTGTCACTCAGGTGATCCGGTGACTTTATTTTTCTCTCTGCTGGGCCATCCATTTTTTAAAAAAAAAATCCGCCATGAAAGGGCCAAGATTCCCTGACACCAGCCCAGCTGAGCTTCCGGGTGTATCTCAGCAGGGCGCAGGCACATCGTTTTAGGTTCTTCCTCTGTTTGGGGCCTTCCTTCTTTTTTTCTAGTCCACTCTCTCTTCCTCCAGGAAGTCCTCCCCTTTTCCCTCTCAGCTGGCTCACGTGTTCTGTCATCAGCTACTGATTCCCTGTCACTTACGACACGTATCTCAAAGTCGCCCGGTTCCTTGTCCATGACCTAGGATGGGCAGGCTCCCCGTCTCTCGTTCTCTGCTCTTCTCCAGAACCTGGTGGGTGCCCAGCACAGAGTAGATGCCCCACAGATGCCCTTTGTCAAAGGGGTGAAACGCAGACTTTGGGCCTGTGGGCAGGTGTAGGCTGGGGGCCCCTAAGTGGTAACCTACCTCCGCCTTGGACAGCCCCTCTGCCTGCACCCACACCCAGCCCGCGTGGACTGTCTCCAGGGCCCGTGATCTCACCATCATCCTCTGGCTTCTGTTCCAGTTTTGAAGCCCCCGTTGGTCAGGAAGTTCTTTGCCATGTCTGCCTAAACCTCCAAGAATAACTTAAGCCTGTTGTCCCAGAGCCAGGCAGCATGGAGGCAGGCGGGCGCCCTCCCCAAACACCTCTCCTCACTTCCCCAAGGCAAAGACGGCACCAGGGACCAGGGCAGGATAGCAAGTGGGGGTGGGGGGGCGGGTTGGAAAAGGAACCGACAAATGTCAAGCACATGTTCCTGAGGAAATAGAATGTAGTTGTGGTGAGTGGGGCTTGGCCAGGCAGGGCTGCCTCTGACCAGAGCCTTAAGAGCATCCCTGGGGGAGAGGCATCGGCAAGGGGGGGAGCCCTCAAGCTGCGGCAGCCAGGCCTTCCCAGCGTGGCAGGTGCTTGTGGGTGCACGGTGTGAGGCGGCGGGGTCCCGGGATGCCTGCCGGGGGCCCCAGAGCCTTGGCCTTCCCAGGCTGGCGCTGAAATGAGGGCAGCCTGGCCTGCACGGAACACCCCAGAACCTGGGCCTGGACTGCTCACCCTCCAAAGGCCGGAAGCAGGGGCCTTGGGCAGGAGCGGCCCCCACTACAGCTGGACTGTGGACGGGCCGCCACCAGGCTCCCTATGCCCCCTGTGGTGTCCACTGTCACCCCCTGTGCGCAGGCCTTGGGGTGGCCCAGGGGAAGCAGCAGCTTCGCGGGGTGGGGAGCTGCAAACCATGCTCTCCTTCCCACCTCCTCCCTGCTGGAAGGGACCTTTGTGACCTCTCTGGTTTTCCTGAAGTCATGGTGGCTGCTCTGCCAGGGGGTGGGGGGTGGGACATGGTGAGTGCTCAGGCGGGGGCGGGGTGGGGGGTGGGAAAGCTCCGGACCAGGAGGCAAGGAACTTGCAGTCAGTGAGCCTCCAGGCTGGGTGACCCTGGACAAGTCTCTTCTCCCTGGGCCCTGGGTTATCCCAGTTGCACAGAGTGGGTGACAGCAGGGACCTTGAAGTGCTTTTTGGTTTTTACCGTGGAGGACACTGCAGTATTCCGGGAGAAATGCGAGTCAGAATGTCTGCAAGTCAGAGAGTGACAGGGCGGCAGGGGTCGCAGTGCGGGAGGGCCTGGGGTCACACTGCGCCCTGTGCCTCTGAGCACCTGCCCCACATCACGGCTGGAAGCCCCGGGCTGCCCCCCGCCCCCCGCCCCCCGGCACCTGTTGAGCTCAAGCACCGCGGGGATCCTAAGCAGGTTAGGACCCAAGGTCCAAGAGCAGCGAGCGCCCTCGGCGAGCGCCCTCGGCTGGACCGGCTGGACCGATGTCCACAGCCAGTTGAGGACTGGGGACAGAGGCTGCTGGTGGCTGGCTCGCGAAGAGGACGCGTACCAAGCGGAACCAGGTTCCCGGGGACGGTCCCCAGGAGGAGCAGTGTAACCTGTGCCTGGAGCTGTGCGTGGGGTGGGGGAGACCTGGCCTTCCCTTGGGGGGCTCCGGGGGCACCGTGCCCAGGGGTGGAGCGGCCCAATGGCCTCTGGGGGCCTTCAGGGGGGAGTGGAGGGAAGCTGGGAGCACGAACTCCCCCTGCCTTGGAGCACCCTGAGCCTTCGTGCCCAGCCTGTCTGCTCCGTCGCGGGGGAGCCAAGGTCGAAAGCGCCAGGCCAGCCCCCGCCTCCAGCCTCCAGCCTCCAGCCTCTGCCCTGGAAACCCCCTCATTCCGCACTATCCCCCTAATCCCAGTTAACAGCAGGCTGACCTCCTGCCTCCGTGGCCTCACGTTGAGCCTGCCCCGGTCCACACAGGCCTCCTTCGAAAAATAAATAAATACTTTCTCCATTATCCCATTAGCGGCTTCACAGGTTTTTTTTTTTTTTTTCTGCTATTAGTTCCCAACTCCAGTGAAAGTAGAAACACGTGTCCTGAAGAGTCTCCGTTGCCCGCCGGCCGCCGTGGGGCAGGCGCTGAACTCCAGGTAGGAGCTGCCCCTGGGGGGAGAGGGGTGCCCAACCCACCCGGTGCCCCACGAGTTTTGCCAACACCTGCATACACAGGGGGGGGGGGGGCGGGCCGGGCCTCCACGCCCCAGACCAGGAGCCGGGGCATAGCAGCCTCTGCACGGTGCTCCTTACCCCTTACCTGCTGTGTGACTTCAGGCAACGCTCCTTGCCTCTCTGGGCCTGAGAGTCTTTTTTAAAATGCAAGTTATCATTCCAGTCCTGGAGGATTGGAGGATCGGAATCATCCGAGAGAAGAAGGAAGGGTCTTAAAATTTAGGCACATAGTGCTTTGCCCGGGGGTGGGGTGGATGGGTGTTTGGGAAATATTTTTCTTTTCTGGCTTTTGCTCCTGCAAAATTTTTAAAAAACATTTTATTCATCTTTGAGAGAGAGAGAGAGAGAGAGAGAACGAGCAGGGGGAGGGGCAGAGGGACAAGCAGACTGCCTGCTGGGAACAGAGCTCCCCCGTCCCACGACCCTGAGATCATGACCTGAGCCAAAGCCAGATGCTTAACCGACTGAGCCACCCAGGTGCCCCTGCTCCTGCGGATTTAGAAAAGGAATCAGGGACGCCTGGCGGCTCCATGGTTGAGCATCTGCCTTGGGCCCAGGTCATGACCCTGGGGTCCTGGGATTGAGTCCCATGTCGGGCTCCCTGCATGGAGCCTGCTTCTCCTCTGCCTGTGTCTCTGCCTCTCTCTGTGTCTCTCATGAATAAATAAATAAAATCTTTAAAAAAGAAAAAAGAAAAGGAATCAGCCAGGCCTTCCCTTCGCATGCTGTCTGTCTGACAGCCCAAGGGAGGGGCCGGTGAAGCTCAGATACTCTTTGTTGGCCTGTCTGCCTTGCACTCAGTGCCCACCTCCACTTCTCATGGCCACAGCTCCCTGAGAAGGCTCTAGAATGCCAGATTGTTGGCTCCCTAGGTGGGGCGGGGAGCTGCCCAGCGGCCTCCTCGGTACCCCCGCAGGCTGTGGCACAGCGCAGAGGCAGGCTGGGAGCCGCTGGTGTGCTTGTCTCCCCTTCCATCTCTTGGCCGTTCCTCCCTTCCCCTGCCCGTGGCCCCAGGTGAGGCGCCCAGGTGTGCGGGGGTGAGGGCTGTGGCCAGCTACCCCCCGCCCCCACCCCCCCCCCCGCCCCCAGATGCGATCGGGTGGACAGGCAGCTCTATTAGTCCGAGCAGAGCCTGTCAGCAGCCGGGATCTTTCGACAGAGCCTGTGAGGTCACCGCTCTGCCTTCCAGGTCCTACTGAAGGAGGCCTGAGCCCCAGGGGAAGCCATCCCTGCCACCCTCTTGCACTATCGTGGCTCCCACCCACGTGCCCCTCCCAGCCATTCAGTGCCAAGCTTGAACTGGGACTCTTATTTATTTATTTATTTATTTATTTATTTATTTATTTATCTATCTATTTATTTATTTATTTATTTAGATCTTATGTATTTATTCATGAGAGACACAGGCAGAGGGAGAAGCAGGCTCCATGCAGGGAGCCTGATGTAGGACTCGATCCTAGGACCCCAGGATCATGCCCTGAGCCAAAGGCAGACGCTCAACCACTGAGCCCCCAAGGTGTCTGTTTTTGTTTTTGTTTTTTTTTTAAGATTTTGTTTATTTGATAGCATGAGTGAGAGGCAGAGGGAAGGAGAGGGAGAGAACCTGAAGCAGCCTCTGCACTGAGCACAGAGCCTGACGTGGGGCTTGATCCCACAACTGAGAGATCCACGACCTGAGCCAAAATCAAGAGCCGGGCGCTCAGCCGACTGCGCCACCCAGGCGCCCCGAATTGTCACTCTTCTGGATTGGCTGTGTAACCTTAGGCAAGCCACCTAACTTCTCTGGACCCCCGATTTCCTCATCTTTGAAGAGCAGATAGCGTGTGGCCTTGCCGTGAGAGTCTAGTGAGACCATGTGCTAACGCAGCACCTGGTGCTTGGCGGGCCTCCTGAGGAGAAGCCGGTAGTGTTCTCCACCCCCGGGGCTCAGCAGCAGGAATCGTGGAGTGAGCCAACGACTGTGTGAATACATGCTCAGTCCTGGGGTCCACCCCCCTCTCCGGCCCAGGAGCCCTGGCCGCCCCTTCTTCCGGTTCCTGGGCAGGTGGGAGACGCTGTCAGCTTTGCCAAACTGCGGTTTCCTGATGGACGAAGGGCCACCCAGACACCTGGGAGCAGCAGGATGGTGATGCCGGGGTGGCCTCGGGGCCCCCGGCTGCCCTGGAGCGGGTTCCTGGCTGGCGAGCGGGACGTGCCCACCTGCACCGTCGTTCTGTCTGCTGAATTGGCCTCCTCTTACCCATCCCACGGCTCCTCCACGTTGGCTGCAGGCCCACACCTGGCCTCCCGTACCCTGAGACTGGCCCCGGGGCTGCTTCCCCCTCTGACCTGCTGGGCCGCTTGCCCAGTCACCCTTGGAGGGTGAGGCCTATGACCTTATCTCGCCCATGCTGGTCCTCAAGGGGGCAGAAGCGAGGGTTGAGGCTTCTCCCTCCCAGGATCTCCAGGATCTGGGGCTCTCTGCTGCAGGGGGGTGCCAGGGGGTGCCAGGGCATATGTGGGGAGGGTCTTGGAGTCAGCTGAGCACTTTGGCATGGTGTTCCTGGCAGGCTGGGATGGGGGTGGGTGGGCCCAGCCCCCTCTTGCCAGACATTGGTGGGGGGCTGGGCACAGCTTTGTGGGGAGCTGGCCTGGACATGGCAGGGAGGGGCTGGACCGCCTGACCTCCTGTGAGTCCAGAGGCTACAATTCATGAGTGATTCTCCCCTCTGAGCAGCTCTCCTGGGAAAGCAGGCAGGTCTGGGTCAAGGGGAGGGAGTCTGGTATGGACCATATTCAGGGGCGGATTAGCAGGGGGAACTGCTCCCACCAGCAGGGAGGGGAGAGATAAAGCCTGTGAGCTGGAGAAGGGGGCCCAGCACGGAGACATTCCCTCCCCTGACCCCCGGGCCCGTGCAGAGCTGGTGTCTGCAGTGGGGGAGGGGGGCCGCCCCCTTTCCCAGGGTACTGGCTGGGGGAGCCCAGCACTTTCTCAGGCCCTTTATTAAATTTCTCAGGAGCAAGAGGGGAGGTTATCCCTCCCCTTCTTTCCTGAACTCCCCTCCTTTTGTCTCCCTCCCCAGGAGGGTCGGAAAGGAGCTTTTCTCATTATTGTGGTTATTAAAAAATAAATGAGCCAGAGACACACACACAGAGACAGAGAGAGAGACAGAGGCAAGCAAAGAGAGACAAAGAAAGGCAGATAGAAGAGGGAGCTGGGAAGACAGACGGAAAGAGGTAGACGTAGAGACTTCGAGAGACAGGGAGAAAGAGCTGGGGGGGGAGGCGAGTGGAGGTAGCTTGGCCAAGTGGGAAGTAGGAGGCGGCTTTGGACGTGCACCTGCTTCTGGAGGCCCACCTGGTGAGCGGTCGTGTGGCCTTGTCCAAGCTCCTGCATCCGCTTGAGTCTCTGTTTCCTCATCTGCAAGCTGGAAATGACAGTTCTTACTTCGTGGCATCATCGTGAAATACAGAAATACGTCTGTAGGATACTGCGTGCAAAGCCTGGAATTTGATAGGCGCTCAGAACACGGCTTTAAACGTACAGTATATTGGGTGAAAAATAAATGAATGGATGGTCCATACCGCCTGTGTGGGGGGTGGGGATGGGGGTGGGGGCGGGTGCCTGGGGACCCCTCCACTGCCCCCACCCCGGGGCAGGGAAGGACAGTCTCTGGGGCCCGGTGCCCGCTCCTCGCTCCTCACCTCACCTCCGTGTGTCAATCCTTGACTACTGAGCGGAAAGCAAACGGGACTCAGAACGTCCACCTCAGGTTGTTTGTCTGGTTTGGGGTTTTTTTTGTTTTTTGTTTTAATCTCCCAAATGAAAGGACTTGGATACTGGGCTTTCGAAGTAAATAGACCTGGCAGTGAATTCCAGAAATTGCCTGTGGATTTTTTTTTTTTGAGCACGAAACAGATAATAATGTTCATCTTATAGGTTGTCCTTTAAATGGCTTTGCCGAGGTAGAAAATTCGCTTGTAAACCCCAGTCGCTTTAGGTGTCGGATCCCATGGTCTTCGGTGAATGCACAGAGCTGTGCGACCAGCACCACAGTCCGAATTCAGAATGTTTCCATCAACCCCCAAAATACCCCTCCTACCCATTTGTCGTCCCTCCCTGTTCCCATCCCGAACCCCAGGCAGCTACTCATCTGCTTCCTGTCTCTCTAGACTTGCATTTCTGGAGGATTCCTGTCCGCGGGCACATCCGCTGTGTGGTCTCAGTGGCTGGTGACAGCCCTCCCTGTTTCCCGTGCTGACTACCCTGCCTACAGGTGAACCGTAGGTCTGTCCATCGACCGGCTGACGGACGTTTGGGTTGCCCCTAGGGTATTTTAAGGGTTAAACACCATACGGTATGTAAAGGGATTAGATCAGTAAATATCAGATCATTTTATTATTATTTAGTTTTACTTATTTATTCGTGAGAGACACAGAGAGAGAGGCAGAGGGAGAAGCAGGCTCATCGAGGAGAGCCTAATGCAGGACTCGATCCCAGGACCCCCGGATCCCACCCTGAGCTGAAGGCAGATACTCAACCACTGAACTACTCAGGTGTCGGGATATCAGATAATTTTAAATAGATTAAGCGAGAGAGAGAGAGGAATTTCTTTGCAGGCTTACCCAGGCACCTTCGGGAGCCCTTTATGGTCCTCCTCCCGTCGCCGCTCTGGGAGAGGTAGGACTGTCGTAGCTCTGGGAGAGGTAGGACCCGGATCCTGGCTGCTTTACAGAGGAGGAAATCGTGGCTTGGGGAGGGGACCGGCTGGTCCTGGTCACACCTGGTAAATCACGGAGCAGGGAGTGAGCCTGGGGGGTCTCTCCTCCAGGATCCCCGGTAGGGGGGCCAGCACCTGCCCGCCGCCCTGAGGGAGCCTGGGGGGCACAGCGGGATTTCCCAGAGGCCTCCTGTCTGAGCACCCAGCCCTGGCCTCCACCCGCCGGCCTGCTGCCTCATTAGCTAAAAAGTACCCCCCCCCCCCGCCCCGCCCCGCCCTGACACACACCCTGTGTCTGTCTCTCCCGTGCTCTGCTCCCTGAGGAGTGTCCAAGTGTGAAGCGCCTCCTGCCTCGGGCACCGCTTCATACTTGAGTTAAGGATCTACTTCAATCCTCGGGCAACCCCTGGGCATGGGGGTGTTGGCACGGAGGAGGCTCGGAAGGGTCCGGAAACTTGCCCAAGATCGCACAGCTCATGTGCAAGTGGCGGAGCCCAACTGCAGTGTATACATCTGTTTGCTTCCAAAGGCCCTTCCCCGTCTTGCTCCCTCTGCTCCCCTCCCTCGCGGAGGCCAGAGCTCCACATCTGGCTCCCAAATGACCCCCCAGGAGGGAAGGCGAAGGCCTGGGGACCCTGTTGCGGGGGGAGGGGGTGAGGTAGGGGGTGGAGGGGAAGGGCAGAGGGACTGGCTGGCCTCCCCTTCATCCCTCGGGCTTGGAGGCCCTCCCCAGGGCAGCAGGGTGCGGAGCTGCCCTCTCCTCTCCCTCCAGCTTCCTCTGGGAGACAATGTGCTTCTCATTAGGCTGGCGTTGGGTTTTGCAAACCACACGTCTAATTGTGAAGGTTTGGGGGTGTGAGTAACTGTGCATCTCGTGTGAGGGGAGAGCGGCCAGGCCTCTCCCACTTCCCAGAGCGGCTCTGAGCTGTGCCCCCAGCCCTCGAGGAGGGCCCGCCCGGCCTCTCTGGCCTCCCGAAGCGTGGGGCTGGTGGGGGCTGAGAGCGGGCCACGCTGCCTTCATCCCCGTCCTTTGGGGGGACGGAGGAAACACCCAGCCACAGGCATCTCCCTCCAGTGCCCTCCCTCTGATTAGGGCCCTCCTCCCCCTCCGGGACTGAGGCTCCCTCCCTCAGCCTTTCCCCACACCCTGAAGGAGGACACTGGGTGGGGGGGCAGTGGCTGCAGGACTGGAAGCGGTGGGGGACACCGGCCTCCTGCCCCGCCCCCACAGCGGAGAAGCTGCGTAATGAGCGTGTAACCGAGTTAGGCCCACAGGAGCCTCCGAAGGCTCGGGTTTCTTCCCCACCCGGCGGGTCTGTCTGGGTGACTACAAGGGGCCGGGATGCCGCCTTTTCAAAGGGTCCAAAATCCTCTGAGTCCCAGCCAGGCTCCCGGCAGGGCCGAGGCCACCGCAACAGGGCAGGGTGTGAACGTCGGGCTGCTGGAATTCCTTACCCCTCCCCGCTGCACACGCGCGCGCCCGGTCACAGCCGCGTGGGCACACGGAGACCCATGCAAGCCCCCACTCCTGCTTACGCGCACACGCAGACGTCTGTACTTCGGGTCACACTCACAATGCCGTGTGCTAACAGACGGCCACCCTAGGTGGACACTTCGAGTCACGTACACAAACACGCTCGTGGGGGCACATGCTCAGGCGTGCACACGCAGGCACACTCAGAGACGCTCATGCTGCTGTCACTCGGGCACATCCTCATTCTTAGGCAAGGTCACATGCGAGGAACCCTAGCGCTGGAAGGGACCCTGGAAGTGTGTCACCCAGCCCCTGCCCAGCTGCTGCCGAATCACCCGGGGAGACACCCGCTCTGGGCGCTGGCTCCAAGGCCAAGGACTTCTCATGGCATCTGGCTTTGGTCAGATGGATCTCATTGCTCTGGTCCTTTGGGAACCACCTCCAGTGACTCAAAACCTCAGGTGCGAGAGCCCGAGGCTGGCTTTCAAAGAGATGGGGCTCCGGAGGGGCGGGTAGGAAGATTCACAGGGAGCCCTTGCCAAAGAGAAGCACTGGTTTGGATTAGGGAGGACACCTTGTCCAGTCCAAGCTGAGAACATTCGGCGTATGTGTTTGGTTAAACAAAGTAGGAGGAACGAGAGGCTCGGGCCTCTGTCCCCATGATGGCCATGGCCGATGCCCTCGGCAGACCCGGAAAATGTAGTGGTGAGGACCAAAGCGGGGTGAGTCAGGAAGGCTGAGCAGGATAGCTGATTTGCCACCCTCCCTTACTCTGGGCAGGGGCTCAGCAGGGAGGTGGCAGGGGCCTGGGCTTTCAGGTAGAGGAGAGGACCGACCGAGACCAGGATGAGGGTCTTGTGAAGAGGAGGAGGTGCCCCACCCTGTGGGGCCAAAGGGACCTGAACGAGTGCCTTGAGAATGAGCTGTAATAGGACTTGCCTCTACTGGGCCTAAGGCTCAAGGAGCCAGGTCGCCCAGGCTCCATTCATTCATTCCTGGGGGAGAGTCTTCTAGGGGGGAGGGAAGGGGAATGGCTTCTGGGGCTCAATCACTTATTTACTCATTCTTTTTTTTTTTTTTTAATTTATTCAAGAGACAGAGAGAGAAGCAGAGGGAGAAGCAGGCTCCATGCGGGGAGCCTGATGTGGGACTCGATCCTAGGACCCCGGGATCACGCCCTGGGCCCAAGGCAGACGCTCCACCGTTGAGCCACCTGGGTGTCCCTACTCACTCATTCGCATTAGCTGCCTAATGTGGGTCGTTCGTTATTTCCTCTAAAAGATAGATGGTGAGAGGACCCCCCTCAAGGACCAAGACTGAAGGAGTTACCGTGTGTAAACTCAGCACAGCAGCCGGCACGAAGTTGGTGCCGGCTATCCGTTAGTTTAAAAAGCTTGACAACTGCATGCCCGACCCCGATGGGTGCTGGGGGTGCCCCAGGGAGTAAGGTGGATGCAGTGTTTGCCCTCAGTGAGCTCAGAGTCCCAGGGGCTAGGGAATAGAATGGGGTGTAGTCCTCTATCACCTCATTCCCCTAACGGGCTGCTATGGCGGGTAAAGGCACGGTTCTAGGGGAGCACAGAGCCCAGGGGTCCTAACCTGGGTACTGGCTCGGGGAGGGGTCTCAGGAGGCAGGAATGTTCAAGGTGGGGCCTGCAGGGTGAGTAGGAGCAGCCAGGTGAGGAAAGGACAGAAGGAGCAGCATGTGCAAAGGCCCAGGGGCAGGATGCCTAGGTCACTGTCAGGAGCCTTAGAATAGTCCGGAGCCTGGCCCAGAGTAAAGCCTCGGGCAACGGCTGTTGGATGGAACGCTCATCCTCGCCCGGCAACTAGGGTGGGCGCGCACATCCCATCCTGTAGGGTCTTTGTAGCAAGCCTGTGAGGCAGGGCTGATGTGCCCCTACCTCGCAGAGACACGCCGAGGCCCAGCAACCTCCAGATGTGGTCACGGTCACCCAGCTAGTGGGTGACCGGTGCAGCCAGGACCCTTTACCTTCCCTTGTATTTGGCTTTGGCTGATCAGGGGAACGTTTCTCTGCTGCTACTGTAGAGACCCCCGAACCAGGACCCAGGCTTGCAGTGGGGACCGGCCGCTTGGAGATGCAGCCCCGGGCCTTTCTGGGACGAGTTCCCCAGGGCTGAGATTTCTCAGAGGCCTTTGTCCATCCTCAGCCCGTGGTATGACCTCCTCCCACACGCGGCCTGGGCCCACCTCTACCCGGAATTCCTGGGGGCGGCCTCCAGCTCCTGTCAGGTCGAGGCCTCCGGGCCAGCCTGTTCTCAGGAACGTGTGTCTGCCGCGGTGGCAGACGTGGGCCTGGGGTGAGGCCCGCCAGGACCCCCCGTGGTGGGCACCCGTCTCCAGGCCCCTGCCCCCCCCACCAGCCCCAGCCTCTGCAGCTCTCTCACCAGACCCTTCACACCGATACAGCCGGGGGCACCTCCCTCTGGAGAGCTCAAGTCCGGGAGGAGGCCGCGGGGAGCATCCTAGGGGGTGCAGGAGCCAGGCCCCAGGAGCTCAGGGCCGGGTAGGGGCACAGTGAGGGCATCGAAGTGTCTGCAGGGCTGCTCAGAGCGGCTTACAGCCTGAAGGCACGGAAGCACCACGTGTGGCCAACCGACCCCCTGAGTCCAAGTTAAAAATGTGGGCAGCCCGGGGGGCTCAGCGGTTTAGCATCTGCCTTCAGCTCAGGGCATCATCCTGGGGTCCCGGGATCGAGTTCCGCATCGGGCTGCCTGCATGGAGCCTGCTTCTCGCTCTGCCTGTGTCTCTACCTCTCTCTCTCTGTGTCTCTCATGAATTAAAAAAAAAAAAGAAAAGAAAAGAAAAAAAAGAAAAACAACAACAACAACAAAAAAAAAACAAGCTAAAAATGTCTCTTCCTCAGGGAGCCGGTGTCAGGCCCCAGAGCTAAGAGCGAGCCCACTAGGCAGATAGAAAACCCAAGGCCTGTGGTTGCTCGGAGGGCCTGGGGCAGGTCCGCCTTCCCATCCTCCTGGGACAGCCGTTCCCTCCCGGGAGAGGCCAGCCTGTCTGTCCTTCCAGGCCCATCCTCCGGCTGCTCTCGACTCCCAGCCCCTCTGGGTGCTCCCTGGAGCCTGTCCCCAGCGACCCCCTTCCAGGGAACGTGATGAAAGGTCTATTTATTATCCTTCAGCTCGGACAGTTGTTTCAGATGTTTCCAATTCGTTAGCCTCTCAGACATCTGTTCCTGGTTGAAGTCAGTGAAGAGAGAAGAAAGGAAAACTGGAGCTTCACACACCCTCCGTCAAACACACATGGACTCGCACGTCCCTCTCCTCCCTCCCCCCTCCTCTTCCCTGTCCCGCCGACCCAGACCTTCGGGTGCACCCCCCGACCCTCCCCGCACTCGGGTCTGTTCACTCCCACTCCTCCACGTGCGGGTGTGCACACCTGCCACAGATGGTTGTGAGCCCACCCACGCACGGCCCGGTGTGCACAGCTTCACGCCTGCGGGGTCCCGGCACCTGTCTCCTCTGGGGGCCTTCCATGCACATCGCCCCAGGTCCTCCACTATCTGAGCTCCTCATGCATGTGAGCTCAGCACCCCCGTCCCCCCACAACACACACACACACGGGCACGAGGGAGCGAAACCTCCCACACCCACACTCCTTAACACCCCCCCCAATTATCTACACGCTCATGCACGCCGTAGTGCATGCTTGCACGCTCAGCTCATTCCCACATTCCCACCCAACTCCATTTGCTGGGAGGGCCCAGGTTGGGCCTGGGGGCTAAATGGGTGGGGGGGTGGCTGGGTTCCTAAGCCCAGAGGTGGACTTGCTGGGTTGGGGGCCATGGGAGGAATCAATGGCTCCCCTGCTTCTGCGCAGGCTGGGAACATTACAATAGGGGGACCAGCCCCACCTGCCTCTGGGGGCCCCAGGGCAGGCGGGGTGGGAGATGATAAACATCTCCCCCAATGCCTGGCAGGGCTCACCTGAGTCACACACACACACACACACACGCACACACACATGCACACACATCCCAAGAGAACCCTCCAGAAGCTCCAGGTGAAAGGGAGGCTCTGTGGGGGGAGGGGTGATCCAGTAGGGTGAAAGGTCAGGGTGACGACTCCCCTGCCCCAATAGTCCACGGGTTGGCTCCTCCTGCCCACCAACCTTAGTTCCCAGGTCTGAGCCATGAACTTGGAAACGGGAGTCTCCCCCCACCCCCACTGCCCTCCCACCCACCCCAGTTCCTGCCCAACCACAGGTGGCTTCCATCATGGCTCAGTCAGACCAAACCAGATAGCTCCAGTTGGGGCGCTCCACCAGGCTCCCCAGGCTCCTGGGTGGGCAGGCATCGGCGTCGTGGTGGGCTGCGGTGGGGCTGAGGAGCTCCGAGGACCGGAGAGCAAGGAGCGGGGGTCTCCAGGGCCCACCGGACCCCTCGGCTTCCCCTGAGCTGACCCCGCTCCCCCAGCCCAGACCTCCAAAGCAGGTGGATTTTCCTTGTTAGATCTCTATGGACCCAGAGCCGTGGGGACCCCCTTTCCCAGCAGCGAGCTCAGCACACATGATCGTTGGGGGCCCCAACTTGGAGGCCCTCCCTTCCCTGCTCATACTCTGGGCTTTTAGGCCAACCGAGGCCTCCGCCTTCCCCTCTCCTCTGTCCCTGGAGTTCGAACAGACCCAGGGTCCCATCCTCTCAGCCACTGACTTGCTCTGTGTTATGGGGCCAAACATTCCAACTCTCCTTGCAGGACGGGCATGATATAGGCTTTGTAGAGGGGACCCTCTGAGGACGTGGCCACCCAAGCACCTGCTCCTAAGTAGGTGCTCAGTAAAAGCTTGTTGACTCAATCCTGAAACCAGGTGACCCGAGCCCACTCCAGGGCAGGCTGTGACCTTGGGAATTCTCTGCTTTGGCAACCACTCCCATTTGGGCCTTCTCCTCAGGAGGGCAGCGTCCTGCTTGGGGGAGGAGGGGCAGCATGTCTCTCAAGGAGCCTTTTCTGGCTCTTACGGTTTTCCTGTCGATCCCCTGAACCCTAGGGACCATAGGCCCCTGGGAAAAGAGGGGTGCTGCTGGGTGGCCAGGGGTGCTGGTGATGCTTGGAGCTGCCCAGAGGCCCGTGATGGGGACCTCTCCTCCCGGCCATGGGGGCTGGGGGCAGCCAGGACAGAACCCTTCTCCCACTCCCCACCCCAAGGCCAAGGGCAGCCCCGGCAACCACTGTGCTTTTAACTCCTGCACACCTGCAAGGTCCACAGCCCTTCCCACCCCATTCCTGCCCTTGAAGAAGGCTTCTGCAGGAGTGTGCACTGGAGCCAAGAATGGCCAAGGGAGGAGACAGAGCGAGAGGGGCTCCTGCCTTGCTCCTCACCTCGGAAATAATAGCAGGTCGGAGGAAAGGGCGAGAAGGAAGCGTCTATCGAGTCCCCACTGTGTGCCAGGCATTGCTTCGGGACGATGCACGTGTCACTCTGTACACACTGGAACCTAACCCCACGAGGGCTGAGATTTCTCTCGGGATTTGGTCAGTAACCCCCAGTGCCTATCGCGGTGCCCGGCACATGGCAGGTGCTCGGAAATACACGTGGAATAAACACATTTGGACCTGTGATCGGCTCCTAACTCTGTGAGGTGGGTACAATGACCATCCTCCCCTGAAGCTCAGAGAGGTTACGTGGCTCTCCCGAGGTCACGCAGCAGAGCTGGGCCTGTCTGGCTGCAAAGCCCTTGCTCTGTCCGCTTCACGGTTAAGCAGGCCCAGGGGACCACGGCTATTCTGGGCGGGTTGGGTGCCCCCATCCCGGGTGTGTCAGATGACAGGGCCGTGTCTCACGGACACGCGTAGAAATCCTCACGTGTTCTCGTGCCTCAGTGTCCCTGTGAGGGCTTCCACGTATGCTCTGCATCCAGAAAGCTGGGCCTCTCCCAACCCCAGCTCCAGCTTACCTGGGCACCCGCTGCATATGGGCTGCACGTGGGGTGCCGGCTGCAGGACGCAGGCCGGGGCCTCGGGGGGCACACTGTGACCTGGCTGGTTCTTTCTGTCTCTCTGACCAGCGTCCAGAGGGCATGCATGCATGTGGATATTTGCACTCATGCATGTGTGCACGTGCCTGTGTGTGTGTTGGGTATGTATGTATGTGTGTGTACGTGAGCCTGAGTTGCTTCTGCGTCAAGGCCCAACTCTTTGCAGGCTAAACAGGGTCCTGGGAAGGCTGCACGAAGGAGCCTGGAGGGGTCAGCTTTAGGCCTGGTGCCACCGGGTAGGAGTGCCACACAGAGCGGGCAGCTGGGGCCGGGCACCAGGGCCAGGGAGTGGTGCTTGGGCTGGGACTTAGCAAATCCTAACCCTCGCCCCCACTCCCAGATGAAGAGGGGCGACGTCAGATGTAGAGTTAAGTGAGAGCACGCACGCAGTCAAACATACACAGTCACACACATACACGCACGCTGGTGCAAGCACGGTGCCCATAGCCATTGATTCCCATGTGTATAAACACACACATGTGGTTCCCATGGCAAATGTGCAGGGACACACTGACACAGGTTCACATCCGCACGGCTGCAGTCCTGTCGCAGACATCAGGTGGACACCCCTCCCCAACGCCCCAGCGACAAGCATGCAGATCCAGACATGCATGTCACATCGGACAGGTTCATTCTCCTCGGAGGAGCTCCCCCCAACTCCCACACCTGCCCCATCCAGCCTCTGCCTCCACCAACACCCTTTTCCCCCAAACCTGAGCTTGCTCAGGCCTTGAACTGCCCTGGGGGGGCTTGACTGAACTGAACCGAGGGCTCACTCCGTGGGAGGGTGAGGGGCTGTCTGTGGTCCCCTCTCCAGGGTCCAGGGGCCACAGCATCTGAACCCAATGAGCTGTGTGGCCTGCTCTGGGTGACCCCTGCCAGGAGGAGGGGCAGGCATAAGCCTTCATGCACCCAGACTCGGGCCACCTGCCCGTCCCCCCAGCATCTCTCTCTCTCTCTCTTAAATATTTTATTTATTTATTTGAGACAGAGCACAGGTGGGTGGGAGAAGAGGAGCAGATGGAGAGGGAGAAGCAGGCTCTCCGTGGAGCAGAGAGCCCAACATGGGGCTCAATCCCAGAATCTTGGGATCGTGACCTGAGGCACCCAGGCACCCCTACAGCATCATCTCTTGTTGCTCCCCCTTGGGCGTACGCTCAGGCATCTGCCTCTTGTTGGGGGTCTCTGATGATAACTTACCTTCAGCCCCAGGACCTCCCCCGGGCTCTTGCCCTCGATGTAGACCTTCCCCTTCTACTCTTGGCCTCTCCAGCTTGTGCTCTCTGGTCCCAGCTGAGGGTCACTTTCTTCAGGAACCTCAATGGCTTGTCTACCCTACCTCCGATTCATCCCCAAGGGAGCTTCACTCCCCTGAATTGGACCCGCTACACTACTGGTCCCTCTCCTCCTCCCGATTGCCCTCAAGGGCAGGGACCAAGTCTGTTTTGTTTGCCATTGTTGTCTAGTTTTGTTCGGTTTTAGATCAGAAGTTGGTAGATAGTAAGTGCTTCGTACACACGAGTAGAGTAAATGAAATGAGTGAGAGACGAGTGAGAGCTTTACCCCGGCTCCTTACAGACACCCTGCTTTTGCTTGGAGACGCTGAGTGAGTAGGAGATGGGGGCTCCGGCTCGGGGTTGGGATGCCTGGCCTCCGGTCTGTAAGCTGCAGTGTGACCTTGGGCAAGTCACCTGCTCTTGCTGGGCTCGTTTCCCTCCTCTGTGCAGTGGAGGAGCACTGATGACGAGGTGGTCCTGAGGTTGGTCCAGCTCTGCTACCTCACATGCCCAAGGTCTCAGGCCTCTGGACTGGGGGGCCCTGGGGTCTGGGTGGGGCTGGCCCTTGCTTTCTGGGAGGGGTGGGGACGTGGGTGGAGAATCTGAGCATCCCTTCGTCGACAGGACAAAGTCTGACTCTCTGGTTTGGCATTCCACGATCCATTCTCGGCTCAGTTCTCTTCCTCGCTTCATTCCTTCCCCTCATCCCATGCGCCAAACACACACGCACACACGAGTCATGCACACTGGGAGAAACAACAGAGCTGAAGCTGTGAGTCTAACTTGCAAGAAAAAGGGATTGGGGGGCCCGGACCAGCTGCCAGTTGTTGAAGTTGTTGCTTTGGGCTTTCCAGGAAGCATGGATGTAGGGATGGGCGGCTTGAATTCAGGTCCAGGCCTGGCCACTGACCATCGACACGCTCATGGGCAGGTCACTTAGCCTCTCTGTGCCTCATCAGCGAAATGGAAATGGTAATCCCTTCCCTGGGCGGGGAGCCTTTGATCCAAAGAAGTGAGAGTGTCCACAAAGCACACGGCATGTCATGTGACCCTGAAGAATGATTTATTAGAGACCTGCTTTGTGCTCAGGCTCCTGACAAGGATCTGAGAGGTACAGGAAAAGTTTGAGGTGCAGTTGGTGGCTGCTTTTCGAGACTCACGGCCTAACCAAGCAAAGGGATGCACACGCAGGACCAAAATACCATAATCTGAGGTGAAGGGCCAGTAAGAGGCGGAGGGAAATAGTTGCAATGACTAAGATAAGCAGATAATTGATACTCTTGCCATATAACAGTCTTAAACATACTTAATGGGGCTGGGGGAGGAACCTCTGCAAAGATCCCAGTAGATTAATGGGGAAAGGATACACATACAAAATTCACAGGAGAGAAATAAGAGACTTTCATCAAAGAAATGCAAGTTAAAGCAGTGATAGCATTTCTGACTGTCGAATTGGCTAAGTTTTTTTTTCTTTATTTTTTTCTTTCTTTATTTTTTAAAGATTTTATTTATTTATTCATAAGAGACACACAGAGAGAGAGAGGCAGAGACACAGGCAGAGGGAGAAGCAGGCTCCATGCAGGGAGCCCGACATGGGACTCGATCCCAGGTCTCTAGGATCACACCCTGGGCTGAAGGCGGTGCTAAACCGCTGAGCCACCTGGGCTGCCCGTTTTTTTTCTTTAAAGAGAATACCTAGTGTAGGTGATATGATGAGAAAGACAAACACTTGCCACCTTTTCCTTTGTCAGTTCAGTATGTCCCAGGCACCTGCTATGTGATAGGCACAGCCTGGTGCTGGAAAGTGCGTTGGCAATACGGATGGAGAGCCTTCAAAGCACTCATGCCAGCAATGAAAGAAGAAGAAGGAGAAGGAGAAGGAGAAGGAGAAGGAGAAGGAGAAGGAGAAGGAGAAGGAGAAGGAGAAGGAGGAGGACACGTCTATGGTACTGATAGGGTGGAGCTGGGTGGTCGTCTACACACACACAGTTGCGGATCCAAACCTAGGGTGTGTCATCAGCAGCTGGGGCACCTCCGGGTCGCAGCCGGGATGATCAAACCCAGTTTCCTTGACCTTTCCAGTGAGGATAATAATATCTCCTCCCAGCATTGTCGTGAGCATGAAGGGAATCGCAGGAATAAAACACCCGGCCTCCTGCGGCAGAGCCTGTGGAGTAACCTCTCCGTTGTGCATTATTTGTCACGGGGGCAAAACCCTCCCAAGTGGCTAACAGTGGAAGAGGGGCAAGTATGTGTCGTTACATTCATAGCTTTGCCTACAGATTCTTTTTTTTTTTTTTTTAAGATTTTATTTATTTATGAGAGACACAGAGAGGGAGGGAGACCCAGGCTCCATGCGGGGAGCCCGATGTGGGACTCGATCCCGGGACCCCCAGGATCACATTCTGAGCCGAAGGCAGATGATCAACCGCTGAGCCACCCGGGCGTCCCTCCTACAGACTCTGTTCAAAATGATATTTCAAAGGACCTTTAATGGCCTAGCCCAATACTTGCAAAATGACAATCGATACAAAGTGTATGTTATGAGTGACATAATTGTAGCAAAACAGCACACCCGGAAGGACCAAGTTCTACCACAAAGAGGGGATTAAGGGCCATTCTAATTCTCCTATATGTTTTCTAAATAATCATCATTGCTCTTATAATTGGGACCAGTTAAGTATAACTAATGTTATACAGCATAATGAACGGCTCGTGTATTGCCAGGAGGGCCAGAAGGCACAATTGCATGGACAGATCGGCAGGAAGTCAAAAAGCTATTGTCGTGAGTGACGCAGGAAACTTCAGGTTTCTTAAATCCAGGGACTGCGTCCTACTTATCGTCGTATTCCTGGCACATTGCTAGAATCTAATCAATCACTGAGAAAATACGCATATGCCTGCTTTACGTGAATTGTATCAGTCCTCACAATGACCCTATAAGGCGAGAACTATAATTATTAGCATTTTACGCATAAGGAAACCGAATTTGTCAAGTTTAAGAGACAAAATGGACAAGCAGCGCCGGCACTTGAGCCCGGACCTGTCTGGCTCCAGGGCACCGGGCTTCGCCACTTTGCGCTCCCCAGCCATGGGTCACTGTGGACACTCAGTCTGGGGTGATGAAGACCAGGGGTCAGGAGGAGCCGGCTCTGCGCCTGGGGCTGGGGGCAGGAAGGCAGGCGCTCCTTCCGAGACCCTGAGATGGGCGAAGGGAGATGCAGGGTTTAGAGTCGGGCTGGGTCAGGGACTAGAGAACTGGGGACACGAGCCAGTTTGGGGGGAAGAGGAATGTGGCTTTCTCCAAGCTGAATTTGAAGACAAGGCGGGCAGCTTCTGGTAGTGACGGGAGTGAAGATAAGAGAACCAGGCTGGAGACAGATGTATTAGGAAGCCCGGGAACGATGGGCCCGGCTAATGGAAGGGAGGTGGGAAGGGGAGAGTTCTGGAAGAGGACGCACTGCATGCTGCAATGTGACAGGTGCTCTGCGTCCCGGCAGCTGTGTTTTGGGGGTGCCTGCCTAGTGACGATTCTTCTTTCTTTAGGAGAGGCCATCATCCACAGTCACTCAGCCCAGCCGCAGGACCGCATCATCCCGTCTACAGGTGACGGCACAAGGCCTGATGATGGACTCTCTTCAGGGCAGTCGGATGCCCCCGAATGGCCTGGGGGCCCTGGGAGACAGAACAGGTCCTGGGCAGCTGCTCTGGGAGGCAGCAAGGAGTTGAGGCTGTGTTGTGCTGCGAGTGGCCACATGTACGCAGAAGGAGCTGGTCTTCCAAGAGAAGGCACAGTTGCATGGACAGATCGGTGACGATGGACCAGCGGCCTCATAGAGGGAGCCATGGGGCACGATAGCCTCTTTGGTCCCCGGGAAGCAGCCCGACTCTCTTATTTTTGTTTCTTCTCTTTGGATGCTTGCAGATCATGGGTTGCAGCCTTACGATAAACCTCCTTTTCCCTGAGCTGGCTCGCTGCCGATGGCCTTGAACTAAGACATGCACGTTCTGTGTTATGCGTAAAGTTCCCAGGGCAGGGCTTGACTCATTAGAGGCAGCAAAACGTGGCAGCTACCATTACCCCATTTACTTCTCAAAACAAGGTGACGATGTGGCGCCTGGGTGGCTTAAGAGGTTAAGTGTCCAACTCTTGATTTCAGCTCAGGTCATGATCTCGAGGTGGTGGGATGGAGCCCCACATCAGGCTCTGGGCTCAGCAGGGAGTCTGTTTGAGGATCCTCTCTTCCTCTTCCTCTGCCTCTCTTCTTTCTCTCTTTCAAATAAATAAATAAATAAATAAATAAATAAATAAATAAATAAATAAAATCTTAAAAAAAAGAAGCTGATGAGACTGAAAGTATGATTATTGGGAAAATGAGGAGACCAAGGCTCATGAATACTAGTTGAGTTACAGAGCCAGTGACCCTGGCGCGACAGGGCCCTAGCTGTGAGGATGTCTGCGTTCAAATGGGAGAGATGAACAGCCAACAAATAAATCATCGACAAGAGAACATCAGGCAGAGATTGAGGGCGATGAGGAAAAATAATTCAACATGATGAATTCGAATTCATCTACTTTGGACTAGAGAAAGGCTCTCTGAAGAGATGACATTTGGGCAGAGGCCTGAATGATGAGAGGAGCTGAAGAACATTGCAGGAAGAAGGGAAAGTGTGTCCGGCCCCCACAGGGGACAGTGATGTGGCTGCCACGGCAGAGTAGGTGAGTAAGGGATGGGCCCTGGGAGGGTTTGTGAAGTGCAGGGGTAAGGATGTTCGCCTCTAACTCTACGTGCAGCGAGGACCCATTGGGAGGATTTAGGAGCTGTCCTAGACACCCCCCCAAGATGTCTGTATCTGAATCCCCAAAACCTGCACATATGTTAAGGATCTTGAGAGAGGGACAGTCTCCTGGGGCATCCAGGTGGGCCCGAATAATCACAAGGGTCCTTATACATGGGAGGGGGGAGGATGGAGAGGTGATGACTGGAGCGAAGGTCAAAGGGACGCAAGGAGGACCCACGAGCCCGGCATGTGGGTGGCCTCTGGAAGGTGGAAGAGGCACGCAGCCCCCATAACCCACCTCAGACTTCTGACCTCTAGCACTGTAGGATGAGACATGAGTGTGTCTGGAGCCACTGAGTTGGTGGCGATTCTAACAGCAGCCCTAGAAACTACAGCGAGTGCTATGATTCGATTTAGCATAACACAGATGCCACGGGGAGGATTGGGGGGCAGGAGGGAAGGTGGGAGACAGCACCAGCAGGCGGTGACCTTGGCTGCGGCTGGAGCAGGGTGTTGGCAGAGCACATGGCGCCCAACATGTGCATCCGGGAGACCCTCTGGAGGTGGCAGGGAAGCCGCTTGCTGATGGTTCAGACCTGGGGAGTAAAGGAGATGCCAGCCAAGCCTCTGGGGGTTTACGTGGTACAGTTGGGCAGTTGGAGCTGCTGTTTATTGACATGAGCAAGACGGGGTCTTGGATGGGATCATCCCCCCAGACTCCAGACTAAGACCTGGGTATCTGGACTCTCAGGCCCAACGGGCTTGGACCTATGAGAGTAACCTCGTCCAGGGGAGGAGTTTAGGAGGGTGTTAGTTACATTTAGTTATTGCTTACTGTATTCGAGCTCCCAGAGATAGAACCAGGAGTGTGTGTGTGTAGGACTTGTCTTATGACTGTGGAGGTTTAGCAAGTCCAAAATCTGTAGGGTAGGGTTGGAGATCTGAGGAAGACCTGGGGCTGCAGTAGGAGTCCAAAGGGCATCTGCTGGAAGAATTTTTCATGTTCAGAGGACGTCAGTCTTGGTTCCCTGGTGGCCTTCAACTGATTGGTTGAGGTCCACCCACACCATGGAGGGTCATCTGCTTTACTCAGGGTCCATAGACTCAAAATTTTTTTTTCAAATGTTAATCTCATCTAAAAACTACCTTCCCAGAAGCATCTAGAAGGATGTCTGTAACGGCCTGCCCAAGTTGACGTATAAACTTGACCATCACATTTGCTTCTCTTACTGTTGGCTATTGTGCTTTTTATCTGTATTATGCATGGTTGAAGGGAAGGGCAGAGGGCCAGGAGTAACCGTGCACCTGCTGACGGTTAGGGCCTGGAGGGGAGGTGGGCAGAGGGACAAGGAACTGGAACCAGGATGGTGGAGAGAAACATTCCAAGAAGGGGGGGGATGTCAAGAGTTGCAGAGACCTGGAGAAGAAGGAAGACAAAGGAGTTGCAGAATGTGGCGACTCAGAGCTTGTTGGTGACCTTAGCAGAGGGTCCTGCAGGGCGAGGAGGGTCTATCACACGCAGGCACCGGGTATTTGGAACTCGAGGCTGGGAGGGGAGCCAGCGGGGAGATAATTACCCAACACACTGACCCAACAGAACCGAAAGGAGGCCGTGGTCAGGAAGGACGGGGGAGCTCCTGAGATGGAGAGGTCAGGGTGGCCCTTCCGACAAAGGGATGCTGAAGCTGCCCATCTGAAGAGCTGTGCAAAGGCCCTGAGACGAGGAAGTGGTCAAAGACTTGAAAGAAGCCCAGTGAGGCTGGAGCCGAGAGAGGAGACAGATGAAGCCGGAGGGATGCGGCCTTATAAGGGATGGTGTTTGGATTTGATTCCAAGGACAATGGAAAATCACTGGAAGGTTTAAGCAGGGTTGTGAGTGATGGGATCTGCCTGATAATTTTTAAGATTTTTCTCTGGCTACTGTGCGAAGCCTGGGCTGGTGGGGGAGGTGGGGGGAGCAGAAGCAGGGGAGACAGTTGGGGGTGCTGCCCATCGTCCAGGTAAGCAGCGCAGCGAGGTGAGCAGGACCCCGGATTGGGGATGGTCCAGAGGTAGATCCAACAGGATTTGCCAATGGAGTGGGTGTGGGAGGGGAGAGGGGTGAGCAGGAAAACAAACCCCAGTTTCCTGTTTATCAGGTTCACTGCTGTTTACCACGAAGGGGGAATCTGGGGAGAAAGAGGTTCTGAGCAGGGATCACGAGTTTAGTGTCAGCAGAAGGAAATCGAAGGAGTCCCCTGGCTTGTCCCAGCTGTCTTGATGAGGGAGGGGCCTTGGGGGGCTTTGAGGGGTCAACACCAGTGGCCGAGGCCCAGTGGAGCCTGGCTGTGGATCTGCAGCGACACCACCCCAGGGAGTTGGGGGATTGTCCTGCGGAGCTCCACGGGGAGAGGCAGGGGGTTTGCTACGCTTTTGAGACTCAGGGGCAAGGCCAGCGCCCAAAGTCATTACTGAGTGGGCCAAGTGTCGAGGACCTGAATTAGGAGGAAGGGAGCGAGAGGTCTGGAGCAGAAGGCGGTGGTGGCGGGGGTCTGGGGGTCTTAGAGTCTGTGGTCTCAGCGATGGAGCCGTTGGAGGCCAAGAGGGATCGGCCGTGTGAGTGGGAGGCTGGAGTGGAGTGGGCAAGACCAGTGCTGTCCCCACGGGCCAGGGGGTGAAAGTGGCTCTGACATGGACAAGGAGGCCCCGGGGGTGATGCTATGGAGAGGAGGACCTGGAGCCTGCTGTCCACGTCCTGTGTGAGCGAAGCAGGCCCCACAAGGTGTGCGGCAGGTGCCTTAGGTGAGGAGAGGAGGGAGGTAGAAAGATTGGGGGGCGTTGTGAGGGATGTGGAAGGAAGATCGGGGTGGGGGAGGGAGGCAATGGCATAGGCTCCCCACTCCTCCCGGGGAAGAATGAGTGGTTTTTCCAGGCCCAGCGGGATGGGGGCTGCATGTCCCAGGCGTGTGTGAGGGGAGCCCCATCTCTGCCACACGAGGTGGAGCATCAGAGAAGGTGCGCTTCTGGTGTCCCAGCTCCTGGGGGACATAGGCCGCCCTCTGGAAGGGACGTTGAGGGGGACCGGGGAGCAAAGCAGCCTCATGCTCTTTGCAACGATCCCCTCTCATCCCCCCCTTCAATCTCAGCCCTCACAGAGCTGCCGGGCAGCCCCGAACCTGCCTCTCACGCAGGTCACAAACCCTAGGGCCTGTGCGCTGCCCTCGAGGTAAAGTCCCTGCTCTTTGGCTTGACACACAAGGCTCTTCTGGAAAGATCTCCTGTACTGCCCTGCTCCCACCCCTCTCATCCTAAATCTCTGCACAGCAGAACCACTTGGGGCCTCCAAGGGCACTGCAGCGCATCAAGCCTCTGGGCCCACCCTCCTCGTCCTATACGCCCCGTCTCTCCCCGAGACCTGCAGCTCCTAGGAAGACAGACAATGTGCTGTTCATTTCTCTGCCCTTTGTTCCCAGCCTGGCCCCTGGGATACAGATCATACTCAGTTAATATTTAATGAAGGAAAGGACAAATGTCTAGCTCATTTTAAGAGCCAGCTCGTACTAAGTACTGTGGTCCCCGGCACCGTGTGATGCTCCCTGAATGCCTCGCCCTATGCTATCCCCATGAGAAGGCTGGTGTCGATATTGCTCCTATACCCATTTGACAGATAAAGGAACTGAGCCTCAGGGAGGTAAAGCGATTTTCCCAAGGGCACTGAGCTAGCTGGGAGGTAGAAATGACCTTGGAACTCAGGGCTAACGCCAGTGTCCGTGCCATCAGCCTTTATCCTATATTGCTCCATGGAAGAGTATGACAAGGTCTCAGAGAATAACACAATCAAGGAGACTAGGGTGCAGGGGACTCTGCGATAAACTGACGATAACAAAGTCAGCTTTTTTTTTTTTTTTTTTGAGTGACAGTGATGATCATTCCAAAGCCCACTTTGCCCACCCCAAAGCCCACTTTCCCTTCCTCAGGGCAGCAGAGCCCTGCTTTTATCTCTGAACGCTCTTCCCCGTGTAATTGTGACTGGTGCACACTAATCCTAGCCGCAGCATCCTTCTTGTCTGCAATTGATTCATTCACCACATTCATTCATTCATGTGATGCTGTGAGCTTCTTAAAAAAATTTTTTTTAATTGTGGCAGATATCTATAACAGAATTTAGCACCTTAACCATTTTTAAATGCCAATTAACTCTTTAAAAAAGGAGACTGCCAGACCTGTTCGGTGAAGATGCAGAGCCCAGAGCAGCTGCAGCCACCTTGCGATCGGGAGGGCAGTAGCTGGGAGATTGAGGATGGTAGAATGAGAATATAGGAGAGAATCTGATTTTTTTTTTAAGATTTTATGTATCTATTTATGAGAGATGCATGGAGAGAGAGGCAGAGACACAGGCAGAGGGAGAAGCAGGCTCCATGCAGGGAGCCCGACGTGGGACTCCATCCAGGGCCCCCGGGATCATGCCCTGAGCCAAAGGCAGACGCTCAATTGCTGAGCCACCCAGGTGCCCGAGACTCTGATTCTCGATATGGTTGCTGAGCTGCTGGATCATTCCTATCTCTGCCCTTCCTGGTACGTGAGATAACAAACCACCCTGCCGTCTAAGCTATCTGGAGCTAGTCTCCTACTACTTGTCGCTGGAAGTATACTGGTCAAATGACAACCCAAGTGGGAGAATAGGTCTCACCTGGAAAAGGATGACATACACCATAAGGAATTTAGCTCTTCTCTAGGAACCACTGCGCAGGCTTGGATCCACTGACCTTAGGTCTTCTCATGGTGACCTTGGTTTAGGTAAGGAATGACAATGACCTGTGACATCATCTGAGTGAGCTGATCAGGATCTACAAAAGGTACAGTCACAACCACCTGGGGCTTCAGCTCACCCCACATCAGTTAGGTACGTCCATGGTGCTGGGAATCGCAGGGATGAATCAGACACACTTTTCACCCATGAGAGGCTCGCAGCGCAGCAGGACAGGCAATCACAGGCCAGTGATGAGTGCAGGACAGGTCCACACAAGGTCCAGGGCCCGATGTGCAAGGTGGCCGGGTGAGACTCCCTGTAGGCATTTTGAAGGATGATTGGAGAAGGGTCAGAGAAAAAGGCATTTCTTGGCAGAATGAACAACATATGCAAACTCAGGGCAGCTCAGGCTCTCTCAGGGAAATTACAAGTCATTTAGCATAATGGGAACCGGGCTGGCCACTTACAGGTCATATGTCTCTGAGCAAATTGCTTGATGTTTCTGAGGCTCAGAATTCACATTTATAAGAAAAGGAGAAAAGGAAGACAGTAAAGGGGCTTGCGAAATTAGGCAACAGAACATAGATGCAAAGCCCAGGGCTTGGCATATAGTAGGTGCACAAGAAATGCCCTTTATTATTGTCACATGGTTCTAATTCATTATCTTCCTTGACCCAGGTGGCTTTCTTCCCTTACTCATTCCTCAGCCTAGTGGTGAGGCCCCCCAACTCCCGCAGACTTTTCCTCAGGCAGGAAACCCGAGCCCACGGTCAGGCCAAAGACATCTTCTAGGGCTGGGTGGTTTGTGTGACTCTCTCTCTCTCTCTCTCTCTCTCTCTCTCTCTCTCTCTCTCGTTTCCCCTAAATGCAACAAAATAAAACCAAACAAAAAGCCCAACGCCTGGCGTGGCTTGTCAGGGAGTTATGCAAGTGTGCAAAAAAATAAAATAAAATAAACATTGAGTTTTCGGCATTCGGGGTTGTTTGATTAGGCGCAGAGCGGAGCCAAGGGCCGGTGAGACGTAGGGAGAGCTCAGGGCCTAGGGGAGAGGGGAGCTGCGCTCCAGAGGGAGTTGGGGGTGGGCGCCAAAGCCACTTGGAAGTGGCTGTGATCCTCCTGCACACTTGGCAAGGCTGCGGCTGAATGAACCCAGACACTGGGCATTGGATGCCCAATGGCTCCACACTCTCTGGCCGCTCAGCGTCCCTGTTCCCCGGCCATCAGGACACCCCAGGGGTCACTCCATCTGTCCCCTGTCACTGTAAAGCACCCCGCACCCTTGTCTCAAGAGTTAGGGCTCCCGCCTCCCCTCCTCAGGAGATTCCACAGCCTGTCTTGATTACTCACCACCCCTCTCCGCACCAGCCACCCCCCCCCCCATTGGTATAGCTTTTCTGCTCTAACTTAACTAACTCCTGCGAACTACAGTTTTAGCCCATCTCCCTTTACCCAGATCTGAAATGAAGCTCGAGAACAGCTGTCTGCCGCCCTGGAGAAGGGTCTTCCTCCCTTCCTCAGGCTTGACTTCAACAGCTCCCGCATCACTGCAGGTGTCTGCTTCTGCACACATTCACGGAGCCCCCACCCCCACTCCTCCCCATTTCCCAGGCTGTTGGAAGCTTTCCTTTCCCCCCTGAACCCTCAGAACAGACTGAGGCTCAGAGAGGTTAAGGAACTTAGGTGGGGCCACACAGCTTGCAAGCCGCGGCGGAGCAGGGATTCGAATCTAGGGGCTCATTTCAACATTCCCCTCACCCTTCTGCAGCAGCTCTCCCGGATTCCCAGGAGCCTGCGGCCTTGTATTTCCCTTGAACGGGGAAGATGCTCTGTAGACTTGACCCCCAGAGGAGGAGGGTGTGGCCAGGCCCTGGTGAGCGCGGTGCCTTGGTCACTTTCTAGAGTCTCCGCGGGGAAACTGAGGTTCGGCAGGGCGCTCAGACCCCATTCTGACGCCCGAGCTGCCTGCAGCTGCAGCTGGGGCTGCGTGGGGTCCCCCGGGGTGGGCGCCCAGGGCCCCAGGGCCCCAGGGCGGGAGCGGCTTCTGCAGCCCCGCGCTCCCCGCGCAGCTCCGAGCGCAGCGCCCCGGCTGCGGGCAAGGGCTTGCGGGAGGGGGCTGCGGACTCCGGGGCCTGGCACTCCAGTCCGTTTTTTGCTGCGGATCCCGGCAAGGGGGGCCGGCTCGGGGGGTGGGACTGCAAAGGGAGGGGGGATTCCCTCCCTCGTGCGAGCGCAGCCCTGGCCCCTCTCCGGGCCCGGAGCTCGGGCGAGCGGAGCGCGACGGGGAGCGCGGGCGCGGGGCGCGGAGCGGGGCGCGGACCCCGGGCGCGCGGGGGCCGGAGCGGGCCGCCCCAGAGGACCGATGCGCCGGGTGGGGCGCTGCCCCGGAGGGCGTGAGCCGCCCGCAGATTGAGCAACTTAGGAACGCGCGGGCGGAGCGCGGGCGAGCCGGGCGCCCGGACAGTCCTGCGGCGGCGGGGAGCGGGGAGCGGCGCGCCCAAGCCCCTCCCGGGCCTGCCCCCGCCGCGGCCCGCAGCGCCGAGGTGAGTGCCCCCGAGCCGCCCCGTCCCCCCCAGCGCCCCCTGACCCGGGCCCTCCCGTCGGGGCCCGGCCGAGCCGAGGGCGGGGGGCCTGGGGGGCCGACAGCGAGGGGAAGGGGCCTGGGGCTGCTGCGGGGTCGGAGCGCGCGAGGGCGCACCCGGGAGCCTGTCCGCTGGTCCTGGCCGCCGTCCCCACTCCCATCTGATCTCCGACCCTGAGTGAACTGATGGCAACTGGTGGTTCCGGACTCCCCCAAGCCCATCAGCCCTATCCCCCCCCCCCCTCCCCAACGCGCTCTGGATCCCTGGTGTCATCGCCTCGGATTCCCAGTCCCATGACCCCGGGTCCCTCCCACCGCAGACCCGCAGCCCGGTCAGGTCCGACGTGGCAGGCTGCTGGCACCACGGCCCCCAGTGAGCTGCGAGGTGGCGCGACTCCCTGGCCCAGGTCAGGCGCCCAGAGGGACGATGGTGCCGCTGGGCTGGGCTGGGCTGGGCCGGGCTGGGCTGGGGAGAGCTGGAGGATGTGTCTCCACCACCACCAGCAGCACCACCACCACCAGCACCAGCACCAGCACCAGCACCGCCACCCCGGGGTTCAGAGGACGTCTGAGACCCACTCTGGGTGCGGGCACTTGAGGGAAGGGGCTTAGTGGCCAGACTGGCCTCCTGGACTTGGAGACTTTTCTTGGGTTTGGGAGGGGACAGTCCGAGGGACTTCAGGTCCGCCTCGCCTCCCCCTGCACCTGCCGGGCCTCTCCAGGGTAGTGGGGAGGGAAGAAGAGTTTGGGTGCGTGGGGCAGAGCTGCAGGGACGTGAAGGAGCCTTTCCCGCCGCCGCTGCCAGTTGGTGTTGGAGGGGTGCGGGGGGGGGGGAACCCCAGCACCTGGCTTGGCTCCGGCGACAGGCTAATCCCGACAGGTCGGGCAGGCACGTCCTTGGTCCTACCCCCTCGCCCAGCACAACGTCGGCCCCCGCCCGCTGCCATCCGGAGCCGGTCCCCGGGAGGGTTAATGAGAAATTATCGGGATGGTTTACATTTTTGGGTCTGTATCCGGCCCCGGACGGAGTACCAATTTATCCTGAAAGTGTTACAGGCAAGAGGGTGAAAGTTAACTGCAGCTTTGTGGGGGCACGAATCCCCGCCCTCAGCTCCACCCCCCACCCACCCGCGGGGTTCCTCTTGGCAGCCTGCGTCCCCCCCTTCCCAGACCACCTAGCCTGTGCACGGCCTCTCCCTCAGGTCTCCCACCCCAGCTCTGCCTCTGCTGCCAGTTCCTTCCCCACCTCCGAGGTCAGCTCCCCTCCAGACACCCAGTCCTGAGCAACAAACCCCACTAGGGGATCACTGGACTAGGCGTGTCACCCCGAGACCCTTAACCCCTGGTTGCCCATAGAATGGGAATAATTCTACTTCCTTCCTAGAATTGTACTGAGGCCCTAACACATGGCAGGTGGGATAGGCACCTCATGGATGGGAGCTCTGCACCCCGACCCTGGCAGAGACAAAATGTGCTTCTGTCCCCCACAGATGCCTGAGACCTTGGTGACTGCCAGCTGTTCCCATCGCTGGCTCTGCCTGCCCTGGGCCGCCAAGCCCAGGGTCGCTTGCGTGTGCCCACTGTGCTTGAATGGGGTGGGGGACCGGGTGAGGGGGGCAGGGACTGGCTGGAGGGAGATGGATGCAGGGACCTGTGATCTTCTGGGGCTTGCTACTGCAGCTCTTAGTCTCAGACATGTCCATCTTTTAAAATTGGATTTTCATACAAACTTCTGAGTTTTCAACTTCTCTTTAAAAAAAATCAGAAGATCTGACAATATTAAATCATTATTTCTGCCTATCGACAGTCACCTGGAATTGACTAGCACCTGCTCCCATTAGATGGGATATTTGCCGTCCAGGGCACCCCCTCCAAAGCCAGCTGGTCCCCTATCTGTTGCTCATACCCTGGGCATAATGAACTCTTAGCTCCTTCTCAGAATTGATTCTATACCTACATATGTTTTAAAAGTGCCTGAAGCTCTTCCCATCCAGTGACAGGTGAGGGAAGCCAGAGTCAGCTGCTCCAATAAAATTTAGACCTGGATCCTCCTGTCCATTTCCCAGCTGAGACCAGGGTCCCATAGTGACTGGTGTGGGAGTGGGTCAGGACCGGAAGGACGAGCATGGCAAGAGCCAGGCTGAAAGCAAAGACGTAGGAGGGTGGAATAGAGGGGAAGGCAAGGGGCAGTTGACATTTGTTGAGCACCCAGCCTGGTGTGCCAGGCACCGACCCGGGCCGGTGCAGGAGATGATGCAAAGGTGATCTTTTCCGCCTCTAGGAGCCCATTGATACTGATCACACAGTGAGGCCAAATTCTCATAGACCCGAGATTTAGCACCACGTTTGTCTGGTGCGGCCTCCTCCGCCGGTGTTTGGCCAGCGCGAGGGCTCATGGCACCCTGGGAATGTATCTGCCAAGAGTCTTCAGACCTCAGTTTCACAAATGCCTCAATTAAATGCTAACTCTGCCATATGGAGTGATCGCGCCGGGATAAATGCCAATATGGAAATTGCATAACAGTGCTCGGTATTAAGGCTGGTATCCAGATGATACCAAAGCGAAACAGAACACCTGTATTGCTTTTTAGATAACCATTGGCGTGTAGGCACAAAATTGTGTCTTCTTGGTCGTAAAGGATGCAATTATTAGTGAGTCCCCATGATGGGCCGGGCGCCATCCCAAGCGGTGTCATGTATTAGCTCATTTAAACTATAAAAAACAACCAGGGGATCCCTGGGTGGCGCAGCGGTTTGGCGCCTGCCTTTGGCCCAGGGCGCGATCCTGGAGACCCGGAATCGAATCCCACATCGGGCTCCCGGTGCATGGAGCCTGCTTCTTCCTCTGCCTGTGTCTCTGCCTCTCTCTCTCTCTGTGACTATCATAAATAAATAAAAATTAAAAAAAAAAAACAAAAAAAAAAAACCAACGTCTTGCAGATAAGGAAACTGAGGCTCTGGTCAGCTAAGCATCCAGGCCAGGGTGAGAGTTAGTACGTTAGGGCTGCCAACATGGGAAGGCAAGCACACTGCTCCTGCCCTTAACCATCAGGCTCTCCGGCCGGCCTCTGGCTGCGGACCCCAGTTTGATAAGGTCAGCGAGACCACCGCAGACTGGGGGCGATGGAAGTGTGGGGTGGGGGCTGGGGAGGACGGAAGGCTCGGGCAGTTGGGCAGGGAGGACTGGAGGGGCCTGGAGGGGCTGGCGTTTGGGGGTGGCTGGGGGCATCCCTGCCCTGCTCGGCTGGGCTGCAGCACCAGGTGGGACCCGTCAGCCTCATGTAAACACTTCTCACAGGGCAGCTTAACCACTTGAGTGTGACTGGCCTTCAAAGCTGGTGGGAGAGGCCAGGCAGGGAAGTGCTGAACTCCCTAGAGGGCTAATGATTTATCTCCCGCGCAGGTGGGCTCCCTGGGGCCTCCCCCAGAGGCCAGGGGAAAGGGATTGGGCTGTGGTGGGAGGGGCAGTGCCACTCCAGCATTTCGGATTTCTCATTAGTAAGCCGAAACTCAGCCAACTCTCAGAGCAAAGCCCCTGAAACGGGCATCTTTAGCCCCATTTTATAGATGGAGAGACTGACGTTCAGGGAGGCTGAGGGGCTGGGCCAGAGGCATCCAAGCAGTGGGTGGGAAGGCGAGGCCTCCCTGGCACTACAAGGCCTCCTGAAGCCTGCCTGCCTCCTTCTCTCCCGGGGCGCCCGTGGGGGGGGTCTGCAGCCAAGTGTTGGGGGCGGTGCATGGGTGGCCTCAGCTGGGAGAAGGGGCGGGAGTGCGTGATCCCAGAGTGTGAAGCGGGGCTTTTGGGGCCCGGACTCCCAGATGGGGCTCCAGACACATTTCACCGGGGAGGGACCAGCTCCCCCTGCCCCCATCACCCGGCCAGCGGGTCCAGAGACCTGGCTCTCGCTGGGCTGGGGGATTATCCCCATTCTCTGTGTCTCTGGCCAGGGCGGGCATCGCTGCCTCTTTTATCCTCTCACAAAGGCCAGGCCCGCAGGGCCTGCTGTGTCAGAGTTTCTGTGGCCGGGGGAAGCCTTACTTCCTTTTCTCCCGCCAAGCCCAGAGGGCCACGCAGAGTCTGCCAGCGTGTCGGGGGGCCACTGCCCTAGCTCCACAGGTGAAAGGCACAGGGGTGACTCAGCACTGGGAAGGGAGGGCTGAGGGGTCACTCACAGAAGGGCAGAGAGAGCTCCTCTTCCAGAGACGGGCTGTGACTGCAGCATGAGGTCTGGAGGGTAGATGCAACGAAGGACTTCCAGTTAGAGCTGCCCAGTATTGGGCAGGGGTGGGGCCAGCTGGCTCCCAGTGACCCACAGATTTGATTTTTGTGTCTATCATATTCCAGCTGCTTGGGTAGCCGGCTCCAGTCCCAGGTTAGGGGGGTTCTGCCAAATTCCTGGGAAAAGGAGCAGATTTCTACGGGGGCGTCAGGTGGGTAACTTGTAATACTCACCACTCTGGGTCCTCACGGTCGGTCTTCGGTGTAGGAGGCCCCGTGGGAGGGTAGGAGGCGAACATTGGGGGGACCCCATGGTTCCCCAGAATTAACCTTTCTCTCTCCTCCCCCAACAGGTTGGTTTTTGGAGGTGTCCCTGCTGAAGCGACAAAGAGTTCTCCCATGTGACACCCCGAGGTGCCTTTGGGGAAAGCTCTCTGGACCTCCCTATGGGCTGATGAAGAAGTGGACTCCCCACACCCTCTCTGTCCCCAGCTGAGATTATGGTGGATTTGGGATATGGCCCAGGCCTGGGCCTCCTGCTGCTGACCCAGCCCCGCAGGCGTTAGCAAGAGCCCTGCGCTGTCCACCTCCCCCTCCCCACCCAGAGACCACCCCTCCGACCAGGGGCCTGGAGCTGGCAAGTGACTATGCGGCTTGGGCTGTGTGTGGTGGCCCTGGTTCTGAGCTGGATGCATCTCGCTGCGGGCAGCCGGGGGATCAAGGGGAAGAGGCAGAGGCGGAGTGAGTAATGGAGGGGGGGCTGGACCACCCCTGGCCGTGGGAGCGGGAGGGGGCCGCCTGGGGACCCGAGGGCCATCGGTGGTGGTTTCGTCCCGTGATGACCGTTGCAGATTCTCCTTTGCCCCTGACAGCCGTGCGGATCGCTCAGTAGATTAGCCTGCCTGTGGATGATCCGGTTTGTGGATTAATTTGTTGAGATGACCCACTCTGGAGATTACCCACTTTGTCTGTTTTCCCCTCTGTAGACTCCGCTTTCTAGATTAACCCCTCTCTTGTGAGGATCCAGTTGTGTGGATTATGCCCTTTGACATAACACCAGCTTTGTGCGGTATCCATGGAGATGTGGCCCCTGCTGTGGCCCCGGCCCCAGGGTGCTCGGTCCCCTCCTCACTGCCCCAGGGAGTTCACGGCTCTTTTCTTCAGGGTCTCAGGGATCTCGGGCCAGGAACTCCCCTCAGCTTGGGCAACAGCTTCCCCTGCAGCGGAGTCGGGAGGCTCATGACACTGGCCACTCCCGTCGTTATTATGAACTCTGCGCAGTGGGATTCGGGGGGCTGCACTGGGGGCCGAAGGAGTCTGGCCCCATGGCCCTGGCCAACCAGAATGCCTCGCACTTCCCTGCTTTCCGTAAAATTCCATGTAAGATGTCACTGGAAGGAGGGTTCTCACAGTTAAAAAAAGAAGGAAGGAAGGAAGGAAGGAAGGAAGGAAGGAAGGAAGGAAGGAAGGAAGGAAGGAAAGAAAGAAAGAAAGAAAGAAAGAAAGAAAGAAAGAAAGAAAGAAAGAAAGAAAGAAAGAAAGAAAGAAAGAAAGAGAGATTCTCTTATGGTACAGATAGGCCTAGGGACACCCGGTTGGCCGATCCTGGGACCCAATTCCCACGAACCCCCCGTCTTCCTAAAAACAGAGCTTGATGCAGTTCAGGATTAACCTGCCCCCACAGAATCCCATCCCCCGTGGCCCTGGGGCCTCGGCCTGGCTCCTGCCGTGGGGGATGGGGATGTATGTACCTGCCCAGTGCTCGGCCACTCCCAGGGCCTCTGGGGACCCGAAGGACAGGCTAGTGAGTAGGGAGGAGGCCTACCCTACAGACCCCAAGGCCTCTCTGTCTTTCAACGTCCCCTGTAAGGGATGTCAGTCCCACAGGCCGAGGCTCCTCCACCTCTTGCTTCCCCACCAGGAAAGGTCGCCACGCAGGCGGCCGAGTTCTGTTGGGTCTCCGAGGCCAAGGGCAGACCCGGCCCCGGGGAGAGGAGCTCGGAGAATTGGTGACGCTGAAAATCCCTGGCTTAACAAACAGTTAGGGACAGTTAGGTTTCATCAGCAGCGACGCCTTGATTTTCCTCCCTCCTCATCTGTTGTGGCCCGTATTTTGGACTCCACAGGCCAGATGCGGTTTAGCGGTTTAGAACCAGTCTCCTGTGTTTCCGAGATGAGAGAGAGAGTGAGCAAGAGTGGCCAGTCGTGCTCTTGGGACGCACGCCAGCTCACATGCAGAGCCACACACACCCCCTCCCTAAGCCGGGGGCCTGAGACCTGGGTTCAAGTCTCTTGAGCTGATAAAACCAAAACAGAGTCCTGGCCTGAGCGGCAGAGAGGCCGGGTCCCCGCAACAGGCAGCCAAACGCAGCAGTTAGACGGGTCCACCTTCGACAGAGCCCCCGGCCGCAGCCCCGTCCCTAGTCCCCAGCCGTGTGAGGGTGGCGGGAGGCGTGGGGAGCGACTCAGGGTGCAGCGAGCGTCCACACTGAAGGATCCAGAGAGGGATACGAGGGTAGATGTTGCTAGACGGTGCTCGTGGAACAGAAACCACAGAGCCGCAAGGGCAACTCTAAGGGGATATAGCAAAGCCTACGTGAGGTTTTGTTTGCATGTAGGTGTTGGTTGGGAACCCTTTGTAAAATATCAAGCTCTGTGTAGACATCGGGGTGCACGTTGCTGTTACATGAACAACGAACAACGTGTGGACCTTTTGCTCTTAGGGTTCCCGGGGAGTGGGGAGGGAAGGAAGGGGAGCAAGATGCGGGGTGAGCTTGCAGCCACTGGTGGGGGTGGCAGCGATAGCCAGCGGAGGAGCCGGGGCCTGTGGCCTCTGCGTGCCGCCCGTCCTGTCCGTCCCTGCGTGTCGGGAGGGCTGTCAGAGGACCCCTGGCTGGGCTATGATCAAGAGGCACATGGAAGTCTTGAGTCCAGAAATGGGTGATCCCAGGCCTGGGTGATGGTACCCCCTGCACGGAGAGCGGGGAACTGAGTGAACCAGGCTGCGGGTGTGAGTCATGAACCTGGCGGGGCCACCCCGTCCCCTCCCCGAGCCCCCTCGTCGGCCTCCTGTCTCCTCCCTGGCCTCACCCTCTCCTTGATGCCTTCCGCCCTGGATTTCCCGCCCCTTGTACTACCCACTTTTACTCACTACTCAGTCCCTTTTGCCCACACGCTTCTTCGGTCTGGTTCCTGGGCCCTACTCAGTCCCCTGCCCCCGTGAAGCCCTCATCCCTTCCCTGAGGCCTTACTCCCCTCGGCCCCGACCCCATCTAGACGTGGTGGGCAAGTGAGATCGCCAGGAGACTTCCCAGAGGACTCGACTTTAGTTCTGAGTCTTGAAGGGGTGAGCCAGGCTCGGGAAGGTGGCGGAGAGGGTCCCAGGCAGAAGGACCAACCCGGGCAGAGGCACAGAGGTGTGTGATCGTGCGATGCGCCCAGACCCACAAGCAGAAATAGTTGTACGTGGCTGAGGGTAGTGTTGACAGGCGAGGCGCGCAGGATCGGCTCACGGAGGCCTTTGAGGCTAGGTGGAGAAGTTAGTAAGACCTGATGGGCCTTAGTCCTGCTGGCGATAGGGAGCCACTGTGGATTTTAGGTTTTGGTTTTAGGAACGTCAGTTTGCAAGGATGGGTGAAGGAGCCAGAGAAGCCCCAGGGCACGGAGGGTACCGGCCTTGCCCTCCTGGCCTGGGGAACTGGGCTCCACCGGGGGAGGCAGAGCTGTGTGATGGGGTTTGGGGAAGAGGTTGGGATGCAGGCTCCGGCCCCTCTCCGGGTGCCGTCCACCTCGCCCAGCCCACCCAGCCTCCCCAGCGAGGCTGCAAGCCTCCAAGGCTGCCTCCCCTGCATGCCTCGCCCGGGCATAGGCACAGGAATCTTTCATACGGTGAATGTGGCCTTGCCCTTCCAGGGCCCCTTCCCTGCCGACAGGAGAAAGCCCTGTCTCCCATTCTGTGAATGCACTAGGGTGTTCGGTGCCTCAGAGCCTTTGCACAGGCTGTTCCTCCGATGTGGCCCTCCCCCGTCACCTCGCCGGCTGGTGAGGGAGGGCCTGCCCTTGCTCATCCACTCACGCGGCGCAGGGACTAGCCAGCCCTGGCTTGGGCATCCTGGGTGGGCCTGGGTTTATCCGTCCAAGCCACCAGCTCCCAGCACTTCTGGGCACGTGCTAGGTGTGCAGTGAATGTCTACTGAGTGCATGAGCCTCACTTTTCCCCTGGAATCATTGGACACCCCCCAACGCCCACCGTCTCCCTGGGGCCCCCTTTCCTCCCCCTCCGACACAGAACCGCCCTCCCAGGGCTGTCAGCACCCCACTGCCCATGCATCTGTCTCACCAAGCTGAGAACACCCTTGGTTTCCTGTCCTTGACCAGCATCCCTTTCCTCATTGACCTGACCCCTGCCCATCACCGAGCCCCTCTCCCCCTTCATAGGCTCTCCTCCCCCTCCCTGAGCCCCCACATTTCATGAGGATCAGCTCCCTCTGTCCTTGTCCCTGATCCCCCACCTCGGACCGCAAGGCCACATCCTGGGGTCTTTGGGTCCTCACTCCATCAATTCACTCAGCCTCGGGGTCTCAGGATCCCAGCCCCTGCTCACAGCTGGTCTCCCCTCTCTGCTCTCTGGCTCCCTCCTCCCTTTACCCCCACTTCCACCCCTCCCACTCACTTCCTGTCCCTCTCGAGCCACCACACCGTTCCTGGTGGTGGGGGGTCAGCCAGCCAGCCAGTCACCTCCCGGAGCGCCTGTGGCCCTGGCCTCCCCCAGCTGTCCCTGCCCCCCTCCCCTTTTGAACTTGGTTCCTGGGCCCACTCTCCCTCAGTGAGCCCACCCCCACCCAGGATTCCTTTTCCGCTTCTCTCTGAGCCCCTCACCCTCAGCTCGCCCTGCTGAGTGAGTGTTGCCCCCACCCGCTGCTCAGCCTCTGCCTCGGGATGACTCCCAACTCCCATGACCGGACCACCGATGACCACGGCTTCCATGGATGGATCCCTGGGGTCCTGCCTCTGCTCCACAGCTGATTGCTTGAATGCAGTGGCTCTCCTTCCTCTCCTCCTGGACCACTACCCTCTGCCTCCTGCCCCCACCCGGGGCGCCGACACCTGTACCTTCCTGCCTCCTTACCTGACACCCCGGTGGCATTGGCACGGTGATGCCCCCCTGCCCTGCCCAGTGTCCTCCTCTCTTGGCTTCCATATACGCCATGCTTGTGAGTGGCCTTTCTTTATTTCTGCCCTTCCCTTGAAGTCCTAGTTCCTTTTCTCATCTCTCCACCCGCTGCCCTGACCATCTGGTGGACCCCCATGCCTTTACGACTGTTCTCACGTTAAGGACTCCGCACCCACAGTCTCCAGCCAAAAAGTTTCTCTTGGGTTCCAGACCCACAGGTTCTACTGCCTAATAGGCACCTTCCCCCGGATTCCCACAGAAGCCACAGCCTCAACACATCTAAGAGCTGACCGCTCATCATTTCCCCACCCAAACCTGCTCCTCCTCCTCCTCCTCCTGTGGCCCCAGGGAAGGGCCAAGGGCCACCCTGTCACACCAGCCCTTGGAATCACCTCGGGGTCACCTTCGGCTTGCGCCTTCCCCGTGTCCAGCCCATCCCCTGGGCCTGTTGCTTCTCCCACCTGAGTGTCATCCCTGTGTCCACTCCACGTCTTCTCGGTTCAGCTCCGTGTCTTGCAGCCCCTACAGCCCATTCTCCATATCACGGAGCCATCCTGGCCAGGTCTCTGATTTTAAAGCCTCCAGCAATTCTTCTCTGCCTTTAGGACAATGTCCAAACTCCTTTGGAGAGATTCAAGACCCTTCCTCATCTTGGCCATGCCTCCCTCCCCAGCTTCATGCCCAGCAGCTCCCTCCACACCCTCCAGCACCCCACGCCCGGTGCTGATTTCAGACCCCGAGTGCTCCATGCTTTCTCTTGCTATGTCACTGAGAGATCCAGAGAAATGCGCACAGAGACGTGCTGTTAGTTGGATGGGAGGTGGGCGGCAGGATTCGGAGAAGGCCTTTTGCAAATCTGTCTTTAACAAAAGTGACAAGGATGGGATAAATGAGCACGGGAACAGAGCTAGATGGCCGGTAAATGGGACCCTGGGATCACTTCAGTTACTGAAACCAAGGTAAGAGTAAAAGGAACATTCATTTCAGCAATGAATTCAGTAAAAACCTTGAATGATAGAGGCTACAATATCTCTGAAGCAGAAGCAGTACCTAAAATCCACAGTAACTTATTAATTTGTAATACAGCCAGATAAAGGCCCAAAGTGGAAAAATAAACCCAAGGGCTCCCTCATGACGCCAATGGAACATTTGAGTATCTTTGCTCTTAGAACTAAACGAAGAACAATATTAATTTTTAAATGTATTGATTCAGTAACATCAGCTCTATATACAGATCAGTTCTATATTTACAAAAAAAAAAAAAAATCCATCTCCCTGTACTTCCAGTCTCCGCATCAGCTTGTGGAGTCCTGCCCGTGGCCTTCCTAAATTCCATTCCCTCTGCCTGGAACACCTGCTGGCTGCGAAGCCTCATTCAAGTCATTTAACTTCTCCATGTCCTCCTCTGTTAGGAAAAAAAAAAAAAAAAGGAGGCTTACAAATTAATAATGGCACCTGCTTTGTGGGGTGTAAGGATTGAATAAGTGAATGCTTGATGAGCCCTGGGAGCGGAGTCAGGTGCCACACGGAGGAGCCAGCACCCACTACTGTGGTCACAGCGGTGTTACGTGGTTGTGCTTGTTATTGCCCCTTCCGCTAAGCTTCTTTTTAATTTTTTTTTAATTTTTTTAAATGATTTTATTTATTCATGAGAGACACACATAGAGAGAGAGAGAGAGAGAGGCAGAGACACAGGCAGAGGTAGAAGCAGGTTTCCTGCGAGGAGCCCAATGCAGGACTCAATCCCAGGACCCTGGGGTCACACCCTGAAGGCAGATGCTCAACCCCTGAGCCCCCTGGACGCCCCTTCTGCTCACCTTAACTCTGACACATTCTCTCCTGTTCTGGAATCAGGGTAACCCCCGCGGCAGATGCTCCTCCAAGCAGGCCCCCCCCAGAGTGGACATCCTCACTGTCCGTTTCCAGTGGTGGGAAGGGAGGCACGTGAGACCCTGTGTTTTGCTCCCCTGGGGTCACGGGCTGGGGATTTGGCTCCAGGTCCCCCGACTTGGAAGCCTGAGGTCGGGGCCCACTACGTTGCACCATCTCCTGCCATCTCTTCTGATCCCCCCGCCCCCGGCGCTCTGTCCCCAGCCTGCATCTCCAGCTCCTCTCCGCGTGCTTGCTCCCACGCAGCTCACCACCACTCTGCGTTCCCTTCTCCACGTGCTTCTCTTCCCGTGGGGTGGGCCTCGTTTAGGGACCGGCCCACTGTTCCCCCACATACCCTAGCTCTCAGCCCAGGCTGCTCCCTCCTGCCGGTCACCTCGGCCTCCGGACTTTCACTATATCGCCTACACTTCTCTCAAATCTTTTGCTGTCCATATCCAGCTGCGCAGAATTTTTTGATGACATTCTCATATTTTCCTCCTGGATGATCTAGTTAGCTTTCTTCCTTTCCTTTTTTTTTTTTTTTTAATATTTTGTTTATTTATTTGAGAGAGAGAGAGAACACGAGCAGGGGGAGGGGGAGAGGGAGAGGGAGAAGCAGGCTCCCTGCTGAGCAGGACTCGATCCCAGGATCCTGGGACCATGACCTGAGCCAAAGGCCTGCCTGACCGAGCCACCCGGGCGCCCTGGTCAGCTTCCTTTCAAATGGTCCTTGAGTCTCTGGTCTCCATCCAGGAACCTCCCAATGTGTAAATCAGCTCGGATCCTGCACTGTGCCCATAGCTTCTTCCTACTGTCTAATCAGTTCTGAGAAAAGTTCTGGGGAAAAATCTGCAAAACAGCCGTTCTTTGGTCAAAATGCTTGGAAAATAAAGGTTCCTCCATTCCCCCTCTGAGGGAGTCACTGTGCACAGGAGCATAATAAAGGGTCAAAGAAGCCCTACAGTAAAGAATCTTGTTTAGACCCCTCAGACCCGGTGGTTCGCAGTCTTGCCTGACGCCCTGGCCTGTTCTCTACAGCCTCCAGTGAACATCTAGGGGAGAGCGTGTCCCCCGGAGTGCTCTTTGGGACACGCTGCCTGGCAGGATCGGGTTTGAGTTCCTTAGCATGATTATCTTTCACCACTCCCCGCCACTCCCCTCCTGCACCCAAATCATCTGCAATTTCCTTTGGGTTCTTTCCTACCTCTGTGGTCCTTGCTCCTGGAGGACCCTTATCTCAACTTCCTGATGGACCAATCTCTACTAATTCTTCAAGAGTTGGCCCAAATGGCACCTCCTCTATGACTCCTTCCCTCTCTTTTTTTTTCTTCTTCTTTTAAAGACTTTATTTATTCATAAGAAACACACACACAGAGGCAGAGACCCAGGCTGAGGGAGAAGCAGGCTCCCAGCGGGGAGCCAGATGTGGGACTCAATCCCAGGACCCTGGGGTCACACCCTGAGCCGAAGGCAGATGCTCAACCACTGAGCCCCCCAGGTTCCCGTCCTTCCCTCTTCTTTTTTGGGTTCACTCTCGCTAGGCCTTGCGGTTGTCAACATTTGTTTGCAGGTCTGTCTGCACCACTGAGAGGTCAGCTTGGGGTGGTCAGGCGAGCCTCCCTCCGTGTCCCCAGCACTCACGCGGCACAGGGTACTTGGAGGGGCTCGGGGGGTGTTGCTACAGGAGTAGGTAAGGGAGTGACATCAAAGGTTTGAGAGCTCATGCTGGACTTAGAGATCACACTGCCCCCAGGATGGCCAGCATTTCCCAACCTCAGCATCACTGACATTTTGAACCAGACAACTTGTTGTGGGCACCCCCCCACCTCCCCCTGCGACCCTGGGCCTTGTAGGATGTTTAGTGGCACCCCTGGTGCGTCGCCTACCCCCCTCCCCAGTGTGACAATCAGAAATGTCTCTGGACATCGTCAAACATCCCCTGGGAGCCAAATCATCTCTTGTTGAGGCCACTGTTCTAGACATAAGTTCTTGCATTGTTTTCTAGTCTCTGAGAAGATGACTTATTTTTCAGATCGTTTAACCCATTGTCCTTCTTGACCTTAAAACTTTCTCCAGGTTAAAAAAAAAATCCCCTCCGTCCACATTTGAGGCTGAATTTTTCTTCCTCTGGGGAGGGATGGGGAGGTTCCTGGAAAGAGCAAGCCCGGAGAGTGGGTCTCTGCTGAGCCTGGACCTGGGGAGGCATGGGGATGCATGCGTCAGGCCCCCCTGGCGCTAGTCCCCCTGAGAGATGATGCTGGGAGGTTTGTAAAGCAGCCAGCCTTGCAGGGAGCTGCCATCCTGGCCTGTGCTTTCTGAGAAGCACGTTCACGTTAGTCTTGTAGGAAGAAACTCCAGTCTACCCACTCCCCACCCTGGTGGGAGCCCGGGAAGGACGGAGGGCTCCCCAATAGCCGCCCTCTTACCCCTGTCCCACTCTTGCAGTCAGTGCTGAGGGGAGCCAGGCCTGTGCCAAAGGTTGTGAGCTCTGCTCTGAGGTCAACGGCTGCCTCAAGTGCTCGCCCAAGCTGTTCATCCTGCTGGAGAGGAACGACATTCGCCAGGTGGGCGTCTGCTTGCCTTCCTGCCCGCCTGGATACTTCGATGCCCGCAACCCCGACATGAACAAGTGCATCAGTAAGTGTGTGTGTGCGTGTTGGGGGGACGGGGTGGCAGAGAAGGCTGTGGACACCAGGGGAGAGTGCTTTGACCCATTGGTGGCGGCAAGAAGAGTAGAGGGGACACCGAGGATGGGAGACGAGGCTCCTGATTCAAGTATCCAGCTGCGAGCCAGACAGGCCCGAGAGTCCATCCACCTCTCCACCCCACTGTGGCCGTAGAGGGACCCTACCTCCTCCCTCCAGACCTGCTCCCACCCGCAGTGTCCCGGGCCACCCGGGCCATTGACCTGAGAGCCAGCCTGTCACTCGTGTCATCTCCCACAGCGCACCTGCTGCCTCCTTCCCATCCTCACTTGCCATCGTCTCGCCGGGGCTCCCGGCGCCCCTCTCGGGGACCGTCCCAGTAGGCTGCTTCTCTGTTCAACACTCACGTGGGTCCCTTCCACCCTCCCTCTGCACTGCAGCCAGAAAGATGCTCCCGAGACATGTGTCCTGTCCCATCACACTTCTGCTCGGGGACCGACCGGCTCCACTGACTGCGGGGAACTGTCAGCCCGTCCGCTCCCCACCCCGCGCCCAAGGCTTCTTGCGGCCCGGGCTTCGCACCCCACGACAGCTGCGGTGCCTGTGCCCAGGGCACGCGCAGTCCCACCTCTGTTAGGTTAGGCTCCCTGTGACATTCTGGGGGAACAGACAGGGAACACACTCGGGTGAACAATGCCAGTGCCCCTCCCGTTGGTGCAGAAGCCTTGGAGATGAGATGCATTTCAGTTGAGCCTCCCAATGGCCTTCGGAGGGAGATGGGACCTAAGTGACAGGTGTTCCTTTTTGGGGGGCTAATAACAGGGAGGCCTGCAGGGGAAATGGCTGACCCGCGATCGGCCCTGGGTTCTAATCTCAACTCTGCTTCTTATTCTTTATATAACATTGGGTGGGCGTGTTGCAGCCTCGCACAATATCATCTTTAAAATGAGGGTGCTCGTTTTCACCCCTAGGGCGGTCGCCAGAGGCATATGGAAAGCCCTGAGTGTCCCGCGCTGGACGCACAGTAGTGGCCATTCTTACTGTGTGTCACCTGCAACCAAACCCGGGGATCCAAGCAAGAGAGGAGGGAGTGGAGGAGGCGAAGCCGCAGAGCCCAGGGGGCACAGAGGAGGGGTAGGGTGCAGTGGGGTGGGGAGCTTGTGATGGATGGAGGGGGGACCCTGGGGCTGCCCTCTCGGTCCTCAGGGTATTTGGGGTAGGAGTTCCTGGCTGCACCAGCTCCCGGGAAACTGGCAGCCCAAGCTTCAGGTGCCAGAGCCTGGGAGGAAGTCAGCCCTGCCCACGGTCTGGGAAGGGAGAGGTTGTGAAAGACTCTGCCTGCCTCCAGCCGGGGGCCCTGTGACCCTCCCTCCCCCCACTTCCCCAGAGCGGGGAGAGCTGGCGGGAGGGGCTCAGGGAGGGACCCAGGAGTCCAACCAAGGTGGTTCCTGGAACTGGGCCTTGCAGAGGGTGAGGAATTTGCCCTGGGATTTCTCCTCCCCGCTCGGAGCAGATTCTTTTCACAGGGCAGGAGGGGAACTGGGGTTTGGGGTGTTGCAGATGCCCAGCAATGGGGGAGCAGAAACCACACAGCCTCGAGCGGGGGTCATTGCATCCCTCAGTTCAAATCTGATTAGGTGGCCCTCTGGGGTGCCAGGACGCACTGGGACCCTTCTCTCTCACCCCCATGAATCCCAGAGGGTCCCACCCCCCTCCTCCCCTGAAACCAGCTCCCCGGGGTCTCGCAAGGTGGTTCCAGGGCCTTGACTGGGTTTGGGGAGGAGTGAGCTGACTGTCCCAGCCAGCCCTGAAGTGTGGTCACTCGGGCCTCCTCTACCCAGCCTGTCCTTGTCTCCCTCCCTCCCAGGACTCTTCTGCAGCCATGGCAGGTCCAGGCCATGGTTCTGCCCTCGAGGTCGGGGTGTGTGTGGGGCTGCCCTCTGGGTTGGGGGGCATTGGGGACTGGGATGAGCCAGAGGCCCCCAATCCGGCTCTCTCCTCAGAGTGCAAGATTGAGCACTGTGAGGCCTGCTTCAGCCACAACTTCTGCACCAAGTGCAAGGAGAGCTTGTACCTGCACAAGGGCCGCTGCTATCCGGCCTGTCCCGAGGGCTCCGCAGCGGCCAACGGCACCATGGAGTGCAGCAGTCCTGGTGAGTTTGTGGGGAGCTGCGGGCTGAGGGGGCCGGGGAGGGGCGGGGAGAGCCTGGGCTGGGGGCTGTGCAGGGAAAGCTTAGCCCCCACCCGCTCCCCCTCCCCTGACCACCCTGTGGGGTTTGTCTCCGAGCTTTTCTGCCCCTGGACTGACACTGCCTCCAGCATCAGGCTCAGCCAGAGGGCAGGTGGCAGAGGCCCCCTTGGGGTATTCTGGGGTGCTCAGCTGTGACCCCCTCCTCCCTTTTTCTCTCCCTCCTCCCCCCCTTCCTGCCAGCACAATGTGAAATGAGTGAGTGGTCCCTGTGGGGGCCGTGCTCCAAGAAGAAGAGGCTCTGTGGCTTCCGGAGGGGCTCCGAGGAGCGGACACGCAGGGTGCTCCATGCCCCTGGTGGGGACCACGCTGTCTGCTCCGACACCAAGGAGACCCGCAAGTGCACGGTGCGGAGGACACCCTGTCCCGAGGGTGAGCTGCGGCCTCTGCCTCCCCAGGGCTGGGGGTCAGGGCCAGCCGTGGAGGTCTGACCACTTTTGCCTCCTGCCAGGCTCCCGGGAAAGGGCCACATGGGGACCCTGGCACAGGGTGCCGTGCGGGGGGATCCAGTGCCAGACGCTGGCAGACAACAGCCCCAGGACCCGGTGTGATGGCAGCTGAAGCCTCAGTGTCCATGTCCCAGGGTTTCCCCATGTCTTCTGAACCAGCAGATGTTGGCATTGGGAGGATCCTCAGAAGTCACAGGGGGCCACGGAAGGGGGTGCTGAGACCCAGAGAGGTGTAGCCATGTGACCAAGGTCACACAGCCTGTAGCTGGCAATGATGTGGCTGCTGCCCCCAGAGGCAGTGGAGCGGGGCAGGGGACTTGCTTGTCCTGAGAGCTGCACCGAACATCCTGGCCCATTGGGATCCAAGGTCTGAAGAAGACACGGGAAGAGGAGGGTGTCTGGTTCATCGAGAGACAGAGGGAGAGAGGCTCCTGGGACCCCCGTCTCCATGCCCATGTTGCAGGGTCCTCTGAAGTGGCTGCTGGTCAGAAGAGGCCTGGCAGGGGACCCTGAGACTGTGTAAGGGCAGTGGCTCCAGCCCCCCTCCTGTCCCCCTCCCGGCTTTCTCTCCACCCGCTCCTAGAGCCCTGGGCCATGCCTGGGGCCTCCTCACTAGCTGCAGGACATCCTTTGTTGACTCTTCCTGCTCTTGGGGTTGCAGGGCAGAAGAGGAGGAAAGGGGGCCAGGGCCGCCGTGAGAGCGCCAACAGGAACCCCAGCCGGAAGGAGGGCAAGGAGGCGGGCGCCGGCTCCCGGAGACGCAAGGGCCAGCACCAGCCGCAGCACCAGGGGACAGCGGGGCCGGTCACGCCCGCGGGGCCCACCTAGGGACGTTCGCACCTGCAGGCCCCGCGGAAGGAGTCCAGCGCTGCTCTGTGTGATGGAAGCTTTACGGAACTGGAGCGCTGGGGGTGAAGCGTGCACACACTCTCCATACGTATACGGACACACAGACACACACACACACAGGACCCATGTCCCAACATGCAGCCAACATACAAGCGCGCGTGCACAGACACACAGACACACCATCCAGGCCACGGAAGACGCTTCTATCTCTCGGACATCACCGTGTGAACAGGGTGGGGAGGTGGAGGGGTCACCCTCGCCTGGCCGAGGGCCCAGCGGCACGAGCTTGGGTTGCGATGCTCCCAAGGGACACACCAGAGAGCCTGGTTTCCCAGCGTCCGAGCCCAAATAGAGTGGAGGCTTCTGGAGGAGCTGATAGGATCGGCCCAGAGTGGCTACAGGAACCAAAGCTTGAGGACTGTTCAGCGTTTCCAGCTGTGTGACTTTATCATTGGAGAGTATTGTTACACACCCATGATCCGTATCAGGGCTGCCCCGACTCTGAAAACTGCTTACAGGTTTATTTCAAATTAAAAACAAAACCAAACGACGACAGTAGCCACAGGCACCACATTCCTTTACAGGGGGCGCAGGGATTGGCGGGGTACGCGGGTGCGGGAAGGCACAGGGCTGAGTTGCCAGGGGCCTCCCTCTCCCCGTGGCCTCCTGGACGGAGGGCCTGGCGCGGGAAGGAAACCTCAGGGATACTCTGAGGGTGACTACCAGCTCCTCTACAGCCTCGCTGCTCTGAGTGTGGTCGGTGGCCAGCATCACCGTTATCACCGGGCAGCTTGTTAGGAGGGCGGGTCGTGGGTCCCATCCCAGACCTGATGAGCCCGAGGCTGCATTGTAGCAAAGGTCCCAGGTGACTGACGTGCATGATCCAGTTTAAGAAGCACTGCGGGTGGAACGAAGATCCTGGCCAGCCTGCCACAGGGGGGATCTGGTGGGCTGTAGAGGAGGACGTCCCATCCACGAGAGGCAGACTCCGAATCCTAGAGCTCTATGGTGGTGCCGTAGGGGAACGGGGCACTCAGGCTGTCTGGGATGGTTGGGGGCCACTGGATCCAAAGGCAGGACAACAGATAGCATGACCCTTTGTGCCACATCTGAAGTGTCCACTGGTGGCCACACGTGCACCAGGCCCTGGGCTGCGTGGTTTGCCAGGGGGAGCCAGGCAAAGACCTTGCTGTCGTGGAATTAGAAGTTGGTAGAGGTGACAGGCATGAATCAGGTGATCGTTCCAATAAATGTGTCGCTGCAAACGGGTGGGGGTAGGGGGGGAAGGCCAGGCAACCCCTGGCACATACACAGAGCTATAAAAGTGAACCAAAATAAGGCTTTATCTCAGGGAACCTTTTCAGAGGAGGTGGCACTTGAGCCGAGCTCTGAAGGATGAGTAGGAGTCAAGACAGAGGGAACGATGTTCTAGACAAGTGCTGTCTGATAGAAATACCAGATGAGCCACTTATGTAATTTAAAATTTTTTTCTAGTTACATTTAACAGGTAAGAAGAAACAGGTGAAGTAAATTTTAATTATAGCTTTCATTAAACCACATGTGTGCTAAAATGTTATCTTTTTAACATGCAATCAATATAAAAAATTATTAACAACATCTATTACACTCCTTTTTATTTTTTTCCCTAGCTCTTTAGTTACATTCCAGGTATTTTTATGCTTCAGAGCATATCTTAATTTGGATACGAAATTGTCACCGGAAATGCTCATATTTAGATTTCATACAAACTGAAAAGTTTGCTTTCCACACACTGAATTCCTGCTTCAGGAATAGTTCACAGTTTTCCAACGATTGAATTGACTATGTGTTACATTTTATTTATTTATTTTTAAATATTTTATTTATTTATTTGACAGAGAGAGAGTGAGAGCATGAGCACAAGTAGGCCAAACAGCAGGCAGAGGGAGAGGGAGGAGCAGGTTCTCCTTTGAGCAGAGACCCTGATGCAGATGCAGGACTTGACTCCAGGACCCTGGGATCATGACCTGAGCCGATGGCAGACGCTTCACTGACTGAGCCATCCAGGCACCCCTTAAATTCTAAATTTAATAACTGAAATTAGGTAACATTAACGATTCGGTTCTTCGGTCGTACCAGCTGTGTTTCAAGCACTCACCGGCTACACATGGCTAGTGGTGACTGTGTTGGACAGAAGAGTTCTGTATAGTGAGCATTGCACATGCAAATGTCCTGTGGCAGAAAGGAGCACGGTATTTAAGAAACTGAAAGAAGGCCAATGCAGCTGGAAGGCCTGGAGGGCAAGAGAGGGGAGATGATTCTAGAAAGGTCTCCCGGAGTTGGGTCTTTATTCTCAGAGCCAGGGGAAACTGCTAAAGGCTTTTAAGCAGCAAGCCAACAGGGCCAGATTTGTATCATGCAAAGATCCTGGTGGCTGTTGTGTACAAAACACGTTGGAGAGAAGCTGCATAGGGGGCTGTTGCTGTCATCCAGGTGAGAAGTGTTGGAGACACGGATTGGAGTGAAAACGGAGAGAAGTGGATAAACACAAAAGGCATTCGGAGAATAAAGTTGGCAGAGTTGGGGGATAACCGGGATGTGGAAGATGGGGAGAGAGGGAGAGGAGGCGTCAAGGACAGAGTCCCCCCCCCCCCCCCGTTTCTGGCTGGAACACCTGCAGGGTGATGGTGTAGTGTTCTGAGGCGGGGAGCGGGTGAGGAAGACCAGTCTGGAAGGACAAGGTTTGGTTCATGTGGAGCGCGAGGAGACTTTGGGACGTCCCGGGGACCGTGGCGAGGCGATGGCGCGTCGATGCAGATGCAGAGGTAGCGTGCGCAGGGCAGGTCTGAGCTGGAGCAGGAACTGGGTGTTAGAGAAGGTCGTTAAGGCTGTGGGTTCAGAAGAGAACAGGTTGGGGGGGGGCTCAGGACTCAGCGGGGTGGCCCTGCAGGCATGAAAGGTCGTGTAATGGGGATCAATGGGCAGGGGGTGCAGGACGGCAGCAGACAAGAGGGAGCCAGGGAGCCTCGAAGCAGGAGAGAGGTGATGAGCGAGGACCTGAGGGGCTCCAGCGGGGAGACGCCCGTGGGACTTACAACACCTGTGCCCTGGCAGCCTCGGCAGGAGCCACTCGCAGCCACTCAAGGGGACAGGGATCGGGGCCACAGTTGCTTCGGGAAGTTCAGCTGAGAAAAGCCAAGCAGCCCGATGGCACTGGAAAGAGACAGGGGCCGGAGAGGGCCTTTTTTCTCTTTTCTTCTCTCTCTCTCTAAGGTGGAAAAGGCTTGAAAATGTTTAAGCCCCCCGGGAAGTGTCCAGTTTAGAGAAAGAGGTTGAATCCGAGGGAGAGCAAAGGGGGAGATTAGTGCCGGGAGGTTCCCAGCCCAGGGAAGGGCCCGACGGGAGCCATGCAAGAGAGGCTGGAGCAGGGGAGGGAGGGCTGGGGCGTGGCAGGTGGGGGATCTCAGGTGTGTGCCCCTGACACGCGTGGGGCTCTTCCCACCCATGCCGGAGAGCCCCCTCACCGCCGGCCAGGACTTGGAGCCTGAGCTGGGGCCTGGGATGGGGGGTGGGGGGCTGGGGGGTCCAGCTGCCCCGGGCCTCCCGTCTCTGACCCCGGCGCTGTCTTTGACATCTCTCTGCTTCTCCGTCTTCCGTCTCTGGGTTGGGTCTCTGCCTCTGCCCCTCCCTGCATCTCTGGCTCAGTCCTCTGTCCCCCCTTTGGGTCACCGTGTCTTTCCCTTTTCCTGCCTTGGCCTCTGAGTCTAGGTGGGCACCCCGCTGTTTCTCTCTGCTCCTCTGCCTCTCCCCTGACCTGTCCGTGTCCCAGCTGTCTCCAGCTCAGCTTTGTCCTAATGTCCCAGATCCCCTTGGTCCTCGGCCCTCAGCGTGGGGCCGTGGGTCAGCAACCCCGGAGCCGAAACCTGCGGAATCCCACTCCCCTCCTAGACCTGAAGACTCCGAATCTGCCTTAGATTCCCAGATCACCGCGTGCGCATCCAACATTTGGGGTGCATTGCCTTTAGCTTTCCTGGAAAACAACATAAAAACAAAAATTGGGATCTTAGCAGCATGGAATGGTCTGAACCCTCCTGTATGTCACCTTGGTGTCACCCTGGTGGTGCCCTGAGGCATCCCGCTCCTCTGCATCCCCCCTTGGATGTGGCCTCCCTACAGCTGCTCCTGAAGCTCTCGGCCGCTATGGAAGGGAATATAATGTGGGTGTCCCTGGGTCCTGAGCTTCCACACCTGCAGAATTCCTGGTGGGAGGGAATTCTCCTGATACCAATATGCTGGGTTCTCCCAGGCGGGACCCCAGGTCCTCCTGGATGCCTCTCACACCTGTCTCACTCTTACCCTTTCAAGACTAAGAGTGGTTTTCTGAGCTGGTGGTGGGGTGTGTGGGTTTCACGACGGGGAGCAGTTACCTGCGCATGGCCCTAGGAGCAGCCCACCTGAGGCTGGAGACCGTGAGGACTGGCCAGACGTCCTGACACCTGGTGGCTTTCAGAGCGAGCAGGTGCTGGAGAGAGGAATCCTGGCAAGGTTCCTAACCCTCTCCCGGGTTCAGGCAAAAACAGCGCCTGATTTCCTTGTGGCTGTTAGGTGTGTCCACACTGTCATTTGGGAAGTGTTAGCTCTTCCCTCTACAGGGTCGAGGATGTGCCCAGACTAATACATGTCTGGCCACCTGACCCGGTGCCAGCCCTGGTATGTGTCAGCCCACGTCTCTAGAGAATGGATTTGTTTTCCACTTCAGTATTTTGAGTGATGGAGTTGTTTTCTGTTTTTTTTTTTTTTTTTTTTTTTTTTTAAGTGGTTCTCCTCCTCTCTGGTTTGTTTGGTTTGGTTGGGTTTAGAAGCACTTGAGAGGGAATTTAGGAAAACGGTCAGCTTCCCGGGCCCTGTTTCAAGTCTTTGACCCGGGGCCAGTAATTGAGGTACTGGCTTTTATGCCTTGACGCCTCCAGTTGTAGTCCAGACCAGACTGAAATAGGCAGCAGGTGAAAACCCTAGTGAAAGGTGGTAAGGAAAGGGAAAAGCAACCAGTGAGCGCAAGTTCCATGTTGGAGGACTAAAGAGATCCGTTGCGAAGGGGTTGGAGGAGTACTGTCTGGCCAGGAAAAGTGAGCAGGAGCCAAAGCCTTGTTCTAGGGGGAATAGAGGAGATCTAAAGACTAGTTGCCTCTAGGGTTGCTGAGGCCGAGCATACCAGAGCTGGGTGCACCCGCTTTGGTGTGGTGTACCTCCTGGCTCTCCCAAGGGAAAGAACCCACATGGGGTGAAGAATAAACAGGTTTTGGCTGGAGGGTTGGTTGAAGCTCCTTCAGCATCACAGACACCCTGGACGTGCAGCCGCTGATGGGGATGGCAGGCGAGCCACGAAACCCCTTTCTCTGGCACCCCTAGCCTTCCAGGTTGGTGGTGAGAAGGGTAAGAGACCCGGGCCAGTGGCTAGGGAAGGTGGCTTGGGTCCTATCCTCGAGCCCTTCCAGAACTTAAGTAGGAAATTGCGAAACTGAGCTACATTTTGAAAGAGAAAGTATGTGAAATATGGCTCCTCCCTCGCCTGTTCGCTCTCCCGGAGCTTGGTGCAGGGAGGTGGGTGAGATGGATTCCTGGCCAGACTCGGGCTGGTGTGGGAAAGAGGGTAGAGCCAAGCCCCCTGAGGGCCCCTCAGGCCAGGCCACACCAGCTGCCAGCCTTTGATTATTGATTATGGTGATTGGGGATGTGCTTTTTCCATCTGTTGAGCATCAGCCTGGCCCAAGGAGAAGGCCAGCTCCTTCCTCTGGCCGAAAAGCCTGGCTTCTGAGGGCTCCCTCTGCAACCCAATATGTACCATGGGCTGCTGATTAAATACTTGGAATGTCTTCAGGTCGAGCCAGGCCTATCCATAAAATGGGAGGCATTTTGGCAGTTCCAAGGCCCCTGGCACCCAGTCTTGGCACTAGCCCGGCTGTCTTCTTCAAGGAGCTGGGGTGGGCTCCCCGCCAGCATGCTTCCCTGGGAAACATCGAAGTGAGTTAAAGTCAACAATGAGTTCATCTCCAAAAGGAATAAGCCGGCAGCCTTCAGGGCAGGGGAGCAGGAGGAGGGAGGAACAGGGGTTTGGGGGCAGTGGAGGGGGTTAAGTGATGCTGGAACAGCCAGACCAGATCCAAGCCTGTCAAACAAGCTGGCAGCTCCAGGAACAAAGAAAAGTGCTTTCCCAGGCCAGCCCTGGAAAGCTCACTTGGCAAAGGTGGTCACAAGAAGGATGTCACAATCGCAGGGACCATGGGAAGTGTCCTCTCAAGGACTGGGAGCTGGAGCGAGACACCAATGTAGAAAGAGGCTAGGGCGGCAGGGTTGGTGGATCCCTGGGCTCTGGCTCTGCTTGGCCCCAGGCCTGTCCTGTGGGCACATGGGGATGGACACTTGGGCAGTGGAGACGTTAGAGGATGGAAGCAGGAGGACCTAGGTGCCAAGGCCAAGTGAAGATCCGGCTCATGATTGCTGAACCCAGCATTTTAATCCGAATATCTCTATTACTCCACTTTTTTTTTAAGTAATTTTTTTAAGTGTTTTTTTTTTTTTTTTAAATCTCTGAGGGCTTTGCATTTGGATAGTGGTTCCTGATTTGAGCCATTGGGTCCCTTCTGTGCTCTGTACCTCCGGGGGCTTGAGGAAGCCACACCTTTAATGGCATCAGGCTGTTTCGGGCTCACTTGATCCAGTGGGGCCTGGGACTGGGGAGCCAGTTGGCAGAGCAAAGCCCAAAGTGAGCCACACTCTGGGGCTGGCCTGAAGCCGGAGCCACCTCACTCTGGGCTCTGAGCAGCATCACGGCCTGCCCGGCCACCCCAGAGCTGGGCTACGAGGGGAGGGCGGGAGCAGGGCCTTCTCATTTGGGACACAAAAGCCTGGTGATGGCCCAGCAGCCGCTGCACCAGCTGAGATACTAGAACCCATCCCAGTCAGACCCTGGATCCATCTCAGGGGCTGGGACACTGGCAACCACAGCCTCAAACATATACTCGATTTTTCTCCTGGGGGCAGGACCATGGCCAATAGAGCGATTTCTCTCCTGCCCTCACGCTCGTCCTCACAAGGTACTTTATTGTACGAGGTATTTGCTTACCCCGCATACTTATAATTCTTTTCCTGCCACCAAACCAACAGAACGTCCACAGACATTGCATCTCGATTTCTCACAAGCACATTCTCTTCGCATTCCCATGGATTGCCCTTCTCCTAGTTCCTTCTAAAAAAAAAAAAAAAAAAAAAAGGAATGGGATCCCTGGGTGGCTCAGTGGTTTAGCACCTGCCTTTGGCCCACGGTGTGATCCTAGAGTCCTGGGATCGAGTCCCACTTTGGGTTCCTTGCATGAAGCCTGCTTCTCCCTCTGCCTGTGTTTCTGCCTCTCTGTGTCTCCCATGAATAAATAAATAAAATCTTAAAAAAAATTTAAAAAGGAAGAAAAAAAGAAACAAACCAAACAACCCGCTCATCCATCTGACCCTACTGATTCCTCTCCATGTAGGCCACTCTCCATGTGGGCACCTGTTCTTTCTATGTGCAGCCACGGGTCCTTCCCAGCTGTGGCTCGCCCCGTCCCTATTTCCCCTGTATATTTGTCCTCTGTGATGACAGCCTGGGTGTTTTTTGAATGAATGAATGAAAAAAAAGTGAATGAATGGAAAAGTTCCCCCTTGAGTCAGTTTGTTCTCCTATTATCCCCAGAGATCATCCTTGTTGACAGGGACTACTCTTCTTCTTTTTTTTTTTTTTCCTTCTGGGAGGAAAAATAAGGCAGGCATCCACATTCATTAGGATGCTGAACCAAAAAGCGACCTGACCTTGATCTTTGTCATTTGGCCACCAGCAGTGAGGACAACCCGGTGCTCTAGGTATCTCCAGCTACTCCCATCCCCCAGCTAGTCTACTTGTCCACTCAGAACTGCTCAGCGGTGCCCGAGACTAATGAACTTCCAGACAGTGTCTTTGTCTGCATTGTTCCCTCCCCACTAAAATGTGCTCCCCACCCCCCCATGCCCTTCTCTGTGGATCTTCTGCTTCTACGTCCTACCCAGCCCGAATAATTGTGCGAAGAAGCTCCCCTTACTGCTATCTACTTCCCTCTCTGTATTCCTATGTCTGTGTACCTTTACCATACCCGTGTCTATGTCCCCAGCCATATGCTAGCTCCTGAGAGCAGGGGCTGTGGGATTCATTGTTGCACCCTCTGCTCCTACCCACGTCCCACCAAGGTGTGGGTGCTGTTGGGAAGCATGCTAATAATAACCGTGGCAAATGCATATATAGCCCTTGGCCTTGCATCACCTCACTTAATCCTCAACACAGCCCCGAGAGGTGACTACTGTGTTAATGCCCACTTGGCAGATGAATTGGTGAAGGTATATGACCAAGGGTGCACAGCTAATGAATGGTGGAGCCAGGATTGGAACTTAGGAAGTTTGGCTACACTACCGCCCCCTCCCCAGGAAATTTGAACCTCTGTAGAGAGAACCTGCTAGTCCACTAACAACGTATCAGTTCTACTCAGGGGTACAGCTCACCCCCTCATTCGAATCCCCCAGGGCAGAAAGAAAAACACAATGTACCTCCCTATTGGGATGGACAGTGTTCACTCTCACAGGGCAGAGGCAACTGGCAGCCAGCTAGAGCCAGGTACATGCCTGGTCAGTGTATACAACATACACCAGAGCCCCAGGACCAGAATGGGCAAGCTTTCCCTATAAAGAGCCACAGAGCTACTCATCTCTACCTTTGCAGTGCAAAAGCAAGGCTAGATCACGTGTAAACAAATGGTGGGACCATGTTCCAATAAAACTTTATCAACACTGAAACTTGCATTTCATGTAATCTTCATGTGTCACAAAACATTATTATTACTATTATTAATATCATTATTATTTAAGTAGACTCTATACCCAGCTTGGAGCCCAACATGGGGCTCGAATTCATGACCCTAAGATCAAGACCTGAGCTGAGATCAAGAGTCAGATGCTTAATCGACTGAGCCACCAAGTTGCCCCAACAAAAAAAAATTTTTTTCTTTTCTTTTTTTTAAGATGTTATTTATTTATTGAGGAAGGACAGAGAGAGAGAGAGGCAGAGACACAGGTAGAGGGAGAAGTAGGCTCCCTGGTGGAGCCCAATGTGGGACTTGATCCCAGGACCCGGGATCATGCCCTGAGCCGAAGGCAGATGTTCAACCACTGATCTACACTGGTAACTCCCCCCCCAAATATTCTTATTTTGATTCTTTCAAGCATTTAAAAATATAAAGATCATTCTTAGCTTGTGGGCCACAGGAAAGCAGGCAGCTGGTAGGGTTTGGTGGGCAGGCTGCAGTTTGCTCTTAGAGATGAGCCTACTTGGTTCAGGCCTGGTGCACCAGGTGGGACGGGATGGAGGGGACACAGCAGAAACCTGAGACCCCAGGGCCTGGGCACCATGTCCGGGCATCGTAGGGATTTGCTCAGCCCTGGCTGGAAGCAAAACGGATGACTCTAAAGTCTCCCAAAGAGACCTTTTAAAGGTCTTTAAGCATTCCTGCAACCTGCTTGCGCACTGAGTCCGAAGGATTGCCTCGCCCCAACCCTGCCTCGAGATGAGGGACTGGTAGGCATGTCACTTTCTAATCAAGCCTCTAAAAAGTTATATAAACCGAGATTTTGATCTGTTCTTCTGCTGCTGCTGCTCGAAAAGGTATCCATCTTAACTTTCCTCCACACCTCAGCCTTAGTCTCTACTTCGGGAGGCAGATTTTGTTTCCAGTCTAGACTAGACCAGACAAGGGGGCAGGCGGGATGCACCAGGCCAAGGAGAACCTTAGCATCCTGCTGGGCAGGAGCCGCCTCTAGGGCACCAGTGACCTTCTGACAGACAGAGCGCCCCCCCCCCCCCAAATGCTGGTTTCACGATTCGACTTTTCAGATTCTGTAACGTGACATTATTCTTCTGGAAGCAATCCAAGGGACCTGGTTAACATTTTTAAAAAGTGTTTTCCTAAGGAAAAGGGGGAGGCAGGCAGGAGAAGAGAGGGTAAAGATTACACACAGATTTAGTCTAACGGCTTAGAATCAAAAGGATCACTGGACAGATAGACATCAAGTGTAATAGGAAACACACTGATCCTGGGGAGATGACTTAATATGGACCGTACAGTCTCTTTGGAGCTTAAACAATTACCTACGACTTGGAATTATACTTTAAATTCCCACATCGGTGTGTGTTCTGGATCCATTTTTCAGGACGCGGCCAGCAATCTCGAGTTATCTAAACCAGGCTGAAAATTAGAAGCCATTAATAGCCTCTCATAAAATAGCTTCTCAGATTTTCATAAGCAGAATATGCTGAGGGCCACAGGGATTCAGAGCTAGGAAGGAGCAAACTGCTGCTAGTTATTTTTCTGAAGCTTAATCTAGGGATCTTTTTGAAGAGCTCCTTGCCTGGCGCTAAGATGAATGCCAAGACCAATACAGACCATGTTTTTACACTTAGAAGCAGTGACCAGATACATAGTTCACGTGGAGAAGCCTGTTGAGGTTCCTGGAGGTGAGCCTCTCAGCCACTTTTCATAGCCACTCAGCCCACTGGCTGGCTCTACCCTTGTCCCCAAACTTCCCAGGCATCCTAGTTTGAAAACAGAGGGCAATTTAACCCCACAAAACTCCCAGGTAGCACATCTTTTTTTTTTTTTAAGATTTTATTTATTTATTCATGAGAGACAGACAGACAGACACAGGCAGAGGGAGAAGCAGGTTCCCATGCAGGGAGCCCGATGTGGGACTTGATCCCAGGACTCTAGGATCACACCCTGGGCCAGAGGCCAACGCTCAACCACTGAGCCACCCAGGCGCCCCGGTAACACATCCCTTTTTCTTGTATTCCCTTCTAAACCGTCGAGATTGTACGTCCAAGGGGTCTCCCTTTTGTTTCTGTACCAAGGAAACAGAACAACAAAACCCTGAGAGTCTCTTCCGAGAGCCCCTCTGTTCTTGCAGGGTCAGAGCCTCTGCTCGGGGGCCAGTGACTATTGCACATGGAGCAGCACCAGCCAGGGGCCCAACTCTTGGCCCAGCCGGTGGGGGTCAGTCCATCACGGACTCGCCAGGAGAGAGACACAGGAGACAGAGTAGAGAAGCCTCATCTCTCAGTTCAACTGAGAAGGATAAACCAACAAGCTGGCACTAATTAAGAGCTAATGGCCTGACAATGGAGCGTTGCCAAAGGATAACGACCCTTGGGCTACGGCATAAATATCAAGACATTTGGGGCTGAGCCAAGACATATATTTTCAGAGTACATTAGACACCACCGTAGCCTTTCTCGCCCTTGCTCTGCGAGAAAAGAGGATTTAAGGTAGGTGGGGAAGGAGCCGGTTGTACTTGGGCTGCCCTCTGGTCAGCTGGTCGGAAAGCCTCACGGTGACTTTGGGGAAGGAAATTGCTTTTCAGATCTCTAACTTTTGCACACACCAGAATTACCTGAGGAGCTCATTAAAATTCATATCCTACCCCCGACCCCAGCCCTGCCCCAGTGGGTTTGATTTTCAGTAGCTCTGGGGCAAAGCCCAGGAGTCTGCATTTGTAATCAGTCCCCCCATGTGGTTCTTATGCTGGTGGTCTTCAGACTTTGAAAAATGCTACTGTAGAAGCTGTGGTTACTTACTTGCCCATTAGATCCCAAAGGAAAAAAAGTTTTTTTACAGAACGAAGAAGAACATGAGATCAAGCAAGATTCTCTGCTTCCTGTGAAAACATCCACCCTTTCCTATCAGAACTTGGCATGAGGCTGTTTCAAGCAAGGTGGCATCTCCAGCTGGTTCCTCTTGTGATCTTTCATTCAGACCAACCTGTGGTTAGGGGAGCACGATTCTAGGGACTGCGGATCGAAGCAGGGTTCTAGGGTCTAGAGGAAAAGAGCAAGCAGCCCATCTGTATGGCGTGTAGCATGCCTGCAAATGCTTTCATATACCATAATTCATATGACCACGTTGTAACCTTTCAGGATAGTTAAATAAATACATCTGTTTAAAAGCTGAGGAATGCTAGGCCTGGAGTTGCATCTTGCCTCCTCTGGTCACCATGACAGGAGGAAGGAAGGTGGAAAATAGTGTCTTACAACTGCAGGGAGCAGGGTAGGCAAACCAAACCAGTACCTTTGACCTGACCTTCCTAGATCAAACGTATCATTGGCTGGGTGAACTGAGGTTGGTTGTTGGGATCGGCACATACTTGTAAAAGGGTTGATGGATCAGATTATAAAAATAGACGGAAAGTTCGTACGATAAATGCAGCTGAGTCTGAGAACAGGAGAGAAACAACCTACCATATCATCTGGGAAAATGAAACTCCTTGGCAAGACTTCACAACAGCCGGATTCAAAATTTCATAATGAAATTATGTCTCTGATCAAAGCCTGAATGAGCTCATGGGCTGATTTTTGCCATTCGTGTTTATTCTGGTTCGAACCAAATTGAGGCATCAGAAACACATTATCCTAGTCTTTTCTTCAGGAATAGGCTGTTGTATCTGCGTTTGGGGGGCCAAAGGGACAGTGTGAGGAAGAAGGGGACATCTTTGGACCCTCACTGGGCATGAAGTTGTTTCTGACTGGCTCTCAGAGACTCCCTTGGGACACCGTGTCTGGGTCAGGGCCTTTGTGGCAAAGTTGTGCTTAATATCATGACACTCATCCTTGGGGTGATAAAAGTGAATCTCCAGGAAGAGGTCTTTCCCGCTTTTGTCCATGACACGACCTGCTTTTGCTCCAGAAAGCATGTTTTTTGGTTTGTTTCAGACTCAGAGAAATAGACTCAATCATCACCCCCTACCCCCAACAGTATTCACTTTATACCAAGTTGTTTGTTTTTAGGGAATAAGCCACACCACAGATGGGAATCCACCTTCCTCCTGCCTAACCACCTATTCTCTGGCCTATCCTCAAGGCACAGTGATGGATGGGCACTTCCTGACAACTTGAAGTGCCAAAAAGAGAGGGAGGGCCTCTTGGTTGAAACACAGGCGTCTAGAGACTTTCTGTATCTTGGCTGAAGAAATAGCAACATCTAGGCTTTACCTCATTCACCCTCAGGGCAAGAAGTATTCCCATCTGCTCCTGAATAATGTTTGTGTCCTCCTGAAATTCATCCACTGAAGCTCTAATTCCCAACTTAATGGTGTTTGGCCCGTGGGAGGTAAGTAGGTTTAGTTGTGGGCGTGAGGGTGGACCCCCTGTGGTAGGATTAGTGCCCTTATAAGAAGAGGGAGAGACCAGATTCTCCTTCCTTCTCCAACCTGTGAGGACACAGTGAGAAGACAGCTGTCTGCAAGCTCGAGAGAGAGCTCTAGAAACGCAACTATCGGGCACCCTGCCTTTGGACTTCCCAGCCTCCAGAACTGTGACAAATAAATGTGTGTTGTGGGCAGCCCCGGTGGCTTAGCAGTTTAGTGCTGCCTTCAGCCCAGGACATAATCCTGGAGACCCAGGATCGAGTCCCATGTCAGGCTCCCTGCGTGGAGGCTGCTTCTCCCTCTGCCTGTCTCTCTCTCTCTCTCTAATAAATAAATAAAAAATTTAAAAAATTTTTAAAAATGTGTGTTGTTTAAAGCACTTGGTCCATGGTGTTTTGTTACAACAGACTGAGCTAAAAACTCCATCTATCCATTCCTTCATTCAGTGAATATTTATTGAGTCCTTACTGTGTGTGTCAAGTGCTATTCTAAGATGTGGAGTTACAGTAGTGAACAAACTTACAAGGCCCCTACTTTCAAGAAACGTATATTCTAGCTTTGGAGATGCTCAATAGACCTGTACATAACATAATTGCAGCTAGTGATAAATGCCATGAAGGAAATAAAACAGAATAACTGCAGAAGGGCAGTAGATGACTGATTTGGAAAGATCAGACAGGAAAGTCTTCTCCCAGTAGAAAATATTGCCAGATAAAAATCCCAGATGCCCAGTTAAATTTGCATTTCAGATAAACTATTAGGTTTTTTTTTTTAAGTGAAAGGACCACCCAAATATTGCATGGAACATACTTGCACTAAAAATTATCGTTTACCTGAAATGCAGTGCTCGCTTCGGCAGCACGTATATATGTTTATCTGAAATGCAAATTTAACCAGGTCTCATGTATTTTTATTTACGAAATCTTGCGACCCTACCAGTAGGTGACATCCGAGCTGAGAAGGGAAAGAGCAGAAGGAACCAGCTACGCAAGTGTTCAAGGAAGAGAGACTCAGGTGGAGGGATCTAGTGTAAATGTCAGAATCCGGGGAGGGAGGGAGGTGCAAATGAGGTGAAATAGGCAGGGGCCAGACCCTGCAGAATTCTGTAGGGATGGTAAGGGGTTGTGAGTTTCTTTCAATCTCTCTTTAAGAGGGAGGATGATGATGTGCTGTTGGAGGAGTTTTTTTTGGTGGTTTTTTTTTTTCGCTGTTGGAGTTTTAAGAAAAGTGAGAAGCCCCGACTGCTACTTTGCTGTATGGTCCTCGCCTTGTGTAAGAGTTAGAGGACAACCTCAGAAGACAGTGGAGCACAAGCTCGTGCGGCCGGCCGGCCTGGGCCTGGGCCCCCGGGAGCTCGCGCGGGGCCTGGTACCCAGGCGTCAGCTTGGCGGTTGCTAGGCAGCGAAGGGGGCGGGGTCTCCGCGGGACGGCCGCTAAAGGGGGCGGGGCTCCGCCGGGGCGGGGCCAAGGGCGCGGCGGCGCGCGCCGCGCGTTCGCAGGAAGTCGCGCGGGACGCGAGCGGAAGTGACGTCGCCCGCGCCCACGTGGTCCGGCGTGGTTGTGGAAGGGGGCGCTTCGGCGGGTCCTGCGGCGCTGCGGGCTTAGTTGACCGGTCAGGGCTCCCTCGGCCTAGCGCCCCGGTTCCCGTCGGGTCGGCAAGATGGTGAAGCCCAGGTACAAAGGACGGAGCACCATCAACCCCTCCAAGGCCAGCACCAACCCTGGTACGGGCGGCGGGGGCTCCGGAGGGGGGCTCGGAGGAGGCCGAGAGGGAGGAGGGGCGCCGGGGCCGGGGGATGCTGGGGCCGAGCCGGGACGAGGTGGTGCTTTCCTTTCGGGGGCCCTGACCTCTTGCACGGCTCTCAGGGCAGGGGGGGCGGGGGCAGTGAACGCTCAGGCCTGGCAGCCCTGGGGCATCTCCAGTTGCCCGAGGTCCTGTGTGGGGCATCAGCCTGTCCCCAGTGTATTTCAGCCCCGGAGGACTGCAGCTTTCCAGCCCAGGGAATTGCTAGAAGCAAATTAGATAAAGCCCCATTACAGGGTGGTTGGTGTAGGGCAGACCCGGCTGGCGCACCTGCCTGCCCCTCTGGCTGCCTTTGACCCTTTAAATGAGAAAGGGGGGTGGGGGATTCTACATTTGGCCTTTGGAGGCAAATCCCGCCTGTAAAGGGCACAGAAAACCCTACAGATGGATACCTGGTGATCATTCCAGTAAAGATTTATTTTTTTTATTTTTTTACTTATTTTTTATTTTTTTAAGGTTTTATTTATTTATTTATTCACGAGAGAGACACAGAGAGAGGCAGAGACACAGGCAGAGGGAGAAGCAGGCTCCATGCAGGGAGCCCGACGTGGGACTCCATCCTGGGACCTCAGGATCGCACCCTGAGCCAAAGCAGATGCTCAACCGCTGAGCCACCCAGGCGTCCCAAAGACTTTTTTTTTTTTTTAAGATTTTTATTTACTTATTCATGAGACACAGAGAGAGAGGCAGACACAGAGGCAGAGGGAGAAGCAGGCTCTGTGCAGGGAGCCCGATGGGGGAACTCGATCTCGGGACCCCGGGGTCACGCCCTGGGTTGAAGGTGGATGCTCACTGAGCCACCCAGACATCCCTAAATAAGGGTGTTTTTAGAGATGTTTAGTTCTACTGAGTTCCCACGTGCAGGATGAACAAGGTGGTTTGGGGGGTGGGGGGTAGGGGGGATCCCTTCTATTGGGTTTAGTTAATAAAACTTTGTTTTTAAAAAAAGTTTTTTGAGAACTTTAGTTCACGTCGAATGTTTTTCCTGGATTGCTGATAAATTATCTGATATGCGTAGACTGGAATCTTAGACTGTTAGACCCCGAAAAGGCCTTTTAGAGGTTATGATGTTACAGGGGGAAGAGATGGAGCCAAAATTGGGGAAGTCGCTAATCACCGTTGGTTGGTTGGTTGGTTGGTTGGCGCAGCTCGTGAGCAGCAGAGCGGCCAGTGCTGGGATGTCAGCCTGATTTCTACTCTATCACTTCAGGAGTAGACAGGTGACTTGACGTCATCCCCCAAAAGGAAAGCTGGGCTAGTGTTAGCAATGCTGATTTGTCCTTGTCTTTCTCTCTGAGCCGTAAAGCAAAAACTTCCACTTTCTTTGCTGTTTATCGAACTAAAACAGTAAGAAATGAAGAAACTGGTACGTAAGGAACACTTGAGTATCAAACTTGTAGTCTCCACGATGCCTTGCCTGTAGCAGGCACTCAATCTGTTCCAACTGAGACAGGTAAGAGCCCAGATGGTAATGTAATGCTTTTGTTCAAATTCTGGCTCTGCCACTTAGTAGCTGTGCGATTTGGGCAAGGTGATCTGGCCACCTGTACCTCAGTTTCTTAGCCTGCAGAATGAGGATAGTGTATCTCGTTATAGGATTATCATATGGCTTACACGAGGTGATGCCTGTAATGCGGATCGCACAGTGCCACAGTTAATGCTCAAAATTATTAACTCTTATCAAACGACAGTCATACTGAGGATCAAAGATCAGGTCAGCTTTGTCCTACCACGTAGCTTCCAGTGATAATAATTCCGTTGGAATGATAGAGGGAAAGAGAAAGAGATTTTGCAGCCAGGCCGCAGCTTGCCTACTTTGAGTGAACTAGTTGATGTGTTTGAGGCTCTGACTGTACTTAAGCTTGGTTATCAAATAGTTTGCGGTCGGCTTCTGTCTTTCCTAGATCGAGTGCAGGGAGCAGGGGGCCAAAACATGAGGGACCGGGCCACCATCCGGCGCCTGAATATGTACAGGCAAAAGGAGCGCAGGTGAGCATTACACATTGTCCTCCTCCCCTTTCCTTCATGCCCCGGACTTGTAGCTGAGACCTCGTAACCTTTGATATTCCCACTGCCACTTTCCCCAACTAGGAGTAGTATGTTTTCAAATATCATCTTATATGGGTGGTGTTATGATAAATGGCGGAGTTTTGGTTCAAGACGTGGGCAGCGGGTGGTGAAACAGTGATTGTGTCACAAGACTGTATGACCAGTGGAGGTTTTATTCCTCACAGCTTCAGCCTCCATGGATAGCACATTAAATCTCAAGTTAAATATCCTTCAGATAGAAATCTGGTTTTTCTTTAACAAATTATATAGGACTGTGGTTATGAAAGCAGCCAGAAAACTTGTTTTTTAATGCGGAACTTTAGATCACAACATTGTGGCACTTGGAAACTCATCACGACTGTGAGTTCTGCTGAGGCAGCCTCTACCATGGGGACTTGCTGAGCGTGGCATTTTGCTAGCTGGTCTTAATTTGTTTGGTAATTAGATTCTTCATCCGTTCTGAAAGATGTGTCTAAAACACAAACGTCAATGAACTTAATCTGCCTTAGTCACCTACTCTGCTGTTTGTTTGAGAATTTTGAGTTCCAGCATAAATCACCCTCTACTTAAAATTCATTTAAACCAGTCTTCAAATAATTACCAAAAAAAACTCAAGTATGTGGTTTTTTTTTTTAAGCAAATAAACAGTAAACAGATTTTTAAACATCAGCATTATTTGTTATTCATCCAGCAGAAATCATTACGTGCTCTGTTGCAAGAGGTTAAATGACTTTTGGACAATCTGTTTCAAATGTAGATGTACTTTTGTTTACTGAAGTCTGTATTTCATGATCATTTAAAACCAAAAAAAGAAAAAAGTTCCTTTTGATGGAACGGGTATTCTGGAAACCAAGCTTTGCTCTTGCCTCTCTTCTGTCATCAACCAGAATCTGTTATTTCCTCAATTTAGGAACAGTCGTGGTAAAGTGATTAAGCCTCTGCAGTATCAGTCCACGGTGGCTTCTGGCACGGTGGCGAGAGTGGAGCCAAATATTAAGTGGTTTGGTGAGTATCATCCTCTGTCACTTTGGTGTGCTGTGTGGAAAAGGGGAGGCTTAAAAGGTATATAAAAGGCAGAAGTTTTTGGGTAAATAGAACTGTCAAGGATTATATGAGAAAGGGCTCAGAAGTACCTGTAGTGGGAAAAGTGCTAAGAAAAGTAGTAGTGGTGGTGGATTCCATAGATAAGTTGTTTTTGTAAAGAGCTCATTATTTTTAGTTGTACATAAACCCTTTTAAACAGATAAAGCCATCCTTATTGACCAGCATTCACAGACCTGAGAACTCTCTCTTAATTTCTGGTGGCCTGGAGAGATGGCTATTTGAAAGGTGCCTTGCAGATGTGTTTCTGCCTTTAACTCGAAGTGTAAGTGCATTTACTGGCAGTTGCTTTGAAATCTTTCTTTCTTTTTTTTTTTTTTTTCTTTAAGATTTATTTATTCACGAAAGACAGAGAGAGAGAGGCAGAGACATAGGCAGAGGGAGAAGCAGGCTCCCTGCGGGGAGCCTGATGTGGAACTCGATCCCGGAAATCCAGGATCATGCACCACTGAGCCACCCAGGCATCCCTGAAACGTTTCTTAATGGGGATTTGCGCTTAGTTGCAGCAGAAGGATCTCTCATGGGTCGTTCCCGGGAGTGAATTGATGGGATCAGGGCTTCTTTCTTGGAAACTCCTATCTTTGTTTCAGTCTCAGGGCTTTCTTTCAGCTTTCCCCTTAGTCCCTGCTAGGTGCATGGGCCGATCAGATGGTCAGACCCCACTGTTTGCCTGGTACTTGACCTCTGTGCTTGGCGGCAGATGGCAGCTCCGTTCACTGTCTTATATTTTTCACAGGATACCCTCTAGGAAGCTGCAACTTGGGAAAGTGTCAAAGAAAACTTTTTAGAGGGGTGTCTAGCTTGGTGGCTGTATACTGTGACTCTAGGTCCAGACCATCTGGGTGTGAATCCTAGTCCGGCCATTTCTGTGGCCGTGGGCAAGGTATCACGACTCTCTGTTCGTTCATTTCCTGTCTCTAAAATGAGTATAAAAACAGTCTGTATCTTGTAGGACTGCTCTGAGGATTACGTGGGTGGCCACATGTGCGGTGCCTAGAGTCCTGGGCAGCAGTTGGTGAGCACAGTGTAAACGCTGCCGGTGTCCTCAGCACCGGCTTCATAACCCTAACCATCTTGGGATCTGCGTTTCTGCTGCAACACGCTGTCCCATTGAATGTGTGTTTCAGGCTCCCTCACCTACAAGGTGTTCTCCAGGTAGTGTTATATAGTTTTATTTTGCTCCCTTGCGTGGATTTACTGGCTCATTTCATAGTCCTTTCAAACCCTCATAAACGTAAAAAACGGTAGCTGTGACCCAGTTCTGTGCTTCAGGATTCCTTATGTGTATCGATAGGTCTGCTGTGATTGGCTCCAAATTTCTTTGCCAGATGGAGCAGGAAGTGTAGGACATTTGTCAAATCTCAGTTCCATTCACTGATGTTGATTTTTCAGTTTCATCCAGTCAGGAAATTGGGCTTGGAAAACTCTTGAAACCTTTTGTGTGTCTGGGTTGGTGGATTAGTTCACAGTGTATGAGTGCAGGAGAGGCAGTTTTTTTGTTTTTGTCCGCACCCCCCCCCCCCTTTTAAGTTTGAAAATGGTTCCATGGGATGGATGTATCGGGTGTTTGGGTAAGCCAGAGTAATTCAAAATCTTGCTTTTCCCTGTGTCGATGGGAAGAAGGATGTAGAAGCAAAAAGGAGTTATTTATTATTAAATGGCAGCATTCTTCTGTAAACCAGGAAACACACGCGTGATTAAACAGTCATCATTACAAAAATTTCAAGAGGAAATGGGCGCAGTTATGAAGGATCCATACAAAGTTGTCATGAAGCAAAGCAAGTTACCCATGTCACTTCTCCACGATCGGATCCAGCCTCACGTAAGTTGGAGGATGTCCCTGGCAATGGAATTTCTTAGGCACAGTTCTCACCGACCCCTCTCCACCGTATTCGTTTCTTGTTTTTCTGTAGAGAAGAGTGGCTTTAATGCAGTACCAGTGAGGTTTTCCCTTTGTCAGGGCTCTCACCTTAGTAGGAACCACATTGTGTCAGGAAAGCACAGTATATAGTGGATCAGAGCACAGGCTTGGGAATCAGGCCTGACTTCATCTTTGCTGTGTCCTGGTTAGGTTTCTCCGTGAGCTTTCACTTCCATGGCTGTCAAGTCCAGAAAACTTGCCTCCTTGGGTGATTGGATGCAGATGAAGCATTTGGCACATAACACCTAGGGCGCTGCCTAAATAAGAGCTCAGTGGATCATAGCTATACTAATACCAGTTGTACGTTTTTTTGGTAGGCAAACTAGCTTAAGTGGTAACTGCATCAAACTTTGGGGGAAACGTAGAGTCAGGATTGGGTTAGCAGAAGGAAGCCGTGGGTGCTGTGTACTTTCAGCTTCTGTGAGACCCTTGGAATTCCTTCCAGGGAACGAAAGTGTTCTGGTCACATTGGCTCTAAATCACTGGACTTGAAGGGTAGCAAGGACTGAATCCAGCTTGAAGTGGAATGAGTTTCACACAGAACCAAAGAAATGGCCTAATGTTTGCACGTTTTTCCTTGCATTGAATAATAATTCCCAGAAACGTAGCCAGTACATAAGCCTCAGTTCCAATGTAAGGAGGGGAAGGAAGCATTGACATGCATACATGGATTAAACAGTTCAAAGAAAATTGTTTACTCGCAGAACAAAATAAAAACCAAGGCCTGGTTATTGCCTCAGGTTTTGTCAATTATGCTTTGTTTTATGATGGACTAGAAGAATGGCGCCTATTAGTGGAATGACTGTTTTCTTTCAGGGAAACACATGAGTGTAATTCATGAGCCACAGACAAGTTGCTCATTTCCCTTGTTCTCTTTGTCTGTTCTCCCTAAAGCCATCTTTTAACAAACTATTGAATCCTGTTTATGAGAACAGAGAGGTTTCATTATGGATTTATTGCTTTGTTGCCCATTCCAGTCGTTCAGTGCTTCTAAAATTCAGGCTTACACGGCTGACCTGTAGAGCCAAGGGTCTGTAGCTCCAGCAGTCAGCTAGTATTGCAGGCGGGTGCTCAAGAGTAAGGGATGAGTTTTCTCCCTTGGCCTTGAAAAACCCCGATTTTATTTTATCTACTGCTGGTTGTAAAACTTAATTCTGAGATGGCTGCACCGTGGGGAGTCAGATCAGATATGCTTTAACTCTTAGCGACATGCACATTATAGTGGCTGTAATTCTGTAGCAATACAGCAAAAATACTGTAACTTGTTTGATCTGTGTACTTTATTGCATACTGCCTATAACTGCCTGGTACTTGTTAATGTATAGGTTTTCACGCACACATCCCGGTGTACTGTACTTTATAGGTTATTCATGAGATTTCCAAGGATTAACTTTGATCACAATTTTCCCAGTGACATTAGCACCAAGTTCCCGTGTAAAATTTGACCCTTCTGTTTGGGGATGTTGCCTTGTTGGAGGGTAGCAGGTAAAACTGAACTAAGAGATGAGTTAGAGGATCTGAAAAGGTGACCATAGCTTGAGGATCTTTGGGAATTGGAGGGGGGCTATCAAGGTCAGAAGCCACGGGGGTTGCTCTAGCATCCATGTTTAATGGCTGGTGCCTACAGAGGAGCTTTGTACTGAGGGGCAGAGGGCTTTTTTTTTTTTTTTTTTGAGGGTATGTTCTGCCGGCTGTTCACAGTCTGTTACGTGATAGATCCTAACTCAAACTTTGACTTTTATCCTGCTTCAAAAATTCCTATGCCCGTAACTCCTTTACAGGCACAGCAAGTTCTAGTTAGTATCAGGTTCCTTTTATCACATCTAAAGTATTATTTTGGACTTTTGCTAGATGTTTTTCATCTGAAGACTTTCCATGTGCATTTAATAAAAACGTTACCTAAATTAGGGAAAATGTTATCTGAAACTAAAATGCATCTTACAAAACAAGCAATTCCTTTTAGCCATGAAAGAAATTAACTTCCAAGAAAAAGTTGGCATTTACAGTTGGTTTTAAAAAAACACACAAATTTGAGTATGATTGTCCTTGACAAAATCTGTGAGTTTGGAGAATTTTATGCACTTGTTTGGAAGCTCAAAAAAAAAGGTCAGGAAAGATAAGTTAATGTTCATCATTGTAGCCTTAATTACATTTGACTGAAGTTTATGATAAATGAGATAAAGCAGAGTTTTTGGCAAGTCTCACACAACTATTCATACTTGCTGTGACTATTTGTATTACTTTTATATTTCTCCAAGGAGGCTTACAGAACTTCACAATTAGAGAACAGGGGCTTTTGCCCTTTTAGGTATGTGGATGCAGTAGCTTTTGGTATGGGTTGAGCCTTGGAAAAATGAAAGAAGAAAACCTTTCCCGGGTCGGGTTTTAACTTTTGCTCTTGCTTGGTACCTTCCTTAGCTTCATGCAGGATTCTCTTTTCTTTTTAGAACTCAAAGGTGCACATTCTTGATACTGAAAGCTTTGAAAATACATTTGGCCCAAAGTCACAGAGGAAGCGACCAAACTTACTTGCGAGCGATATGCAGTCTCTTCTAGAAAATGCAGAAATGTCCACTGAGAGCTATGATGAGGGCAAGGATCGTGACCTGGTCACTGAAGACACTGGTGTGAGGTACAGTTTGAATGTTCTTACTGCTCTCATTTGCTCTTCTTCAACAAAACATTGTCTTTACCTTTATTTTACCTACATGGAGCTCAGTGCTTTAACTCCTTTTTTTTTTTTTTTTTAAGATTTTATTTATTTATTTGAGAGAGAGAGAGCACAAGCAGGGGAAGTGGCGGAGGGAGAGGGAGAAGCAGATTCCCCCCCGAACCAGGAGCCTGATGTAGGGCTCGATCCCAGGACCCTGGGGTCATGACCTGAGCTGAAGGTGGTTGCTCAACCCACTGAGCCACCGGGGCGCCCCAGTGCTTTAACTTGTAGATGGGGAGTGCTCTTTTTCCCTTTAACTAGAAAAAGTCATGAAGCTGGGGCCGGACTGAAAATAATTTGAGGTGGCTTGTTTTCTCTAGGTCTCTTTTCATCCCCAAAATAAAAATAAATAAATATTCTTTTCCTTTGTTGTAATAGCAGTAGAGTCTAGGATAGACAATTTAGAATATGTAGTTAAATTAGAACTGCAACACAAAGAAACTAAGAATCCTAATCCCACTGACCATGTCATTAAATTGTTAAAATTGTCAATGTCAGGGCTGCCTTAAACAGAGACTCTGGACCACTGGGGGTTCACAGATGGCCTTTGAGTTTCCTGGGATCCTCTGAAGATAATGTGGAAAGTGTATGTACGTGCATAAAGGTGGTGGTGGTTGTTGGTCTTATATTTGTTTTGGGGAGGGGAAAAGGGTTGATAGCTTTGTCATATTCTCACAAGGGTTTGTACCCAAAAGGTGGTCAAGAATCAGTCACTGTTGTATATATGAGTCTAGATCTTTTTTTACGCTCCGTGTTTGTTTATAAATATAATACCTATGACTGTATTTTAACTTGCCTTTTAATATATTTTTCTAAATGAATATGAATAGATTTCCATGTCAGTACTTAATTGACAATCCCACTGTGGAACATTTATGCTGTTTGTAGTTTTGTCCTGTAGTAAATAAGGCTTGGGTAAAACATCAATGTGACTGAATCCTCTTAACTATTCCCCACGGATGCTTTCTTATGGGGGAAATTACTGTGTCAGAGCACGCGTGTTTGTAGGCAGCTGCCGAGTGCCCTCGGAGGGAGCTGCCCAGTGTTGCCCCTCCCCCTTCGTGAGTGTGCCAGTGCCTTAGCATTGAGGTGCTATTGCTGGCCTGCAGCAAGCAGGGCCGCCCCGGTGCTGTCCATGGCCCGTTTCCAGCTGTGCACCTCCTCGAGATAACATCAGGCCATTTGAGGCCCAGCAAGAGAGGTGGCAAGTTAATTTCTTCCTAGAAGTATTTGGATTTTGTGTGCTTCTGCTGTTGTGAATTTTTTCCTCCTCCAAAAGGTGCAGTAGATAATGGAGGAGAAGACAAGATATTTTTATTTCTGAGACACTAGGTAAATGTCGGTGAGGCTAGTAGATAAACAGATTCTCAGCCTTATCAGAAATCTGTTGCTTCCTTTGGGAGTATAGGTTATGACTCAGGTCCTGCTGATTCATTTTCATGATCTTCTGTGACATGTTGGATACCTATAGTCACACTTTTTTTTTTTTTAAGGTTTATTTGAGATAGAGTGCGCACGTGTGGGGTAGGGGGCAGAGGGAGAGAGAAACTCAGCAGGTTCCTATCCTGGACTTGGGGACTTGACCTCATAACCCTGAAATCATGATCTGAACTGAAACCAAGAGTTGGATGCTTAGTCGACTGTGCCACTCAGGGGCCCCTACCTATAGTCACTTTTAAAAATATTTTGGGCCCCTGGGTGACTCCATCAGTTAAGCATCTACCTTCAGCTCAGGTCATGACCCCATGGTCCTGGGATTGAGTCTTCATTGGGCTCCCTGCTCAGCGGGAATCCCGCTTCTCCCTCTTTCTCTGCCCCTCCCCACTGCTTGTGGTCTCCCTCTCTCAAATAAATAAATAAAATCTTCTTTACAAAATAAAAATATTTATTTTTGGAGATGCCTGACTGGCTTGGTCGGTAGAGTATGTGACCCTTGATTTGGGGGATTATAAGTTTGAGCCCCACATTGGGTATAGAGATTGATTAAAAACAAAATCTTGGGATCCCTGATTTTGTTTGTGGCTCAGTGGTTTAACGCCTGCCTTTGACCCAGGGTGTGATCCTGGAGACCCGGGATGGAGTCCCATGTCAGACTCCCTGGATGGAATCTGCTTCTCCCTCTGCCTGTGTCTCTGCCTCTCTCTCTTTCTCTGTGTCTCTCATGAATAAATATATAAAATCTTGAAAAAAACAAAACAAAATCTTAAAATAGGACTTTGAAAAATAAAATATTGTTATCTTTGAAATTTTCAAGTTTTTTTATGTTTTTAATGTATGATCTACGGCTTAAGTATTTTTAATTTAACATTTTATCAGGGATCCCTGGATGGCGCAGCGGTTTGGCGCCTGCCTTTGGCCCAGGGCGCGATCCTGGAGACCCGGGATCGAATCCCACATCGGGCTCCTGGTGCATGGAGCCTGCTTCTCCCTCTGCCTGTGTCTCTGCCTCTCTCTCTCTCTGTGACTATCATAAATAAATAAATAAATACCTTAAAAAAATTTTAACATTTTATCAATTTATTCATCATGATTACTCTTTAATCCCCATCACCAATTTCACCCATCCCCCCCGCCTCCCCTCTGATAACCATTAGTTTGTTCTTTAAAGGTAAGAGTCTATTTCTAAGGTTTATTTCTCACTCTTTTTTCTTTGCTTGTTTGGTTTCGTAAATTCCATATGTGAGTGAAATTCTATGGCATTTGTCTTTCTCTGACTGACTGACTTCACGAAGCATTATGCTCTCTAGCTCCATTCACGTTGTCGCATATGGCAAGATTTCACTCTTTTTGCTGGCTGAGTAATATCCTATTGTGTCTACATACCACAACTTCTTCATTCATCAATTGATGGCCACTTGGGCTGCCTTCATAATTTGGGTATTATACATAATCCTGCTACAAACATAGGATTGCATATATATCTTTTCAAAATTAGTGTTCTTGTATTCCTTGGGGAGATATCCAGGAGTGCAATTACTGGATCATGTGTTAGTTCTACTTTTAACTTTCTGAGGAAGCTCCATTCTGGTTTCCACAGTGACTGCTCTGGTTTGCATTCCCACCAGCAGCCCACGAGTGTTCTTTCTCCACGTCGTTGCGAACACCTGTTGTTTCTGGAGTTTTTTCTTTTAATCCAATTTTTTTACTGTGGTATTTATCCTTTCAGTCATTTTTAAGCCTGCAATTCAGTGACACTAAGTACATCCACGTGGTTATGCAGCCATCACCGTTCCATGTCCATTTCCAGAACTCTTTCATACCATCTCAAACTGAAAGTCTTTAGTGGATAGTAACTTCCCCCTGCTTGGTGGCCACCATTCTATGTTCTGTCTCTGAGGAGTTTGACTCCTCTTATGAGAGGTACTTGATATTAAGTGCAGTCCTAAGTCTCTTTCCTTTCGTGTCTGGCTTATTTCATGACCAGAATGTCGCTGGGGTCATCCATGTTGTGGCCTGCATCAGTACTTTATTCTTTTTCATTGATGACTAATATTCCCTTGTGTATACAGCACAATTTTCATCCATCCATCCCATGGACATTTGGATATAGTCACTTTTTAAATGATGAAATGTGCTTTTGTCCTGTCTCCAAGTAGCTTTAATGCTCTTTTCCTGTGACATATGGTCAACTTCTCCTTAAACATCCTCTTTATAGGGTTCAGTTGCTCACTTTGTTTTCTTATTTAGAAATGAAGCTCAAGAAGAGATATATAAAAAGGGACAGTCCAAAAGAATATGGGGAGAACTCTATAAGGTAAGACTTTCAGTTCTTTCTTGTTGAGTGCTGTTTTTTTTTTTTTTTTTTTTAATCTTTTATTTATTCATGAGAGACAGAGACATAGACAGAGGGAGAAGCAGGCTCCTCACAGGGAGCCCAATGTGGGACTTGATCCCAGGACCCTGGGATCATGACCTGAGCCACTGAGCCACCCAGGCGTCCCTTGTTGAGTGCTTCTTTTGGCTTTCTTTCTTTCTTTTTCTTTCTTTCTTTCTTTCTTTCTTTCTTTCTTTCTTTCTTTCTTTCTTTCATTTATTTATTTATTTATTTATTTATTATTTTTTTATTTTTTGGTTTTCACGATCTTATATGAGAAAACTGATCTTGATATATGGAAGCTCTGTCAAGCAAGCACACATTCCACTGCCCATTGCATCCTCACTGCCCCTCTTCACCAAAACCAGGATAGATGTGGCTAGGCATGTAACTATTTTGGATAACTACCTTTTTTTTTTTAAATAACACTGACAGCTATGTTACATAGACCTTAGATTTATCATAAGTCATTAGAGCTGCACCTCTCCTTATGGATGAGAACCTGCATCTAGAAAGTTGAATACCTCAGCCAGCTCACCCAGCTGGTTCATGGAGGAGCCTTCATGTGTCCTGAGTCCTGGCCCAGTCCTCTTCAACTGGCTGAGTTTTATGTCCACGTACTAGAGAGAATTTTCGGTGACAGAGGTTTTCAAGGACAGTCCCATAATCCAGCAGTAACATAACAGGAAAGTAGTACCCTGAAGGCAAACTAAATTGTGTAGCTTTTGATAAAATACATAAAACCTGTGATAATAGAAACTTTTAGAAGTCTAAGAAGTAAATGAGTTCATTGAATAATGAACAGTAGTCACGAAGTACGGTGGGTTTCACCTAACAAAGTTTTCCAATTTGAAATTCAGCAAGTTTCTTCTACTCACAGGACAGGAGAAGTTTTGAATTCCAATGACTGGGCATTGAGATTGGCCACAACCTACTTGTGTTTTGAAGTTCTCATTATTATTTTATTTCCCCCAGGTTCCTTTAAATGTCCTTGGCCTCCCACTTCTCATTTATACTAAAGCAAATCATTTTCACTTCTTTGAATCGCAGGTGATAGACTCCTCAGATGTGGTAGTTCAAGTTCTTGATGCTAGAGATCCGATGGGTACCCGTTCCCCTCACATTGAGACTTACTTGAAGAAGGAGAAACCTTGGAAGCACCTTATTTTTGTTCTTAACAAATGTGACCTTGTTCCAACTTGGGCAACAGTAAGTACAGCTGCTTACCCAGAATAGACAGCCAGGCTGCTCAGCTCATTGGAGGCCAAGTTACCTGTAAATAAGTCCATTTCATGGTTTTTAGAATCTGAGACCTTAAAGCACTGGACTCCTTGACATGGTAGTCCTGGAAGCATTCTCGCTGAAAACAGAACTAAAATGTGCTTCACCCACAGGGGGCAGTCACCTTCTATCCTCTGATGGCTGGTGAAGGGACTAGCTGCAGTACCCCACAGGATAAAGGGTGGTGTCCCTTCCCCTGGGGGTAGAAGCTGCCACAGCCATCTGTTACATTAATTGCATTTAGTTGCCACGAAGGCATTTTTGTAATTGTTCCATGTTTGTCAGACAAAAGATAAAGCGTTAGCCGTCATTCTTTAAAACAAATTTTTTAAGAATGACAGCTAACATTTTCCTTAGACAGCTGTATATTTGAGACAGTCTGTAACTCAGGCTCTGAGTCTTCCTGGATTATGAATAAACAAGTATCTTCTCTTCCCCTTTTAGAAACGTTGGGTGGCTGTCCTCTCCCAGGATTATCCAACACTTGCCTTCCATGCAAGTCTTACCAACCCTTTTGGCAAAGGAGCATTTATTCAGCTTCTTCGGCAGTTCGGCAAGGTACTGGGACCTTACATGTCTCCCCTGGAGGGTGTAGGTCTGGGCCTGTGGAAGAATTTCTCTGGCCGGTATGCGTCAAAAGGTTACCCACACTTCCCCCATCTTGGTAATGAGAAGTGTGTTTTCGAGAGAAGACGTAAACACTCCTAGAGCCTCAGGGTCATAAGGGATTTCAGAAAGTACCTTCCAGCTCAGCCATTGTCCCCATGGCCCCCGTCTTTGACAAGCATTACTTCCTTTCTGCTGTTCCCCTGGCACCTGAGGGTCCATCCTCTGCTTGAGGATGGGCCTCCCCATTGCTCTGTATTCCCCATCCTGGCTTTGTAAAGAGGCCTGCCCTGCTGCCTCTGCCCTCAGGCCTATGCAGTTTCTACCCCGTCCTTTCCGATCCCTGATCCAATGTCACTTTCTTGGGGAGGCCCTGCCACCAGGTCGCCCTAGTGGACGTTCACAGAGCTTCATGTTTTGTACCTGCAGCTTGGTGTTTGTGTGTCTCATTCATCCTTCCTGGCTTCTCACAAGGATGCACATCCTCTGTCCCACCATCCCCACTTCCCAGAAGCAGACACTTTCAACTTGTGGCCGTTAGTTACCTCCATTATTTTCTTCCATATTTTTAATACCTGCATACGATTCTATTTCTGATCTCTCCACCCTCCCCACCTCCACCCCGCCACCTGCCATATTAGACATTAGCGAAGTCTCTGCTGTGGAAAATAAGGACTGAGTTTTTTAACAGCCGTCCTTTCCCGGTGCATGCTCCCCCCGCTGTGTTCTCCCTGTGTCATACATCATCTGGCTAGGTTATTATTTCCTTCAGTGTTTACGTTATTATGACTGTAAAATATCAGTCACAGCTGATCCACATAGTGCTATGATTATAATTCCTTTCTAATAGAACCTTCTGTCTTCTCTGGTGTTAATTAGCTCCTTGTCGTTTGTCACTAACGTGTCACCAAATCCTCTGGCAGGGTAGGAGCTTTGAGAATGATGGGCCACCTCGCTCTAGTCAGAACTGTCTGCTCAGAGGCCGGCTGCAGTCTCCTTCCTGGGATCTCCTTCACTGTCATCCTGAGCATTTGCTATGGCTCTTTCCTGGGCTTGAGCCCTTGTGTTCATTGGGATCAAGGGATCAGGACAGGATCTTCTTTCTTGGTTTTTCTTCTTTCCTGGTTTACTCCTTCCCTTTAATGGAACATATTTTCCAAAAACTCCCTGAGAAGCAGTGCTTAGGAGGAGACCTTGCGTTTTGGAAATACCTTTATTCTGTCCTCACACTGTTTCTCCCCAGAACGCTGAGGGCACCACTGCATTGTCTTCTGGTAGCTTCTGATAGGCCATTGAGAAATCTGAGGCCATGCTGACTCCTAATTCTTTGTGGATGGGATCTCTCAAAAAAAAAAAAAAAATTCCCATTTAAAAAATTGACTCACTTTAAAGTGAGTCTTCCACTGTTTATTGAGTTTGACACTGGATGAGACTTTGTCTGATGTTCTGTATTATTTCTTGGAGATGCCCCCACCTTCCACCCAATCATCTCATTCAGGACATGGGTTTTATATCCTGGTTTAATTCTTGAATTTTCTTTTCTTTATTTTAGTGCCTTTGTGATGTTTTGCTCTATTTTATGGAAAGTTTCTCTGACTCAGTCATCTAGCCGTTCTTCAGCAACATGTATTTTACTTTTCACTTGAGAGTTGTCCTGCCCTATTCTTGTTTCACAGATGAATTGTCATCCGTTTCTGAGAATAAGGATAGTGGTTTTTGAAATTGTTTTCTCTCCTTACATTGACTGTTTCCTGCCAGGTTCTTCGTGTTTTTCTGTGTTGAAATGTCTTGGCTCTTCATTCATATTTAAGGGGGAACCGGTAAAAAAAAGCCAATGGAAGTTTTAAGTGGGGGATGGGTGTTTTTGAGCAATAGATTTCACTGTAGGTAACAAGGTAGAAACCCAATATTGTGTTGGAGGGCACCCTAGGTATCAGTGTCTATAGATCTTTGCTCTTGAATCTTTAGTTTCCCCCACAAAGAAGTCTCCCAGTCTCCAGCTCAGAGGTGTATAAGCTTGACTGCCAGGGTTCTGGGAACTCAGTGGAAGTAGGGGCCTGTAGCTTCCCATTTAGGTCTGAAAATGAAAGATTATTTTTGGAGATGCAGGGTTTCCAAAAAATCAGTATCTGGTAAGGCCCTGGGGCAGAGAAGTTGGGTGCCCTTGGGGGAGGGAGGGGTAGCACGGTGTCACTGCTCTGCAGACTTCTCACTAGTCTGGATTTCAGACTCCCTTAGTGGTAGCTGTCCCACCAGTTCCCAAGGGCTTTTGTGATTCTTTGGCAGTATTTTTGCTAGTTTTTTGTTTTTCTACCTTAGCTTTCATCTTGTAGTGGGCCAAATTAGATACTACCTCTTAGCTGCTAGTATTTTGTTAACATCGTATGTTTTTATGGGCTCATTTCCAGCTCATTCCTTGGTTTTATATCCCTGGTTCTCTGGGTTCCTATGTGTTCATTCCCATTGCTGTCATCATAGTGGAGTTTGTGGCGGGAGTGAGGCCAGTGTGAGCCCTTGGTCCACCATCTTTCATTAGAAATCTCAGCTAGTTGTAGAGTGTTGCTGAACTCTGTCTCCTTGACTCACCCAGTGGTCTAACTTCTGAGGTTACTCCTTTTTCTTCTGTCGTTTGTTTTTTGGCAATGAAAACGCAAAATGCATTGTGCAGAGAGAAGGAGGGATGGGTCTTGGGATTGCCAGTTGGTGTATCTGTGGATGGTGTTCTAAACTGATGACTAGCAAGTTCTTTCTTCCTTGGCTACTCGACCTACATACTTTTAACCTTAAAACATTCAAGAACAATAGCACATGGACAACTGAGGAAATGAGTCACCTCTGATTTATTAATAAGTGTGTGTGTGCAGCCCACTAAGATGATGTAGGTGGTGTGTGTCTAGGCTTTAGATCAGATCAAGTTCTAGTGACACTTTTGCCCCATGTTCTTTATTTTACCAGCAAAGTAACACAACCTCTTTTTCCCAAGAGATACTCGTGACTGTGTGTATGTGGTGTATATTCTTTCCTTGAACAGTTGCACACTGACAAGAAGCAGATCAGCGTCGGCTTCATCGGCTATCCAAATGTCGGCAAGAGCTCTGTGATAAACACATTGCGCTCCAAGAAAGTTTGCAATGTGGCCCCCATTGCAGGTGAAACAAAGGTACGTCTGGCTCGAGGGGTCCTTATTTACGTTGCCATATTTTATTTCCATGGAGGGTGGAACACGGAGGTTTCTGGTCTGCTTCTCGTGAATGAAGTCCAGCATGGAGAGTTTGATCTCCATGTGATAGTTTGGAACGTACCAGAGTTGTCTCTGCCCATTTTGGTAAGATTGAGTGTACTTTGTATGGCACTGTGTGCCTTTGGCATGATCTGGGAGGTGCCGTTCATATTTAAGTCTGTTTTAAATTGTCTCTCCAGCCTTATTCTTTGATAAACAAAACTAACCCAAGAATATTTGGTACCTGGGTTATCAAAGAAAATTCAGTGTTACAATAGATTCTGGCAGTTGAGGACGGACCCTGAAACCCAGAGTATTTGGGGAGCAGTGTGGTTCTACTGAAAGGAAGGGGAGCCAGTTGGTATTAAGCTTCCAAGAGTGCTTTGAAAAATTGGGGACCAGTTGATTTGATATTATCTGTCTCATTTTTAAACTCTTTGCTGGTGGGAACTGTAGTTTTAGACTCAGTGGAAGTGCCTCGTGCGTGGCCCAAGTAGAGGAGAGACTTCTAGCTTCGTGACTTGGCAGGTTGCTTGGCTTTGAGCCCTGACCCCTTCCCTTCCTAGCTTCATGAGCATCAGGGGTTTGTGAAATTAGACTCCTAGTGTTTGACCCAGGGGAGTCTCTGTTTTTTTTTTGGACTTCAGGTCTGGCAGTACATCACGTTGATGCGTCGGATATTCCTTATCGACTGTCCAGGTGTGGTTTATCCCTCTGAAGACTCAGAGACGGACATTGTGCTAAAAGGAGTGGTGAGTATTTTGGTTCTCAGAGGCTCTTTGTTTGCCTTTGAGGGGAGCATTCTGTGGAGAACACTGGATATTTTTCTGTTTCACTCATTCAGAAGACAGTTTAGAGTCCGCCCGTCTGACCAGATTTTAGGAACATGGTGCTTAGCAGGGCGGCCCCTCCCTTCCTCTGAAGCCTGCTTGGGGAGTCAGTGGAGCTGTGGGCATATCTGGTCAATGTCATTCCACAAGAGTTTGTAGTTTACACACAGGATCCAGGGGGAAGCAGGGCCTGTTTATGTTTAGTGATCATTCATCTTCGAGGGTTTATGGGCTGAGTCATTTTGGAACTCAGGCGTTTCCTCACTTGTTCCTGAATACGACCAAAACCTTTAAACGGCTCCACTTAACCTTAGCCAGGGCCACTGGCCATACATCCTGTGCACATTCCTTCCCTCTTTCCTTAAACTATCGAATTCTCTTTGTGTCCTGGGATCGGCAGGCTTTTCACCGTTTCTGCAAGTGAGTAGCATGAGACGGTCCAACTTGAGACTGCTTGTGGAACCACAGTTAGTTTGTGGTGAGCAGGGATCAGCGCCGAGTCCTGGGCTCCATGGTGGTGGCCAGCGTGCAGGGACCTTCTAGCCGACCGCGACCAGCCACCTTGGAGACCCTCCCTGCCAGGTCCCACTCGCACCACGGTGTTGAGGTCTGTTTTCAGATATTGTTACAAATGTGAACTTCACTGCTTCCATATAAACTCTGTAAGCCTGAAATTTCCTGCTAACATCTAGGTTCAAGTTGAAAAAATAAAGACTCCTGAAGATCACATTGGTGCTGTACTTGAACGAGCAAAGCCGGAATATATCAGCAAGACATACAAGATTGATTCTTGGGAGAATGCTGAGGACTTCCTTGAGAAGCTGGCTTTCCGGACTGGGAAGTTACTGAAGGTGAGCAAGGTTTTCTGAGAATGTAGACCAGCACACATGGCAGATGGGTGTATGTGGCATGGACCTTTTGTGTTTGGGGTATTTTGTGTGTCTGTTTTATTTATTTTTTCAACTTTTTTTTTTTTTTTTTTTTTAAGATTTTTACTTATTTAGTTGAGAGAGAGTGAGCGCACAAGCAGAGGGAGGGGCAGAGGGAGAGGGAGAAGCAGGCTCCCTGCCAAGCTTGGAGCCTAATATGGGGCTTGATCCTAGGACCCCGGGATCGTGACCTGAGCTGAAGGGGGACAGTAACTGACTGAACCTCCTAGGTGCCTGTTTGTTTGTTTTAAAGGTTTTATTTTTAAGTAGTCTATACCCAACATGGGGCTTGAACTCACAACTCTGAGATCAAGGGGCATGCACTCCACTGACTGAGCCAGCCAGGCGCCCCCTGGACCTTTTTGTTTTTGAATGTGTTGTGTGAGCGGTATGAGACTTGGCAAGCAGATGGTGATGAACAACCGGGGGCAGCTGAAATGCCTCCACACTGGGAGGTGGTTTTGTTCTTGGAGTTTAACGGGGAGTCTTTCTGTGCATTTCAGGGTGGAGAGCCTGACTTTCAGACTGTGGGTAAGATGGTTCTCAATGACTGGCAGAGGGGCCGGATTCCTTTCTTCGTCAAGCCGCCCAATGCGGAGTCCCCTGCAGCCTCCCAGGTGAGAGAACAGGGTGGGCCCGCCTTCTGGAAGGTGTGGGTACTGACTAGGCATGGCACCTTTGATTGCCTTCCTTTATGGAGCACCTTTCTCCTTTGGGGTTTTCCTGCTCCACAATCTCCCATCCCATAGAGCCCTTGCTGTGACCTTGTTGGGGGATGGTATTTGGAGACCAGAGAGTAGATCTGTGGTAGGAGACCCGAGTCTAAATACTAGTCTTTAGGGCCTTGAACAAAGAGGGCTTTAACTGTCAGTGCTTTTTCAATCCTGTGTCTTTCCTTATGCATGAGGAACAGAGGCATTTCCAGGATTGACTTGACGTTCGCCAGGCCCAACCATATGCCAGGCATAGGCCTAGGAATCAATAACATAGCCCTCGCCCTTAAGAAGCTTGTAAAGGTGGAAAAGAGAGAGGTCAGGTGTATAGTCAGGGAAAGAAACCTTAGATTGGGGCGTCTGGGCTGGATTGAGGAGCTTCCCTTCTGTCAAGTTTCCCTCCCACTGGCTGGACTGCCACCAGGCTCCAGCTGTGGCCCTTTGCTTTTCTATTTGTAGGGTCTTCAGAGCTCTGCCAAGCCTTTGGAAGAGATGGCTTTAAGTTCTGCTTCCATACTAATCCTTTGGGTTCAGGTCATTCTGGTTCCTTCTTACCTGAACTCTGTTCCCAGGGCTTCAGTTATCAGCTAGAAGCTTCCAGTTGAATATTTTTTCCAGCATTTCAGAATCAGCATACCTGAAACTGACGTTAGCTTTCTCCCTCTCCCTCTAGAGCCCCCGAACAGCCAACAAAACACCCCCAATCCTCTTGCACGTTCTCTTTTTTTTTTTTTTTTAATATTTATTTATTTATGATAGTCACAGAGAGAGAGAGAGAGGCAGAGACACAGGCAGAGGGAGAAGCAGGCTCCATGCACCGGGAGCCCGATGTGGGATTCGATCCCGGGTCTCTAGGATCGCGCCCTGGGCCAAACGCAGGCGCCAAACCGCTGCACCACCCAGGGATCCCCTCTCGCACGTTCTTTGTGTGTTAGGTCGTTCATTCATTGATTCGTTCATTGAGCACAAGTAGACTGAGGATCTCCTAAGTGCTGGGCACTCTGCTGGGCACCAGAGGTACTGCGGTGAAAGCAGAAGAGTCCTGCCTCTCGCACTTCTGTACATATGGATGCCCGCAGAGCAGTGCCTGGTTTTTCCCCTGATACCAAATAGATTTCGTTTCTCCATAAACAGTTGTGCAATTCTCTGGCACCAGCTGGTGGTCCAGTGGTGCAGTTCAATTCTGACGCTATCCCTGAGGGTTAGCACGGTCCCACAAGATGCCCCCGCTTCGGAGGCTAGCTGCAGATGGGGTTCCCGAGCTCCCTGCGCTTCAGCCCAGCCAGCTACAAGTTCAGAGGTTCTTGGATTTGATAATGTGCTAAAACAACTCCTGGAACTCAGCAGAGTGGCTTAATGAAGGCTCCTTTATTATGGTGGCAATAACTCAGGAACAGCCAACTGGAAGGGATGCATAGGGCCGGGCACGTGCTCTTTCTGGGCATGACGCCCTCCCAGCCCCAGTTCATTCAACCCAGAGGCTCTCCAACCCTGTCCTCCAGGGCTTCTCATGGAGGTTCCGTCACACAGGCCTGCTTGATTAAAGCGTTGGCCACCCGTGCTCACGCTCCACCTGTAGCCGTCTCGTCAGGTGCTTGGGCCTTCTGGTGACCGCAGAGGAGGCCGCAGCCACCCGGAGCGCCTGAGGCAGGAGTGTACCTGTGGGTCTGGGGCGGGGCGGGAGGCCGCTGGGTGTGAGGCAGGAGTCTGTTGTGACCCTGGGTGCACACAGTAGGGTTTTCTTGAGCTCTTGCTCTATGTCTGGCCATTGAGTTTTATTTTTTTATTCTATTATTATTTTTTAAAGATTTTACTTATTTATTCATGAGAAACAGAGAGAGAGAGGCAGAGACCCAGGCAGAGGGAGAAGCAGGCTCCATGCAGGGAGCCCGACATGGGACTCGATCCCAGGACTCCAGCATAATATCCTGGGCTGAAGGCAGCACTAAACTGCTGAGCCACCTGGGCTGCCCTGGTCATTGAGTTTTAGATCATTGGTTCCCCCGGTCTGATTTCCTTCTTTGTCTAGTAGTGGCCGAAACGCTTTCAGAATCCAAAAGCTAAAAACCTTAGCTTAGGGAAAAGGTATAAAAATGTACCTATAAATTTTGTAGGCAATTTCCTGAATTTTCTGGATTCCTCATTTACTGAGCACGTCGTGTAGCTGCTCTTGCCTTTGGAAAATCCCTAAAGTTCTGTGAGTCGCAGTTGCAGGGATGAAAGACTACAGATGTGAGGCGCCAGGATGATGCCTGCCTCACATGTCTTCACCCTTACCCCAGAGAGGCGGGGTGTTTCGAGGTCCCCTACCTCGGCTCCCTTGTGGCCTCACCTCCAGAGCTTTCCTCCAGGGGCCTCCCCCTGGCTTCTGTCCCCTGTTTAGCACTGTGCTTTGGCTCTGGGCAGTTGTGTGCTCTCCCCTGGGGTGTGCCTGTCTCAGGAGCCCCATTCCTTCCCCTTCTTAGGGAGGGAGAGGGAGTCGGCCGCCCTGTGGTGAATGGCGACGGTTTGAGCGGCTCCAGTTGGCTCGTCCTCTAGCACCGCAGCCAGGAGCCTCTGGTCCCCGAGTACCGGCTTCTGGGGGTCATGCGTGTTGGCCTGCGTGTGAGACGATGATGTGACTCTGGTGTGGGGTTTTCAGTTCTCTCCCTTAGTCCCGAGGAGAGGACTGCCTCTTTTGAGAGCAAGGTGTCAGTTCAGAAATGGTTTTTCTTGGGGGATCCCTGGGTGGCGCAGCGGTTTGGCGCCTGCCTTTGGCCCAGGGCGCGATCCTGGAGACCCGGGATCGAATCCCACGTCGGGCTCCCGGTGCATGGAGCCTGCTTCTCCTTCTGCCTATGTCTCTGCCTCTCTCTCTCTCTCTCTCTGTGTGACTATCATAAATAAATAAAAATTTAAAAAAATTAAAAAAAAAAAAAGAAAAAGAAATGGTTTTTCTTGGGCAGCCCCGGTGACGCAGCGGTTTAGCTCCGCCTGCAGCCTGGAGTGTGATCCTAGAGATCCAGGATCGAGTCCCGCATCGGACTCCTTGCATGGAGCCTGCTTCTCCCTCTGCCTGTCTCTCTCTCTCTCTTCTCTCTCTCTCTCTCTCTCTCTCTCTGTGTCTCTCATGAATAAATAAATAAAATCTTAAAAAAAAAAAAGAAATGGTTTTTCTTGTCTGATCCTGTCTTGTCTCCCCCATCTGCACCCCTTTTTGGCCTGGATAGCTCCCATCCTCCGTGTTGTTGGAAGTTGCGACAGACACGAGCCAAAAGAACTCAGAAGAGGAAGCCACAGGACCTATAGGTGAAGCATCAGCGCCTGTCACTGAGAAGGAAAAAGAGAACAGTCTTGGTGACACAGACTCAGAAATGCAGCAGATTCTGGCGCGGGTTCGACAGAACTTTGGCAAAATCAATGTCGTGCCTCAGTTTTCCGGGGACGACCTGGTCCCTTTGGAGATGTCAGATGTTGACGAAGAGCTTGAGAGCTTTTCTGGAGAGGAGGAGGAGCAGCAGGAGGAGGAGGAGGACCAACCAGGAGACAGCGAGGAGGAGTCTTGCCAGGAGTCCCAGGAGGAGCACGCGGGAAATGACACCAAGGCAGTTATTAAAGCCCTGGATGAGAAGATTGCTAAATATCAGAAGTTTCTAAACAAAGCCAAAGCTAAGAAATTTTCAGCAGTCAGGTACTTGTGATCTGCTCGTTCCTTGCGGAGAAACGTGTCGTGAGGACTGGGGCAGTACTTTAGGGAGCTGGAAGGGAGTTGTTGCATTTTTTTTTTTTAAAGTGACCTGTGAATTTCTAAGATGCAGCTCCCTGAAGTAGAGGTGTCACTGCCTTCCCTTGGGCTGGGGGGCAACTCTTCAGCAGCGTGGGCCCAGCCCCTGGGCTGAGGGCAGTGACAGGCGGTTTTGTTACTTTGCTTTTCTGTTGCAGAATATCCAAGGGACTAAGTGAAAAGATTTTTGCAAAATCTGAAGAGCAGAGAGTAGCTGAAGAAGTTGTAGAAGACACAGGTAAGAGTTGAATTAGTCAAACCGCTTAGGTGCGGTTTGCATCTTTAGAACTGTGGGAACTCTGATCTCTAAACCAAGAGATTGTGGGGTCATCCCCCCAGGTCCTTAGCGTAGTCGGCAGATACCCCGTTCACATGCTGTTTGTCGTACTGGTTGGATTATTAGCTTTTCATCCTGCACATTTCTTGGGGTTAATTCAGGAAACCTGTAAAAAGAGTACATTGGGAGCCTTATAATCTAGAGGTGAGTCAGCTAGATTTTTTTGTGGGAGATAGGACGGGTCAGGTATTTATTCCTTACTCCATGGACTCACAGCTTCCATGTGAAAAGTGTGTTTCTGTGACATAAATGCAAACCCTGGCGTGGCCTGTAAGGGCCCTCCTGGCCTCATCCTGCTTTACTCTGCGCTGGCCTTCTTCCTCCAACACATCAAGCTCATCCCCACCTTAGCATTCACGGACACGTTTTGAATAGACAATTCCTCTCTTTTCTGTGTGCTCATGTGTTGTGTTTCCAGCACCTACCAAAAGTGGAAAGAAGAGGAAGGCACAGAGGGAAGAGGACCATTCAAATAAAACTCGCAGGACGCTTACATCTAAGGAAGTACGTGGTTTTGGTCTTAAATATCACCCGGGTATAGAAAGTAGAGAAGAGAAATCCGTTTCCTAATAGACATGCTTTCCCACACTGATGGTCTGGAGCTGAATTCTCAGAACTCAGTCCCAAGTGACCTAGTTGAGATCAGTTGAGTAGGATCAAGAGCTGGCCCACTGGACAAAGGTCCTTGAGTCCCTGATCGCCGTCCTCAAGCATGTGGATTGCCCTCTACAAGGGTCCGCTGGTTTTCACGTGGTGAGCCGAGCTGTTGAGGCAGATGGATCCCCACCCTCTGTGAAGCTCAGGCCTGTACTGGGCTCCTCAGAGCTGGGGTGGGCCCTCTTGCGAAGGGAGGAGCTTGTTATTGGAAGTGTTCACCCCTAGATGGGAGTGCAGTAGGAAGGACTCCAGCGTGCGTGACGCTTGGACCCACGGACAGGCTATGACTTGCAGCTGTCATGAGTCAGGGTGGAGGGGCACCCTGGGGTCTGTGGGGAGCCATTTGTTCCTAGGACTGCCTCCAGTAATTGGGGGAGCAGCATGGGGGTGGAGCATGAGAAACAGAAGGGCTTGCTCTGTGACTTCTCCACAATTGATTGGTTGTTTTGGTCTCTTGGGTTTTTTTGTTTTTGTTTTTTGCCATTTTTTCACAGCGGAGGCGAGCGGCCCGGCAGCAACAGTCCAAGAAAGTTGGTGTACGCTACTATGAAACACACAATGTGAAAAATAGGAACAGGAACAAAAAGAAGACCAATGACTCAGACGGACAGAAACACAAACACAAAAAATTCAAACACAAGCAGTAACATTTCAAAAGTTTATTAAATTATACAAAAATATGCAGTTAGAAACTGTGTTCGTTTTCTTCATGCCCAGTTGGCATTTCTAAGGCCATGATGCATTTGTTCTGAGGTTTAACAGTTGAAACCCTTCACCGGTGCTAGTGAAAATACTCTCTCTGCTCCTCAAGGCGTTTAGTGATGACGGGGTCCACTGACACTCCTGCCCCTTAAATGGGCCCCCTTCGTTCCCGAGCGTAACCAGGCCGTGTAAAGCTCTGGCCCAAACAGAGATGCGGTCTACGGAGCCGAAGGGGCAGTGGTTTTATACTGGCAGTTAGCAGATTGAAACAGAAGTGTGAAAACCAGAAAGTCCAAGCGCGTAGTGCACATGGCCTGGGCTTTAAAACAGACGGGACAGCCAGTAGATGGGTGCGGTTAGGACGCACGCCTTCCTGTCGGGGAGTCCCGGAACTAGCGCATGCGGTGAACAGAGTGCTTTCCCACGAGGAGGACAGCCCCAACAGGTTAGCTTAGTGGAGTCCTGCAATCCCTTGGGATACCTGGACAGGGGCAGAGGCGGCTGTCACATCTGAGGCTAGACGTGCACGGGGCAGGGGAGACCTGGAACACGGCTCTTCCTGTGGGACCACACTTGTTCCAGGGAGTCTTGGAGCCTGAACAGCGGCGATGCCAGCTCCGAGCCCCATTACAGAGGGTCCTAGGCAGCTCCTCGGGGGAATACTGAGCAGCCCGAGGCATCGCACGGACACATCTGTGCCTTCAGGGGCGCTCCTTCCTTCATTCGGACTCCATGACGGAAGTCACTCATATCACCGCGCTGGCCCACCCTGGACAGCCTGCTAGCTTACTCTTTGGGGCCTCGGAACCTGGAGTTTAACTTAGGAATAGTCGGTGCAGTCTACAGGCCGTAGCCCCCTCCAGCAGGGAGAGCTGCACGTGAGGTGGCTCGTTAGACACCCCTGGTTAGAGGGGTGTAGGGCCAGGCTGCGGCCTTCTGCAGGGGAGCATGAGCAAACCACACGGGGCTCCTGAGCATCGGGCAGCTCACAGGGGACCTCGGGACTTGTCTTTCTTCCCGGCAAACATTTACTTTCTCAGAAGCTGTGGCTTCTACTGGGCGGCCTGAGACCCGGGGAGAGGGTGCGGTGGGCTTGGCGGGCAGCGGGGGGACACGACCTCGGATAAACACGCAACTCACGTGAGTCCCTGGAACTGCACTGGGCGAGGGAGGGGAAAGACCTCAAGGGACGCACTGAGGCCGCAGCAGCCCAACGTCAGGTACGGGCGTATGGTGGGCCAGAAACGGGGCAGGGACGAGGCTCATCTGGCTAGAAACGGATGGTACGATGGTATGGAGCCGTGGGGGGAAGGCAGCTGCTTCACCTGCGAGTGGGGAGCGGAAAGCCTCCCTGTCTGAGTTGGCAGGACCCGGGGCTGGCCGCCCACCGCCTTCCGCTGCCCAGCCGGGGGCCTGGCTGCCGGCCGCTGCTCATCCACTGGGGCACCGGGTGACTTCTGACGAACGTGGAGGTGGTGATCGGGGGAGGGCAGGGCTGGTTCACTCAGGAAGCTAGCTATTTTTTTATTACAACGGGCTTAGGATGGGGTAGCAGTGCTTGCTGAGACCCATGTGGAAACGATCACTTCTTTGGTGCAATAATGCCTTCCAGTTGGGCCTGCAAAACAAAAAACAAACTCCGTTAGTATCCGAAGCTTGCAGCCTTCAGCTGAGAGGTGATAAAGTCCCTGGGAGGAAGAATCCCATGCTGCCCCTCCAAGCGTTTCTCCCTTCATTTCCCAGCTCCACATTTCCTAGATGAGCTGGTTTCTGGCTTTGGCATACGGTCCCGCTACATTAGAAGAAACCAGAGCTGTCCTGGTTTCCATACAATAAGGGCCCCACGTATAATACAAAGCAGTGGAAAGGAAATTGAATAAAAGTTGTTGAAATAGTGGTTTCTCATGGCTCAGATTTCAGGCCTGAGATGCTAAGTTAAACATTTGGCTCTCTGGTTCGGGATCCCGGGAGCTCTGCTGGGACGAGAGGTTTGGGAAACAGCAATTTTTCAGCCACCGAGACAACTTGACACCCAATTAGAGAAAATTGCTACCAGTAAGTAGGGAGCTGTCCATCTTGTATGTAAAGCCTAAGACACTCGGGAGTTCTTTACTCCGCTCCTCCGGCAGCTGGTAAAATAATTTACTATCCTGGTGTGTGGACAGATCTTTAAGTAGGTCCATCCTAGGGACCGCAAACACGGCTTTTATTTGCAGTGCAGCTTGGAGCCAATAAAAATAACTCCCTTCTAAAGAGTCCTTCACCCCGGGGATGACAGGGTTGCCTGTAAATGTTATAGGAAGATGCCAAGGCATCCTGTTTTGCCCGCGCCGCCGGTCTTGGAGGAGGACCGGAGGAACTCGGGCTAACGATAAAGGAAAGCGGCAGATAAGGCACGCCGCCGCCCCACAAGCTGCTGAGTAAACACAATCGTGTCTGGCTGCGAAGTTCCTGGCTTCCCTTTGTTGAACTCGGCAACAAGCAAATCTGTCATCCTGCACTCACGCTCAACACGGCCCTTCTTTATCTCAAGTGCGTGTCTCCTTGCTGCAGCCCCGGGAGGCCGGCCAGTCCCAAGAACGTAAGCTTTCTGTGAGGTTAGGGAGGAGAGGGGGCTGACACCCAGGGGCCCCTCTGGCCAGGGCCATGGGAGACCGCCGCTAACCATCAGTGGGTCCTCCATCTAGAACAAGGGCTCTCAAGCCTCACCAAGCACCAGAATCGCCCGTCAGGTGGTTGGGCTCCAACCCCAGCAGTTGACTCAGCAGACCCGGGATGGGCCCAATAATTGGGATTTGTACAAGTTCCTGGGTGATGATGCCCGTCTGGGGCCCCCCGAGAGAGCCTGGAGCCTCAGAGGCCTGGCCCCCCTTCAGCTCAGCTGGATGAAGGTGAGCCGCTGGCGAAGGGACTTGGAGGGAAAACGGCTACAGGTGAGTTCCTCTGACCACACACCTGGGGAAGGCTCCTAAGTTAGGATGCTGCTTCCCTCCCAAAGGGCCTTCCCTGCCCGCCCCAAATGCCGTGCCTCTGAGGGGCTGCAGGTGGGAAGGTGCTCCCGAGTCCGTGAAGAGACCCAGGCCACTCTGGGCTCCCAAACACCAGCGGTCACGGGAGACCAGCTCCACCTGCCGCCACATCCACCTCTCCTGGACGACGGGCAACTTCTTTCCAGGGGGAAAAGCCCATCCACTGGAGAGCACGGCTGAGGTGCTGTGGGGGTGGGGAGCCCCCTCCAGAGCCCCGCGGATGGAGCATCTGCATGGTGGGCCCTCACCCCCCCACACACACACACACATCAGCGTCCTTCACTCCTGGGCAGCGCGTGTGGACAAGCGTCCTGACTCCTCTGTAGGAGACGGAGCCGCCGCCTGGCCCATGTGGCTGGGGGGGCTGGACGGGGACCTGGGGGCGCCTACCTTCAGCTGCTGATTCGTCCGCTTAAGGAACTGAATCTCCTCATTGTGCTTCTTCTCCTCCACCTGTCTCCTCTCGATCTCCCGCTTCTCGGTGGCCTCACACTTGGCCTTCTGCTCGTTCACTTGCCTCTCCAGATCTCTCTTTTCTGTTTCCAGTTCTGCAATCTGAGGACAGAAACCCTGGTGACCCCCGGGATGTCGCCCAGCTGACAGGGTGGTGGGAGTGCCTGGCTGGAGGGGACCTGGGGCACAGCTGTCCAACCTAAGCCCTTGCCAGGGTCTGTGCTGCCACCCAGTGGGAGGTCGGCGACTGGTATGGCACGATGGCCAGTGGCCGCTCGGAACCCAGGGGTCTCCAGGGACCGGATGGCCAGCCCACCCTCGGAGGCCAGCCTCTCGCCTGGAAGGACAACCAGGTGGCCCTGGGATGGCCGGGAGGGTTCGCGGAGGGCCGCGGCCTCATGGTCAAGCCCACTCACTTTCCTCTCCATGTCTGACTTCCCCTGCTCGGCCTGCAGCGCCTTCCTCATGCCAAATGCCACGCTGCTCTCATACAAGGTCTGGTAGGCAGCAATGGTCATGCGGATCTCGTCCCGGACTCGCAGCAACAGCAGTCCCCTCTCGGCACAGTTGATGGTGACCTCCCGGATCAGCTCATCTTCCAAAGCAACACACAGTGGGTTCAGGGGGGCAGGCGGGAGGGGCCTGCACCACGTCCACGGCTAATCACCCTTTCTGCTGTGTCCTCCCCACTGGGAGAGAGGGGCCCCAGGAGCCCGGCCATACAGCCATGGCTCTGAATTGGGCAGCTGGGGGGGCCCTCTTACCCACCCCCAGGTAAAAACCCTAGGGGGCTGGTCACAGACATCTGGCTTGTCAGTCTGAGGATGACGGCTGCTTAGAAGCAGGTGGCAAGTCTCTGTGCCCCTTGGGGTGGACGGGCTTGGGGCTGCAGACAGTAGGAAATAGAGCCTGCCCTCCCATCTCTTCCCTAAATGCTGACCTGGAGCGCCAACCATAATCATCCTCAGACTGAGGGGAGCAATCTGAACATTAGAGTCCACGTGGGCCAGTGAGTACGTGCTGGGGGACAGCCATTTGTCAGTATCGCTTAAATCTTTTGTGACTGTCCATTAGTAGCAAATGATCCTGAAGTATTTTTCTGGGTCAAAGGACTGAATGTTGACCGATGGACATAAATACAGAATGTTAGTCTTTCTGATTAAAAAACTAACATGCTTATTGTTAAAAAAAAAAAAAACAATTTTTTTTTTTAAAGGTTTAGGACGGAAGTTCCCATTTCAAACATATGCTAAGAGGTTAGGAACCAGGTGGTCAGGATGACTGGGGGATGGGGGGAAGTGGATGGATTTAGCAGTTCCTGGGGGACTCGGTGGCAGGGAGGGGGAGACCAGATGACTCCAGGATGGGGTGGGCTCCAGCTCGGGGATACTCAGCTGGGTTTGGGCCCGAGGCGAAGGGCGGGAGGTAGCTGAGGACACTGTACCCCCCACCCCGCCTCCCCCAGCCCCAGCCCGAGCCGCACCGCTCACCGAAACACTGTGAGTAGAGCTCCCTGCGTACGGGGCAGATGCCGGTCTCCCTGGCCTGCCGCTGCTGCAGCTTCAGGTCCAGCTGCTCCTGCAGGTGCACCACATCCATCCTGGTGCTGGGGGTGCTGGACACCTGCTGGATCCATAGCTGGGTGTCCTCCACCCACTCCCTGCGGCACAGACACAGCCAGGCTGAGCAAGGCCATCAACTGGAGGGTCCTCAGGATGTGAGCAGGACGTGAGGGCCCTTTGAGCTCTCGGCCTGAGCAGGAACAAGGTGCCTGGTGCACCGGAATCCTCCATCCCTCTCTCTTCCCTGGGGAGTGTATGGCTCCACAGGGCCTCTGCCTCGGAGCTGGGCCATCTCCAACCTCCTCTGGCTCTCTGAGGAATCATCGCCCATTTTCTAGATCTTACCCTCCTAATGGGTTGAGGACAGATTCATGGGCGTTGTTGCTTGATTGGAGCAGAAGGCCCAGTGAGAACTCCCCGCTGACTTGAGCAGTGAGAGACACAGGGCTCCACAAGCCTCGTGGCAGCCCGAAAGGGGCAGATATGTGCAGCGGGGAGCTTCCTGACGGCGTGCATCTGTGTGGTCCCCTCCCCACCACCAGTAAGCCTTGTGTCAGAAGCAAGGCCAGATTCCCCAGTCACCAGGAAGGGTCGACAAAGCACGCCAGCCAGAGAGCCAGAGAGCAGGGTAAGGGGATGGTGAAGAAGGGAGAAGGCGCTCGCTCTCTTATAAGGATTCTCGAGGAAGGCCCCCTTGAGGAAGTCACGTTTGAGCAAGATCTGAATAAAGAGATGAAGGGAATGAGGTGGACATCGGGGGCAGGGCATCCTTGGCAGTAAGAACCGCAACTGTCAAGGCCCTGAGGTGGAAGGGTGATGGGAGTGTTCCAGAAACAGTGAGCAGAGGCCCCTATGGCACCAGCGCACCAAACAAGAAGAAGAAGGGAACACGAGATCATGGCTATCTGAGGGGCCAGCTCATGCCGGGTCTTCTGGGTCACTGTAACGACTTTGGACTTTAATCAGAGTGACATGGAAGCCATTAGAGAGCTCCTTGCAGAAGACTGGCATGATCTGGCTTAGGATTTCAGGGCTGTTTGGAGACTGGACTGTGGGGGCAAAGGATGGAAGGATGGAAGCAAGGTTTTCAGATCGGAGGCCACCTCACTGGAGGTGACAGTGAAGAGGAAAAAGATGGTGGAAGCAGAGGGGGTGGAAAGCGGTTGGGTCTAGGATACATGTTTGAAGGTAGAGCCACAGTAATTTGACGAAGGAGAGGACATGTGACATGAGAGAGCAAGAGGAATGAAGGGTGGCCTGAGCCAGTGGCAGAAAGGAGAAGCCTGGCGATGAGCAGGTTGGGAGAGGGGGACATCGTGACTTAGCTTGGATGTGTCTGGGATGCCCAGGAGATAGCTTCATGAAGATAATGAGGGAGCAGTAAAATGTATGGGTCTGGAGTTTAGAGGAAAGGATGGGGCTGGAAACACCCATTTGGGAGCCATCAGCACATAGATGGTATTTAAAGCCATGAGCCTGGGCAGCCCAGGTGGCTCAGCGGTTTAGTGACGCCTGCAGCCCAGGGCGTGATCCTGGAGACCCGGGATCGAGTCCTGCGTAGGGCTCCCTGCATGGAGCCTGCTTCTCCCTCTGCCTGTGTCTCTGCCTCTGCCTCTCTCTCTCTGTCTTTCATCAATCAATAAATAAAATCTTAAAAAAAAAAAAAAAAGCCATGAGCCTGGGTTGGAGCCTGCAGAAAACTAGGAGATAGAGAGGTGGTCTCCGCCCTCCCCTCCCAGGATCCAGCTGTCTGGAAGCTCTAGGAATTCGGGGATGCTGGGAGGAAATGGGGATACAGGGTGCCTCTTCCTACATTCCCAAGTTCCGGGGATGCAAAGCCCCAGCCTTCTCCCAGCCACCGCTCCTACATCTTTACCTTGGGGGTAGGATGGAATTCAAGATTTCTTCTGCCTGCTTTGTAGGATCGGGGACCCCAGAAGTGGAGGGGAGCTTGGTCTTTGGTGGCTGTGGGACTGGACCGGAGGGTCCGGGCTGCTGGGGGCTGACCTTCAGTGGCCGTGCCTGAGGAGGAGGGACAAGTTTGGGCAGGAGGTGACGCAGACGGTGACCTGCACACACCCAACCCCCACCCCCACCCCCACCCCCCGGCTTGCTCCAGGTCTTCTAAAGAGCGCTCCCCTCTTCGCAGCTCACTTGCCCCTTCTCTCTTCTCAGCATAAGTTAGGTCTCAGCTGAAGGTGGAGAGAGCCTGCGGTCCCACCCCCGGCCCAAGGTCTGTATCTCCTGGAACCGCTGCTGCAGGCGCAGGTGCTCAGCGGCCTGGGGATGGAGCGAGCGCGACCGGACCAGTGTGCAGGACAGCGAGCCCCATGCACCCCGGGGCTTGCTTCCTCACCCTACACCAGCCCTCCGGGTGCCCCCCGGGTGCCCCCCGCCCCTCGGAGCCTCCGGGCTCCCCCGCCCCCCAGGCCCGCCCTGACCTTGGGGCTCCGCTTCTCCGTGTTCCGGCTCACCAGCACCGGGGTGTCGTACTTGAGCAGAGAGTCCGCAGGGGGGATCATGGCGGCGACGCGGGTTCGAGTCCGGCGGCCGCCCCTCCAGCGTGCTCCTTGTTTGCCGTCACCATGGAAACCCCCCCCGGCCCCCCGCCGCGCCTCGTGGCCTGGGCGGGGCTTCGGATGGGGCGGGGCCAGCAGCGCAGAGTTCCCGCTCAGCCTCGCCAGGAATTCTCCTCCCGCTCGGTTGATCGCGGTTCCTGCCCCGCGGGTCGCCTTGATGCTCCTGGAAAACCACGCCAAACGGGAACGGAGTCCCCACGCTGCGGCTCGCAGGCCATTGCAACGAGGCGCACGGTCACCTTCGCTGGCCGCCAACTTTGTCACCTGCAGAATGGGAGCCCTGTGACTCCTCGGTGGAGGCTTGGGAATCTGCAGATTCCCAGAGGGAGGCACCTGCAGCTCCCCGGTTTCTTTTTTTTTTTTAATTTTATTTATTCATGAGAGAGAGAGAGAGAGGCAGGGACACAGGCAGAGGGAGAAGCAGGCTCCACGCAGGGAGCCCGACGTGGGACTTGATCCGGGGTCTCCAGGGTCACGCCCTGGGTCAAAGGCAGGCGCTAACCGCTGAGCCACCCGGGGATTCCCGGAGCTCCCTGGTTTTCTTTTTAAAAATTAAAAATAATTTTTTTGCTCCCCAGTTTTAAAAAGTATTTGTGTTGGGGCGAGGGGCACCTGGCTGGTTCAGTCAGTAGAGGGTGAGACGTCGATATGGGGGTGGGGAGTTCCAGCCCCACCGCTGGCTCTAGAAAGGACTTGAAAATAAAAAGTAAAAAAAAATAAATAAAAAAAAGTAAAAAAGTAAATAAATTAAGAATTCATTTTTTAAATTAAATGGAGAAGTGACAACATAACACGAAGCTCAGGACTAGCAGGGAAGATAGTAATGACTTGCCCCCACCCCCCCGGGGGGCTGTCAGTGATTGCATTTCCTTCTCTGTTTCCTCTTTTTTTTTAAATATTTTGTTTATTTATGAGAGACACAGGCAGAGGGAGAAGCAGGCTCCACGCAGGGAGCCCGACGTGGGACTCGATCCCGAATCTCCAGGATCCAGCCCCGGGCTGCAGGCGGCGCTAAACAACCGCTGAGCCACCCGGGCTGCCCAGAAGCGTCTCTTTGACGTTTAAAACTCCCGCCACCCGAGCGGCTCCCGACAGCCCCTCCCGCTTGCAGGGTCGTGGTCACGTGCTTCGCTCGCCGCCGCAAGGGTTTCTGGGAGAGCGCGCACCCGGAAGCGGAAGTGCGGGGGGTCAAGCCCGTCGTTTCCTTTAGCGAGAGGAGCGCAACGGATCTCTCTCTCTCTCTTTTTTTTTTTTTGTTTGTTTTGTTTTGTTTCCCTCCCCCGCTTCGCTCTCTGCTCGTATCTCAGCATGAAGGAGGTAAAGAGCGAGCGGGAGCGGGGCACCCGGCGGAGGCACCGCGACGGGGACGTGGTGGCGGCGGCGATGGTGGTGAAGGTGAAGCAGGAGCGCCTGAGCCCGGAAGCCGCGCCGCCCGCCCACCGCCGCCCCGAGTCCTCGGGCGGGAGCGCGTCCCCGCCGGCCGGCGACCCGGGCCGCCCTGGGCACCGCGGGAGCCGAGCCCGAGGAGGCAGCCGGTAAGTGGGGGAGGCGCCCGGGATGGGGACTTGGAGGAGGGGCGGGGCTGGCGTCAGAGCCCCGTTTTGGGAGCCGAGCGCGGCTGCTCGGGTTTCATGTCAAAGGGGGTGGGGGGGGGTGAGCCGGTGGCGCTGTGCGGGAGAGCGTTTACGGCGGCCCCTGCCTGATGCGCAGGATCCCGCCCCCCTCATCCCTGCGCCCCGCATCTGCCCGGACACCGCGCATATGGACCCGAAATAAAGGCTCCTCCGCATCTGCCCGCACATGGGCTGCCGGCCTACTAGGCCTTCCAGACGTCTGCCCCAGAAGCCCTCCGCCTTGGCAGCCCAGGCGATCCACCTGGTAGGCAGTTGGAAGAAAAACCATCTCTTGCTGGACTGCTCCGTGTATTCCTTCGACTTAAGTTGTGAGCGCGTTGCTAAAGGAAGAAAGACAGCCGTCGCTCCTGGGGCCTCGTGCGGCCTTTGCCCCGGCGAAATGGAATGGGTGTGCTCCCGCCTCGAGACAGAGTAACAAGGCCGATAAAATAGTTTCCGTATGTAACAAGTATTAAGAAGCGGCTCCAACCGGAGGTGTGAGAGCGAGCCTTGGAAGGAAGCGAGAGAAGGAAGGCCCCTCTGAAAACGTGCGGTTTGCGTTGAGACCCGAACGATAAGGATTGTCCAGGCTGGGGAAACCCATGTGCGCAAAGAAGCTGAAGCCCGGTTAATGTGATTGTTCTAGAAGTGGGAGTGCGGGGTGGGGGTGGAGAGGGGTCGTTTAGGGATCAACGGAGGGGAGAGAGGCGATCTAGAGCCGGAGGACTGACTCGCTGTCGGATTGACGTGGTTGTTGCCGGAGAGTGTCGGGAGCTATTGCTGGGGAAAGGAAAGGGGAGTCACGGGGGGTTCTCTGGGTTTTTTGGGCTTGAGAAGCAGGGTGGATGGTGATACCCGTTACTGAGATGGCAGAGGCTGAGGGAGGAAAGGGCTTTGAGGGGTTGGGAAGCAAGAGTCAGGCTCTCAGAATGCTCCAGAGGCAGCTCTGTGTGTGTGTGTGTGTGTGGGGGGGGGGTCTGAAGCTCAAGGAGGGTGTCCCGGGCTGGAGAGCGGAGCTCCCCGCCTTCCTTGGTGTGAAAAGCAGAGCCCTTCACTGGATGTGCTGTTTGTATTGTTAGTAAGTAAGCCTGACACTTGACTGTGAGTGTATATGGGGGAAGGGAAATTGAGATAAAATCCTGTGTGTACCCTGCTCCAAAAAGGTCCCCAGCCAAGAGGAAAAACAAGTCCTCAGGGAGAAGAAGCAAGTCTCCTCGGAGTAAGAGAAGCCGAAGCCCTCACCACTCGACAGTCAAAGTGAAGCAGGTAAGCGGACCGAGATGTTTTGATACCAGGTCCAAATCTAGAATCTCTTACCGTCCTGACAAATACATGATCCTAGGTGTTTACCTTTATCCGTAGCGGGTGTTTCTAGAAACTGGGTTGTTGTTGTTTTTCTACTTGTTTTGTGACACCTTTTTAAAAAAATTTTGAGAATTGTTGATTTACACACTCAGCTGTTTTAAAAAATAAAAAATACAGAGGTACGTTCTTCACTGTGTTTTTCCCACTGGTAGCATCTTACAGAATTCCAGTGCAGTATCACCGGGAGGGTATTGACATCGTGACAGTTAAGATGCGAACATTTCCATCCCCACAAGGACCCATTGGGTTGTCCTTGGATAGTCTCACCCGCCTGTCTCTCATCCTTAACCCCTCAAGTCCTGGCAACTTCTAATCTGCTCTCTGTCTCTATAACGGTTGTCACTTCAAGAACATTATGTAAATGGAATCATGTAAATGGAATCATCCGTCTAACCTTTAGGGATTGGCTTTTTTCACTCAGCACATTTCTTTGGAGATTCATTCAGCTTGTCTTTGTCAGTATTTGATTCCTTTTTTATTGCTGAGTGATACTCAGTGGTGTGGTTTTAACCCTTTACCCATTAAAGGACAAGTGAGTTGTTACCAGTTTTTGGTTATTGTGTATATAAGGTTGCTGTGTAACATTTGTATACAGGTTTTTGTGTGAACACGTCTTCAGTTTTCTGGGATAAGTGCCCAGGTGTGCCATTGTTAAATGGCATGGTGATTGCATGCCAGACTGTGTTCCAGGAGGGCTGTGTTGGTTTTCTAGGGCTTCCATAACCAAATACCACAGACTGGATACCTTAAACAACAAAAATTAATTTTCTCACAATTCTGGAGGCTAAAGTCCAAGGTCAAGGTGTTAGGAGGTTTTGTTTCTCCTGACGCCTCTTTCCTTGGTTTTCGAATGGCTACCTTCTTGGCTGGGTCCTCACATGGCCTCTCCTCTGTGGGCTTGCATCCCTGGTGTCTCTTCCTCTTCAGATAAGGACACCAGTCATATTGGATTAGGGCTTTGCTGTCAACTTAATCATGTCTTTAAAGACCTTATCTCAAAAAAAGAAAAAAAAAAAAGAAACCAAAAACGGATGCCTGGCTGTCTCCGTTGGTAGAGCAGTTGGCTCTTAATCCTTAATCAGGGTTGTGAGTTCAAGCCCCACATTGGGCATGGCACCTACTTTAAAAACCAAACGCACCCCCCCCCCCAAATGGTTACATTCTGAGGATGGGAGTTGGAACCTCGACATATGAATGGGGGGAAGGGGCGTGATTCAGTCCATGACAGTGGCTGTACCGTTTTCCATCCCTACCTGTGTTGTGGGTGAACCACTTTCTCTGCATCCTCACCGGCATTTGGTGTTGACATTATTTTTTGTTTTAGCTATTCCAGTAGATGTGTAGTGATATCTCATTGTGATTTTATTTACGTATTTATTTTTAATTTTAAGCAGGCTCCATGTCCAACATGGGGCTTGAAGTCAGGACCCTGAGATCTAGAGTCCCATGCTCTACCAGCTGAGGCAGCCAGGCACGTCTCTCATTGTGATTTTAATTTGCGTTATCCTCCTGAGCATCTTTTCATCTTACTTGCCTGCCCTCTCTGTCTTCTCAGGTGAAATGTTTCTTCATAGTCTTTTGCCTATTTTGTACTTGGCTTTTTTTGTTTTCTTAACTGTTGTGTTTATAGAGTTTTATGTATATTCTAGATACTAGGCCTTTTTGGATATGTGGTTTGCAAATATTTCTCTCTGGTCTGTAGCTTGTCTTTTCCTTCACTCAGCAGCAGCACTTTTATAGAGTAAAAATGTTAAATTGTCATGAAATCCAGCTTATCAGCCCTTTTATGGATTGTGCTTTCAGTGTCATGTCTAAGAACTTTTTGCGTAGCCCTAGATTCCTAAAGATAGGTTTTTTTCCTCAAAGTTTTACATTTAAGTCCGTGACTTATTTTGAGTTTGTTTTTATATAAGGTGTGAGCCTTGGGTTGAGGTTCATTTTTTTGCCTATGAATGTTCACTTGCTGTGGCACCATTTTTTGAAAAAGCTGTCTTTCCTTCCTTGAATTGCTTTTGCTTCTTCACCAAAAATCAGTCGGAAATATGTGTGTGGGTTTATTGCTTCCTCTCTATTTTGTTCCATTGATCTCTGTCATTCCGCCAGTAGCACAGTCTTGATTACTGTTGCTGCATAGTAAGTCTTGAAATTGGGTAGATGGATTCTTGTTTTCTTCTTCTTAAAAATTGTTTAGCTATACTAGTTCCTTTGTCTTTCCGTGTAAATTTTAGAACAATCTTGTCTCAATCTGCAAAAAATATCTTGCTAGGATTTGGATAGAAATTGCAGGAAGTTATGTTTTGGGGAAAATTGGCTTATTATATCGAATCTTCCACTCCATGAACACTGTTCAAGTCATTTATTTAGATTTTGGATTTCTTTCTTCAGTGTTTGTAGTTTTTAGGATTTAAGTTCTCTATATATTTTGTTATATTTACACAAAGTTTTTTTTGGGGGGGGGAGCTGATTATAACTGATATCTTACTTTTTAAAGATTTTGTTAGAGAGTGTGTATGAGCAGAGGGGAGGGGGCAGAGGGAGCTGGACAAACAGACTCCCTCCTGAGCAGGGAGCCTGATGTGGGACATGGGACTCGAAACCAGGACCCCAGGATCATGAGCTGAGCTGAAGGCAGATGCTTAACTGACACTGAGCCACCCAGGTGCCCTATAGGTGATACTTTAAATTTCAATCCACATGTTCATTGCTAATCTGTAGAAATAATAATTGATATTTCTATGTTTTTCTTATATCCTATGACCTCACTGAACTCAGCTTATTTATTCCAGGCGAGTTTTTTATAGATTTCTTGAGATATTTTACATAGACAATCATATCTTCACATAGGGATAGTTTTACTTCTTCCTTTACAGTCTGCATTTTATTTCCTTGTCTTGCCTTATTGTACTGGCTAGGACTCCCGCACTGTGTTGAATGAGAGTAGTGAGAGCAGACAACCCTTGCTTTGCCCTCAATCATTTTTTTTTTTTTTTTTTTTTTTTTTTGCCCTCAATCTTGAGAGACAAGGGTTCAGTCTTTTAAAAGAAACTCTATGTTACAGTGTGCAAAGAGACATTAAGAAAACAGATTTTCCTTTTACTTTGAGAGACTGTGGGCCAGCTTTAAAATATCTCAAAGATAGAAAGCCAGACAGCCTTGGTGGTGTGCAGTGTGAGTTGATCAGGTGCTGCTTCAGCTATCTCAGAATGCAGCCCCCAGAACCACACCACCCAAATGGGGCCTGTCCACCACTAGTGGTGGCTTTAGTTTTTGGGTTTTTGTTTTGTTTTTTGTTTTGTTTTTGGTGTACAACTGGCAGCTCTATATCTGTGGTTTCTAAATGAAAATTTTATAATAAATTCTAGGGCTTTTAGAAGACAATTTGTCTTATTTATTACAGCCTTGATGTCTCTTCATTTGCGTATCTATGCTACTTTCCTCCTGACCTCAAATTATCTCTTTAAAAGCTAATTTCTGTGTGTTAATCAGCTGAAAACTTGGAAATGGCTTTCAAGCAAAAGGGCTTGACAGACAGTTGACAGTAAGTGACTTTCACATGGGCTAATCCTAAGGAGGAATGCACACATCCTCTGACCGGAGCATGACTTGTGCTTGCATACATTCTCTCTCCACACCTGTGCCACCATTTAAAAAATGTTTACTATTATTATTATTTAAAAAATAAGTTTATTGATTGCATGCTCATTGTAATAACAAAGAAGTACATAAAGTGAAAAGTGAGAGTGTGGTGTATGTAGTGCATGGTTACTTCTGTTATACCCCAAAATCACAGCCCCCTCCCCCCAAATCACCTGACTCCCCATCAGCAACCATTTCAGTAGTTTGATATGTATACTTCAAGGCTCTATTATGCTTATGTTCGCTTTTTTTCCTTTATGTTTTAGTTACGCATCTCTGTTTTCCATGCAAAATTTTTAATTAAAAAAAAGGACCATATTATATATGTTATCTTACTGATAATTGAAATCTTAGTTATTTTGTGTTATCCGGTTATATATCTGTCTTTTTTTTTTTTTTTTTTTTTTTTTATGATAGAGAGGGGGCGGGGCAGAGACATAGGCAGAGGGAGAAGCAGGCTCCATGCACCGGGAGCCCGATGTGGGATTTGATCCCAAGTCTCCAGGATCGTGCCCTGGGCCAAAGGCAGGCGCCAAACCGCTGTGCCACCCAGGGATCCCATATATCTGTCTTTTAAAAAAATACTTAATTTATTTATTCATGAGAGACAGCAAGCGAGGCAGAGACATAGCCAGAGGGAGAAGCAGGCTCCCTGTGGGGAGCCCAATTGGGACTTGACCCGGGACCATGACTTGAGCTGAACACAGATGCTCAGCCACGGAGCCATCCAGGCACCCCAGTTTGTCATATTCTTTTCCATAGTTTTCACTGATTTTGCCTGGTCTACACATTTTTTAAATTTATTTTTACTTACTGTTTTGTGAGAGAGAGCACACAAAAGTGTGCGAAGCAGGGCGGAGGCGGGCAGAGAAAGAGAGTCTCCTGCAGACCTCCCCACGGAGGGGGCTCAGTCTCACAACCCTGAGATCATTACCGGAACAGAAATAGAGTGGGACGCTTAACCTACTGAACCAGCCAGGTGCTACATCTTTAAAATGAAGACTGAGAATCAGTTGGTTGTTGGAATAGTGGATGTACAGAGCCTTATGGGGATTAGAATACAAGGGAGTTGAGGGTGATGACCCAGAGTCTGTGGCTTCTTGTAGTGACTCATTTAATCAGGGATAAAGGGAATCATGAGATTAGTCCTGGTCAGTGGTGGTGGCAAACTTGGGAGTATCTTAAGGTCGGAGGAATGAGCATCTGATGCTTGTCTTTGGAGGCTAGGAAGTCTAGAAAACTTGAGTTCTGCTCTGAGCAAGCAGTCCTGCACTTGACACCTGTGTGTAGCAGGGATAAGGCCTTGGGAGCAGGGGAGGCAGTGAGATCTCAATGCTCAGGATTTCCTCTTTACCCTTTCCAGGTGGGGTAGCCTTGCTCATCGTGTGTAGGGCTCCCTCTTGAACTCTGATGCTTTGGTTATCAGTAAGGATTAGCTTATTATGTTCGTGAGTTCTTTAGATATTTATTTCTTAGGAAAATTGTTACTATCCTTGCCAATTTTTTTTCCTGTTGAATTGTCTTTCTTATTGATTTATTTTTTTACTATTAATAGATGTTATTATGTTGCATTTTCTACCAGGCTGATTTTCAATACTGAGTCTTTTTCAAGAAACCATAGTATGTTTATTATTTTTTTCAGATCTATCGGCAAATTTTTATAGGTTTCTTATTACATGTCTTGGATATTTCTTAAGTGTAATACTAGTTATTGAACAATTTCTGTTAATTGTTGCAATGAGATCTTTTAATATCATTACATTTTCATTTTGATTTAAGAGAAAACTAGCTTTTTTTCTTTACATGTTTATCTTGTACATGACTACTTAACTCTGTTATATTTTCTGTATATGCTTCCCTATAAGTGTGCCCCAGCTCCTCTTGTTTCTAGGGCTCTGAACCTGGGCTTGCAGCATTAGAGCTGTAGTCGGGTGACAGCATGGAAATAGTCTATGTAGCCTTGCAAGGGAATATAACTATCACTGCTAACCTTATTTCTGTCGGATATTTTGCTCTAAATGCCAAAGTCCAAGTCCCAAATGGGTTTTTGAACGCAGTTGTTCAGAGTGTGGACTGCCTTATATATACTGGATCTGTTTGGATTTCAGGAACGCGAGGATCATCCCCGGAGAGGACGTGAAGAACGGCCGCACCGGGAACCATCGGGCCAGGAGCACAGGCGGGCTAGGAACAGTGACCGCGACAGACACAGGGGCCATTCCCACCAGAGGAGAAGCTCTAACGAGAGGCCTGGGAGCGGGCAGGCTCAGGGACGGGACCGAGACATTCAGAATCTACAGGCTCAGGATGCAGAGCGGGAGTTTTACGATGCCCGACGACGAGAGAATCGCCAGAAGAATGAAGTTAATGCTGGTGGTAAGGAGTCTCAGGAGTTGGTTCCTCGGCCTGGTGGCAACAGTAAGGACAAAGAGGCACCCGCTAAAGAAAAGCCAAGCTTTGAACTTTCTGGGGCACTTCTTGAGGACACTAACACCTTCCGGGGTGTCGTCATTAAATATAGTGAGCCCCCAGAGGCACGTATCCCCAAAAAACGATGGCGCCTCTACCCCTTTAAAAATGACGAGGTGCTTCCTGTCATGTACATCCACCGGCAGAGCGCCTACCTCCTGGGCCGGCACCGCCGCATAGCGGACATCCCAATTGATCATCCCTCCTGCTCCAAGCAGCATGCAGTCTTTCAGTATCGGTGAGTCTGTTTGCGGGAAAAATCAGAAGCGTGGGCAGAGCTGAGAGTTTCAGGATTACTGACATTTGTGTACATGTATTTGCAGAAGAATCCCATATTCAGATCTAATCTTGGTCTTAAGAGTACCGATCTAACTGCCCTTTGAATAATCACTTCCATTTCTCTGAAAGCGTCGCATTTGGTGTCAGAAATCCAGATTTTGAATCCTGCCATTGCCACTGCCACCTTCCAGGTGTTTGGCCTGGGCAAGCCATTTTCTGGGCCTCAGTTTCTCCCTATCTCATAGGGCTGTTTTTAGGGTTAAATGGAAGTGTACCTGAGAGTGTCTGGCATGTGTGCTTGTTAATCTGTATTTGACAGTTTGTGTAGGACATCTGTTACTGTTTGATCCTCACAACACTCCTATGAGGAGGACAGGTCACTTGTTAATATCCCCATTCGACAAGTAAGAAGACTGAAGCTCAGCAGAGCCTAGTAAATGATCTGGTTCAAAATTAGCTCCCTTGACTCTGAAGTCAAAATCCACTGCTTTATTCTCATTGGGACAGGAGCTAAAATATGTTGAAATACTGGTGAAAGAAGCATTATCTTGGTTGTAAACAACACAAATATGTATTTTCTTAATCGTGGCAAGAGATCTTGGATTCTGATTTTTAAACTTTTGGTCTTCCATGACTTTCCCCTACCCCCTAGCAAGCAGTTCTACTAAGTATATTTACTTACTTACTCCCAATTTCCAAATCCAGGGCCGTACTTGCCCCTTGGTTTCCTAGAGTTTGGACTTGAACTGTATCAAGCCAGATAATTTATATCATCTTGGTTGTGTTAGCGAAATGTTGGATGGTCTGAAATGGGATTTTGCTCACAAGTTTCTCTCTTTTATCTCTGCTAGGCTTGTGGAATATACCCGTGCTGATGGGACAGTTGGCCGAAGGGTGAGGCCCTACATCATTGACCTTGGCTCAGGCAATGGAACGTTCTTGAACAACAAGCGTATTGAGCCACAGAGATACTATGAACTAAAGGAAAAAGATGTACTTAAATTTGGGTTCAGCAGCAGAGAGTATGTCCTGCTTCACGAGTCCTCTGACACCTCTGAAGTAGACAGGAAAGAAGATGAGGATGACGAGGAGGAGGAGGAAGTATCTGACAGCTAGCAAACTAAGAAACAGCCCAAACTCTTGAGACCCTTTCTTTCTTTAAAGGTTTTGGGATTGACTCAGAGCACCATGGTGCTCTCTGTATTGCCTCTTATTGCCTTAAGTCTTTCCTCTGTTGCTGACCATCTTATGTTATAGTATAAGAAAACTGACTTCTATTTGGTTGAACTTTTTTCTGTGGCACATCAGCCCCTTGCCTGTGGGCATTTGTTTTCAGAACAGTGTCACCAACACATCATGTTTCAGTAGAAGCATTGTGGCTTTAGTTGGTGCTTTCAGAACTGCCGCCTAGGAAACTACAAACCCTTGGTTCAAGGGGCATTGTGGCTTGTTCTCTTTGTACAGTTACTTTATTTATATAGTTGTTAAGCTCTGTGGACTGGGTTTGTTTTTGTTTGTGGGGCAAACCCCTGAACAGAGAATCCTATACTAAGCTTTGGTTGTCACCAAAACAGCCTCCAGTATATACCAAAGCTTTGACCTGGTTGAGCTCTTGAGTCACAGAAGTTGATTTTGCACTTCATTTTTGGGGGGGTGGGAATTTACCACATGACCTCATTATTGACTGTTGGACTTAAACAAATGCTTTATGGAAACTGCTTAAGCATACGACTGTACAGGAAGGAAGATCCTGGCTACTGCCAGTGGGTGCTGATTTAACGTCACAAGAGGCCGAAATGGGTCATGGATCTGTTTCCTTGTGAGACAATTCTGATTTTTCCATAGAGCATGTGCATAACAATTTTGATCATCTTATCTGTTCAACTTTGCATTTTTATTCAAACATTATCTCTTTCCTCTTTTCAAAACAGTGGCATCTATGTAGCAGGGTCCTTGTTTTATTCTAACTGCATTGTATATGTGTAAAGGAGGTTGTGTAGTTTACACATTTCATCTTTTTAAGAAATGTTCAGAGAGGTTGTATTTACCTTCCCAAGGCTGGAAAGCAAGGGAGTTGCCCTATTTCCTAATTTCCCATCAGAGGAATATGTGTAAGTAGCAAAGTCGTAACTACTTACATATACTGTGTGTATGTGTGTGTGTGTATACATAAAAGTGTGAGTGAAAGAACTGCATATACTGATTTTCATACGAGAATGTTTTGTGATGTAAATGTAATACTACATTATAGGCAAAGGCCTCCCTGCATTTGAAGAGCAGGTTTTCATTTATATGTATTTTTGGGATAAAAAATAATAAAATTTGTAAATATAGCCCCATTTCAAAGGGTTATCCTTTTCCTGGCAGAGAGGACCATGTGTCTATAGGTTCATTTGCAGCTACAGGAATCTTTGTATCAGTATTTTTGAGGTAAAAATAGGTCATTGCAGAGAGGGTGTGCTGGGGCGAAACCAGGAAATGGGGAAGTAGGGCCAGTGGCAGCTCTAGAAGCCAGACCCTCACACGTCGGTGAGTGCTGGTCCTGTTGAAGCAGAAGCGTTTTCACAATTGGCAGTGAAGAGGTTTTCCTTTCCAGAATAGTCCTTTGGGGCTGGTTCTAATAGCAGGTCTTGCACCACTTGATCCCTGGTCCCTGCAGGGTTGCTCTCTGATGGGGGGGAAGGAATGTTGTGATGCAACTTGGTGCTGCTGCCCCCATTCCTCTTGGTAACTTAAGATGTTGTGAGATTGTCTTTCTTACCATTGGTTTTCCTTTAAGGTCCCCCATGTGGACTCTGGGCTAGGTGCTGAGTAGTGTTTATGCAAAAGAAATGAAAAGATCCCCTTGAAGAGTGAATACTTAATGAGATCAGTTAGATGTAGGGAGGCTCCAACAAGGAAACGGCAGTTAGTACCCCCCCCCCCCGCCCCCACTGTACTCCACACTGGCTACTGTGACTGCTACTTTCCTATCTCCTATCTGCCATTAGACCTCCTACTACATACGAGCATGCCTGAAAGGTAGGTTTTGCTTTTTTTTTTTGGGGGGGGGGTAGGGTAGGTTTTGCTTTGATGGATCCAGACTGATGGCTTTCTCTTGCTCGGATTAGGCACTAACCTGGCCTCCCAGGCCTCCTGTTCATTTTGTGCTCCTACTACTGCTTCCAGATAGCCTTGGGCTTCACTGCTGGGCAGCATGATAGATGACCACTTGGCCTAAGTTCTTCAATAAGAGGTCTGGTTGTGAAGTAAACTTGGTTAAGTGGAGGAATAGTTTCCTGCATTAATAGATTCTTTGTGCCAAACATCTGGAAAGGTGCCCCCCCTCCCACATATGGTGTTTTGTTTTGTTTTTTTGTTTTGTTTTGTTTTGTTTTGTTTTGTTTAAGACCTGTTGGGTTAGGAGCAGCCCGGGTAACTCAGTGGTTTAGCGCCTCCTCGGCCCAAGGTGTGATCCTGGAGACCCGGGATCGAGTCCCACATCGGGCTCCCTGCTTGGAGCTTGCTTCCCCCTCTGCCTGTGTCTCTGCCTCTCTCTCTGTGTCTCTCATGAATAAATAAATAAAATTAAAAAAAAAAAAAAAAAGGGTCAGGGCACCTGGGTGGCTCAGTCGGTTAAGTGTCTGACTTTGGCTCAGGTCACGATCTCAGGGTCCTAGGATGGAGCCCTGCTTCAGGCTCCCTGCTCAGTGCAGTCAGCTTGCCCCTCTCCCTCCACCCCTCCCTCGCTGCCCCCCCTCCCCTCTGTGCACGCACATGCACGCACATTCTCTCTCACTCTCATAAATATGGGGCGAAAAAAAAGAGTCAAAGATAAGACCCATCTCCAAAGCCAGATATCACTAGTGGACTTGTTATTCAAAGTTGACATAATCCTAAAGCTTTCTTCTTGAATTCTTTCCTTGGAAACTCCTGTTCCTCCTAGCCATTTGCAACTTTCTTTTTCTCCACCTGCCCCCTCCACCCCCCCATGGCTACAAATCATTGGTGTAAAACCAAGCTATCTGCAAAACAGCCCTTTGTTTCTGAGCCCCTGCCCCAAATCCTTTGTGGTGGTCTACAATTCTGAAGTCTAGGACAGAATCTTCAGGTTTCCCCATCCAACCTCTTTCTAGTCACCTACTTCTTTCATTTGAACATGGACAAAGACACCTTGTTAAGAGCAACTGGTACTGTAGCTTTCAAATACTTTTATTGTATCCTGGTGATAAGTAAAAGAGTAGTCAATTCAGATAATGAGTTTTTTTTTTTTTTTTAACTTTCGTATTAGTGTATGGAGTATGCCAGTATACAATAAAGCTTGGTTTTAAAAGACTTAGAATTGAAATATATAATTTAGGTTGATAATTATTTGATACAGTTATATTTTTTTTTACTATTCTTCTCTTTGTGGAAATTAGTTGTGGACGTGAGGAATGAGGTGAAGGCATGTTAATGAAAGCCAAAGTCTGATTTGCACACCGTAGCCAGCAACGCCTGCTTATATGATGGCGTTCCGAACCCGTAATGTTGCTGGCTGGGTATGTGCATTTATAAAAGCAGGAAGCCTACTTGATTTAAATGAAAGCTTTGGAATTTAAAGCTTCATCTGGTCTCTTGGGTAAAGTTTCCATTTATCAAGGGGGAAACAATCGAAAAAGACTGTTGATTTGTTCACATTTAAAGTTCAAATGAGTCAATCCAGCAAATGATTGCGTAAGTTTATTGTGCTAACAGTTGAGTTACAGCTGTAAATTAGAAACGGAGCAGTCATCTGGGAGTGGGATGTACTTGTGCAAGAATTGGTATTTGCGACGTGCTTTGGAGAACAGGTTGATTCTGGACCAGTAGAAGAGGGCACTGTTACAGACTGAGCAGTCTGCAGGACAGCAGGACTGGAGTTGGGGGTACGTGGAAAGAGTTCTGTAAAATGAAGCTGTTTACCTGAAGTCCCACATCAAGGCAGGGGTAGAAGCTAGGATGAGAAACCACCTCAGTCCTGGTTCAGTGGTCTTTGCTCTAGACTGTTCCCTCCCAGCTCCCCAGCAGTGCTTAGTGGACAGATTTGAGGGGAAAGATAGCTGCTTGATTGATCACAGTGGATGGGCCTTTCAGGGCCATTCACGTCACCAAGTCAGAACTACTTGGAAATCATGTTGATTCATAAAAATGTATAAACATTCAATATTCACGTGCCTAACAAGTAGCATGAGCGAGACTTTGACAATAAAGCTGGCTAATACTTAGGAGCACTTTCTTAGGTACAGGCACAGTTCTCACAGTTTCACATGAGCATTTATGAGGCTTGTATTATTAGTCTATTTTGCAGATGCAAAAACCGGGGCACAAAGAGATTAAGGGATTCAAACTTGCCCTGGGTCCAGGTGCCATGCTCTTAGCCACTGTGATCTACTGCCTCTTATGTAGTTATGAGATGTATAAGGTCTGGCCCTTGCAGAGCCGTTTAACTAGCAGCTACACACAGTGTTAGATAGGAGAGGCACTGGGGACTATGGAAGCAGAGAGAAATAGGATTTAACAAAGCCTCGTGGGTCAGGGGAGAATGAACAGTTATCCAGAAGAGGTCAGTGGGGTTGGGGAAAAAAAAAAAAAAAAAAAAAAAGGAGTATTTCTAGGCAGAGAGGCTAGCACTTCGAAATGCCTGAGGTGAGAAACTAATGAGGTTTTGGAAGCACTTGAAGTTCAATAGGGGAAACAGTCATGAGACTTCTGGTTTCTGTTAATGATGGACTAAGTTATTTTGTGTGTGTATGTGAATCCTGCAAGAAGCCAAAACTTCTGGATAAAATATAAGCAAAAAAATTTATGAAAGCCTCCAAGAACTGACAAATTAGTAAAAATGTTATCAGGCCTAAAGCGAAGATAAACAAGAATTCAGGGAGAAATGGAGCACAGATGCCTGGAAACCACATTTGATTCTAGCAAATCAGACCTGACCCGACGTTGAATGGGACAGAATCAAAACCCAGAGCCCACGTACAATGAATAGACCGTTAGAAGATGTTTCCCACAAAAAGCTGGCATGCCAAAAGGGCTATCCTTTTCAGAATAAAAGGGGTGACCAGAAATCAAATCCTCCCAGGGATCTGCAGCCTAGGAGCTCAGGAAAATTCAAGCCTTGAACTTGGTTTAAGATGACCCTGTACTATTGATGCCTCCAGGTATATGATAGAAGTAAATGAAACTACTTTTTGGAGGAAGGGACTTTTTAAATCCGCCCCCCCTCGAGTTACTTCCACGTTTCTTTTCCTGCGAAGATACAATTATTTTTTAAAAGCATGCCCTGTAGGTGAAAACCAACAGGAATAACAAACTGAATCTCAAAGACTTCAGATACTTGAATTATACTATAAAACGTTCATGTTACTATTCTCAAGAGAGAAACTTGAAAATGCAAGGAACAAGAAATGGCTTTTAAACATGAAAAATACAACAACTGTAAACCCATCAGTGGGTGGCGTTAACAGAAGCTTGAGGGAGAATTAGTGAACTGGAAGATGGAAATTATCCATGCACATAGATTTAACCAATGAAGTGGGCCAACTTCTCAAAAAAGTAAATTACCAAAATTGACCCGATACAAAATAATCTGAATAGTCCTATAATTATTTAAGAAACTGAATTTGTAATTTAAAAAGCTTCCAGGGGTGCCTGGGTGGTACAGTTAAGGGTCAAACTCTTGGTTTCAGCTCAGGGGGAGGTCTCAGGGTTGTGAGATCAAGCCTCATGTCTTGCTCTGTGCTCAGCACGGAGTCCGATTGAGATTCTCTCTCTCTTCCTCTGCCCCTCCTGCTTCTATTTTCTCTCTAAAACAAATTAACTAAAAATTAAAATAAAAAGCTTCCAAAAAAGAAATATCCAGGCCCAGATGGTGATGGTCTCACTGAAGACACCTACCAAACTTTAAGAAAAATTACCACCATTCTATACCATCTCTGCCAGAAATTAGAATATCAGGCAATACTATTACTTTGATATCAAAGCCAAATAGGACAGTACAAAAAAAGAAAAGAACCAAACTCTACAGACTAATATCCCCAAAACTTTAGCCACAAAAATTCTGGATATTAGCAAATTGAATCCAGCCCATATAAAAAGAATTATACAGGGCAGCCCCGGTGGCCCAGCGGTTTAGCGCCGCCTGCAGCGGGGGGTGTAATCCTGGGGACCTGGGGTCAAGTCCTGTGTTGGGCTCCCTGCATGGAGCCTGCTTCTCCCTCTGCCTGTGTCTCTGCCTCTCTCTCTCTCTCTCTCTGAATAAATAAATCTTAAAAATATATATATAAAGAATTATACACACTGGCCAAGTGAGGTTCAGCCCAGATATGCAAAACTGGTTCATAATGGAAATAAATCTAGATAATCCACTATCCCAAGACACTAGAGAAAAAATGATTGTGTCAATGGCATAGAAAAAAGCATCTGACAAAGTTCAATACCCATTCATGATAAAAACTCTCAATAAGGGATCCCTGGGTGGCCCGGGATCCCTGGGTGGCGCAGCGGTTTGGCGCCTGCCTTTGGCCCAGGGCGCGATCCTGGAGACCCGGGATCGAATCCCACATCGGGCTCCCGGTGCATGGAGCCTGCTTCTCCCATTGCCTGTGTCTCTGCCTCTCTCTCTCTCTGTGTGACTATCATAAATAAATAAAAATTAAAAAAAAAAAACTCTCAATAAGCCAGAAGTAGAGGGGGAACTTTCTCAACTTAATAAAGAGCATCTAGAAAAACAGTATAGCTAACGTACTTAATGGTGAAAGACTGTGACCTCTCTTAATGTAGAACTGGAAGTCCTGGCCAGCACAGTAAGGCAAGAAAAAGAAATAAGCATACAGATTGGAAAGGAAAAAAAAAAAAAAAATCAACCACCTTTATTTGCAAATGAGATCACGTAAAAAAAAAATCAAAGAATCAAAAAATAAAAAATCAAGGAATCTGCAATAAAACCCTCCCAGAATTATAAGGGAGTTCAGCAAGATTTCAGGTTACAAGATCAACACAGGAGAGAAGTTATCCAGAATGCAGCAGAGAGACCAAAAAAAAAAACAAAACAAAACAAAAAAAAAACCAGTGGGTGAAAAACAATAATAAAGGATTATTACATTTGATTTGAGTTCCAGAAGGAGAGGAAAGTGAGGCCCAGGAATACCTAAAGATGAGAATGTCTCCGAAGCAGGGGAAGATCACCGACCCACAGGCTGTAGAAGCCCAGACTTCCAAGCAAGGCGGGGGTGGGGGGTGGGGGGGGATGAAAAATGAAAAAAAAAAAAAAAAAAATCCGGGTCGTGATGGGGACATTGCAGGACCCTGGAAGGTGCCAAGGCGCCGGTAAGCCCTCTTACTACCTGCACTTCGCGGGCCCGGCCTGGACCGCGGGGGAGTCGGCCCCGGCGGGTCGTGACCTCGGCCCTGCGCGCGCTGCCCTCCGAGGGGCCGCGGCGAGGTCTACACCGGGGCGACACCCGGCCGCACCCTCGGGACCCGGCTCCGCGGGGCGGGAGGAGGGCGGAGACCTGGGCGGGGCCCCGGCGGGAGGGGGCGGGGCCGGCGCGCGCCCCGGAGACCCGGAGACCCCGCGCGCAGGCGCAGTGCGGCGCGGGCGCCCCCTGGCGGCGAGGGCGCGCAGGGCCCGCCCCCAGCCCGCCGCCGCCGCCGCCTCAGCCCAACATGGCGATGCACAACAAGGCGGCGCCGCCGCAGATCCCGGACACCCGGCGGGAGCTGGCGGAGCTGGTGAAGCGGAAGCAGGAGCTGGCGGTGAGGCGCCGGCGGCGGGGCGGCCCTCCGGGGCCCGGCGCCCGCCCCCGGCCCCAGGCCCCGGCCCGATCGCGCCGCGGCCGTTACTCCCCCGGCGCCGCGGCCGGGAGCGCGGAGCCCGGAGCCCGGAGCCCGGAGGCCTGGGGGCGGCTGCGCCTTCCGCGGCCCGAGCGGCCCGAGCGGCCCGGCTGGCGGCGGGGGCGGGGGCAGGGCGGGGGCGGCTGTGCGCTGGGCCTCCCGCGGACCCGGGGCTCGGGGGCGGTGCGCTGGGAGGGGGGCTCCGGGGGGCCTGCGATGCTGGGGGGCAGGTGAGGCCGAGGTCCGGGGCTCGGGGGGGCCTGCGATGCTGGGGGGCAGGTGAGGCCGAGGTCCGGGGCTCGGGGGGGCCTGCGATGCTGGGGGGCAGGTGAGGCCGAGGTCCCGGGGCTCGGGGGGGCCTGCGATGCTGGGGGGCAGGTGAGGCCGAGGTCCGGGGCTCGGGGGGGCCTGCGATGCTGGGGGGCAGGTGAGGCCGAGGTCCCGGGGCTCGGGGGGGCCTGCGATGCTGGGGGGCAGGTGAGGCCGAGGTCCCGGGGCTCGGGGGGGCCTGCGATGCTGGGGGGCAGGTGAGGCCGAGGTCCCGGGGCTCGGGGGGGCCTGCGATGTTGGGGGGCAGGTGAGGCCGAGGTCCCGGGGCTCGGGGGGGCCTGCGATGCTGGGGGGCAGGTGAGGCCGAGGTCCCGGGGCTGGGGGGGGGGTGTGCCTCCGATGCTCGGGGGGGGGGGGGGGCAGGTAAGGCCTAGGTCTCAGGGCTCGGCGGGGGGGGGGTGTGCCTCCGATGCTCCGTGGGGGGGGGCAGGTAAGGCCGAGGTCTCGGGGCTGGGGGGGGGTGCCTCCGATGCTCCGGGGGGGGGCAGGTAAGGCCCTAGGTCCCGGGGCTCGGGGGGGGGGGGGTGTGCCTCCGATGCTCCGCGGGGGGGGGCGGCAGGTGAGGCCCGCGACCCGGCCGGCAACTCAGGCTGTGCCCTGGCTCCCCCAGGCTCCGGGCCCCCTCCCCGCGACGCGCGCACCGCCGAGGCGGGCTCACCTGCGGCTGCCCTTGCAGGTTTCCATGACAACTGACAGCCGGGGCTGCGGCTGGGGGGCTGCTCACCCCTTTCGCGCCAGCAGCGGCAGCGCCTTTGTGCGTGGGCGTGGAGGCTGCTCAAGTCCTGCTGACAGCTGGCCTGCCAGGAGCCCTCCGAAGCATATGCAAAATCTTGCACATTTTTTGGGGGGCGGGGAGGGACTCTTTTAAGATTTTTTTATTTTTTTATTTTTTAAATTTGTTTATGAGAGAGGGAGAAGCAGGCTCCATGCAGGGAGCCCATCGCGGGACTCTATCCCGGGACCCCAGGATCGCACCCTCGGCCAATGGCAGGCGCCAAACTGCTGAGCCACCCAGGGATGGGGGGAAACTCTTGACAGCTGCCCTGCCATGAACCCTCTGAAGCATATGCAAAATTTTGCACATTTTGGGGGGGGGGGGGGCAAGACACAGGCTCTCTTCATTCCCTTCTATTCCCAAAGGGCTCCAGCAAGACAGGTCTAAGGTTTGCACAGTGTTAACCTAAAAGTGCCTTCCTCTCCCCACAGCTGGTCTCCCTTCCCCTCCCTGGATGGTCTCTACTATAGGGGACCTCGAAGGTCTCGGGCTAATACTAAGGGTCTGGTCTGGTCGGAATTAACGTTTGCATTTAAAAGGTATTATCCATCCATGTCCTTGTTTTTTCCCCCGTCTCCCAGGAAACACTGGCGAACTTGGAGAGACAGATCTATGCTTTTGAAGGAAGCTACCTGGAAGACACTCAGATGTACGGCAATATCATCCGCGGCTGGGATCGGTACCTGACCAACCAAAAGTGAGTGTCACAGGCCTGTTGGTATTGTGCCCCCAGTCGTTATTTATTTTTCCGATTATCTACGTTCTTGGTAGCAGCTTTGGAGGGAGGCGGCAGTAAAGCGGTGGTGTGAAAAGCCATCTGGGGTCCAACGTGGACTCTGGCTCAGCCTCTGCCTCACTGAGTAATTGTGGACAAATCCTACATCTGGGAAACAGGGGAAGTTGGGCCGGTGGTACAGGGTGGTGTGAGGCATAAACCAAACACAGCGAATGACAGTACCTGACGTATCACTTTTTTAGTGTTTCCCTTTTTTTTTTTTTTAATCAGTCATGAGTTTCACCTTTACAGTATTTGCCACCCCTGTGTGCTGACCATATTACAATTTAGTGATAACTATTTAGAACTGTCTAAACGTTTTAAACATCTTCAGGTTTGACATTGAAATAGTACTGTGCACACTTGATGCCCGTGACCTGCTTTCATCAGTTGTTAACATGTTGCCACATTTGCTTTCTCTCTAATGTATATAAACATACACATATTTATACTTTTTTTTTAAAGATTTTATTTATTTATTCATGAGAGACACAGGCAGAGGGAGAAGCAGGCTCCTTGCAGGGAGCCTGACATGGGACTCGATCCCGAGACCCTGGGGTCATGCCGTGGGCCGAAGGCAGGTGCTCAACCACTGAGCCACCCAGGGATCCCCACATACCCATATCTATACTTAAAATTTTTAGAGGCACCTGTGTGGCTCAGTCAGTTAAGCATCTGGCTCTTGATTTCAGCTCAGGTCATGATCTCAGGGTCATGGGATCAAGCACCATGTCAGGCTCCATGCTGAGCATAGAACCTGCTTAAGATTCTCTTTCTTTCTCTCTCTCCACCCCTCCCCCTCCTCTCTCTCTGTCTTAAAAAAGAAAAAAAGTCAAAAATTTTTGATGTCATTACAGATACATGGGAAGTTGCAGCAATATTACAGAGGTCCCGTGTACCCTTCACCTAGTCTTTCCCGATGGTTGGGCTTTATGTAACTGTAGTAGAATATCAAATCCAGGAAACTGACATTGGTACAATGTGTATGTGTGTGTGTAATTGTCACTGCCGTGTAGACTCCTGCGTGCACCACCTGCGTGCACCACTGCAATCAAGATACAGAAGTATTTCATCACCACAAAGATCTCCCACCTGCTACCCCTTTATAGTTATATCATCCCTTTCCTCCATACTTTTTTTTGTTAACCATTTAAGCAGATAGCACGACACTTTGCTATCTAATTATGTCAGCATTTACCTCCTAAGAATATTTTCTTTTCTTTTTTTTTTTTTTAAGATTTTATTTATTTATTCATGAGAGATACATAGAGAGAGGCAGACACAGGCAGAGGGAGAAGCAGGCTCCATGCAGGGAGCCTGACATGGGACCCGATCCCGGGCCTCCAGGATCACGCCCTGGACCCAAGGCAGGCGCCAAACTGCTGAGCCACCCAGGCTGCCCTTTTTTTTTTTTCTTTTTTTGAAGAAGAATATTTTCTTACCTAACCACAATTAATGCATATAGAAAATTGCATTACATTAATAGTATCATCTACTATAGTCTTTATTCAAATTCCCCTAATTGTCCCCGACATGCTTTGCTACCTTGTTTTGATCCCTTCAGTGTTCATGTATCAATATTTGGCTATTATGTCTCTCTTGTCTCTTCATTTAAGAGAGTTAAGAGAGTCCCCCACCCTTTTTGGCAGTAAAGTTGTTCGTGACACTGTCTTGCAGAATGTTCCAATTCCAGATTTTTCCTTTTGTGATGAGAGATCCTTTAAGGATTTTTGGCGAAAATATTGCATAAATGATTTGTATGCCTGGTGTGTTGTTTACCTCAATTTTATTGGGAGGCACATAGTGTCAGATTGTCCCATTATTGGTACAAAGATGGAGCATATGATTTCTCCGTTGTAAAAATTTATTTGTTCTCTGTAATTTATAGGTAGTTTGGGGGCTGTACTTTTAGGCAGTGTGAATATACCGCTTTTCCAAATTTTTATTCAGTGGTTTTAGTATCCATTGTTGATTTTTACCCGACTCATTTGATGTACTGTGGATTCTGATTTTACTCGTCCTGGTACATGGATCACTGGTATTCAGAAAGAAGAATCTTCCCTTCATATCTTCTCGCCCTTTCGTTCTGTATCTCTGGCCTTCTCTCTTTAGTATCACTAGAGACCAATGGATTTTTTTTTTTTTTAAGATTTTTATTTATTTGACAGAGAGAGAGGGAGAGGGAGTGCGCACAACAGGGGCAGTGGCAGGCAGAGGGAGAGGGAGAAGCAGGCTTCCCACTGAGCAGAGAGCCCCCCAGGCCCCTGGGATCACAACCTGAGCTGAAAGCAGACATGTAACCGACTGAGCCACCCAGGTGCCCCAGGACCAGTGATTAAAAAAAAAAAAAAAATCAGTGTGTGGGAATCTAGTACCGTTACTTTTTTATTGTGGAGGTTTATTTTTTGCTATAAACTTACTGAAATACATGCAGAGAAGCACATACGTCATAAACATACAGTTTGATGACTTTTCACGAAGCAAACACACCCATCATTATCCTTTCCAGTGCTTGATTTGTCCCAAATATGGCCAGAGGAAGCCTCCTTTGTCCTGCTGATGTGACCCTATTAGACTCTGTTAGTCTTCAGGCATTTTGCTGCTTTCTGTCCTAGCAGGGTCTCTTAGCCTCACCTTGCCCTTTTCTTATCCCAGAACTGAGACCAGCCATTTCCTTAAGGAACCCTGGCTTGTTCTTTAAATTTTTTTTAAGTTTTTTTTTCCCTATTCACGAGAGACACAGAGAGGCAGAGACAGGCAGAGGGAGAAGCAGGCTCCCTGCAGGGAGCCCGATGGGAACTCGATCCCAGGACCCTGGGATCACACCCTGAGCCAAAGGCAGATGCTCAACCCCTGAGCCACCCAGGCATCCCTCATTACATTTTTTACATTAAGCTTATCTGACAAAACCATTTCATATCACTAGTCTATGCTAGCCGTTTTTAATAATAAGTATCAAATACATATGAAAATGTTAATGACAGTGACCCAACTGAAGTAATGTCCCACAGTGGAGCACCCCCCTATGCGCTGGAAACCGTTGCTGTCTGGGTGGGCATTTAGCGTTAGGGTCCTGTCGGTCACTCCAGAAGGTGTGGAGGCATTTCTGTCTGAAAGCTCGTAACTTAAAAAAAAAAAAAAAGACAGTGAGAGAGTTCCTTACTGTGCCCTGGGCCATCCTCAACTCGAGCCATAGATTCAGCTTGGTGCTTATGAGTTTCTTGTGTGTGTTTTAGAAACTCCAATAGCAAAAACGACCGAAGGAACCGGAAGTTTAAGGAAGCTGAGCGACTCTTCAGTAAATCCTCAGTTACTTCGGCAGCTGTAAGTGAAGTGGGGGGAATCTTTCTGTGGCCCATTGGGGAGAAACCCCTCAGTTAAATTTCTGCTAGTTCCCTTTCTCCCTGCTGTCCGGGGGCTCTCCGGAGGTCTGTGATAATTTTTCTAGTAACAGGTTTCTTCTTTTTTTTTTCTTTTAGGCAGTAAGTGCATTGGCAGGAGTTCAGGATCAGCTCATTGAAAAGAGTAAGTTTTTTTTTTTTTTTTTAACTTCTTTATTATTTCATTTTTAGGTTTGTCTTTACCTCCTATCCGACTATGTCTCTGAAGACTACATCTCTTATACTCTTGCCTCTTTTTTCTAGAAGTTAGGGAAACCTTTAAGTCTCCTTAATCCTGTCTTTTTGTTGTTGTGGAGGAAGAAACCGTGTCCCTCTAGCCTCTTCTATCATGCAGAGGTTGACTGTAGCTATTCAAAGACACAGAGATATGTCTTCGCTGCTGATAAGTGTTAGGGAGTTTTTTTTGTTTTTTTTTTTTTGTTTTTTTTTTTTTTTTTTAATTTCAGACATATCTGATAACTCTCCATGTCCCCACTTTAATAATTCTTAGGAAAATCTGATCCTGTGAACAGAATGTACCTATGTGTTCTTAAATATAAAACATAGGGTAGATAGTATTTACTTTGTAAAGAAATTGTATCATTCTATGTAAGCCATCCAGTCTAATTCTGTTCTAAGGTCTGGTGATGGAATACAGATCTGTGCATTTATCTTTCTGAGACTCTGGGTAGCTGTATTGGACACTCTTCCTGTACAGTGGGTCACTTTGAAACATAACCTGCTTTTTGTATCATGGCTGTGTACTTCTTTCAGATGGTGTATCTTATGGGGTTCAGTTCTTGTGTTTGCATTGATCCAGTGATTGGAGGAAATAGGATATTGGTAGTTTGGGAATTAGAACTTCTCAGTGACTTTGATTATTATCTCTGTGTTCAGATTTCTAAGTAGAAAAATGTCTTCTAGTTCTTTCCACTCAGATATTCAAGCTCAAACATTTTCTCTAAAACCGAATTGTTCTGTTTCCTTCAAAACTTGTCTGCCCAGTTTTTCTGTTAGTATTTCTGGTTTCCCTCATTCAAGACTTTGTAGGCACCTTTGACTCCTTTCTGCCGGCCTAATCAATTATATAACATTTGATCCCTTTGATTTTTCTTTTGCTACGGTTTAAATAAGTTACATCTTATTTCTCTTCAATCGCTTGCCACTTCTAGGATGTAGAGCTAGTATTATCTGCTTTCTGAGGTCACAAGACTGGACCTCACTCCTGTGAGTTGAGGTGGAATGATGTCTGACTCCTCAGTTTCATGATAGCCTATAATCCTCCTGTTGGCTCAGTGGATAGTTCTGCATCTGTCCACAGAATGGCTGCACCTAGGTACTCGTGAAGAAACGACCCTTAAAGCCACTACTTGCAGAAGCTCAGCTGAGAGACAAGTACTTAGGAATTAAAGGTTTTCTGAAGCATGTGCAGGCCATCTATTCCCCTGAGATCTTCCCCTTGAATTGGGTCACATCCTGGGAATAGGTCACACTGGTGTTTCTTGGTCTTCCCTATAAAGTTTCTTTTGATTTATATTTTGGTCCTGCTAAATGTGCCACTCTTTTATAAGAGAATGTTGTGCATGTTTACTATCATTACTCATTACTATATCTTTTTCTTAAGATTTTATTTATTTATATATTCATGAGAGAGGCAGAGACACAGGCAGAGGGAGAAGCAGGCTCCCTGCAGGGAGCCCGATGTGGAACTGGATCCCAGGACCACGGGATCACAACCTGAGCCAAAGGCAGATACTCAACCACTGAGCCACCTAGGCGTCCCTCATTACTGTGTCTTTTAGGAATAGTTGTTTTCCCTGAGGGGTGCCCAGGTGGCTCAGTTGGTTAAGTCTCCAGCTCTTGGTTTCCCCTCAGGTCATGATCTCAGGGTTGTGAGGTCGAGTCTCCCATCAGGCTCCACACTCAGCTGGGAATCTGATTCTTTTTTTTTTTTTAGTCTTTTTTTGGGAATCTGATTCTTTCCCTGTCCTCTCCTTCTGCCCCCTCCTCCTGTACCTGCTTGCACGTGCACACTATGACTCTTTATCAAGTAAATAAATAAATCTTAAAAAAAAATAGTTGTTTTCCTTGAACAAGTTGATTTTTACTGAATATCTGTTAATGGACTGTTTCTTTGTATAGGTGCTCAAATGGTCAGTGTTTCTCATCTAGAAAGCAAATCTGAATTTATAGCCTATGTTTTGGGAATGAGTCTTAGTACTGCATCCAGCTTATTAAGTCTTCTATTCCTCTTTGTTTTACTTGTCTCATTTTAAATGTATTATATTGGACTTTATTATATGGATCTTGGTAAACTGCTTTGAATTCTTTTTAGAATAGAGAAGTACATAAATACTGGAGTTCATGAATTCAAATGATCAGAGCCCCTTTAAAGTAATTCTGTTGAGTTCTGTCTCAAGACCTGTCATCATTTCCTCCTGCTGGGTTTTTTTTTTTTTTTTCAGAGAAGGGGGAGGGGCAGGGGGAGAGAGAATCTCAAGCCGACTCCCTGGGAGTGCAGAGCCCAACATGGGGCTTGATCTCAGGACCCTGAGATCATGACCTGAACTGAAATCAAGAGTCAGATGCTTAACCCACTGAGCCATCTGGGCACCCCTGTTACTCCTTTTTTTTTCTTTTTCTTTTAAAGATTGTATTTATTTATTCATGAGAGACACACAGAGAGAGAGGCACAGACACAGGCAGAGGGAGAAGCAGGCTCCATGCAGGGAGTCCAATGTGGGACAGCCACCCAGGCTTCCCTGTTACTCCTATTTTTTAAGTTTATATTCATCTTGATTTTCTGCAGTCAACTACAATGTGTCTAAGTATGAATTTCTTTTAAATTATCTGGCTTGGGTTTCATTGGACTCTTTGGCTTAATATTTTTTCATCAGTTCTGTTACCTCTTCAGATACTGCATTTTCTCTGGGCTCTCTCCTGTCTCTCCTACTCTGCTTACATGCATGTTAAACTTTCTTATTATTTCTTTATGTCTGTTATCAGCCCTTGCATGTCTTCTGTCTTTGTCTCTGGGCCACCTGCCAGCTCACCAATTCTTTCAGTTGAGTCTGACTTGCTGTTAAACCTTCCTTGATTTTCAAATTTTTTGTTACTACATTTTTAATTTCCAGAAATTCCACTTATTTATTTCTAAAATCTACTATGTAATTTTTCAGTAGCTTTCTCTGCAATTTTTAAACTTCCTTTTGCTTTTTTTTTTTTTTAATTTTTTTTAATTTATGATAGTCACACAGAGAGAGAGAGAGAGAGAGAGAGAGGCAGAGACATAGGCAGAGGGAGAAGCAGGCTCCATGCACCGGGAGCCCGATGTGGGATTCGATCCCCCGTCTCCAGGATCGCGCCCTGGGCCAAAGGCAGGCGCCAAACCACTGCGCCACCCAGGGATCCCTCCTTTTGCTTCTTTAAGCAGAGTAAACCCAGTTGTTGTATATTCTGTTTTAAATTTCAATCTCTGAAGTCTGTTGTCTGTTGCTTCTGCCGGTTATTACTCATAAAGTTTCATTTTAATTTTCCTGTGTGCCTTGTTATTTTTGACTGTGTACTGCTCATCGTAACTTCAAATATTTTTGGAATAATTTGAGAGTGAGGGTAAAGGTGCCATCTTCCAAAGACTTCATGTTTTCTTCTGCTGGGTGCTTATATCTCTTTAAACCAAGGTGAGGGTCCTTGAAAGACCCAGGTGTTTCAAACCAAGGTTTAATTCCATGAGAGAAATGGTCTACTTCACCTGTTGCTGTTTTTCCTTTGTACAGAATCTCTCCAGTGTTTCAGAATTTCTGCATAACAAATTTGTGGAATGACTCTTGTGTTCTTCATTTTTGATGGTGATGAACTGCACATTCTTTTCTCTTAGAATTTTGAGTTGCACATTTTTAGATCTCAAGGATCTTGGAGTTTGGCATTTTTGGCATTTTATTTTCAAACCATTCTGGAAAATTTTCTTTAAAAATGCATAACTTTCTGCTTCCTTTGGCTTATTTACCCAAACTAGAATGATAGAGAGGATTAGCAGGGTCCCCAAAGGGGATTTTTATGCAAATCAGTGAAGCATTGTATGTTTTTGTAAAAAGAATAAAAGAAAAACAAACAGGCAGATTTTATCCAGTTTTCTTTAAAGGATCAGCATAGTTTCTGCTGTTTGTTTTATCAGACTCCTCTGAAGCTTTCATTAAACTAGATCTTTCCTCAGCATTTACATCATTCCAGTGGATAAGGAAATGGCTGTGTGAAGCACTGTTGGATATCTTTCTTTCCTCCTTTAAAGTTTTTGTGCTGATCAAAGTGCCTTGGCACTATTCAATAGGTATTTTGGTTTTTTTTTCTTTAAATAAGGAGAGTGCCTTGTTTGTAGGTGTATTACACTTCCTCAAAATCTGACATTCTTTACTCTAAAAACAGGGTGCTTACTTATATGTCAACGAGGAATGAACTTAGGTGTATTTTCCTCGTAACAGTGTCATAGGGGACTGACTTGCTGCTGCATTTAGGGGTGTCGTAACGCACCCCTTTTGCTCTCATCCTTCTGCTTCCATGAGCCAAGACAATTATTTTTACTTTGTGGTCGCACTTTATATTTTAACAGTGTTTAATCTCCCTGGCTGCAGTCCCTGTTATAAACCACTTCTAGCCCCATAATCCTAAAACATGGGTTTAGACAGAGAATTCAGGAAACATTCATTGTTGAATGTCACGTCTCTGTTTAGAAATACTTGACGACTTTGCCTTATGTCCTGTTAGCAACTATTTTACAGCAAACTGTCTCCTGTTTAGAATTTGACTTGGCATGTTTGTATATCTCAAGGATATCGAGACTTGAACACTGTGTTCTAGACACATTACACAGACACTTGTATTTATCTCATCTATTCCTTAGAGCAACTTCTTGAGGATAGGTACAGATTATTAGGTTCCTTGAAAGTAAGAGAACGTTGCTGTACCTCCAGTGTCGAGCCCACTGTTTTGTCCATAAGAGATATTCAGGGTAGGGAAAGATTTCCTATTTTACAGATGGCGAAACAGGGTCTGAAAATTGAAGCAACAAGTCCGGTCTTTTAATCATCATCTCACATTGTCTCCCTAAGTCAGATCCTTTAAGGCTCCTTCAGGCCCCTCTTATTTCTCAAGCCTTTTGCTTAAGAGATGTCGTTTGATTCATTTGTCCCAAATGTACCTTGTGTTTTCTCATCTCTGCGCTTTTGCTTGTGCTATTTCTTGTCCTTATTATGGCTTCTCATTTATCCAGTCCAGTTCAGATTCCACCCCTCAGGGAAGCTTTTCTTGCATAATCCACTCTTTCTTCTCTGGCTCCTGTGAAACTTAATATCCATATCAGTCCTTTGGGACATCTGTTACTGCCTGGGATGTTACTTTCTCAGAGAGGTAACACAGGTGGATTCTCCATTCATAGGGCTTTGATTTGATTTGTGCTGTTTTGTATGTGTTTGCACGTGGGTGCTTATAGAACATGACCGCCTCATCCATTTACTCAGTACTCCCATAGCAGCTGGTCCAAAATGAGGAAACAGTTGATTTGGTTCATTAATGTCATTTAATAGAATTGTAGTGCAGGCAAAATTTGCTGTATCTAACTTGCCTTTCTTACTTGTCTCCCACCTTTTTAGCTAATCCTCAGTTCCTGTCCAGTGCCTACTCAGTCCTGTGCCCCTCTCTCGTCTTTTCTATAATCCAGAGCTTTTGTGACCTCATGCTCCATCAGCCTGTTCCCTCCCTAACCAGTGCCTCCACCATTTGCAGTTTTAGAGATGACATTTTTTACCTGCATAAAGATAGGACTGGCTATGGGAGAAGAAGGCTTTCTGGATTGTCCCTTCTCCACCACTTTAGACTCCTCTTTCTATATTTTGTTTGAGGCTTTTTTTTTTTTTTAATTAGAAAAGTAATATATTCTGATTGTACTAAGTAAAACTATTTAGAGGTGAATATGAAATAGGTTAATTACCTTGTAACCAACATCAACAGCTTGGCATTATCCTAACATACACACACACAGATACACAGAGGTGGGGATTTTTTTAACTTGGAATTTTAATTATGCACATAAAAGGGATTTTTTTTTTTTAAGGAAAAAAATTGGATCCAACAATACATATTACCTGCTTTTTCACTGATCACATAGGTTCCTGCAGGTTGAGTGCATAGACTAGCATATAGAATAGTGATGTGTTGTGTGGGCTTTGGAGCCAAACTATCTTTGAGTGAATCCTGACTTTACCTTATTGGCTGTGTGATCTTGGGCAAGTTTCTTAAACTCCAGCCTCTGTTCCTTCTGTCAAATAGTCATCACAGTTGTAGAGGTTTCTGTGAGGGTTATGGCTATGATACATTTAAAGTGTAGAGAACAGTGCCTGGCTTCTAGGAAGGACTCTCTGTTAGCTATTGTTATAACCTCATGTTCTTTTCAAAAGCTAAAAATACCCAGCCGTCTGGTTGTGCCTCCTCTTGGTGAGTATTCACACTGTGTCCATTTTCCCCACTGTAAACAATGTTGCAGGAAAGTTCCTTGTATACTTGGTTGTTTGTAATGGGCTTTTTATTTCTATATGACTGTCCCAGAAGTGGCATTAGTGTGTCAAAGAGTGATTTTCATAAATACAGCACAGTTTCTTTGATTTAATGGAAATATATATTTGACCTTTGTCCCTGGTCTGGCACACAGCTCCTAAAACTGTTGGAGTCTTCTGAGTGGTAAGAATGACTAGCATATACTAGCATACAAAAGAAATTTTTGTACGCTAATGGAGATGACTCATGGCTGGTGGCCCCTAGAGAGCTTCAGGATGGGGGCTTAGAACTTTCAGGCTTACCCCAAACCTCAGAGAGGGGAGAGGGGCCAGAGACTGAATTAATCACCGGTAGACAACGACTTAATATGAATCATGACCGTACAATGAAACTTCTTTAAAAACCCCTGAACTATGGATGGGCTCAGTCAGTTAAGCATCTGACTTTGGCTCAGTTGGTTAAGCTCATAGGTTAAGCCTCCAACTTTGACTCGGATCATGATCTCAGGGTCCTGGGATCAAGCCCCGCATCAGCCTCCCTGCTGAGTGGGGAGTCTCCTTCCCCCTCCCACCTCCCCCCAATTGTGCACACTCGCTCTCTCAAATAAATAAATAAAATTAAAAAAAAAACAAACAACAACCCCTTAAACTGTGGAGCTTTTGAGCTTTTGTTGGTGAACGAGGTAAGGTGCTAGGAGGGTGGTGTGCCCAGAGAAGGCACGATAGCTCCCTGCCCCTCCCCATACCTTGCCCTAGGCATTTGGCTATGTTTGAGTTGTGTCCTTTATAATAGATTGTTAACAGTAGGTAAATTGTATTCCTGAGTTCTTAGGGCTATTGTAACAAACCTGGGACTTGAGACTAATATGTATGTATGTATTTATATTATTTATATTTTATCCATGTACTCATGAGAGACACAGAGAGAGGCAGAGACACACAGGCAGAGGGAGAAGCAGGCTCCCTGCAGGGAGCCTGATGTGGGACTCGATCCCGGGACCCTGGGATCACTCCCTGGGCCGAAGGCAGACACTCAACCACTGAGCCCCCCAGGCGTCCCGAAACTAGTGTTTAAAGTTGGGGTCCCACTTGTGGATTGAGCCCTTAACCTTTGGGTCTACCCTAATTCTGTTAGTAAGTGTCAGAATGGAATCAAATTGTTGGTGTCTGGTGAATCAGGGATTGGTTTTTGGTTTTGGAAAACATCCTAGACTTTCCAAAAAGAGTATCACCATTTATACTAAAAGCCTAGCTTGGGAAGGCCTGTTATAGATATTATCGGGATAATCTACAGGGGGAAAGAAAATGCTTTTTAATTCTTTATTAAAGTGAATTTTTAAAATCTGTGCAAATAAAAAAAAAAAAAAAACATGTGTATCCATCACACTGTCCCAATCTCAGACCATCGTCAGTGCCTTGTCCACGTCTAATCTACACTCTCTTCTACCCCCTGTGTTACATTGAAAATCCTAGACATCATATTTTCTTGAATGCGCGTTTCAGTATGTATCTCCAAATGATAGGCTTTTAAAAATTGTGGTAAGAACACTAAAAACGGGATCCCTGGGTGGCGCAGCGGTTTAGCGCCTGCCTTTGGCCCAGGGCACGATCCTGGAGACCCGGGATCGAATCCCACGTCGGGCTCCCTGCATGGAGCCTGCTTCTCCCTCTGCCTGTGTCTCTGCCTCTCTCTCTCTCTCAGTCTGTGACTATGATGAATAAATAAAATTAAAAAAAAAAAAGATTATTTATAAAAAAAGAAAAAAAAAAAGAACACTAAAAACAAGTTCCATGGTTTTGCTTTTTTTTAAAAGTAGGCTCCACCCCCAGCATGAGCTCGAACTCATGACCTGAGATTAGGAGTTTTGTGCTCTACCGACTGAACCAGCCAGGTGCCCTGACTGCCACAGGTTTTTAAGTGCCTGATATGATGCTGTTAACCACTGGTGCAGTGTTGTACAGCACATCTCTAGAGCCTGTTCATGTTGCGTTACTGAAACTTTCTACTCTCCATTTCTCCCTCCCCCCGGCAGCCACCATGCCTCTGTGAGTTTGACTATTATAGATACTTCACCTAAATAGAATCAGACAGTATTTGTTCTTCTGTGACTAGTTTACTTCATTTAGCATGATCTCCTCCCAGTTCATCTGTGTTGTAGCATATGACAATTTCTTTCTTTCTTTTTTTTTTTAAGGCTTAATTATATATTCCACTATATTTATATACTGTGTATTCTTTATCCATTCATGCATTGGTGGACATTTATGTTTTTTCCACACCTTGGGTAATGTGGATAATGCTTCGGTGGACATAGGAATGCAGGTATCTCTTCAAAATTGTGATTTCAGTTCTTTTGGATAATTACCCACAAGTAGGATTGCTGGGTTGTATGGCACTTCTATAAACGATAGGCTCTTACCACAATAATAACAAAGCATGTATTACTATTACATTTCTTTTTAATGCTGAATAGTACTCCACTGTATGGATATACTACATTTTATTTATGCATTTATCAGTTAGTGCTCGTTTGGCTACCACGTATAGTGCTGCTGTGAATATTCAGGACGAGTTTTGTGTGAACCTGTTTTCATTCTTCTTGGGTTTATACCTAGGAGTAGAATTGCTGGATCATTTGGTAACTGTATCCTTAGCCTTTTTAGCAACTGCCAAACAGTTTCTAAGGTGGCTGCACCCTTTTTTGTTCCCATCAGCAATGTATGAGGTTTCCGTATTTATGTATTCTTTTCTTGTTAGGCTTCCTTTTATGGTCATATCTAAAACTATTTGCCTAATCAATAGGTTCTAAGAGTTTTACGTTTTTGACTCTTCTGTTTAGGCCTGAAATTTTTGAGTTAATTTTTGTGTATAGTGTGATAGGGGTCCAGCTTTGTTCTTTTCTTTGAGGGTGTCCACTTGTCCCAGCATTATTTATCAAAAAGATGATTCATTGGATTGTCTTGTATCCTTGAAAGCCATTTGACCCTTAATGTATGTAAGGATTTGGGCAGCCCCGGTGGCGCAGCGGTTTAGCACCACCTGCAGCCCAGGGCATGATCCTGGAGACCCGGGATTGAGTCCCACGTCGGGCTCCCCCTCTGCCTGTGTCTCTGCCTCTCTGTCTCTCTCTGTGTTGCACATGAATAAATAAATAAAATCTTAAAAAAAAAATGTATGTAAGGATTTGTATCTGGACTTTGAGTTCTATTGATCTGTATGTCTCTTCTTATGCCAGTACTGCACAGTCTTGGTTACTGTAGTTTTGGGTAGTAAGTTTTGAAGTTGGTGAATTTTTATATGAAATTGGTTTTCCTGGGGATCCCTGAGTGGCTCAGTGGTTTAGTGTCTGCCTTTGGCCCCGGGGCGTGATCCTGGAGTCCTGGGATCGAGTCCCGCATTGGGCTCCCTGCACGGAGCCTGCTTCTCCCTCTGCTTGTGTCTCTGCCTTTCTCTCTCTCTCTCTCTCTCTCTCTCTCATGAATAAATAAATAAAATATTAAAAAAAAAAGAAATTGGTTTTCCTGAACCTTAAAGAAGCAGGATTCATAAGCATACTTTTTCTAGCTTCACAGCTGTAGAGCTCCCTCTTCTGTTGCTTTCAAGATATGTTCAAAAGTAGGGTTCCATAATTTCTGAGATTTGGTTCCGTTTCTCTCTTCTGCTTTTTGGGGACCATTTCTTTCTTTTTTTTGGGGGGGGGAACCATTTCTTTACCTCTTTTACCCACGTGCTACTGCATTTGACATCCCTTCCCAGCGCTTTATAATACAGTGAAGATACAAACAGAAGAAAACCGCTCCCTGGTCCTGTTGTCCACCTAACCCCTTCTGACAATTTTTAGAAACAGTAATACAAAAAGGAAAACCCATGTATATTTGGACTCCTCCAATAGTTGAGTAAAGTGAAAGTATTTTTCCATCCTTATCTATTATAGTTTCAAGAAATTCCTTTCAGGAAAAAATAGATATTCATTTACCATGGAACCCAGGCTTCTTGTGTAATTATTAATCCTATTAGTGTATTGGCTGTTTAAATGACCCTTGCGCAGCCAGGAAGAGGTCCTCATGCTCCTGTAGCCCCATCCCCCAGCTGTCCTTAGGGAGATTGCCTCTGGTTACACTGTTTCAGATTACCTGTGTTTCCGGAACTCTGGTAACTTTGATGCTTTGACTGTATATATATCTTCTGTCAGCAAGTATTTTCCTTACAGTTAGAATGTATGGTCCTGGAGGATGGGAAGTAGTGTCTTTTTTTATATATTAGTGCTCAATAACCTCTCTCCTGGCTGACGGACAGACTGCCTGAGGAGTGCTGCTGATGCTTCTGGGACTTGTGTTTATTCCCTCCAGGGGAGCCGGGCAGTGGGACGGAAAGTGATACTTCTCCAGACTTCCACAATCAGGAGAATGAGCCCAGCCAGGAGGACCCTGAGGATCTGGACGGATCTGTGCAGGGCGTGAAGCCTCAGAAGGCTGCTTCTTCTACTTCCTCAGGGAGTCATCACAGCAGCCATAAAAAACGAAAGAATAAAAACCGGCACAGGTCAGTGGCCGGAGACCCGCCCCCCCCACCCCCCACCCCCGCCCCGCTCCCCTGCCCAGAGCTTCCATGACCACTGCTCAGTGAAGGGACTTCTCTAGAGGAAAAATTTGTCAGTATTGGCACCATCTTTCTGTTGCTGATGGGGAGAAATTGCTGTGGTCCAAATGAAGGAGGCACAGTTTTCTCCAGTAGAATTTCTACTTAATTTAATGGTGGGCATTAGAGTAACAGCGAAGGAAGACAGCCTTCTCACCGTATCCAGTGTAGAAGAATTTCATTCCCTAAAAATATTATTTCATATGGTGAATTTGAAGCAGAAAAGGGAAAGTCTGTATAATAGTACTTGGAAAATGGCACTAGGACGTGTTGGGAAGCTGCAAAGTGGGAGAGAGTCTTTTGCTGCATATCCTGATCCCCGCCTATACTTAACTTCCTCGTGGGTGGACCGAGCTGATCTGATATGCCTTTTTTTTTCTTTCTCTTTTTTGATTGCTTATGATTTCTTTGTTTTATGTATCTCTGTAATATGCTGATTGCAGATATCAGAGAGGAATAATGTAAAGTCTGTAAGATATGAGAGTGCCTTTCTAGGTAATATTTGTCCACCATGTGTGTTTTTGTTTTTTTACAGTGCGTAATGAGATAGGAATGACATCAGTGGACAGAGAGGTCAGGTGTCACCCAGAGAGGATTTTAGCATTCACTCTGCCTGGGGTTTGTATGATGATGCCAGGGCCTATTAACTCAGATAATTGGAAATTACACAGCTGCACTCAAAGTGGGTAATGCATAGTTTCTAGGGTGAGCAATCTTGCTCTGATCTCAAACTTCCTTCTGGCAGGCATGAAAACCAGGTATCCCTAGGCTGGCTTTTGTCCTGTTCCTCTTGGGAGCTCGTACTGAGATGAAAGGGCACAAGCAAGAAAGGGGCGGGATTCCGTGTCCCCCAGTGCACTTCTGGGTTAGGTTGCCTTACAGACCTGTGGGATAACCAAGGCATTCATGTTGTTAGCTTCGTGGTTATGGCACGTGGGGATAATATACAATGAACTTGAACTAGTTGAAGCCTCCTATAAGCATCAGCAGATTCTCTAATTCTTTAAAGATTTTTTCTTGTCAATGGCGGTGGTGGTTTTTAGACTGTAGAAATAGTATTTCCTCCAAAGAGTGACTCAAGATCACTGCTTAACGCTTTCCTGCAAACTAAAAGTCACTATGCCAGTCTTGTAACGGCAGTAAGAAATAGCAAAAATTGCACATCTTATTTTGTGTGTAAGGTTATAGGCTGTTTAATCACTGTGGTAGGACTAATGTTAGCTTATCACAAACAATAGCAGGGAACCAAAGTCTTAAAATATTTTTTTCTAAGTGCAGATAATTAAATATCGGGCTCTGTGTCGCTTTTATGAAATTTATTTCAGTGTCATTTTAAAGCAATAATTCTTTTCCTATTTCACAGTGTTTAGAGCAGGGGGACAATTCCTTGAAAGTTTCTGGGACATTTTTTCCATTAGTGATACAATAGAGAGCTACCATTTATTGTAGGTGACGCTTCCCTTTTTTTAATGCCATCATCAGTTGACTGATAAAAGGGAATTAGGCAGGAACTGAACTTCCTCCTGTACGTTTCTAGTAGAGTTCCATAAGAACAGCACTTCTTCCTACCCTTTTTTCTCCTGGCTCCCAGAGCTAACTCCTCCCAGAAAAACAGAAGGATTTCTAAAGATCATGGATGTTCTTTATTGCTTTCACAGATGGTGTTTTCTGTTTGGAAGGCTGGCTCCTTTTGTCATCCTCCTGGTTTACTATCTGGCTGGCCTTCTCCCTTGGCCATAGGCACATACGTGCCCTCAGGGAGCAGAGTGGAGCTGATTTACCTTCTTCCTGTGTAAAAGGCTCTGTGCACCAGAGTGGCGTCTCAGTGGCCAGTTAAGGTTCTACATTCCCACCATCTTCAGTCAGGATCTGTCCAATCCCCTTGCCCCCTCACTCCTATCCTTGTGGTTCTATCAGATTGAGTGAGGGTGGGGCACTTTGTTCATACACATTTGTACATTTGCATCTGGTACAGTACTTGTTTCTGCTCCCAACACGCCACACCCCATATACTCAGATAAAGTCAATAGTGAATTATTTCAACAAATGTTGAAATAGTAGGCTCTGACTACCTACTGCATGCCAGGCACTGTTTAGGGGTGAGTAAAGCAAAGTGGGAATAGATACGGTACTGTAGCAAAAAGGAATAACTTGGATTTGTCCTCCTTAGGAATAGGAACACTTGTCAAATAATTTTTTAGCATTCATAACTGATCACAGTGTCCTAAATTCTTATATTTTACATGATATCTGAATCTTAAGTCCCAGGGCCTTTTTTTTTTTTTTTTTGTCCCAGGGCCTTTAAAGAAAAAAGTTGAAGTAATAACTTATAGCTACTCTTAACAGTAGCTATATACAGGTTTTCCCTAATATACAAAACTCTAGAATTCTTCTAGGTAGTTTGTGATGTTTTCATTAAGTAGGTACAGTCTGATTTGCAAAAGAAACTAAGTTAGGCTGGTGCGCCTGGATGGCTGTCAGTTAAGCAGCTGCCTTTGGCTCAGGTCATGATCTCAAGGTCCTGGGATCGAGCCCCATGTCGGGCCCCCTCGGTGGTGAGGAGTCTGCTTCTCCTCCCTCTGCTCTTCCCCCTGCTTGTGCACTCCCGCTCATGCTCTCTCTTTCTCTCAGATGAATAGATAAAATCTTTTTTAAAAATAAAATGTTTTTAAAAAATTGTTATGCTGAAAGTTAATTTTTAAAATTTAAGTCTTATTTAAGTAATCTCTACTCAACACGGGGCTCAAAGTCAAGACCCCAAGATCGAGAGTCACATAGATGCTCTTCCAGCTGAGCCAGCCAGGCGCCCCTGAGATTTAAATTGATAGTTCCTGGTTTGTACACTGTGTACTCTTCCCCAAGTGACTTAAGTGAGGCAGTTACATAAGAGATTGAAGTTACACTTTGCTTTAGCTTCACTCTTACAAACATGGGCCAGGAGGAAAAGCGAGTATTTTGCATATTGTTTTAGCACCTGCCTACAGTGTGAAAGGTGTTGGAGCCAGCCAAAGAGTGGTATCATGCTCAGGGTTGATGTTTGCTTTGGAGGTCTGCCCAGACCATGGTCTGTCAGCAGCGATGTCCGAAACAGCCTCCTCCCCTGCACTGTTCCCTTCCAGATCCCTGGGTTCAGGTGCTCGTGGATATCAGCTCTCCTTTGTTTTATTTAGTAGGGATGCTGTACATTGGGGTGTTCTTAATACTAGCCCTGACATAAACAGTTACCTGCCTTCACCAGTTCAGGGGCAAAGTGATGTGGCTCTGCAGTTCTCTGGAACAAGACTGTCACCAAAGTTTATTCATTTGACCCTTGGCCAAATGAATAATGAATACTCTAGAAAAAAGAGTACCATGTTCCCTGGGCATTCCTAGAACTTATAACTTTAAGTTGAGTTAAAAGCTGCAAAATGTTTTCTTTGAGAAAAATTTATAATGTTTTGATCTTTTATGTTGGTCAAAGTATATTGTGCTGAATTGTTAGTACTGTCTTCAAAGCACCTTTCATTATATGACTAAACCCCTCTTTCTCTGTTTCTTCTAATGTCCTATTTATATTTTTCACTACAAGTACATATCTTAAAAGTTCTAACTCTGAATCTGGCACCTAATAGACGGCCTGCAGGTCCCTCGTTTTCTAATGAAATAACTTTTCCTTTCATAGTCTGTTCTTCTGATACAAAATCCAGTGAGGGAAGGGACTCTCCCAACCACAGAATCTTTGGTGCTTTGATGTTTGAAACTTTATGGCTTAAGATTCTTAAAGCTGATTTTGTTTCTACGAATCTTGCTAGGGTGGCTAATCGACTAATTTATTCAATTAGTATATTAATTTCTATTGCTTTCTTCCTTTCAAATGCTGCCCCTCAGCCCGTCTGGCATGTTTGATTATGACTTTGAGTAAGTTTGATTTGAATTAGTATTTGTGCTGTGTTGTTTAGTGTGTAGAGACCAATATGCCTTTTTGAGACCTTTCTAACCCATAGTTTATCTGTTTAATTGTAGGTATGTATATTAGGTTAGGCTGGGAAGTTTTTTTTAAAAACAGAAAAACGTGATGGAGGTAACATTTTATTTAATAACTTAAGCAAAATTAAGTAAACTTCACTTTTATGCGTTTTAATTTCTTTAAAAATAGATAACCTTTACTTTAATTCACATTTAAATTGATTTTCTGGCTTTGCTTCATAAGGAGATTAATAGTTTAAGATCTTGATATTTTGCTTTGGAAAGATTTGAAAATTGAAATTTGTTTAATTTCTTTTGTGTTTCATGTCCAGAAATGCAAACTCCTAGTCTCTTTCATGTTCTTAATCATTATGTGTCTCAGTGATTATCAGTGATACAGTTAAAAAGCTAACACATTAACATAGAGCATGCCCTCTTAATCCAATCTCTTTAACACATAGTTTTGAATAGCTTTAAAATTATATGGCTTTTATAACTGCTGTATATTTCTTTTTGTCATCTAAGTTTGCCTTGTGGCGAGAGTATCTGCTTATGTTTTTAAATACTTGCTTAATAATATCTGGGTAAACAACTAAATATGACATAGTCTAATGAAGAATGTGGGTTTTACTTAACCAAATAGTCTTTGTTATAGCTTGTGCCCTATGCAGTAGCTGATTCCTGGCCCCTCTTTCCGTACATTAAAATGCAAATATCTTTTATCTTTTCTATCACAGGATTGATCTGAAGTTAAACAAAAAACCACGAGCTGTAAGTATCAGCCAGACCATTTCAGAGAGGCTGGTGATTTTGTAGATGATTAGAAAAATGTGTTTGTCTTCAGAGCTGAGTGTTCTTAATCTCAGGTTACGCCTTTCCTCTTAAAGGCTGGGGTGTCCGTTTGGATACACTTCAACTTTCAGGTGTTACTTACTTTTTGGTATATTTTGGATAGAGAAAGGGGTCACACAGTTTTACTGAAGAAAAAGTCCCTTTGCTTAAAGAATGAATTGTTAATACCGGTTGCTTTAATTTTTATTTTTGTTTTGTTTTTGATTGGTGAGCTCAAGGGGCCTAACAAGGGCAGAATTGAGGTTTTGGTCCCTCTGTGCTCTTGGAAGACGGGACATTTTCAGATGTGAAATATTGTCTGTTGCATTTGAAGTAGAATTTTTGGCTACAGAACAATCCCCAGCAGGGTTGTAAATGAGTTTTTTTCTTAGGTTCCAACTAATGTTCTGCCGAGAGTAAGTTGGGACTTGTGTTTTTCTCTCTTTAGGACTATTAGAAGACTCATTAGTGCAGAAGCTTCCAGGCTGTAGAGCCCTGCTTCCCTCCTCCAACCTCACAAAGATAAATATCCCTCACCTGAGTGCGCGGCCATCCACCTCTGCTTTCCCAGACCCAGTGCCTGTGACTCTGAATAGTTTGTTCTGAAACGTGGTGACAAGTCATTTCTGTAAGACCACACTGGATCATTTACTGTGTGTCCTGTTTAGTAACAGAACTGCAAGAAGACCAAGACATGGTTATAATTCCAGCAAGTTGCTAACTCTGCATTTCTCCCTTCTTGGAATGAATGTGTATCCCCTACCCCCCCATCCCCAACCCCCGCCCCCAAAACTGGCTGGCACCAGCTTCATCTGTGATACCCATTGAGAAATGTTCTCTGGTTTTGTTTATGCTGAAGGTAGAACATAGGTCACGTTTCAGAGGGAGGCTGTAAATATCTGGCATTTTCTTATTTTGTTTGTGTTTTATTATTTTTCTATTGTTTTTACCATCTTCTTTTCTTTGGGGACTTTTTGTAATGCCGTTGTACAGCTCATACCTTCCTGCCAACATATCTGATAATCTGCTTCATGCAGTTGCCAACATTCTTAACTGAAAATAATCTGGTTTATCATAGAGAAAATGGGGAACTTGGCTCTGTGTTTTTGCAGGGGGAAGGTAGAGAGGGTTTATTTAATAATTACCTATCTTAAATCTTTCTGCGTTGGAAGCAGTTTCGTGTTCAAGGAACAGGAAAAGCTGAAAAAAAACCCTAAGTTTAAATCAATCCTTTTAAAATAGATATTTTTATTCTTTTATATAAATAAAATTTCACAGGTGTTGACTTCTCATGCTTTACTTTTAAACCTGAGATTGTTTTTTCACTTATTTTATTTATTCGTATCATGCCTTATGGAAATTTCTCCCTTTTTCCATTTTTCTCTCTTTGCTGGTATCTGCCTGACTAAACATTGCTCTAAAAATCACTAAGGCATATGGAAGGGCTCAACTTTGCACCCAAAGCTGGTAATGCCTGGACTTCTTGAGCAGAGTGAGAGATAGGATCCGCGAGAGCCAGCAATGCCCAGCAAGACCCCCCCCCTTCCTCCCAGAGCCAGCCGGGCTGGGGAACTTGCAGATTTGTTGAACTCCTGCCTCTTGAGTGGGGCTCTATCTCGGCCGCTCATGACTCACCTGGGAAGCTTACAGACCTACTGATGCCTAGGTCCCCACCCCCAGAGACTCTGACTGGGGTACAGTCTAGTTCCTGGGATTTCCTGCCACAGAGGCCCTGGGGTTCTGATAAGAAGCCAGGTTGAGAACCACTGCATGAGGAGTGTCTGATTGAAATCCTATGTTGCGAATCAGTCTAGGGGATGAGATTTGGGGCCCTGCCTTTCTTTCGATGCTGTCCAGTCCTAGTCCTCGACTTAGGCCCATATCTTTGTTAGAACAAGTATGTTCCATTGTGATAATATTGGTAGAGCTGAATACGGATGGCGTCTGTTAGCAAAACGCGTCTACCTTGTCAGATGTGCAAAAGCTTTCACTCTTGTTCTCAAATAAACTTTTTTTTTTTTGACTCCGTGGCTAATTAGATGTCTTTGGTAGCAGAACTCCAAAGTCAAAGTTTTTAAGAAAATAGCTGCTTATATTTAGATTGTTCCTTAAAAGAAAAAAAAAAAACAGCTATAAAGTTGAAAACTGAGGACTAGAAGATTTCTGTACCCTCCTTTGTCAGTTTTTATCTCTTTTCCCGGGAGAGAGAAGCGGGGCTTCCTGCAGTCTCCGTGACCCAGAGGAAAGCACACAGCAAACCTGAGAATATTTCTCTCATAGTTGGATATTTGCTTGAGATACGGTGGGATTGCTCTTAAAAAACTGTATTATGTGAAGACATGCCTGTGTATATGACTACACACGTGTGCGTATGATCCTGGTTAGAGGCAGGCTGCTTGCTCTATACTCATTTCCTCTGTAAAGTTTTCAATCATTGATGAGGGGACCTCCCGGTTTCCTTGTAAGCTGGCCACAGACTGAAGATACTTAAGAGAGACTGCTTATGTTCTCTAAATTGGGAAGGTTTAAGGAAAAAAAACAAAAACAAAACAGATGCTTACCGTGCTTGTGATATTTGTGACTGGTTATTGGTAACTATGTTATTCTGACAAACTGAGACCTGACCCGTGACCCTGCCAGAAGGGTTGCCAGGACCCCTTCCTTCTAGGCAGGCCTTCACCAGATTATTTGAGTCAGGAATAGTGTTTTACTTTAGGCCTTTAGCCTTCTCATCTCCACACTGGGAAGAGGTTGTCCTTTGCTCCTCTTGGTAGTGATAAGACATTTTTTAAAAAATCCAAGCACTTGGTAATTGTATTTTATGTCTCCTCCTGGGAGGATGGTGTCTGGACAAAGCTCCCAAGGGAGTCTCAATATGCTTGCTCTTCCAGGGGCTTTGAGGAAATAGTTTATTTTGTTGAAACTCAGAATGTTCTGAATAGCACCAGACCCTGCAGGTTGAAGACGGAAAGCAGGGACAACCCACAAAGCCAAGGATGGGCAGCTCTGTAGGGCCACGGGAGGGACTGGGGGAAGTGCCCGGAGTTGGGCAGGGCCGGTGTGCGCTGAGAGCAGGGGCTTTCGAAGCTGCTGTACGCGTCTTAGGGGCCTTCGGATTGCTTTGAGAAATGGAGTCTTTGGGCGCTACAGAATAAGTCTCCTGCTACAGAATAAGTATCCTGCAAAGAGTACCCTTGATCCCTTGACACGTGCAAGTGAATAAGGGAATTGAAACAAGTATTTCAATGGCCTGACTTTGAAAAGAGTGAATACACTGTTTTGAAACACTCTGCAACCTAGTTTTTGCTTTTATTATGACTTCTCTGCCCCTCAGCCTCACTCCAAAGTACTGAGGCATGAATTACTACATTTAAAAACTCAACGTCTGAAGCCCCACGCCAGGGTCACTGCGCTGGTGCCACGTGGAGCAAGAGCACAGGCGTGCGTCCTTGTTCGCATGTACCTCCCCCAGGCTGCTGCCCTGCTCAAGGCCTGGGAAGGTGAGGTGCATGAAGACGCAGAGATGATGCGAAGGAACTGGGGTTCTCCTGTGTTCTCGTAAATGTTACTGTGTCTGGAATTTTCTAAGTGGTAAGCTTCAGGATTGGAAACAGTTTGGGAAAACTCCTTCTGTAGAGTAAACATTTTCACTGCTAAGATGGGCTGTGGTGTTCATTCTGACCTCCCACTTGAGTGCAGGGGCGCCAGTCCCCCGACGGAGGATGGCTCGTGCTGGGGGGAGGTGAGGGGACGACATAGCAGGCCTTGCATTTGCATTTATTTTCTGGCTCAGCCTTTTTGACTTGTCACTTTGTGTTAAATAAACACATAAGCTGGGATCCCTGGGTGGCGCAGCGGTTTGGCGCCTGCCTTTGGCCCAGGGCGCGATCCTGGAGACCCGGGATCGAATCCCACGTCGGGCTCCCGGTGCATGGAGCCTGCTTCTCCCTCTGCCTGGTCTCTGCGCCTCTCTCTCTCTCTCTGTGACTATCATAAATAAATAAAAATTAAAAAAAAAAAAACACATAAGCACTCATCAGTACGTGTGGATAACTGATAAATAAATGTTAGGTTGAACCACAAGCAACTGCTGCTATTCAACCATTTTGATCCTCAAAACGGACAGTGGTCATGATTTACCAATGTGTCGGGGGTGTGTATGCTCAAGGTGCTTACTGTTCGTGTATAAGAAAAACCTTTGGAGGCCCCCTGGCTGAAGTAACCCTCCTCAGATCCCCGCCCGCACCCCCAAAGCTTATTTCTGTACCCTAAGAGGCTTTAAAAGATTGAATTGGAATAAATAATTCGTATGCCAGTGGCATATATTCCAGCAGTACGGGAGAATGGTCAATGAAAAAAGTCCACGTGGCCAGTTGTCCTTCCCAGAGGCTGAGCTTTGCACACACAGGAGTGATATGCACACGTGCATGTGCCTTTTCCCACCTGGTAATACAGCTTAGAAAGCATTCTAGAAATGCAGCTTACAGGCCTCATTTCTGTTGGCCACCGAACATTCCTTTATATGCGTACAGCACACCAAAATTTATGTAACTAGTCCTCTACTGATGGCATTAATGCTGCTTTTCATCTTTTGCCATTTCGGGCAGTGTTGCAAATATGATTCTTAGTGGTGGGATTGCTGCGCCGTGGGGAAATGCGTCAGGGATCTCACTGACTTTATGTCGCCCAGATCACTCTTTTACACGTGAATACTTGTATTTTTTTTTTTTCTCCTTGTCCATTCCTTTTGATTCCTGCAGCTCCTGAGGATTTTTCTGGGGTAATCTGTTCCCCATAACAGTTGGAATATTCTGGAGCTTTCAGCTTTGTAAAAGGCATGACTTTTGCCTCTGGTGTTGCTTTCCAGGGTGGAGCTGCAAATGCCATTAAGAATTCCCCTTGTAGGGGATCCCTGGCTGGCTCAGTCGGTAGAGCATGCGACCCGATGTCAGAGTCCTGAGTTCAAGCTCCACGCTGGGCATAGAGCTCATATTAAAAAAAAACAACAGTAAACAAAAATTCCCATTTTTGCCTTAGCGCTCTCCATATAATTCTCTTTAGAGTCTCGTTTTGGGACCCTGTTGATGATGCTTGTCTCCAGGCGCTTCTGTGAGGCCAGTGCTGCAGGCCCTGGGGGCCCAGCCGCCTCCTGCTGCATAGACGGTCGTACCAGGAGGCGCCAGCAGGTGGCAGGCAAAGCCCCACAAGCGCCACGGCCTCCCGGGGCTCAGATTTGGGGGGGGTGTTGGGGTCATCTTATCCTTTTCCTCCACCTGGTTTTGCGGCCGTTTCGTGAGCGGGTGGCCAGTTTAAGACGGCCAGCAGCTGCCGTGAGATGGGCTTCGAAAGGCCGCATCCCAGCCTGACAGCCTGGGGCCTCCTCCCCATCCAGGAACTAGCTGGAAGGATTTACATACCGTGGCCTGGGATGGCTTGAGTTTCCTTAATTGCAGGGCTCTGCTTCCTGCCTCTTTGAGCCAGATCTCCCACACCCTTCCCATGAACCGGGAGGTCCCCAGAACCGGCTCTTACTCACCGCCCTCGACTCCACCCACCGAGCTACGGTCCTGGGGAAGAAACTGAGCCAGAGGTTTGAGAAGCCCTGGAGCAAAAGTGCTAGGATCCCGGGACTGCCTTATTTGGGGGGCAGGAGCCTCTGGGGACCAGCTGGGCTGAGGGCTTGAGGTGCTGGCTCCATGCCCCCCGCCCCCCAGGTCCTAGATGTTTCCTCCCCAGTTTCTCTGCTGGAGACCCCTCCAGCCCCTCCTTCCGGGCAGGGGTCCTGCCCTTCTGTGTTCGAGAAGAGATGGGGTGGGGAGGGGGGAAGGAAGCGGTCAGGGTGGCCTCTCCCCAGTCACTGCCCCGCACCAGCACCGGGGCTGGGGGTTGGGGGGGCTGGGAGAGCGACTCCCCTGGAGCCCCAGCGCCCTCCTGCTCCTGGTTGAAGTCCCCCAGATGGACCTTGAGGGCCCTCTGGGCTTCCCTCAGGCAGGGAGGTGGGGTGGGGACACCCAAGGGAGGGTTCCAAGTTTCATCCACTGGGGCCCAGTTGCTTCTCTGCCCAGGGAGGCCAAGGTTTCTGTAGTGACCCTGGCCCCTGGGGAGGTTAGCCCGCCTCTGGGTCAGGCCGTGCTGACCAGAGCCTGGGGGTGGGGGGGGGCTGGCGCTCCGGGAGCTCCCCAGGATCATTTCCCAGCAATGCAGGGATTTGCATACTCCCTGGTTTCCCCATCGGCCGCTCAGCCCTGGAGGCAGGAAGGCGGAGGAGGAAAGGGCAGCGGGGCAGCCCTGTGGGCTGGGTCCCCTCGGCACCGGAGCTTGGGGGTCTCTGCGGCCCTCCGGGCCCCAGGAGCCCGCATGAGACGTGCCGCCGCAGCCTGGGGCTCAGTCGGGGAGCCCGGGCCTGGAGGGGAGGGGGCTGCGCAGGCCGCATGGCCAGGCCTTGCCACCCCTCCACCCCGGCGGGCCCCAGCGAGCTGAGGGGTCTCCTGGTCGGCCTGGAGCTGCGCAGGGCCCCCCTGTGGCCCCCCTGTGGGCAGTGGGAGCACCCAGGCCCTGGGAGGGAAGGGGCTGCGGCGGGCGGGAGGCGGGATGGGGAGGCCCGGGCCCGGGGGCCAGGTGGCCCGTGGCTGCAGGTCCTGGGTGCGGTGGCGGCGCCGAGGGGCCCCTGCCTCCTGCCCGGACGCTCCTCACCCCACACCCCACATGCTGCGGCCCTCGGGGCTGGCCCCCGGCTGGTGGGGTGGCAGGGAGCACACGCTGCTTCCAGGCCGCTCCTGAGGCCTCGTGGCCTTCCCGTTCCACGCAGTGCACCGGCGGGCCTGGCGGGTGCTGCTGGGGCGGCCCCTGCTGAGCAGGTGGCTGGGATGGCCCTGCCCCCCTCCCGGGGCAGTAGGGCTTCTGTGGGGGTGCCTCCCTCCCTCCCTCCCCCAGGGCCTGCGAGCCCTTGCAAAGCAAACCAGCAGCGTCTGGAGGCCTTGCTTCCTCAGCTGTGTGGAGCCAGAGACCCCCACCCCAGGGCCTCCTCCAGCCTGCCCTGTCCCTGGGACCTCCGGCCAGGCGCTCGGCCTTGCCTTGCCGGTGGCCTTCCCTGGCCGTGCCAGTGGCTGATAACGAACTGGACAGTCTGGTCTTTTAGCTTCCCGTCCCAAAAAAACAAAGATCCATAAATAGCCTTTTAATCTGGAATACAGTACCTGATTGGAAAAAAAAAAATCTTACAAGGCAATGACATTTCTTCGTGCAGCTAAAACCTTCCGAAGTGGCTGGAAGCAATGGGCATGGGGTGCCCCGAAGAGCACGAGTGGGGGCTGCAAGAGAACCTTTGCTCAGAGCGGTCCCACCTTGCCCCTGGGTTCCCACTTCAAATGCAGGCTTCTACAGAACGGGGGCCTGGGTGGGGGCCTGGGTGGTGCAGTCGGCTGAGCGTCTGACTCTAGATTTCTGCTCTGGTCACGATCCCCAGGTCCTGGGATCAAGCCCCAGGTCAGGCTCCCTGCTCAGTGGGGATCTGCTTCTCCTTCTGCCCCTCTGCACCCCCCACACAACTTGCTCTTTCCCTCTCTCTAAATTAAAAAAAAAAAAAAAGAAAGAAAGAAAAGATGTTCAGGGTGAAGAACGCAGTGGGCGGGGGTGGGGGGCCAGCGCGCAGGGAGATGGCCAGTCTGGCGTTTTCTTCACCAGGCTGTGCAGCTGTTCTGTGGCAAAGCAGTTTCAAGAAAGAAAAGAAAAGAAAAGAAGAGAAAAGAGAAGAGAAGAGAAGAAGAGAAGAGAAAAAATACAGATACTGTAAAAGCTTCACAATAAGTACAGATTAGGTGCGGTGTCCAAATATAGAATGATTAAAACTGTATTTTTTCAAAAAAAACCTATTTTTTCCATTTTCTCCTGCTGATAGTGTTTGTTTTGGGATCATTTGATAATCCAGCTTTTCACTTAAAATATTTAACCTTTAGATCTTATTTATCTGGAAAAAAAAATGTATATCTCTGCCTGGCTTCCTTCCTCCTAGGGGCCACTAAGAGGGTCAGGATGGTGAGGTGAGCACAGCCCGCAGCACTTACTATGTGCCAGGCACTGGGTCATGTGCTCAACACGCATGCTCCCCGCTTCACAGATGAGGAAACTGAGGCCCACCCAGAGAGGGGTAGTCACTTGCCCCGGTGACATAGCTGGTGGCAGGCCAGTTCCTGAGTTGGGGATCAGGACCCCCAACCTCCGAGGTGACGCTGGCATCACCTGCCTGGGAGGAAGGGGCTGGAGCCAAGCACCCAGCCCCCCCACACCCCCACCCCCCCTGTCTCCTCAGCTGTCCTGGAAGCGCTCTTCTCAGCCAGGTGGTTTTCTGTCCTCGGCTCTGGTCGCTGGAGAGAAAGGGGAACAGACCAATCCTGCCCCCAACCCCTGCCACCCCCTCCCCACACCATGGCCTCAGGACTTCAAGCCCTTACCTGCTTCAACTCCGGGACCTCCCCCACCAACCCCCCCACCCCCACCTGTGGGTCCCCCCCCTCCACTCCAGGCCCTGCCCCCAAGGGGCCGAGCACTTTGGGTGGGTGCACATCTGCGGACCCCCCCATTGCCCAAAGGCCCCGGCCACGCCCCAAGCACAACGCAGGGCTCACATTGAACTTTATTGACATGTTAAGAGAGGCAAGGACTTACACTTAGGATAGTGCACGTTACACCTGTACAGGTACATACACGCACCCCACCCCCGCGGGAGGGCGAGAGGACCCCCAGCACAGAGGCCGGGGGGCGGGGGCCAGGACACGGCGAACAGAGCGGGACGGAGGGGGTATTAAGAAGCATCTTGCTTACTGACATGAAGCCGGGTGCCCCGCGAGAGCACCCAAGAGGCCTCATTGGCGTACAGGAGGGGCCCTTGGAGGGCAGGCACACGGTGCCTAACTAGCCAGCCGAGGCCGGCGTCCCAGGGACGGGGCGGAGGGGGGGCCGCGCACAGGGCCCCCAGCCCAGGCCTCTGCTCCCCACCGCCGCCCTCCCCGCCCTCCGAGAAAGGAGGGTTTGGGCTTCAGCCACGACGCCTTAGGGCAGCGTCTCCTTAAACTACAGATACAATGTGCATCAACAGGGTGATCGCTCCTGCCCCGCGACGGCACCGCCAGGCGGGGTCGGACCAATCCTACAGTATCTTTGGTTTGTGGGTTCCCTTCCCTACTTAGACGGCCCCTCCGACCGGCTCACTGGCTGGGGTGCTGGGGCTGGTAAGAGAGGATCTCCGCCGCCAGCCGCTGCGGGTCCAGCAGCCGCGGGAAGCGCCCCATCACGGCCTCTACCAGGTGTGGGGGGAAGACCCCGCACAGCTTGGTGTACACGCTGGCTCGCTCCTTGGCCAGGCTGCCCGGCGCCCCCCACGGGCCCCCCTCGGCTGGCCCCGGGCGCTCGGGCAGGACGGGGGTGGGCGGGGGCAGCGGGTAGGGCTCCGACCAGTACTCCCGGGCCGGGAAGGTAGCCGGCGGGGGCGCGTAGTCCGCGGGGACGCTGAAGTGGCCGCCACCCACGGGCCCTCCGAAGGCCGAGAAGGCCCCCCGAGGGGCCGGGAGCTCCGCCCTGTAGGGGCTGTAACCCGCGTAAGGGCCGCGGGCTGGGCCCGGCTCAGCAGGGCCTCCGCCGCGGACGCCCCACAGTTCCGACATCTGGCTCTCCAGGGAGCCGATGCCCGAGTCCAGACACTCCTGCGACGTGTACGAGACGGAGTCGAGCGTCTGCGGGAACCAGTCTGTGCGCCCACCAGGGCCACCCCCGCCAGGTGGGAGGCTCCTGCCCGCGGGGCCCAAGGGCGCTGGGGGACCCTCTCGCTGCGGCCCCGGGGTCGCCTGCGCTCCCAGCGTCCCGTCCAGGCCGCACGGCTCAGGCTCTGTGGGCACAGAGCCAGGCTGCGACGAGGGTGAAGGCCGCCGGCCGCTTTTGTCCTTGCCCGGGGCCCGCGGGGGCGACAGGAGGGCATTGGCGCGGAGCTCGTCGGCCACCGAGCGCTGGGGGCGGCTGGGCCGCTCGGGGTGGAAGAACCGGCACTTGATCCCGTAGGTGCACTTCCTCCCTGGAAGACAGGACGGGGTGTCAGAGCTGGGGGCTCCCGCTCCGGGCTGGGACAGGGAAGGGGCCCCCGAGGGTCTCTTACCGTAGGGGCACGGCTGCTTCCTGTGCTCGGCCGTCAGCGGCTTCTTACGCAGGAAGTTGTCCAGGCTCGGGCCGTGCCGGCCCAGGGGGTCATCGGGGGGCATGAACCTGGGGAGCAGGCGGGAGGCATGGAGGGGCTTCCCGGGGAGAGGCCAGACCGCGACCCCACCAGGGACAATGGGAGGGAGAGCAGCCCCTATAACTGGTGATCGATCGTCCTGCAGGTCGTCCCTGGCCGCCGGCGTGAATGCCCCAAGGAGGGGGGTGGCCAGGGGGCCCGGCTGGAGGGGCCCTCAGAGCAGCCCTCAAGGGGGGAGATCTTGGGGCAGTAGGGAGGCCGGGCTCCCGGAAGTCTGCACCTAGGGCGGTCGGTCCCCAGGGACCCAGTGCTGGAACCAGTAACCATAGCCCCCCACACCCACTTCTGCTCCGCCCCCCTGCCCGGCCTGGCCCAGCCCGACGCCCCCTTCCACCTGGCACCAGATCCCTCACCCCCAAAGCTGCCCAGATGCGAGGCCGCAGCCCCAGCAGAGCTGCCCCCCCGCAGCAGCTCCCCACGCCCGAGGACGAGTCTGCCTCCCCCCCCGGGGACCCGGGACCCTAGGGCCCGCACGTACTTGTCGTTGACGAAGGAGTACATGAGCAAGCGCTCCTCAATGAAGCGCTTCCACTCCTGCCGCTCACCCTGGAGGTCCCGGTAGGTGTCGTTGGAGACCACGACCCCGTCAGACTCGTAGGCCAGCTTCACGATGAAGCGGTCGTCGTAGCACACCACGCGCTTGCCCCCCACGCGCCGCGACGGGGTGAACACCAGGATCTTCTTCTTCTCCAGCTCCCGCAGGATGTGCTGGTCTGGGAGACGGCGGCACAGGTCAGGGTCGGGCCTGGACCCGAGCGTCCTGGCGGCCAAGGCCCAGGGGCTCAGAGCCGCAGGTACACCAAGGCAGGAAGGGGCTGAGGACGCCGCAAGCTGGGAAAGGAGAAGCTGGTCCCTGCTTGAGGCCTAGGGGTGGCCGGTCACACAGCCTGAGGGTCTTCTCTTGGGCAGAAGCCATGCTGGGGCGGCAAGGCCACCCCAGGTGAGGCGGGACAGGGGTGCCACTCACCTGTAATGGGCACATCGGGCCGAGGCTGCTCCTTCCTCCAGGAGGGCACAAACACTGTGATGTCTGTGTGGCCCCGCTCCAGGAACCAGTTCACTGCCAGGAGGATGCCGCGGCAGGAGAACACCTCCTTGTTCCCGTGGCTGCAGGACCAGGAGGGTCGGGGTCAGCCTGCGAGGCGCGGCCGGCCCACGGGGCCCTGGGCCCTGGCCAGGCGTGTAGACGCGGGGCTCAGCCCACTGCCCTCTGGCCCCAGGCCCGCATTCCCCGCTGGTTCCCACAGCGTCCCGGACAGCCACACCAGGGACTTTCCCTGAGGTTCCATCTCCCGACAGTGAGGAGCCGCCCAGGAATCCGGTGGCACCCGCTCCCCGTGTGGAGGAGGGTCAGGCCGCTTGCAACACACCTGGGGGTGGGGGAAAGGCTTCGGGAGCCTTCTGGTTCCTGCCCCACCCGGGGGGGGGGGGGGGGGGGGGGCGCTGGGACCACGGGGACACAAACGTACACAGGCTCCCTGAGTCATTGCTCCGCCCTCGCCCACTGGGCGGTGCTGGCGGTGGGGGTGGGAAGGGACAAGCTAACCGGAGAGAAACCAGATTGCTCCGGATTAAACGTGGATTAAAGTTCAGTCCCATACAGGCCCCAGGGCCCGGGAGTGAGGACGGCTCAAGGGAAGGAGGCAGGATCCATGGTCCAAACCGGGGCAGGCGGTGACAGTGGGACACGGCTTAGGAGAGTCGCAGCCTGAAAGTGAAAGAGCTTCCTCCCGAGGCTGCCAGTTCCCCCAAATGCCTGTCCCAGGTCCCCTCCTCGCCCCTCAGGAGGGCGTGAGCTGAGGTAGAAAGACCATCTGGAAGCAGCCAGGGGACTGTTAGCAGGAGGGCTGGGAGAGGGGACATCCGCCCTGCACGGTCTGATGGCTGGATGTCACCCCATCCAAACCTGGCTGGATCCAGAAGCCAGCCTGGCAGGCCCGCTGGCTTGCTCTGGCTCAGTTTCCCTATCTGAAAAAACGGGCCTGTCCGTCTGTAGTCTCGTTAGGAAAAGCCCGTGTCCGTGGCCTAACTTTCCTGTTTCCTTGAGGCCAGAGACAGCCCCACAAAGTAGTGGAAGTTCCCACGGGCTTCCTGGGAGGGTAAGAGGGGGCTGGGGGTTCCCGGGGAACACTGGGTGTTGTGGGGCGGGGGGGGGGGGGGGGGGGGGGCTCCAAGCCCCAGCTGCGGCTCCCTCCCCAGCAGCCCCTGCCCTGACGTTCGCGGTTGGCAAATAAAACAGAATGAACGTTACACAAAAGAGGCAAGTCCACGGGCGACCACATCCTGTGGGTGGTGGTAGTTGGAGTCCCAAGAGAAGGCAGAGACGGGGGTGGGGCCGCCGGGGGGCACAGAGGGTGCTGGGTGGGGGGCACAGGCCGGGGCCCCCAGTCTGAAGGTCTCCATAGACCGTCGGGGAGCCAAAGTCCAGCGGGAGTCCAGCGGGAGGCAGCGCCCGGGGCTGCCCCTGCCCACCAGCCTGCTCCCAGGGCACGTTCACACGTACCGGGGGCCGCGAGCAAGGCCCTGACCCAAGAGCTCAGCACGCACCCCTCAGCGAGCCTCCGAGGAGGGTCCCCCTTTCCCCTTCGTTCCCCTGACAAAACTGATCCAGAGCAGAGCACAGCAGGTGCGGCGATGGGGACAGGGGGACAGAGCCTGTGCTCACCTCTGCCCCCGGTGCTGATGCTCAGACAGGTACAAGCACCAGCCCTGGTGGCGGGGCCAGGTGGGCTGAGGGGGTCCCGAGCTCCTACAGGAGGCCACACGAGGCCCACGCCTCCTTGGTCCTTTCGAGGCCACCCTGAAGGAACCTGAGGAGCTGCAACTCATTTTCGGTCCCCCCGCCAGTGGTTAAGAGACAGAGCTTGCATGTCCGGGCCCAGGAGAGAGGGAAGCTCCCAAGTGTGGAGTAGGGGCAGGCAGGGGACAGGGCACAGGGCACAGGGGACGGGAGGCCTTTGGCAAGCTCCTCCTCTTCCTCCAGACCCCGAGCCAAATGGCACTGCCTCCAAGAAGCCTTCCCGGACCTTCCAGGACAGGATCCCCGGTTTCTCTTCACAAAGCCCGGTGCTCCCCCCGCCCCCCATCACATCCGCACTCCCTGGGCCTCTGCGGCCTCCCCAAACCCCCAGCGTGGCTCTCTGGCTCGGCACACGCACCCACCGCGCCTGCTTCCGTACACACGCGTGTACGTGCATATGCCCCCTCCCGGCCAGCATCTGCAAGCCCCGGGACTTTACTGGGACACCCGAGCTTCCAGGACGGCGCCCTGCCTCGGGCATCCAAACCCTGGGCCGGGGACAGGTCTGCTCGCAGCTGCCCTCGCTCCCAGAACACTCGCTAGGCAGGTAGTGAGAGCCTGGCTCTTAGGAGCTGAACCCACGAGGCAGTTCCTCAAGTCGAGCCGGGCCAGGAGTGGCTCCTTACAGGCAACGTGAGTCCCTCTTGCTGCAATGGAGGAAGCTCCACTGGCACAGGAAAACCAGACATCCTCCCCACCCCCGCGCAGTCCGGTTTGCCCAGAAGGTCACCCCTTCCCGCCCCCCCCACACCCGCCCGCCCGCCCCCCGCCTGGCTAACTAGGCTGGCTAAGTTGTGGGAGGTCGAAGGGGACTCGGCTGGGCTGCTCCCACCCCGGGATCCAGGGCAGGGCCCGGCCAGGCCGGCCAGGTGAAGAGATCGGCCTGGGCTGGGCCCAGCGAGAGGAGAAAAATTCCCTTAGAAGGAAACAGAGGTGAATTTCCCCACGATTTGCATACGGTGGGGCCGGCCTGCCCTGGGGGGGGGGCAGCAGGGCAGAACCGCCGCGGAGACAGGAAGTCAGAGGCTGGAATTCCCCTCCTGCTACCGCCGGCTCAGAAACCCCCTCCCTCCGGCCCCCCCTCCTCCCGCCCCGCCCCGCCTTCCCCCCCTCCTCCCGCCGGGATACAAACACACAAAGCACATGGCTGGCCCCGGGGAAGAAGTCTCAGGCCCCAGGGGAGACCCCCTCTCACAGCACCCGCGGTGACCTGCTGCCGCTAGCAAGTGGGAGCCGGCTTTACCCAACCTCCCGCGGCGGCTCAGCCCATTTCAGAGACAGAAGGCCGATCAAGGTGGGGCGGGCAGGGCGGCCTGCACACCGGGGGAGCTGGGCCTGGAGCAGCCTGACCGCTGACTCGGCCCAGCTGGGTTTGGGAGTGGGAAGCGCCCACCTGGAAGGCCCCAGGGGCAGCCGGGGGAGGGGCCCTGCCCAGGCTCACCCACAAGGGTCCGAGGGTCTCCCTGACCCAGGCTACTGGGACTCTTCCTGGTGAAGGATCCACCCGCCCTGACCCAGAGGGCGGGGCCTGGACTGAAGGGAGGTCTGGGCTCCCGAGGGTCGAGGGGTCCGGTCGGCCCTGGGCCCGGCTTCACTTGGCCCCATTCCCTGTGACAGTCCTCTCAGAAAGGGGAGGTTCAGTGGGGTGGACTCCTGGCCCCAGGGGGAAGGGGGTGTGCGGGAGCCCAGGCCCAGTGCAGCCAGGTGGCTGGGCTGTAGCAGGGGCGACCCAAGTCACTGCTGACCTGCCCCCCCACCCCCGCCCCACAATGTAAGCCAGATCCTCGAGGTCACTCTTGGTCACAGCACCCAGTCCTGCCTCCTCGGGGGTCCAGGTCTCGGACAACAAGGCCTCAGAGGCTCCAGACCCTAAGTAACAGTGGCGACAACTCCCGCTTACTGAGCTTGCGTTTCTCTCCAGGCTTCGTGCCTCCGCTCCTCACAGTGTCCCCCGAGCAGGGGGTTCGCTGGGTCTCCCTGACCGAGAGGGAAAGCTCAGAGAGCTGCAGTGACTGGCTCCCACAGGGCGAGCTGGCCCCACAGCCTGATCCCGTACCAGCATACGGCCTTGGGTTGCAGGAGAAGAACCGAGAACGAGTGCTGGTCTTCAGGGAGAGACGAAGAGCCTGTGGTGAACGCCAGGCAGAGAAGGACCCGAGTGCGAATCCCTGCTCTACCACTTCCCGGGCAGCGTGCTCATGAGCGCATCTCTGAGCTCCTATCCTCACTCCAAACGTTCCTAACAAACCATAAACCCACTTCTAAGAAGCCATCAGGATTAAGGGAGAGCCTCAAGCAAGGGCTTTCCCTTCCTCTAGAGCAGCCTGTGAGAACGGGTCAGACCCCTGCAAGCCCCTCTACCAGAGACAGAAGCATATGGCCACCGTTCCTGGCCGCAGGCCCTCGTCTCGCCCCAGAAACGACACGTACCTCATGGCCACGTTGCTCCCGTCGATGACCACAGGTCTCAGGTCACTGCCCTCCTTGTTCTCCTCCGGGGGTGAGGCTCCAGGCTGGGAGCCTTGGGGGTGCCCCCACCCCGGGGGACCAGGGGGCTGGTGCAGGGGTCCAGGGAGCTCTGGCGCTCCCGCTCGGGTGCCGACCCATGTTTGACCAGCTCGCCCAGCACTGTGTTGGTGTCGGCCTGCACCCCCAGTTTCTGCAGGGCACCGTGGATCTCAGCCGACGAGTAGCCCAGCTTGCGGAAGAAATCAACCTTCATCTGCATCTCCGCAGCCGCCCCGTCGTCGTGGGCGCTGGGCTCCCGAGGCGGCCTGGGGGAACCTGGGCAGCTGCGCTCGTCAAGCTCCCACAGACTCATGGTGGGCGGCCTCCTGAGCGGACCTCTCTCCACTGCCAATCACAGCTCAGACGGATGGAAAGACACCTGTCACAGCTCCTGTAGGACCACGGGTGGAGTTAGAGGTGCAGGGCTGGGGGGCCGCTCTCTCCCACCCGGCAGGTCGAGGCCACACTGACCCGGTGGCACCAGGCAAAGCCATCTGCATGTGTCGCCTCTCCTCCCCTCTCAAAAGCCATCCTGGCTGGGAGTTGTCATCCCCACTCTATAAAGGATGAACCCGAGCCACAGACTTTGAAGAACTGGCTTCAGGTCATCCATCCAGCTGTTAGCTGGTGGCGCAAGGGCTTGAACTCGGGCAGCCTGGCTCCACCTCCCACCCCGCCCCCGGCCCCACGGCGCCCCGGGGGACCAGAGGTCCCGGGCGGCCTCGCACGACGTCGCCGCGCCCCCACCGCTGCTGCGGGGCGGGGCCCCGGGATGGAAACCCGGGGAGGGAGGGGGAGGGGGAGGAAGGGGAGGAGGGGGAGGAGGGGAGGAGGAGGGGGAGAGGAGGGGGAGGAGGGGGGAGGAGGGAAGAGGGAGGGGGAGGGAGGAGGGGGAGGAGGGAAGAGGAGGGAAGAGGGAGGGGGAGGAGGAGGGAGGAGGAGGGGAGGAGGGGGAGGAGGGAGGGGGAGGAGGGAGGGGGAGGGGGGGAGGAGGGAGGGGGAGGAGGGGGAGGAGGGAAGAGGAGGGGGAGGAGGGAAGAGGAGGAAGAGGAGGGGGAGGAGGGAGGGGGAGGAGGGGGGCTTCCCCGCCGAGGCCGCCGCCTCCGCTCGCTCGGCGCTCGCAGCCCAGGCCCAGGAGGGGCCCCGCGACCCGACTCCCGGGCCCGACAGAGGGAAGTTTCCCGGGCGACCCACCGGCGGGAAAAGTTGCTGGGAAACTCCGGTTGGGGTGTCCGGAGGCGGCCCCCGAGCGCCGCGCTCCCTCGGCTCCCCGGGACCCTGGGCCTGCCCCCGCCCGGCCGCCCCAACTTGGGCTAAGTCGCAGGAGGGAGGGGCTCCCGAGGACCCGCGGCGAGCCGCCGCGCCCCTCCGCCCGCCCCGCGCCCCGCGCCCCGCGCCCCCGCCTCACCCCGCCGAGCACCTGCCGCGGCCCGCGGCGTCTCCATGGGGCCGAGTCCCGGGGGCGAGGCCGGCGGCGCCTTTATACGGAGCGGGCAGGTGGCGGTCGGCACCGTGACGCGGGAGCCGGCGGGGAGGCGGCCCGCGGCCCGGGAGCAGGGGGCGGAGCGGCCACCGCCCCTTCCTGCTCCGCCCCGGTCACGCCCCGGGCCCCGCCCCGGGATGCCAGGCCCCGCCCCCGACGCTACGAGGCCCCGCCCCGGGTTGCCCGGCCCCGCCCCCGGCCCGGCCCGCCCCCGCAGCCCGAGCGCGCTCGCCGGCGGGGCCCGAGGTCGGGGGCGGGGCAGGGCCGCGGCGGCCGCTACGTGCGCGGGGCGGGAGCGCACCCCCCCGGGGCCCAGCCGGGCGCGCGCGGACTCCCCGGGTGCGCTCGGCGCCGCGCGACCCCTACGCCCCGGCGGCCCCCGCTCGGCCACGGGCGCCTCGAGTGACCCGGGTGCACGGAGGTCGCCCCACCCGCCGCTGGAGGTCGGTCCGCAGCGGCAGACCCGGGCTCCCCCCCCGCCCCCCGCCCCCGACCGAGCCGGGAACACGCAACAGGTGCACCGGGACCGCAGCGGGGACACGGGGGGGCGGTGAGGACACTGGCCGGGATGGACCAGCACAGCCAGGAAGTACCCTCGATGGGGGTGAAAAAGCAGCAGAGAGGTGGCTTACAGCGGTCACCGTGAGTGTGCACACTGTGCTTTGCACACGCATGCACACACACACACCCCCACGGGGAGGACGCTTTCGGGGCCGGGTCAGGCAGTCCTGGGCTCTGAGCGGAGCACAGCGCTTCCCACTACCCACCTCTTGGGCTTAGGTGAGGAAGACAGACAGACTGCTGTGCCCATTGGACCCCCCAGAAGTTCAGAAAGCGCTTAATTGCCCCCATCTGGAAAGGATTGGGACTAGGGCCAGGAGCTCCTCATCCAGGGACCAGCTGCCACCTTTGCCACTTTCGAAACCACCAGTGAGTGACTCTGGGCAGAGGGGAGACTTGTGTGTGACACGATGGGGCCTGACCCCTGCTCTCAAGTGTGTGTTTATTTTTCTTTTTAAGATTTATTTATTTATTTATTTATTTATTTATTGATAGACATAGAGAGAGAGAGAGGCACAGACACAGGAGGAGGGAGAAGCAGGCTCTCCGCCGGGAGCCTGACGTGGGACTCGATCCCAGGACTACAGGATCATACCCTGGGCCAAAGGCAGGCGCTAAACCACTGAGCCACTCAGGGATCCGAAGTGTGTGTGTTTAAAAAGGGAACACAGAGATCCCTGGATGGCTCAGTGGCTAAGCATCTGCCTTAGGCCCCGGTGTAGCCCTGGAGTCCCAGGATCAAGTCCCACATCAGGCTCCCTGCGTGGAGCCTGCTTCTCCCTCTGCCTGTGTCTCTGCCTCTCTCTCTCTCTGTCTCTCTGTCTCTTATGAATAAATAAATAAAATCTTTAAAAAAAAAAAAAAAAGGGAACACAACCCACAAGCTGGAGGACACAGCCTGAGCCGCCCTACCTACACCAGCTCCCTTTGGAGATGGGGAAACAGGTTCAGGGAGCCGGGTCCCTGGGAACAGAGCTGCCTCCCCCACGCCTGGGCCCCATAGGGAATTAGTGGGACAGCCGGAAGCTTCGATGTGAAGACACCATATACGCTGCACGGGGACAGCGGAACGGATGATAGTAACAACAGTAAGATATTCGCATGTCCACTAGCTCATTACAAAATGAGACCCAGGACCTCTGGGGGGCTCAGTAGTTGAGCGTCTGTCTTCAGCTCAGGGGTGATCCCGGGGTCCTGGGATCGGGTCCCGCATGGGCCCCCTGCATGGAGCCTGGTTCTCCCTCTGCCTGTGTCTCTGCCTCTCTCTCTGTGTGTCTCATGAATAAATAAATAAAATCTAATAAATAAATAAATACATACATTTATATAAACAAGACCTATACCAGTACCTTTAAGACCTTCCACTTGCCTCCACTGCAGCCTCCTCCCTCATCCCGAAGGACGACTTTCCTGAATTTTGTTTTAATTATGCTAATCATTTCCTCAATGTGTCTCTTAGTTTTACCAACCTTGGTAGAAATCCCAAGATAACAAGTTGTTTAGTTGGGTTTTGCTTTTTGGGGTGCAAAGGGCATCGTTCTATAGTTATATGACTCCCCTTTTCCACACAGCATTGTTGTTCTTTTTAATTTAAGCTTTTATTTTCAGCTAGTCTCTACACCCTATGTGGAGCTCGAACCCACATCCCCAAGATCAAGAGTCACAGGTTTCACCGACAGAGCCAGCCAGGCAACACCACATTGCTTTTTAAAATACATTTCTGGGGGATCCCTGGGTGGCTCAGCGGTTTAGCACCTGCCTTTGGCTCAGGGCATGATCCCGGGGTCCCGGGATCAAGTCCCACATCAGGCTCCCCGCGGGGAGCCTGCTTCTCCCTCTGCCTGTGTCTCTGCCTCTCTCTGTGTGTCTCTCGTGAATAAATAAATCAGATCTTTAAAAAAAAAAAAAGAAAGAAAATGCCTTTCTATTGCCTGTATACCTATAACTTACTCATTTGGTGATTGAATAACATTCTATTTTAGGAATATACCACTGGTCATTCAGCCATTCTGTTACTGGATGTTATTTCTGGGATTTGTTATTTACTTACCTATGTGGCTATTACCAGGAGTGTGCTTTGGATATCCTCGTACGTAATCTTAACTAGAGTCGCAGAAACAGAGTGAAGTCACTGGCCCAGGGGCCCGGAGCTAGTGGGGCTGGGATTCGCAGAGCTCTGAGGTACCCACCTCCAGTACCTGCCTGTCTCAGGAGGTCACGGAAGACCCAGGGAGGAGGGAACGTGCGTGCATCTCTAGCCAGGCCCTGAAGCTGCTCCTCCGGACTTGCCTGACCCCATGTACCCAAGTCCCTGCTTTGTTACCTACCTTAACTCTAAAGACCCCAAACGGTTCCCTCCTGCGCCCTCCAGGCATAGCAACCCCGGGGGCTGACCCCAAGCCAGGCACAGAGGGCAAACAAAGCCCCCTTTCCGGGGGGGGGGGGGGGGGAGTCACAATGGTCTCAGCTCCTGTTGAGCACCCTGTCTGCTGTGCCCCCATCTTCACGGGAACCCTTTTAACATTAAGCTCAGTGACATTAGGTGTTTACTCGGCCTCATAACTACTTTTAAGATAGTAAAAATATTGAGAAACAAGGCCAGGTTGATCACCGTAATGATGATACGTCAACCCCAGCAAGAATGCCTCACATTTGGGGACTGCTCGCTGGGCCGCAGGCCTCGGGCCAGCGCTCTGCATGTGCCTCGTCCTTGGCTGGGAGTGCCCTCCTCTCCTCCCCTCCCCCGACGGCTGCCTGCCCGGTTCCATTCATCTTTTTTGATGATGTCACCTCCTCCGGGAGGCCCGCCGAGACTCTTCCAGTGCTCCTCTGCTCCCACCGCGCCCGGCCCGTGTCCCTACGTTCTGGATTGTGATCGCCCGCAGGGGACCTCCTCCGGGAGGTCCGGCGCTGCGCCAATTGTAGCCGGCACGACCGGGTGATGAGTCACGAAGCTCCGTCCCCTCCCAAAGCTAGCCGCGCGAGCCAGAGTCTCACTCTCTTCCGGCTCAGGAAGGCGGCTCTTTCCTGAGAAGCTGACTCTTCTGCAGAATCCAGAATCCGGGGAACCCCTGCTCCACTTACAGCTGGATTTTGCAAACCTTGGCCCTGATTCCCGGGAGCATTCTGGATGTGATGATGCCCAGCCCACGCCTGCATCTTGGAGGCTGGGCTTGCCAGCTTCCTTCCCGGAACCTGCCTGCTTTCTTGCCACCTGCCTGCATCTGGCCGGCCTGGGTGAGGTCTTCAGGGGTCCCAGACTGGCCCACCCCCTGGGCGAGGGATGGGGGACCCGGAGAGAGAAAGGTGCTAGGAATTACCTTGGCTTTTGATGGTTCCATTGGGCAGCTCATGGGGGGAGGGTGTTACCTGTTTAGGAAGGGTGGGCAGGCTGCCCTCAAGGCCTTGGCACAGAGGTTAAATTCATCCAGGACTTACAGAAGCAGAGAAAAAAATCAGGTCCCTCCCCTGTTTTTTTGATGTTCCTCATATATTTTTTTATTTTTTTTTCTCATATATTTTTTTAAAGTTATTTTTTAATTTAAAAAAATGTGCGTAATCTCTACATGGGACTGGAACTCACAACCCAAGGATCAAGAGTCACATGCTTCTCTGATGGAGCCAGTCCGGCACCTCATCTCCTAGTATATTTTAAGAAGACATCACAGTAGAGCTACAAAAGGATTGAGGTATGCTTTAAACAGCAGTGGAAAAAAATAAATAAATAAACAGTAGTGGAACGAAGTAACTTTTTTCATCATGTGCTCAGATGCAGTGGGACTACAGTACACGATATATCAGCAGGATCTTTTTTCTTTTTTAGGATTTTATTTATTTATTCATAATAGACATAGAGAGAGAGAGAGAGGCAGAGACACGGGCAGAGGGAGAAGCAGGCTCCATGCAGGGAGTCTGACGTGGGACTCGATTCCAGATCCCAGGACCACACACGCCCTGGACCAAAGGCAGGCGCTAAACCGCTGAGCCACCCAGAGATCCCCAGCAGGATCGGTTTTAAAGAAGATATTGTTTCCTTGGAATAATGGCTGATTGTGGGGCTGGGGCCAGAAAAGGGTGAGCCTGGAGCATCTGGTGGGCCCAGAGTTGGCAAGTGCTCAAAACACAAAAGGATGGGGTGTGTCAAAGGGACCCAGGAGCTAAATCACTCCAGTGGCCAAAGCAGCCACAATTAGAGCCATAAAAGAAATAACAGAATATTAGATGATAACCCGAAGCATAAAATACATATCCATGAGTCCACACTGGTAGAAATAAATATTGAATAGCTCACCGGGAAGGAAGAACTAAATCTTCCTTACCGAAGAATTCAAAATAATCTATGTCGATTGTCCAGGAGACGGAGCTTGATTAACCCACCCACTTCCCCTTCCCTTGACTGCGCACTAGACTTTTTTTTTTTTTTAATATTTATTTATTTGAGAGAGAGAGCACAAGCAGGGTGAACGGGAGAGGGAGAAGCAGGCTCCTCGAGGAGCAGGGAGCCCGATGCGGAACTCGATCCCAGGACCCTGGGATCACACCCTGAGCCGAAGGCAGCTGCTTAACGGCCTGAGCCACCCAGGCGCCCCCCTTGCTTCTGAGCCATAGAGCAGGAGACGGGAAAATAGAAACCTTGCGGTGGAGAATCCTCGTAGACACCACATTGACCAAGTCTCTAAGGTTGACATCGCCTGGAGTGAGCGGAGTGGATCGCGTGCTTCCCGGGGTCGCCTGATGAGAGGCGCTCGTCCCTTCTGTGATTTTCTTCCCCCAAACTCACGACCCTAGAGGACGCCTCTGGCGGATGCCAACCCAAGGACCTTTTACAAAACCCTTGCCCGGGACGCCTCAGAACAGAAAGGATTCTAAAAAGCACGGCTGGGGGGACACCTGGCTGGTGGTGAAGCGTCCGGCTCTTGATTTCAGCTCAGGTCACAATCCAGGGTTGTGAGATCGAGCCCCTCGTCGGGCTCCACGCTCCTCGTCGGTGGTAGGGGGTCTGCTAGAGGTTCTCTCTCTCCCTGTCCCTCTCCCCCTGCTTGCTCTCTCTCTCTCTCTCTCAAAAAAAAAAAAAAAATCATAAAAATAAATAAATAAATAAATAAATAAATAAATAAATAATAAAAAAGCCTGGAAAGACAGACACAGTCACAGCCCCCAGGGGACTCTGGAGAAACCAGCCAAGTGGATGCGACATGGTTCCCTGGGTGGGTTTCTGGATTAGGGAGAGTGCTAAGTCCACAGCAGAGCTGGACTTCAGTGACAGGCTCGCATCGGGGCCGTGTCATTTTAGCTGTCACACGTGGGGCCAAGATGAAGATGTGTGAGATGAAGATGGTAACATTAGGGAACCCGAGCCCGGGTGAGGGCTGTATGGGACCTCGGCACACTCTTTGCGACTCTTCTGTAAATCTAACATCAATTCCCAAAGTGAAAAGGTGATGAAAAAAAACACACCTATCTATCTAGACCTTCATGGGCCTTGAGGGCCGTGTGTTTTGGCAAGGGGCCGACGCCGTCGTCCGTTTCCACGGCTCTGTGTGTATACGTGCTGTGACCGAGTGTGTTTCCATTGGGAGATAAGTGTCCAAAGTCTACACTTGGGGACTTTCTGTTTATGGGGCCCTGGCCAGATGGCCCTCCTGCCTGCCTCCTCTTTTCCCTGGCCAGTCCTCCCTGCCCCCCCAAACTCCGCTACCCCAGCTCCCTCTTTTCTGAACTTTGAATTCTGCTCACATTCTGCGTGGTTAGAGCTGGAAAGCCCCAGAGACTCTACTAGCCGGGAACCTTTGCTGTGTAGATGGGGAGACTGCCAGGGACAGGGACTTGCCCCTGGCCACGCAGCGAGTTAATTTGGGCACAGCTGAGCATGGGACTGGCCGGGCTTTCTCCATCCCAGGCATCCCATGGCCCCGTTTGCTGCAGACCTGAGGTTCAAACCCACGCAAGTGCTCGGAAGTCCTGGTGACTCACTTGGGGACTAGATCAGGTCAGTGCCTAACCCGAACGAATGGTCGCATCGCAGGTGTCTGTCACAGGGGGTGGGTGTGGCAGCTGTTTTCCCCTTGGCCCCACCCCTCCCTTACCTGGTGAGGCCCACCTGTGGGGGCTGAAGGGAGGCGGAAGGGTGAGTCTGCAGGCCCCAGCTCCAGAGCTACCGCACCCAAGGGGAGTTCTGTGAAGCCTTAATGGTGTGCACTGAGGTCGGGTCCTCAATTTGGGGTTGTATGTTTGTTCCCTAATCTATGCTGGGGAACACAACCATGGGGATATCCTTGGAGCTGCCAGAGAGGTCCCTGGGCTTCCCTGGGAACTGGGGAGTGAGGGGCTGGGCCAAGGTGGCCTTGCTGCAGAGCCAGTGTGCTGGGGTGCATGGACCCTGGGAGGAGGAGGGGCCTGGCCTTGCACCTGGGTCCCTGTGCCTCCTACACTGTTCCCATCCTGAACCGTGATGATCTGGGACCCCACTGTCCCCCCACCTGACTATGGCCCCCCAGGACCGGACTGGGCACAGATGTCAGTAGGTACACGGTGACCCGATATGTGAGCGAGCCTGAGGGGCTCTAGGGATGTTTTGCGGTGGGCATCTGTGTTGTACCTTCTTTGCCAAGTGTGGCTCCTAGGTGGCCCCTGGCGTCCTGAGAGGGCCGCCGTGGGCCTGGGAACACGAGAGCTCGAGCCCCCTTCCCCCGGGGGTCTCCCCCTGAGCCCCCTGTGAAGGTTCAGCTGGGAGTGGAGAACTGGGAGGTGGACTTAGATGAGCTCGCATCTAGGCCAGGTCTAACCACAGGGTCAGGAGCTTGCTGCTAGCCGAGCTGACGTCAGCTCACATGGTTAGCGTGCCCGCCCACGCACGGGGGTGTCATCTGGACCGACTCACAAGATCCCAGAGGTCACTAGAGTGGAGCTCCCAAGCCGGTCAGCAGTGATGGGCTGTCTGCGGGCTCGCTGGCTGATGAACACGCGGCAGGAAGCCAGCTGGTGGTCCCCACGGCGCCCCTGCCCGATTCCCCTCCTAACAGTACTGGGAATTTCCCAGCCATGTGATCTGGCCAGAACTGACCCCATTCCAAGGCAGGGCCTAACTGGCTTGAGCAAGTCAGCGTATCTCATTCTCCAGGCTCTAGTAATTGGCCAGGGCAAGGCACATGACCCCACGCAGGCCAATCGGGGTTGATGAGTCCCGGTGCCGGGTTTTTATTTCCAGCTAACTGGGGAGCAAGCTCTCTGGCTTTTGCCAATCGCAGATGAGTAAAGCAAGTAGTGCCAGGAGCTTCTGGAAGCCACCTTGTGACACATCACGGGAGGCAGAGCCAAGAGACTGAAGGAACATAGGTCCTTGGTTACCGCAGCCAGATCGAGCCTTGCCTGAAGCTATCCCTAACTCTAAGCCTTTTGGCTCGGCAAGCACATCAATTTTGTCTCTCACAAGCAAGAATATCCTTGATAATGGTGAACAGCAATTAATGACTATTAAGGATGTGATAATTGCATAAAATACAGCTTTGAGGATAAAATTGTACAAAACCTGAGTTCTGTGGGACTGTTTAGAAATTACTAGGGCAGTCTCTTAGTGGTGAAAAGACCAGCAAACGGCCAAGCTAGTTCAAGGTCTGCTATTTGGCATGTAGTGAGGCCCACAGAGGTCACCAGATTTGCTTGGGTTTTTAAATTTTTATTATTATTATTATTATTAATTTTTTATTTTTGCTTGGGGATTTATAGCTGCTCAGTAGGGCCTCTGGCTCCCAGTCCACTAATTCTTGATGTTTCGTGATTATTGGAATGCTTGAATTTCCCCTAATTCCCTGTGAAATCATCACTACCTGTTTTTTCTCCCCTCTTGCCTCCTTGTTTTTCTCTGAGTAGAGGGTAGGCGCATGGCGGGGTCCCCTCCTGTGGCCTCTCTGCTCAGCTCCCAAGCAATGACTGAGGGCCTTGGGCTGGTCAGGCCAGGGAAGGGATGGTAGGCCCTGGCGGATGGTCCGTCCCCCCAGCCTCAGGAAAACCAAAGCTGGGAGGCTCAGAGAGAGCTCAGGCCAGAGCCCCCACAAGGGAGGCCAACCCAGAGAGGTGGGGAACTGTGTGTGTGAGAATCTGGCCTCACAATCCTTGTGGCCCCAGCTTTGACACCTCCCCTCCCCTACCCAAAAGCCCTCCATGACTCCTGACACTATCAGTAGTCGTGGGATGGATATGCACAGTTGCACAGGTGGGGCACTGCCTACTGCGGAGTACGGTCTGAATGGCACCCCCTGGAGGTGTGCAGTCCACACACCGCTTGCATGACCATACACAGTGAGCCTAGGTTTCATTTCCCAACAAGCTTGAACACTCAGACTGCTTTCACAGCCATAAATGAGCCTGCAAACGCTTTTTTAAATGAAAAAAATATATAATAATTTCAATTTCTTGCAAGATAAATAAGATAAATGGAGAAAATTTATTTTCTTTTACATCTGTCTGATCCCAAAAATTGTACTAAAAAGTTTCTATCAATTACGATTCCTTATGTTTTATTTATTTGTTTTTTTCCTTATGTTTTATTTTATCTTTTTAAATATTTATTCATGAGAGACACAGAGAGAGAGGCAGAGACATAGGCAGGGGGAGGAAAAGCAGGCTCCTCAAGGGGAGCTGGATGCGGTACTCGATCCCGGGACCCCGAAATCACGCCCTGAGCCGAAAGGAGATGCTCAACCGCTGAGCACCCGGGCGTCCCACGATTCCTTATTTTCTAAAGGTGACTTCGGATGCTTTCCTATTTAGTAAGTAATGCCCATTGTTTAACAGAATTTAAGTTAATTTTAGGAGAACAAGTCAGAGTTGTAGATGAATGAATTAAACAAATTTTTCAGGCTTGGTTTGGGGGCTGACTGTATGCTGAAATGATCATTATAGATTGAAGTGTACATGCCGTGAATTAAAAAAAAATAGACTTTGCTTTCACTACATGTGAGTTTAGGATCCTTGCATTCCGTGCTTCATTTCTGTGATTTATTTAGTTATTTTAAAAACAAATTTTGTGCTTTGATTCTAAAAGAAGAGAGAGGAGAGGAGATAGGATCTCCTCAAATAACCCATTTCAGGGACAAATAGCTGTTATTTCCCAAAGATGAAAAGCTAAAATGGCTATATTTTCGCTTTTTTAGTATGGGTTTTTGAAGTATTAGAGCCATTTCGACATTCCGCGTAAGATTTTTTTTTCTTTCTCCCGAACAGGTGATACATAAACAATGTAAAAGGTTCAAAAGGTACAGGTGTGTTTGTAGTAGAACCAAAGCCTCTCCTCCTCCCCAGTCCTTGAAGTGGTTCAGCTCTCCAGGAACCATGGCAGTGAGCAGTTCCTTAAACACCTTTCAAGACAGATTCTGTGCATCTACAAGCAAATCTTTGCACATATACTATTTTGCTGGATCTCCCCTCATTTCTGCACAACCGACCGCACTTGGCTTTGTGTGCTTCATAATAATCGTCATAATTCCAGTCGGTACATGCGATGCTGCCTCATTGCTGGTTATTCACCAAAAAATATCCAGCTGAAAACAATTACATCATAAGGGTGCATCCTAATTTGTTTAGGCCATTTTCGGCTGCTAGACATTTGGGCCTTTCTAATCTTTTTTTTTGGGGGGGGGGGGCCTTTCTAATCTTTAGCTGTTGCAAAGCAATACTTCGGCCTATACTCTGGGGTGCTCGGCGCTCTGCAACTGCGCCCATACACAGCGCATACAGATACGCTACATTCGTCTTGTTGGGTCAAAGGGTGTCTTCGTTTGCAAGGGCTGCTGAAACCAAGCCCCACACACTGGGTGGTTCAACAATGGACACGGATTATTTCACACTTCCGGAGGCCGGGAAGTCCAAGATCAAGGTGTGGGCAGGGTTGGTTCACTCCGAGGGCTGTGAAGGTAAATAGGCCTTCTGGCAGTTTGCTGGCAATTTCTAGTGTTTCTTGGCTTGTGGATGCATCACCCCATCTCCGTGTTGATGTTCGCATTCTCTCGGCACATGTCTGCGGCCAGATTTCCTCCTTTATTTTTATTTATTTATTTATTTATTTTATTTTATTTTATTTAATTTAATTTAATTTTATTTTTTATTTTATTTTTTTTTAGATTTCCTCCTTTAATAAGGACATCAGTCCTCTTGGATTAGGGGCCTCCCCTACTCCGGTATGACCCCGCTTTCACCGGTGACTTCAGGAATGACCCTCTTTCCAAGGAAAGGTACGTTCTGAGGTCCTGGGGGTGAGGACTTCAACATATGAGGTTTAGGGAGGGGGACACAGCTCAGTCCAGAATCACAGGTACCTGAGAGTTTACCTTTAGAGCACTTGTTGCTAAATTGCTCTTCCTACAAACGGTACCTTACATTCCCATCAGCGGTGATGAAAATGACCCAGATGACATTTCTTTGGCAACACAGTGCGTCATCATCAGACATTGTGATCTCAGCCAGTCTGGCAGATGAAAAATGGTAACTAACTCATGGGATGCCTGAGTGGGTGGCTCAGCGGTTGAGCATCTGCTGTTGGCTCAGGGCGTGATCCCGGGGTCCCGGGAACGAGTCCCCACATTGGGCTTCCCTGCAAGGAGCCTGCTTCTCCCTCTGCCTGTGTCTCTGCCTTTCTCTGTGTGTCTCTCATGAATAAATAAATTAAAATCTTTAAAAAACAACAGAAATGGTATCTCATTGTAGCCTCAAAGGGTTCTTTTTTCTTACATTGAAGACCAGCTTACTTTTTTTTTTTTTTTAGATTTTATTTATTTATTCATGAGAAACAGAGAGACAGAGAGGTAGAGACACAGGCAGAGGGAGAAGCAGGCTCCATGCAGGGAGCCCGATGTGGATGGGACTCAGTCCCGGGTCTCCAGGATCATGCCCCAGGCCGAAGGCAGGCGCTAAACTGCTGAGCCACCTGGGCTGCCCCCAGCTTACATTTTTTAAAATGATTTATTTATTTATTTTAGAGAAAGAGAGAGAGCATGAGCAGGAGGGGCAGAGGGAGAGAATCTCAAGCAGACCCCACACTGAGCATGGTGGAGCCTGGACGTGGGGCTCGATCTCATGACCCTTGAGATCACGACCTGAGTCGTCATCCAGCTGGTTACTGACTGAGCCACCCAGTGACTTGCATTTTTTTGGTGGACAATTGTTTACATCCTTTGCCTGTTTCATACTGGATTAGTGGTCTTTTATCCCTGATTTAGGGGAGCTCTGTAAAGATAAGGGAAATGAATGCTTTGTGAGTATTTTACATGTTTTCTTTTCCTATAAGTTGATTGTTATTTGACTTTGTGAGTTTCTTTTTTCTTTACCCAAGGGGGAAAAAACTTCCAAATTAATGTACATGGACAGGTTATTTCTTTTATTTCTTTCATTTTCTTTTATTATTTTCTTTTGGGGGATTCCTGTGATACTTAGGAAGGCCTTCTCCACTCTAAGATTATAGCATGAATTCTCCTATTTTTTTTTTCCTGACACATTTATGGCTTCTTTTTTTTTTTTTTTTTTTTTTAAGATTTTACTTATTTGACAGAGAAAGAGAAGGAGAGAGCACACATGAGCGGGGGCCAGGAGCAGAGGGAGAGGGAGAAGGAAACTCCCTGCTGAGCAGGGAACATGATGCAGGGCGATGCAGGGCTCGATCCCAGGATCCTGGGGTCATGACCTGAGCTGAAATCAGATGCTTAACGATCTGAGCCACCCAGGTGCTCCAATGGTTTCATTTTTTAATGTATATAGTTTAAAAAAATTTGTTGGAGCATAATTTTGGCATAGATGTAAGATAAGGACCCAATCTAGCCATCTTGGTGGATACTTGGTGGTCCCAACAGCATTTATCAAATAATGTGTGAAAACCACCATCAGATGTAAACAGTGTGTCAATATGTGGAATTTGCAACTTTTTCATTAAAAAGTTGTCCTGACTGGGGTGTCAGGTTGGTTCAGTCCATGGGGCGTGTGACTCTTGATCTCGGGGTTGTGGGTTCGAGCCCTATCTTGAGTGTACAGATTAAAGATAAAATCTTAAAAAAAGGGGATCCCTGGGTGGCTCAGCGGATTAGCACCTGCCTTTGGCCCAGGGCGCGATCCCGGAGTCCCGCGTTGGGCTCCTGGCATGGAGCCTGCTTCTCCCTCCTCCTGTGTCTCTGCCTCTCTCTCTCTCTATGTCTATCATAAATAATAAATAAAGGGATCCCTGGGTGGCGCAGCGGTTTGGCGCCTGCCTTTGGCCCAGGGCGCAATCCTGGAGACCCGGGATTGAATCCCACATCGGGATCCCGGTGCATGGAGCCTGCTTCTCCCTCTGCCTGTGTCTCTGCCCCTCTCTCTCTCTCTCTCTGTGTGACTATCATAAATAAAAAATTAAAAAATATATTAAAAAAATAAATAATAAATAAATAAATATTAAAAAAAAGAAAATTAGAAACTCATGGAAAAGAAAAGAGAATTTATATAAAAAAAAAACTTAAAAAAAAAGGTTGGGACGCCTGGGTGGCTCAGCGGTTAAGTGTCTGACATCAGCCCAGGGCATGATCCTGGAGTCCCGGGATCAAGTCCTGAATCGGGATCCCTGTGTGGGGCCTGCTTCTCCCTCTGTCTGTGTCTCTGCCTCTCTCTCTGTGTCTCTCATGAATAAATAAAATCTATTTTTTTATAAAAGGGTTGTCCTGATTGTAGTTTACCATCCTTTTTCTTAAAGAATTTTTGGGGGGCGCCTGGGTGGCTCAATCAGCTAGGCAGCTGGCTCTTGGGTTTGGCTCTGGTCATGATCTCAGCGTCAAGAGATCGAGCCCCGTGTGAGGCTCCATGCTCAGTGAGGAGTCTGCTAGAGCATTCTCTCCCTCCATCTGCCCCTGCCCCTGCTCTCTTTCTCTGAAATAAATATTAAAAAAAAAGAATTTTTGTCTTTTAATAATGATGGATCATGGGTGTCGACTATGAATTTGTTATGGTAATAAAAATAATTCAAAAACAGTTTCAGGGCAGCCCCGGTGGCGCAGCGGTTTAGCGCCGCCTGCAGCCCAGGGCGTGATCCTGGAGACCCGGGATCGAGTCCCACATCAGGCTCTCTGCATGGAGCCTGCTTCTCCCTCTGCCTGTGTCTCTGCCTCTCTCTCTCTCTCTGCATCTCTATGAATAACTAAATAAAATCTTAAAAAAAAAAACAAAACAGTTTCAGAGGCAAAGCTGCCCCCCGGGGCTGGCAGTGTTCAGTCACGACAAAAAGGACTGAGTCACTGCGAATGCCTACTTGGTGAGCACTCAAAAGTTTCTCAAACAGCTCCCTTTTAAGCATTAATAAATATTTATTAATTGATCACAATATAGAAATCGATGAAAATCCTCCTTGGCTCTGTAGATGCATTTTGCAGTCAACAAATATGCAATCCATATTTCCCCATTCTAAGGTGTACTTACTTAAAAAGTGAGTATTACTGAAATTGGGGCTGTCTTACAACCGGTATGTGTATTGAATGCACCCTTTTTTCCTGGAAAGTTGTTATTCAAGCATTTTTGAATCGGCAAAGTGTCCAATGGGGAAGGTTCTTTAACAATCTGTACTTCACCTGACCCTTGACCCGCCCAAATGCATGTCTTGAATTAAAAGAAATCGACCTAAAAAAAAAAAAAAAAAAAAAAAAAGAAATCGACCTAAATAAATCCCATGCTTTAAAAAAAAAAAAAAAATCCGACATTCTCCTAGTGAAGCCATCCTCAATCTATTGACTCCATCACCGGGTGACATTCCGCCTTGTGCCCGGGGCCCTGGCATCTGAAGCAGAATAGAGACAGGCCATTCAGTCGGTTTTAAAAACATTCAGAGCAGCAGGTTCTTGGCTGGGAGAGGGGAGAAAAAAAAAAAAGGTGCCCTTCTCAAGAGATGTGATTCCTTCAACGGAGAACCTACTTCTTCCTAATTGGGAGAGAGCTTTTTTTTTTTTTTTTTTTTTTTTTAAGATTTACATTTATTTATTCATGAGAGAGAGAGAGGCAGAGACACAGGCAGAGGGAGAAGCAGGCTCCATGCAGGGAGCTGGACGCAGGATTCGATCCCGGGATCCCAGGGTCACGCCCCAGGCCTAAGGCAGGTGCCAAACCGCGGGGTCACCCAGGGATCCCCGGGGGACACTTTTTGTGCTGCGGGGACACTACCTGGGTTTGAATAGGTCCATCCTCAAGGAGGGAGGTTTCTCCTAAAGGCCTGAGCGCCCACCGCGCGGAGCGGAGCGCAAGGACCTGGCGCATTTCAGGAGGAGCCCGGAGGGCCCGGGATCCCGCGGGGGGCGGGGCGGGGCTGCCAGCAGGGAGGCCGCAGGAAGCTTGGGAGCCCCCACCCCCCTGGGTCCCGGACCCGCCGCGAGCTCGCCAGGAGGGCCGTGTGCGCGGGAGGAGGCACCTGCGGGCCCGCGGCACCTGCGCCCCGAGCGCGCCCCGGGCGGCTGCATCTGCACCCACGGGCGGCGGGGCTCCCATGTCCCCTCTCCCGGAGCCCCGAGCTGCAACCGAGCCCCTCGGGGGCCTGACCTCACCGATGACGCGTCCTCGCCGGGATGACTCGGCAGGAACGCGGTGCCACGCCCTCTCCCGGGCCGGCGCGCGCGGGCTGAGTCGCCCCCTCCCCGTCCCCTCCCCAACCCCCGGGTGACCCCGCTGCCCCCGCAGCTGACTCTCGTCCCCCTCCGCAGCGCTCCCAGACCCCCCCCCCGCCGCTGCTCCCGGGAACGCGGTCGGGCCGCCCCCTCCCCGCCCCCCTGGGGACCCGGCTGCCCCCGCAGCTGACCCCCGTGCCCACCCCCAGCGCTACCAGGCCCACCCCTCACCCCCCGCTGCTCCGGGGACGCGGCCGGGCCGCCCCCTCCCCGCGCCCCCAGTGACCCGGCTGCCCCCGCAGCTGACCCTCGCCCCCCCCCAGCACTCCCAGGCGCCCCACCCCGCTGCTCCCGGGGACGCGCCCGGTTCGCCCCCTCCCCGCCCCCCTGGGGACCCGGCTGCCCCCGGAGCTGACCCCCGTGCCCCCCGCAGCGCTCCCAGGCCCACCCCTCCCCCCCCGCTGCTTCGGGTACGCGGCCGGGCCGCCCCCTCCCCGCGCCCCCGGTGACCCGGCTGCCCCGGCAGCTGCCCCTCGTGCCCCCCCCAGCGCTCCCAGGCCCCCCCCCCCGCTGCTCCCGGGGACGCCCCCGGGCCGCCCCCTCCCCGCGCCCCCGGTGACCCAGCTGTCCCCGCAGCTGCCCCTCGCCCCCCCCAGCGCTCCCAGGCCCCCCCCGCGCGCTGCTCCTGGGGACGCGCCTGGGTCGCCCTCTCCGCCGAGCGGGCCGTGGGCTGGCCTGGGGCGCCCCCTCCCGGTGGCCGCGGGGAGGCCGCGCGCCCGGGACGCCGAGCTTCGGCTCTGAACCCCGCGACCCCGACCAACCCCTCCCCCCCCGCCCCCCCGCGGCAGCTGCCCGCCCTCCGCCCGCGGGAGGCGGGGCACACGGAGTCCCAGCAGGTGTTCTCCTGCGCGGCCCGAAGACCTGCAGGCCCTAACGGAGGGGGCCGCCTGGGCGGAGTCAGGGTGCCGGCCGAGGGGTCCAGAGCGGCCTCCAGGGAAGGATGGAGCTGAGGGGACACAAATGAGGATGCCCAGGGAGCCTCGGCCCGAAGGATGCTTCTGGCACAAGCCCCGGCTCACTGACTGCGGGGGGGGGGGGGGGGGGGGGGGGGGGGCCTCTCCGCGGGCCTCCAGGGGCAGGTGCTGATCCCGCAAAGGCCCTTCAGTAAGCGGCCGGTCTGCACGACACAGAACACCACACCAGGCAGTGCTTCCCAATTTATTATTATTATTATTTTTAAAGATTTTATTTATTTATTTGAGAGAGGGAGAGAGCACAAGCAGGGGGAGCATTGTGGGGGTGGGGGAGAAACAGACCTCCCCCCACTGAGTAGGGAGCCAGAAGCGGGCTCCATCCCAGGACACCGGGATCCTGACCTGAGCTGAAGGCAGGCGCCCCAGCAGGACTTCTCAATTAGGAGGGATGCGGGACCTCAGAGAAGACAGCCGAGCTGGGACCTTCCCTTGCAGGGGACCCCCAGGGCAAGTCTGGACGAAGGCGGGGAGATGGCCCAGAAGCTCCAGGTCCATCCCGAGAACCTGGACCTGGGCTGTAGTCCTCAGGGTCCCAGGACTGACAGGCCTTCCGTGAGGCGCTCGGCAGCTGTGACCTTTGGGGATGGGATGAACTGGGCCTGCAAGGGCGGGCGGGCGGGAAACCCGGGCCCGGTCCAGACTCACTGCCGGCTCACCCTGCGCCCCTCAGCTGGCCTCCTGTCTGGCCGGCTCCCCGTCCCTCCCAGGAGGTCACCCCGGCCCGCTCCATGTGCCCAGCGCTCCCGTTCTGGACGGCGGCCCCGTGTCTGTGCCCCGTGCCCGACTTAAGCCCTAACCTGGCTCTCTCCCCGGCACCTGGCATACTGCCCGGTGCTCCGGGGATGCTTGGTGACTTCAGTTGACTTGGGAAGGCGTCCCGGGGCTTCTCTGGCTTTAGGAAGGGTTGGGCGGGCAGAGAAGGAGGCAAGCCCCGTGCTTGACTGATGAAGGCCCCAGACAGTCCCGCTCCCTCTGCATCCCTGAGCCCTCCGGCTCTGACCCCCCTAGGTGGGGCGGCCCTTCTGCACATTCAGCCCCTCAGTCTGGGCTGGCCCACCTAGGGACCCCTCCTCGTCCAGCTCAGCCTCTGATTTCCCACCCTGGGCCCCTCTCCCCAGCGTGGCTGCCCCACTTACCCCAGCGGGCCTCTGACACCTGCACCAGGCTGCCCCTCAGCCCATTTGTACCCCAACACTGCAGGCCAGGCTGCCTCTTGGTGACAGATGCTCTCCTCACCCTGTTGGGGCTCTGACACCTGTGCTGGGCCCATCCTCACCTGGCTCTGGCACCCTGCCCTGGTCCTTGCTGCACCCCCTTCCCAAGCAGACGTATCTCTTGCTCTGCTGCACCTGAGGACCTTAGGAGAGACGGGGAGGGAGGGAGGGGGGGAGGGAAGGAAGGAAGGAAGGAAGGACGGAAGGAAGGAAGGGAGGAAGGGAAAGAGGAGGAACAGAGCAGTGCTTTTGAAAAGAATATTCTAACAGTGGAAACTTCTGTGCAATATCTTGGATTATATAAAATAGAGATGCTCGGGATGCCTGGGTGGCTCAGCGGTTGAGCGTGTGCCTTTGGGCTCAGGACGTGATCCCAGAGTCCCGGGATCGAGTCCCCTGTCGGGCTCCCTGCGTGGAGCCTGCTCTCCCTCTGCCTGTGTCTCTGCCTCTCTCTCTCTGTGTCTCATGAATGAGTGAATAAAATCTTAAAAAAAAACAAAACAAAAAGAAATGCTCTGGTTGAAAAGAGAGAGGAGGGAGAGGGAGAGGGAGAGGGAGGGAGCAGGAGAGAGAGGGAGAGACGGAGAGAGGAGGAGGGGGACAGAGAGGGAGCCTGCAGGTCCACCAGGAACCCATGCACTTGGTCCCACTCTCTCAGAACTGTCACTAAGTCCTAGGGCTTCCTCGGTGTACCCTTTGGGGTTACTGGAAAAGAAATCTGCCCAGGAGAAGTGGATGCCGTTCTGCAGCCACTCAGGTGTCCTCTTGAAGCTGTTCTGAGAAGCAGCCCTTGAAGCTGTTGCAGGATGAGTCGGGTGCAGGGTCAGGGTCTGCAGGACACTGGCCGTGAATCCCAGGCTTGCCGGGTGCTGAGGTGTGGGGCAGGCCACCCCTGGCGTCCCCATCTCTGCCTACCTCGCGGGACAGAGCCTGGGACTCTGCTGGCTGGAGCAGCTGTCACAGCCTGGGAGCAACACTCAGGAAACTTTCACATCAGTGTGCTGATTTGGTTTGATCTTGGCAACAATTGATGAGATTTGGTTTATTAACCTACCCCTCCCCCCGCCCCGCTAGGACAGAAGAGGAAGTTAGGGTCAGAGGTGCCTAACTGGCCCTTGGGCAGGCAGAGGAAAGGCCAGGGCTCCCAACAGACCCCAACCCCAGCGTCTTCCCCGTGCCCTGGGTCTTTCCCTGGGCTTCTCCCTTCCTGTGTGAGCCAGGAGTGAGGTTAGGGCCGAGGGTTAGGACCCGGTAGTCAGGCAGAGGGTCAGGACCCTTTCCTGGCACCCCAGGGCGAGCTCTGAGGCCCCTCGCAGAGGTGGGGGATTTGAAATACGAGGACCAGATCATGACTCATCCAGATTAGGGCGCTTTTGAGAATGAAATGGAGTGCCGGTAATAATTACCCTGCGGCAACAGCTAAGAAATGGGAAGTAAGGTCACCCCTATCCTGGAACCGCCTGCCCCCCCTCCTTCTCCACCCCCACAGCCTCAGCCCCCTAGACCGGATGCAGAACAGCAGCTATTCACTGGGCGCCTGGCTGTGCTGGACACTCCGCGGAGCTCGTTTTATTGGGTCCTTCCTGACAATGTGGGGCTGATTCAGGTTTTGTTCCCATTGTACTGATGGAGAGACTGAGGCCCAATGCCTCAAGAACACGCAGCTGGTCATTGGAGCTGGGATCTGAACCCAGGGAGACTGGCGTTCCTTGAAAGGATTATAATATAATTTTAATGAGTTAGTTTGGGCCGCAAGAATTGGATCATGGAATGGGGGCTCCCCGAGCCTCTGCTCAGACCTCCCCCCGCCCCCGCTGATCTCTCTTAGTTGTCTTTAGCTCAGGAACATCATTAAAGGGACAACTCTGCGCAGTGAGGGCATGTGTAGACGAGGGGGCGGGCAGGCAGGTGTGCTCAGCAGAGGGAAACGTGTTAGGAGCGTGGCGTGGAAGGGGAGCAGCAGGACGAGAATAACAAAAGCTGACATTTATTAAGCACTTGCCATATACTGGGTTCTGTTTTAAGTGTTTGCAAGGTATGGACCTGCTTCAGCTCCACAAGAACCCTATAAACCAAGTAACAGTATTATTCCCATTCTGCAGGTGAGAACACTGAGGTCACTGCTCTTGGTTACACAGCTGGTAAGTGAGTCAAGGCCTCACAGTCGGCTTAGCCATGGTGCACTTTGTCCTCAAGGAAGAGGATGCTGCTGGCCCCGGGGTGCGGGGGGGTTGCTGAGTCCCTCCGGGTGGTGGCTGATTTTCAGGGAGCGGGGAGTCCAGGCGCCCGTGGTGTCCCCGCAGGAGAGCAGTCGGTGGAGGTGGGCCCAGGACCCCCTCGCCGCCCTCCGCGGCAGCTCATTTTCCTTCATTGTCTTTAAACGCTTCTCGCTCTCCGTTTTTTAAATCTAATTTTTCAGCTTCTTTTTTATCCTCACTCAAGTTGCTTTAATGAAACGAAAATGTGTCTGTTTCCCTCTGCTGGAGCTGCCCGGGGAATTTCAATATAAAACAAACAAGTTGGCTTTTAAAATTAAAATTTTATGGGTGGCATTTCCTCGTTTAATGGGAGGCACAAAAGGCTGGAGTAAAACCAATTAACACGGGGTTGGGACTCGGTGTTCAGCAAAATTAAACATCAGCAGCGCAGTGTGCAGGGAGCTGTTGGTGCGGGGCCGGGATGGGGGGGGCACCCGGCACCCAGCACCCAGCACCCCGGGGCCTCGGACCCGCTCCAAGGCAGGTAGCTGTGGGGGTGAGCTCACGGGGTGCTCTGAGCTCATGGGGGAGAGGGGGGCTGGCCCCTTCGGATTCCCGGGACACCAGAATTTGGAGAGGCAGCCTGACTCCCTAAGGCTTCGGCAAGGGCCAGATTTCACCCGATTGTCCTCTTCAGGGATGGTACGAGTCCCACCCATCAAGGCGGGTGGCCCGGAGCTCGATCGTGGCTGTGCCCCGGGTCCCAGACTGTCAGGAATGTGCCAGGTGCTCCCCAAATCCCCGATGGCTGAGCGATGACTCCATGGGAGCAAATGCTAGCAATGGAACTCAGGCCTGAGTCACCCCGCACTTCTCAGCCAGCGCAGCATTTTGTTGGGGTTTTTTTTGGGGGGGGGAGAAAAGGTGTCAATGATGCGACGTGAGATCCTAGGAAGGAGGGGCAGGGCTGGTGGGGCCCCTACGGGAGAGCGGCCCCGTGAACCCCACAAGGGTAGAGTGAACGGCACCAGAGACAAAGGCGGCCCAGGTCGGTGTGGGTGGGGGGGTGGGGGGTGCAGGCAGGAGAAAGGTGTGTGGGGGGGGAAGTGCAGTGACTGAATCTGGCCCGGAGGAGGTGTGTGCGTGTGCAAGATGACGAATTGGGAGGGGTCCGTGGGGGCCAGATGGTGACGCACGGGAGGAAGGGCTTCTTTCTACTTGATCTCCCAGGCAGTGGGGATCCTGGGAAGTTCCGGGCAGATCGATCTGGTCAGAGGTGGTCTCTGGAAAAGGGACTCCGGAGCCTGGTGGGAGGGCAGGGAAACGTGAGCTGGGTTAACGGCGGCTTTCGTCCAGGCTGAGCCCCCCAGGACCTATGACTGTTGGGCGAGGGCAGAGAAAGGGCCTGGGCTGCCGCTTCTGATCCCCTCACTGCCCTCCTGCCCCCTGCTGACTCTTTCTGAACCCCACTGGGGCAGCTTTCTCCCCACCTTTTCTGCCCTCTGCCCCCTGACTCTATGGGGAGACCACTCTGGTTACTAGAGTCCCCAGAACAGCACTAAGACGGGGGGAGGCCAACCGCCCCACCTGCTCTGAGTCAGGAAATCGAGCTGCAAGCCGCCAGGAACCTGAGTTGTCCCCAACCAGACCCTTGGACCCATAAAAGCACCTTGGAGCCCTGCAGGCCGCCGCACAGACCTCCAGCAGGAGTGTGGATGGCGGGTGCCAGGTTCTGGCTCTTGGGGAGGGTGCGTTAGAGGGAGTCGAGGTCAGAGGGAGGTCTGCGCTCGGATCCAGGCCTGTTGAAGGGTCCAAGGTCTATCTGAGGATCCAGGTGAGGGTCTCTTTGACACCAATTTGAGAACCTGTCTGAGGTTTATCTGTAAGTCTCTTTGAGGCCTGTTTAAAGGCCCAACACTGGCTGGGTTGGCCTGAGGGCAGGAGCATGAAACCAAAAAAAAAAAATGGTCCGAGGCCAAGGCTGACCCTGACCCTTCTCCCTGCAGACGACAAAGAGGGGAAATCTGGCCAAGCCTGAAGCAGGTTCTTATGGCTGGTATCTTTCCTTTGGTGATGGATGACGTTTACCCCAAACCACACAGCAGTTGGCCAGCAGTCGGCCCCACCGCCCCCTTCCATCCCAACAACCAGCTGGCTTACCTCGACCAATCTGGCAAAGACAACAGTTTTTGAGGACCACATCCCCTTGTCCGCCTCTCTGGGGAGAAAGATATGCGCCTTACCTGAAATGGGCTTTCAGGGATGAATAGGAGTTCGTTCACCTGGTGAACGAGGCAGGGACCAGTGTTGACTGACGCCAGTGAATATGCGGAAACGTCCAACAATCCTCTGTGGGCTGAGAGAACGACCTACAAGTACACCCGTGTTCCTGGAGTTCAGGATTTGCCGGACAAAGAGCCGGACGTACTGGTGCCACACAAAATAGTGGCAAAATAGAGCAAGAGCCTTGCAAACCGTGTGGGGCTGCACAAAGTGAAGCGTGGCTCTTACCAGCCGTGTCTCTTGTTTGTTGTAGGAACCAAGTGAGTCAAGATGTGTGAAGATGCCAACTGGGAAAAGTGTTTATAAAAAAAAAAGAAAAAAAAAGAAAAAAAAAGAAAAAAAAAGAAAAGTGTTTATAGAAACGTTAACTAATATATTTAGGAAGTAGGTACATCAAGTGTGAGGATGTGGAAATGGAGCAGACAATTAAAATATCTGCTAATTTCTCTCTTGGATTCACATTTTCAGAGATGTTTATAAACTGAGAATTCTAATTACTTTTCCGCCCTCACACCTTTTCTCAGATGAATACACTGCAAGAGAGTTAGAGGATCTATTAAAAATATCATCATTTTCCTGGCGTACTGGTCGGGACGCTTTATACGGCGAATTACAGAACGGCCCGGGGCACAGGGGCTTAACCAGGGCAGGAAGGTAGAGGGGTGCCTGGGGGGCTCAGGGGCTGGGCGGCTCAGGGCGTGGGCCCTGGGGTCCTGGGATGCGCCCCGTATCAGGCTCCTTGCCTGCTTCCCCCCCAATCTCTGCCTGCTCCTCCCCCTGCTTGTGCTCACTCGCTCGCTCTCTGCCAAATAAATATATAAAATCTTTTTTTTTAAGGTTTTATTTATTTATTCATGAGAGAGAGAGAGAGAGGCAGAGACACAGGCAGAGGGAGAAGCAGGCTCCATGCAGGGAACCCGACGTGGGACTTGATCCCGGGTCTCCAGGATCATATCCTGGGCCGTAGGCAGCGCTAAACCACTGGGCCACCCGGGCTGCCCAATAAATACAATCTTTAAAAAAAAAAAAAAAATGAGGAAGGCAGAGGTTACGGATTCCGAAAGTGCAAAGGTGAGCCTGAGCCTCGACAGGTCTGATCCAAAGTGAGTTATACCTGGTGCGCAGGTCAGCTTCTCTGTGTTGGGCGCCAGTGGCTTCTAGGCTTTTTCCTTCAAATTCCGGGAGAGAGAGAGAGGGAGAGAGGCTGCCCTTTGGCCAACTATCCAACAGAATTCCTGAGCTTTGCTTCTGATTGGACCAACTTGAGTCATGTGGCGAGGAGGATGAGGGCCTGTTTGGTGGGAGTCTGGATCAAGAGCCCCCTCTACTTTTTTTTTTTAAAGATTTTATTTATTTATTCATGAGAGACAAAGAGAGAGAGGCAGAGACACAGACAGAGAGAGAAGCAGGCTCCATGCAGGGAGCCCGACACGGGACTCGATCTCAAGACCTGTCCTGAGCTGGAGGCAGACGCTCAACTGCTGAGCCCCCCAGGTGCCCCATCACGCGCCCTTTCCTAAAATAATCACTGTGGTACCTAGGAAAGTGGAATGGGTGATGGGTGCCCACTGCACCTGGTCCCTCAGGTGGGCTTCGGGTGTGCAGACCTACAGTTGTGTTCGGTTTCTGCCCTAGTTGCTGATTTATCATCTAAACTTTCTCTTCCCCATGGCTCTTTCCTGGCAGACATACCGGTCCAGGCCTCGTCCCATCTCCCCACACAGTTTACTATGCTCCTTTCTGTTATTTTTTATTTATTTTATTTTTTTGACTTAGTCCCCACCCTCCTTGCTCGCCAATAAATTTCTCTCAATAGCTGTATGCAAAATAGCTCAACACATTTAATCATAGCGAAGCACACGTATTACAGCCGGTGTGAGAAGACAGAAAATACGATTACAAACTTAACTGCGGGAAAATGATCATCATTTGCCAAAGACGCAATTGTATCACTGGAAAACCTAATAAAAAATTAACTCAAAATAATTAATTATGGCCCATAAAAGGGTTTAGAAAGATGCCAATCACAAGATCATTAAAATAAGAAAAAAAGCACTCTTTCTATAGTAATAATCAGTCCTAAGATATTGTAATGGATCATCTGTAGGAGAAAGTCTTTACTTTTTAAATTTTTATTTATTAAAAAATTTTTTTTAAGATTTTTTAAAATTTATTCCTCTACATAGGAAGGCAAACAGCACCCTTTTTGCTAGCAAGAGGCCTCGAGGAAGACCTCTAAGTGCAGGAAGGCCAGCTGAGATGGTGAATATTTGGTTTTGCAACGATCACATTTCAAATAGGACTATGGATGTCACCTGGTTTTATGGACTGGGACTGGGGTAGGAGCCGAGGAGTTCAGGGATTTTCGGATGATTGAGAGGGAGAGAGAGAGAGAGGGAGAGGGAGAAAGAAGGAGAGACAGGGAGAGGGAAGGTGAGGAGGAAAGGAAGGGAGGGGCAGGAGAGGGGAGAAGTAGGAGCACAGAGGTGGCGAGGGGACCAGTAGCCCCAGGACTGGGTCTGGGACGTACGAGCCCCTGTCCAGTTTCCCCAGATGCCCAAGTATAACTCACAAGATGTTAAAAAACGCCATTCTCACGCACTACCTAGGGAGCACGATCAAAATATTGTTCAACTCAATGAGAGAATCTTCCAACAAAACTGTTTCAAAGGAGGATACGGAAACTCATTAGAGAAACAGTGATGGAATCAGATGACCAAGTTAGATAGGAAGAAACTGGTTAACATCCCACACGGCGAACCCCTCGAAAACCTTGGGGTTATTTATGGGATGGCAATCGTCTGCGCCTTATCAGCTTTCCACAAGTGAACGTCTAACTCCACAGAGTGTGGGCCCTAATCAATAGTAATTAGAGCATCAACAAAGCTGTGCGCAGAGCCGGCTGACTCTAGACGGGCTTGTGGGCCAACTCGCCAGATGCGGAGATGGAGAGGACGAGGAGCCTATTATAGGCTTATAATAATTATATTAATTAATTATGTTAATTATAATATATTTCTATATTATATATAGAAATAGAGGAGCTCTATTTCCAAAGTTTTGAAAAAGGGAACTTCATAGAGGAACATAAATTTTGTGCAGTTTGACTTCCAGGAGCTCAGCGTTATTCTAGATGGGCCCCGAAAAGAAATACGAGCCAAACTTGGATCCCAATAAGGTGTGTAGCGTCGCTTGATGCCAGTGGCTTCGAGGGCTCCATGATTGGGGGTGGGGGTGGGGGGAGGATGGCCTGAGCCCACCCCCGTGCCGTGCCTTTGGAACATCTCTCTTTGGACCCAGAGTCACCCCACCCTTGTTATTTTCTGTTTCATTTTTCTGCTTTAAAAAAAAATTAAACATTTTTTTAATTTTATTATTTATTTATTTATTTATTTATTTATTTTTTAATTTTTATTTTTTTATTTATGATAGTCACACAGAGAGAGAGAGAGAGGCAGAGATACAGGCAGAGGGAGAAGCAGGCTCCATGCACCGGGAGCCCGACGTGGGATTCGATCCCGGGTCTCCAGGATCGCGCCCTGGGCCAAAGGCAGGCGCCAAACCGCTGCGCCACCCAGGGATCCCAAACATTTTTTTTTATTGTGGTAAAGTACGCATATCCATAATATGAACATTACCGTTTCAACAAAGTGTACAGATCATGGTGAGCACGTTCATGCTGTTGTGCAGCCACCGTCACTGTCCATGTCCAGAAATTTTTCATCTTCCAGAACCGAGACTCTGTCTCTGTGAAACCACAGCTGCGCACTCCCCCCTTCTCCTACGTCCTGGCACCCACCATTCTGCTTTCTCTGAATCTTTCTTTCTTTTTTTTTTTTTAAATTTTCTCTGAATCTGACTACTTTAGGTCCCTGATAGTAGTGGAACCCATACAGCGTGGGCTGTTTCGTGGCTAGCTTAGTTTTGATTTTGTAAAAAAAAAATATTTTATTTGTGTATTTGAGAGAGGAGCGAGCATGAGTGAGGGGAGCAGCAGAGGGAGAGGGAGAAGCAGCCTCCCCGCTGGGCAGGGAGCCTGACCTGGGGCTTGATCCCGGGGCCCTGAGATCATGACCTGAGCCCAAGGCAGACACTTAACCGACGGAGCCACCCCGGTGCCCCAGTGACTAGCTTGTTTCAACGGGCATCGTGTCTGTGAGGTTGGCCCAGGTTGTGGCGGGAGTCAGGGTGTCATTCCTCTGGAAGCTGAGCAGTATCCCTTCGCATGTATAGACCATATTTTGCTTATTCTTTTTTTTTTTTTATTCTTTTATTCATCGATGGACAGTTGGGCTACTTCTACCTTTTGGCTTCTGTGCATGAAGCCGCTGTGAACACTGGGGCCCAAACAGCTATTTAAATCCCTGCTTTCGATTCTTTGGGGTTCGTCCCTAGACGTGGCATCATAACGGGATTGTAACTATGTTTGAGTTTTCCAGCAACCGCCCTATGGTTTTCCTCCGCAGCTGCTCCCTTTCGCACTCCCGCCGCTAGTGCCCGAAGAGTTCCCATTCCCGCACGTTTTGGCCATGATCTGTTACTCGGTGGTTGTTTTTAAGTAATAGCCATCCGTTAGGATGTCAACTTTGTGTTTTATTTTACTTTATTTTTTTTTAAAGATTTTATTTATTTATTTGTGAGAGACACACAGAGAGAGAGAGGCAGGGACACAGGCAGAGGGAGAAGCAGGCCCCATGCAGGGAGCCCGATGGAGGACTTGATCCGGGACCCCAGGATCACGCCCTGGGCCGAAGGCTGACCTGGGCCACCCAGGCATCCCTGAACTTTGCATTTCAAAATAATGGCCCAGTGTCACTTTATTATTGTTATTATCATTATTTAGATTTTTAAAAATCTATTTGTTTGGGGGAGAGCACAAGCAGGCAGAGAGGCATATGGAGAAACAGTTACTCCTGAGCCGAGAGCCCTGACACGCGGGGCTCGGTCCCAGGCCCCGGAGATCATGACCTGAGTGAAGGCAGATGCTTAACCGGCTGAGCCACCCAGGCGCCCCTCTCAGTGTCACTTTAAAAGAAAGCCCAGTAGGGAAGCTGCCCCGGGCCTCTGGTTTGGCAGGACCCCGGTGGCTGCTGAGGCAATGACATCAATCCACTTCCAGGACCACACCCAGTGCTGCTTCCTCCCGGCTCCCTCCTGGTGTCACCCTGGAACATTTGTCCTGCGCCATCCGGGCACGTCGCTTAGCCACCGCTGCTGACGTCTCTGGTGGCTCACGTCGCCCCATGGGCACGGCTGGATCTTCCAGGGGAAACAATGCCCGTGGCTAAGACCACAGTTCCTCAATTAGATGAGACAAATATTTACTGAGTGCCTTCCTGTGTGCCAGGCGTGGTTCTAGGAAATCATGAGAACAAAACAGACAAGGATCCCTGCCTTTCTGGGTTAGGGTTGACATGGAACAATGACGGCAAGAGACAATAAAATTGCAGAGTGTGTTGGAAGGTGTTGAGCACCCTGGGAGAGCGGAAAAGTGAAACAGGGCAAGGGGACGGGCCGGGCGGTGTGGGTGGTGGCAGGTGGGCGAGCGTCAGCGGGGAGACGGTGGGCAAAGTCCTGAAAGCAACGAGTTGCACCTAGAGGAAGGGGGCCTGGAGGGGGGCCAGCCCTGGGCAGGAGTACGTTGGGCACCTCTGGGGTCAGAGCCAGTGTGGGGGGGTTGGGGGCGGGGGGAGCAGGAGCGGGACGTGGCCTCGAAGACCATTAGAGGGACTTTGGCTTTCCCTCTGAGTGACATGGGGATCCACGCAGGATTCTGAGCAGAGAAGTTGATCTGATTTATGTCTTCATTTTTAAAAATTTAAACCTGTATGACTTTTAGGGAGGGGGGCGGTTTAAAGACTTTAAAGACTTTTTAAAAAATCCATGTTGCAAATAGATTATTTCTTTTTTGGACATAATACTTCCATTAAACAGGTCAAACTTGCAAGCCGGTGCTACAGAATATAGTCTTTTCTGTCACTTTTAGTTATAATTGTTTGCTACGTACAGAAATACAAGAGTCGGGGATCCCTGGGTGGCTCAACTGTTGAGAGCCGCCTTCGGCCCAGGGCGTGACCCTGGGGATCCGGGATCGAGTCCCACATCGGGCTCCCTGCATGGAGCCTGCTTCTCCCTCTGCCTGTGTCTCTGCATCTTTCTGTGTCTCTCATGAATAAATAAATAAATAAATAAATAAATAAATAAATAAATAAATAAATAAATAAATATTAAAAAAAACCAAACTGGGGTTCATTCCTGGACTAATGTGTAAGGACATGTATCCGTCTTTACAGAATCCTACACAGTCTTTTCACTGCCCTAAAAATCCTCTGTGGGCAGACTTCGCCTTTCAAACACTCACTCTGGCTGTGTGTCGAGGATCCGCTGGAAGGGCAGGAGGCAGGGACAAGGCGGGGACACCAGGTAGGATGGCAGGGCCATAAGCCTGGGTCATAGGCACCATGGTTTACAAAATCCTCGCAGCCCAGTAGGGGTTGGCCCCCTCTCCTGCCTCCTCAGCAACTCCTCCCGCCCTCCCCAGCAGTTCCCTTCTCTGGAGGGGATCCCAAGGGGGGCGGTGCTGCCTGGGGCCTACCCTGGGCCAGGTATTGCTGTGGGTGCTTCCTGTGATTGTCTCCAGTGGTCTTCAAAGGCTCCCGAGGAGAGGATTGTTTCACAGACGTTTCAGAGCCCAAGCTAGGGATGCAATGGTGCTCCCCACCCCCGGCTCCCCAAATGCACCTGTTGCAGCCCTAAACCCCCACGTAGTGGTATTTGGAGATGGGGTCTTTGGGAAGTCATGGGGTTTAGCCAAGGACAGGGGGTTGGGGCCCCCGTGATGGGATTGGTGCCCTTAGAGGAAGGGACCCCAGAGCAGAGCTTCCGTCCTCTCCCCGGTTCCCCGTCCCCGCCGCCAGCGCACTAACCCAGGGAAGGTGAGAAGACAGCTCCGGCTCCGGAGGTCGAGGTGCGGAGGGCTCTCACCCGGCGGGGCCGAGCTCCAGCAGCCTGGCCTTGGCCTTCCCAGCCTCCAGGACCTTGACCGGCTGTTGTTTCAGACGCCCCCCCACCCCCCATCTGTGGTGTTTTACAAAACAGCAGCCCAAGCGACCTGACAGCCCGTCCTCCAGACAAGGAGACGGAAACTCTGAGGTTCGGGTAACCCAGACCCTCCGCTGGGGGTGGCGGAGCACTGGGCCTGGCTGTGGTGGGGGATGGCCGCCCAGAGGGTGCAGGGCTGGGGGGTTCCTGCTTGTTGGGGCGGCGGGGAGGGTGCTGGGGAGCACCTGCCTGGGAGTGGCACCCTCTCATGCAGTTTCCCAGGGCCTGGCTCTGGCTTTTCCAGGCACATATGGTATAGGGGGAAGTTGGGGGGCTGGGGGTGCAGGGTGGTTTGGGTAGGGAGAGGTTGCTGGGCTCCCTCAGGCCCTTCCTGTCTTGCTGGGGCTTGGGCTGTCTGGGCTGGTGCTCCTGGAGGTGGCAGGTGGTGGCAGTCGGGGGAGGGGTGTGAGGGGGCTGCAAACCGAGGAGGGGGGGCACCCAGGGTCCAGTCAGGACTCCCGGGGCCTTTTGGCTGCTCGCTCCCAGGGAAGCCGGTGAAGAGGGCAGAGTGTTAATGACAGTAATTGCTTTAATTATTTTTTTTGGTTTGGAGAGTCATAAAATGCGGCTGCGTGCTCAGTGCTAATCATGGTAATTAGCTGGGGCTGGGGCCTGGCCTGGACGCCAGGCAGCAGTCCTTCCCCGGGGGCCGCAGACACCCAGAAATGGGTAATCCGGCCCCCTCCCCGCTGCCGTCCCTCCCTCCCTCCCTGTTCCCCCACCCAGGACCTGGAGGTCCTCATCCTCCACCCGCCCACATCCATCTCCCCTGCCCCAATCCCAACCCCTCTTCCCCCTGCCTCCCCTCTTCCTATCTGCCCCTATCTAGGACCTTGAGCTCCTCATCCCCCACCTGCCCACATCCCTCTCCCTCTGCCCCAATCTCACCCCCTCTCCCCCCTGCCTCTCCTCTTCCTATCTCCCCCCACCCAGGACCTTGGGCTCCTCTTCCCCCACCTGCCCACGTCCCTCTCCCTCTGCCCCGCCCCCTTCTGAGGGTCGCCTGCCTCCCTGATGGTGACACAGTGACTGCAGGGAGGGGCAGGGGCTGGGGCTGGTCTCAGGGACTGGCCTCAGGTCTGGGGACAAGGGGAGAGTTCAGTCTGCGCCTGCTCAGGGCCCCCTCCCCGCCCCCGGGTGGGCAAGGGCTTCGGACCAGGCCGTTGACCCTTACCGATGAGCCAGGAAGGACAGCGGAGCGGCCTCCCCGAGTGAAGCTGGACGAAGCCTCAGGGAACGGACACCGGGGCCCCCCCTGCTCCCCCCCGGCCAGCACCGCAGGCTCAGCCACCCTTCCCCCAGCAGCTACTCTGTGCTGGAGGCTCAGGGGGAGAATCAGGCCCTGCCTCCGTCTGGAGCTCTGGGCAGATGCGGAGTTGGACGGGTGAGCCCGCGGGGCAGCAGAGCTCAGCGCGTGGGCGGAAGGGGCCCACACTTGGAAAGCCAGGAAGGCTTCCTGGAGGAGGTGGCCAGGCCCTGTAGGGGTGCTTCCATGGAAAGCAGTGTTTTCTGGGTCTTGCAAGGCGAGGGGCAGTGTCCGATGTGAGGGACTGGGGGTCCTGGCTGAGGAGGGGGATGGTGGGAGATTCACCCTGGGAGACGGCTCCGAGCTAGAATCCGAGGGACCTCGAAGGTGGCACCATGGGGCTGGAGCTTGGCCTACCCTCTGGGGCCCCGTGCACGTGGGGCTCGGTGAAGGAGTTGGGGAGCTTCTTCTGTGAGGGGTACATGAAGCCACGTGGGTAGAGCACCCGGCACAGAGTGAGCGCTGGGGGGGCGGGTGCTGATGCGGGTGCTGGTGACAGGGTGCTCAGGTGGGGCCAGGGTCCCAGGGCCACAGACACATTCACGCAGGGACCGAGACACACAGTCGCACAATCACACAGATGCACAGACACAAACGCACAGTCACCCCCCCCCCCAACCCTGACACATTGAGACAAACGCGCAAACTCCGATGAACACCTCCCTCCTGGGCACCTGTTCGCCGCACTGGACCCTCAGATGTGCTTCAAAGTTGGGGGGCTTGCGAAGGCCGGGGCTGCGGCCCAGCTCTGGGGGCTCGGGCCGGGACACTCGACAGCTCCGCCAGGACGGGCCCTCGGTGCTGCAGCGGGTCGGCCTGAGGCCGGCTGTCCGAGGGGCCAGCGCCCTGCACTCAGGGCTGCCACCAGCACCCAGGCCCGAGTGGCCGGTGAGGCGGGCACAGCCGGATGGGGCAGGGGAGCTGTTTCACCCACGCTGAGCTCTTCTCTCCCATGGGGGCTAAGGCGGAGGGGTACGCACGGCGTGTAATGCGTCGAGGGTCCTGCAAACAGCTGCTGTGGGTGACAAGAGCCTCGCAGCAGGAGGGACGGTGGTTGGGCCCCCGGGGGGAACCCCCAGATTGCGGGGGGCGTGAGGAACAGCAGGAGTGGCTCGGCGAGGAAGCTGGACTGAGACAGGAGGGGCTTGCTGGCTGCCCGGGATGAACTCAGTGAATCCTTCCAGACCCCAATGTCGCAGGTGTCGCCAGCACCCCGTTTTGAAGATGTGGAACTGAGGACCTCGGGCCATTTGCAGTCCGAAGGCACTGGGGCAGCTGGGCTGTGCAGCCCGTCGAGGCTCTCCTCACACCGAGATCGGATGGCGGGTCACCCCCCGAGGATGATGACAGTGACTGCTTCGTCCTCGTCCAGCAGGCCTGGGTGGGAGGGAGCGAGGGAGGCAGGGGCAGGCCCGCTGGGCACCCACTCCCCACCCGTTGGGAGCCCCCGGCTCCCGCCACCACCCCTGGAGCCGGGGTCTCTGCCGCTCAGCCGCCTCCTTGTCCGACTCCATTGCGTTACCAGACAAACGAGGGGCTGGATCTGCCTTCCCGTTCACACCGACAGGCTGGCCGTCAGCTGCGGTGGCATCTGTTCTTGTCAGAAAAATTAAGAAGGAAGTGAAGGCAGCTGCAGCCCTCGAGCGCAGCGGGGAGGGGCGGTGGGCCTGGCCGGTCGGGGGAGGCCCTCTGCGCGGCCACACCGGGTGCATTCCCTGCCCTTTGGGGAGACTGAGCTCAGGGCGCCCCCGAGCCGCGCCCCGGGCTGGATCCCAGCTCTGGATCCCCGCGGCCCCGCGGGCGTCTGCGCAGGTCACTTAGCCTCTCTGGGCCTGAGCTTTCCCATCTGGGAAATGGGACAGTTAAATGAATTAACGTATGTGAAGCCCTTGGAGCAGAACACACACCTGGCACTTCGGGAAACTGAGGGTTTCCTCGGTGTTAGAGCTGGTTTTGCTCTTTGCCCTGTCCTGGGCACCGCTCCTCCCAGGGAGGGCCCGGCCCCTCTCGGCGGCCCTGGGGCCGGAGCCCGGAGAGCTCCCTGAGGCCTGGGCGGTCCCAGAAGGCAGAGCTGTGCTGACCCCAGGGCCCTGGTCCCTGCCCTGGGGGGACCCTTCTCGTCCAGGCTGCGAGGGAAGCTGATGTGGGGACAGAATGATCTATCGGGGGAAGAGAAGGAAGCACCTAGCAGCAGGGAGGGGTGGAGTGAGGGGGTCAGGGCAGGCTCCCTGGGGGCGCTGGCCTGGGCAGGACAGGAGACAAGTGGCCGTATGAAGAGCGAGTAAGAGTGTGTCAGGCACCCCGGGGTGGGGGGGACCTGGCAGCTGAGCTCAGGAGCCCGGGCGTTACCCTGAGGGCGGTGGGAGGATGCCCCCCGCTTGAGGGAGGCGGCTGGGCCGCTGTAGGAGGGTGGACAGCATGGGGGCAGTGTAGGGGGGCGCCTCCTCCGTGGAGACCCCCCTTTCATCTCCTGGCCCCCCACCCGCCAGGCCAGGCCAAGGCGGCCCGGGGCAGTGGTGTTACTGGGCACTAGGGAGTGGATGGATGAACAGCAGCATCTGTGATCACCCAGGCCCGTGGTGGCTGGGATGTGACAGGCGGCTGGGCCTTGGAAGAGGGGGCAGGGCTGGGCTTTTGCGGGGGCAAGGGGCTCCCCTGGCCCGCAGCTGCGGTGCGCCCTGCAGGGGAGGGGGCACAGGTGTGCGGGAGCCCGCTCGGTCCAGCAGGGGGCAGCAGCAGTGCATGGATGGCCAGGCCCGCCCCTGCGGCGGGGACACTTAGGGACAGATCTGGAGTGGAGGCCGAGGCGTGGAGTATCCAGGGCTTGGGGGGGCGGTGCTGAAGCGCAGGGGGAGGCACACCTGCCTGCCTGCAGCATCTGGTGCATTGAGGCACGGGGACCAGGGGTGCTCGCAGTCCCCTTGGGCCACATGGGTCCCTCCGGTGATTTTTCAGCCCTGGAAGCACATCGGGATCACGTGCGACTGTTACCAACATGCCCAAGCCCCGTGCTGGCCCTGCGTGGGCTGCATCAGAGTCTGTGGGGGCTGGGGCCCAGGCCTCAGGGATCCCGAGGTCTCTTCTGGGGGTGCCCACGCTCCCACCCTGAGTTCCCTGGGTGCAGGGGACACTTGTCTGGGCCCTCCCGGCCCTCCTGTGGGGGGAGGTCTGCAGCATTTGCATCTAGTGACATTGACAGTCACAGGAGTGAGTCCGAAGGGGACATCTGGAAGCCGAGAGAAGGTGGCGCACAGGGCACACACACTCCAAGGAGATGCCGGCCCCAGCCCACCCCCACCTGCCCCCGCCTGCCCCAGGGGCCAGGGGCTCAGAGTGGCTGTATGTGGTGTGTGTCCAGGCACATGAGCGAGCATCTCGGTAGGTGCAGGGAGGCCTATTCTTTATTTTTTTTTTAAGATTTTATTTATTTATTCATGAGAGACACACAGAGAGAGAAGTGGAGACACAGGCCGAGGGAGAAGCAGGCTCCACGCAGGGAGCCCAATGGGGGACTCAATCCCGGGACCCCAGGATCACACCCTGGGCCAAAGGCGGCGCTAACCGTTGAGCCCCTCGGGCTGCCCAGGGAGGCCTATGCTTGTGTGAGGGTTCGTGGAAGTGTGTCTCTCTGGGCAGGTGCAGGTACTCCTGGGTTCTGGGTGCTCCGCCTCTGTGCCACGTGCAGGTGTGGTCCGCGTGAGAGCTGCTCTGTGCTCGCGGCCACCAGCTGCCACTGTGTCTGCACCTGTGTCCCTGTGCGCACGCGTGTCTTCGCGCGCACACACGTTTGTCTCCTTGTCCCTGTGTCTCAAGCGAGGCTGTCTCAAAGCTGGCCTGTGCGCACCTGTTCTTGGGTCTTCAGGAACCAATAATGGATTTGACGCTCTGCCGTTTGAAGGTATTTTTCCTCCCCTTCTCCCTCCATCTGATCGATACGCTGCTCCCTGCAGCCTCCCTGAAGACCACACACGGGCGGGCTGTGTGGACGGAGTCAAGTGTGGGCTTGGAAAAATCCACCACGGCCTCTTCAGGCCTCCCGGGGAGTGGCTGGGCTTGCTGGAGAGAGCCTCCTGGTGCTGATGGGGCCGGCAGTGGGTCCCCGCGCGCCCCCCAGGCATGTCAGCCCCCCACCCCTGTGCCCCCCGGGTATGTCAGCCCCTCCATGTGCCCCCTGGGCATGTCAGCCCCCCACCCCTGTGCCCCCTGGGCATGTCAGCCCCCCCCGGGCATGTCAGCCCCCCAACCCCGTGCCCCCCAGACATGTCAGCCCCCCACCCCGCCTCACCCCACCCGCCGCACCTAGGCACCCCCTCCTTACTGCTACAGGATGAAGTCCAGACTCCCGGCCCAGCTCCCCAGGCCCCTGACACCGGCTGTTGTCTGTCCCTGTCCTCACTCCCTCACCGCCCCCATCCCACCATGCTGAGGGCCATAGAAGCCTCCAGCTGGGCCATTTACACCCCCCACCCCCGGCTGATCTCTCCTCCTCTTCCAGCCTGGCTAAGCTTGCAGCACCCACCTCCCCCGCCCACCGCTGCCCAAGCCTTCTCCGTCCTTCCCATGAGGGGTTGATGGCTCTTCCCTCAGTGGTGGCTCTAGATCACCATCGGGCCTTCTACTGTGCATAGTAACGGTCAGCTGGGGAGGGGGGTGTCCCCGCCAAGCTGTGGCCTCCTTCGGGGCTACTTCAGGGTACTTCAGGGGTGCTCCTGGGCCGCCTGGTACTCAGGACCAGACTCCCGCCTCTAGGAGGCTCACCCTGAGCAGAATTCCAGCCCCCGTCCCACCCCCCCGACCCGTACTCCTGTGGACGGGCCTTTGGAGACAGCGAGGCCTTCTGGCGCTTTCCTCTGTCCTGGCATCAGAGACCCCAGCTTCCTTGCTCCAGGGAGGTTTGTGGCTGGGCGGGCAGAGTGAGACATCTGTGAGACATTTCTCTTTTGGGGTTTCATTCGCCTAAAGCTAGAGGCTCCCTAGGGGATTGAGCTGGGTGTCTTGGGAAGGGAAGGGAGAGGTTATTGGAGAGAGAGAAAGAGAGAGAGAGGAATTCCTCTTGATTGGGGGGCACATCTTGATGAACCCAAGAGATTGAGGGGTGAGCGAAGTCTGGCCTCGGAGGAGGTAGGACGCCCGGGGCGGGGTGGGGGTGCTGTGTGGTTCCCAGCTTTGCCAAGTACACTGGTAAAGGGGTCCTGGGGCCCAGAGCGGTGGCTTCTCTACAGTCAAGAGGAATTTTTCTCTCTCTCTGTCTTTTTTTTTTTAAATAAGATTTTACTTATTTATTTATTTTATTTTATTATTTTTTTAAATTTTCTTTTTTTAAAAATTTTATTTATTTATGATAGTCACAGAGAGAGAGAGAGAGAGGCAGAGACACAGGCAGAGGGAGAAGCAGGCTCCATGCAGGGAGCCCGACGTGGGACTCAATCCCGGGTCTCCAGGATCGCGCCCTAGGCCAAAGGCAGGTGCTAAAACACTGCGCCACCCAGGGATCCCATGGATTTTACTTATTTATTTTAGAGAGCGGGAGCAGGAGGCGAGGCAGAGGGAGAGGGAGAGGGAGAGACCTCAAGCAGACTCCCCGCTGAGCGTGGAGCCCGACACGGGGCTCGATCTCATGACCCTGAGATCATTACCTGGGCGGAAACCGAGAGTCTGATGCTTAACCGACTGAGCCACCCAGGGGCTCCCCCACCCCCACATCTCCCTCTTGATGACAGCATTGACTGAGATAATCGGAGTATTAGTCGCCTCTTAAGATGCTACCAAATACCATTCCAAGGACTTCGCACAAAATGACACATTTAACCCTCATAACAACCCTGTGCAGTAGACACGATTGGAATTCTCATTTTTTATAGAAGAGGACACTGAGGTCTTGAGTTGCTCAGGGTTGTAAACACGTAGAGGCGGCCTGGCCCTGAGCCTGGACTCTTGACTGTCCCCCCCGCTATCCCCCTGCAGCAGGAGGCCGGGTCCTTGGGACAGAGGGCGTGTGCAGTGTCCGCGGGCCCCTCTTCTCAGTAGCCCTTGCCCAGTCAAAGCGGATGGCCACCGTCACCACGCGACCCACGCCAGCCCCTTCTGGGACCCAGCTGCAGGTTTTCTGGACAAATCTGAGCTAACCTTGGTGGAGAGCTAGTTTTCATCCTTAGGTGACAGACCCAGCCACGGTCCGCTGCCTCCCCCTTTCCTGCCATCGAAAACCCTGGATTTCCCCTCTTCAGCAAACTGCTCGGCTTGCACGTCTTCACGGGTAGCCCGGGAAGGCACCCAGGTTTGGTTTGGTTTCTTCTTTATGGATTTAATTTACTTCTGCTTTTTGTTTCCGCCCCCTCGACGGTTCGGGCGGGGTGTTCGCCGGGCGCGGGGAGCCCCAGACCGCATGCTTCAGTCGTGCCGGAAGGAGCTCATTTCCTCCCCCTTTCACCAACGTCTACTACAGAGCCCCCGTTGTTCTCCTCTGGGGACCTGGGAAATTCAGCGCGGCCACTTCTGGGGGAAGTTGGAGATGCGTGTGGGTGCACACCTGAGGCAGGTGGAGGTGGGGGCTCCTGTGCCCCAAGTGTTGTGGAGCCAGAGGCCAAGCAAGAGCAGATAGGGAAGCACTGGGGGTGTTCGTGAGGCCCCCCCGCAGCGTGGACAGGAGGCCTCGAAGAAGCAGGCACCTGCCGTGTCCTGCTAACGGTGTGGCCGGTGTTTCTTCCTGGGGACGTGTCCCCATCGGAAGCATCCTGCCCTCTCTGGCAGGGCACCTCTTGGGCCTCTGTGACGACACTGCCTGCAGCCTGTCTTGGGCTGTGGTGCTGATTCTACTTGATCTAATTCAGTTTGGGTCCATTCGGCTCAACACGCCGGGACCTTGTGTCGGGTGCTAGAGGTAAAAGACTGAGGACACTAATTTTTTTAAAAGATTTTATTTATTTATTCATGAGACACAGAGAGAGGCAGAGACACAGGCAGAGGGAGAAGCAGGCTCCATGCAGGGAGCCCGACATGGGACTCGACCCTGGGACCCTGGGATCACAACCTGAGCCAAAGGCAGACGCTCAACCATGGAGCCACCCAGGTGTCCCATGACTGAGGACATTAGACTTGCCCCTGCGAGTGGTGTAGGGCAGCTGGACGTGGGCTGAGAACGTGTGCTGCTGTGAGAGTGGGGTGTGGACGGGGGCATCGGGCCGAAACAGGTGGAGAAGGTGAGTCAGAGTGGGGGTGCACGTGGAGGAGGCTGGAGGGGACCTCTCTGAGGCACAGGGACATCTGGAAGGGCATGGGGAAAGAGTACGGGTAGAACCAGAGTGGTGGCCTGGGGCTGGGCCACGCAGGGCTTTGGAGGCCTCGCACCAAGAGTGGACTTGGCCCGTGGGTGACACAGTGCCCCTGGAGGAGAGGGACGTGGTTCCATCTCTGCCGTCCGTGCTGGGGACGGTAGATTTGATCAAGGCTTACTGAAAGGAGCCCTTCTGCCCATTTCTGTGGTGTCAATACCTCGGCGGCGACCGGCTTCAGGCGGCCCACATGATGTCACAGGTTGGAAGGCAGAGCTGGGGTGGCCCCGGACTCCTGGGCTGGGCCAAACTCCAGCACATGGCCGCTGGGTGTTGGGGGGCAGGGAGGGCTGATGTCCTTATGACAGCGAGTGAGCAAGCTGGCTCCTCTCATCTCCCGCCGCCCCCCAGCCCAGCACAGCCCAGCACAGGGTTAGCACCCAGGGCCGGGAATATTCTGGAGGCAGCAGAACCCTCAGGAGTGTCCCATCCCATTTTCTGGAGGAATCCCTAAGAACTGGCCCCGGGGGAGGAAGTCAGGGGCAGGAAAGGGTGCCCCATGTGATCCGATTTCAGGGCCGAGGACGGGAGAAGAGCACGCTGGGATGGGAGGCTGATGAGCTGATGATAATAATTATGACAATTATGCAAAATACACAAATAATAATTACAGAAAATCATGATTATTATTTGTGGGTGTGAGATGTCTCCAGCTTTTTGGAGCCGCACAGAAGCATCGGATGCCCCCTTTCCCCGTGGGCGTGTGTGTCGTAGCCAAGCTCTGGGCTGCGTGGCAGGAGCTGGGGTTTACAGCCCCCTCCAGACAGCTATCTCCCGCCCCGGGGTCTTGGTGGGATCCAGCCTTCCTCAGCCAGTGCCAGGTCCCCAAGGTCCAGAAAGGCATGTCCCCCCCACCCCTTCAGGCAGGAACACAGCCACGGGTGGAGGCGAATCGGGAGGCAAAGCTCACCTAGGGCAAGAAGTCAAAGGCCCAGGAGCCATGCCTCCCCCATGAGCTGGTTTCCTGGTTCCTGGCTGATTTCATAACTGACCCGAATGGGGTCAATCTGATTCTCTTTCCTGGAAATTTAGCATTGGGATTGGGAGAAGGCAGGGCTGGGATCCCTAACTGGGAAGCTGGGAGTGGGCTGCCCGGGGACCCAGTGGATTGCAGAGGGAGAGAGAAAGGACTGGTTCTTGGTGGCCTTTGTGTCTCACTTCCATCCTGGTCCACGAAATCCCCTGCATCTTTGGAACAAAAGCCAGCCCCGAGCATGCCGGCCGGGAGCTTTCTGTTACCCGTAGCCAGGACTCTGCTGAGCGGGGCTGTACCGCCGAGAGCCGCGGCCGTCCTGGCCTCGCGCGTGGGCGCCCACTCCAGGGCTCACACAAGACCCGCCTGGCATCACGGGCCCGCGGGTGGGGATGCAGTGGGGCGCCGTCTCAGGCCTGGAGAACCAAGGCCCCCTGGATTCAGGATGGTGCCACGACCTGCGCATGAGCCCTAGGGACACGACTCGGGCTCGGTTCCTGGCTTCTGCTTTTCCTGCCCTGCAAGCAGGCGGTTTCCTTTTCCTTCTAGTGCCAACTCCTGAGAGAAGGAACCGGATTGGTGCAGCGGATGCCCGTCGTCTCACCTTCCTGCGTCAGGCCACGTGATGGGCTGTTGGGTCGCCTATGGAGGGGCTGCTTATTTGTGTCCAGTGGGGTGTCAGCTCTGAAGCTTTTTGTGGGGAAAATTCAAACAGAAGTTGGGTGCATGTTGGCGGTCGACTTGTCCCGTGTGAATGAAGGCAAGGCTCGGTCCTTGATTCAGTAGGTGGTGGCGAGTCCTGGGAGATTCTTGAGGATGCGACTGGATCAAAGCTGGGATTTGGGAGCATTAATCCGGCCACAGGGAAGAGGATGATTGGAGGCTGAGAGGGGAGGCAGGGAGGCCCGGTAATTGGCCGCTGCCTTGGTGCAGGGAGAGAGGCTGATGAACTGGCTTAATCCAGAGGGCGGGGCAGGCCTGGGCAGCTGGGGCTTCTGGGGTGCCAGGTTTAAGGGGGCGCCCACTCTCAGGGTCAGCGCTTGCAGAGACACCTGGGAGTGCCTCCTTAGGTTTGCCTCATGCACCTCATCTAACGGAGTCCTGGCTCTGGTGTGGGATTGGGGAAGGTGGATGAACTTGGAAAACTAGGTAATGGCGGGGTTGCAGGTGGTGAGGGAGGGCGTGGAGCAGCAGGGAGGGGCCAGGCCTGGAGGTGGGGAAGCAGGAGGAGGGAGGGGAAGGTGTATGGGGCAGAGGGGGGGAGGCCGATAAGCTTCCTCCGGGGCGTGCTGAGTGTCAGGTGCCCGCTGGATGCTGATGGTGAGACTTCTGGCAGACAGATGGGAATGTGGGTCTGAAGCACGGATGGGGGTCAGGGGGTAGAGACGACCTTGATGGAGTCACGCCTGGCATTGGTCATGAGGTGCCACGCGTGCCAGCACCGTGCCCGGCCCAGAGCACAGACTCAGAAATGTTTGGTGAACAGTGCTGGAAGTCAGAGCAGTGGACCAGGCCCCCCCGGGAGGGTTGCAGGAAGGCATAGGCCTCTAGAGGTGGAATCTCAGCCATCTCACGATATTCTCTGGGCCAGGGGACATTTGCGGGTAGAGGGGGAGTCTTCTGGAGCCTTTAGATGACCCTGTGCTCCTGTTCATGTCAGCCTCGTCCTCAAGGGTGCCTGGAGCATAACTGCCTCATTGAAGGGTTGGGACCAAGGGTCAGGGGACCTCCTCCTTCTTCTCTGACTGTGAAGGTCCCTTCTCTCCTAAGAAGTGGCTTCTGGGCGACCCCCCGGAGACCATGCCCGGTCACGAGGGCATAACAACCCTCCGCTCCTGAGTGGGGTCTTAGAGATGACTTCACAGTCACAAATTCCTTTGGGGCCTGTTCCCTTTGCCATGAAGGAGGATGTGCAGGGTTCATTCAGGTCCCCATTTGGTGGAGGGGGCAGGTGAGGCTCTAGGAGGTCATGTGACCCTGCTGGGCAGAGAGGGCTGGATTGGGATGCACATCTCCCTTGAACAAAATACAACGTCCTGAACCTAGAGGTCATCAAGGACTGTCGGCTTCCCTTAGATATAGGATAATAAGGGGACACCAGGGTTATACAGACGGCTAGTATTTATTAAGAACTTAGGCAGTGGGTATTGCATTGTATGGTGAGGCCTTACAACAATTTTATGGGGTAGGTTCTACCGTCCACGGATCGGCAGGAGCAACAAAGACAGCGAGCGTCCGTTTCCGGCCGTGGTGTGGGAAGGGGGCTCTTGAGTGCATCCCCGGGAACGAGCATCGCTCTAAGTGTTAAGGAATCAGCAGTGGCAATCAAAATCTAAAATACACTCACCCTCTGATTCACAAGTCCCTCTCTTGGGAATCCACCCTGTGGGAGTAACGGCACCAGAACGCACAGATAAACGTGCAAAGACATTCCTCGCAGCAGCGTGTGTGGGGATGACAAGACACAATCGGACGCCCATCCCGCGGGGAAGGGGCTAAATAACCCGGCTTAGCTCTGCTGCGGCCACACCGGCAAGAAGGAGGGAGCTCTGTCTACATGCGCTGCCCGGGACAGTCGTCCGAGGTACGTTAGGTGAACAAAGCGAGTTGGAAGTAATGTGAATCCCATTAAAAAAAATTTTTTTTTTAAATTAAACACATAAGTAGAAAGGAAGAAAAAAAAGGGGGTGGGAAAGCTCAGCAATGTTTTAGCGTGTGTTTGTGTGGAACTAGAAAGTTAAATCAAAGAACCTGCCCCACGTGTTGTGATCTCGAGGGAGCAACAGGAAGGCAGGGACGGGGAGCGCGTGAACTCTGGCTACACTTCTGTATTGCTCGACCCTTGTTGCCTGTGAGCGTCATGGGTGGCTTCCGAGAGGGGGTGACGTTTGAGGTGAGTCTTAAAGGGTGAGTGAGGTTGGGAGGGGCGCAGGCGGGGAGGAGCGCGAGGGCGGGGAAGGCCCAAGAGCCTCGGGTGGCTGGTGGGTGCTCCCCTGCTGCTGGGCACCCCGAGCCTCCCTGGGGGGAGGTGCCCTGAAGGCTGCACAGGCTCAGTGGGGCTCAGCTCTGGTGCCTATGCGGTGGACTGTCTAATTCTTTTTTTTAGTTTTAAAGATCTATTTATTAGAGAGAGAGGGCATGCATGAGTTTGGGGGGGCAGAGGGAGAGGGAGAAGCAGGCTCCCTGCTGAGCGTGGACCCCCCCAGTGCAGGGCTCCATCCCGTGACCCTCGGATTCTGACCTGAGCCAAAGCCAAGGGCTGCAAGCCTGGCAGGCTGAGCCACCCGGGCGCCCTGGGCCGACCAGTGGTTGCCATATATAGGAACATGGATTGGGATTTCGAGGTGCCAGTGGATCGTGCCTTGCTCCAGGCCGGTTGGCTGGACATGCCACGACCCTCCTCAGGCCCTCTGCTGCCTCCCTGACCCGGGCACTTCGGGCAGGGTCACGGCCCTGTGGTGCCAGAGCACCTTGGGTTCCCCGTCCAGCTCTTGGGCCCACTGGCCGTGTGACCTCGGGCAGGTGGCTTAGGGTCACCGAGCTGCGGCACCTTCATCTGTGCCGTGTGCGTCCCGGGCCTCCTCCCGCAGGGCTGTCGTGACATTAAATGAGGCAGCGCATACATCCAGCACTGACTTCGGAGATCTGGACACTTGGGAGTTTTCTTCGACTTCGCTTTGGAAGGGTTTCTGGCAAAGTCTGGGAGCCTCTGCTCTTTGGCTGGAGCGGCTTCCCTCTGGCCCACACCTGGGACTTGAATTGCGGGTTATCCGCGGCCAGATTTCTCTCTGCACGTTTCGGGGCTCTGCCTGCCCGCTCTTCCCCCCGCCCCCACCCCTAGGCCCGGAGATGTGAGGGGAAGCAACCCCAGGCAGCGGAGCCCCCCCGGGCGAGCAGGGCTGCGGGGTGGGGGTCGCCGTGGCCGGCTCCCTGGGATGGCTGGAGGGGGCAGCTGCGGGGGGCTGGGGGCAGACAGCGGAGGATTTGAGGCCCCCCCCGGCACCCACTGCAGTCCCTCCCCGGCTCTGTGTGTGCGTGGGGGGGACCCCAGGAGGAGCCCGTTAGTGGTGATGGATAGAGCTCTGAGTTATTAATGGTGTTTGCAGTTGTGAGCTCCGCTAATGACCATCATCATGTGCATTGTGATCGTGTGTGTGGTGGAAGCTCTAGCGACGGATAACGGGTCAGTTGAGGTCTCGGTGACCACGGTAAGCGAGCTCCAGCGCGGTTCTGTGTAGCAGGCCTGGACATGGCCGGGCGCCAAGACGGGGGCCGTGGGGGCCGGAGAGGGCCCGGGGTTCGCAGGCAGCCCCGGGGGTGGGTCTCAGGGCTGTGTGACCTGCCGCTGTCGCGCCACCTCCCTGACCTCAGCCTCGTCACCTACAACCTGGAGATGATAGTAACCCGGGCCCAGGGAGCCATGAGGGCTAAACGAGGTGGTGCCCCCGAAGTAAGGCCACCCCTGCGCCTTGCTCCGGCTGTGCCGTCGGCTGGCTTGCGCTCTTCCCAGATGCCTGGCCCGGCTGGCTCATCTCCCCTTCCTTCCAGCACGTCTCTGCTCACGTGTCACATCACCGGGGAGGCCTGTGCCGAGCCCCTTAGCTAAAGCAGCACCCCCACGCTCTAGTCTGCTTTATTTTTGTTCACAGCTCTTGATATTTTATGTAGGTAGGGGTTTATTATGCTATCGTCTGTCTCTTCCTCTGGACCCTCCGTGTCCCCATAACGGGGACAGTTTCTGTTCACGGCTGAGTCTGCGGTGCACCGGCTTGCAGGAGCCACTCCAGCTTGCACACGTGAAGGAATAACCCCAGGACGGCCCAGGGTGTGCGCTCAATGAATGGTGACCAGGTGGAAACTGTGTGAGCACCAGACTTTAGGGTGCGGCTTCCCCCACAGGGCTCTGTCTGAGCCCCTGCTCTCCTGCCCAGCTCCCCTCACGTGCCCCCTGCCCTGTCATCGCGAGAGAGGACTATAGGGCGGGCAGGGAGTGATCACAGACGAGGCCTCACACTGCACCACTGAGCCTGATATGGCAGCCATGGGGGGAGCGTGTCAGCGGGGACAGGGGAGGAGCTGGGTGGGGGTGGGGGTGTCTTAGGAATCGTGGGGCAAGGCCCCTGGGTTCCACGTAGGATGTCTCCAAAAGTGGTGTGTGCTCACGAGTGTGTGTGCAGTGAGTGCTTACGCGTGACTGTGATGCCCTGTGAGCATGCTGGGGTGTGCATGCATGTGCGTGTGCGTGCGTGTCTGTATCCTGCACGGGCTTGCTTGCTTGTATGTGTTGGGTGTATAATCACTGCGTGGGTGCTGTACATGAGCGTGCTGGTTGTGGGCGTGTGTGGGGACGGCAGTGGGTGAGTGCGTGTGAGTTTGTCGTGTGCTTTTGCTTGAGGAGCGCGTGTTCATTGGTGGGGACGCATGCGAGTGAGGGGGCTCGAACGTGGCGTGTGTGTGTGTGTGTGTGTGTGTGTTCTATAGCGAGGGGGTGCACACAAGGGCTGTGGGGGGCCAGTCACTGCACGAGAGTGTCTCTTCCCACGGTTCTGTGATCCCCGATCCAGGGTGCCCATGGCCTGGTGCTGTCTGTCCGTACAGCATCCCCCTGGAGACTTTCGCTGCCAGAGATACCGGTTGTATCATTTTGCTTGTGTTTGCGTGACAAGCTATCCCGACACGGAGCCGTGGAGGGAGAGGTGGGTCCCTGGGGAGGATTTCTGCTGATTGCCACTGTTTCAGTAGAAACACAATTATTTCATAAGGCCGGCTGACGGTGTCGGAAACAGGCGAGTGCAGACAGAGCTGGAGCCGGGACCACATCCCATTTGATACTAATTGGTTTGATGATGATAATTGTTGCATTGCAGACGGTGTGACTATCTCCTAATTTAATATAATCAATAAGGTAACAACAGCTCAATGCAAATGAGATGTGGGGAACCGTGGGGCCATTTGTAAGTCGTGTTCTTAATGCATTTTCCTAATTAGCTGGAGCGGGGCTGGCCCAGCCCGGAGTGCGGGAGAGGGGACAAGTGACACGCCGCGCTTCCTCCAGGCCCCGAGGGGCTTATCCTGGGGCTCCCAGGAGCTGCAGACGCTTCTGTGGGATCAGCTGACACGGAGGTCGCTGAGGCTGGCGGAGGGTGCCGGGGCGGGGGGGGGGGGGGGCGCGGTGGGGAGGGTGCTGACGGTTCAGCAGACCCCTGCCCTCGTTGCTGGCACCCCCGGCTGGAGCCTCTGCAGTTCCTTCGTCTGGGGGGGAGGGAGGTGCTCCGGGGCAGAGACTGGCCTTCTCCCATCAGACTGTCACTGCGTCATTCAGGGGCCTGTGTCTCTGTCGCCGAGTCCAGGCTCCCGGTGCTGCTGCTGGCGTTTTCCCCAGTAGAGCAGGGCCTTGCCGAGGGAGCGGATGCTCTCCTCCACCAGTCCCCTCCAGAGCACAGCTCCGACCGTGCACCCAGCCCGGTGCTTGCTCAGGCTCCTTGCTCAGACCCTGGGTGTGTGTGCACGTGCGTGTGCATGTGTGTGTGTGTTGATGTGTGCCACGGGCAGCGAGGCAGGAACGCAGCGTGTCAGCAGGCAGGGCTTGCTGGAGGGCTCTGGAGGAGACTCTGGATCCACGCTGCCGGCATTCAGTTCTCCCCGCCATCACCTGCTGGCCAGGTGGCCTCCGACAAGGGACTGGGCCTCTGGGCCTCAGCTGCTTCGTCTCTAAAGGACAAAATAATAAAAAGTCCCCACCCTGAAGTCTCTTGTGAGATTTATTTATTTTTAAAAGATTTAATTTATTCATTAGAGAGGGAGAGAGAGAGAGAACATGAGCAGGGGTGTGGGCAGAGGGCGAGGGAGAAGCAGGCTCCCTGCTGAGCCCGACACCCAGCTCCAGCCCAGGACCTGAGACCAAGACCTGAGCCGACGTCAGACGCTTACAACTGAGCCACCCAGATGCCCCTTCTTGTGAGACTTAGATGACTTAATACCTTCACCCATTTAAGTATTTATTAGAAGAAAATTAGTTTCTCAGTTCAGATGTTCACTAGCCACATGCAGCTCATGGCTAGTGTTGCACAGAGCTGATGTCCTGTTTTCTTTCTTTCTTTCTTTCTTTCTTTCTTTCTTTCTTTCTTTCTTTCTTTCTTTCTTTCTTTCTTTCTTTCTTTCTTCTTTCTCTTTCTGTCTTCTTTCTGTTCTTTCTTTCTTTCTTTCTTTCTTTCTTTCTTTCTTTCTTTCTTTCTCTTTTTCATCTTAAGGATTTTATTTATTTATTTGACAGAGAGAGAGAGAGAGAGAGAGAGCATAAGCAGGGGGAGCGGCAGGCTGAGGGAGAGGGAAAAGCAGACTCCCCGCTAAGCAGGGAGCCCGATGCGGGGCTCCATCCCAGGACCCCGGGCTCACGACCTGCGCTGAAGACAGACCCCCAACTGACTGAGCCACCCAGGCGCCCCTCCTGCGTCATTTCTGTATCATTTCCACCATCACAAATAGTCCTGTTGCCTAGTGCTGCTGCAGACTTCTGACCGAATGAGCTGAGCAGCCCCCGGGGGGCCCCAATGTCCCTGGGTCTCGGTGTGGCTGCACCTCGGTGTTCCAGCTCGAGCTCCACGCACTGTGCAAACGTCTCACCTGCTGGCCCAACACATCCTGCTCTGTGCTGCCTCTGGTCACAGCCCCTGTGCCTGATACCGGGGCCTGGGAGTCCGGGGGTGGTTGCACCAGATGGCCTGGGAGTTGTTCAGAGGCTGTGTGTGTGTGGGCATGCACGCCTGCACACGGGGGCCATGTGCTCTGATCATCGTTTTGTAGCCTTCCTTGGGAAAGGAACAAATGGCATCCTGACCCAGGAGTCGTCCAGTGGAGGCCCTCATCAGCGTGAAAGGCTCCTGGTCCCTGCTGAGTATCCATGGGTCCTGTGACCCCACGACTAAGTGACCCAAGGACTATGGGGCTGCCATGGCTTCACCTCCCACTGTCCCGGCCCCGGACAGGTCTCTGGACCTGGTGGTTGGCGTGCAGCAGCCCCAGCCTGGCTCGCATGACTAGTGTTCTGATCTGGAAGGCATCACCTTTTCTCTTTGGGCCTCGATTTTCTCATCTGGAAAGTTGGGGGATGAAAAGGATCATTGCATAGCCTCACAGCCCCTCCGAAATGTAACATGTGAGATCTCCAGCCAGTTCCACCCTCCAGCTCAGAGGAATGATCACAGGACTGTGGGCCCAGGGTGGTGGGGAGACAGGAATCAGCCTGTTGCACATTCAGATTTCTGGGCCCCTCCTAGATCTGCTGCTCCCGGGTCTCAGCAGATGACGTTGCATTTTCTTTGCATTTCCCTAGTAATTCCTACGTGCCATAATGTTGGGGAACTTTTGACTTAAGGGCACGTGCTAGGTCTCCAGTGCCCCTTCTGGTGGAGAGGAAGTGGCCGGGGTCCTATAGGGAGGGGGTTGAGTGAAGAGCCTGGGTCTCCAGGGGGCCCTAGTCCAAAGCCAAGTTCCAGACAGTTGGGCAAACTGGGAGTGAGGCCTGGCTGGGAACAGAAGCTCAGACCAGAGACCTGATCTGAGGGGCAGGTGACAGGAGAGGCCTCCTTTCGAGGTGGGATTGCTTCTCTGTGTTTCTAGAAACCAGATCTGGTCCTGTTGGAAGGGGTGGTAGTAACTAGGCAAGAGGGATGGTCCACTGTGGTGGTTAAAATGCACGGGCTTTGGAGTCACTCAGAACTGAGTTCCATCCTGACATGGTGGCCCCTGAACCACATGACTGGGGGCAGTGACGCTCAGCTCACCTGTGGAATGGCAACAGTGCTGTCTGCTGCCCAGGAATCATTGAGACGGCGTGTGCAAAAGCTCCGACACGTGGAGACACATGCTCTCCTTCACCAGCTGGCTTCCAGAATCCTCCTTGAGCAGGCTCCGAGTGATGTGGAGGCCCAGACGGGGTTGGGATAGTAGCAGGACCGGCCCCTTGAGCCGTGTTCCGGAGTGTAGCACACTTCCGTGCCCAGGAGCTTGTGACGGCCTTGTGGCAACCGAGGAGCACAGAAATCCGCCAGCTTGCTCAAGGTCGCACACTGGGACGGAGGAAAGGGGCAGGGCTGGCATCTGTCCCAATGGTGACCTGGTGACCCACGGTGCTGCAGCTGGCCTCCTGCAGGCTGCTGGTGACAAAGCTTTCCTGAACTCCCCAAAGATGGCACATTCGTGGAGCCGGGTGGGGTGGGGCAGGGTGGGGTGGGGTGGGGTGGGGTGCAGCCACAGGGACACTGCCTGGGAATTTGCACTTGGGCTGGGCTCCCGCTCAGCCAGCTGATGGGTGGGGAGATGTTTCCGTGGTCAGGGACGCCTGGCTCTGCCGTCACTTTAGGGCACTCTGGCAGGAGTGGGGGTGGGCTGGGGCAGGTGGCCGGCCTCGAATCCAGCAGCCTGGGTTTTCTGGGTGCTGGGCCAGGTCCCCGCGGGTCTCCCTGGGGTGCATGCACCATCGCAGCTCCGTTTTTGGAATCTAGGTGGGAATGGGGCCGCAGGTTGGGAGAGGCCAGGGTGAACAGGCCACAGGCAGCTGGTAATGAAGTTGCTGCTTGGTTCTGGGCGGGTGGCAGCCCGGGACAGCCCAGCCATGCACTGGGGCAGCCCAGCCATGAACTGGGGCGGACTGGAGGGACTCATAGTCGGGCAGGAGGCAGAGCAGGGCAGGCAGCTGGCTCTGGACAGGGCTGAGGTCACACAGGACACGGCGTAGACTGAACGCTTCAGACAAAGGCCACCAGCACCGTGGGCCAGGTATCGCATCCTGGGTGCACCCCCGCAGACTTTTAATTCCCCAGACTCACCCCCCAACCCCCACTCATCACCTCCCCAGCTCCCCGCCCAGCTCTCTGGTTGTTAAAAGGCCTTTGCAAACCTCCTTGGGAGCTTGGTCTCAGAGAAGACCTCTCTCAAGCTTGATTTCACAAGGACGTCCTTGACTTTGACCTCCCTGGGGGAGGGGAGGGCGGGATTCTCAAGGGGTTTGCACCCTTCAAGAGCCCACTTTATTGGTGGGTGGTCCTTGTCATCCCCTGGGGTCCCCACATCTTTCCTGTAGCGCCCGGGCCTGGCCGGGGCCTCAGTGTGCTCTGAGTCCGAGGGACGGACGAGGAGGGACGAGGGATGCACCCCCTCCAGTCCCTGATGCCCCGATGTCACCGACACTTCCCGCCTCCTCGTTTTCCTCTCCTTCTGCCCGTGACCGCTTGAGTGAATCTGGGCTGAAGATCAGAAGTCACAGTGGAGAAGCTGTTCCCGCTAATGAGCTCTCGAGGGCCGCAGGCAGTCCCTCCCCCTGCCCCGCCCTGCCCTGTTCACTTATTTATGACAAATCACTGGAGGAAGAAGGGCCAATCAGCATTTGCTGGGGAGAAGGGCAGGAGAGGAGGACTCATTTGCATGGGGGCAGAGCGAGGAGCTCAGAACTTTATCATTTTTCTCAGCAAAATACCCTCCAGCCCAAATTCCTCTTGTGCAGAGTTACTGTCTGAGGCCCGGAGGAGGCGGGAGGTGGCGGGAGGTGGCTTCCCACCCCGCCCGGCCAGGGACAGTGACACGCCAAGAGCTAGAATCTCGCTCAGTCTTTTGGTTCACGGTCCAGTGCGGTTTCCAGGGTAGAACTTCTTCGTATGCATTTATTTTCAAAACTGAAATGAGGTCTCTGTTTCAACTGACAGCTTGGCATTGGGGGGTCTGTCAACACTTTGATAAATCCAGAAGGAATGGGTCTATTTTGGCACATCTGGGGACTAGCAAGAAAAGGATGGGGATTGCCACTGTGATGATCAGGCCTTCACTCTGCCCCCTTGAAGCAAAATGGTGGTAGGCAGGAACGTCTTCAAGGACACCTGCTGTCCTCAATTTGTGATGGATTTTGACGTCACTTGGCTGGGGGTAGAAGGTTCTGTGGCTGTGCCTACACTGAATGGGACCTGTAGATCAGAGCTGTCTTTCCTTCCATGGGAGCATTGCTCATTCACTGTTGACCAGACAAGCAGAAGAGGTGGCTAAGACGGTGGATTCGGAGTAGTCGCTGCAATTATTGCTATTTATGACGGTGGGGAGTGAAGCATCGGGGCCCAGTGTGTATGTGGGACAGTACGCATAAAGCCTGGTATCCTGAGGCCCACTGATCTCCTTCCCCATTCCCCTAGCCACTTCCCTCCCACCATCAAACTTGGAGGGACCGGAGATTCCCGAATGTCCCAGACCTGAACACTCTACAGAAGGTGTTTGGATGTGATTTGGATCCATTCCCCTTCTTGGACTTAATCGGTTCCAAAGGCCATAGGGTAGAGACTTCTCTTCAGAGCCTTGGGGGTCTGTCTCTGATGGGGGGGTGGTGTCACTGTGGCAGACTTGGTGCACACCGTCCTTGCAGGAGTTGAGGAGGGGGCGCAGGGCTCTGAGTTCAGTAGCCTGAGTGCTGGAGTGTGGACTACTTTTGCTTTCAATCTCCTGCATTCCCTCACCTCATACCTCAATTCCCCATGTCCAGGTGGCTTTTTAAAATTTTACTGCCTGGTGCTTATTATGCGTCAGGTACTATTCTGAATATGAGATGTATTGACTCATTTAATCTTCGTGGTAAACTCTACAAGTGGGAACTCTAATATCTCTATTTTACAGGTGAAGACACTGAGGCACAGAGAGGTTAAATATTATGCCCAAGGTCATATATGAAGTGAACGGCAGAGCTGAGACCCAGACTTGGCTCTCTACCTCCAGAATCTGTTTTCTGAGCTACCATGCTGCGTGCCACACCGATGAGGCCCTGGATTTAGTTTTTCCTTTAGATCCTGCCACTCAAATGGACCACCTTACCCTGCCTATCCATCCATCCATCCATCCATCCACCCACCCATCCACCCATCCATCCATCCACCCATCCTTCCATCCATCCATCCATCCATCCACCCACCATCCACCATCCATCCATCCATCCAGCCAGCCAGCCAGCCACCCACCATCCACTATCCATCCACCTATCCATCTATCCACTCACCCATCTATCCATCCACCCATCCTTCCATCCATCCATCCATTCACCCATCCACCCATCCACCCATCCATCCATCCACCCACCATCCACTATCCATCCACCCATCCATCCATCCACCCACCATCCACTATCCATCCACCCATCCATCCATCCATCCATCCACCCATCCACCCATCCATCCATCCACCCACCAATCCATCCACCACCCATTCACCCATCCATCCATCCATCCATCCTTCCACCCACCCATCCATCCACCACCCATCCTTCCATCCATCCATCCACCCATCCACCCACCATCCACTATCCATCCACCCATCCATCCATCTACCCATCCATCCATCCATCCATCCATCCATCCATCCATCCATCCACCCACCATTTCATTCGACAAATACTTATTGAATACACCTGCTATGTGCCCAACATTCTGCCAGTGACAGTGGGAGCAAAACCAGACACAGTCCTTGCCCCAGAGCTGGCAGGCTCGGGGGCAGATAGATAGATCACACATTCACACACTGGCATGTGGGCATTTACAAGTGGACATCAGTGATCTAGAGAAAAGGGACACAGCTCTATGTGTCATGGCTCACGAGCCAGAGCTGCCAACCAAGGTCCCTACGTCCCATTTCCCAGCCCTGACCCAGACCTTTGACCCCCACGTGATGCAATTTCCCAAGCCTAACAGTTGCTGGGGACTTCCACCAAATTTCCAGTGTAATGTCCAAAGCATCTTCTTGACCCGCTACAGTTTCCAGGGGTGGACAGCGTGTCAGGTTGTGGCCAATTCTAGCTGTGGAACCAGGACAAAGGAGGCAAAAAAGGTTTTGTTTTGTTTTTGTTTTTGTTTTTGCCTTTGCTGCCCTCCCCGCGCCCCCCCAACCTTCCCTGCTTATTTGATTAGAGATAACATTATTTTCCTTCATCTTGAGTGATCGATGGTCGAAGCCTTTTGGGGAGCCTGGATCTCTTTGAGAGATTGACAAAAATTAAGAACCTTTTCTGAGGAAAAAAAGAACAGCTCCCCGGATTTCTGAGCTACCCAATACTCAAAAGTAGCCCCAGATTTGCATCTCAGATTTGGAAGATACTTGTAAAACTAAGTGGATTATACTAGCTGAGTAGACAGATGATACCCCCAGAAGTTCACTTCCTACTGAGGTGTGGATGCTTTGTCTTCCTCACCCCAGCAGAATTCACTTGTATCTCATTACTCTCTTTCATCTTGAGCAGTGAGTGAAGACTTTTTTGGCCATGGCTGTCTTTGAGAGATTGACAAACACCAAAGATCTCCTTTGAGAAAAATGCACATGCTTAGGACAATTTTCAAATCACCTTAATGGGTTTACACCCCTCCCGTAGCTCATCCATGGGTCCCCGGTTAAGAACTTCTAACTTGAAAGACGCCCTTGCTTAGTCTTTATGGCTTATACTGTCTCTTGACATGACCTCTGAATGCTTGGGTATTAATTAATTATTCCATTAGCTAGTCTGCATATGGGGGGGGGGGTCCATGGGTTTCCTGGGAGGGTTTTCTAAGATGCCATTAGGGATGCCGGGGACCAGCCCCAAAGATGGAGACACCTGGTGCTCCTCTACGTTCCTCTAGCCGGAGATCCAAAGAACACAGGTAGTCAGCGTCATGGCTTCCAACTATGACTATGCGCTCTCATGCACACCCATGGCTCTCGAGCGAGGCACCCAAGGCTCATCACGATAATTCTCGGCAGGAAATCTAAGTATGAAGTGCAGGGAAAACAGGTGTGAGATACACGTTCGGCTTCTCCCGACCCAGCGTCCATGACAGACGTCGCTAATCAATCAGAGTGTTCTTTCCCATTGGGCCCAGATATGGTCTTATAATCTTTTCAAATAACAATTTAGGTAGACACGAGCAATCCATCAGAGCATGTAGGATGTCATATATTTGCCGTCCTGGGTACAGGGGGATATGGGCTGGGTACTTTGGCTCTAGGCCCACCTCTTGCCAGTCTAGGGTCTCAGACCCCACATCCTAGCTGGCTCAGAGCTCCAGGCCCCTGTTAGTCCTAGAGAACCCTCAGACATCATCATCTGGTTGGCCAACCTACCCTGGGGCTGACCCAGAGCCTCCTTCTGTATTTCCCTGAATGAATTCACTCATTCCTTAGCTAAAATGTCTTTAAAGCATTTTTAAAAAAATGAGTAAGGGTGAAGATTTTTTATGTTTTATTAATGATTGGCTATCAACTTCATGTTCCACAGTAAAAATCCAGCCTTTTATTTGTTTATATTAAAAATGTCTATGTCTGTTTTATATCAACTGCATTTTCTTTCTTTCTTTTTTCTTTCTTTCTTTTCTTTTCTTTTTTTTTTTTTTTTTTTTACTTTTTTGACTTCCTTCACCCCTCTACCCCCTGCCTCTGGCAACCACCAGTCTGTTCTCTGTATCTGTGAGCTTGGTTTTTATTTTGTTTTTGATTTTTAGATTTCACATCTAGGCGAGGTAATACAATATTTGTCTTCCTCTGACTCTTTTCACTTAGCATAATGCCCTCCAGGTCCACCCGTGTTGTTGCAAATGACAAGATTTCACTGCCTTTTATGGCTGAGTAATATTCCATCGTGCGTATACACCATAGTTTCTTTGTCCGTGCATTCATCAGTGGATTCCTGCCTTGCTTCCGTATCTTGCCTGTTGTAAATAATGGTGCAGTGAACGTGGGAGTGCATGTACCTTTCTGAGTTGAGTGTTTTCATTTTCTTTGTATAAATACCCAAAAGTGGAATTTCTGGATCATAGGGTAGTTCTATTTTTAATTTTTCAAGGAGCCTCCATACTGTTTTCCATAGTGGCCGCACCAGTTTCCGTTCTCACCAATACTGCATGAGGGTTTCCTTTTCTCCACACCCTCACCAACACTTGTTATTTCTTGTCTTTTTGGTAATAGCCAAGCATGAGGTGGTATCTCATGGAGTTTTTGACTTACATTTCTCTGATGATTAATGATGTTGGGCATCTTTTCAGGTGTCTGTTGGCCATCCGTATGACTTGTTTGGAAATATATTTATTCAGATCTTCTGCCCATTTTTTTTCCTTTTGCCTTTTTTTAATGGGATTATTTTATGTATGTATGTATTTTGCTGTTGAGTTGTTCACCGTCCTTGGTTCCCCTCCGCCCACCCCAGCCCCGAGCCTGAAAGCTCAGGTTGAGCACTTCATTACCTCTTTAGAAGCGTCAAGAGTATCCACGTTAACTCCTGGAATCCATGCCCCATGCCTCTTCAAGCTTACATGCGTCATAGTATTTCCCTTTCGAAATCCTTCAGTTTTTTAAAAGAGGAAATACACATTTTTTTTTTTTTTAAAGCAGGCTGCATGCCCAATGTGGGGCTTGACCTCATGACCCTGAGATCAAGAGTTGGCTGCTTTACTGACTGAGCCAGCCTTTTTCCTTTTTCCTTTTCCCCTTTCTTTTCTTTTCTTTTCTTTTCTTTTCTTTTCTTTACTTTTCTTTTCTTTTCTTTTCTTTTTTTTTTTTTTGTTGAAATCCACAGTTTTAACCATTGTGTATACAGTCATTTGCAGCCTGGCCCCAACTTCTTTTCCAGTTTCACTCCTCACCATTCCCTGGTGCTCAGACAGGCTCTTACAAAGCATCATTTCCTGATACTCTGAGTTTTTGCAAAGATCCTTGTCCTAACATATACTGTTCTTTTTGTTTGGAATGCTTCCCCATGCCCAGCCCAGCCCTTTTCTCTGCCTGCTGAACTCCTACTCTTCTTTTAAGACCCTTCTCAAATACTGTATGTGTCCGTGCATGTATTTCTGCATGTGCATGTCTGCCCCGTGAAACCCCCTCTGTCCCACGCTGGGTTTATGATTCCATCACCCCCTCCCTACTGAGCTCACTGTGCAGATCTCTCTCCTGGAACATTTTACTCTGTCTGGTAATTACTTGTTTATGGGTGGGATAGTGTCAGATGCACCCCAGTGTGCTGGCACCCAACCCAAGACAAGCAGGGACCTTGTTGACATGCACCACATGTGACTTGTGGTGGGCGAAGACCCCCAGCCTTTTCTTCCTGTGCCCCAAGGCAGCACTTGCTCTATCACCCTTCTTGCCAAGTGAAAGCAGCCTTCGTCTTTTAAATGATGGCTTTCCTCCTCCTCACAGAAAGGGCACCTCATTGAAATTCTCCAGGAATGGGCAGTTTCTGACATGAGTCTCTTGGCTGGTCATAGATACAGCTGCCAACACCGGCAGTCCTGGAGGCAGAAGGCTTTTTGATCATGAACTGCAAGCATACTTTTTACCACTAAATTTAGACCCCTGGGGGGAAAACAGCCTTTCCCTTTCTCTACTGGCCTCTCTCAGGCCCTTCTGGCTTCTCCCCCCCACTTTTGTTGTTGTTCATGAGGCAGCGGAAGTGAGTGGGTAGGCACCCCCCAGTGATGGTGAAAATAGGGATGGGAAGGAAATAGAAGCTTTCAAGAGCTCAGTCAGTGCAAATGAGTGTCATCTGTATCTTTTTTCCCCTCAAAGTTTATTAATTTATTTTAGAGAGAGAGAGAGAGAGAGAGAGAGAGAGAGAGCATGGGGGGTGGGGCAGAGAGAGAGGGAGAGAACTCAAGCAGACTCCACTGTTGAGGGTGGAGCTCAATGTGGGGCTTGATATTGTGACCCTGAGATTATGACCTGAGCTGAAATAAGAGTTGGATGCTCAACCGACAGCCACCCAGACGCCTCTCTCATCTGTATCATTTGATAGACACGATGGGCTCTTCAGTGAGCCCAAGGAGATCCAGAGGCTCATGGCAAGATCATGGCCCTGAAAATAACAATAAAATTAACCTTAGTAAGAATATATCACGTGGTAGCCCTGACTCTGTGCTAGGCACTGCTCTAAACACGTTTCATATATGAGCTTCTTTAGATAATCTTAGTACAACCTTTGGTGGTGGGGTTTATTATTATCATCCCCATTTTACAGATGAGAAAATAGAGGCCAGAGAGAGATTACCTCATACTGTTCTCTGGGTAAGTGGGGGAAACTGAGGCTGGCCCAGACACCGCTGGAAGGAGATCATGAATGAGACTGTATTATGAGTATAAGAAGAAGAGGAACATTGGAAATCCCAAGGACATTCTGGCTGTAGCCTTGAGAGAGTTATTTTACTTCGCCGAACCTATTCTTTCTTATCTAAACAGGATGATAATTACGTCTTATTGGAAATTTCAATGCAAGGATTCGGTGAACTCATATAAGTAAATTGCCTGCCATATGATAGATAATCAATAAACAGTAGCTGTCATTATTAATTGCCTAATTGCTCCCTTCTTTGTGCTCTTTCCGTTGCAGACGCTTTCCTTCTGGAGCCTCATCAGACTATTTTAATGATCTTATCATATATCTGTCTTGTTGCTATGCTCCGAGCCCCTCAAAAACAACGGCCAGCTCTTATCCACTTCTGAGCCCTCTAGCTGACAGATAGGAGGTTCCGTATGAGGGGCTGAAAGGAAGCCATTTGCCCAAGTGGGCAAGCTCGTAAGTGGGAGAGCCCAGGTCTCTCTCCAAGATGCTGTGCAGACTTGGATGATCAGTGATCCAGGGTCAGGGAGGTAGAAGATCCCATCCAGGGCCTGTGACTGCCCTCGTAGGAAGCTGGAAGCTGCAGCTTCCTGTGGTGTGAAAGAGGGAAAATGGGGATGGGAGTCAATGGGCTGTCCCAAGCCTGCGCTCACAGACTCAGCGAGGAAGGTGCCTACAGAAGATGGACAAGACAGGGCCCGGTGAGCAGTGAGATGTTGGGGTGCGTGAAAGGAAAGGGAGGAGTCCAGTTTGACGCCTAGGTCACCTTGGAATACAGGAGGTATATAAGAGTATGTTTGTGGGGGATCATAGATTCAATTTTGGAAAAGCTCAAGGGAAGAAGTTTGTAGGACAGGTCTTTGAGGGTCTCTAGCAGGCATTTGCTTGTAAAGAGTTGTGGGCAGGGTGCTGACACCTGCCACAATCTATGATCCTATGACATGGCTGTTCACTGAGCTGGCAAAGTAGAGCACTAGAGTTGGATAATAGGACTTGAGTCCTGGCTCTACTGTAAGTTGTTAGCTGTGTATGACGTTGGGCATGTGACTTAACCTCTCTGGGTCTCAGTTTCATTTTCTGTAAAAGGAGGATGATTGGAAATTACCTCCTGGCATGTAGTTGTAAAGGTCAAATGAAATAAAGGAAGTCAAGGATAGAACATAGTAAGAGCTCAATAAATAATGTCCATTTTAAAAAATATTTTATTTATCTGTTCATGAGAGACACTCAGAGAGAGGCAGAGACACAGGTAGAGGGAGAAGCAGGCTCCATGCAGGGAGCCCGATGTGGGACTCAATCTCAGGACTCCAGGATCGTGCCCTGGGCTGAAGGGAGGCGCTAAACCACTGAGCCACCCAGGTGTCCCAATAATGCCCATTCTTATTAGCTGTTCCTGCTGCCAGAATACTGACCTTCCCCCTTGTCTTGGCACCTTCCTCCCTAATTCAGCCTCGCCCATTCTACCAGTACTACAAACTCATCTGTTTGTCATAGGTACTCTAAACTTCTCCATCCTTCAGAGACCCTTGTCCCTTAAGCATCCCCTTCAGGGGTTTCAGGCAACTGACCAAGGAGAAGCGGAGAGCTGTCACTTGTGTTCCTCCAGTGAGATGTCACTTGAGTTTTAGTTGTATCTTCAGTGCCTTGACCCATGGGTGTGACTAATGGTGGGAATGTTTGACAGGATGATAGGTTTAGGGAGTTGCTTGGCAGGGGTGGGGGGGGGGGTTGCAGAGGGATCTTTCTGGTGCTGGTTAGACCAGCACATTCAGAAGTTGTCTACTGTGTCTTCATGTATGAACACTGGTAATGACTATAGAGCTCAGACTGAGAGGGAATCTGGAAGTTCTCACTTGGTATTAGGTGGAGTTGGGGCACTTCATGCCCTATGTAGTTTTCTAGAAGGGCCAGGATGCTCTGGGATTAATCCATATCTCCCTCCGTTCTATTCCCAGATTCTAGGAGGGCAGGGTAGTAGTGGACAGCTGCCTGATGCATAACACATGCCCAAAATAGGGGAGGGAGGGAGGAGAAAGCCATTACCCAAGGGTTGGGAAGCCCATGTGTAAGTCCCGCCTCTACCTTTACCAGGTGTGCGGTCTTTGACAAGTACATTCCCTTCTCTGGACCTTAGTTGCCTATGACACGGGGTGGTAATACCTGACTCCTTTAGCAGACCAACCGTTTAGACAAGTATGTTCACTTGGTTGCTGCAGAAATTGAAGCCTGGACTGCAAAAGGGCTTGCTTCAGGTCGTGAAGCTATAGTGTGCCTGCAAATCCAGGTCATGTGGTAATGCTTAGTCAAGTATTACAAGAGGGTAAGAAATGGGGTCATATTGGTGTGGGACTGTGCCCAAAAGACCTGATTACTTGCTTAGGCTTTCAGACTCATGGAAGGGAAGGAGACTCCCCTTCTGCGGAATCATGTACTGTTACACTTTCAAAGCCAGTGGGGACCCCTGGAGGAGGCCGTAAGGCCCGGAGGCTTTGACAGTGTCCATGTATCTCAGGAGTCACAAAGCTCTGGTCACACACAAGGTGCAGGCTGCCTTTGAAACTCTTCTCAGTGACTCTCTGCAAAGTTTTAGGTCTCCACTCAGCTACAAAATGAATGAAGTGATCATCTTACCAGCACAGAACACATTTGGGCCAAACTCCTTGCTCAGTTTTATGGGGCCAATACATCTGCTGAATCACTTACCCGTCACTCTGCAGACGGAATGCATTATTTTGGAAAACTTTCTTTTCCCTTTTCCCCCCAAAACTTTTATTCCCTGGTGGAAATGGTTTATCAACGTCTTTAAAAAACCGCTCAGATCTTCTTGGCAACCCCTGATACCATAAAAGAGTGGCAGTACGAATGCAAATGAATTGGAGGGCATTAAAAAACCCTCTTGCCTCGGCAGCTGAAGTGGAGAAGGACCGGATGATGGATAGCACGAGGCTTTCCGCTGAGCGATTTTGCTCTTTTTATGGCTGCCAATGGCTGATGTATTTCATCTTTTGTTTCCTTTACTGCCGCTTAAGCAAGCACCCTCAGGCTGGGGGTATGTCCCCGGGCACCCACTTCATCTTGCCTCCCGGGGACGGCTTTAGCCAGCTGTTTTGCACTTATTGCCTGATTCAGGGAAGGCCCAGGATGGCCCAGCTGGTTGGGGTCCCAGGCTCCATGATTGCTGAGCTCAGGAGCTGAAGCTGTTGAGGAGGTGGAAATCCTCCCCATGCCACCTTCGATTCTACCGGTGTTTATTGAGGCCCCACTGCATGCCCATCACTATGCCAGACACAGGGAGGACACCACCAAGTGGAGGACACAGCCCTGACTTCAGTGATCTTCCCCTCATGTTGGGAAGGAACTCACCCCTGAACAGCTCCCTCTATGTGTGTGCACACGGCGAAGGCCACACCTACTCTTATCCGGGTCTATCAGGCTCATGCTCACACCTACCTACGCCCCAGCACAAATGCACATGGAAACACAGTCACTCGCACAAATGCAAGCGTACACACCCGGGTGTGCCCAGAAACACACCACCAAGCCCCACCGGCTCTCAAACCCACAGGCACCTGCAAACACACCCACACAGACACAGCAGCCTTCTCCTGGACACCCACACATGAGGAAGTTAAAAGATAACACAGAACCATGTATGATCCAAAGCCAGAACGAGACGGGCAGATGAGAGAGGAATCGGGATGTTCAGAGGAAATAGCGTTAATGTAGGCAGTTTGCCTTCTAGACTCAGCTCAGTCTCCTACTGGCTGCGTGACCTTGCCGCTCAGTCTCTAAACCTCTCTGAGCTTCTGCTTCCTTATTTGATTTTTTATTATTATTATATTTTTTATTATTTTTTAAAAATTTTATTTATTTATTCATGAGAGACACACAGAGAGAGGCAGAGACACAGGCAGAGGGAGAAGCAGGCTCCATGCAGGGAGCCTGCCATGGGACTCCATCCCGGGTCTCTAGGATCATGCCCTGGGCCAAAAGTGGTGTTAAACCCCTGAGCCACCCGGGCTGCCCTGATTTTTAAAATTTTTTTTTATTAAAATTTTTTTATTTTTATTTTTTATTTTTGAGAGAGAATGTGTGTGAGTGATGGGAGAGAGAATCTCAAGCAGACTCCCCGATGAGCACGGAGCCTGACACAGGGCTCCATCTCCCCACCGACATCACGACCTGAGCCAAAACCAAGAGCTGAACCCTTAACTGACTGGGCCACCCGGGTGCCCATGGCGTCCTTGTTTGAATTGAGGCCTGTCCAGATACCAGAGCCTACAATTTTGTGAAATCTGAAGTTCAGAAGTCAGTGTGGGCTGATGTAATAATAGAGTAATTCCAATCATAGCTAATTACACTGAGCACTCACTGTGCGCTCTGCCGGGTGGTGAGCCCTTGATATACTTTATTTCTTTTAATCTCCACAATTCCTAAAAGATGAGTACAGTCATTAGCTCTGTCCTACAGGGGAAGAAACATAGTTCAGAGAGGTGAGGTTACAAGCCCAGGATCACAGCAAACAGTGGTAGCGTCTGCATTGGAACCCAAACAGGTTGGCTCCAGGGCCCACGCTTCTGGCTACACTGGCAATGTGCTGAGTTGGGCTGGTGCTGGGTACTGGGAGCCGGGAGATGAAGGATATACGTTCCTTGCCCTTGAGGCCACAGTTCAGTGGGGATGCAGCCCCATGCTGGATGATCGGAGTGAAGGGTTGCTTGATGCTGGGGGGCTTGGGTTCCTTGGGTTCCTGGAGAGCCACCTCTGCATGCTTGTGACAGCTCTCACTTGTGACTCTTGTGGACCAGGGCAGCTCAGGCTGGCCCTGGGGTGGGGGTGGGGGGCAGTGTATCTTGTATGGCTTGGGTGGGGACTGTGTATCCAGATAATGAACTTCCACTCAAGCTCAAGAGGCCAGAGCTTTTCTGGGAGTGTGTGTTGGGTGTGTCTTTGTGTGTCAGGTAAGGACACCTGGTGATGTCCTCGGTCCTGGGCTGGGGCCTCCGGAGCTCGTTACAATGGCTTTGAGCAAATTAGGAAAGAGCTTTCCCTCCGGAGGATTGCAGCACCATGCCAGGGCATGGAATGGAGTGTGGGCTGGGTTTTGGTCCCCTCCTCATCTCTCTATGTGGTGACCCTGGTAGGGCCCTAGGGAGGGAGAAGGCGCAGGGTAGGGAGGTCAGAGGCCCTCCCAGGGCTCATTCCTGCAATGGAGAAGGAAGGTTCAAGGACTTTCTGTTGGTGTCTCAGGAGAGGGAGTAGCGTGACCTGGGGTAGGGTGCGGTGTAGACATGGAGGAAGGCGGCTAGACTGAGCTGCCAAACCACAATAAAACGTCACAACGAGAATAGCTTGTCAAGGTCACACATGCAGGGGTGAGTAGCAGGGGTGAGATTTGCATGCGGGTCTGTCTGACTCCAAAGGTCGGACACCCAACCATTGTCCTGTGCTGTGTCCCCAGATCTGCCCTGAGCACCTACTGTGTGCTCATGGGACAGGGGGAGGCTGTAGGCCAGGGGAAGGCAGGGGGGTAAGATGGCTGTGGGCACGGACGATGCGAGTGGATCGGGAAACGCCAGTGACACACACAAGTGTGCACACGCAGAGGGAAGGAGGGCAGGTTTGCTCTCCTTCCGGCACTTTGCAGATATGCTCTTCCTTGGAGCACGGGCCTGACCTCCAGTTTTGCCCACCTTGTGCTCTCGGCCTCCACTGAGTCCAGCTTAGGGCCGAACTCTCCACGACGTCCCGTGGCCTCAGGCACAGCCTAGCACTAGGAGCTCTGCAGGGTCCCCTTCCACTTTCCACCTCCCCTGTACATCTGTGCCACTCCAGCCTGTGTCTGCTTTCCCCAGCCCATGGCATCCTTCTTTTCAAGGCCGGGTGCTCTAAGTCAACTCTGAGGGTCCTTCCAGGGTTTTCCCCTTTCTCTTTCCATAGAAATCTCTTGCTCTCATCTGCCTTTGGCTCAGGGTGTGACCCCGGGGTCCTGGGATCGAGTCCCCTATTGGGCTCCTTGCAGGGAGCCTGCTTCTCCCTCTGCCTGTGTCTCTGCCTCTCTCTCTGTGTCTCTCATGAATAAATAAACAAGATCTTTATTTAAAAAAAAAAAAAAAGAAAGAAATCTCTTGCTCTCCAAAGGCCTAGGTTCTCTTTGACTGTTATGGGCCTTAATGAGGCCCAACCACGTGCCATGGGGACACCCCCTCTATTCCCTGAGCCGCGTGGGTAGATTTGTTCCATACATCCTGGTGCTGTGGAGGGGGTCCTTAGGGGAGGAAGGTATGGCTGTGGTTGGGGCTCCTGCCTTAGTCCTGGGTCCCCGGAGGAACAGCCGGGTGCCCCCTGAACAGACTCTGGGTGCTGGGGTCTGGCCCCAGGGACCAGCACAGCCCTACTTCGCACCCATGTATTCAGGACAAAACCCACCCAGATGAGGGGATACGAAAGCCAGGAGAGGGGATGTGCTTGGCTAAAGTCAGAGAGCCAGTTAGTAGCAGAGCCAGGACCCAAATCTGGCTCCCTATATTATTATTATTTTTTTGTAAGGAAAAAAATTACAGGTGATCTGTGCTCGCAGTAATAAATGTAACCGCTAAGAAAATAGAAAGTGAAAAGTGGAAGCTCCTCCATCCCCGTGTCCTATTCCACCTTCTGGAGACAACCAATGTCAAAAGCGAGCCGTGCCCTTCCTTTTCTCTGCACGTGTGCTCACGCACGCACACACATCTACTCACCTACATACACAAACACTCCTAAGACGCGAGTTTTTGTTTGTTTTTGCAAAAATAGGAGTGTACTAGACTTACTGTCCTGTGATTTTTTGGGGCGGGGGGCGGGGGGATAGCCCTTGAAGTCTGGAAGGACCGAGTGCTACATCTGGAGAGCTTCTGGTCAGGGTGGTGTGCCATGGAAAGTGGAAGTCCCCCGATCACATTTCTGTGCCCATGAAGGCTTGGTGACCCCGCAGGTGGGGCTGGATGCACACAGCTGCTGGTGGTGGTAGGACGGGGGCAGCAGCTGGACCCAGGCTTCCCTGAGGTCGCTGAGCTCAAGGCCTACATCAGGGAGCGGGAGGGGAGGCTGGGCTCCGAGAAGACCTTGAATGCCAAGGAGAGGCAATGGCAACTTAAACCAGGCCCGGGGGGCGGGTGGTGGTGGTGGTGGTGGGCACCAGAAGACAAAAGCAGACCTTGAGCAGGAAGGTCTGGCTCCGTCGTGTGCGCTTGCTCATGAGTGATCAGTGTGCACCTGCTGCAGAGACTGTGGGGCGCTGGCGGGAAGGAGGGGGTGGGAGGCTGTGGCCTCAGCAGTGGGATGGATGTGAGGGGTTGTGACGACGGTCTGGACAGACTACGAGAGTGCATGGAGGGGTGGCCTGGAGGAAACTTCCAGACCAGTGGCCGGCTAGCAGCAGGGACGAAGGAGGACCAGAGGGATGGAAGGACCGGACTTTGTGTACATGGAAGCAGGGGTGAGGTCCCTGGGGCCCCGGAGGTCAGGACGGGGCAGGGTCACGGGGACATGGAGTGGAGGCAGCAGGGGCCTCGGGATCTGTAAGCCGCAGGTGGAGGCAAAGTCAGGATTTGTCGTCTGGACGCCGAACCGTGTGTCCAGGGTTCTCGAAGGGGCAAGGCCAAGACCGGCTAGTGCCCTCAGCCTGCCCACTCTGCCCCCAGCCCCTCCCTCCCTCCCACTGCCCCCTCTTCTGTCCTCTGAGAGCCTCCATCCTCATCCTCATCCTCAGGATCCCCTGAGCCGCCCCGCCCCGGGGTGGGGGGGCGGCAAGCACAGACACAGGGCAGAGGAGCAGCAGAAGAGCCAGGGGTTCCAGCGGCCTCGGGGCTCTCTTCTGTTCTGGCAAAGGGATAAGCAAGGGACAAAGGGGATTCTCAGACACTGAGGAAGAGCTGGAGGGGGCGAGAGGGGACCTGACACAGCCGGGGCGCCAGGGTCAGGGCTTTAAGGTTTGGCGGATGCGAGGCTCTGGAGAAAGGGCCAGGAAAGAGGAAAGGAGCTTTTAAGACTCTGCAGGGTTTGAAGGGGGCCACGTTTACGGTGCTTGAGAGATTCAAGGGAAGGAATTCCTTTTTAATTGCCTTTGGCCGCCAGACTGTGGCTTTGAATGCAGAACCAGGGCCAGACCGGCCACATGGGGCGGAGGAATTAATTGGGATTGTGTCAGAGATACTCTCCCCTCCCCTCCCCTCCTTCACATTTCGTTTCCGAGAATGGGACGCATGCACACCCTATGGCACGCGTTGTTAGTAAATTAATGACGGAATTTAGGATTAATGGTGTCAGAGACAGTAGAAAACATAATCGTGTCTTGGTTGAAGGAATAGAAACGGAGCCAGAAGCAGCTCAGTCGGGAAGGGAGCTTCGCTCTAAGGATGTTGAGTGTCTCCTGGAGGGAGGTAGCGTGTCCTCTGGAAAGGACCAGAACTGCCAGAGAGCCCTCCACCTCTCTGCTCCTCGCTGCAAATCCTCCCATCTCTGTCTTGCTTTTTTTTCTTCCCCTTCTGTGCAGACCGGTTTGCTCTGTTTCTCGGGTCCACGGGGCAGGGATCTCAGCTCCCGCAGCTCTGGGGGTTACATGGAATGATGCCAGATGCCTTGGAAGGGCCTGAAGGTCCCATGGCTCCAATTCCAAGTTCTTGGAGAATGGCTCCGAATGGCCCTGGGAGGGTGACACCCCCCCTATGCCCCCCAGCTCCCCAGCACCGAGGAGTGGCCGGAGGAGCGGAGGGCAAGGATGCTGGAAGCCCACGCGGCTGCCGGGGGTGGGGGGACCCCAGCTAGCAGCCTGGTGGCGGGCGGCAAAGAGCAGTTTCTAGATATGGAGCCGGCCGAGCAGGCGACCCAGAAGCTGTTCTCAGCAGATCTCTCTCCTTTTGAGTGCTTAATTACTATACCAGTCCAAGAGTGACTATAAAAATCTGATTTTCTCTGCACGTCAAGACAAGAGCAAAGTCCCTCGTGTTTTATCTGCTGCTCTGAAGAGGACCCGGGAGGAAGGCGGAGAGCGGGGCCTCCTCCTCCGGCTCCAGCCCTGGAGCTGCTGCCTGGCCAGCCCTGCTCCCAGCCGGGAGGGACCGATTGGGCCACTGGGAGCCCGGATCTCTTTGTCCGGGCTCCTGTGCTCTGTTCTGGAGAACGGCCCCCCACTGGACCCCCATTGAGGGAAAGTGCGTGGCCCCGCAGCGTGTCTAGGATCGGCTTTGCTCCTGCTGCTCCTTGCCTGCTCTCAGTGGCTGGGCTCTGACCCCGGGCCCCAGGGGACCTGCTGATGCCCCCTATGGCCCAGGTCCCGGTCCCTGTAGCCCTGGTTCTGGCAGGTGCTGCTGGCGGGGGTGTGGAGCTGGGGTTGGGGGGTGATTCCTCCGTGGGCACACCTGAGCCCCTGCTTCGGGCAGCCACCAGCAGGTGCACCGCCAGGGGTAAAACCTTTAGGTTCACTGAGCCCTATCCAGAATTTTATAATCCCAAGACCAGGAAGGCAGGTATTTTAATTTCAAAAGGCATAATAATAATGACCTTTAATGGGGTGTCACTCCGTGACCGGCTTTGTTCCGAGTACTTTACATTATCCCCTTAGTCCTCGGGACCGCTTTAAGAAGTGGTTGTCACTTCTGTTTCAAAAAGAGGAAACCGAGCGACAGAGAATTCAAATAACTTGCCTGAGGTCAGGCTTGAACCCAGGCAGCCTGGCTCCAGAGCCCGTGACCCCGACTGCCCTGCGTGGTGCCTCTGTAACTCCTGTAAATGTGGCATCATTTCCCAAAATCGAATTTTATTTGGGGTTTTATAGTGGGAGAGGGGAATGGTAGCAAACTCTTTTTCATCTGCGGGGGCCTTCTGGAGCTTCAAACCCACCTCCATTTATCTGACTTGAGCCGATCTGTTGGTTTGGGTCAGAGGGGGGCCTATGGGTTTCACATTTTGCTCCAACCATCTAGAACTTTCCTGTCTGTCCTGGTGCGAGGCTCCGGCTCTGGCTCCGAGCCCATTGCCTGAGCCCCGGGGCTTCGCTGGGACGGGCGCTGGGGCCAGGAGGGCCCAACAGGTGGATGGTGGTCGATGTGTGGCACCTGAGCCCTTCTGGGCTGGAGAGACAGCCGGCCGGGGCTCGGAGGGGCGAAGTCCTTTCACACCGGCTTGGCCAAGCTCCTTGCTGGCCCTGGCTCCCTCCCGACAGCCCCGGGCTGGCGCAGATGGCTCGGCCTCTCCACCACAAAACCCGCTCCTGGGCGGCCCCCACACATCACAGGCAGATCTGACTCCAGGCTTTGGCGGGTGAGGGGCAGCTCGAGCAGGGCCCTGTCGCGTTTGTTTATTAAACACCTCCAGAGCCAGCTGCTCGGTTGCCCCCCGACCTCCCATCTTCTCCACTGGAAAACCTTTCCCGGCCTCAACACCTCATCTGAGCAATGGGGACAGCTGTCCTTCCAGAAGCGGGGAGGGTCAGAGCCTGGTAATAGTAATAACGATCACGAAGATGGTAATAAGAGCCGAATGCTGACCCCTATGACCTCTCAGGGCTGAGGACTGCCCTCGTGTGAGCCGCTCAGCCAGAATTTACCGAGGATCTTCGCAACATCAGGCACGGTTTGAGGTGTTTGGGGGTCATGCTAGCAACCAGGCAGCGTAAGCCAGCGACGGGCCAAGCACCCGAGGCTCAATATATTATTTAATTTTGCAACAACACTGAAGGCCAGGACTATCAGTCCCCCTTTGCAGACAGCAGCATGAGAGGCCCAGAGAGGCTGATGGGTGTATGCTAGGTCGCACAGCCGGCTGGTGGGGAGCAGGCTCAGTTCTGGAGCTTGGGCTTCTTCTTTTTTTTTTTTTTAATATTTATTTATTTATTATTTATGATAGACATAGAGAGAGAGAGAGAGAGGCAGAGATACAGGAGGAGGGAGAAGCAGGCTCCATGCAGGGAGCCCGACATGGGGGCTTGATCCCGGGACCTTAGGGTCACAGCCTGAGCCCAAGGCAGATGCTCAACTGCTCGCTGAGCCACCCAGGTATCCCCGGAGAGATTATTTTAGATGCTGTATTGGAGCATTTTGTTCTCACAGACCCTTGTGGGGGGGGGGGTAGGTTTGCTCTTTCATCTTCCAGATGAGTGTGGGGAGGCTGTGGGCAGTTAAACAGAGACCCAAATTCAGGTCCTAAGCCTTGCATTCTTGGTCTCTCCTCGGGGGGCTCCGGTGGCGTGTTTTGGGCAGGGAAGGGGACTTTTGGCTGGGGGTGGGTGGGGTCTCTGGGCCTCCCCCAGAGGATCTGACCTTGCTCTTTGTTCGGAGGCATCAGGACAAAGTCGTACCCATGCCCGACTCCCGCGCCGTCAGCCTTCTGGGCCCGGCGTGTGGTGTGTGCTGCGCGTGCCTGGCTGCCTGCACTCGCACGTGTGTGATGTGTGTGATCGTGTATCGCTGCCTTCCTCCCTGCAGCCTCCCTTCCACACAGACCATCCTGACCTTTTATTAGGTCACTTTGTGATTGATGGAAATGTCCCAGGTGCTTTCTCTTAACTCCAGGGTGATTATGACAATTAGGATGATTATCAAGTAAAAAAAAAAAAAAAAAAAAAAAAAAAGGAAAGAGAGCGCGAGAGAAAGAGAGAGAAAGAGGGAGAGAGATAGAGGGAGGACGCGGGCTGGGGGCCTGGGGGCTGGGAATCTGGGAATCGTGGAGCCGCGCTGTCATTAAGCGACATTGTGTGAGATTGTTCGCCTTCAAAAGGCAGCTGTGAAAAGGAGAGAGTGTCTTTAAAAAAAAAAAAGGGGCCCATTATGCAGGCGGGTTGGGGCGCACGGTGCTGGCGGGAGGGCTGTGGGGTGTAATTAGGGCAGTGACAGCTGGAATTACAGTGGTGCCACCTCTCCTGGAGGAGGGGGAGGTGGAGGCGGGGCCAGGTAGGGGCTGGGAAGTCCTGGCCCCTCGCCAGGAGCTGGGGGGTCCTCTGGTGGAGTCAGGGTGACCTGGGATGGGGCGGGAGGGCCAGGCAGCGCTGGCTGCCAGAGCTGTTGATCTGTACAGCAGGGAGGGGGGCTTCTTATTTTTGGAAGTCTTTTATGATGGCTTGACTCCCCTTCCAGGCTTCTAGAGCATTCCCACTCCAACTGGGAGCTGGCAAAGGAAAGCCAATTGTGTGGAACAGAGGATGCAGATAAATAATTTCCCAGCCTCCTTCGCTCCGAGGTCCAAGCCGCTCCACCGGGAGGGGGAGCTGCAGCCTCCCTGTCCCCGCCCGTCCCTGCCCTGTCCCTGCCCCGTCCCCTCCCCACCCCTGCCCTCTGGCCCGGGCCTTATCTGCAGGGCTCGCTCCAGTCACCCTCCGAGTCCCTGTGTTGGCTTAAACGGTGGCCGAGGCGCAGGTGGAAATGCCGGAGCCCCCCAAAGCCTCCCAACCCACACCACCACAGGGGGCTAGGAGCCCCCCGGCCTACCGTCTTCTCCACTCCAACCCCGGGCTCCCCTCTGGAGCATCCTCATACGTGTGACCCTCCCACCTCTGCTGGGACCCCCCCACCTAACCCAGGTGCCCCAGCTCGGGGATCGATTGGCTCTTAGAGAGGCTTTGGGTAAACTCTGTAGGTTTACCTCCTCCGCTTATTACTGATGGGATCTTGGGCAGGTTGTGTCACCTTCTTGTGCCCGTTTTCCCACCTGTGACAAGAGGATAGTAGTCGTCCTCATGCCTCAGGGCTGTGCGAGGATTAAATGAGATGCTTGACACTAGGACTGGGCTGGGGCCTGGCGCCCGGGAGGCCTCCATCAATGTTCTTTGGGGACGGTCCTGCTTCTGGAGGGAGCTAGACTCTGGCTCGCTGTTGCCCAGCTCTGCACCCTGGGGCCACGCAGCTGGTCTCGTCCAGTCAGTAAATGCACACCCAGCGCCCATGAGGGGCTGGGCAGGGTGCCGGCCGGGGAGACCTGTCCGCACGGAATTGCAGGTGGAATGTGTGACCTCCACAGGCCGTACCTCTCCAGGGCCTGCTCTGGCCTGGACTTGCCCGGTAGCGAGAGGCCCCGAGTGGCCACAACCCAGGGACCACCTGGCCGGAGAGTGATGAGGGGGGTGTGGGCTGTTTGAGGTGCGAGGGGCGGCCTGGGCCCTGGGCCTGGTGCTCTTCCTCCCCCCCCCCCCCACCGAGAGCAGTGCAGAGACAGAGAGAGGCCCTCAGCACCCCACGTGCCCCAGGAACCCCGGCGCCCACGGATGTGCCATTGGTGGTGGGAGAGGCCAGTCGTCCCCACCCCTGGTTCAGTCCTCTGTCGCTGCGATCCTTCCGGCGCGGAGCCGAGGTCACCACTACCCACCGGAGGGACGTCGACGTTCGGAGGCTCTTTGTGACTCTCACAGGCGAAGTCAGAACCCCTGTTTCCTGGAACTCCTCGTGCTGTTGTTTAGATAAGTTTAAATGAGCTGTGATTAAGCTAATTTTGAGGTAATTAACTTGGGGAAGGATTCCTTCACTTCTTAAAATTCTAAGTGACTGTTCATTATAAGAGGGAGCACTCGCAAAGGAGCCACGCGGCTTTCAGGAGCCCCGCTTAATTAAAACATAAGGAACTCAGCCACAGAGCAAGAGTTTACTGTCATTAATGAAAAATGAATATTCTTTATCTAATTACACGGCATAATTAATTGCAGTCTCCAACCACAGAGGCGGAGGGGGCAGGGGAAGCCGCGGGAAGGCAGAGAGGCTCCTGTTCCCGCAAGACCCCCGCAAGGCTTCAGGCCTGACCCAGAGCCCCGCCTGAGGTCTCTCAAAGCTAGAGCCCGGGGAGCCCCCAACTCAGGGCACAGGCGTCCTGACAGTGGGACGCGGCCCCTGCCCAGTCCCGGTGGGTCTCTGGGGGCCGTCTGAGCCCACGTCGGCCGTCCCGGCTCCCAGCATTCACTTGTGGGTGTAATGGATTTATTGAGCACCTACTACGTGCTAGGTAATAAGCACAAACGAATACAGCCGACCTAAGCCCTGCCCTTAGGAAGCACACGGGTGCGAATCCTGGCTCTGCTGCTTGCTGTCCGTGCCGATCTCGGGCAGGTTCCTTGATCTTCTGTGCCTCGGTTTTCTCATCAGTAGAATGGATCAACAGTAGCACCGATCTCAGGGCTGTTCTGAGGATTAGGCGGGTCACTGTTTGCAGAGCACTTAGCATAGCACCCCGCACTTGTCAGTGCTCTGTAAGCATTCGGCCTGCAAATAATAAAAAGAACACGAGTCAGGATGGGTGTCATGAGGGAAAGGAATAGGATGTGCAGGGAGGGCTGGCTGTAGAACGGTGTTCACCGTCTCATCCTGCCCATTTTACTGCAGAGGTGACTGAGACCCAGGGGAGCTGGGAGGTGGCTGGCTGGCGGGGCCGGAGACCTGGCTCTCTGACCGGCAGCAGAGGCTCTTGCTCCCACCCGAAGGTTAGTGGGCATCTTGCCTTCTCAAGCTGCCAGGGCTGTCGGGTCCCCGCCCCCACCCGGGGGTCCAGCATCCCTTTGTCTGGGGTTCCGGGGCGATGACATCATCCCTCTCAGTTCAGTTTCTAGTCTGAGCTCTGGCTCAAGGCCCTTTCCAAGAAGTTCGTTTCCCATTCTTCCCTCTCCATCTACTGGGGTTTTGGAGATGACTGAGGCCCACCCGCTCCTGGGAAGGCGTGTTGGAGTTGGTGCCATTCTCTGCAACCCATGGGGCAGCTGGACCCCACACCTGCCTCGTCTTTGGTTGATCCAGTTTTGCGAGGAACAGCGACCTTGCTTTTGCCTGTCGCCAGCAGCTGCAGGTGCTGGCCCCCGGCCACGCCTGTCACAGTCCCCACAAAGCAGTGGGGGTGGTGTGGGGAGCCCAGTCCCCAGGGAGGCCGGACACCTTCTAGGCGGGCGCACTGCTTGTTCCTCACTAACCCCAGCTGCTCTCAAGTGACAGCGTTGGAGGTTCCCGGGGTGAGGGCCACTCCCTTCGGAGGAGGCCACCTCTGGGCCTCCAGCCACCCACCAGGCTTTGCCTGCTTGTCCCCCCACCTGGCTGCTAAAGTTCCTGGTGTGGGAGCTGGGCTGGTGGAAGGAGGGGCAGGAGGCTCCCGGCTGAGCTAAGCTGATCACATTCTGGATACGGTTTTCAGTTTTCCAGTTTTCGGGTTTTCGTTTAATCTGTAAAGTCTTTTGACATTGTCTTTGGAGAAGAGGGAGAGGTGGCCCTGGGGAGGGTCCCGGCGGGAGGAAAGGAGGAGGGAGGGTCAGGCCAAGACCTACGGAGATAGAACAGGTGAGAGCTCCGAGAAGAGGCTGATGGGAAGCTTGACTGTCCCCAGGAGCCCAGCACTTGAAAAGGATAATTTAGAATGTCCCCAGCATTTTGGAAAGTTCTTTAGTTTCTGCCTTTTGGAGGGGCGCCCGGAGCCTTCCCAGGGGATGATTCTCTGTGACCAGGTCTCGGACGGGCCAGGAAGGCAGGAGGGTCCAGGAGGAGTGAGCGCAGCTGCAGCTGCTTCCAGGAACTAGGCCGGGAGGGGACATGTCCCCGGGGTCCCCGATCCGGGGCGTTTGCCTTCCAAAAGCAGCCTGCTGGAGGGCTGGCCACCTTGCTGGCAAGCTGCATGCGTAGCCCGGTCTCTTCCCCAAGGCCGCGGCCGCCTTTATGCCCCAGTTACTGCAGAAAATGCATGACTTTATTTCTGCAGAGCTAACCTGCAGCGAAAGGCATTAGATTGGCTGGAAGGAGGGACCTGCGAGGCGGGCATCACTGGTTCCTGGTCCCCCTGGGGACCCAGCTGCTTCTGAACAGGCTGCTGGCAGAGACTGGGGCTGCAGCCGCCTCTCTGATTCCCTGTCAGCTCCAGCTTCTTAATTTGATGATTCTTGAGATAGCGGGGAAGCTCTTAGCTCACTTCTCACAAGGGCGAGTTTGAGTGAAACCAAATCGACTTCTAGCATCGTTTCCATCACCTGTCTGAAAGGCTTGATTTAACTCTCTGGTCAGGAAGATGGGATTCAATCAATGTGCATCCAAAAAAAAAAAAAAAAAAGCGCTTTCTTCCTAAAAAATTACTTTGCATGTTATTGAATAATAGCAACACTCCCCATCCCCTGGGGTCCCCAGGTTGCATTTGAGAAGAGGAGGCACATGGCACGCGGTAAGTTGTGATTTATCTTGGCAGTTTCACTTGGCTGCGTTTTGTGGCTCTGTCGACAGATGGGACAAGTGGCATTTGACTTCTCTGAGGGCAGAAGGAGCAGGTGCTGGTGGCAGGACTGGGATGGAGGGTGGAGGTTACTGGTCAGGCACTTAGGGTTTGCAGAGACCCAGTCACTCTGGACTGACTGTGCCATCGTCCCCTTGGGAGACACAGCCCTGGTTCTGGGTCTGAATCCCGGCTCTGCTGGCTCCTGTCTGTGCGGCCTGAGAAGAGTCACTGTGCCCCCCCGACCCTCAGTTGCCTTGGTTGTCAGGTGGGGAGGAGACCACCACCTGGTGTGGCTTTTGGGAGGAATGAAAAGGACAATACGCGTCAAGTTGCTGGCTCAGAATACTTTGAGTTCCCTTTTTGGAAGACCGTGGACATGTCCCCCTCACCGTTTTGCAGTGAAACGCCTGGTGCAAGAAGACACTAATTTGTTGAATAAATGGGATGCTCATATAAAAGAAATTTGTTTAGCTCCGTATTTTTAATTCCTTTGGTTAGAGATGTGAGTCACGAGCTTCGGTAATGCACGCTGTGACATCATCAATATTTTCGCTGTTGGGCCAGGGGCCCGCGGAGTACAACCCCGCAAGCCAAATGTGCCCGTTTTTGTAAATGTTTCATTGGCACACGGCCATTTGCACATTTCCTGCTACGATGGCAGAGATGAGTCGTCACAATGGAGACTGTCTGACCTGCAAAGCCTAAAATATTTACTGTCTTGTCCTTTGTAGAAAAAAAAAAATGCACCGGCCTCTGATGTAGGTCAGCGGTTCTCAAACTTCAATCTGCAGCAGAATCATTGAAATGCAGATTGCTGCCCCCGCACCCCCCCACCCCCCCCTTCCCCTGCTAGAGAGCCTGACCTAAGAGGGCCTAAGCATGAGCATTTCTAACAAGTTCCCAGGCGAGGCCCAAGCTGCTAGCCTGTAGACCACACTTTGAAACCCACTGGCCTCGGCTGTTTCTTATGCCTGGAACACCTTTTCTCCTGTCTGCATCTCCAATTCCAACTCTGCTTCCAAGGTCAGCTCAAAGGCAACCTCCCTGATGCTTTCGTTCATTCACTCACATGTGAGCCGAGCACCTGTTAGGTGCCAGTCACTGTGCAAGGCACAGGGTGTGTGGCTGGTTGAACAAAACTGTCATGCTGTCTTTCCCTGTGCAGCTTATGGTTTCTTGGGGACATGGACGATGCACAACGAAAAAGCCAAAGATACCTCCAGACAGGGAAGGGTATGAAGAAGGGTGCCATGACAAACAGTAGGAGTGGGCCCCACTTTAGTTGGGAGCTGGGGAAAGGTCTCTTAAAGGAAGTGACATTTAAGGGGTGACTCAAAGGATGAGAGAAAACCATTCCACAAAGAATGAGGAAATGACTGTCTCAGGCAGAGGGAAGGACTGTGCAAATGTCCTGGGGCAGGAAAGAGCTTGCTGCATTGGAGGGAATGAAAAAGGCCAGTGGGGTTGGAGTGAAGGAAGAGAATGGTGTGGTACAAGGTGAATCTGGAGATGAGGGTAGAGGAGAGATCATAGCTTGCATTACTGGCTCCAATTCTTTTTTTTTTTTTAATATTTTATTTATTTATTCATGAGAGACACAGAGAGAGAGGCAGAGACACAGGCAGAGGGAGAAGCAGGCTCCATGCTGGGAGCCCGATGCGGGACTCGATTCTGGGACCCCAGGATCACGCTGAAGTTGAGCTGAAGGCAGATGCTCAACTACTGAGCCACCCAGGTGCCCCCTGGCTCCAATTCTTACCCCTCCCTACATCCACACCCTAGCCATGGAGTCACTGGAGGCAGAGTATCCTTCCTGCCCCTTGCCTTTGGGCTTGGCCACGTGATTTACTCTGGTCAATGGTACTTGTCTAGAAGTTCCAAGCCGAGGCCTTGAGAGGGTTTGTATATTTTGCTTGCTTTCTTGCACTCCGCCATCTGCATGAAAAACACACATCCAGGTGGGCGTTTTAGTGCCAAGGCATGTGGAAGAGTCAGACTAAATCATCTGGACCAGCTGACCTACAGACACTATTGTCGTTTGAGCCCACTGTGTTTTGGGTGGCTTGTTAGGCGGTGCCTAGTGGTTTGTTATACAGCGATAGCTGACCCGTCCACTAATGTCAGGAAATTGAACTATATGTTAAGTATAATTGGACGTCATTGAAAGATTTTAACTAGCAGCTCTTTCTGCCCATGGAAGCCTGCTCTCTATCCCCATGCTTTAATAGAACAAAACGAAAAAAGGAAAGTTTCGAACAGGGTGATAGGATCTGATTCATGATTGTAAGCCATCTCTCTGGCTGCTGTGAGGAGGGTAAGGTATATGAAGGAAGGAGGAGACTGTTCTAAGCCATCTGTGCAGGCCCTGAGCCGAACACAGTGCTCTGTACAGAGGAGGTAGCCAGGAACTATGGCTCCACATTGCTAGGCGGGAATGGATCTCATTCTTCCCTGTGCCCCCCAGAGTCTCTTTGGGCCCTTCTTCCCTGTGACTTGGCAGTAACTATGCTCATTATACTCCTACCACTAGAATGTGGGATTCTTGAGATCAGATCAGGGACCTGGCCTGACCCTTCTGTGTGTGTCCTGGACCCCTGGACCCTGCGTAGGCTCAACTCAGAGCAGAAGTCAATAACAGCCTTGGAATGGATTAATATCGATGATCTTCCTATAGCGGCTACAAGTTGGATTTTCACTTCGGTGGTCTCTGATGGATCCACGCATCCAGGTAATTTTTGCCAGGTTATGGGGTGGCTTTCCTTTTTTTTTAAATTTTTTAAAATTTTTATTTATTTATGATAGTCAGAGAGAGAGAGAGAGAGAGAGAGAGAGGCAGAGACACAGGCAGAGGGAGAAGCAGGCTCCATGCCCCGGGAGCCTGACGTGGGATTCAATCCCAGGTCTTCAGGATCGCGCCCTGGGCCAAAGGCAGGCACCAAACCGCTGCGCCACCCAGGGATCCCAATTTTTTTTTTTTTTTTTTTTTACTTATTTATTCATGAGAGACACAGAGAGAGAGAGAGAGACAGAGGCAGAGATGCAAGCAGAGGGAGAAGCAGGCTCCATGCAGGGAGCCTGATATGGGATTCGATCCTGTGTCTCTAGCATCAGGCCCTGGGCCGAAGGCAGGCGCTAAACCGTTGAGCCACCCAGGCTGCCCTGGGGTGGCTTTCTTTAAGCAGGGATCACATGAGCAGTTCTTCTTTAGTCTCAAGATGTGCAGAAGTGGGCCTGCTGGAAAGAGTGCTCTGAGCCAATAGACAAACTCTCCTAACAAGGCCTGAGGATCTGGAAAGAAACCCGGCATGTGCCTATTTACAAACCTTTCCTTAGAAACTTACACGAGCGCACCCACCTGGTGGGGAGCACTTGTTCTGTGTGGGTGTTTCCGAACATACTTTACCCTCAAGATCTCTGGAGGGGAAAAAGCAGTCCATATATACGTACTCTAATTTAAATAGGAGAGATCTACTTTAAAAAAATTTTAATTTTGACTCCCTTCTCCTCACAATATTTACCCAAGAGGCTCAGAGTATTTAACCGAAAGGCTTCATGACTCATGCCAGGATTATGTCCCAAAGGAGCAGGCCAAGAATGGCCATAGACCCTGGATCCTTCTGTCCCTGGACATTTGACAAAAAGACCAAAGCTGTAACGTGTTTGCTGGTCTGGTTGAAAGGCAGCAACATTCCCCAAGTAGGGTCCATTTACCTGCCTTTTTCAGAAAATGAATTTTAACCAATTCAGTAGTTCAGCTTAGTGTATCAGAAATCATTGAGCACCTGACATGCACCCCTCTCTGCTGGGCAGCGTGGGGCAAAGATGCCCAAATGCAGTCCCTGCCTCAGCAGTACTAAGCTTGGGAATGAGAGAAGATCGTGCTTCAGAGCCACTATTTAAAGTCAGTGCCTCAACTTGAGTGAGTGGGTCTGGTTTTGTCTTTTTAAAGATTGATTGATTGATTGATGTGGGGGAGAGGGGTAGAGGGAGAAAATCCCAAGCAGACTCCCCCCTGAGCGTAGAGCCCGACACAGGGCTTGATGTCACAACCCTGAGATGACGACCTGAGCCAACATCCAGAGTTGGATGCTTAACTGACAGAGCTACCCAGGTGCCCTGGGTCTGTGTGTTTTTTTTTTTTTTTTTTCTGTAGCAAATAGCACAGTGTTAACCAGCACATAGTAGGTGCTCACTAAAATTTGTTTTATAAAGGAGATACAATTTGCATATAGGGAAGTGAACAGATCTTACGGGTGTATTCTAATGAGTTTTAGCAAATGTGTACCCCCGTGTAACCAACACCTAAATCAAGATGACGAGCAGTGTCATCCTGTAGAAACAAAAGGTGAGCCACAAAGGTAAGTAAAAACAAGTTGCCTTGTTTCAAAAAATAAAAAGAAACAGGTAAAATTAGTTTTTTTTAAAGATTTTTATCTATTTATGCATTTGAGGGAGAGAGTGAGGGAGAGAGAGCACAAATATAGGGTGGAGGGGCAGAAAGAGAGAGAGAGAGAAGCAGATTCCCCCGCTGAACGAGGAGCCCTACATGGGGCTGGATACCAGGGCCCTGAGATCATGACCTGAGCCGAAGGCAGACGCTTAACCCACTGAGCCACCCAGGTGCCCCTAAAATTGATTTTAATAGCATATTCACTTGACATAATACATCCGAAATATTACTTCACCGTGTAATCAATATAAAAATGCATTGATGAGCTCTTTTGCAGTATTTTGCTCATCCTAAGTCCTCGAGAACCAGGGTGTGTTTTGTACTTACGGTACCTTTCAATTCAGGCTAACCGTATTTCAGGTGCTCAGGAGCCACCTGTGGCTAGTGCCTACTGCGGGGACAGCACAGATCCAGGACACGTGCATCACCCCGGGGAATCCCCGGGGTCCCCCTCCCCCGTTCAGCGCTGTCCTCGTCCCCAGAGGCAACCATGGTTCTGATTTCCATCACCACGGATTCGTTTTGCCTGTCCTAGGCCTTGACACAATCGACTCACTCACAGAGTGCGCTCCCGTGTTTGGTTTCTGTTACTCAGGGGCTGTCTCCGGGATCCGCGTCGTCGCGGGTGTGAGCAATTTTTGCCTTTCGTTGCCGGGCGGCATTCCATTGTATGCACCTGCCACGTTTGCTTACCCTCCCTCAGTCGAGTTTTGGTGGAATACGTGTCGGTGCAACGGGGCGAGGTACAGAGGGAGCCGCCGAGAGGACAAAGTGTCCCGAAGAGCTGAGGGCCGTGGGATGACAACCGTCCAGGAAGAAGCCTGTTGGGATAATGTCTTGGGAAAGGGGGAGTTTGAGTGGGATCAGTCGGGTACTTGGGTTTGGTGCGTGCAAGGGAGGCAGGGGGCGGGCATTCCGAGTAGATGAGGTGCGTGGTGCACAGGCAGGGGGACAGCGGGCGGGCGGGGGCTGAGCTTGGGGATGGGAAGTCTAGGGGAGCGAGGGTGGTCTGGGGCCGGAGGTGGAGGGTCTTGAAAGCCGCCGTGAAGAGGCCAAGGGATGCATGAGCTGTAGCTACTTTGGGAGCAGGAGCATAACCAGAGGTCAGAAGGGTCTTGCTGGAAGAGGGGACACCTGGCACAGGCCTCAAAGGATGATCTTTTCTGCTCCTCACCACCCGTGCTCCAGCTCTTGAGCTCCTCCTGCACCCTTGCGCCTTGGTTTCATCCACCTGTTCCCTCCATCAGGACCCGCCCATCCCTCCCACTGCAGCAGCAGCAGGGTTTCCCCTGTTTCCCTGAGCCCCATCCCCAGGACATCCCTTGCGCTGGCAGTCCCCATCTCCATGGGTCTCCATCACAGCCTTGTGCTCACCGGTGGCTGCACTCACGCGGCCCCTGCATCAGCCCTGGCCTGGCTCTGGTGGAAAGGGGTGCCGCGCCAGGGGAGAGGGGGACCACTTAGCACGCTGGCCCAGCTGCCGGAGCTTTCCCTGGCTCCGGGGCACCTTTGGCCAGAGCTGTCACACACATCCTGGTGCGGGGAGGGACATCCAAGTGCTCTCTGGCCTTGGGAAGCGGCCCGGGTGTTTCCCTCGCTCAGGCTGTGATGTCTGTAACTTGGCCAACCGTACAGCCTGGGTGGGGAGAAGCGGGGGTCACGTCTTCACATCCGCTTACAGTTCATCTTCAGTCGGTCGTGTTGAGGTGTCAGGAGCTGACCCTGGAGCCGGAGTATAGCTGGTCTCTTGTGCTTCGCACACCCACCCGGCAGAGCCCGGGAGAGCCGTCCCCACTTCAGGGATGTTTTTGGGGTGACTTCCACCGCAGGAAAGAGGCAGAACCAGGGTCCAGAACCCCAGTCTTGGGGCTCCCGACTCCAGAGCCCAGTGGCCCAGTGACTGGTCTCCTGGCGTGGGTGCCCTGCTTCTTTCCAGCTTGCCTTCTGCTCCTGTCCCCTGTTCCCAAGCCTTCCCGGAGGGTGGCTTATTTCTCTAAGCTGTGAAAAGAGGAGAAAGGAAAAGGGAGATGATGAAATAAATTTATTGTCATGTTAGAAACATTGGATTGAAGAATTGATCCCTACGGCTAAGTAATTTCCCTCTTTCGTGCAAAATATAAATAAATCTGTATGGCTTATGCTGAGTGATGAGCCTGGGCCGCCGGCTAGATTTCACGACGTGGAATGCCCTTCAGAGTTTCCAGCTTCCTCTCCTTGACCCCATCAACGAGCTGTTCTAAATAGCCCTCGTGTTCTCCCCCAAGGAGGGAGGTTGGCAGCTCCTGCGTCTTGCCCGCTATAGTTACGCAGACTTGGGGACGTCTCGCAGAGTCTTTCTGCGGCTCAGCTCGACCCTAGCAGGTGTGGCCCAGAACTGCTGATTCTCAGAACCATAAATAGACCAGCTTAATTATTATTATTATTATTCTTTTCTCCAGGCTACAGGGGAGAGGGTGGGGGTGGGGGTGGAGGGTGGGGGTGGGGGCTGGCGTCCCAAGTGTGTGATTATGCAACACAGATCGCGCCTCTTCCCTAAAGGTTTCATCTAATTTCTGGAAGAGCTGGCCGGCGTGGAGAGTCCCAGGTTAATCACAGAGGGTAGGGTAGGGGGACGGGGCAGGAGGAGCTGCAGTCACCTTCCTGGCACTGCTGTTTGATGGTAGCGTCTTTCCCTGGGGTAGCCCTTCTTTCCAGCCCCCACCTAGTCTCGGGTAAGGACTGGGAAGGGAGGGGCGGTTGCTGGTTGGCAGACGGTGCTCCCTCCCGGGCCAGTGCGGAGACAGAGCCTGGCCTCTGTATGCACCTGCTGTCAGGTGGGATCCTTGGAATCTCAGGGAAGCGTTTTATAAGGTGCAAGAGGTTTCCAAAAAGCAGAAGGCTCGGACTCACGGAGCAGTTTCCCTGTCTTTGAAGGGTGCGGGAGTGGCAGATAGACTCCAGGGGGTCAGACACCTAGGATTCCAAGGGGAGGATGCAGTCGGCCTCACGGTGGTGGGGAAGACGTGGTTTTTTTTTTTTTCTGTGTCTCCTTGTGGGATTGAGGCTCGAGAAGCAGAAGTTTCTAAGGCATATGTTGGGGACGGGCAGGGGCTAGGGAGTCCCTTTTAGCCTTAGTTTATGCTTTGAGACAATCGTGCAGCTTTTGGTTTCGGCTCCTCCAAGACTGACTGCCTTGGGGGAAAGGAAATAGCTGAGCTCATCACGTACATTCTGCCTCTGGCTTTGACCTGCTGCTTTCACGGGGAGGGAACACTGGGTTTCCACATGGAGGCCACGTGGGACCCCCACATCCCTTCCCTATGCTGCTAGCAGGAGTCTTGAGCATCCTGCATCTCATGGAGTCTTGGGGTCCCAGGGTCTGGGGGTTTCGCCTCTCTGGTGGCCCCTGCCCTGCGGGTTCTCTGAGCTCCACAGATGCCTTACGATCCAGCCCATCATTCCCAGGCTTGAGCTTGTTGCTGCTTCAAACTAAGAGAGGCTTGGCCAGGAGAGACGTATGGAGCCACCGCGGTGGGCGCATCCCATTCCTGTTGGTCTTCTTGTACCAGGACCGCAGTCCCATAGTTAAGGATTCTAGGTTTTGAGTTTTGGACCCAGATAGCCTCAGCAATCAGAAAACTCACTTTTCCGGGTTCCCTTGCCGGCAGGATGCAGGCCGAGGTCCAGTTGGACATAGCCATCCTGGACCTCGACTGGGAAGTGACAAGGCAGGGACCTGCACGGGGCGTTCCTGCCGGTGGCGGCGGCGGCGGTGGTGGTGATGGTGCCGGACTGGAGGGCAGCGGGCCTCTCCTCTGTGTCCAGGGCTGGAAGGCCAACAGTCTGTGGTCTGCTGCGGGGAAGTGCCCATGACGCTGTCTCTAGGGACCCAGACATGTGCCCACAATGTGCTGGCCTGGGAGGCCTGGCTGTGAGGTGTAAGAAGTGGCTACTTCTTTTGATTGGGAGGAAAGCACAGCGGGAGAGAGATGAGCTCTGATGCCCAGTTTTCTACAGGGTGAGGCAAAAAACAAACAAAAAAAAGACATCATGTAATTCTGCTGCAGGCCGCCTTCTCTCCCTGCCGCAGGTTCTCCAAGACCCTGAAGGCCAGGTCCAGGAGTGAGCGCAGCCTCCAGATGGCACCTTGGGCTCAGTCTCCACTGGGCCGTGTTCTCATGGTCCAGGCTCCTGCCACTGAAGCCCTCCCAGTATAGTATCCCTACTGGACATAGGTGAGCAGTCCCTCCATGGTGTGTGCGTGGGTGGGGGGGTGGGGGGGTGGGGCTGTGAGCTTATTTTGGGTCCTCGGCCGATATGCAAAGATAGACGAGGGCTCCTCACTGTTCTTGGGATAAAATCCAAATCGTATATAACCCACGTGACTCCAGAAGTTCGGCCACCACCCCCTTCTCTCACCCCAGGTCTTGGCTACCTCCCTCTCGCATTTTCTCTTTAAGCCACGCTGGCTTTTCTTTTTCTTTTCTTTTTTTTTTTTTTCACGCTGGCTTTTCTTGAAGGTCCTCAGAAGCAGCCAGAATTGTCTCAAATTGTTCGCACACATTCTTTCTGTTATCTGGAATGTGCTTCCCGTCCTTTCACTGGCTAAGTCCGGGCCTTTCTCTCTTCTTAAGACCAGCCTTGGGATCCCTGGGTGGCTCAGCGGTTTAGCGCCTGTCTTCGGCCCAGGACGTGATCCTGGAGACCTGGGATCGAGTCTCCCGTCAGGCTCCCTGCAGCCTCTGCCTGTGTCTCTGCCTCTCTCTCTCTCTCTCTCATGAGTAAACAAATAAAATCTTAAAAAAAAAAAAAAAAGAAAAAAAAGAAAGACCAGCCTTTGCACAAAATCCAGTTTGTCTCCCTGAACCCAGTTCTCTGACTGTGGCTCGACCAGCATAGAGCAGAACAGATCTATCACCTCCTTTGGTGTGGATGTTAAACATTCATTAACGCAGCCCCAAGTGCAAGATTATTTTCAGTAGCTGCTTCATGGCATCTACTTGGCCGTCCCTGTAGACTTCTGATTCCCCTGGAGCTGTCCCCTCCTTTAAGGGCTATAAATTCAGGACTGCTCAAGTGCCGCTGGGCTCTGGAAACAGATAGGTCTGGCTTCAAGGCTGGCCCCTAGCCCACTTGCCCTTATCTCAGCCCCTTTTCGGCCTCTCGAGTGCAAAGCCGCTATTCTGTGCTTCGTGTAGTTCACTCCAGCTCTCCTTGTGAATGTAATTGAAATTTCACAGTCATCAGTTTTTAAAATGATTTTTTTTTGAGCTTTGGAAGGTGGTAGGAGTCACAAAATGTCTTCAGAACATTCTCAAAGCTTCTCGCAGGAGCGAGTCTGCCCCCTTCCCACCTCCCCGCGGCACCTGCTAAGCCCCTACTGTGTGTCAGGACCTGGGCTCAGTGCCTGGAGGGGGCGGCCCCGCCCTTGCTGCAGTCCAGTGGGGGTGGCGGTGGTGGTGGTGCTCACACTAGCACACGCTTGCTTGCATCTAAAAGCGAAGGCGGCTGTGATAAATGCCAGGGGGAGTGTCAAAGTGCGGTGGGCGCGCAGAGGCAGGAGGGGGCCGGGGAGGAGTGTGGGATGCTCCGCTGGCTTGATTTTTCCCATCTGGAAATCATCGCTCTTAGTTTCTAGGCTATAAATGTGGAGACGTTTGGAAGGGACTGGGAGGGTTGCGGAGGCTTCCTGCCTGGAGGCGGGGGATGGCTCTGGTGACCTTCCTGTGATTTTAGTGGAGCCACTGCCTTCTTATTGAGTTCTGTCTCTGCTGGCCTCTCCTTGTGCGGATGCCCCCTCTGGGGTCGGTTCCCAGCCGCCTTACAGACCCCCTCCTAAGTGCTGAGATACCGGGAAGCCTCGCTTGCTGATTCCAGCGTCGGGGAGAGTGCCCTTTCCTGATGCTCTGGAGGCCATGAGGGGCAGCTGACACTCCGGCCCTGCCTCAGGCAGCCCAGAATCCTTTTGCTCTGGGCTCTTATCTCTGTGAACATCCCCCCTAACTAGGCACTATTCTTTTCCAGCTCTGAGGATGTTGACCGAGGGCCGTTCAAACATGTGGGTTAAAAGCCAACGCTCAGAAATAGCGGGTCCGTAGGGGGGGACACCAAGTGATTAGTGCTGACGTCACCGGTAACGAGTCATGTTGATGTCGTGCATCCCTGATACGGTGCGAGGAGCCGGGCACTATACCTCTGCGGTGTGCCCCCCAAACCCGTAACCTCAGACTGCTCACGAGGAAACCCCAGGCACATCTAAACTGGAAAACATCTATAAAATACAGCTGCTTGTTCCTCCCCAAAAGGGCCAGGGCCATGAAAGACAAGGAAAGACCAAGGGATGGTCACAGTCTGGAGGAGACTACGGTGACATCCTGACTAATGGTGACCCGGGTCGCTGGACTGGGTCCTGGAACAGAGGAAGGGCACTCGTGGAAGAATTGTGGGGGTCGGAATAATGTCTATGGTTCTGTTAATGCTGTTGCACCAATGTTAATTATTAGTTTTGGTACCCGGCGGTTAAGGGAGCCATCCACGCTAACGGGGGCTGGGCGGAGGGCACATGGGGACTCTGCATCGTGTTTGCAGCTCTTCCATAAATCGAAAATTATTTAAAAATAAAGAGCTAAAAAAAGAGGCAGAGGAGGCAAAAAGAGGAAACAGAACACACGGACTTGGATCTGGCTTCTGTACTTCCTGGCTGCTTGACTTTGGGTAATCGGACACAACTCTCTGGGCCTCAGTTTCTCCATTTGGAAAGCAAGGTCAGTCACAGTGCCTACCTCAGGGGCAGCTGGAAAGATCGAAGGAGACGACCAGGAGGCGCACACTCAGGAGGCGCCCGGCACACAAGAAGCGATCGATAGGGTTTAGCTACGATTATTGTTATTGATGAAGAAGGAAGTCCAGCTTCTAAAAGCTGGGAGAGTCTGCAGGGTGCAGAATTCAATAAAATTTGAGCGATCCAGTGTGATTCGATTAAGCAAACATCCACACAACTCTCCTGCATGCCGTGCCTGTGCTGGGGGCTGCGAGAGAAATCGGACTGGCTCCTTGCCCTGGTGTCACACAGGTGAGAGCAGGGGACAGACCTGGACGTGGATGATGAGTGAATAGAGGGACGTGCAGCTTAAGGGCGCATGTTTGAGTCGCGACAAGGTCGGAGGCAGGAGCTCTGTCGGAGGCCGGGGCTGGGACAAGAAGAGCTTCACGGATGTGCTGACACTGGACCAGGTTTTGCTATAAGGATAGGAATTTTCTAGGTCTACCCAGAAACCTCAGTAAGCCCACAAAGTACGTCATAGGCACCTGCAGGTGCCGTGCTTGATGCTTTACCGCAGTTATTTCAAATGCTCCCCATAGTCCTACGGGAAGGTGTTTGTTGGTTTTTATTTATTTATTTTATTTATTTATTTTTAAAAGATTTATTTTTATTTTATGATAGACAGAGAGAGAGAGAGAGACAGACAGGCAGAGGGAGAAGCAGGCTCCATGCCGGGACTCCAGGACCGCACCCTGGCCCAAAGGCAGGCGCGAAACCGCTGAGCCACCCGGGGATCCCCTGGTTTTTAAAATCAATGTCACTCATTCCTTTTTTACTTCCCTTAATTTGCTACCAGCCAACTTTTTGATTTATTTTTTTAGAGACAGGGAGGGAGAGAGAAACTGAAGCAGACTCAGTGCCCAGCATGGAGCCCGTCGCGGGGCTCAATCTCATCACCCCTGAGATTGCGACCTGAGCCGAAACGAAGAGTTAGACAAGCTTCACCAGCTGAGCGACCCAGGTGCCCAGGTTTTGTTTTGTTTTGTTTTTTAATTACTGAGCTAGAGTTGAGGCAACAGAGCATCAGAGAGAGAGTGAAGTTTCTGGAGGTTAGAGACTCCTGGAGGCTCCAGAGCTCTGACTGCGGAGCTGCCCGCCATGACGCAGCGACGAGGGTCATGCAGGCTGAAGGAGCGACGTGCCCCAAAGCATGGCCCCACGATTCCAAGCACTAGAATGTGGTCCACTGTCGGCTGTGGGGTGTGTGTGGGGCGGGGGAGAGGAGGGACACAGGTTGGAGAGATGGGCGGGCAAGAGCACGGGAGAGGCCGTGGCTGCTCCCAGGGGTCCGGACTGTCTCCTGTAGGGCAGGGGAGCGGGGGGAAAGGCTTACCCAGGCTGTCCAGGGGTCAGCTCTGTGTCCTGGGCCGCAGCCCCCGGCTTATGTGTGGGGCATGACAGGAAGCAGAGTAGAGGCAGGGAGCCAGGGGGCGAAGGGAAGAGAGCAGATGGAGAGGGACAGATGATGAGGGTAGCATCTTGAAAGCCTTACTCCAGTGAAATGAAAGAAGGTGACAAAATGTGGCTTCCCGTGAGCCAAGCAAGCAGCAGCGTGGCTGCCACAAGGCTGACAGGCTTGGGCCGCAGGAACAGAGGAGCGGGAGGTGGCCCCCCCCGCCCCATAGCTGCCTGCGCCACTTGAGCTCAGGGCTATGGCTGAGTCCCTGATGCCCCACTCTGGGGGCCCAGAGATGCCCCCTCCCATCTCTTTAATATGGGGACGGCCCCCCAGATCACGTCCAATGAGGGGCAGTCAGAGGACCTAAGGGTGTTGAAGGCGGAAGAGAAACAATTCAGCAGAAACCAGAGCTGTGCGCCCCAGAGGAGCAGGGAGGGAGCGGACGATACCAGGGGTTGATTTTGGAGGTCCCTGGACTCTCCTTGTTCACCTCTGTTCCTTTCTGCTTCACGCTCCTTTCCCTGAAGCCAGAATTTCTCTGCTTCTCCGGTGCACGGGGGTGGAGGTGGGGGTGGAGGTGGGGAAAGGCTCCTCGCAGTTTCTGGCCCCTGGTACCTGAGACTCGATCTCCCTCTTCCTCTGTCTCTAACCCCCATTAGGAGTTTCCCACAATCCTCAGGGAGGGAACCCTGATCGGTCCAGCTCAGACCAGATACCCACTCCTTGGCCAATCGACAGTGGCCACCGGGGATGGATCCATAGCGGTAATGGCTCCGAGCAGGTGGGAGGAGAAGTGAGCGGAAATGGGGGCGCTGGGCAGAGAACCCAACAGGTGTGGCACAGCTGGTCTCTTTGGACCTGTCTGTCCGGGCTCTTCCTGGGTTCACTGAGGCTGGAGGGAGGGTCTGCAAGCAGAGAGCTTGTCTACGTCTTGATGCTTCATTTAGCCCAGAGACGTTGACCATCATCCTTTCCCTCCAGACCGACAGGAGGCTTCGTTTTCCCACCGTCCGGCTGTTTCCCGGGAAAGGAGCCCGTCCAGCAAGGGCCCGGGCTCGGGGTTTGGGGAGATGCCCCCGCCGCTGGTTCCCTGGCTCTGGCGGCCCCGGGGTCTCCAGGGTGTGGGCTTGGGAAGCTAATTGACTATCAAGAGTGGGCTTGAAATTGGAATTTGCTGGGCCTTCAGGTCCCTGGTTGCAGCACTGGATGCTTATTAAAGTGCCGGTAGATGGATTGGCTCCGTGGATGCTGACTGTGCTGGGTTGGGGAGCGGCGGCAGCTGGGCTTCCAGCTCAGCGACATGCTGACAGTGCTCGGGCCACAGTCGCTGGGCCAGGCCCTGACTCAGTCCGTGTGCCCGAATCTCAGCCCGTCTGTCCGTCCGTCTGTCTGTCTCTCACACACACAATCCTAAGTAGCTATGTGACCTCGGGCAACCCAGGCTCTCTGGGCTTCAGTTTCTGGGACATGAAGGGTCAGATGAGAGGATTCCGGAGCCTTCCGAGGTTAGGGGTTTCCCCCATGTATTGACGCAGAATGTTGGACCAGTCCCAGGTGGGAAGTTCTAAAACCTGAACCAGGAGCACCTGGTGGCTCAACGGTTGAGTGTCTCCCTTGGGCTCGGGGCTGTGATCCCCGGATTCAGGATCCCTGCAGGGAGCCTGCTTCTCCCTCTGCCTGTGTCTTTGCCTCTCTCTCTGCATCTCTCATAAATAAATAAATAAATAAATAAATAAATAAATAAATAAATAAAATCTAAAAAAAAGACACAACCCCAAAACCTGAACCATTGGGGCTGCCCCAGCCTGTGGGCGGGAACACAGCTACCGTATACAATTTGTCCTTGATTATAAGATCTGCAAACTCTATCTCCCTCTTGGAGGGGGGGGGTCTCCTGGTCCCGCAGGAGTGTCCCCTGGGGAAGCCCTCTGCTTGCCATCTGAAGGTGGCGACTGGCCCCTTCTGTTGCACGGACACCCTCATGGAGAAGGCTGCTCCCAGGGGGTCCGGCCTGGTACAGTGGGGGGCTTGATTCTCCATGTCTCCCTGATGCTGCTGCAGGAAGCCAGGGCGGAGGTAGAGAGAGGACCCCCCCCCCCAGGACCCATTCCTCACCACATCACACCTGGCTGCCAGAGCAGCCCCGCCTGGACCCGCGGTCTCACACGGTCAGCCTTCACGAAGACACCCCTTCATCTTCTGGGCTGAACCCTTCAACCTCAACCCATCAGGCCGAGCTCACCCCCAAACCCCTACCGTCCTCATTTCAGGCTTCTGTCCTCAGGAAAACAGCAGAAGCTCCAAAGCATATCACCCTATGGTGGGAAGGGAGGAAGTGGTCTGCGCTGCCTCCCTTGCTGGGAGCATCTGATTCCTGGCGCCAGGCTCTCTCCCGCTTGCGGCCAGTCCTCCACTGGGCTTTGGTTTGAGTGTTCATGTCAATCAAAATTAACCAGCATTTATTGAGTTCTTATTGTGTAGCCAGCATGGGGGAAATGACTCTTTTCTTTTCTTAAAAAAAAAAAAAAAGTTTTCTGCCTTCTGATTTTTTTTTTTCCTCTCCCAGTTTTCTCAGCCTTCTGGAAGGGATGCCTTGAATTATTCAACCTGCAGTACAGATCTCTGGAGAACATCGCCTCGCGGCTACTTTAATCACTAGAAAGGTTCAGAGTCAGTTATAATCAAGCCTGAGTCAACGTGGAAATGCTCATCTCTGGCTTGAAAACAAGATCAAAAGGAAGACCAAGGAGGAGATGAAATCTGAGAGGAGAAATGGATAGTGGTTTCCAGAGGATCCTAGGTCCTTCTCTTGTTTCCAAAGGGGGTCATGCGGACCAGGAGCCCCTGCCCCTGCAGGGCATGTCACTGCATAGTTCCTCTGACCTTGTGTCACACACCCCCCGCCCCGCACCCCCTGAGAGCCGGTTATAGCTCCTTGCGATTCAGGGGCAGACTGGTTAAGGACGGGACCTCTGTCCGATGGAGGTTTGGGATGGGGTGGGGAGGGGGCCGTTACCTGGTGTGAACACAGGGTGGTGGGGCCGGGCTGTTTCTCCCCCTGAGCTAACGTGGGGTCGGGCATCATCAGGCAAGGGCTGTGGGTGTGAGAGTGTGGAGGAGGGCTGGGCGGAGGAGGGCTGGATGGAGGAGGGTCGGATGGAGGGGGGCTGAAAGGAGGAGGGCTGGATAGAGGAGAGCTGGATGGAGGAGGGCTGAAAGGAGGAGGGCTGGATGGAGGAGGGCTGGATGGAGGAGGGCTGAAAGGAGGAGGGCTGGATGGAGGAGGGCTGGATGGAGGAGGGCTGAAAGGAGGAGGGCTGGCTGGAGGAGGGCTGGATGGAGGAGGGCTAGATGGAGAAGGGTCGGACAGAGGAGGGCTGCATGGAGGAGGGCTGGATGGAGGAGGGTCGGACGGAGGAGGGCTGGATGGAGGAGGGCTGGATGGAGGAGGGCTGGATGGAGGAGGGCTGGATGGAGGAGGGTCGGACGGAGGAGGGCTGCATGGAGGAGGGCTGGATGGAGGAGGGCTAGATGGAGGAGGGCTGCATGGAGGAGGGCTGGATGGAGGAGGGCTGGATGGAGGAGGGCTGGATGGAGGAGGGTCGGACGGAGGAGGGCTGGATGGAGGAGGGTCGGACGGAGGAGGGCTGGATGGAGGAGAGCCGGCCGGAGCCTCTGTAGGCACCATCCCAGTGGTACAGCGTCCCTAGGGAGGTGGCAGGGGGCCCCCCAGCTTTGCGTTAGGGGGAGAGCGATTGTGCCCTAGCTGGGCTGCCGTCTGAGGCCTGGGAAAGCAGAGGTGGAGGTCTGCAAGTAGAAACAAGGAGGTGTTTTTAGGGGCTAGCTTGGGCCATCCGTGTCAGACCGTGTGACACAAGAGGGTGGGGTGGGGGCTGTCCTGTGCAGCTTAGCACGGGGGGCTTCGGAGAACACAGGGAGCAGCCTTGGTGCGCTGAGGGTCCAGGCTGATAGCTCGTCAAGGACAGGGCCACCATCTGTAGCAGCAGCAGAGCAGTGAGGCGCCAAGCCGGGGGTCCCCCCTGCCCTGACCGGCTGGCACTGAGGGCCAGAAACCGTGCCCTCCCCAGCCCCGAGCGAAGAGGCAAGCTTATTGCCTAAGTTAAGGACCTCGGGAGGCCACATCTGGGGGTGTGGACATGCTCTTTCTTCTCTCTTCCATCCCCGCAGCAGACAGGATGGAGCACCGGGTAGCGGGGCTTCTCTGAAATGGGAGGGGGCCCAGTTCTCCGCCTGGATCTCTCCCCCCTTCCCAGCTGCGCAGTCCTACTAAGGCCTTGCGGGGGTGTCGTCAGCTCAGCCTGGGGCCAGCTTTGGGGCTGTTGCTCTCTCTTACCGTCTGTCTCTCTGCTGTGTCTCTCTGGTCCTTGGTGGCAGGGAGAGAGGGTCGCTTTAGGGTCCTGAGGTCGGAGATCAGGCTGGGGAAGGGGGTGGCTCAGCCTCCTTTAGGGAAAGGACTTCTGGGCCAGCCCAGCATGCCCACACTAGGGCCGGGACAGAAGGTGCTGGCCCCGTGTGCGTCCTTGGTGGGCTCTTTTCCCTGAGGACCTCTCAGGACGAGCGAGGGCGGTGGCCTGCCCAGGGGCGGGTTCATGTGCTATCCTAGCAGTTGCGTCTCCCAGGTCTCTGACCACACAGCCCTGACCTGGGGGTGGGAAGGGATGCTGGAAGCCTCGGGGGCCCTGGCCCCCATACTGCCACCCTGCACGGTGGGCACAGGCTGCTAGAGCAGGGCTGTGGCCTGAAAGGTGTATGTGGGTACACATGTGTCACCTGAGGGGTGCCCAGGCTGCTGAGTCCTATCTCAGCCCTGTCACTGACCGGCCGTGTAAGCTCACCCTCTTAAGCCTCAGTTTCTCCAGCTGGAAAATGGATAGAAGGTTGTGGTAAGGGTTAACTCCGCTAACGCATGCAAAGCACTTGGCGCAGTGCCTGGTGCGTAGGAAACACTCAGCAAAGGGCTCTTCATGCTCAATTGTGTCTCCGTGTCCTCTTAGAGACTGGAAGTCCTGCCACAGCAGATGGGGCCCCAGAAACGCAGCTTGTTGCTGTAATTGTAAACTCCTTTGTACCCTCCAGGCTTGAGGGGTCTAGGAAATGCTGGTTAATTTTTTTTTTTTTTGTGCCTTTTGTGGAGTAGGGAAGCCATGTAGATGGATGGGATTCGCCTTCAGCATTCCCCCATTTCAGTAGAATCAGCAAAAAGCCGATTACCTCCTATTACAAACATGTACTGCACAAATAATAAAAAAAAAAGAACAATACAGAAGACGGTAGGATTTCTCCACCCTGGGGGGCTTTTGGCAGTTTGGTGGGTTTTCCCTCTGGACCTGCCGCTGTGCCTCTGCAAACACGTTTATCATAAAGATACACACATCCTCTATGCTCCTCTCCCTCCCTTTCTCTCTCTCTCCACCGGCTCCTCTTCCTCCAGAGCGGAAATCATATCAGATATGTTATCGACGTCGCTTTGTCAATTGTTTTGTTTTTTATCCGCCCCCCCCACCCTCTCATTGCATCGGGCACGTCTTCCCACGCCAGCACATATGTGTCTGTGAAAATCCTCCTGCCCCCAACGTGGATTGCAGTTCCCAAAGGTTTAGGGGATGAATAGGAACAAAAAGATATTCTAATAGTCCCAAGGGAGAAATCTAGGCAAGGAGGCATTTTTACAAAAGACTTAAAAATTTACCTCCCCCGATTAAGACATTAATATATTTTACAGAAAAAGACAACTTGAAAAAGCCATATATGCCTCATTAATCGTACCGCCCAGATAGGGCATTGTTAACATTTTGGTGTAGTTCTTTCTAGTTTTTTCTATGTCCCTGATTGAGCGTGTGTGTGTGTGTGTGTGTGTGTGCACGTGTGTGTCTGTGTTTAAACAAAATTAGAACCCCAGTTTATGGGGTTTTCAATTTCTGTCTTCTATTTAATATTATTTCAAAGCTCTTTTCTTTCATGGCTATATATCGTGTGGTAAATATATGGTAGCCAAGAACATAAGCTCCCTGATTTCCCAAATGGAAGTTTCAGCTAAAAAGTTCTGAGGTCAGCTTGAATACACCAATATTTAGAGAAATCGCCAAATGCTGACTCAAAAACGCTTAATTTATAAATGTACTTGCACGTGGATATTTAAAACCATATAGCATGGGCTATCTTAAATTTAGAAAGATTAGTTCTTTCCACTTTCGCATTTTATACTCACTCCACTGGCATCTTCGACGTCTCTGCTTTTATCGTCTCCAGAGCTGCTTTGTGAATTAGCCAGCAGAGCTGCCCAGAGCACATCATTTCCATTTTATTTATTTTTTTTTGGTCTGACTTGTTTGAGACTGAGACGCAACACTTTTAAAATCTGTGTACAGTGTTGTCTCTGGAAATTGTATTCCAAGCCACAAGTACCTATTTACATAACATTAGGATAGTCTTTATTTGTCCCATAAGTGTGTATTAGCGATCTCTACAACATAACTACTTACCGGATTCCTTTTAAAAGTGATCTTTAAAAGCTTGTTTACAATGACAGCCAACACTTGCCACGTGAGGTCGCAACCCCCGGAATAATTACTAAATCCCCGTTAAATCTCTCTACCTCCTTTTTGCCAATTCCGGCAGTTGACCTCTTTCAACATCCCCCAAACTCCGCACTGATTGAGGTCAGGGAGGGCTAATGTGATTTCCGAAAACAGTTCTTTGTTGTTTAAAATAAAGTAACTAAGAGAGAGTGCGCTTAATAAGGGACTCTTTCTAAGAACTAGAATTTGAAGAGATTTTCTTGTTTCTAAAGGATAATGGTGGGGAAAATCCTCAAGATTAATGGAAGCCTCGTTTTCCATCTTTTGGCTGTGCCCTCATTTATTTAATCATTCCTCTATTGTTGGACAGTTCAATTATTTCCACTTTTTTTTCCCCTTTGGGCTATTATAAATAACAGGCCACGTTCTTGTACTTATATCTCTGAGCACATTACAGATTATTTCCTTGGGACAAATTCCCACAGGGTCAAACCGTGTAGATATTTTTAAGGGTCCTGATACATTATGTCAAATTGCCCTTCAGAAAGTTTGTGTTAATTTATAATCCCATTAGCAGTGGATGGAGGTGGACGCTTTATAATAAACGTGCAACGTTTCTAAAATTGATGGGGAAAAATGTTTCATAAACTCATTGAGCTTCTTGTAGAGTCATAATTTATTGAAGCTGTAGGAGCTCTTCGATCTCACCCAGTCCAACTCATTTCCCAACAGGCTTGCATACCTCTTTCAACGAGAAGCTCCCTACCCCAAATGGTTATAGTGCTAGCTCTCCTTTATTTCGGCCATAATCTGCCTTCTTATACATTGCACGATTAAGCAGATATTTCTTGGGTTTTCCATTATGCACCTGGCCCATGTTAAGCTCTAGAATTGGGGGGAAAGGGAAATGGAGTGTGATGAGCACCAGCTCTGGTGTCAGGCCCCGGGCCAGGTACGACACCATGAAGCTGGGCTCTTGTTTCATTTAACGATAGAGAAACCGGGGTTCAGAGAGCTCGAGCAACGTGTCCAGACTCACACAGCTGGTACCCTGAGGTGCTGGCATCAAACCCGGATCTGCTTGGGTTTTTTCTAAGGCTCCGTACTGCCTCCCCTGTGTCTTGTTTTTTGGAGCTGCTTAAAACAAGTCTGCCCTGTGGGGGGGAGGCCCCTGCCGTGTCTGGGGAGCATCCCTCCCAGAGCTGTCAGGACAGCCCTGATCCCTAACCTTCTGCTCACTGGTCCCCGCAAGTGCCCTGGTTCTGGTGGTTTGCACGGAGTGGATGTGGTGAACCGGGGCTCCCCCTCCTGTGTGGACCCCTCTGGGGTTGGTCAAAGAGGACGCCACACAAGATCGGATGGCCAAAGGCACGCAATGGCGGTTACTCTTGAAAGTCCTCCTAGAAGCAGTGACAGGTGCAGCGGTGCCCAGCGGGTTTCAGCTCGTTCCTCTCTCCTCCTTCTGTGGCCTGGCCTTCCCTCTGGCTGCCTCCCGCTGACCCTCAGCTCAGCCCCCCTGCAGACACCTGGCTGCAGACCCATGGGGTTGGGAGCCCTGCTCAGACGTCTTCATCAGCTCCCCCCTCGGGGTCCCACCTGGATGCTGGATGCACTTGGCTTCTCGGCTTAGTGGCTCCTTCTCTCGTCCTCCAAATTTCCTTCCCGACCTTTGCTTCCTTAGCTCCTCCCGGAATTGCGTGAGGTCTGATTCCTGTCACGGACGTCTTCTCTCAAGACACTCATGGTGATTCTGCTCCCATGGCTGGAGGCTGGTGGCAGTGCTATCACAGGACTTCAAAACCGAGCCTGAAGAGATCTTGCAAACCTCCGTTACCTCCCTCTGAACCCTGAGACCATCCTACTGGGAAGAAACCCAGCAGGACTGGCCAGAGGCTGGGGGACTACGTGAGGGAGAATCGCGGAGCCCTGGTCAACCCGCAAGATGGAAAATAATCAATATAAAAATATGAGAAATCATTGCAGGGGTATTTTTTAGGGGGGGCAGGCAGAGAAAATATTTTAATTTTTTCTATTAGTGGATCGATCTGCCATTACTTTCCATTGCATTGTTGGTTAAAATTACACTAAGTGAAATGGAGTGTCATCTCATGAGAATAATTGAAAATTTAAAATATTTATTGACTTTATTAACTTATACTAATAAAATTCACCACTTTTTAGCGTGATATATATACATGTATATTTATATAAAACCTAAAATTTTCCTCTTTGGCCTCTTTGAAGCCTCTTGTTCAGCATTAAATACAATCACACTGCTGTGCAACTATCGCCATTAGCCACCTCCAGAGCCTTCGGATCATCCCAGCCTGAAACTCTGTCCCCATTACACACCCCCTCCCCGTTCCTCCTCACCTTGGGCTAGCTTCAAGCCACTAAGTTTGGGGCTGCTTTTTTTGCACAGCAGCAAACCGAAAACACTCAAAAATAAGAAGAACACTTAAGACTGTGACCGGGCCACACTGCATTATAGGCCGCCTATATTGGGGAGGACCTATATTCCCCAACCTGTCCCAGTCCAACCAGGCCAGGCTGTGCTTCCTTCCCAGCACTTACACCCAGTCCCTTCACCATTTGCTCTACACGCTGCTTGGCATGTGGGCATTTGAGTTTCAACCTGGGGTCTAGATGGACAATTCCCTCCTACAAGTGGGCCTATTCTTCTGTTTACAAGCATCTTCTGAGATTTTCCTGCAAATTCACCCCATGACATCTTGGGCATGATGCTTGTGAGAGGCCACAGGGGCTTTGGTGATCTTTCCATGCCTTCTTGGAACTAAAGAGGTAGCGGCAGGGGAGTCCCTGACTGGGGGGCTTGTGATAAAGGCAGAGGTTTGATTTCAGGACCAGAGGATGGCTCAGATCCTGGCATGACAGCTTGTCCCACAGCATTTCCAAGCCTCATTAAGGCACTGTCTTAGTTTGGCCTGAGCTCCTGTTACCATGTTTGGGTCTTCTCCCCGGCTATTGGACTGTGAGCTTCAGGAAGGCAGGTGGTTTGTGATTCAACTTTGCATCTTTAGAGCCTGGCATGCAGTAGGTCGTAATAGGTGTTTGTTGAATCAAATATTTGAGGGGAGAAAGCCTAGAAATATATAGAGAAATGCTGGTATGACACAGGAGGGAGGGTACCCAGAGAGAAGGTGCTGAGAGACCCCCACCAGAGAAAACATCTACCAAAGGGGCTGGGTCTGGTTTTCCCAGCCTTGGAGCAGTTGAACCTGGAAGGTAAACATTAAGGGTTTGCTAATTCTTTCATCCCTTTGTTTCCAGACCCTTGTAGGGTAGGGTGCCTACTGGCACTGTATACAGACCTCAAGATTTAGTGATGGGACAGGGGAAGATGTACCTGACTTGAGTCAAAGGTCTATGGGGTAGGAAGTGGCCTATGTAGACTCCAAATGTGGAAATGCCTGACCCCTTCTGTGGGAGTTTCAGGGTATTGGGTATTGGTGGCCGCCTAGACTGGGCTGACCAGACCTATCTTTGGAGTTAAACGGGCATGAGTTAGAATCCTTGTTCTGCTACTTGTTAGCTGTGTGGCCTTTGGTAAATCTATGAGCTCCAGTTTGTCACCTGTGAAATGGGAAGAGTATCTCTCCTCAGGGTAATTGTGAAAATTCTCTGAGTTCTTGATGTGAAACACTAGGCAGGGTGCCCAGGTGTCCCAGTCCTTTGAGACGTGATGGCTTTTTTGGTACTGTCATTAGCAGGCAGGGGAAGCCGATGGACCATGGCTGGGTGGTGGATCGCAGCCTCCTTGGGAAGACAAGGGAGTGTCATGGTGCAAATCGTCATGTGGGCCCAATGGTGGGCCACCTGGAGGTGGAGTCTGCAGAGCTCTGGACACTTGCTGGCCATCCTATTTGGTTGGACAGAGAGGCCTCCATGAGATCTTGCCTGTCTTTGGTTTGAGGGAACTACTACTTTGGGTTTAATTCTAGCCAAGACGGCTGGAATCCCTGAGGGCGCTGCTCAGTAGATTACTCACCACCCCGACTTCTCTGGGCCTCTCCAGGTCGCTTTCCCTGGAACACAGCTGGAGTGGTGGATGGAGAGTGAGATCCACGGATAATCCTACAGTTCAGTGGCTCCTAAATGGGCTCCCGCTGGTCATTAAATGCTAATAATGCGATCTCCCATGCCCCTGCCAGCAGGTGCTTCTCTCAGGCACATCCAGGCCCACTCATGTAAAGGAGATACGTGGTTCTAGCGCTGGCTGCCTTGTCAAGCTTGCAGCTAATCTGCTTGGGGAGAACGGGCCTTGGGGATGGTCAGATTCAGGCTAAGGCATTGCCTGGGGGAGGCACATGAAGGAGGAACAGGGCCAAGGGTTGTCCTCTTTTCTTCCCAGAGCGTGGCCCCTCATGTTTAGAAATAAGGAAAATATTCAAGTCCAGCCTGTCCCCCAAGCTTATCAGCTCTGCAGAGCCCATCCTTTCCCTCCATATCCTTGGTGGATCCTTCACCTGGGTCCAGATGGCTTCCGGCGTCTGATCCGACTCTGTTTAGAGTCTGTGGCTTAGCTTTTGGGGCTGGTTGGGCTCTTTCCAGCCCCAGAAACCTTGACTGTTATGAGATGACCCCAATTTGCTGACCACAGCTACAGAGGACGCACTCCAAGACCTGAGCCAGGTCTTCACTGATGACTCTGCAGCCGGCTAGTTTTTCTTCAAGGCATTACATCACCTCTTTCCTGCCTTCCTCCCAATTAACCTCATTAGTGGTGATGATTCAGGGGGTCCCTCTGGATTTCTGGTCATACACAGCAACTTCCCATCGCAAAAAGCTTCCCTTTCATCCTGCTCCAGCTCAGACCATTCAGCTGGTCTTTGCTCTAAACACAAGAAGGACGCGGAAGGGTCTCTCCTGCCCTTCTGATGCATTCTCAGAAATTTAACTTCCAAATGTCTGCTACTTTCCACAGGACAGAAATACCCAGCCGGGTGCTGGGAAGCAGCAGCCAGCGGTAAAGAAGCAGTGGCCTTTAGCTCATGTGTGAGCTCTGCTTCAGGGTTTGAGAGGATTTCTCTTGTTCCCATCAATTCTCAGCCTCGGGGCTCTACTCCTTTTATATCTGGGGGCCTTGTGGGAATCTGCTTTCCTAGGGATTGATGCCACCCTCTTTCTTGAATACCTTGAGCTTTCATCGTTTTGTGGACACGGTTGTGACCTTACTGCTTCTCTTCCTGGACTCTTTGGGGAATCTTCCCACCTTGCTGGGGAGAGAAACCCTCATTAATATTGACTTCTATTAATCTGAGCATCTGGCCAGCATTCCTGTCTCAGCGCTCTGCAGAGGTCCCTCTGGGGTTCTTCTTTCCCACTTTCATCAGCACCAACACTCCATCACCCCTGTAAAAGTATTTACCTTCTCTCAGCTTTCTGAGATCACATGACCCTGCATTCGCACCACCTATCCCCACCATTCACATACACTTGACTCTAAATCTCTTAGTTCAAGTTCCTCCGTATATGACTGTGGCCTGCTCACAGGACGGCTGGCCAGCCAGCGGATGAGCTGTCTCGAGTCAGGCGCTCCCTTCTTGACCAGTTAGCTGTGGCCAGATGGTGATGGGGTCATGTGACGCAGAACATGGTTGGTTCCACTCAGTAGAGGCTCCGGGGGGCTTGATAATGATGGATACCTTCAGGAAAGGAATGCAGGCTAATGATGCTCTCCAAGCCCCAGCAAACCCATCCAGGGCACTTGCCTGGATCCCATCTCCTGCTACTCACAGAGACTGGGCCTTGACACGTCTGTGTTCCTAAGATATGTGGATGGTAGATCCAGCTGCCCACTCAGAAAGACCCAGAAAGGGACACGAAGGAGTGGTTTTGGGGGACCCTGAAAAATGCAACCCCTGCAGGCAGGGCCCCTCTGGTAGGTAGGTTTGTGGCCATGATCTCCCAGTGCCCATGCAGAGCACCTGCTAAGGCTCAAAACCTGGTTTAGTCCTGAAGACTGGAGTCGCTTACCAGGAGGCCTGAGCAGCAAAGGGCTAACTTCCGGAGTGGAGTTAACAAGGTGGGGCTGGGGTGATGACCCACCCATCCACCCTGATCTCCTCCTGCTGACTCCTCTAGCAATGGAGACAGCTGGCATAAGGCAGAAGGGTTCCCTTCTACTTTCCTCGCTTTCTGTCAACCACCTGCTCGCACAGAGGGTCCAAGGCAGACCCTGGCCCTTTGGGAAGCTGAACAGGAACTCCAGGTAGGCGGGTGGAAGGGGACACCCCAGCCTTTCCTTGTCCCGGGCCTCGCTTCTGCTATAGAATCCACATGGCTGTCGGCATAGTCTTTATATTTCCTAGATATTCTCAGGGTGTGACCAGTGTTCTCAGTGGGGAAAGCTTTGGTCTAAGAAACAAGCTCATGGGTTCCAGTCCCAGGTCTTCCAGCCTGCTGTGTGATCTTGGGCAAGCCTCAACCTTCCTCTGCATAGTGAGAGGATTGGATGAGATCATCTGTAAGAACCTGGCTAGCTCTCACATCATCATCATCATCATCATCATCATCATCATCATCATCACAGAATCACTAATGCTTATTGAACGTTTCCATGTGCTATGGATTTTACCTGCATTATCTCATTAGATCCTATCATCACTTATCAAACTTTTTCAGAGGAAGAAACGAAGGCCCAGCGAGATTCGGTAGCCCACCCAGGATCACACGGCCAAGGAGTGGTGGGGCCATTTCTGATCCCCGAGCCTTGGTGGGCCCTTCTGGAGAAAGGGGATGGTAGACCAAGGACCTCTCATTTTTGAAGACATTGACAGCTTTTGGGGCTGCTCACCCCAGGCCCGAGGGCTGTCCCCACCATTTAACAGTGGAGTGGAGCCAGCATGTTTAATAAAACTCGGTAGGTTCCAAATCATCTCACACTGTCATAAGGTAATGGATGGTCCACAGTCCTGACAGTCAGACATCCTGCTGTCCCCGGCCTGCATTTATGTTCTGTAAAGACCTACTGCTGGGTCAGGTCCTATTTCTTTCACGGGGAGGCCCAGCATCCCAGGAACCGCAGTCAGGCAGGATTTTTCAGGCAGCTACTTTCTTCATAACGCCTCCAACATAGGAAATGGCCCTTTTGCCGCATGCAGGCGCCAGGGATTTTTTTCTTAAATTAAGAATTTGATACATTCCTTCAGTTCCCCTCCAGAGGTTACAGAGAGCAGGGAAAGTGATGCCTTGAGCTAATGTGCAGGTGTGGTTATGCATTTTGAAGGAGGTCTTGACAATCTCCAGGAAAAAAAAAAATGTCCCCGAATGACCCTCTGTTCTTGGTGAGAAATGCTGGCTTGTGTAAGTGCTGAAGGGCCTCACGTCCCCTGGATATCCAAAGCCTGTATGTTAGAGAGTCAATGACAAAGTGGAAGGGCGTGTGTGTGTGTGTGTGTGTGTGTGTGTGTGTGTGTGTTGAGTGGCTCAGGAGCACTGATCTAGTCTGAGTGAGTGCTCTGCGCATGGAGGAGCACTGCACAGGGAGTCTGAGGGTCTAGTTTGCTAGGTGACCTGTGACCTTGGGGTGTCCCTTACAGGGTTGTTGTGAGCCTTTATCCACATGGCCTGGCATCCTGTCTTGTGCAGGCTCTTCAGGACTGGGGAACCGGTGCCCTGTTTTGGGGAGAGCAAACCTCCTCAGTGGAGGGTGGAGGGAGCAGGTCTTAGGGAGGGAGGGTGATGGGAAGTTTTGGTTTAGGCAAATTACTTGGCCTTTCTTCATCTGAAAAATGGGATCATAGTAGTCCCTACATCATAGCTTGTTGGGAAAATTAAATGGGTGCTAACCAAAGTGCATCGAATGTGGCAAAATAGTATCAATTTTTCGCATACGAGTTTTCCTTGAAGCTGGACCTATTTATGTTTTATATATTTATAGACTTATTTTTAGAAAAGTTTTAGATTTACAGGAAAATTGATCAGAAGATACAGAGACTTTCCCCACACACACCCCCTCCCCAGTCTCCCCTATTGCGTACACCTTGCGTCGGTGTGGCACATCTGTTACAATCAACAAACCAAAGCCGACACATGATTATTAACTAATGTCCTCAGTCTACATGAGGGCTCACTCTCGTGTTGTACGTTCTGTGGGTTTTGACAAATGTCCCCAGTGCAGTATCCTACTGAGTAGTTTCACTGCCCTAAAAATCTCTGCACTCTACTTATTCATCCTCCCTCCTCTCCGCCTCCTCCCTCGGCCTGAATGCCTGGCAACCACTGTCTCCGTAGCTCTGCCCTTTCCAGAATGTCATATGGTTGGATCCTACCCTATGTAGCCTTTGCAGATTGGCTTCTTTCACCTAGCGATTTGCATTTAAAGGCCCTCCATGCCTCTCCGTGGCTTGCTAGCTCATCTCTCCCTATCGCTGAGCAACCCCATTGTCTGGACGGGCCACACCTCACTCCTCCATTCACCTGCTCTACCCAAGGGGCATCTTGGTGGCTCCAAGTCTGGGCATAATTAATTTATGGGGGGGTCAGTGTCATGGTTTGAGGGCAGGGACTTTAGGGTCAGACTCAGTGGCTGCAGATCCCGCCCCTCTCTGGGTGACCTCAGGATGTTCATCCCTCCCGCGGTCCTCCTCCCAGCCCGGAGGATCTGGAAGGCCGGACCCTGCCCCATAGACGCATCTAGGCTGCGCACACTTCTCAGGTAGTGGTCCAGGTGGGTGGGCTGCAGGTCAGCAGAGGGCGCTCCACGCTGGGTGGGTTCAGGGCCCCTCCACCTCCCCGCCACTTCGATGCCAGGCCTCCACCGCCGCTCCGGTCGCCCCGGTGCCGGCCCCGAGGCTGGAGGTGCAGGGAGCGGGGGCTCCACTCACTGCCCCCCCATCCCCCGCCCGCGGGGCCTGCTGGCGGAGGCGTGTCTCCCTGCTCGCGCGCTATTGGACGGCGCTGGGTCACGTGGTCTCCCCTCGTTGCAAAGGACGCCGGGAAATGTAGTCCGGCCGGGAAATGTAGTCCGGCTTCACCTGTCACGAGAGGAAGGGGGCAAGAGAGTTTGGTGGGCAGCGGGCAGTGCCTGCGGGGTGATAGAACCCATTCCGTAGGTTCGTGATGAGGATTAAATGAGACGATGTGGGTGAAACCTCACGCCGGTGTGAATGGCTAAGATGAACAAGGCAGGAAACCACAAATGTTGGAGAGGATGTGGAAAAAGGGGGGACCCTCCTGCACTGTTGGTGGGAATGTGAGCTGGTGCAGCTACTCTGGAAAACTGTGTGGAGGGTCCTCAAAGAGTTAAAAATAGAGCTACCCTAGGATCCAGCAATTGCACTGCTGGGGATTGACCCCAAAGATACAGATGCAGTGAACTAAGGGACACCTGCACCCCGATGTTCACAGCAGCAATGTCCACAATAGCCAAACTGTGGGAGGAGCCTCGGGGTCCATTGAAAGATGATGGATAAAGAAGATGCGGTCAAAAAAAAAAAAAAGATGTGGTCTATGTATATGCAATGGAATATGGCTCAGCCATTAGAAACGACAAATACCCACCATTTGCTTCAATGTGGATGGACCCGGAGGGTATTATGCTGAGTGAAATAAGTCAATCTGAAAAGGACAAACATTATATGGTCTTATTCATTTGGGGGATATAAAAATTAGTTAAAGGGAGTAAAGGGAAGGAGAGAAAGTGAGTGAAAATATCAGTGAGGGTGACAAAACATGAGAGACACCTAACTCTTGATAATGAACAAGGGGTAGTGGAAGGGGAGGTGGGCGGGGGGTTGGGGTGACTGGGTGACGGGTGCTGAGGGGGGCACTTGGCGGGATGAGCACTGGGTGATATGCAATATGTTGGCAAATTCAAATCCAATTTAAAAAAAAAAAAAAGAGAAGATGTGGGTGAAGCCCGCAGCTGAGCGCCTGGCGCGTAGTCAGTGCTCGACAGCACAGTTAGTTTGTTCTGGGATTATTCACTAGAGGTTAAAGGGTCACAGTGCTGTCTGAGCCAGGGGCTTTTCAGAGTCACCTAGTCCAGAGGGTTTCACACTGTGTCCAGGGACCTGGGGGTGGGGGATGTAGGAGACCCACAGGGAGGCTGCCCCCTACCCCCCCACTCACCCAGCTTCTTTCAACTGGAGGCGGAGGCACCCCTGCTTTCTTACCTAGTTCACATGCTGGGGTCTAGAGAAGATTCAATGCAAGAGAAGGGGCTTGAGCTTAAATAACCTAAAAACCACTTACTAGGACAGCTTCCTGAAGTCACAGTGGTCTCCTCTGCCTCCCCAAGAGCCCCAGCCCTGTCTCAGCCTGTCTCTTGGTTAAGGTACCTCAGGGCGGGGCTCCACATTCATCAGGGCCACCAAGCCAGATGACCATAGGAGAAAAGAGAATAGGGAGTCAGTCCCCACAAGCATGGGCCCATGTCAGCCTGGAACTCATGGGCAGTCGGCCAACTGTGTCCCACCTCCACGGCACGCAGGTCTAGCCTCCGGGTGTGTACCCCGCAGCAGGCTGTGCAAACCCCGGGCAGGACACACATTGCCCACCTGTCCTTGGGCAGGGCTTTGCTCCCAAGTCCAGGATTTCGCATCTGGGCCTCATTCCCTCCTGCCACGCTGGCTCCGTGCCCAGGGCACCAGCCTCTCCAGATGGTTTGAATGTGGCTCTGCTGTCCTGAGTACGTGTGTCGTCTCCGGCCTCATGGCATCTGTGAAAGTGATGCACTCGCCTCCCTGTCCTGTGTGCTCCCTGGAGCTGTGGAGTGGAGTGTCAGGAGACCAGGCTTGGGGTCAGCAGACCCAGATTCCCGTTCTGGCTCATTTGCCTGTGTGTGTGTGTGTGTGTGTGTGTGTGTGTGTGTGTGTGACCTTCAGCACTGCTCGGTGTCCCAGACCTTCAGTTGTTAGTCTGGGAAATGGGGATAATAGTATCCTTCTCGGAGGTCTAGTGCGAGGGTGAGCAAGATAATGTGCACGAGTCCTTGATACATGGCAGCTGTTGTGAATTATTTGTGATCCTTGCCAAGAGAGAACGTTTAAAAGGCTAAAAATATATTATAGTACACAGGCTTGTTGTAAAAACCCCCGAAGGATGCAAGTGGAAGTCTCTTCCCTGTCATGCCTTCTCTTCTCCTTCCACGCCCGTGTTTCTGCAGAGGTTCTGCTTCTTGCACTCATCTTTAATGAGCCACAAGCCCTGGGTCACAGTCCAGAAGCCGTAACACTTTGCCTTATAAATTCCTCACGGGCTGACCCTACCTACCTCTCCTCTCTCGCTTTTTTGCCAATCCTGTCTCCTCCCCTGCTGCCTCCCCTCCGAGTCCCAACCACACTTACCGGCTGGTCCGGATGCCAGGTCCTAGCCTGTGCTGTTCGCTCTGCTTGCAGGGCCTGTCCTCCCCTTTCTTTTCACCAAACTCCTACTCACTCTTCAAAACCCAGTCCCTGAATCTCCTCCCCTTTGTGAAACCACCTTTGATTCCCCACGTCCCCTCTGGTCCACACCATCCTGCTCTGGAATGGTTGGATGCCTGTCTCTCTAGGGGGCAGGGGGCTGGGTCTCAGCCTTTCCTCCTCCCACGGTGGCTGGCGCCCAGCGTGAGGCCTGTCCCCGAGTAGGAGTAGGCGATCCTGGAGAGGCTTTGAGGGATGGGATTTCTCAGGCTTTACATTTACATAATAACCAAGGCCCTCTTGTGGGTCCAGCCTTGTGGTACTCATTTCCTTCTTGTCTAACGGATAACTAAATGGGGGGCCGGCCCCAGGCCTGTGGTACTGATGCAGTTGGTTCTCTCTGGAGGGGAATTGGTGAGTTGAGTTAAATTAAAGACTCCTAACTCTGGGAAACGAACTAGGGGTGGTGGAAGGGGAGGTGGGTGGGGGGTGGGGGTGACTGGGTGACGGGCACTGAGGGGGGCACTTGATGGGATGAGCACTGGGTGTTATTCTGTATGTTAGCAAATTGAACACCAATAAAAAATAAATTTATATAAAAAAAACAAAAAAAATTAATGGCCAGGGAGATATAAAGGGGTTTGCTCTACAGAACGACCCCAGGGTGGACTCTGGGAGGGCTTCTTTGGGTGGAGCCGTGGAGAGGGAAAGACAATGTTGGCATATCTCCTTCCTTCACGGTGTCCCCCTGGAGGGACCCAACTGGATGGGTTCAGGGTCCTAAGGGCTTTACCCCTGGGCCTCTCAGGGTGGGACCAGGGCTGTGGCTTGAGTTTGGAAGCAGTAGGGGCCAGTACAAAGGTCTAGAACCTTCTGCAGAGACTCATTTGCAGCCAAAGTCTCTAACAGAACTTTCTGCAGCTCCTTGGATGCGGGGATGGAGAAAACCAAGTAGACCCGTGTCTGGTGGGGCACCTCAACTGTGCGCCTGTGCTCCGTCTACCTGTGTCACCTCCACCACTCTTTGGCCCCAGGACACAGGTTAACATGCCTTCTAGTGTGCTCTTTCCTCCCCATGTCCTTCCTGCCCTTTCTGCATGCCTCAAACCGGCTCACTTTTTAAGGCTCACTTCTTACACCTGTGTCCTCCATGAAGCTTCCCCTGATTCTCCCCGCGTCCCTCCATGGTAGGATGGATTGTCCCTCTTTCAATTCCCAGGACACTTTGGCATTGATGACCTCACATTAGCATTTATTTAACTTTTTAAGTTATGAAGGGAATGCCTACTTATTTTAAAAGTTGAACAAAATAGAGATTTATTTTTTTAAAAAATCAAGAATCTGCTCCTCCCACTTTTCCTACCTCTCCAAACCTGCTTCTCTCTCCAGTAACCCCTGTTAAGGGGTTAGGAGTGTTTTTTTTTTTTCCATAGCTTTCTTCATGATTTGTGCTCCCCTACACACATCATGCACATGCAGCCACATGCATGTACGTGCATGCACTGTAGTAGACAGCTTCCGATGTGGCTCTCAGGGACCTTCACCTCCTATATTCATGCTCTTGTGTATTCTCCACCATGCCGCACCCCCCCCCCCCCCCCGGCATGGCCAGCTGGACCTAGTGACTTGCTTCTCCTGAATAGAAGACAGGGAAATTAATAGGGTTCAATTCTGTGACTGGTCGCAAAAAATGCCGATGTCTGCCTTCTTGGCGTTTTCCCTATGGCTCTTCTGATGTGTTCGCCCTCACAGGCAGGGCCACCTGGCAAAGAATGGAGGATGGTGGGGATCCCTGGGTGACTCAGCGGTTTAGTGCCTGACTTCAGCACAGCGTGTGATCCCGGGGCCCCAGGATTGAGTCCCACATCGGGATCCCTGCAGGGAGCCTGCTTCTCCCTCTGCCTGTGCCTCTGCCTCTCTCTCTGTGTGTCTCTCATGAATAAATAAATAAAATCTTAAAAAAAAAAAAAAAGAATGGAGGATGGCTTCTGGTCTACTGCTGGTGAGGAACTCAGAAATTCTGTCCAAAAGCCCTGGGTGATCTGAATCCTGCCCACAATCACATAACTGAGATTGGAAACAGACTCTTCCACGGTCAAGCCTTCGGATGACCACAACCTCAGTGGGCACTTGTGCAGCCTTGCAAGAGACCCTGAGCCAGAGAATCCAGTGCCTGGATTTCTGACCCACAGAACTTGTCAGAAAACAGATGTGTATTGTTTCAAGCTGCTAAATTTTGGGGGCAATTTGTTACATAGCAATAAGCAACTACCACAGTTTGTATGCTTGTGCTTTTGCTTCTATAGGGTAAATTCACAATAGTGATATCGAATAGTCAACAGGTATACACATTCTAATCATTAGCACACGGAGCTCTAGTTCCTTCCAAAAGATTGTAGCAATTCCTGCCCCCACCAGCTCATGCCCTCCCATCTCCACCAGAATTGAATATTATCAATCTTTTACAATTTTCGCATTTCCAGTAGGTGAAAATGGAGTCTCATTTTTCTTATTGTTTGCATTACTTACTTACTAGGGAGATTGAGCACTTTTTAAAAATATGTATTATCCATTCCATCTGTATTTTATTGGACATTTATTGAACCCCTACTGTGTGCCAGGAACTTTATATCGTTAAGATGTGAGTAGGACATGGACCTTGCCTTCAAAGAGCTCACAGCTTTGTGGGGAAGATGAATGTATAAAAATACACAAAATGGTGTGCTAAGTGCTGGAATAAACATTTGCATCCAAATATTCTGGAAACACAGAAGTAAAAGAGACCAAGAGTTTTGGGGGGTTGCTTGAGAAGAAAGGTGGAGGAGAGGACACTCGAATAGGGTATCCAAGGAGGGGTAGAAGTTTGTCACAGGGAAAGGAGTATAGCCTGGGCAAAGACCCCAAGGCATCAACAGGTTGGCACTCAGCAAGGTTGGAGCAGTGGAGGCCGAGTGGTAGAGAGGCAGAGAAATGGGGAGGAGTTGAGTTGGAGTGGGTCAGTTATGGCTGATCATGAGAGGTTTTGGAGGTTATGGGTAAGTGTCCGGACACCGTCATGTAGGAAGGAAATAGGGAGCCCCAGAAGATTTTTCAGCTGGAGCATGACATGATGGGTTGACATGATTTGGGCTGATTTGTGCACCTGCCACATCTCATTGACTAGAGGACGTGCCCAAGGGTTTACACCAGTTTCATCTCGGTGTCTTTCCCAGCACCCAGTAGGCATCCACGTGGATCTGTGGACTGAGTGAAAAAACCCGATTCTGACACCCCTGGAGGGGACCAGCCAATAAGGCCTAGAAACATCAGTGAGGCTATGAGTTGAGAGCCATAGGCTGGGTCATATGGGATTGAGGAGACAAGAGGACAGGTTCTGATGTCAAAAGGTGATCTAGGACCACAAAGGGCTTCCAGGTGTCCAGGACACACATAAGGCCCCTGCACCTGACTCCTGGCTGAAGTACTCTTGCTGCTTAGCACGCACACGGGCTTCTCTTTGTGCAGCTCCTAGGGGACGTCCCGAGGCATTGGATGCTGCAGATTGATGGTTTCCTTTCTTCCCTCCTTTGCCTTGGCGTCTTCCGCTTCCCCGCTAGCTATGACGAAGGTGGCAGCCATGCTCCTCATTAGATTTTTAATAAGGCTAGATGTTCTCAAGGAGGAAAGAGGATGAGCTGAAAGGAGCCCTTCATATTTCTCCTGTGCAACCATCCTCTCCTGACAAATGTGGTTATTTCTCCCGTGCGTGAACCCCAATCGATTTTCCCTCCGTCAGAGGCCTTCAGGCATTGCCAGCCTCCTAATGGCAACCAATGAGGATCTCCAATCGGGCTCCCATTGTTAGCGGGACTGCCAGTGGCCTCGGCATGTGTGTGGCCCACCCACCGCAGGATCGGGACACTCGTGCCAACAGTAAGGAGAGCTGTCATCTATTGAGTGCCACCATGCGAAGTGCTGTCCACCTGTAATCTGACTCAGCCTTCTCACTAGTCCAGTGATGCCTGTATTGTTATCAGATCCACTTTCTAGGTGAGGAAACAGAGGTACAGGGTCAACGCAACACTGACAGTAGGGCGAGGGGTCGGGATCCACAGCCTCTGTAGGAAAGCCCAGAGCCCTGCATGTTCACATCCAGGCTTTAACCGATTTGAGCCCTCTGTTGTGGGTTCCCGTTGTGTGCCCTACAGGAACGTGCCTTCAGATGGTGCCAAGCTGGCTGTTGGTGCAGTGTCCCTACATGAGTCCCCCCATCGTGGGTGTGGGACGAGGGGTTGGGTTCCTGCCCTGGTGGCTTTTTTTTTTTTTTCCACAGAGTAAGATGAACAACGAGGCTGGCCTGAGCCAACAGTCTCCGTGAGCTCTCTGACTCGTCAGCATTAGGAAGCCGGAAGCCAGGAGATGGGCTGAGTGTTAGCACTGTAGGGGCCAGACTGGGGTCCTGGAAGGAGTGGGCTGGAGGCGGGAGGTCGGGATCTGCGGTGAGTGCCGGAGTCAAGCTCTGGGAGTCTTTCCTGGGCTGTGGGCTCCGCGTGGGGATTGGGAGCAGTAGCTCAGAGGGTCTCCTGGAAGCAAGTCACCCTTGTCTTCATCTGTTTCTGGTTTAGCTCTTCCTCCTTCTGAGCCTAAAAATACATGCTCTTTGTAAAAAAGAAAGAAAGAAAGAAAGAAAGAAAGAAAGAAAGAAAGAAAGAAAGAAAGAAAGTCAGATGGTATACAAGGTTGAAGACAAAAATAATCCGTAATCTCCACCATCTGGAAATAGATCCCTTGACCTTTTGATGTGTAGCCATTCAGATCTTCCCTGTTTGCCAGAATGGACTTGGCTGGTGCAAACTGGAACCCATTGGAACCTCTCACCTGCAATGGACCGTGGTCATCAACCAGAAGTAGCCATAGATGAGCCTTGTCATTTGATGCACTGTGTGGGCTTTCATTGTTGGATGGATCCTCACATGCGTGGATCTTACTGGCTGGACGTCGTTCCTAAAGCACGGATGTGTGCGTCACCGGAGCTAGTTGTGGCAACTTCTCACGTCCCCCACCCTGGGTACAGGTCTTGCAGCTTGTTTCTCTCCGGCCTGCCCCCTGGAGCGTGGCCCTGGGGTTCAAGGTGGATGGAGCAAGGAAGAGAGAAGCTCAGTGTCCTCACAAAGCAGGGCGGGAGAGGGAGCGTTCCGGGCACCAAGCTGGCAGGACTCCCGGACCTGGGTAAAGGGGACATTGGGAGGCATTGCCTGTGTGGGCAGCACTGCTCCGGGTGATGGACAGAGCTTTCTTGAGTAACTTGACATTCCAGACGAGAACAAATCCTTGGCCTGCGAGGGAATGAGATGTCAAACTTCCATTCATCCATCAAATATGCATCTACATCCATTCCACTTGTCAGGCTCAGTGCCAGGCTCCAGAGATTCAGAAACGAATAAATCATGGTCCCTACAAAGTGCTGTAGAAAGATTCATGGGCATGGAGAGAAGGGGAGGACTGTGACCTCTCTGGGGTGCTTGGGAGGAGGGCATTTGAGGCAGGTCAGGAAGGAGAGGGGAGTGGAGAGGAGGACGGAGCTCGTCCTCGGTGGGAAGAATAGCCGATCCGGGCTGTTAGGTGGAAAAGCAGGTCGTGGAGCTGAGGTGGGGGACGTGGGAGTGAGAAGGAGGAGGGTGATGGGGAAATGAGCTGGTTAAGACCGCCTCGCTCCGGAAGTCGATTGAAGAGTGTTGAGTATCAGCTGTCATCTAAGGGACGTATCCTGTGGGCCTTTGAAGGGTTTGTAGCGTGCAGAAGAAATCCCACAAAGACCCCTCTGGCCATTTCATGGGAGACACTGGGGTCAGGGGACCAGGCCCAAGGCTCTGCATGGTCGATGGGAGAGGCGGAGAGGGATGGAACCCCGGGAACACGTCATGGGGGCCAGCGTAGCAGGAGCTGTTGACACGGAGGGGACTGGGTTTGGGGACAGAGGGGATGAGGGGGAGGAGACAAGGACGAGGGAGGCCCCGGGGGCTCCGCGAGCTGAGGGTGCGGAGGCTCAGGGTGCGGGAGGGACACAGACGAGGCCTCTCTCTTGCGTGCTGCCTGGGAACCGTCTCGGTCTGCGGTTGGCTTTTTGATTCTCACAGACCCAGAGGCTGGGGGTCAAGAGGGAGATCACCCCCCACCCCTCAACCTCCTCATTCTGTGGGTGAGGAAACTCAGGCCCAGAGGGGGAGCTGCGGGCCAAGGACACACAGAAAGTCACTGGAGAAGCCGAGGCCGCGTCCCAGGTGCTGCGCTCCCTGCAGGTGCTCCCCGCAGGTGCTCCCGCCCCACACCTGGCCGGTGCCCGGCGACCTTGGGCAGGCCCAAGTCCCCCGAGTTTCCGTGTCCTCAGCTTGACTGTAGGACCGACAGTCCTTGTCCCACGGAGCCCTCGGGGGTTCTCGTGTTCTTGGCTCCCCTTTCCCCATCCCTGCTCCTGAGCTTCATCTGATCATTGGCCGCCTGCGACCCCCGGGGCTCGACCCAGAGCTCACATATTCCCTGAACTGGATTCGATTCAGGATCCAGATTAATGAAAACTTCCTCCCTTTAGCAAGTTTCTTAACTTCTCTGGGGACTCAGTGTTCTTACCTGTGAATTGGGAAAGATAATCCCACCTCCCAGGATTTCAGGGGATTGGAAGGAGAGATTTTGGGGATTGGAAGGAGAGATTTTGGGGATTGGAAGGAGAGATTTGGGGGATTGGAAGGAGAGATTTTGGGGGACTGGACGGAGAGGTTTCTGGGGATCGGAAGGAGACAATGCACGCAGAGAGGGCACCTCGCAGGACAGCCAGCCGGTGGCACCTGCCCCACGTCCCCTCAGCCATCACTGGACAGTGATCACCTGAACTCCCAGGGGGCGTCGGGGAACCTGTGGCCGTCCTCATGGGGACACATCGGACCCTGATGCTCCTGAGCCTGGCATCTCGCCGGCCCTCCAGGGTGCCTGAAGCAGTTCTGAAAGGCTGAATTAGGAGGAAGCCCCTTCTCTTCTTTGCTGCGTCTCTTTTTAACTTATTCTGCTTTGATTTTTTTCCCCATTTGCTACTAACCACGTCTCCGTTACCTGCCTCTGTGATCCGTACATTAAATACAGCTAACTGTTCTGCGTGAGGTGGAGGCTGTGTTCATTCATGGGGTTTTTATTTTTTTTCCCCTTTCTTTCTATTAATGAAGATGGGGCTTTTAATGTGCACTTTTGAGGTTTTTTATCTATCTCAGTAGGATGGGAGGAAACGAGGCTGCTGAGCGACCTTGGACAAGGTGGGTCAACGCTCTGGACTCCCGGATTAGCGTGTTTGGGTTTCCTGGGCATGATCCACATCTGTCACTCTAAAGAGCAATCGACCTTCTCACCCGGAGAATAAAAGCCAGAGCTTACTCACCTGTTCCATTCTCAGGGCCTTTGCACTGGCTGTGTCCTCTTCCTTAGATAATCCTATAAATTTGCTTCTGGATTTCTTGATAAATATTGTTTGTAATATGATCAGGCTATAAATATTATTTTATTTTATTTTTAATAAATATTTTATTTATTTATTCATGAGAGACAAAGAGAGAGAGAGAGAGGCAGAGACACAGGCAGAGGGAGAAGCAGGCTCCATGCAGGGAGCCCGATGCGGGGCTCGATCCCAGGACCCCAGGATCACGCCCTGAGCCAAAGGCAGATGCTCAACCGCTGAGCCACCCAGGGATCCCATTATAAATATTATTTTAAAGGTTCTAGTGTGTTTGTGTTGCTTGGAATTATGGACCTTTGATACAGGTACTGGGCGGTAACACTCGAGAGTCCGGTACGACGATAACTCACCGAGGATGCGTTGAGTGTAGATTGAGAATAATTCAATCTCAATGAACAGTTAAAACCCAAACCACTGAGTTTGTCTTGGAAAATCTGAATTCAAGCCATTGTTTCATGATTTGGAAAGCGAACAGTGCCGCTCTAGGATAATCATCTCGTGGCTGACGTTTGCTGTGCCCCTGTGTGACTTGGCACCTGTCTTACACCACTCCTGCGCGTGACACGTGCTGGAGTCACCCTGCATCCCGCACTTTTCCTTGTGCTCGGGCCCTGTCAGTACTCCAGACCCACGCTCCCCACCCAGCTGCTGCTTTTCTGCCTGAGTTCACTCGCGGAAAAACACTTCCAGCACCTTTCCCCAGATTTCACACTCGGCTGGTATCAGGGTGTCGCTCTCAGCCGTGCTCACGCCTTCCTGCCCTTCACAGGCTGCTGGGGCCACCTGGGGGACCGTCACACTGCTGGGTCCCCCTGCCAGGGAAACAGAAGCTCAGGGTGGCCAAATATTATTCATAAATGCTGAGTACATCCCTGCTGATCGGAGAGGTCTTTCTGAGTCACCCTAACAGATACATTCCCCCTCTCCCCCACTGTCCCTTTACTCTGGTTTATTTTCCCCTCGTAGAACTAACCACCCCTGTCATTGCACAGTGGGGTCATTGTCTTTTCTTCTAGACCCACAGGGACCGTGTGTGGCTTTGCCCACCATGGAGGCATCTCCCACACCCTGGCAGGTGCCGGGTCTAGAGGTGATGCTCAGCAAGTAGTTGTTGACCAGACACCAGCAAAGGCACCGGGGTGGTGGTCGTGGGGGGTGCTAGCAATTTCTCGTAGAAGCATTTCCCACTGAAGCCTTGGGCCCCGGAAAGACGGGGGAAGAGACAGGGAAAGATGGGGAAAGACGAGGAAGAAGCAAATGACTCCTTTGCTACCCGTTGTGAACAAACCATGGGATAGCTTGTCGGCCTGATGCAGCAGGACTGAGAAGAAGGGGTGGGCTGTGTGGCTCCCACCCCCAGGCCCGCCAGTCAGGCACACTGCCCCAGCGCGGGGGTCCTTGGGCTCTCCACTTGACCCTCTTCACCCTTATTTGTGTACAGAAGCATCTCACCTGCACTGAGCGCTGCTCTGTGCTGGGCCTTCGTCTAAGTGCCTTGCCTGAATCAACTCACTTAGTCTTCACAGCAACCCCGGCAGCCGGGCCCGAGTTGCATGCTCGCTTGCAGACGAGCAACTGAGGCTGGGGCATGTGAAAGAGCATGCCAGCGCCACCCCGCTGCTGAATGGGAGCCTGGGACCGGAACCCGGAGCTCAGTCTCTGGAAACCCTGGCTGCGGGAGTGACCTTGCTGTACTAGGACCAGGGTGCGGAAGACGCCTGCCCTGCCACATGGCTCATGTGGGAGAAGCGGGGCTGGAACCCCAGCCTCCTGATTCCAGGGCGGGACTCCTGTCACAGCCCCAGGTAGTATGGCTGCACAGGAGGGGGGGGCGGGTGGGAGTCAGGCCGACCTGGATTCGAATCCTGCCTCTCCTAGGCCATCCGGCAGCTGAGTCCAGGGCCCTGCTGGGCCCAGAGGCCTGGAAGCCTGAGCACCTGCCCTGAGGGCACGGGGTACCGAGGCAGAGGCCAGGGCCACCTGTGTCCCCCGTGTGTCTGCCTCTTGCTCTTTGAGTTTTACTGGAAAGAACAGGTGGCGGGAGGGCCGGGGTGGGCATCCTCAGCCTCCGAGGCTGGGCGTCCAGAGTCGACAGTGGTTGACAGCTTGAAGCACCCGTTTGCCTGACTGTTTTGAAGACGTGGGTTGTGGGGACAGGACTCTGTAGCCTGCAAAGCACCCTCCCCAGCCCTGGCCCCACTACGACGTGTCCACTAGGCCTTCGGTCCCCGCTGGCTGGAGGCACCCGGCAGCACCTGGCGTGCTATGGGCGCTGGGCTTGGAGTTAGAGCACCCGGGCTTGATGTTAGAGCACCTCTGACGTCTCCTCGCTGGCTGACTTGGGGCAAGGTACTCGGCGGCGTCTCTGAGTCCCCATCCCTCCTTTTCTCTAGAACTGCCTTGCTTTTTCAAGGGCTGTTGTGAGGATTTTATAAGATAAAGTAAGTCAGAGCTTCTCAAACTTTCCCACCAAAGCAACACCTGAGGGCAAAAGCGAGTAAACAGGTACCCTGGGGGTTTGAGGGTGTAGCTTCAAGCAGCCTGCCGCGAGCTCAAGATGTATTTGAAGTTGCGCTGTAGCTTAAAAAATTTATGTGCACTTTGCATTCTGCTCCATAATATACCCGTGTTGTTTCTTTTAACACAAAGAGTGTTCGAAGTCACTTACCGTTGGGTCATTGTAATGCTGGCAAGATGAGCCGTGTTGGTCCTGTGGCTACGTAAGCCCCCTGGCCCGTGGACGGGAGCCCCAGGGGCGTGTGCACCCCAGTTTAAGAAGCATTTGTGTAAGAAAAAGTGCTCTGAAAGAGCGAAAAAATGCTGCATAAAGGTCAGAGAGTTTTAATGTGCCGGTTGGCGGGGACGGGAAGAGGAACGGCGAGGAAGATGGATGGTGGGAAGAGAAGGGGAAGGGCAGGTGGAGGTGGAGAAGGGGGAACAGGGCAGGGGTGGGGGCTGGGAGTCAGGCTGTGAATGCAAAACCCGAATTGTTGACTTGGGGGACCCGAGGACCTGAGGACCCCAGCGACGGAGAGCTCTAAGCCTCTAGGGTCTATAATTCCCCGGGGGATTTGTGTGGAGCCTGGGAGGGGAGTGGGGACCCGTCCCCGGGAGCTGGTTAGCAGGTGCAGGAGCTGAATCCTGTTCTGCACCACTGGGACGGTGCCTCCTCCCCTGTGCTGGGTGACCAGGGCTCCCAGGACCCAGGGGAGGCTGCTGGCAGGTCACAGGGAACATATAGGGTGGCTTTCCTGCACCTGCCACCCTCGCCGGGGTGTCCTCACACTCACCCCAGAGCTGGAGATTGGCTGTCCACACACCTTCCAAGGCTGTGGGGCGCAGCGTGTGAAATCCTCCTAGCAACCACCCCAAATCCTCCCTGCTGGCCCTTTATGTAAGTTCTCCCAGGACAGCCCGGGCAGGTTCCAGAATTCCCCAGGTGGGCACGCAGATTAGGCTCTGCCGTGACCCGGGCTTACAGGTGCCCCCTCAGCCGCCTGGCTGCTCCTTCTGGTATCTTTTTTTAAAATTGCAAAGCTGCCCTGCAGAAATACGCGCACCTCGCAATATTGCAAAATGTCTGAAAGCAAATATTTCCAAAGAATTGTGGGAACACAAGCAAACACCTTCCTTTCTTCCTCAGTTATTTCTGGGCGAAAGCAGATAATGAGTTACCCTTTTCACAATCAGTGTTCAGTGGATTTTTGGCTACATTATTCGGAGCAAATATAAACAGGGTAAGTTAAAGGCATGGATTATTGCAAAATAAAATTGGGATACATGAAGCTTAAAACTCTTAATTTTAAACTCTTCCTCACAATAGGCCAGAACTTGATCCTCCGTAATTCTTTGCAAACAGCGTTTGCATTTTATTATCGAATGTGTTTTATAGTGGCGTAGGATGAGATTTGGCTCATGTTTTTGCATAAATATAATAAAAGGAGGCTTCCCAGTGAACACAGATTTGGGAAATAGTGTTTACTTATTTCTCTCAATTCCAAAGAGTGTGAACTGGAAATTTTTTGTTTCAGTAATTTTTTTTTTTTTTTAAACACAGTCTGTGTATTGTTTCTTTCCACCAAGAACACAAGCTAATCTGTGGACGATTATGGTTTTGTATTTTTCTCTGAGGAGCACAGGCCCATGCTGTGAACTTGCCAAGCAGCAAAGAAGACTGCACGCTGCTGAGACGGGCTGTGGACTTAGCATGGCAGTGACGGGGTGGGGAGGGGGGGAGCTGGGGCTCCAGGCTCAGGACCGGGCAGGTAGGGCCAGGGGAACCCCCAGAGGTGAGGTCAGGTGGGGGGTGGGGGGAGCACTGAGATGTGAGATGGGCAGTGCTAGCGCTTCTCTGGGTTTTTATCTAGGCCTTCCAGAGACCTGCTGCGGTGACTGGGAGGGGACATGCTTATTCCCAGTGGGCTCTGGGCCCTCGAAGAGGCCACATGGGGTCCTAGACCAGGTAGGAGGTTGCAACAAAATGGCAAAATCTGGAATCTTCCAGGCCTGGCTCAGGTCTGAATCCTCTCTCGGCCGTGCCCTAGCCCTTTGGCCATGGGCATGCAACCTCGTCTCTTTGAGCCTCAGGTCCCTCATCTGCAGAATAGGGCACTAATAAGGCTTATTCCAAAAGATTTTTGTAAAGATTTACAAAAGGAGTAATGTGCAGAATTGTTGAATCACTATACTGTATACGTGAAACTAATATAACACTGTTTACCATACTGGAGTTTTTGGGTAAGATTTTATTTTTTTCTTCATGAGAGACACACACAGAGAGAGGCAGAGACTCAGGCAGAGGGAGAAGCAGGCTCCCTGCGGGGACTCGATTCCAGGACCCCGGGATCATGCCCTAAGCCGAAGGCAGATGCTCAACGACTGAGCTCCCCAGGCGCTCCTACCATACTGGAATTAAAAGAAAAAAACTATTAATAATTAAAAAAATAGATTTCCAGGAGAAAATAAAATTGCTTGGTGCTTGGCCTATATTGCCTTATTGTGGTTAATTCAATCTCTGCCGCAACACACACTCAGGGGAGGTGACACTTCTGAATTTGGGCCCCAGTCTTCATAGAATTAGTTCTTCATGTCTGTCTTGATGATGGTTAAGAGCTCCCAGAGGATTAGGGCAGCCCTAGCTGACTCAGGTGCCTCAAATACTCAGTTATTGTAGTTTAAAGTACACTCGATTTAGTTTCTCTTTTAAATCAGTCACTTGTTGGGGCACCCGGGGGGCTCAGCGATTGAGTGTATGCCTTCGGCTCAGGGCATGACCCCAGGGTCCTGAGATTGAGTCCCCCATCGGGCTCCCTGCGTGGAGCCTGCTTCTCCCTCTGCCTGTGTCTCTGCCTCTCTCTCTGTCTCATGAATAAATAAATAAAATCTTAAAAAAAATACCCCAGTCATTTGTGCCCTACTTTGTTACTTCCTTTTGTCAAGGTTTCTTCTGCCTGGAAGTAGGAGCTTCCCAGTTCTGGAAACTTCTTTGTGCAGCCTCCGGCAGGATTTTTCCTTCTGGAATACTCTTCCTGCAATACATACTCATCGCCACCAGGTGGCAGTAGAGTCCCTGACAGTCGCCGCAAACCAGATTTCCATCCTTGGGAGATATTTAGAAATATGGATTATTAAATCAGTTCAAGGAGATTAACCTCCTCACCACCCCCAACGTTAAGCATGGCAAGCGTCACAGCAGCTAATGAGACAAAATACAAAGTGTTTGGTACACTCAATTATCTTTTATTAACTAATCCCTAAAAAGCACCTAATCCAGCGTTCCCATTCCGTTAGAGAAAGCTTTCTCTCCTCCTAACACCCGGGTTTGCTTCAGTTGGTCTCACCACCCCCTGTGGCCTCCTTCTGCTCTGGCTTCTATTCACCTATTCAGCCAATGAATGCTTAGGCGTTACTGTGCCAGGCCCCGGGCAGGGGGTGTTCTGTCCTGAACGAGCTCAGCGTCTGCGGGGGGCAGGCTGTACGGACCCGGACCTGGACCTGGAGCAGGAGGTCCCAACCCCAAATGCTCTACGGTGTCTGTGGGCGGGGAACAGGGACGAGGGAAGCAGGTCTGGGGTGAGCAGGGGAGGGAGTCGGCCATCCAGGGCCTTGGGGCCCATTGACAGGTGTGCAGCTGCCACTCAGCTCCACCTGATTTTGCTGCCAGGTGAGAAGCTGGCTTTGCATCGCCGGACCTTCCTCTTCTTCAAGAGAAATCAATTGATTGATTTTTTAAAAAAAAATATAAAATCTCTTACTTTCAATCTACTCCCAGGCCAGCTTTGGCTCTTGGGAGTTGTGAGTCCGAGACCGTTGAAAGAGAAGCCAGTGGCTCGGCATGAGGGGGGGCAGTGAAGAGCTTTGTCCAGGGGACCGTGGGCGCCCAAAGAGGGGAGCCCCAACTCCCCCGGAGCATGCATGCATGCATTTCATTCAGCAGGTATTTATTGCCTTCCTATCGTGTGCAGAGCTGTGTGCTCCATGGTGGGGATACCTAGGTCCCCCCGCCACGCGTGTTGTGGAGCCCACGGCCCCGTAGGGCAGCAAGGACCCAACGCTGCCCTCCACCAGTTATGGTTTGGTTGTAAATTGTGTTGCATTTTCTTTCTTTCTTTCTTTCTTTCTTTCTTTCTTTCTTTCTTTCTTTCTTTCTTTCTTTCTTTCTTTCTTTCTTTCTTTCTTTCTTTCTTTCTTTCTTTCTTTCTTTCTTTTTTTTTTTTTTTGCGTTGCATTTTCTGAGGGACAGGAGGACAGTGCAGTGAGGACCTGGGGATGGGTCAGGGAAGGCTTCCCTGAGGAAGGGACATTTGGCTCGGGAGCTGAAGGATGCATCGGGGTTTATCTTCTCCATTTCCCCGGACCGACCGCTTCCTCCTTCAGAGGTGAACTAAGTGTCCTGTGGGGAACGATCTGCCTTCGACAGGGTCATGATCCGGAGAAGGGGCTCTGGGGAAGGAGACCCAGATGGTCGGGGCTGCATTAGTTTCCTCCTGTGGAATGTGCTGGATGGAGCAGAAACCCACTAGGGGTGAGAGGAAGGAGGAGAGAGGCTGTTCCTGCTTCGGCCCCGGCCGCAGGCTGTGGGAGCAATGGGCCCTCAGGTGGCAGGGTGGAGGCCCTGGAGGGGGTCGGGGGTGGGGGGAGCAAACAGCTTCTTCAAAGACCAGAATGAGGGCACCAGGCCTGCTTTTCAGGAAGGAGGACAGGACAGGACAGAGAAAGGAGGCCCAGGCTCAGGCTCCCAGGGTGGGGAGATCCGGGTCTGACTTTGGTGCCTCAGAATGCTGAGTTGGGGCGGGTGCCCAGGGTGCCCAGGTCTGCCCGGAGGGCTCACAAGTGGGGCACACACTTGCATGGGGTTTGATATGGGATGGAAGGGACCAGCCGGGTCTGACCTCCTAGCCGGTTCCCCCGGGGATGAACAGAGAGATCTTGGGCACATTCCTTCAGCTCCCTGAGCATCAGCATCCTCCGTATGCAGGTGGATAGTCTCCATCCTGGGCTCTAGAGTGGGGCGTCCCGGGGGGGCGCTGGTCTAAGAGCCTAGCACTGAGCCTGGCCTCTGGCTAGCACCCCGTACACCCTGTACACCTGTCCTTCTGCTGTCCTCACGTTCACCAACCCAGACTTTGTGACCGCTTCCCCACCCCGAAGCCCTCAAGGTCACAAGGAACATCTTCAGGGTCAACCCCCTCCCTCCTTACCTTGTGCCTGCAGCTCCTCTCCGTCCTCAGCCCCCCCCCCCACGCCCCCGGGTTTGGCCTGACCACTCCTCCTGTGCACATCTCTTCGGACACTAAATATTCAGCAGAAGACACAACCGTGCATTTGCAGCCATGTCGTCTTTGGAACGAGAAAAATAAGTTCACACCGGTGCCCAGCTTGAGATGTGTGGGAGAGTGGCACTTGGCTGCCCGCCCTGACCCTCGCCTTCCTCCGTGGGGTCCTGATGGTTGTCGACATGCGGGAAGCGCGCATCGGGGGTCCAATAAGCCATTGTTCTATTAGTGGCTTTCCTGATGCAGAGTGGCCGTCCGGAACGATCGTGCTCACGGTCATAAGTGCCGCACGTGACACGCGTGGGGGGTGCTGAGTGAGTCCTCAGCGAGGGTGGCTTGGAACGTCCAGGAGGATTGTGTTGGTCAACCGCGGAGGGCCGTGGCACACGGGCAGGGGAAGGGGAAGCTGCCGTCCTCCCCACCATCGGTGCTCCCTCTGCTCCGGCTCCTCCTCCTCCAGTGTCGCCGGCGACCTCCCCGGGCTGCTCCCCCCACCCCAGGGCCAGCCTCAGGCAGACTGGGCTCTTGCAGCCTCTGGCTTGGAGCTGGGTCTGACGGCCAGGCCGTGTTCCTATCCTGAGCGCCCCCCGTGCCCCCCGGGCTCTGACTCTGCTCCCAGAATCGAGGGAGGGCCCCTCTGGCCTCTGAACCCTCCTCCGCCCCCTGGCTCCGTGCAAATCGTCCGCCCCCTAGGCAGCTCCCAGGAGTCAGGACGATGCCCGGTTGGACTAGGAAGACCGGGGGGCTGTGCCCAAGGCCCCCACCCATCCTCCAGGAGCTTGGACCCCTAAACCCCACTCTGAGCCGCCTCAGGTACACACATGAATGCTCACACGTATGTGCCACACGCACAGACACTCTCCACCGCGTGCACACGAGGTCAAGGCGGCACACACAGCGGTCTTCACCCACACGCGCCCACGCACGCCCAGGCCCTTGTGCGGCTGTTCATGCAGGCGGCTCAGGCAGGGGGTTCACGCAGGCTTACGCAGCCGGCCTCCACACCCAGGCCTACCCCTCAGCGCTCACGCTCCAGCTCCCACACACCCATCCGTGGAGTTGCTGTTGCACACTGCGGCACACTCGCGCAGGCTCCCGGAGTCCCGACATGCGCCTCTGAACACACGCCTCCAGACACGCACAGATCCTCACACACGGGAAATACCACACCAGCTCCTGCGCTCGCTCGCGCACTCGCCTTTCACCCCCACGCACACGCACCAAGGATGCCGGTGCTCCCAGGGGCACCCCTGCGCCCTTCCCAAGCACAGACACGCCAAGACACGTCCCCAGACGCCTGCGGGACCCCCCGACTCACCTCAGCCCCACACGCTGTGGCACAGCCCCTCCTCCTGGCCTCACTCCGGGCCCACGCGTGGCTCCCCGCGTTCGGGGACCCTCAGAGAGCACGCTTATAAAAACATCCTTCCCGGTGATGGAGTGCTTCCTCTGGGTCTCTTCAGCTTGTAACAGATTAAAGGCGAACAGGCATTTGTCACAGGGAAGTGTACCCAGTTGTGCCGGCAAATGGACTTTGTGACGCGCGCGAGAGCTCGAAGCTGTCACAGAGGGGACAGCCCGTGTTATTGCAGGCGGCTGGCCGCGGCGGCCACGCAGGCGTTATCGGCTGTGGCAGGCATCACCTCCAACGGGAAGGATCCCATTACGGTAAGTAATGGCTTCATCATAGCCAGTTTGTAATGGGGATGACCTCTCCCGTGTCCCTGGCCTCCCGGATGGATCGTCCCTCCGCCCCGTGACTAACAGCGCCCGGGCCTGCTCCCCCGTGGAAGGGCCCCTGGGCCCCGCTGGGACACGAGTCGGGTGGCCGCGGGAAGAGGCAGCGGGCCGAGGAGGAAGGGCGCCAGCAGCCACTGGCCCCACTCTGGGTCCCTGCTGGGGAAACTGAGCCCCCCCCCCCCCACGGACCATATCTTGACTTCATTTGCCTTGTCGCAGGGCCCCACGTTTCCAGCACGAGGCGAGTGACAGCGAGAGTGTCCGATGGGCACTTTCTATGCTTTCTGTCCCTCCAGCCCTGGGAGGGAGGGCGTGACCGTGGTCTCCACGCGAGACAGGAGGAAATTGGGGTTCAGACAAGAAGATGTGACTTGCCCAGGGTCCGGGGGCCGGGAAATGGCAGGGCTGGCCCTTGAGCTGGGGCCGTGTGCCTCTGAGGCCGGTGTCCTCGGCTGTGATGTCCCAGAGGCTCCTGCTGGCCTGCGGGGCCCCAGGGCTCTTCCACCCGGCAGCCGTGGGTGCCAGAGGTTTGACCTGCAACCCACGGCCCCCAGGTCACGCCAGCAGCAGCTCCAGGCCCGGAGTCTCCTGCAAGCCCAGACTGTGTATCTGGGGTCGGGGGACGGGGGGCTGATTCGGGGAAACCCTGGGGCTCAAAATCCTGGGACCCCATCCCCTTCGCTGCATGCACGTCTCGCTCTAGCCACTGGGGCAGCTTCCCAGCCGGGCCCACGCCTGGAGAAGCCAGTGGGATGACAAAAGGACTCCTCTCCCTGCCTTCGCTCATTTCTTCGGGATCCCATTTAGTCCCCGTGGGGGCGGGGGTAGGGAAGGGGGTGGAGCTAAGGAGGATTTGGGGTCAGGTCCTGGGTCTACCACGTGCCAGTGGTACGACCCTGGGGTGGGATGAAGCATAGAACGTGCCACACGGATCCTGGCGCCCAACGAATGGGGACACTCGCTGTCATTCACAGGCTGCTGTAAATGTGGGGCCCTGCGACCAGGCAGGGAGTAAAACAAGGCCAAGGCCCGGTCTGTGCGTGGTGCCTCTGCGAGCCTCAGTTTCCCCACCTGGGCGGTAGCTAAGCCTGCCTCACGGAGGGGCGAGGATTAGACGGCATCCTCTGTGTGGATCCCAAGGCCAGCCTGCTGCCTGGTTGGGGCTGCCTGAGACGCAAAACAGCCTCCGCAAAGCTTCCTGCGGAGAGGCCAGGTGGTGGCCGAGCGAGGTGCCAAGGATGCGGGCTGTGTGCAGTCAGGTTATCACCCGCCTAGGATGGTGATAAGGACGGGAGTTGACATCGAGACCTCACCATGCGACAGGCACTAGTGCCACCCATGGATTTCTCATGTCATTCTCTCCAAACTCAAGGCCATAAGTAATCCAGTTTTGTTCCCATTTCACAGAGGAGGCATGTTACCAGGTGGGTCTCTCCCCATTGCCAGTGTGCTCGACATCGCCGTTCAGGGCAGGGGTGGGGGTCTGTGGGCAGTGGGAGGACCGGGGCTGAAGGTTCGGGGGGTTATGGAGAGGAGGGGACCCGGGTGGGAGTGGCAAGCCAGGGAGACTGCAGAGAGAGCTGGGTGGGGAGATTCAAGGAATGGGGACAGCAGGGGATGCTCTTTTCTGCCACCAGGCTTCTTTGCAGGGCTGCCTGAGACAGGAAGGACCCTAGTCTCATCCGCTCAAGGAATGTCTGGCGAGTGCCTACTACGTACCCGGCACTGGTCCAAGCCACCACTGGGTTTCATTAGCTTTGTGTTACTTATTCAACGAGTCTTTTTTTTTTAAGATTTTATTTATTTATTCAGGAGAGACACAGAGAGAGGCTGAGACACAGGCAGAGGGAGAAGCAGGCTCCACGCAGGGAGCCCGATGTGGGACTCGATCCCGGGACCCCAGGGTCATGCCCTGGGCCAAAGGCAGATGCTCAACCGCTGAGCCACCCAGGTGTCCCTCAACGAGTATTTACTAGGTGCCCACTGTGTGCTGCCCGGGGGCTGGGATTCAGTGGTGAGCGACACAGACGTGACTCCTTCCTCCCTGGAGGTGAACCAAGGAGGCACCAACAAGTCCCCGCTCGGCACCCTCAAAGCATTCATGGAGGATATAATCCGCCAGGGACAGGGCCGCCCCCTCCTGTTGTCCCTGGAACAGCTCCATCAAGAGGTAGCAGGGTGATGCTCATTCCCCCCCACCTCGGAAGGAGGCAGATGAGGCTCAGAGAGCTTAGGTGACTTGCCGGAGGGTGCACACCTGATGAGTGGTGGAGCTGAGCCTTGAGCCCAGAAACTTCGGAAAGTCTGTGCTTGGAACAACCACCGGCGTGGCTCTGCTCTCCCGTCTGCTGCCAATGTCTCCCGGGTGTCTGGGGCCATGGGGCCAGGTGGCCTGGGTGGTGGCCCGGCCCTCTCCCAGTGGAGGGTGCTTTCTTCTCCCCACCCCAGCCAGCTTCCCCCAGCCCCCAGAGTCTGGGCCTTGCCTTCTCTGCAGTTGGGGAGAGCTTATTCTCATGCTAATTGCAAAACTAATTGTTCTTATTGCAAAATCCATTATATAGTATATTTATATTGCAGATAATGAGCTGTTTGGATTAAATAGCTCACTAAAAGTCAATAAAAAGAAATTTGCTTTACTGTTCCTCCCCTCGTTTTTCACGGGCACCGTTAACACAGCCGTCCTCCCTGAAGGCTGGAATTCATTAAAAGGCCTGGAGCAGCAAGGGGGTGTCGCCGCCATGTGCTTCCTCCCCCTTCCTCTGAAAAAGGCTTTGGAAGGACAGGTTGGAAGACAAGAAGCAGGTTCTTTCCTGGTCTAAGTGACGCGGGGGTGACGAGTGCGTCTCGAGTGCATCTTAATTTCTAGCAGATTCCAAGAGCGAGGCTGCCCCAGAACAAAGCCCAGGGCTCCGTGGGCTGGGTTGCAGCGGAGGGGGGAGGGTGGGTAGGGACAGAGGGATGAGTGGAGGCCACTGCCGCCCCTCAGGGAGCTGGGGAGACAGCCCAAGGCCTGTTGTTGGGCTCCGCAGGAGGAAACAGTCTCTGGGGCCGGGCCTGGGCACAGGAAGGAGAGGGCAAGAAGACAGCTCTGGGGTCACGCTCTGGGCCGGTGACTATCAGGTTTGAAGAAGTCCAGGGTCCGGATTTCCAGGTTCTGGCCTCTTCTAGCACCACAGCATCTCTGGTACCTTCCAGAATCTTCCGGGTCTACCCATCCCTTCGGCCTGGGTTCCAAACCTGAAGGTGGCTCGTTTCAGCCGAGCACCACCAGGAGGAGTGCTGGCCTGTGAAGTTGAGGGGTTCTCAGCTCAGGACCCTCTGCAATCACTGCAGAAAGTGCGGAGTTCCCGGGAAGGGGGGGTTTGCAACTGGCACCCAGGTGCGCCCTCCATAGTCAGTGGCCCTGACCCGAGCCATCGGGGTGGAGGGAGGGTGGCGGGGGTTGGGGGGTGCTGGGAGGCAGGGCTTAGTGCTGATTTCTTTCCCCGGGAGCCGACCCACCTCACGTGGGGTCTGCTAGGGTGGCAGGGAGTGAGTGTGCCTCGGCCTGGCTCCGTCAGCCGTGAGACCCTCCAGGCCTGCATTCGCTCAGTGAGTATGGTCTCAGTGCCCACCATGGTCGAGACACTGTGTTAGGTCCTGGTGATGACCCTAAAAAACACCACCACCACCACCCAAAGTCTTTATCCTCCTATGGAACTTAGTAGGGGAGCAGATGGCAACCGGGCGCGGACGAGTGATGCATCCAAATCAAGTGCAGGATGAAGGTGATCCCGGAGGACTGGGCCTGGATGGTGGGGCTGGAGGAGACTTTCAGGGGAGGTGGTCTGTGAGGGGAGCTCTGCAGGGTGAATGTGCTCACAGAGCGGGGTGGGGGATGGAGGGTGGGCTCGGGTCTGCCCCAGGGATGGCGCAAGGGGCAGCGCTGGGGCAGCAAACAGGCCAGTGGGATGGGGCTGGTGCCCACTGCACCTTGTGCACTAAGGGGTTATGGGGCTTAATCTTCTGCGTGGGAGCAATGGGAAGCCACTGAGGGGTTCACAGCCGTGGGGTGACATGACCTGTGCTCTGAAAAGCTCACTCCCCGCCTCCAGTGACAGAGGCCGAGCTGGGAGGTTTGAGGGGTGGTGGGGAGGGTGGTGGGGCAGGTGGAGAGGAGAGAGAGAACAGCAGGGTGGAAGATGGAACCAGGGAGGATGGGAGAGAGGGGAGGATGGGGGAGGGAGGAGGATGGGGGAGAAGGGAGGATGGGGGAGGGGGAGACTGGGGGAGAGGTGGTGGGGGAGAGGGGAGACTGGGGGAGGGAGGAGGATGGAGAGGGGAGGATGGGGGAGAGGGGAGACTGGGGAGGGAGGAGGATGGGGAGAAGGGAGGGTGGGGGAGAGGAGGCACTTTGCGGAGAGGAAATCAGGGTTGCATCAGCAGGGAGCAGGGAGGCGGGCTGCTGAGCCCACCCTCCTGGGGGTGTGTGTGCTGACTTCAAACTCTCAGAGGACGGGGCCTGGCTCGGACACCACAAACAGTTCACCAAGCCATTCCTTGGGGGCCTGGGTGGCATCCCTGGGATGCCCGGCCCCTGGCTCGCACATCGGTAACATCACCGCAGGGCCGTGTCCCGGGAGCACAGCAAACAGGGGTGCTGGGTGGGTCAGTCCCGCACGAATGGCCAGGCCTTGCGGTCGGGAGAAGCCCTGGCGTTGGCAGGGTCTTCAGGGCCTCCAGAGCCCGCAGGCTAACAGCAGAGGGAAGGCAGCCTGAGGAGGTCCTGCCTCTGAGCTGGAACCCCTGGAACCACAGTCACCCTAACTTAGCAGCTTCAAAGGCAGATGGGGAGAGAGAGGCGGCTGGGGTCCAGCAACCAGAGTGTGGCTGAGATGAAAGGCGATGCGATGGCCTCGGGGCCTCAGCACCCACGCATGTTCTGGCATGGAAGGGCTCTCCAGGGGGGAAACTGAGTCCAGCGGAAGGGGCACGAGAAACCCCTTTGCAGCCCAGCCCCTCTGAGGGGGTCCGCGGAGCTCAGGGTTCCCGAGTTCTCATGCCCACCCCCCCAACCAAATCCCCCAGTAGATGATCAGAGACTCCCAGGAGGAAACAACCAGCTCCTTGAGCCTCTGTGGCACCCTCTGCGTGGGTCTGGGAGCGCCCTTGGTGCTCATCCAGTGCTCTGAGGAGTTGGCGTGGCGGGAACCACATAAGTGGGGAACCATGGACAGATCGGAAAGGGCTGGTTCTTTCTGATGCATCTCTGGGGTGGCTTAAGCACTGGAGATTGCCCTCCCCTTGCCCGGCCTTGAGATCTGCGGTGCCTGGGGGTTGGGGGGCAGGGACAGCTGGTCCTTTTGTTGCAAGCTCCTTTTAATTCTTTTTTTTTTAAGATTTTATTTATTTATTCATGATAGACATAGAAAGAGAGAGAGGGGGGCAGAGACACAGGAGGAGGGAGAAGCAGGCTCCATGCCGGGAGCCTGACGTGGGACTCGATCCTGGGACTCCAGGATCACGCCCTGGGCCAAAGGCAGGCGCTAAACCGCTGAGCCACCCAGGGATCCCCTCTTCTTAAGTCTCGATGTGCGCCCTGGGTCTGGGCAGGGTTCCCGTTGAACTCCTGCTCTGAGGCTTGTCTCTGCCCTTGGGTTTGGTGCTTCTGTGGGTGTGTGGGTGTCCACGGATGGCAAGCTCCCTGCGGGCCGGCCCTTAGTACTGCCCCTCCTTTGGAGGTCGCTGGGAGCAAGCATTTGCTCAGCAAACAGACAAGGGAATATGGGACTGAATGACGGCTGGCGAGCTTAGCGGGCTGTGACCGGAGCAATGAAGGCAAAGCCTTTGCTGGAAGTGGGCAAGGACCTGGGGGCCTAGGTCCCTAGGCTGTGGGGTGGGTTTCGAGTCCAACAACCAGAAGTCAGGACGGGGGCTTGCAGGAAGGCCAAGAGCCACGCTCCTGGCGGTACAAGTAGATGCTTATGTAGATGACCGGGATGGGGAATGCGGGGAACCAGTGGGGTAGGAGGGCCTTGGGGAGGGACCAGGGCACGTTGGAAGTCTGGGAGGGCTGTAGGGGCAGAGGGAGCCCCGGGGTGGGCCCAGGGGCTTCAGGGGGACACAGAGCACTCACATGGCTGGGGGTCCTGGAGACTGGAGGAGTGTGTGTGCGCGTGTGCGTGTGCGTGGGAGTCCTGTGGCTCTACAGTTTGGAGAGATGCAAGAAGACTCCAGGTCTGGGACCACAGGAGGTGTTTGCGGGTGTCTCTGTGAGATGCTGGGGTAAAAGGTGCAGCCCTGAGAGGTGAGGGGGACCTTGGGGCTCGTGGGAGGCAGACAGGGCCTCTGGGACGTTGAGGGGAGAGGTGTTCCTTTGAGGCACGCTGCCCGGCACTCAGCGGAGCGCTGGCCAGGGCCCGGCTGGGGTTGGGGGCTCTTTCCCCTTCAGCTGGGACGAGGGGGTTCTGTTCCGTTTCAGTTCCCTCCTCAGAGGCAGGAAGTGACTTGGGGGGCACACGTGAGACCATCTGCATCCAGTCGGCACCGCAAGTGGCCCCAAGCCCACTCGGCCTTCCCCTCTGCCCTTTACCGTGACGCGGGGGATCTCACGGCCAATACGGCTCCTCTCTGCGTGGGTCCGAGTACGTGTGCATGCACGTGTGTGGGGCACAGAGTGTGGGTCCGAAGCGGTGTGTTTGAGGGCTTTTGTGGTGGGTCCACTTGCACGAGACGTCTCTGGTTTGTGTGGCTCCGTGTGCGCGCACCCCCGCCCCCCCATTCCACGGTCCAAGGGCAGTATGAGTTGTGCGTCCTCGGGGGAGGAGGGAGGCCCGGGGGGAAGGAGTGTGTGTGCGTGAGCCTGCCGAGCGGCAGGAATGACAAATGATTAATCTATAGAAATCTATATTCTATTCTTCCGTGCGTCCACTCCGCCCTCCTCACGCTCCCATGCATCACCCCCCGAAATCCATCACCCGACTCCCAGCCAAGGACAGGCTGCGGAGAGCGGGTGCTTTGCCTTATTGATGGACTTGCCTGTGCGTTTTACGCATTTGGATATTCGGAGGAGGAGAGCCTACTCCGGCCCCATCGTTCATTCTCTCGCTCACTTGTTCGTTTGCTCGATCACCGGCCCTGTGAACCGTTCTTGGGCGCCTACTGTATGCGATGCAATGGTCCTGGGTGCTCGGGGCGTGATGCTGAAGAAGGAAGACCGAGTCCTTGCCTTATGGGCCCGTGGGCGTTCTGTAGAATGTGATGCAGGCGGCATAAGGGTTCTGGAAGAATGAGGGGGGCGGGGAATTAACTTGGACCGGGGGGTCACAGAGGCTCCTGAAGGAGGTGACACCTCAGGGAAGCCCCAGAGGGACAAACGAGAGGGAGAGAAGAGGGTGCACCAGCCTGAGGGAACAGCACATGCAAAAGCACAGAGAACATGCCCCCTGGGGGTGGGGGGACTAGGGGTGGTTCCATGGGCCGGGTCCGGAGTGTGAAGGAGGAAGAGGCTAGGGACGGGAGTACAGAAGTTGGGGGGACCAGGGGAGCCTTGAGTGCTCCATTCGGGAGGCCGGATTCCACCTCGAGGGCAGTGGGGAGCCATGGAAAGTTCAGGTGGAAGCCATAGGTTGTTGCATTGTAGGAAGCATCTGTGGCTGATGGCGGGGCGACTGGAGGCGGGGAGGCAGCCAGGAGGCTGCTGCAGCGGATCCAGGAAGGGATGGCAGTGGCTTGGACGGGGTGATGGTGGCACGGAGAGGTGTGGGCCGAGTCCACAGGGATTTTGGAAGAGGGGTGGACCCTGAGAGAGTGGCGTGCATGACCCCACGTTTCTGGGCAAGTTTTTCTTTTTTTTTTTTTTAATAATTTTTTTTAATAAATTTTTATTTATTTATGATAGTCACAGAGAGAGAGAGAGGCAGAGACACAGGCAGAGGGAGAAGCAGGCTCCATGCACCGGGAGCCTGACGTGGGATTCGATCCTGGGTCTCCAGGATCGCGCCCTGGGCCAAAGGCAGCCGCTAAACCGCTGCGCCACCCAGGGATCCCTGGGCAAGTTTTTCTACCTCTCTGTGCCTCAGTTTCCCCATCTCCAAGGTGTGGCGGACAGCTCCTGCTTTGCAGGGTGGGTGCAAGGCCGTCTGACTCAGTTTCCTCTTCCGACCACTGTTGGAGTCCCCTCTGTCCATATGCTGTGTCTGTGCTTTCTCTCCCCCTGCTCTTTTCTACGAGGTTTTGGGACCATCCACACATCGCCCCCCCCACCCTGGGTGGGTGTTCCTTAACCTACACCCCGAGGGAGCCTGGGGGTTTAGCCCTGGGGTCATCCAGGCCAGCCTCCTGCCCACAGATGGGCAAAGAGGCGCTCACGCGGGACCAGACCTGTCGTCCACCCTTGCTGGTGACACATCCCCAGGCAGGGCTGACTCTCTGGAGTCACCAGATGCCTTCACCCCGAAGAATCTCCCCTTGGCAGGGGACTTCCTGGTCTTGGGGGTTATAGGGAGGCTGGGAGCTTCCAGGCCGTCCTGGGGGACAGGGCACGGGCGGACAGGGCCCTAGGAGGCCCCGAGGGCTGCTGCTCTTTCCACTGGCCCTTGTGTGGAGCGATGAGCCCCCCAGAGCCCACCCCTTCCCTCTGATTCCCCCCTGGGGCGGCCCCACAACTCCTGATCTGAGAAATCTTGCTCCAGCAGATTGCTTCTGCATATTCGGATAATGTTCCATTTTGCAAAACAACAGGCCCTTTTCTACGCAGGCGGAGTTGACACTTCTCACAGCAAAAACATTTTCCCCCCTCCCCCCTCCCTCTCCCAAGCAGGCACCGTGGTAATAACAGCCCTGCAGAGTCTGCCGTGCAAAGGCCTCTCCTCCTCAGGTGCCCGGTGCCCGGTGGGGGCGGCCAGGGAGGCAGGACGGCGTCCGGGCTGGGGGGAGGACACGGCGCTGCGGGGGACGACGGGGACCGGGCTCTTGGGAGGAAGGGCTGAGCAGTGCCGGGGGAAGGCCCTGCACACTCAGAACGTTTTCACCTTAAGTGACAGCAGACACAACACGACAGAGACACGGCTTGTGTTTCTCTGGAGCGCTCCCTCCCAATTTATCACTCCCTAATTTTTTCCCCCTTGGGTTTTCTCTCTCACACATTTTTTATCCCCGTCTGACAGCTAAATGAGGAATCGCATTGCCTACGTTATCTGTTTCGTTCGGGAATTAATCCCGTCGTCAAACACGGAGGGCCCCTGAGCAGAGCCTGTCGGCCGGGTCGGCCGGGGTGCGGGGTCCACGGCCCCGTCCCACTGCCTCCCTGCCCGACACCTGCAGGGAGACGCGCGCCTTCTGAGATGCTCTGCATGTTGCCCCGGCCCTGGCCACCCCGGGGTCGCCTGGATGGAAGAACCCTGGGGGCTGGTTCTGCCCCGACCCTTGGTCACACTCACCGTGACCTTAGACGTGATGTCGGTACCTGGAGGCCGTGCAGCCTCTCCGTGGGCCTCTGGCTGCTGTGAGAGGAGAGGCACAATCGCGGACCCCTGGGAAAGGGGTCATCCAGTGACACTTGTCCCTTTGGGAAGCCCTCGCCTACTTACATCTTTCCCACTCTGCTCGTGTTCTGGAGCCAGGTCGAGCTCCAGGCTCTAGACGAGAGTGGCCGGCCGGCCTTTGGGGAGCTTCTGGGCTTCATACCTGCCTGGGGTGTCTTGTCTTTCTCCCTCGTCCTCTCCTTACTCTTTTTTTGCTTCTTCCCTCCTTCCTTCCCTCCCTCCTCCATCCTCATGCCGCTTCTCCTCCTCCTCCTCCCTGCCTCCCTTCTTTCCTCCTCCTGCAATTTTCATTCCAGTGATGAGGAAGATCCAATGGTGAATAGGACAGACCTGGGGCTCTGCAGTGGGGTGATCGCAAATGGGGGGGTGTTCTTGGATGGAGAGGCCCGGGGCAGGCCCCCCCGGCTGGAGGGCAAGCTGCAGGGGCGGGGGCACAGGGTGGAAAGGGAGCGCCAGGTGCGGGGCACACGGTCCCAAGTCTTTGGCTCGGTCTGCGGGCGGGCACACCTCCACGGGTGTCACTGCTTCACTGGTGGTGGCCTCGCCCCGAAAACCACCAGCTGGCGTGAGCCTGGGGCCCTGCCTGGCTTCGTGCATCCATGCCACCCCGCTGCGAGCACAGGGCAGGTGGAGGCGGGCATAGGGAGCATAGGGTCTGTGTCAGGAAGGGGGAGAGGTGAAGGGTGGTGGCGCAGACCCTGCCCGAAGTCCCCGGGTCCCTGCATAGCTGGCAATTTCCTGCCAATGACTGGTGCTGCTCAAATATTGTCGTCTCAGGATGTCCCCCCAAGTGACCCCCAGCTTGTGCTGGGCAGGGGAGACCTCCATGCCAGGGGCAGGGAGGTAGCAGTGTGGCCCACCCACCAAGGGCGCGGACCCTGCAGCCACTCGTCCTGGCCCAAACGCAAGGTCTGCTTTTTCCCACTTGTGAGCCCGGCGAGGCTCAGTTTCCTCTCCTGTGAAAGGAGGATGAAATGTGGCTGATGGGAATAGGCTCTGTCTCCTGGAGACACCGTGAGGAGAGGATGCGACCCACGGGGAGCCAGGGCCTGACACATCACCCGCCCGCTCACAGCCACCGCGGCCCTATTTGAGCGAGCGGGGACCGAGGAGCGCGCCCAGCCCTTCCTTGTCCTGCTCCAGCCCCCAGAGCGTTCTTGCTCTTGTCCTTCTCCGGCCAGCACGGTGACCTACAGATCCACGCGCCCTCGCCTTCCCTCCAGCTTGGCTAGGTGGGGATGCTGGCGAGGAAGCAGATGGCGGCTGGGGCTGCGTGTGACAGTGATTATGCTGTGGAAGGGTGATAATTTATTCTGCTCAGCCTTGACTCGGAGTTGGAAGGAGAAATCTATTACTTCTGGAAGGCAAGGCTGAGGGTGACCTCCACTCTCTGACCTCTAACAGGCGGCGGGGCCCTTGTTGTCCTGGCTAAGAGCTGGTGGAAGGTGGGGAGCAGGTCTGGGGGGACCCCGGGGAGGGAGCGTCCCTGGGGAAGGGACCTCCAGCAGGAGCTGGGGGTGCAGAGGGGGGCTGCAGGGTGGGCCCCAGGGACGGGAAGGTGGCAAGCGGCAGGACCCCGGCCCCGTGCAGGCCCCGTGCAGGTGGGAGGACAGGCCCCCGGGGCGGTGCTCTCAGGCTCTCTGGCGTGGCCTGGTACCAGGCCCGGCCCACACTGAGGCCTTTCCCTCATTAATCTGCTCATCTTCCTCGTGAGTGGAGGATGCCTTCTAAGCAGTGAGGAGAAAGATGTAAAACTAATCCCCACTCTAATAAAAACAGCCTCCCGATTAAATATGTATGAACACATATTGATTTGGGGATTACACAGAAAAGAATATTGAGCCTGTAATTGAGCTGGGGAACATGGACGGGGTGAGACTTGGGATGTACTTCTCCAAACACACCTGCTGGGGATGGGCCTGGGCCTGGGGCTGCCCCGGGGCGGGGGTGGAGGGCGCCCCAGGTGCCACTCACCGGCACCCTGGGTGCTCCTGGGTGAGAAAGAGCCCCTGAGAAGATCAAGAAGCTGAGCCAAGATCCAGCCTACCGCCTTCTGGTTCCAAGTCCCAGGTCGTGTTTACTGCAGGCCAGGCCTGGGCCGGCCCATCACACCGCAGCTCGCAGAGCTGTGCAGGCCTACGCTGGAAGGGCTTTTGGCCTTGAACCCAGCCCCCTGTCGGACATTTATCACCTTCCTCTATTGACACAAGGTCATTTGGCTTTTCCTGGGATGTCTCCAGGGACGGGGAGCTCACCATCTGTTGGGGTGGAGGGAGCGCAGAGCTCTTGGAAGGGACCAGAGCCTGTTTTGCTACCACGTCCGCCTGTGGGTTGCATACCTGGGTTGGACAAGGGAGACAGGACTGGTGATAGTTGAGCACCTACTGTGTGCCAGGCCCGGTGCTGGGTTGCTCACGTGGACTATGACTTTAGCTCCCCAAGACACTGTGACATAAATCTGATCATTTCTGCTCCATAGACTAGAAAACAGACGCGGGGATTTTCAGCAACCTGGGACTACTCATCGTCATCATGGTCGTAAGGGCCTCCGCTTATTGAACACCTACTGTATGCCAGGCACATTCCATACATGCTCATCCTCACGGTAGCCCCACAAAGTAAGATCTATTTTCTTTTTCTTTTTCTTTAAGATTTATTTATTTATTTATTATTTATGATAGACACACAGAGAGAGAGAGAGAGAGAGGCAGAGACACAGGCAGAGGGAGAAGCAGGGTCCATGCCAGGAGCCTGATGCGGGACTCGATCCTGGGACCCCAGGATCACGCCCTGGGCCAAAGGCAGGCACCAAACCGCTGAGCCACCCAGGGATCTCCAAGATCTATTTTCTCGGCTGTACGGAGAGGAGCCCGAGGCTCAGAGGCCAGAGAGAGCCCTGCCACGGCCGGCCCCACCCTGGCTGTTTCTGGCTCTGCGCTGGAGAAGTGTGGGCTCCCGGCTCCTTGCTGCGAAGTCCTCTGGACGCCCCAGCCCCAGCCCTGCGTGGCCCGAGCGGGACGTCCCCTCTCTCCCTGAGCCTGGCCCCAACCTCCTCTTCTGGCTCACGGGTCCTGGGGTGCACCTCTCTCCCCTAGAACCTGCTGGGGCTCCTTCATCCATTCTCCGCCCGTGTCCCCCACTCTGCCCTTCTTTGCTGCCTCCCCAGCCCCTGCTCCAACCTCTGTCTGTCCCCCACAGCTCTCGGCCCCCACATCCTCGAGGGATGCTCCACCCTGCGGTGCACATGCAATTCCACTTTGCTACCTCATCCAAGGTCTGCAGTGGCCTGATGTCCCCTAGGACAGATGAAGTACTGGAGGCATAGGCGGGGGGTGGGCGGCGGGGGGGGGGCACTTTGCCCCGCATCCCAGAGCCAGAGAGTGACGTCGCCAGCTGTGTCTGCCCCAGGGCCTGGACGGCTGTACCTGTCCCAGGGCCCGCATGGGACCACCGAGGCTGCGTGATGGAGTGGAAAGGGTCCGTGGACTTGGGTTCGAGCCCTCGTGCTTCCTCTAGCTGGCTGAGCAACCCTGGGCAATTGATGTAACCTCTGCAGGTTGTATCCTTTTTAGGCCTGGCTTGGAAGCTTTGGGGCTGGAGCTAGAACCCTTTGGGCCTCCCTTTCAGAAGTGCCCCCAGGACTCGGGGTTTGCCCAGGTGGCTAAGTGTCAGAGAGGCACCTGCTGGGACAGCTACCCCTGTGCGAGAGGATGGAGAAAGGCCTCGGATGTGGGGTGGGGGGACAGGACCGCCCCAGGACCCTGCGGCCGGCAGTGCCTTGCACACCAGGTCCCTGGCGATGGCTGAGAGCCAAGCACCGCCCCCCCCCCCCCCCCCCCGCCACAGCTGCCTCCACCCTGTGGATATTAAAGCAATGACTTAACAATACGCATGTGAGGAGTTCGTGAAGCTGCTGCCACCAGCCTGTCCCTGATTAAAGGAATGAATCAGGCAGGATCCAGCTCCTTCCTAGTGAGGCGGGGAGCGGGAGCCTCGGGCTGGGCTCTTTACAGAGGCTCCAGCATCTGTGGAGGGGACGCTGTCCTTCTCCGGGTGGACGGGGGCCCGGGCTCTTCCTTTAGAGGCTGGGGCTGCCTCCCAGCTCTGCTGCCCAGCTGCTGGGGTCGGGGGTGGGGTGGGGAGGGACCCAGTCCCTCTGAGCCTCAGTTGCTTCTTCTATGAAATAAGCATGAGAATACCTGGCTCGGACTCCTGGTAAGATAACATGAAGGAAGACAGAAGGGACTCATGCAGAGCTGCTGCCTGGCTGACGTGCGGGTGGCATGAGAGCCCAGGAAGCATTATCCCAAGTGTCAGACTCTCTCTCTCTCTTTTAAAGATTTTATTTGTTTGAGACAGAGAGAGACAGAGAGAGAGACACACAGAGAGAAAGAGAGAGAGAGAGAGAGAAGTAGAAGCAGGGGTGGGGGCAGAGGGAGAGGGAGAAGCAGGCTCCCCGTGGAGAAGGGACCCGGATGCTGGACTCGATCCCAGGACCCTGGGATCGTGACCTGAGCCGAAGGCAGATGCTTGACGGACTGAGCCCCTCAGGGCTCCCCTAGAGTCTTCTCTCTCTTGCAACGGGGTCTCTATGCACCCGTGACATGCAGCTAGGATTCGAACCCTGGGCTTCCGAGTCCAAGCCTCAGCTATTTGTATCCCCGTCACTGTGGCAGAGGGCACAGCGCAGTCACTCCCTTCTCCTGCACCCCTGCTGCCCCAGCCTCTGGGATGGTTGGAGAGAGAAGCACGTGTGCAGGCTCCCAGGTGGGCAGAGAGGGTCTGGGAAGGGCTTCTGTCTCCCGGGCGGGCCGGGCCACCCCTGGGGGAAAGCCTGGGACGTTCCCTGATTTCCCAGGGAGACCAGATCCCATCCTGTTGGGGCGGGTCTTGTGTGCTGATGGCGTGGGTTTGCCGCCCGTGGGCTGCGGGCCCCTGGGCTCCTGGGCCGGTTTGCCCGGACGGGCCTGTGGGCGGCTTGGTTCCCAGCATGTGCTCCTCCTCCCTCCTCCCTCCCAACCCCCATCCCAAGGTGCTTCTGGGAGGCGTTCGGTCCGGACTGTCAAGAGCAGAGCCCGTTCCATCCCCTCCCCGTGGATGGAGGCGAAAGATCCAAGTGATATTTTATTGCTCGTATTCCTGGTATTTTTCCACTGTGCTTAGTCTGAAATCCAAACCTCTTCACTGTGATTTTCCAGATCTTCCATGATCAGAGGGCTGGATATTTTCCATTTGCCTCCTGAGATCCAGGCTGCCCTCTTCTCCAGGCCGCTCCAGGGCTCGGGGAGGATGACCCGCGGGGATGTGGCGTGGCTCCCGGGCAGCATTGGCCAGCGGGTCTGAGCCGCAGGAGAGCGGGGACGGGGAGCAGGTTGGGTGCGGGTCTCACTGGAACCTTCCCCGGGCGGTCCCTGCAGCTGTGTCTAGCTCGCGGTTGCCTTCAAGGTGATCCTCGCCCTGCACAGCCTGCCTGCTTCTGGCAGCCGCTGAGCCCTCTCGCCCCCTGGCCCCGGGTTGTCGTGGTCCCGGACATCTCCACCTGCCGGGACTTCCCTGCACACACCTGCTGTGTCCCGCTGTCACTCTGCTGGGCCCTGGCTGATGCACCCTGGCCTGGTCTGGTCAGGTCACCCAGCGCACTTGTTCAGGGGCAACGGTCCCTTCTAGCCGGGGTCCCTTCTGAGTGGCTGGCGGCTGTGCTCATCTCCGACTTCATCTTCCCTCCTCCCCTTCCTCCCTCAGGGCGATCCAGCCCGACTGACTGTCTTTGTTTCTTGAACAACTCAGGCTTGACCGTGCTTCCCGGGCTACCCTGTCTCCAGGGCTTGCTTAGCTGGGAGCGTGAAGGGAACACAGCGACCAGCAACCCTGGGAGGCTGCGGGCACCCATGGGCGGGGATGGGGTGGGGCTCGAGATCGCTGCAGCCGGCATCCTAGCAGGACTCAGGCAACAAGGCACGGGGAGCAGAGAAGAAATCCCTGGACCGGGGCAGCCCGGGTGGCTCAGTGGTTTAGCGCTGCAGCCTTCAGCCCAGGGCATGATCCCGGAGTCCCGGGATCGAGTCCCACGTCGGGCTCCCTGCATGGAGCCTGCTTCTCCCTCTGCCTGTGTCTCTGCCTCTCTCTCTCTCTGTTTCTCATGGATAAATAAAAAAATCTTAAAAAAAAAAAGAAAAAAAGAAATCCTTGGACCTCTCTTCCCCAGGGCTCTCGCTCCCACCGGGTTTCCTGTTGTCTGAGGCCTGCGAGAAGCGGGCTGCTGGGAGCCCAGGGCTGCGGTCACAGGGCCCGGACCCTCAGAGCACAGAGAAGGTAACGTAGGTAACGAGGTCGGGGAAGGAACAGAAAATCCAGCACCTTCCTGTTGCCTTCGTTGCGCTTATCTCACCATCTGAAATAGTCTTATTTCTTTGGTCGGCTCATTGCTTGCCGGCTTTCTTTTCTACAAGAATGTCAGCTTCACGAGGCCAGGGAGCTGTCAGCTTGGCCACCCTGGCACGTTGGCGCTGAGCAAGGTGGCTGGCACGGGACAGGTCATCGATGACTCTAGCGAATCAAAGAATCGGGAGAGAGGGGGAGTCTGCATTAGGCTTGAGGCTCAGCATCAGCCGCGCTGTTGCTTGGGGCTCCCGTCTTGGTCCTCCTTGGGGTTAGGCTGGGGGTGAGCACCCAGGACAGAGAGGGAGGGGATGGTGTGCATCCTGCCAGTTGGAGCCTGCCATCGGCCTGTGGGCTCCAGGGCCATTGCAGTGATGCGGGGATTAGCCTGGTGGGGGCGGGGATGCAAGCCCAGAGCTGCACTCTCCACGTCCTAGGGGCTGAGCTGCTGGGCCAGCCGTGGAAGGAGAGTGGAGGGTAGACAGCTTCCACCCTGGGAAGGTCTGGCTTGGTGGGAGGGTCTGTGCAGGGATGAGGGGGACTCTTCTGTGTCTTCTTTTGAACTGCAAAGCCAGAGACTGAAAAAGGGAGACAGAGAGAGAGAGAGAGAGAGAGAGAGCAGGAGTACAAGTTGGTTCCTCACATGACCTACTTCCGTTCTCCCTGTGGCCCCCGTGTCCTGGGCAGGCCCTGGGAGCAGTGCTGGGTGCTGTCACTCAATGCGTCTGGGTGCCTGCTGTTCTCTGGGCTCCCTCATTTGTCTGCCTACCAACTATTCACTGAGCACCTACTATGTGCCGAGCCCTAGCGACAAGGATGAACAAGGCTCAGACCTGTTCCATGCGTCCACTGCCCACGTTTCCAGGGCCTCCTAACGATGGCACCACTCACACCCCCCACCCTTCGGACACAGCAATGTACTTGCTGAAACCCAGTTCAACAGAACGGTGGGCCGCGCTGTGGGTATTTTTCCACCTGAGCAATCACGGCAGCTCCCCGGGGAAGCCTGACTCTGGCAGTGTCTGCGTTACTCAGCAAGTCCCGCCTCGGCCGCGGCTTCTGTTCCTCCGTGCACCCTCCCGTGGCCCTTAGGTTTGTCACTCAGGGTGCCCACCCGGGTGCATCCCTCGCGCAGCTGCCCGACCTTTGCCGGGCGCATCTCCCAGGCCCTGGATCACACACGTCCTCTACACGATGGAGCCCATCAGGTGGAAATAACTCGCTTCCCTTCTACCTGAATTTCCCAAACTGTGCAGGAAAATAGGATCCCTAGTTGTTGGCGGCAGTGGAAGGAGGGGAGGGCAAAGGGCAGAGGCTGGATCACAAAAGGCAGAAGCCAGATGCTCTTGGAGCAGGAAGAGGCTTTGAAGAGGGTCATTTGTGGCTCCTCGCAAATGATGAATGAAATGCAGAGCATATGCTGTGAGCGGCCGTGGGCAGGAGCTTGGCTTGGCTTCCCAGCCTCTCCCGGCAGAGCCGTTTGCTGTGTCCCCACGTGCTCAGCCGCCACCACACTGGGGGGCCCTCTGAGGGTGGGCTCCTGGACCCTCAGCAGACCGGGGCAAGCCCACAGCCCTTCTTTCTTCTGGTCTCTCCCCAAGAGAAGGTGCTGCATACACTAGGTGCTCAACCCAGGTGACAGGCTTTCTGCCTACCCTGGTCCCCTGAAGCCCAAATAGGAGGAATGAGAGTCACAAGGAATCGGCAAGGTCACCAAACTCAATCGGGACATTTTCCAGATGGAAAAGGTGAGCCCGGGGTGGGAGGGAACTCCCTCGAGGTCACATGGGGAGTGAGTGGCCCAGCCAGGGCTGGACCCTGTCTCTTCGCCTCTCGGCCCGGGTTCCTAATGACACCGATGGGTGAAGGCCTTCGTTTCACCCGGTGGCTCTCGAATCTTTAATCGCATGGCCTTGGTCAAGCTCTAGGACTTCTTTGAGCCTCTGTTTGCTCATCTGTAAGATGGAGACAGGGGTACTAACCTGATAGAGTTCTGTACCCAGTGAGCCGGGCTCGGGGCTTGGCCCGGGGAAGGCACACGGCATATGGGAGCTGACTTAGCTCCCACCCCGAGCTCTCTGCAGAGCTCCAGCAGCTGGTGCCTAAACCTCAAGGTGTTATGGTGGAAAAGTCATACACTCGATTGAGCCCGTACATCCCATTAACGAGGCTGCCAAACTCCTAAGCACCTGGAGTGGAAACCCCAGAGTCCCCTTTGTTGTGTCTTGAGACCCCCGTGTCCTGCTGCAACCCTGCAGGCATCTCCTTAGTCTCTCCCATCTGTCCCCTCCTCTCCCCGCCCTACCCAGCTACCTCTGGCCTGGTACTCTCTGTATTAGGAGGTTTTCTTTTTAATTTTAAGTGATAAAATTCCAGCTCAAATAGGCTCAAGCATAAAAAAACAATTTATTGGGGGGCATCTGGGCGGTTCAGGTGGTTAAACGTCCGGCTCTTGATTTTGGCTCAGGTCAGGATCTCAGGGTGATGAGATCGAGCCCCGCCTCAGGCTCCACAAGGCGCGTGGGGCCTGCTTAAGGTTTTCTCTCCCTCTACCCCTCCCTGCACCATGCCCACTAGCCTCTCTCTCTCTCTCTCTCTCTCTCTCACCAATTTATTGGTTCATGGCAACTGCGTCCTTCCAGTTGTTCAGGCTAAAGCCACTGGCGCCATCCTTGACTCCTCTCTTTCTCTCCTACCCCACATGGGATCCATTAGCAAACCCCCTTGGCACCATCTTCATGGTCCATACCCTTCATCCCACCTCCACTGCAGCCCCTCTAGTCCCAGACACCCCCATCTCTCACCCAGACTGTTGCAGTAGCCTATGGACCGCCCTCCCTGCTCCTGCCCTCGCCCCCTGCCCTTAATCCTCGCACAACCCGGAGCTGGCCTTCTAGGACCAAAATCAGATCACGTCCCTCCTCTGCCCATGACCCTCTGAGAACTCTCCATTTCCCTCACCTCCTTCATTGACTGACCCCTCACGCCCGTGTCCAGGAACATGCCAAGCACATACCAGCCTCAGGGCGTCTGCAGTTACTGCTCCTACAGCATAGAATGCTGGTTATTTTTGTTTTGTTTCGTTTTTTTTAGTGTTGGTGTGGCTCATCCAGGCCCTGCTCAAACATCACCTTCAGAGAGAGGATCCCTGAAAAAGAAAGAAAGAAAGAAAGAAAGAAAGAAAGAAAGAAAGAAAGAAAGAAAGAGGATCCCTGAAGATCAGATGTAAACCCTGCTCTGGTTTTCTTTTCTCTCTCATCACCACCTGATACGTGTTCATTTATTTTACATGTTCCTCCATCAGTGTGAAGCCTGCCTGAAAGACTGGCCTGCTGTCAGCCCCTGGCATGTAGTAGGTGCTCAATAAAAATGTTTGCATGAATGGATGATTAGATGCCGAGTAATCGCTAGGTCCTGGGGGATATCACCGTAAACAAGGTAGGGGGTCTCGGACCTTCAGAGCTGGCCGTCGTGTGAAGGTGTATTACATATTACATCATAAGAGCAAAGACGTCATCATCTTTGAGAGATGCATCGGCTGGTACGACAGGGAACTCACCGAGGGCCCCGAAGCTGAGAGGATGTAGGTGGAAGGTCTACCCAGGAGGGCTTCCTCGAGGAGGGGATGTCTTGGAGAAGGCCTGAAGGAGGGGGGGTTGTCTCAGTGAGCAGGGATGGGAAAAGCATTCCGGTGTGAAAGAAGAGAATGTTCAACGTCTCTGAGTGGGGAAAAAAAAATCCAGTGCTTTTACGGAGTAACAGGAAGCCAGGGTGGCCAGGGGAGTGCGGAGTGGGAGGCAGCTCGGGGTGGGAACAAGGCCGTGAGCTCCTGCTTCGCAAACCTCCCACACGAGCTTGGGCCTGACGCGTTGCTGGCGATGAAAAAGGCATTGGACTAAGAGCGCAGCAGACCTGGAGTCTACTCCTCCCTTGCTGGGTGTCCCTGAGCAAGTCCCCTGGCCTCTCTGGGCCTGTCTGCCCCTCATCTGCTGCTACAGGGCCCACTGCGGCCCCTGAACCTGCTCCGCATCCCTCGGCGCCCGCGCAGCTCGGCAGGCTGCCAGCAGGGAGGGGACGCGCCCCGGCTTGAGGCCGCCCTTGTTGTCCCAACTTAGGAAATGTCCTTTCCTGGACACCCTCTAGGATAGGAGCTCTAATGCTGGCAAAGGGCTTGGGGGTCCCCACCCAGGGGCAGCGTCAGGAGCAAAACAGCACCCCTCGTCTCTGGCCCACCTTGATTCATTCTCCTGCTCCGTGACTCAGGGGGCCAGGGAACCGCGTCACACTCGGTCCCCTCCAGTCCCCCCGAGACTCGGCCCAAGCATGCAGCCTGCTTTGGACACGGTGTGCGTCCCCTGCCAACGGCGTGATGCTCACAAGCGAGATGAGATGCTCGCGTCTTGCGAGGCTCGATCATAAAGGATGGTGATGACAGGCTGGAAGCAATAGGTCATGTTGATATTTTCACATTAGTTTTCTATTCTTATTACATTTTGATGGATGGGGAGAGTGGGGATTTTATCGTAATCTCATTCCTGTCTTAAACTGCTAATTCATGCCTGAGTTCCCTCTTCCATTTTGTTTCTACAAATTCAGTCAAGTGCTGATGGGATGAAGATTTAATATGCAGCTGCAAGCCGAGGCGCGGCCCGCCGGCGGGGACGCGATCGCTGGGGAGCCGTGTTTTCGAGAGAGAACAGTCTAGTCTCATCAAGTCATTCTGTGGCGGAAGGGCCTCGTCACCCCGGGAGGCTGGGCTTCCTGGGCACCTAAGGTGGCCCTGCAGCAGGGCCTCTGTCCCAGGGGGCTTTCCTCTGTGTTGTCTTGGATCCTCCCCACAGCCTGTGTGTGTGCGGGAGGGGGTCCGCAGCCCCATTTCATAGACGAAGAAACTGAGACTCAGGGAAGGGAAGTGATATAGACGCGGCACCTCTCTGGAATCTGGGGATGGAGCGCCAGGAGGCCCAGGGGCAGAGTCTGCATTTCCAGCAAGTTCGTGGGGAGGAGGGGGCGGGGGCAGAGGGGTGGACGCTTCATCATGGGACATTTGTGCCATGATGGGCCTATTTTTTTTTTTAAGATTGTATTTATCTATTCATGAGAGACACAGGCAGAGAAGCAGGCTCCTTTGGGGGGGGGGGCAATGCGGGACTTGATCCCGGGACCCTGGGGTCACACCCTGAGCTGGAGGCAGATGCTCACCCCTGAGCCCCTCGGGTGCTCCTGTGATGGGCCTGTTAACTGCCCTCCCTGGCTATATGCTCCTCACTCCCCCCCAGGACTCCAGGGTATTCACAGGCTCTCCATCCCCCAGGGTCTCCTGCCAGACCCCGTTTTGACTCTATCACCAAGTCCCCCTCCGCCTTTGGTTCCCTCTCCCCTGGACTGAGCCAGTGGATGCCTCGATGGCGCATCTCCCTCTGCCGAGAGGCCCTCTCTGCCCGCCCCCCCGCTCAGCACCCCCAGAACTCTCAGCAGGGCCTCCTCGCCCGAACCCGCAGCATCTGGGGCTACGCGGGCTGGATCCCCCTGCTGCAGCTGGCCAGGGAGCTGGGTGAAGGGGAGGAAGCAGCCCTAAAAATCAGGGAACAAAAAACAGATGTGGATGCGGGAATCCGAGGGCCTTGCAGGGCCTTCTGTGCTCAGGGCCGTCTACGGTCACCGGGTGCCTTGGCAGCCATGCACACCAGACCCTCCAAACTATCCCAGGAGCCCCCTCTTGGGGACACTGGCAGAGGCGGAGGCTCTGAGAACCTCCACGACCTTGCCAAAGGCCACTCTGGGCAGAGCCTCAACCCCAAGCCCAGTGTTTGGACCCCTGGTCCAGTGCTATCAGCAGAGGCTGCCAGGGTCAGGGTGGCCTTGAGATGACATCAGGGGCAGCTCTTTCTGGTGGCATTTATGCCTTTCCCCTCATTTTGGATTGGCAGGAGAAGTCACACTGCCCAAGCCTCGCTGGCTGCCCCCTGCCAGCCCGTGGCACGCGGCGTGTGCTCCATAAACCTTAGCTGGCGACGGGGATGGGGACGGGGACGGGGACCACTGCTCGAGGCTCGAGTGGCCTGACCCCCTTGCCAGATGCCCCAGCTCCCCCCCCCCCCAACCAGGCTGCTCTGCTTCTCCCTCCTCGCAGTCCCTTTCTCTCTCCTGTTGCTTTCCCTCTCTTCCTCTTTTCCTCTCTCCTAGTCTCTCTCTCTTTTCGGGAGAATAAAAATGACTGGACTTGGCATTATCTGCTGGTTTCCATGGTAATAAAATCTGTTTCCGATAATGGCCCTTCCCTGGCTGTGGTTAGTTTTGGTAATTTTAGCAACACTGTTGCACAGAGGCCACCTGCATTTCAATACCACGCGAGCTGCATACGACTGCCGCTTTCAGGTTGAATAGAACGAAGGGAAAATGCTTGCTCTAAAATTTCCAGGCTGCATAAATGCTCGAGAAGAAAAAGAAAAGTTATGTAAACCCTACAGGCTTGAACGTGCGCGTAGCTGAAGTCTTGAGCGCGATCGTGTTACTCTCCGGCTTAAGACCCTCTGGGGACGGTGGCCCCGGTGGCCGCAGAGGGAGGCCAAGAGGGCCCGTGGTGCCGGGACCTGCCCCAACTGGCCTCCGGTGGCTCCCTCTGGCACGTTCTCCGAGACCCTGCTTCCTACCCTTGAGTCTCTGCATCTCTTGTCCCATCTGCCCTGCGTGTCCCGTGGGCTCCTGCCCGGACTTGAGAGCACATCCACGCAGGCCCACTTTCCTCTCTCGCGTCTCCCGGCAACAGGTACATTCTGTACCGCAGACATCTCCCACCGTAGGGCAGTTTCGTTTACGTGTCTTTCTCTTCCAGGTCCCAGGGAGCTCTTCGAGAAGAGGGATGCTGGTAGGCCTCACCTGTATGGCTCCGGGGCCTGGTGCATAACACGGACCTAGCAAGTCAGAACCGTGTAGAGTGGCGGCTGGGGCGCCAATGATTCACTTCCTCTGTGGGCCAGGCGCTCGGCTAAGCACTCTGGGTGCAACTGCTTGTGGCTCCCCACTCACTTAGGAGGCAGGGACCCTTATTTCCCTCGCTCTACGGATGAGGAGACTGAGGCCCAGGTCCAGATGCTGCTCCCCACCCCCCACCAATGACAAAGTTGGTCAATGGCACGGACGTTGGCTCAGTGAGTGTGTGCGCACAGACGGATTCAGGTGGGAAATGTGGCTGACTAGTGCTGAGAGCTCCTTTTGAATCTGCAGGAAGATTTTCCTGGAAATCTTTAGGGGGAGCTGTGAGGGCTTTGGCTGCAGGCGAAGTCTGGCAGGGTGGGGACAAGGGGGGTGGAGGGAGGGCAGGAGGGAGGGAGGGAGCTGCACATCTACTTCACTGATCCTGCAAGCCTGGGGGGGGGCGGGGGGTGTCAGGGGTACCCGAGGCAGGAGGCCGGGGCCTTGAGCTGCCCAGCCGAAAAATGGGCTTGCGTCTCAGCCCTCGAGCTGGTCCATGACTGCTTTGGAGGTGCTGGCGAAGGTCTGATGCATGCGTGGGGCCTCTTGAAAGATTTAAGGCTGGGGAGCCTCTGGAGCCTCTCCGAAGGCGAGAAGGGAAAGGGCAGGCAAGGGCTGAAGACACTCAGCTCCTTTCTGCTGGCAGCCCGCGCTGTCTGGGCTGCGGCTCTGATTCGGGCTGCAAGCCCGGCCCCGGCTCCCTGAGGACCCTCTCGGCTGCAGCTGTCTTTGGAACTGAAAGGGTTCTCTGGAAGCACCTTAGTTGGGCCTGAGCCTGTGGGGTGCAGTGGGGACTCTCAAAGGTTGGGTGTTTTTTTTTTTTTTTTTTTAAGCAGGTCATTGTCTCCCCCTGACCCTCCAACTCCTACGGGATTGGGACTTTCATGAGGCCATGGGGCTGGGAGCTTTCATTCCCTGGTACAGGGCCACCCAGGAGGAGTCCACAGACCCGGGGCCTGGAAGGCTGAGGGCAGGGGAGGCGGCTCTGCTGCCTCTGACTTCACCAGGGCCAGGGTTGAGCCGGACCCCCTCCCCAACCTCCTTATCCACAGTGACGGAGGGCCTGTAGCAGCAGCATCCCAGGAGCGGCCTGGTGGTCCCTCCTCATCTGCCTTCATGTGACATTTGGTGAGGTGTCTTCAGGGGCTCTCGAGCGAGGACTGCCAGGAGGCAGTTACTGATAATAATAGCCAACACCGATGCAACACTTATTCTAGGAAAGTGAAGTCCTTCCTTTTTTTTTTTTTTTAAGTGAAGTCCTTCCTAATGTTATTCCCATCTTACAGCTTAGAAAAGTGAGGCCCAGAGAGGCTACTTTGCTCAAGGTCTCTCACACACATGTTGGAGCCAAGATTTGAATTCTTTAAACTCTCAGGCAGGGAGTAACTGGTGGAAGCACAGCCAAACCTTGAAGAACATTCCCTCCTTCCTCTGTTTGGTTGGTAAACATTTGTGAGGACCTTCCATGGGCCGGCCTGGGCCCTGCCACGGTGATGGGAGGGTAGGGTCTCAGGGACGGGAGGCCCCCTGGGCTCCTCTGCCGTTGGGAGATGTTGCAGGCAGGGTGTGCTGGGAGCCCAGTGAGGACCTGGGATCAGAGCTGAGTTTTGGGATCAGGGACCAGGATTTGACTCCCAGCTTGGTCACCTTCTTCTTGCATGGTTTTGGGCAAGACATCAGGTTGCCTCCTGGCTCGGATTCTGCTTCTGCCAAACGGGGACCACGTCCGCTGCCGCGGCTCTCCTGCGAGCTGACCCGTGTTCCCAAGAGATGATGGTGTCATGCACTACAAGTGTAAAGATCTCCCCAGGGGAGAAGGGCTTTTAGGAAATACATATTCTAGAAGGAGTAGGCCACTTTGCCTCACCGTGGGGACCTTCAGCAGGGACCTCTGAGAGGCACACTCCGTGTCCCAGATGCTTCCTCCACCAAGCTGTCTTCCTGGCTGGGTGTTGGACATCGCTTCTCTGCTTGGCACATGATGTCGATAACTATTGAATTGAGACGTGAGCTTGGAGAGAGGGCAATTGTTGAAGTGGCCTCTGGCAGACAAGGCCCGCCTGGGACTTCTCAGATTCAATTTAGATCGACTTTTAGCTCCAGGATCAAGGAGAGCGGCGTACGTTGACACCTCATCACCCCCTTTTTGCAGAGAGTAAAACTGAGGTGCCTGGAAGGCCTGCCCAGCCGGTGGTGGATCTGGAAAGTCTGGTTTGCAACATGGGACACTCTTCAGTTCCTGCTCAAGATTTTGCCTCAAGCTCTTCCAGGGCTGGGGGAGTGGGGAGCTGATGCACACCAGGACAGACTTGTGAGTCGCCCCAAGGATCCAGATACTGCCCCACGTGCCTCCTCTCTCTGCCGAGCTGGGCCTTCCCTCTGTCGGTGCCCCCATACCTGCTTGGTCATGGCCTGCGTGACCCTCCGACACGGTGGCACCTCCATATCATAGGGCAGAGTGAGAAGGGCATCCACGTGGGAGAGGGAAACTGAGGCCCAGGAAGGGGAGGGGCTTGGCCCAAGGTCACTCTCCGGGCGTCCTTATCTAGTGCGCATCCCTTGCCGTTTGGCCAAGCCGGTCCTTGTGAAAGGACACCGCGCTCGCTCCTCATTCCTCTTCCCGTCAGGTAATAACTGTCTTGTTTAAACTGTCTCTAGGATTAGTCAAACAATCAGAGATCACAGCCAACAGCCACCCTCTTCTCTCATTACCGGGTGCTGATAATTAATATTTATAAACCGAGAGGGTGCTTGTCTTTCTTTGCTGAAAAGGAATTCGGGATTTCCAGTCGGTACAAACATATGGCCTCTTGTTGCCCATCACGGGGCAAGAGTGGGGCTGCTTCAGCAGAAGTGCCAGCAATTGTAGCTGAGGGGAAACGGAGGCCCTGGGTGGGGGGTGCCGGGGTGCCAGGGGGGTTGGGGACGGGAGACCAGCCAGCGGAGAGGGACAGCGACCCAGAGAGTGCTCGGGGCACAGAGACGGGAGCAAATGGAAAACCTGAGCAAGAGAGGGGAGGGTTGACCAAGAGGTTGGAGGGGAGAAAAGAGACTGAGCCGGAGACTGGGGTGGCGAGGTGGCGGCAGAGAGGGACAGGGACCCCTGCAGGAGGCAGGGAGGGGGGCACAGAGACACGGCGGCAGAGAAGAGAAGGGGGGAAGGAGAGCAAGTCGGTGGGAGCCCATTGAGGCACCTGGAGGAAGACACAGCATACAGAGAGAGAGACGGGGGACAGCAGAGCCCTCGGGCGTCTGCCATCAATAGGCGGCACCTGGCACAGAACCTGCATACAGTAGGCGCTCATCCAGCTCATGGCCCCCAGTTGCTCACCCAGCACAAGACCTGCTGTCCGATGGATGCCCCACCTCCCAGCACCGATCGGGGTGGGGGGTGGGGTCCCCTGCCTGGGGGTGGCCCAGGCTCCCTGTGAATGAGTCAACAGAGGAGGAAAGAAATCCCAGCCTCCAAATCTCTGCCTGTGCTCTGTCCGGCCTGGGACCAACTAGGGAGTGGGTAGTGGCCGGAGCCCCCACCTGCGAGTCTGGGAATCTGGTTTCTGCCTCTGCCTCTGAATCCTTGACTTGGGCCAGTCTATTACTTTCTGGTACCTCAGTGTCCCCAGATGTAAGATGAAGCATGCCTCAGTTTCCCCGTGTGCTAAGTGAAGGTTGGTTCCAGGCAGTCCTAAGGCGCCATGACTTCTGTCCCTCCTGTCTCACAGCCGGCTCAGGTGGGCCCCTGGGATGTTCAGCCTGGCCCAGCCACCCTCCCGGGGCTCACCAGAGCCATCCTGACAAGGACAGGGCCCCACCAGGGGGCGGCCTGCGGAGCTCAGATGCAAACATCAGATCCCGGGGCCTTGGTGGAGCGGCTGGAGAAGAGGCAGCAGCAGCAAAGGGACGGCAGCGGGGGGGGGGGGGGGGGGGGGCTCTCTGGAGCCGTGAACTTGGCCCTGGGAGAGTAGATGCCGCGTGGTCATTCATGAGGGCTGACACGGGGGGGGGGGGGGTGCATGTGCAAGGGGGCTGCCGCAGTTAAGGGAGAGCCAGAGACTGGAGGGAGATGTGTAAACCTGCCCCAGGAAGGCCCTTCATTTTACAGGCAGAGAAAATCGCTGCGTAACAAGCCATCTCCGGATCTCGGGGGCTTACAACCCCAGCGGTTGCTGTTCCTAGATCTGTGGGTCAGCGGCCCTTGGCCTAGCTTGCCTGGGGTGGCTGTCCTCCCCCTCCGGCTCTCCCCCCCGTGGGCCAGCCTGGCGCATCCTTGCCAGGGTGGCGGCAGACATACACGAAGCCTCTGGAGGCCTAAGCCCGGAGCTTAGCAGGTGGCCCCCTGCACCCTTAGTTTCCTGACCGAAACATGTCCCGGCTGCCAGACTCAGGGAGAGGCGGGGGGCGCACACCCTGCCCACAGTGAGAGAGCACCGCAAAGTTCATGGCAAAGAGCATGACAGCAGGAGGAGCCAGGAACCGAGGCCTGTGCAGCGTGCTGAGCGCCTGACGTGCCGGGCCCTGTGCTCAGAGCCTGGGATTCGCGGTCAACGGGACAGTGGAGGTGACCGTCCTCGCAGGCTTGCAGGAACATGTGAACAAATGCATAAAATCAAAGATCGTGAAATCACAGCTGGGGTGCAATGGGGAGAGACTGAGGCACCGCCCACTCTGATACGTTGGACTTGGACAACCTGTCTTGAGGAGGGGGCATTTGGACGGAACCAAAAGATGAGAATAAAGGGCTGGAGGGGGAGCATCTTGGACCAGGGTTACAGCGGGTGGAAGCTCCAACTCGGTATTCTCTCCAAGCGACGCTGCTGCCTCTTGTGGGGGGAAGGCCTGGGGATGCTGGGGGTGACCCATTTTCTCCATCACCATGGCCACAAACCTGATCACCTCTGGGTGACTTATAGCCCCTCAGCTGGGCTCCCACCTCCTCTCTCTCTCTCTCTCCTTCTCATTGGTGCCCCCCTCCCCCCATTACAACCCCTCTTTGTAAAACCATGAGCCCACGGCCTGCCTTGCTGGAAGCCCTCCAGGGCTCCTGAGAGCCCCCGGGTTGCCACCCAAACCCCTGAGCCTCAGATTTTTGGCTCGTTTCAAACCATCCCAGCTCCCGCTCCAGCTTTATCCTTCTACCCCAAGCCCCTTGCTCCTTTGTCTCCAGCCAGATCACGAACCTACTCCTAAACCCTTCCTTGCACTCTCTTGCTTCTATGACTTCTGCGTGTGTTGCTGGGCCCTCTTGTCTGTCCAACTAATTCTTGCCTTCCTTTAAGACCCAACTCAAATGTCAAGCCCCCTCTCAGGTCTTCCCTGACGCCTTCTAGGAGTTAGCCGCTCTCTCTTCTGGAACCCTGCAGTGCCCTGTTCAACACCCAGGATGGCCCTGGCCACGCTGTGCTGAAGTCCTCTGAGGGCAGTGCTAGCGGCAGCATTAGGGCGCAGGTCTCCTGGGCTCAGTGCCCTTCCTACCGCCACAGCTGCCTCTGGGGTGAGGGGAACCCAGAAGGGCTTTGGATGACCCCTTTGCTCCATCCCCAGTACCAACTGGACTGCAAACTTTTCAAGGGCTGGGGCCACGTCTCAACCATCTGTGTTCCCAATGCCAGGTCCACAACTGGCTGTCCCAGAGGAGGGGTCCACCAGTGTTTGGGGTGACGCTATCAGGCATGGGTGTGTTTGAAGTACCACCATGGGCTGCCCCAGAGGAAACTTTCAAAACTTTCTCCAGCCGCAGGAAAATCCACACTCTGCCCTCCATGCTCTGGTTCAGGCTGGGTGTTGGGGTGTGTGGTGGGGAGAGAGGCCTACCAGGCCCGCCAAGCAGGCACTGGCTGAGAGCGAGATCTCTATTTGCCTTCAAGTCTAGGACAGCGGGATTTGGGTCCATGGTCATGGGTGGGAAAGAAGCTGAGTTTCTACCCCGTTTGGGACCAAACTTCCAGGGAGCAGCCCAGAGTGGGGCACAGAGTGGGGCTTCATGATTTGGTAAATGAACTCTATGAAGATCTATGGATACTTCTGAGCACCTAGAGCTTGGCTCTCAGGCTTGACACTCGAGTCACCTGGGGGAGCTTTCAAACCATCCCAGAGCCCGGCTCTACCCCAGGCAACTAAGTGAGAACCGGGGGCTAGGTCTCAAGCATGCCATTTTTTCAGAAAGTCCTACATTCAGTAGCTTAGTGGCTCTAACAGACAGACCTTTAAATCTTAATGGCCTAATGTGAGAGAAGGATTTTTTTTTGCTTCTGTAAAGTTCATTCTTCCTGGTGGTTACGCTCCACACAGTCATTCAGGTCCCAGCTGATGGAGGCTCTTCATCATCAACTCATGGCTTCCAGAGTCACCTGGCCTTTAACATCGAGTCAGCAGGTAGAGGATTGCTTGGGAGGATTTTTATGGGCCAGCTCTAGACGCGATGTACATGACTTCCACCCACGTCCCACTGGCAAGAGCTCAGTGGTCCCATCTAATTGGAAATCTAATCCTTGGCAGGGAGGCCATGTCCTAGCCACACCAGGAGGGAATCATAAACCTTGGTGGCCAGCTGGCCACTCTGTCGCAGCTTCCCGAGTGATTCTAATGTGTGGTGGGGTTGAGAACCACTGGGCCAGAGCTTCCTGGCTTGATGAGAGTGTTGTTCCAACTCTTCCCTGCCCAATCTCTAGTGCAGTGGAGCTATGGATGAACCTTCTCCCTGGTGGCTACGGCTTCCAACATGGTGGTGTTTCTCAGAGCCCAGCCAGGATGGGTGGGAAGCACAAAGAGTCTCAGGATTCAGCCTACTTCCCCCAGGGAAGTACACACCAGGGAGTCGTGAGAGATGAGGCTGGAACAGAAGGAGTCAGACCCCGGAGGACTATAACAAAGACCTAAGAGGCTTGGCCTCTATTGTGAAGCCATCAGAGGTCTGAAGTAGGCAAGCGACATGATGAGAATGAGCTTTAGGAGGGCTTATATGGTGGAAGGGGGTGTGTAGAAGCCTGGAGGAGGCTCTGCTGCTGGTCCATTGTGTTTGGATCAAGCTTTCTGTACAGTCCTGCTTGGTCTGGGGTCTCCTCAGTGCCCAAGAGGAAAAGATGGTGGCTGAGCCCTGCCTCACCTCCAACGTCCCCTTCTACTTCAGGAGGCCTTCCTTCTACTCTTCCTCATTTGCCGCTCTGAGACTATCCAGAAGAATATATTAGAGACTCTGGAAGCAATTCCATAAAAGAAATGTCTAATGTTTTATGCCAGGGGAGTGCAATTGTAAGAGCTATTTATAGCCTCCCAAGGGGAGGTCTTTGTGGAGGAAACACTCTTTTGTATATGCAGGTCTGGATTGTTTGAAAGGGAAAATCAGTACTCTTGTCGTTAAATTCATTCACTCGTTCGTCCAACAAATATTAATGGAGCCCAGATTCCTATGCCAGGTACCAAGGACACAAGAGTGAAGGGGACAGGCAGAGAGGTCCCTGCCCTCGTGAACCTCGTGGCTGTTGTCTCCTTTCCTTAGGACCAGCGTCGTGTGCATTTGCAGATGAGCCTACCTGTTCCTGAATGCCCCATTACGGGGGTCCCACTTAGGTCTTTTCGAGCAGTACACTGGCATCCTTTGACGGAGACCTAATCGGAACACAGACACAAAGGTGCCTTTCCAGCATGTGGAGTAAACAAAACAATTTTCTCTTGGGAAAGTGTTTGTAAGGTATTCAGGCTGAGAAAATTGTGCCCAAAGATGGTGAAAGTCACAGGCATAGTTTCTGTGCAGGCGATGGTTTGTTCATAATACTCAATTTAAGTCAGACTTAATAGCCTCGGCAGTTAAAAGAAAATAATGTTTATTGTGTTCCTGATTATAAAAGTAATATGTACTCATTGTAGAGCATAGAGAAATAACCAGCAGTGACATTTGGGTGTTTTTCCTTCCAGTTTGTCTTTGAATGCTTGCACTAGAAAAAAGTCACTATTGAAATGTTACGTTATAAGCATTTCCTCATTTTATTCACATTTATCACAAGCATCCTTTAAAATGACTACTTAGCGTTGGAATATATGATTCTATCATGATTTACTTAACTAATTCTCTGTGTGAGCCATTTAGGTTATTTCGTATTTTTTGATATTGCAAGTGATGCTGTGCCGTTACTTCTTCATGCATGAAGTTGTTTGTCTGATTATTTTTCTTCAATATCAATCCCTTTAGAAATTAAGGCTCCCAATTAAAAAAAAAGGGCAAACGATTTTAAAGAAGCACCTCATGAACAAGATATGCAGATGGCCATACACACACATGGAAAGGTGTTCAATATTGTTACTCATCATGGAAATGCACATTAAACCACAATGAGATTCCACTCAACACCAAATGGATTAAAGTCCAAAGACTGACGTTGTCAAATGTTGGCAGAGATGGGAAGGAACTGGAGCTCTCATATAGGGCTAGTGCCATTGACAATGGGATAGCCATGTTGGAAAACGTTTTTACCCAAGTTTAAATACACACCTACGCTATGACGCAGACATTTCACTTCTAGGTACGTACTCGAGACATGAGTGTGTGTCCGTAAACAGCCATATCCAAAAATAGTCACAGCAGCTCTAGTCATCATAGCCCCAAACTAGAAATAGTCTAAGTAGCCATCAATAGCTAAATGGATAAATAAGTTGTCTTTGTCTCGCAGGGGGAATATTATACCGCCACGAAAAGGAGAAAACGACTGGCATGTGCGACCACATGGATGAATCTCACAGGTATTATATTGAATTAAGAAAAAGCCAGAAAAGAAATTTTTGTATGACCTCATTTCTAAGGACTTCGAGAACAGGTACAGTGAGTTCATGTTTACTGAAACTTGAACGGTGACCACTTCTGGGGTGGGGGTAGATATAAACTCAGATGGTGAATGGTAGAAGCTTATGGGGAGTTAGAAATGTCCCTTGATCCTGGTGGGCATTACATGAGTGTAGAGAACAGGAGAAATAATATCAAGCTACACGATGAAAACAAATACACATCCTATGCTGTACTATTGTGTGGGTTATCCTTCAATTAAAAAAAAAAAGAAAAGAAAGAAAGAAGTTAGGATGACATTTCAGTGATATTACCACTGCCACGAATTCAGAAATGCTGGAGTCCAGCCTTCCCGGTCGTGGCTCACCTGCCTTTGAGGATGTAGAGAAGCCATCTGCAGGGAATGACAGCAGAACTGGGATCAGGTGCCACCTCGTCCATAAGCACGTGAGCACCCAAAGTCCCAATTTCTGAACTCCAGGACAAGGCCGAGTTGGGGTGCCTCTTCGTGAGGGTTCTCTAGAGAAATAGAACCAATAGAGTCCACATCAATGTGAGAAGACATTTCCTGTAGGGAATTGACTCATGTAATCATGGGGGCCGAGAAGTTATGGTCTGCTGTCTGCAGGCGGGAGACCCGGGAAGGCTGGTCGTGTGATGCCGTTCCAGTCCAAAGGTCTGAAAACCAAGTGCAGGGCAAGATCAGTGTCCCAGCTCAAGCAGTCAGGGAGGAGCGGCTGGACTCTTCCTTCCTCCGCTTTTGGTTCTAATCAGGCCCTCAGTGGATGGGATGATTTTCCAACCACACTGGGGAAACCATTGACCGAGTCCATCGATTCAAAGGCTAAGTTCATCCAGAAATACCCCCAAATAATGCTTAGCCAAGTCTCTGGGCACCCCATGACCCATCAAGTTGACACATAAAATTAGCCATCACAGGGTGGGTGGCTTAGGCTCATGGCTCCAGTGGGACCAAGTACTCCCCCCTTCTCCTTGGGTCTAAGTCTTGGGGCAATATCCTCAGGGGTGCTCACCAAGTCCATCCCACAGGGTAGGAAGCATCACCAGGGGCCACACCACAGGGACCCTGGCTTTAGGGTCCTGCTGCTAATGAACCCAGGCTGATTGATGCTTCTGACTAGTCAGATGGTGACTTCCTCTTCTTTGTTGCGGGAGGGGGGTGGTGGGATTCATAAAGGGATTGGGCATAAAGGGGTGTCTGGCATGGGGGAGTAGCTGAAGCATGTCTTCCCAGTCCTGATTGTCCTCCAGAAAGTTCCTATCAATCTGCCCCGTCACCTGTAGCACATAGCAACGTGCATCTCACCACATCTTTGCCAGGACCGAGTATCATTACTTTGTCAGGCAGGCGATGAAGCCTCGAGGTGCTCGCCTGGACCACCATCTCCAGAAACCTAAGTTGCTCCAACTGGGATGCCCAGCTGGGTGAAAAGAAACCAGTCACTCCTGCCACAGTGGGTTTAATTCTGGGAGGGGGGAAAGAGCTCAAAGCAGACCAGAACACGGCCCCAAGGAGACCAAGGTGGGGGCTCTTGTTGGGTGGAGTGACCATCGAGCCCTCTCTCTGGGTACCACTGAGGTGGACACAGACAGCCAGAGGCAGGTGGCTGGAGCTCAGCTGCACCCACAGACCAGGTGGAGCTATTTCTATTTCAATGGGGCTCTGTGCCCATAGGGGCCCTTGTGACCCATTCCACCCGGGGGCCTTGATGATAAACCCCAACAGCAAAGAAATCTATCCAGGGTCTTGTCTGCTCCTCAGTACTGATCCAGGCAGCATGAGCATTTTCCCCCCCAAATGTTTTCTGATTTCACCCACAAACACAGTACCGTGGTTGTTGTAACTGGCAGTTCTTTGCCGACTCATGAGTTTGAGCCTTGGCTCTCCCCTTCCGGGGACTTGCTGTTTCTGTCCTGCCCCCGTTTCTCCCCGGAGGGTTTCCTGGTGTTTTGACTGGCCTCAGAGCATCCCTCCCTTCGTCTGAGCGGGGTGTGTCTCAGTCGGCGCGGGCCTCTTGGGTCCTGAGCCATCACGAGGGTGCTGGAGGTATTTTTGTTGTTGGTGGTGGTGGCACTTGGCATTTTTGTCTACAAGTACTTTCCCCGGGCGGGAAGCTGTGTCAGCCCCGCAATTAGCTCCCTCAATCAGGAAAGCAGCTCATCGTGAGATTAGACACATCTCAGTGGCTGATTGCCGGGAATTTGGGAGAGAGCTGGCGGGTGTGATAATCTCCCTCTTTCTCTCTTTCTCTGTGTCTTTTTTCCCTTTTTTTTTTCTTCCCATTTTAAATAACTGCTTGATTGTAAAGAGGGATGATTCACTACTCGAGATTTCTTCTGTAACTTAGTGGGGAGGTTAAGAGAGAAGAGCTGCCTCCCCCTCTTCCCCTTCCCCTTCCCCACCCCGAGTCCCGGATCCCTTCTGTTCCAGTTGCTCCCGGGGTGGGGTGGGGGGGGAAGACAGGGAGAGGGCCTTCCCCACACCACCCCAGAAAGCCCTGTGTCTGCAGCTTCCCTGCCTCTGACCCTCGCCCAGGGAACCCACTTCCTAACTGCAAATCTCCTCCTCCCCTCCTGCCCCTGCCCTGCCCCATCCGGCTCCTCCAGGAGCTTATGTTGCGCACTGTCAAAAAGTACTTCCTGTGTGTAACTCCAAACCCTCCTACTGCATTTTGTTTCGTTGGGTCCCCAAGAGCAGTTTATCCCCATCCTCTCTGCTGCGTGTCCTGCAGGCACTGGCCAGCCATCCCTTCTCTCCCTCTTTCCCTTCCTGCCTTCCCTTCCCTTTCTCTCCTTCCCTTCCTCCGACAAATATTGATGGAGCATTGTTCTGGGCATTGAACAAACCAGACACAGTCCTTGCCCTCGTGGAGAGTTTACTTTTGACTTGGAGAACAAGACAATAAAAATATTATATATATGATATAAATATTATAAATATATTTTTTTAATTTTTTATTAATTTATGATAGTCACGGAGAGAGAGCGAGAGAGAGAGGCAGAGAGAGAAGCAGGCTCCATGCACCGGGAGCCCGACGTGGGATTCGATCCCGGGTCTCCAGGATCGCGCCCTGGGCCAAAGGCAGGCGCCAAACCGCTGCGCCACCCAGGGATCCCAAATATTATAAATATTATATATATATATGAAATGCGCATTGGTGTGTGCTACAGGTGACAGGGCAGATTGATAGGAACTTTCTGGAGGACAATCAGGACTGGAAAGACATGCTTCAGCCACTCCCCCTATGCCAGACACCTCTTTATGCCCAATCCCTTTATATAGGATATATATATATTTTAATATATATTTAATATATATTTTTAATATATAATATAATCCCCATACATTTATATTGTGATGGCAGGTAGTGATCAACAAAGAAAGGGAGAACAAGAAGGCCAGTAGCAACAAGGGCTGCTGCTTTGCGGTGGGCAGTGAGGACCTCCCTGAGGAGGTAACTCCTAGTGGAGAGCTGAATACGGCGAAGGACAGGGTCACGTGAATATCCCCAGGTGAGTGAGCAGCAGGTGCAAAGGCCCCGAGGCAGGGGCATCCAGTGTGTTAAGGTGGGAGCATCGAAAAAGAAGAACAGAGATCTGGCTGTGAGGCCAGGGACTGGCAAGGACCAGACCGTGCAGGGGTCAAGTAGGTCACGAATAAGACTCAGTTTTTAAAAATTTTATGTAGAATGTGAAGCTACTGATGGTTTCTGAGCAGAGGAGTGACATGATCCAACTTCGGTTTTTAAAGCCTCATCTGACTGCTCTCTGCTGATTAGACTGTAGAGGGGCAAGAGTGGAAACAGGGAAAAACCCAAATAACCCTTTTTTCTCTAAGAGAAAAAAAAAAAGCAACCCTCCCTCGGGCTGACAGCAGGGAACAAATTCAGCTGGAAGTGTCACAGGCAGCTCAGCAACTGTTCAGTGAGGCAGAGCCCAGAAGCCACCAAGGTGTAATTTGTCTTTTACAGAGAGGAGTTAAAAGGACAGATTATAAAATTCAGCCCAGAGGGGTGGGTTTTTTTTTTTTTTTTATAAGCACCTACTGATTTTTTTCTCTTTCAGATGCTTTGTTGATCAAATTATATTCTTGACATTTTGGGGGACCTTCTGTGTTTTCCCAAATGCCGCCTAATGATGCCAGAGTGCAATTAAGACTAATTTGTTGGCAGAAATAATGGCAAGTTGTTCGGTTCTACGAAAGAACAAACCTCAGCGCTCTTATTATTATTATCCTTATTATTAAGGCCATTATTATTGCTCGGAGCATGTGTCAGGCTGAAAGAAGCAGGAGGGAAGATGGGAAACATCTGGGGAGGGAACCGAAGGTGCTTCTGAGGAAGTCGGAGCACTTGGAGTCCAACTTCCAGAGTTCGGATCTCCCTGGCACCCCGAGCTCATTGCACGACCTCGGCTGAGTGACTCACCCCACCCGGCCTCAGGCCTCTCTCGTCCACATGTTGGGGTGTTACTCTTAGCTGTATCCTCGGATTGTTGAGGACGGGAAATATTCGGATCACTGCCAGAGAGGGGAGGTGCTGTATCATTCCGGATCAAGGTCGCTTGTGACTAACTCCAAATAATAGCGGCTCAACCATGGAGATGTGTCTCTCTCTCCCCTGCAGGCCTGATGAGGGCAACTGAAGGCTGGCACCAAGGCTGCTCCTCCAAGGCCCCAGAGCCGCCCCCCACCCCAGGCCTTGCTGGCTCCCTGTGTAAAACAGCCGCCAGAGCCCCACCCGTCCTACCTCCGGTGCAGGAAGCAGGGTGAAGAAGGGAGCCGGGGAGGGGGTCCCCGAACACCTGCCAGCTGCCTGGAAGGAGGCTTCCCAGGGCAACAGAATGACACTTCCCCTCACTTGGCCACACCAAGCTGCAAGGGATGCTGGGAAATGTAGTCTCTATTCTGGAAGCATTGAGTCCCGCCAGAAGCTGGGGATTCGGATACCACGGGAGGAATAGGTGTTGGATATTAGGAGATAAGTGGAGGTCTCCCCCACGGGTGGGGGGATGGAGAAGGAGAAGGTAGGGAGAGACGCCCACAAATACCAGATTTTGTTTCTCCTTCTCCCTCTCTCTTCTCCATCGCCAGTCAACCACCAAGCCCTGTTGGCCCTACATCCTACAATTCTTGGAAACCCACCCTTTCCCCCTGCCCCCACCCCCACCCCCAGTCTCCATGGAAAGAGCCCTTGTCCAGACTTCATCCTTCTCTGGGACCATTACAAAGGCTCCTCACGGCCCTTCATCCCAACCTGTGGGGATCCCAACCTCTTCGCTAATGAGTTGCCTGTTACTGAGGGCCGCTGGATGAAATCCAACTGCCTGAACTCGGCCTTCAAGGCCCCAGGTTTTCATGGTTTCAGCTCATACACCCTTCCTAGCAGCTGAGCAGGATATTTTACTGTTCGCTGAGCCACCTTCTCTTTGAACTTGGTTTTCACTCCACCCTTTCTCTCCTTCCTGCTTGGAAAGCTCCTACTCAAGCTTTAAGACCCACCGTCCACGGGATCCCTGGGTGGCTCAGCGGTTTGGCACCTGCCTTCAGCTCAGGGCGTGATCCTGGAGACCCGGGTCGAGTCCCTGCATGGAGCCTGCTTCTCCCTTTGCCTGTGTCTCTGCCTCTCTCTGTCTCTCATGAATAAATAAATTAAAAAAAAAAGACCCACTATCCAATGTCCTATGTCTTCCCTTCTGTGAAGTTGTTAGGACCGTGCCACTGATTCATCTGTTTGCCCTCAAATCCATCCCTTGCTCTCAACCCTTCTCTACCACGGAGGCAGCGGAGGCAGCGGGTGGCTGACTCCCACGGGCTGTGTTTTCCAGGCTCCTGGCAAGCTCTCTTTTGGCCGGGTTTAGCGGAGAAGAGGCATTGGCAGGAGGCTGGAGGACAGAAGGGAGAAGCTGGGGGGCACTTCTCACCTCTTCGCTGCCTGGGAGAGCGTCTCTGGCAGCGGCTACATCCCCCGCCGGCCTGTGTGCCCCTCTCTGGTTCCAGATTCTGCTGGATGGCCTTTCCGGGGGAGGGGGGTCTAGCTCCCTGCAGGGCAACTCTGGTTTCTGGAATCTAGTAAAACCCCCTTGTCTCACTGTCCTTCCATTCCTAGGGGCTGCTGGTGGCTTCCTGCCATTGCTGAGTTTTGGATAGTGCTAATGTGACCTCTCCACTTGTCCATCGCCTGTGTAACCCGTCCCCTGCAGTAAGTTCCCACGGTGTGAAATGCCTAGAATGGTGTGTTTTCTTTTCTTTTCTTTTTTTTTTTTTAAAGATTTTATTTATGTATTTATGAGAGACACACAGAGAGAGGCAGAGACACAGGCAGAGGGAGAAGCAGGCTCCCTGTGGGGAGCCTGATGCAGGACTCGATCCCAGGACCCCAGGATCACACCTTGAGCCAAAGGCAGACGCCCAACCCCTGAGCCATCCTGGTGTCCCGAATGGTGTCTGTTTTCTTCACCAGCCCCTACATGAACCAAGTGCCTGGCATGCACCTGGCATAGAGTGCGTGCTCCATGAATAGCTGTTGAATGACCACATGAATGGCGCTTCCCTACCCTAACTACCCTCTCTAACCATGAGCTTCCCCAGCTCCGAGGTCACTGAGTGATTGCAGCCCATGCTGAACTTGTTTGTTGATGCATCTGTCTCCCCCACGAGGCATCGTCGGTAGTGGGGCGGGGGGTGGGGGGAATGTAGACACTAATATCCAGGCATCCTGACTCCTGGAAATGTTTCTTCTACTCTCTGCGTCTGGGAGCTGGGAAGGAGAGGAGAGGGGAATGGAACGGAGAGAGGTGGAGGGCGCGCTATGGGGCTCCCCGCCTCTCTTATTTTAAACACAGGGCTTTGCTTCTGGGTTCAGGCAAGGATTTATGAGTGTGTTTAGGCAGTAACATGAGGGGACCTTTGGCGAGAAATGTTCCCTGTCACGCTCTGACAGTGTACGGAGGGAGGCAGCTGAGAACATCGGAAAGGAGGTTTTTTTTTTTTTTTTTCCTCCAGCCCAACCGTTGCCACCCTTTAAATGCCACCTGGACATTCTTGAGGGAAGAGGGGAAGGCTCCTGGTTTTGGGGGTGGGATGTGCTTTGTCAGAGAGGGGCACTCTGATGATATTTCTCAAATTTCACCAGAGACAGAGTCAGGCGATGAGGTTTAAACTACAGTTGAAGGACTGGAGAGAGACGCTAGGAGGAACTGTCATCCTATCCTTCATGATGATGGGAAGGTAGACTTGGGGGGAGAACCTCATTATTAGCTCCTGCCAGGCTTCCCATTCTCTGCACTCTCCCTAAGCTGGTCTTCACTTTGTCCCTTGATAATGTGCCTCAGGGCCTTTGCACTCATTGTCTTCTCTGCCTTGGCTGCCCTTCCACTTCATTACTGGATCCTTCTTATTCGGATCTCAGTTCCCACATCGCCGCCTCAGGGAAGCATCCCCTGCCCAATCCAACTAATGTGGCTGCACACCATCAGTCACCCCCAAACCCTTGCCTGGTTTTATTTCTTTATTGCACTTGTTACTAATTCCTAATTATCACATTTTTCTTTACTTCCATATTTGTTCATTTTCCATCTGAACCTACGAGATTACAGGCTTCCCAAAGGCAGGAATCCTTCCTATTGTTTTACCCATTCATATCTGACACCCAGGACAGTGGCACCGAGGCACTTACTAATGATTTTTCTTTCTTTCTTTTTTTTTTTTTTGAATGAGTAAATGAGTTACAATGCTTGAAAAAACAAAAACAAAAACCCAGTGGCTTCAAAGTGACCCTGAGGTCACTGAGGTCAGTCTTGCTGGGAAGGGGAGAGAATGGACATAGAACCGGACTCTGGATCATCTGTTGATACAAGAAATTAAACGACATAATGTCTGCAGTGCACTTAGCTCGGGGCCTGGTGCCTTATCAGGGGCTCAGCAAGTGTTGGGGGCTATTAGGTTCAGAGGTGCTCCTTGCCGCTCCACGTGGGGTCCCTCCTGGGTGCTGTGGGGCGGTGTCTGCGCTCTCTGGGCTGAAGACGGCTAGCTACCAGGCCTGGGCTTCAGAGTACCTGAGCCGGCCCTACCATGGAGGCCACTAGACCCGGGGTGAGGGGACAGCTTGCTCCCCGGAGCTCGAGAGACCATCTGCGCCGGCGGTGAGCTTCTGAGCACCTTGCAGAGAGGCAGATGAGGTTCTTGCTGAGAGTGTGCTTGAGCTGAATCCCACGACTTGGCAGGTTACCTAACCTCCCTGTGTCTCAGTTCCTAACGGTAGAGTTGGGACAACAGCAATACCTACCCCATAGGACCCTCTCGGCTCTGGGAGGATTTCAGGAGACCATGTAGAGCCATGTCCAGAATGAAGTAAGTGCTATAGGTATCGGCTGTTAACACCAACAATGTCCCTATTAGTTCTCTGGTTGTTATGGGCTGAGTTGTGCCTCTCCTCGCAACCCCCCCACCATTCATTTGCTGAAGCTCTGATCCCCCCCAGTACCTTAGAAGGTGACTATATTTGGACATAAGGCCTTTAAAGAGCTGATTAAGGTAAAATGAGGCATGAGAGTGGGTCCTCATCCAATTCCTCTGGTGTCCTTACAAGGAGAGATAAGACGTATGGACACACCAGGAATGTGCACATGGAGGAAAGGCCAGGCCAGGACACAGAGAGAAGGCGATGCTGTGCAAGCCGCGGAGAGAAGGGGCCTCAGGAGAAGCCCACCCTGCCAACACCTCGATCTGGGGCTTCTAGCCTCCAGAGCTGTGACAAGATAAATCTGTTTCTGTTGGTGAAGACTCCCACTCCGGGGCCTTTTGGTAGGGCAGCTGCACAAAGGGACACATTGGGGCAGGACGTTCAGAGGTCCAGGGAGCTGGCTGGGACAGCTGGGTTATGGGGATGGCTGTGCAGCAGCCCAGGCCTCCGTCCGCCTGGACCGTCCTGACTCCATCCACAGCCCCCCCTCGCTCCCCACCGCCCCAGGGGCAACAGCATCATGGGGTCCCTCACTTGGCCTATCTGTCAGGTGCTCCTCAGGTCTGTGCTGAGGAGGCTGAGGGCATCCTTCAGGAGATGTGGCCCTGGTGATGGGAGAGCTTTAGCAAGAGCTGTAACAAGAGGCCCACCTGCCCCGGGCACTCGGCAAACTCAACGCCTGGCCCATCAGTGCGTGGGCCAATGGGCTGGGACCAGCTCCGCCCCTGCCGAACACCCACCCGCCTCCCACCGCTCTGCCTCGGCCCTGGGAGCTTTATATTCCCCCTTCTTCAGTCAGAACCAATCCCAGAGAAGCAAGCAGGAATGGACCCACCTGATTGGAGCACGGAGCGCCTGGAGGCGGGGCCAAGCGGTTGACTTACGGGAAGAGGAGCCCGCTCTTCAGGATGGAGCTGGGGCTGCGGGGAGAGGCCGGAGCTGGCGGGACGGCGAGATGGGCTGAGGCTCCGGGAGCAGGTGGTCAGCCTGGGGCCTTGGCAGGGCCGGCAGCTCGGCTCAGCTGGTGGAGTGATGCTCTCCTCTGATTGAGCTAATTATGCTGATTGAATTTCCTCCTTCTCTCAACAGTGCCTCCTTTTGCCTCCTCCTCTCCCCTGTCGCTCCCCTCCCCTCTCTCCGTTTAGAGAGAAAGGGAAAGGTTTCCTTAATGTGACGGGTAATTGTTATGCACACAGTGTCAGATGTTAATGCGAGCCGTGATTGACAGCTAATCAGCCCATCAGCTGTACAAAAAGAGTGAATAACTGGGTAATTTGATTTCCCCTGATTCCCCTGCGTGGGATGGCAGGAAAGTCTAAATTAGCAATCAGGGAGCCCGTGGCAGAGCCTGGAGGGCGGTGGTGAGGATCCAGGGGCTGCAGCTGTAGCCTTGTGGCTCCGGGTACCCAGGGCCAGAGAGCCTCTCCTGGCCTCCGCCGGGTGGTAGAGGAGCTTTGCCAGCCGGGCAGGCAGACTCAGCGTGGAGAGACTGGGGCAGTGGGTCAAGTCCTTCCTGGGTGGCTGCAGGGGAGAAGCCTGGGGCTGGCCTCCCAGAGAGGGAGCGGCCTGGGCTGGAGGTGCCCTTCTCCTGTTGTCTAGGAGACCACCCCGGAGGTAGATGGGATGTGGCAGCCAGGGACCTCCCATTCCCTGCCCCCCCATCCTTTTGGAGCTGGTTGCCAGGGTTTCCACCGTGTGACCCAAATTCTTCCAATTCAGGGAAATAGTTGTCCCCTCACTCAGCTTCTGGCAGATTCCATTCAGGTAAAATGGAGCACAGCAGAAGCACATGTGTGTTATCTGGTCCCACGTGAAGCCATCTCTGGCCCCCTTGGGCGGGCGAGAGTAGCTAGACACAGTTAGCATCCCCTGGAGGCCCACTGGGGCCAAGGGACCGTGCCAAGAGTTCTGTGCGCATCCATTGTAAAGAGGAGGGAGGACTGGGCCTGGGGCTCGAAGTCCCGCAGTGAGCGAGGAGGAGTAGCTGGGCTTCCCACCCAAGGCAGCACCGGCCTCTCCACTGCGGCGGCACAAGCAGCATGAGTTCCAGTGGCCGCGTAGGCCTGGCCTTGGAAGGCCTCTGTTCCCTGCGAGGTCCTACCCCAGAGCCTCCCCCACCAGAGAAATGCCCATGAGTATCTCTAGCCTCATGTGTGAATGTTTGTCCTTTTATACACCGGGAAACTGAGGCCCAGGGAAGCCAGGGATGGGCCCGAGGGCGCATAAAGAGTTATCGACTCAGCAAGGGCTGAAACCTAGCTCTCCTGCCCCAGCCTAGCAGTGTCCAGCCCGGACTTACGCTTGTCTGATGGCTCCTTCTACGCCCAGCTGTCCCCTCCCAGATCCCCCGCCCCCCAACTGTGGGAGCCCGTGGGGAGCTGGGGGTGGGGCTGGCAGCCTGCAGGGCCTGGAGATGCCCGGGGATGACTCTAGGTGGCAACAGCATGTTGCCGGGAGCCAGCGCTGAGCAGCTCCACTGGCTGCAGGAGAGGCAGCTGCTGGGGGACGGAGGCTGCGTTCTGAGGGCACAGTGGCCGGCTTGGGGGGTAGGGGGTGGGATGGGGAGGTGGGGGTGGGGGGAGTAGAAGGGCTGCCTTTCCCTCCCATCCAACCCTGCCTGGCCCACCTCCAGCCCTGAAGCCCTCATTCCTACATTGCCTTTCCTGTATTCTTCGTGGGGGTTCAGGTATGGTGCGGGCTTGGGACTCTCCCTGATAGTGGTTTCCCGGGGTCACTCAGTCCTGTGCTGGGGCAGGGGCAGGGGCACCCATTCCAGTCAACGCTTCGAGCGTGTGCGCCTCTGACAAACCTGCGTGCGTGTAGAGCCACACGGATGTGGGCGAACATTTGTCCTTGCCCCGGTGCTCACGGACCAGTCTGTGCAAGCGAGTTCCCACGTGCATACACTTAGGTGAACCTGACACGTGCTCATGCCACAGGCACCCGCGCGTGGGGATCGGGACCCTCCGCGGGCCCCAGAGGGGTTGGGGAAGCTGGGCCTTCTCAGACCAGCCATTTAGATGCTCAGAGAAGGATGAGGGGGTCTGGGAAGAGACTGGAGGCAAGGGCCACAGCCTTTGTCCTCAAGGATGCTTGGGAGGCTCTGTTTAGAGGGAAGCGACAGCCACGGGGGCCAGGAGTTGGTGTGAAAGCTGTGGATCGTGGCCTCGACCTTTCCAGGCTCCATGGTGGGGAAATGGCCTCGGGAGGGGCTGTGGTCGGATCTGAGTCAGCAAGGGGTGAAGGCTAGTGGGGTTGGGGCCCAGAAGAGCCACATCCCTGGGGACAGCCGCCGTGCTGGCCACCGAGGGGCTGTTACCATCAGCGGACAGACGAAGGAACAGACCCAGACGGGCGCAGAAAGAAGTGGCTCAGGGTCACACACCCAGGAAGAAGGAAGTCGAGACTCTGCTTATGCCGACGCTGGCCCCTGCTTGCCTGTAGGACCCAGTAGAGGCTGGAAGAGGCTGGGAAGGGCGGGGAAGCAGGAGGAGCAGGAGAAGCAGAAGCAGGATCGTCAGGAGCCAGAGCTTCCAGGAGGCACAGGAGGCCACAGTGCCCCTGAACCCTCCGAGCTACTGAACTCAAATATTTACTTGTCTTGCACCAACAGGCGTTTATTGGGAAAGAGCTGTGGATGAGGCACCGCCTGGACAGACCAGGCGGCTCACAGCCCTGCTTTTCTGGGGCTCCCGGCCGGTGGGGGCGTGTGCAGCCTTGGGCACGTCCGTGCACATGTGCGTGCTCGGGGAGCTGGGCCCTGCCAGCCTCGACAGCAGCAGGAGCCATCTCCCATCCGTGGAACTCTTTCCGGCCCCTTTGATCCCCTGCAGAGCCCAGTGGTGCCCTCTGCTCTCCCCCGAGGCCCTGGGAGGGCGCGCAGCTTGCCCTAAGATGGGCCAGGGCTGACAACTCAGCCTGGGCTGTTGGGCTTCAGGGTCAACCCTTCTTCTCCTCCTCATACAGTAAGTGCTTACTAGGGAGCTGCGACGTGCGCTGTGCAAAAGGGATGAAGGCTGTGTGTCTGTGGGGCCTTGGCACGCGCGGAGCACCGGGGCACTTGCAAGGCTCCTGCTGCTCATCGCGGCCTTTTGTCCCCCCAGGGGCCCTTCTGGCTGGGTTGGGACCCTGCTTGCCAGATGGGGCCAGGGCGGCTCAGGACAGGCAAGTCAGGCTCCCCATGAGGCCCAGAGCCTCTTTGAGCTCCGCACCCCCTTCCTCCAGGGCCCCTGCCAGCCTGCCTACCCCGTGCTGACAATCCTGGGGCCCCAGCTGTGCAAGGCACCTAGATCCTGCCCCTGAACTCGCCCCTCTGGCTTCTTCCCTCTAATGCCAGCGGCTGCCCCCCACTCTGTGCAAGGAGCTGGCGGGGTCTGAGGCTCCTGCCCTGCGTCTTTTTGGGGCCGGGGCTCCGGTGTCCCAGATCCGCGGGCTCCATCCCTGGACTCCTGTTCACGCTCCTTGGAGCCTGAGGGCCCCATGAGGGCCAAGTCTCCAGCACCACTGGGCATTTCCAGGATTACATCACTCACTTGTGACCCGTCCTGACCCTCGGGCCATGCTCACCACTGGTGGCATCAGGGAGGACCCCACTGACCCACTGTCACAGTGTCCCTGGACCTTGGTATCATGCGCCCATTTTTCAGATGAGGAAACTGAGGGTGCAGAGGGTGAGTGCCTTGCCTGCGGTCAGAAGCAGGGCTGACCTCCTGGGATCCAGGGTCCATACCCTAGAGAGAGGAAGCTGTGGGTGTCCCAGGGCCCCTCAGCCCCCCACCCCCCCTCAGTCCCAGAGGTTGGCTGAAAGCCCAGCACAGGGCATCTGCTTGGACGGAGGGGTCCTCCTGGTGAAGCTCATGTGGGGGGCACAGGGGAGCTCTGGTCTGGAGCCCGAGCCTGGGTGGCTGCTGCGGGGCAAGGTGAGGGAGGGGAGAGGGGATATTTCGGATAAACCGAGTCAGAGGCCAGGCACACGAGGCCCGGGCTGGGTCAGGACTATGAGTAGAGGCCAAAGGGCAGGGGCGCTGGGGGTTGTCCGGCACGAGCAGTGGGGCTCGGACTCTGGTCCGTTTTGCCAGAGAGCCCTCCCCTCCCCGGTGGCAGGGCTGATGGGGTGGAGGGGACGGCCACAGCGGCTCCTGGCCTTGTCCTGTCTCCTGCCACTTGCACGTGGGAGCGGAAGGCAGGGGACAGAGGTAGCCCGTGAAGTGCCAGAGGCAGTGAGTCAAGAAGAGCAACCTGGGTGCCCCGGCCCCCCTGAAGCCCTAGAGGACATGCCGCCTCCCCAGAGGCAGCCGGGGCAGCCAGCCCAGCCCGGGGCCCGGAGGACTGCTGCTGCGGGTGGTGCTCGGCGGGGTGTTGCTCAGGACGGCTGGCCCTCCGCTACCCCCTGCAGCGCCCCATCCCCCCCCCATAACTCACACACACACACACACACACACACACGAGCACGGATGTCACAAGTCAGATGCGCACGATCACACAGGCGCATGCATTCGTGCCCCTGGCGCTCACCAGTCACCCCAGGTCCTCACGTGCCATCCTCTATACACAGCGCGCGCTCTCACACTCACGCACACGCACAGCACGCGCAGGTGAGCAGGGGCCAGGCACCTGGAGTTCTGTTCCTGTGTAGTCCTTGCTCTGTGACCTTGAGCAGCTCGCCCTTATTCCCATGATTTCAAAGCCTCTCCTGGTAGTCCCCCCAGCGCCCAGCGCCCCACAGGCCCCCACAGGCCCCCCACAGGCAGCAGGTCAGCACCCAGGCTCCTCCCCACGCCGCTCTGTGCAGGCCACAGGGGCCTTCCACTCTCGTCAGGCCTCGATTCCTCCTCCGACCCTCCCGCCCACTGCTGCTCACTGAGGCTCTTCTTAAAATGTACATTCTGAATTGCAGGTCTGGGGGCTGAGGGTCTCCATTTCCAACAAGCTCCTGGGCCATACGATGCGGGGACACGCTCTGTGCTGCAAAGCTCCTGCCTCCAGGCTGACCCTTAGCCATCTGCACCCTCCTGCCATGGTGTCACCCCATCCCCATCCCTCCCCCTAAGGATAAGATTGTCACCACCCAGAGGGCAAGATTCCTTCTCCGGGCAGACCCTGGAACTCAAACCCTCCTCCCCTCACCAAGGTGGGCTCTGTCTCCAGGCAGGCTTCAGGGATGACAAACAGAAGTCGAGGTCTTCTGGATTACTCCCCCCCCTTAGCAGCTTGGCCCTGGTTCCTCCAGCAGGCCTGGGGCTGTTTCCTTGGACATCCAAAAGTTGTAAGGTCTTCCTAATGTGTGGGTGTGCAAGGCTGCAGGGAGGCCCGGCCGGAGCAGGTGCGGGCAGCCAATCACCTCCCTTCACCTATAAATCATACTTCCATTGACGAAGCCAAAAGATTAATTAAATTTCTTCAACAGCTGCCTCATCCTGCAGGCCCCTGTGTGCCTTGTGGTCACCTAGGGACGTCAGAGCTTCGCCGTCACACCGGCTCCCATCATAGAACTGTCCTGCTGGGTGGCAGTTGTGCTACACGGCAGTCCTGAGGCTTGAGCGGGGACTGCTTCCTCCCTCCTGACCATCTCCCAACTCCGAGACCTGAGCAGTTGCCTTGTTGGCTGGCCCACTGGTGTGTTCTCTCCGGCGGGCTTGGCGCTCCCTCCGTAGTTTGGTCCCCCTCTTTCCCTCCACCCCGGCGTGGTTCCGGGACCCCCACTCCCCCCGCCCTCAAACCCACTTGCTTCCTTGTCTCTCTTGTATTTCGGGAACCAGCTACTGCAGGACACAGTCTACATCAGGGAGCCTGATGCGGATGCTGACCCACCTTTTCCCTGAGGAGCCACTTCAGCCCCTGGGCCTTGCAAACCCCGCATGTGCCATATGCAGGGGACGAGGTGCTCCTTGCGTGGGTCATTTGTCTGACTCAAAGCCCTATAGGAAAAAGGGCAGGAGGAGGTGGAGTCAATCAGAACACTTCATTCATTCATGCATGCATGCATGCATCCATCCATCCATCCACCCAGGACGTCTGTATTGAGCACCTGCCCCGGCCAGGCACTGCTGTGAGCGCCGGGGACATGGGACAGAGTAAGATAGAAGAAGCTTCCATAGTCGGGAACTAATGACATTCAACTGGGGTGACAGACAAGATAACTGAATAAAGATAGAAGGGGGCAGCCAGGGGGGGACAGGGAGGAAGGAAGCCACTTCGGTCAGGAACGGCGTCGCTGGGCTACCTGGGCTCGCACCCTCCCCCTCCCTGTGTGGTCCTTGATGAGCTCCATGCCTCCACTTGCTGACCCTTAGGTGGTTATAAAGTGCCTGGTGTTGTGCCCGGTTCCTCGCCAGTGCCTCTCATTACATGGGGTGCTCGAAGAAGGTTTTTTTTTTTTTTAAGATTTTATTTATTCATGAGAGACACACAGAGAGAGGCAGAGACCCAGGCAGAGGGAGAAGCAGGCTCTATGCAGGGAGCCCAATGCGGGACTTGATCCTGGGACCCCGGGGTCATCCCCTGAGCTGAAGACAGACGCTTACCCCCTGAGCCACCCAGGCGCCCCAGTAGGTTTCTCTGAAAACGTGATATTTAAGGTTGAATAGGAGCCAGGCACAGACAGGTCACGAGAACGAGGAACAGCAAGTGCAAAGGCCTTGAGGCAGGAACGAGTTTGGCTTGTTTGGGGGGCTTGACAGCGGGCCCACATGCTTGGAGAGGATGAGCAAAGGGAGAGATCAGATTCAAGAGGTGCCAGGCAGGTGGTCTGGTGCGGAGGTCTCCGTGGCCGGTTGGGTTACAAACAAGGCCCACGGGGCATCAGTGAAGGATTCTGAATTTCTGGACCAGACCGAGTGTGCTGTGGCCTGGGGGATGTCTGCAGGGAGCTGGCGAGGGGGGGGCGGTGAGGGCCACAGGGCAGGGCTCTGAGCCAAGCCCATAAACCCAGCGGGGCGGGGGGGGGGGGGGGGGCTTGTTCCAATAAGGTTGGTGAGAGAAGTGCATCCCCACTGTTCCAGAATCTTCTTAATCCAGGAGGGCCTTGAAGGGAGAAGCAGAGAGGCCCGGAGGGGAGCTTTTGAGGGATGTTATTTTGCATCTTAATTGCATGCTAAGCAGGCCCGTGGGCAGGGCCAGCTGCAAAGCATTAGCTGCCACCAGACTCTGGGTGACTCAGGCCACAGAGCCTTAAAATATTTATTTTTTGCTGCATTTGGAATTCAGTGCCTGCAAGGGGGCCGCCGCTGGGGAGCAGGAAGTGGGAGCGGGTACCTGTTGGCAACCGCAATCTGGAAATGGTGCAGGGGTGCAGGGCTGCGTGGGGCCTGCCCCCCGGCGCAGGGGGCAGCACACGCGGGCACCCGGGGGTGCCCCTGGGCGTTGGTGGCAGGTGCCTGGCTTGCTCAGCTGGCTGGCCCTCCCAGGCCCCTCCGGGAGATCGCGGCTCCCTCCCTTACAAATTGATTTTCCGCTTTTATAGCCTGGGCGCCTGGTTCGCAGCCCATCTCACATTCCTTTTGGGTCCATTTGAGGGAGAAAAAAAAAATCTAGCTTCGAGTCCTGGACACATGAGGGTGTGAGTGGGCGAATTCTGCAAATGTGTGTGGACAGCGGCCCTGACGCAGCGCCCTGACTGTCCCCAGGGATGTGTGGCGGGGGCGCAGGCGGCAGGGGAGCTGCGGTTCTTGGCTGCCGCTTGCGGGGGTCGCAACCTCGGCCACAGCACCTTAACCCACTGGCCTCCATCTGAAAAATGGGGCTAAGACCCCCACTCATTGGGCTGTCCTGAGGCTTCCGGGAGGTCACTAACTCCTGCAGAGCACTTGGCCCAAGGCCTGGCTTGGCTGCTCCTGATGTCTCTGCAAATGGTGGTTATTATTATTGGTGCCTTCTGCAGGGTGTGAGCTGGTTCAGGGAGGGGGGGGCCCTCCAGGACCCGCGGGGAGGCTGCACACGGACTCTTGGACACACCCGGGTGTCCCAGGGAAGGGCCCAGGCTGGGGCGGACCTGGAGCCTCACTCCCTCCTCACAGGCCTGACTACTGGGGGGATGGGGCGGTGGGGGAGCTTCAATGTTTGATGACTCAGTTCCAGCTTTTTTATTTCGGAGAGTCTGCTGAGGCGGGAGCGGGGCTGGATTACCATGAAGTGCTCCTAATTTGCACAGAGAGATAAGGAGCTCATCATCACGGAGAGAGGGGGACTGTTATTTCCAAGCAGCTGCTGCGAGCTGGTCCTAGGTGAGCCAGAGTCTCTGCGCAGCGGGTGGGGTGGCGGTGGGGGCGGGGTGCCTGGGCTCACTCTGCCTCAGTGGCTCTGCGCAGAGTGGTCTCATTCAGGCCACCACAGCAGGAGGTAGCCGGGGAGGGACAGACGCTCCGAAACAGGCACCTAGGAGACAGACCAGGATTCAGAGAAGCCTGAGCTCATATTTTGGAAAATTGGACAAGTTATTGAGTTTCGGAAGTGCTTGTCCTGCCCTAGGGATACAGGGCTGTATAGCCTGGGCTGCCAGGTATCTCTCCCCTCCCCCAGACCCCCTCCGGCCCCCCTGGCCCTGAGCGAGGGCCTGCCTGGAGGATGCTCCAGCGGCTTTTACTCACTAGGCTTGCTCAGCCTGCAGTCTGGGCTCCTGCTACTGATGGGCCAGAAGGCAGATTCTGGGAAGAACTTCCCAAGGAAGCAGCATCAAGAGGGGCCAGTGCCATTCTAGCCTCAGGTGGCCTTTTGGGCGAGACCTCTAGCTGATGCCCCCTTTCCTGGCTCGGAGCCCCAGCAGACACTGGCTTTGGGGGGGGGTCGTCTGGACCGGACAGGAGGGACAAGTTGCTGACCTTTCTCCGGCTTGGGAGGAGGTCGGGTGGGTAGCAGAGAGGTCTAGGGGACCTCGTTCTGGTAAGACAAGCCCCTCACATCGGAGCATGGACATCGTCTTGAGGGCTTCTCATGGTGGTCTCGAGAAGGAGGAGTCCTCAGCCCCATTCTCCATGGAAGGAAACTGAGGCAAAGAGGGGCAATCTCAGGAGGCGTGCTCAGACCGCTGTGGAAGAGGAGGCACCCTGGGGTGGTCTTGGAGCCGAGTGATTGTGCAATGCGTAGGCTCATGGAGGGCCCCTCTGTGTCCGTCTGTCCTGCTACCCTGTGGGTGCTTTGGCGTGAGCTTCAGCGTGAGCAGCGTGGGCAGTGGCTGCCGCGTGGGAAGAGCACTGGACGGGAGTCCAGCCTCCATCCACTCCATAAACATTTATTGAGCGCCGTGGAGTTGCCCCATTCAATCCCACACCAGCTCTGCGAGGTGGACACTCGTTCTGTAGCGCATTGATTCATTGATTCTAAGATATAGACTTTTTAAAAAATTTTATTTATTTATTCATGAGAGACACACAGGCAGAGACACAGGCAGAGGGAGGAAAAGCAGGCTCCCTGCAGAGAGATTGATGTGGGACTCGATCCTGGGGCTCTGGGATCACACCCTGAGCAGAAGGCAGACACTCAACCACTGAGCCCCCCAGGCGTCGCTAAGATACAGTCTTAGACGTGGGAAACATGTTCGGGTTGGTGGGGTTACATCGGAGAGCGTGTGTCCCTCTCAGTGGTCTATGCAACAGGGGCACGTTTCACGCCGACGAGTAGTTAGTTCCATGAAATACAGAACTCTCCCAGTTTTACAAATAAGGAAATCATAATTATAATAGGGTTAGTACCCTTGTTGAGTGTTGAACCCATGCCAGGTCCTAGAGTAAGCACTTTATGATTGTTATTATTATTTCCATTTTGCAGATGAACAAACTGAGGCCCAAGAGGACTTGGGGGCACACAGAACAGGAATGGTTGGGCAGGGATTGGAAGCAAGTCTGGCTGACGGCGGCTCCCTGGCTCTGGACCACTGGGGATGCCCGTGGGTCTATCTGCTCTGGGGAAGAGCCGTGAGCAAGGGCAAACGTGCTGCTGGCCTGCTCAGACCTTCAGCAACCTGGGGCAGGTGAGGTGGCCCCGAGGGCTGAGGTGGCTTTGGGGGTTCCCGAGGAGCTGCCGATGAGGGTGGGGTCAGGAAGGAGGTACGTCCAGTATTTTTGCTTTAAGTGTCTTTGCTGCTAGCGTTTTCGTCCCGTAACTAATTCGGCGTAAGGCAATTTTGCCCCAAAGGCTAAAAAACAAAATAACTGGTTGACAGTTTGGTTTCATTGACTGGTTGGCAGTTTGTTTTCATTTCTCCCACTGACACCATCCTCCCGTTTTTATATTATATAAATCTTAGTCCTCGTCACGGTCTGGACTGTGATGCCGAGTGTGAACTCATCACATCTCCCGGAGGACTTTGGAGAGACTCTCAACGGACAAGTGACAACGCCAAGAACCAACAACAGCAGAGGCGATTTTCATGTCACGACGCAAACATGCAGCCTAGATTCTGGAAACAGATACTCACAAAGGAAGAAATGTTAGTGAAGATTGAAGAAGTACGACGCTGGACAAGAAGGCGCATCCACGAGCAAAGAGAAATGTAGAATTCTATGGCCGAAGGACTCTGAAGACGAGTGCGAAGGTACAAGCCACAAGATAAAAACAGTTATTGGCACAGCATTGCTGTGAATCTGTATGTACCTTAAATGTGTTCAAATACTTTGCATTCTGCAATAAAGTCTTTTAAGAATTTTTATTTATTTATTTTAGGAAGAGAGAGAGAATGAGTGAGAGATAGAGAGAGAGAGAGAGGGAGCAGTTGAGGGGGTGTTGTCAGAGGGAGATAGAGAATCGTAAGCAAAACAAAAAAAAAAGAGAGAGAGAGAGAATCATAAGCAGACTCTGCACCCAGCACGGAGCCCCATTTGGGGCTCGTTCTCACCGCCCTGAGATCATGACCTGAGCTGAAATCAAGAGTCGGACGTCTAATTGAGTGGACCTTGCAAACACCCCTACAAGAGTGTCTTAAATTATATTATTCATTATTCATGTTTCATTATGTCCTTCGTTAGGACACAATGTTCCTTATTTTTTTGTGGTTTTACACGTGATGGCAAGATTGCCTTAGGGCCGATTAGTTATGTGATAAAAAATACAGCAAAAATGTGTACAGCCAAGATGCTTCTGGCAAAGCTACCTAGACCCAGAAGGTGGGTGGTGTGAGTACAGTGCTCAGGAATGGGGGCTGGGGGTGCCGAGGAAAGTGACAGGGGCGCTTTACAAAGGACGTGGCCGTTGACTCTCCCACCTCCTTGCCATCACTTCCCTCCCCTCTGCTTCTTTGCCACTGTCTTGCACACCATCACCTTCTCCAAGCAGGGACAAAGTCAGTGTGCACATCCAAGGTGGCGCCAGAAGTCATGGGATCAAATGTGCCTCAACTGCTTCTCACCCAGAAGTGACTGAAACCTCAAAACCCAATAGAGCCACATCCCTGAATAGGAGGGCCAAGGACGGGTACATAAAGGCCGATGCAGAGCCTCATGACGTGTGACGGGAAGGCCAATTAGCTTTGGAGGGTCAGGCCCCAGAGAGGAGGCAGGGGTGCATGGTGGGCAAGAATGTGGACATCAAGGTCAGATAGACTTTGGTTCTAAGCTGGCCTCATCCACTGACTCCCTGTGTGGCCCCAGGCAAGCTTGGTGTTTGCTCTGAGCCTCAGTTTCCTCATCTATACCATAGGAATAATAGTGTTATTAGTTGCCTACGGCTGCATAACCCTACCCCCCAATTTAGCAGCTGAAAACCATTTACATTCATTATCTTGAGGTTTTTGTGCACCAGGAAGCCAGGCGAGGCTGAGCTGGGTCCTCCACTCGGGGTGTCTTACAGTCAGGTTGTCACCGGGCTGTGGTTTCATCTGAAGGCTGTGCTGGGGAAGGATCCACTTCCTAATGTATGCACGGGGTGTTGGCAGGGTTCAGTTCCACAAGGACTGTCAAACTGAGGGTTGCATTTCAGCACCGGTGTTTGGTTGGAAGCTGTCCTTTGTTTTCTTCCCATATGGGCCTTCCCAGCTTGCTTCATCATGGAAAGCCAGAGAGAGAGAGAGAGGGAGAGGGAGAGGGAGAGGGAGAGGGAGAGGGAGGGCAAATGAAGTCACAGTCCTGTATCACCTACTCTCAGAAGTGATGCACCATCACTTTTGCACTCTTCTATTATTATTCATGAGAAGCAAATCACCAGGGATGCCTGGGTGGCTCAGCGGTTGGGCGTCTGCCTTCGGCCCAGGGCATGATCCTGGAGTCTGGGGATGGAGTCCCACGTCGGGTTCCTTGCATGGAGCATGCTTCTCCCTCTGCCTCTCTCTCTGTGTCTCTCATGAATAAATAAATAAAATCTTAAAAAAAAAAGAGAGAGAAGCAAATCACCAGATCCAGCCTGCACTCAAGGCGGAGAGATTATTACACAAGATGCTATTATGTGAACGTCAAGAGACGGGGATCACTGGGCGTCATCTCAGAATACACTCACATCGGCTTTGTGGGAAAGTCATGAAGGTTAAATGCGGTTCGGCCTATCAGTAATTGGCACGGTACCTGGGATGTAGTATCTGCTCAATAAATTGACGATTGCTACTTGGTTGTTATTCTCAAAGCCAGGCTGGGCTGAGGCTGAGAGAGGATGGAACCCAACAACTAGCCCTAGTTCTCATCAGCCCAGCACCAAGGCCTACCTGCTAACCTACTCCATCTCCATGCAGTCAAATCCTGTGTTTGCCTGGACTTGTTCCACATGTTTCCGGAAGCTTTCCCCTGATCAGCTATGAACTGTACTTCCTTGGATGCCACCTCCTTGTTTGCAAAAAAGGGAGCACCCACCCCGGCTGGGCTGACGGTCATGAACACCCTCCTAGCATTGTGTATGTCCCAGACCTTAGGTGGCGGTGAAGGGCGGTGGGGGGGGGGGGTGTATGGCCACAATGTTTGAGGCTTACAGATTTCTTAGATATAACCGTGGAAGGGTTACTATTATTATTTTTTTAAATCTAGAAGTTAAAAATTGTGAGGTTTACATTATTGCCATACAAAGAGAACTGTGACTTCTGTTTCACAATTGCTGTAGCTCCTTTATGTGCTTTTGGCAGTTCGAGCATATTACTGACAGCTACGAGATTTCCTCTCCCTTTGGAAAACTGGGGGAGGGGGTCCTGTGACCTCTTCCTGCTCTGAATGCCCTGCCCATTAAAGATGAGCGATTGGCCCAAGATCCCAACGAGGTAGAACCGGGATTTGAAGCCAGTGCTCTGGTTCCAAGCCCATGCGTGGTCTTTGGATTATATTCATTCATTCCCTTGTTCCGGAAACATTGCTTAGTCCCAGCTCTGTGCCAGGGTCTGTGCCAGGCATGGGGAATGAGATCTGAGCAATTTTTATTCCAACTCTAAAACGTTCTTAATGCTCCTCTTCTCCACTCCCCCAAATCACACTGGATTACAACTTTTCCAAATGGAGGCCCCCCCCCCGGTTTCTCAGCACCTCTCCTCCCCCCCATCTATGACATGGTTTTGAATTTGGAGTGGGACTGTATTTAAGCCATTGGTGGGACTCTATCAGCCATTGGTGTGTGTGGCAATGTGGCAGGAGGTGGCTTCAGGGTCTCAAGAGAGAAGGATCTGAGCGGATATAGATTTGGATGGAAGGTCGTCAGAGGCCCCAGAGGGGAAAAAAACGAAGAATGAGGTCTACAGATTAAAGCAGCTGTTTGACTTCTAACAGCAGGCCCTTCTCTACGCCTTGATGGTCCCAGACCTCTCCCCTCTCCCGCCCGTGGCCCCTGAGGAGTTAAACCCAAGCCACTGCCTTCCTGCCCAGTGAGCCAGGTGATGGGATTGCAGTTAATGGCAATTTGAACAAGTCTGGTCAACTAGAAATACATAAGGAGATTGAAACATGAAAATGCCCTAGAAATTTATACAATTGATATATTGTCGCTCAGCCAGCTGTTAACTCCATGGTATGAAAGATGGCAGAAATAATTTGTAACCGGCCTCACATTTGTTTGCTGAACCTTTGCAAAGGAGGACATGGAGGAGTCAGCTGTGTCACCAGGAGCACCTCCCTCTACCCGCTCCCCGGGGGCCCCCATCAGGCCCCCAGGGCAGCCCCACCCAGGAGCACCTCCACCTCTTCCCCCAGCCCCCATGAGGCCCCCAGAGCAGCCCCACCCAGGAGCACCTCCACCTCCATCCCCAGCCCCCATCAGGCCCCATTTGGGGCCTGTAATTTTTCTTTCTTTCTTTTTCTTTTAAAGATTTTATTTATTCATGAGAGACACACAGAGAGAGGCAGAGACACAGAGACAGACAGAGAGAGGCAGAGACACAGGCGGAGGGAGAAGCAGGCTCCATGCAGGGAGCCCAACGTGGGACTCGTGGGACTCGATCAGGGCCTGTAATTCTCTAAACCTCATCCCCCATGGCAGGGGCAGCACAGGGCTGCCATTCCCATGTGGCAGGTGTCGCTGAGGCTTCTTCAGCTCTCGGGCTTAGAGAAACCGGCACTGCACAGCACTGAGCTCCTGCTCCACCTCCATCCTACCCCCCACCCCCAGCATCCTGTGTACCCCGGTCCCCTGCCTCAAACCCACCAAGTCTGTCTCCTGTCTTCTGGCGGGGAGGGAAGGCCTGGCCTGGCAGCGGGTGGGTGTGGGTCTCTTTCCTGCCTCCCCACCGGCAGCCAGTGGACCTGCTGTTTCTGGCGTCAGTCCTGGGTGCGGGAGGCCGGCAGAGCAGCCCTTACTTGGGGCCCCAGAAGGAGCTTGGCAGTCAGAGCCCAGGTATGACCAGGTGGGGCTTTTAAGCTCTCTGGTCCTCAGTTTTCACATCTACACATGATATGTGTTCAAAACTTCCCCCCAACTAGTAGGGCTGTTGGTAGGAGTAAAGGGATGAGGGTGGGAAGCCCCTGCACAGGGCCTGGCCTGCACCAGGTGTTCACGGAATACTCACTCCATTCTCCCAAAATGCTGCCCCTGCTCCCAGCCAGAGGGGCTTGCGGTTCAGATCGAGTCTTCCAGGACCCACTTCTGTCCAGGAGAGCGGGGCCCCGGGCTCCTCCTTCCTGGGGGCAGGCTCGTGCTGCCTCTTGTGCCCCTGGAGCTGTGAATGTGCACAGCCAGGGCTGCCTCTGACCCTTGTGTACAGCTCTGGAGCATTGCTTCTGCCCCAAAACACCTGTCACACCACCTCCAACCCTGTGGGCCTCCCAGGGGTGTAGGAATCCCGGCCACGTGGGTGACCCTCCGTGTTCTTCTTTGAAGTTTCCGTCGACAAATGTGAGGTTGGTTGCAAATTATTTCCACCTCCCTGTGCCTCTCTCTGGTTGCTCTTCCTGGGTCTCCATTTCTAACACCGTCCACAGAGGGGCCAGAGCTCGGTCCAGACCCCGTCCCACAGGCTCACCCCATTCCCGATCTCGGCTGGCCCACCACCACAGGCCTCCAACGTGTGAGGACAAGCACTCCCCCCATCCACGTGTGTCCTGTCCTCTGCAGCAGCACGTGGTAAGTGCCATCCTGCACCACCTCCCCCCACCCCAACCGCCCCGTGACATCTCTTACAGTGGTGGTTCTCGCACTTGGCTGTGCATTGGAATCACCTGGGAAGAGTCTAAAAACTACTGATGCCTGGATCCACCACAGGCCAACGGAATCCGAATTTCTGGGAAGGAGGCCTGGGCATTGGTATTTCCTAAAAGTTTCTCCTTAGGATTCTAAGAAGCAGCCAGCGCTGAGAACCAGGGCCTCTCCCCATCCACATTTCCCGGGAGCTACTTGCGATTTCCATAGGATTCAGTTTTCTGACCTCTCATTATTCTAGCCTCGGTCCACTTCTCATCACTAGCCAATGTCCCTTGGGAAACACGACTTCCTATACTCAACTAGACCATCCAGGGCAAGGCCAAGACCTCCTTTGCTCATGATATTGTATCTCTATCAGTATGACCCTAAATCAAAGACGTCCTTTCTGTCTACCTCCCACTCTATGGCTTATTTAGGCTCACCCAGCCTCTTCCCTTTAACAGCTCTTCCACTTTTCTACTCTCCTTCTACCAACATAAGAATTCCTGTCCAAGTAGAGTGAAAAGTTGATGGCACAAATACACGCGATCAATTCCAGGGAAACCTTCCAGGACTTGACGCAACCTTCTGCAGGGTTCAGAGTGATTATTAGGTCTCCTGTTTCAACAGGTGGGTCCCGAGGTTAGCTCTATCCATCGCTTCTGATTTGGGATGCACAGAACAGGTATCTAACTCCCATACATTCGATATCTGCTCTTAAACTTAAATAACAGATTCCATTAAAAGAGCATTAGCATGGCAGTCCCGTAATTAATCTTCTCCGGAGAACTAATAGTTCAGAAGGCACGCAGTGGAGCAAGGGCATCATACATCACTAAGCTCATTTATCCTAATTGATTTATCTAAGAATTGCTGGGGCAGCCAACCTTGTGCCCGATGACCCGTGCTGGGAGCCCCGTGGGCGCCTGGGGTTGGGGGGAACGGAGGAGTGTGCATGCAGCTAAGGCTGGCAGGGGCTGGCTTTACCCTGATCACAAGGCGGCAAACAACATAATGGGCCAGCCTCAGAGGCAGGCCGGCCCGGGAAGCTTTTAGAGTCTCTCAGCAGCCCTTGCCGTGCACCCAGATTACACACGGAGCTATTTCACATCATTAAACCCCCCAATTTTGTTCCTGAGTGCTGTACGCTCTCTGCATCAGGCTGGCTTCAAAGTAACTGCTTTGCCAAAGCAGGTGTAGCCACTGCGGCAGGCTGACCCCGGGGCACAGGGACACATTTGCTGGCTGTTTGTTTGCTCGCTGGCCTCCTGGCGCTGGAGCTGGGAATGATGTGCCGGGGACCTGTATCTGCTCAGCCTGCCTGTTTAGGTTCCTGCTGCCGTTGGTGCAGGGGGCTAGGGAGTGGGCATCGCTGAGGCTCCCAGAGCTGCCGGGGGCCACTGTAGTAATGATCTCCCTGCCCTCCTCATCCCCTCCAGCCTCAAACCCATAACTCCTCAGGCTGACCAACAGTAGGTGGGCAGTGGGAATGATCGCTTAGTACAGAACAAGCCTGAGCTCTGGATGATCCTGTATCTATTTTCCTTAAGAGGCAGGAAACAGGGATCCCTGGGTGGTGCAGCGGTTTGGCGCCTGCCTTTGGCTCAGGGCGTGGTCCTGGAGACCCGGGATTGAATCCCACATCGGGCTCCCGGTGCATGGAGCCTGCTTCTCCCTCTGCCTGTGTCTCTGCCTCTCTCTCTCTCTCTGTGACTATCATAAATAAATAAAATAAATAAATAAATAGATATTTAAAAAAAAAAAAAGAGGCAGGAAACAGGGATACCTGGGTGGCTCAGTGGTTTGGCACCTGCCTTCGGCCCAAGGCGTGATCCTGAAGACCCGGGATCAGGTCCCATGTCGGGCTCCCTGTATGGAGCCTGCTTCTCTCTCTGCCTGTGTCTCTGCCTCTTTCTCTGTGTCTCTCATGAATAAATAAATAAACTCTTTAAAAAAAAAAGGCAGGAAACAGGGCCTCAACAAGCAGAACAGAGCCTAAGGAGACAGACCGCTGTGCCAGGTGACACCGTCTCTGGCCTCCTGGAGCTCTTCTACATGGTGCTCCGTGCCAGTACCGACCCTTCCCCACATTCATCTGGTTTCCTCTCATAACCTTCTACCTGCAGCCCTTCTTGATGCCCAACCCACAGAGGGTATTTGCTTCTCCTTCTGTGTCCACTCCCCAGCTACCATCTGCATCCTGTTTTCCTTGCATCCAGACTGCAGCCCATCCTGATCTCCATTCTTTGCAGGCTCCATCCTTCTCAGCTTCTCCCTCTGCAGGCACAAGCTGGACAGGCCCCCAGACTGCAGTCCTCATTGCCAGCCCCTGTGTTATTGCCTTGGTTTATGCCACCTTCTGCATTGATTTCCTGGTTGTGTCTCCCAGGTCCTAGCTGGAGACAGAGTCCTGCCCTGCATACCAGCCCATCTGTCTGGAGCACGAATGCACCTAGTCCCCATCCAGTTTTGTCCTCTCCCTGGGTCTGAATCCTGTTCTCTGTACCCCTGGACAAACTTGACAGGCCACAGGAAGTCATGATGTTGCTATCCTCTGACCCATGTACCATTTTTGTATCATGCCCACTAGATACAACAGATCCTTGTATATTTGGCCAAAGTCACACCCTTGGAACCTGAAATTTCTGGGTTATGTTTTTGCCCCTTGCCCACTTTCCCTGCTACAGTCCTAACCTGCATGAAGGCTGCAGAAGGAGGGACATCTGTAGACTTAGTGGCTCATGCCTGTGTGATCTTGGGCAATTCCCTTTCTTTAAACTTTGGTTTCTTTATCTGTGAGATGAGAAGGTTGGAAATGGTGATTCCCAGGGGTTCTTTCACCTTTGAAATAAAATGGAAAACAAGAGACCCTGAAGACAAGGAGGGATTAATATGGTGGTCAAATCAAGCTGGGTCTACTCTCCCCTCTGGCTGGGGCTTCCAATCATGCAGAACCTGGCAGTGGATTTACAGAAGACTCTCAGCACAAGGGCCCTGGGCTCTCACCTTTGGAAAATGGTGCAATTTAATGGTAATGCAATTACAGATGTGCTGAGATTGAAACAGCCCATCTTATCTCAAACTCATCTTCCCCACCAAGTATCAGGGCAGGTGCTGATCCCTAATAGCTGCTGAAATGAATTCACCAGGCAGCTGGGGGCTCCTAGGGAGGAGATCTGTGTGCAGAGAAAGAGAGAATGGGAGGGGGATGAGAGATGGAGAGAGAGAGAGAGAGAGAGGGAGAGAAAAGAGGGAGGGAGCAAGGGAGTGAGGGAGAGAAACAACACACAAAGAAATGGGGAGATACAGAAGGGCGGACAGAGGCAAGGAAAGAGGGGGAAGAGGCAGGCAAAGGGAGAGCAAGAGACAAAGCAGGGAGAGAAGGGGGATCTTGGAAGAATCAGGGAGAGAAATAGAGAGGAAGGAAAAATAGTGAGAGAAGAAAAGAGAAGGAAAAAGAGAAAATGTAATGGAGAGAGACAAAGAGATGGAAAGGCTGGAAAAGACCATGAGAGAGACAGAAGCGGGAGAGGAGAAAGGGGAATAGAGAGATGGAACAGGCTGGGATTTCTGAGGAGAGAGGGAGGGAGATAAGAGAAGAGAGGGAGGCTGGAGGGAGGGAAAGAGAGATTGAGAGTGTCAAGGAGGAGGGAGGGGTGGAGTCAGGGGAAGAAGGAGAGAGACACAGGATGGGGAAGGAGCAAAGTGGGGGTGGTGATGATGAGACTAGAGAAATTGAGGGAGAGGAAGCTTGAGTAAAGGGCATAGAGATAGGCCTGTATTTCTAAAATATTAAGTTTCTCAGACCCACCAGAGGTTCCGTGTCATCCCAAAGAAGAACCCAGACAAGAAAGGAAAGGAGAGAAAAACCACGAAATGACTAGTAGGGATGAGCTCCTCAGGACGGAGGCAGCCGCCGGAGAGAGCGAGCACGAGAGAAGGCACTCGAGGATTGGATCCAGAATTAGAGAGAGGATTGGGAGCTCTGGAAAGAAGGAAAATGTAATGATCCAAGACCCTGGAATAGGCACAGCTCCCCAGACGACCCGCCAGGCCCTCTAGCCGGGGCTCATTTCCACTTGGTGGCAATTCTGGGGCAGCTGAGCTTCAGCACCGCGGACAGCTCCAGCTGCCCTGGGTTGGGGGGGTCAGGATCCACACACTGGGGGGGTAGCCTGTACCCCCTCCCTCCTTGGCCCCTGGCTTCTCCTGGAAATGGCTCTTTGGGGCGGTTGGAATGCAGGCCTGTGAGCGGCTGAATAGATCAATTATTTTTCAGAACATGGTTTTGATCTCGATGTTACTTCGCTGGATCACTGAGTGGAAAGGGCTCGCAGAGAAAATGGCATTTTTTATAACCCTGGCAAAATGCGCCCGCGCTGATGAGATGAGCCACCCAGCGAGCGCGCGCGCGCACATATGATACATAACTAACCAGAAGCATAATCTTCTAAATTGAAAGCCATAATGTTTGCTGTTGGAGCTAAATATTAACAGGGCGTTGTCTCCCAATGACCCTCGGGAGGCAGCTGGCTTAGCGGGAGGCTGTCGTCATATTCAAGCAACTTGATTAAATTCCTTTCTGCCATCAGAATTAAGAAATGAATAGTTTTATGAGAGTCATGCCACAAAGGACAGGGAAATGGAATGCTCGGGAAAGAGGGTGGGGCCGGGTGCCCGACGGTACCTGCCTTCTACTTCTGGAGCCTTCCTGGGGCGGACTAAAGACTGCAGGCTGACTGCCTTCTGGGTGTGAGAGCTGCCCTGCCCTCCCCGCTGGCGTCTCTGCTGACCCAGCTTTGCAGTTTCCTCCACCCCTGCTCATCTGAGAACGCAGTGGATACAAGCGACCTTCCCCCGGAGGCCTTTCCATTATTCATATTGGAGGCAGGGAAGTGTAGAGGCTTCAATCATGGCCTCTGGAGCTAAACGACCGGGGTCCAAATCCCAGCTCTGCCACTCACTAGCTGTGGGATCTAGGACAAATCATGTAACCTTTCTGTGTTGAACATTTTTAGCTATAAAATGAATTTATTGGGGGCGTCTGGGTGGTTCAGTCCATTGAGCATCCACCTCTTGATTTTGACTCAGGTTGTGATCTCAGGGTCATGGGATCGAGCCCCACACTGGGCTTCGAGGTCAGTGTGGACTCTGCTTCTCCCTCTTCCTCTCCTCCTCCCCTCCCATAAGTGAATAAATAAAATTTTGAAAAATGAATTTATTGTGCTACCTACCCTACAGGATTGTTGTAAGGATTTAATGAGTACTAAGATGCTTCAGAACAAGGCTTAGTACATAGTAGATACATACAAGCATTTGCTATTGTTATTTGATTTAGATTATTGAACTGCATAAAATTGTTATTTTGTAGATAAAATATCCAATATTGACAGCTAAATACGAAGTTTATACAGCAAGACTTTTTGTCTTCCATGGCCACTTGTTTTTGCCCCATGGCCCTGACAGCTTCTGCAACATTGCAAAGGTTCTATTACTTGAAGATATACTATCAAGGTGCTATTTTTGTACTCAGAAAAAGTACTTTTTTATTAGAAAAATACCAGTTAACCTCAGGCTCAGAAAATTTAATCTGTCTTTCTTCTGGGAGCAGGAATGTAAAGGGAATTACCTACCATTAACTGGCCACCTTACTAAGTAAGCATCGTGCACTGTGGTGACTGTATTGCATGTGTTACTTTTGTTTAATTGTCTCAATAATTCTGTGAGGTGGGCACTGGGACCTATTTTATAGATGAAGAAACTGAGGTTCAGGCAAGTCAAATGCTTTGTTGAAAACCACATGGCCAGGGGGGCAGAATGACAGTCCAGACCCATTGCATCACTCTGGATAGAGAGAGAGAGGGAGATGGAATGCATGTTTGATGAACCCTGGTTGACCTTATCCATCCTTTTCTTTGGATTTCTCCTTCTACTTTCCTCCCAGAAGATCCCTTATGTCTGTATCTCCAACACGGGCCTCTAACCTTTTCCCTTTTGTGAAGTGATGAAACTGTAAGATCAGTGAACATCCCCACTGCCTGTCTGGGAGAGCCCTTTAATCACCTGGTTTTAGGAAGAGCCATGTAGACATGGGTGGCCCAAAATTTCTGGGAGACCTGTTCCTGCAAATAAAGTCCTTTCCTTAGTAAATAGTTCAGAAAAAAAAGTGAGAGGGAGTGGGCATTAACAGAAATGGAATGAGTGGGCTGGTGAGAGGGGAACTTAGACACTATCCCCTGAAACATCATTTGTATTGGAAGACAGGTTCATGGGAGAATGGGAGGGAAGTAATGCAGGGAATCCTTTTTTTTTTCTTACATTGAGTCCATTTTTTAGTCCCAGAGAAAAGCAGGGAGAGGGCATTCTGTTCTGACATTGCATAGATCAAATGAGCCTGACCTAGGGAACTATCTCTAGAGGTTCTTAGGAGGGTGAAGAAGGACAAGTGCCCTAGACAACCTTGTGTGTGTGTGTGTGTGTGTGTGTGTGTGTGTGAGTGTGTGTGTGTGTGTGTGTGTGTGTCTGTGTGGTGCCTATGGGAGGGCTGGCTTCCAATTTAGAAGGAATTTGAGCCCCACGTGTGCAGCTCCCAGCAGGAACTCAGCCCAGGAAGGCCTGACCATAGCAAGGACTCTAGGGGCAGTTAGGGAATTAGATGTGTGAGGAGAAAGAGACAGGTGGTATCATTCATGTGCTCACATCATTAATGCTCATCACAACTCTGTAACATTGGTATTATTACCTCAACTATTCAGAAATAGCAAAAGTAGCAGTGAGGGTAGTCCTGGTAGCTGGAAAAGTAGCTATTGCAACTACTTACCTTGCACCCAAGATGCTTCTGCAAGCACTTGTAGACCCGAGGGGACGTGGCCATAGACTCATGTTCCCTTCCGCTCCGTTCCTGTAGAGCTGTCGCTGGGAAGTGCCACCTAGCCAGAGACTGTTTCTACTTCGAGTCCTTCTTACATCTCAATGGGGCCCACGGCTTAGTCTCAATAATGGAATGGGAGGGGAGACGATGCATGTTCGTTCCGGGCCAACATGGATGAGAATCTGCTCTGTCTTCTCCAACCTCTCTTTCCTGTTGATTGGCTGGATGGGGAGGGCTCCATGGCTCTAGGTGAGGGCAAAGCCACCACATGGAAGTAGCCTGGACCCCCAAGTCATCATATGAAGGAAAGGCCACCAACCAAACATGAACAATCTTATTCAACTATTATAGAAATAAAAATACGCTTCTGTTGGGATAAACTTCTGAACTACCGGGGCCTATTTGTTACAGCAGCTACTGTTACTTTAACAAATATGTGTACATTACCTCGTTTAATCTTCAAAACCACCTACTGAAGGCAGGTATGAAGAACCCATCTTGAAGGTAAAGAAGTCTAAACTCGTAGGTTAAGTGATTTGTGCAAGGTTACCCAATTTCTAAGTGATTCAGCCAGGGTTCAAATCTAGATCTCCCTCCAGTTTTATAGTTTCTTCTTAAGGTGAGGAGAAAGTGCAGAAAGATCACGGGAACTGGGTAAGGAAGCCTGCCCGGGGCCAAAGAATTAGAACCAGTCTTGAGTGTGGATTTCGGAACAACTTTAGGACTAAGATAACGAATCAGAGAGAGAACCCTGTGGAGAACACACGCGTGCGTACTTCTAGGAAAAGGAGAAGCAGGGAAAAGAATGGCATTTTGGGGGACGATGAACCCGAACGTCCTGCGCTGGGCAAAGGGGCCTCCACGAGGCTAAGGTGAGGACTTGCAACCAAGAGCATGAGTGGGAGCTGTCCCCTCCAGGGTCCTTCTTCTGAGACGTGGAAAACAAGACAAGAACAACCATCCTAATAGTTACAATAGGAGAGGTATCAGTAGAAGTAGGGGGAACTGGTACTTACACAGCCTTTACTACGTGCCGGGGACTCTTCCAAGCTTTACGTACATAAATTTAGTCCTGAAAGCAGCCTTACGAGGTAGGTGCTAAAACTATCCCCATTTACAGAGGAGGGAACTGAAACAGAGCTCTTCAGGCAGCTATTAGGAGAAGGAGCCGGGAGGTGAACCCAGGCAGTGACTCCACCCACAGTCCATGCTCTTCACCTCTGAGGACGGTGGAGCTGATGACTGCTTCCCGAGTGGGCCAGCGCCGTGGGAGATAGGAATCCACCTTGTCAGACCAACGAGAGGATGCCCAGTGCCTGTGCCCGGGCTTGGATAAAGCTGACCTCGGTGCCTGTGTAGACTTGCCTTTGAGCCTTCCAAGCTCTGGCTTAGTTTCCTTGAGCATTCATCTTGAAATTCTGGCTGAGTTCTTGTGGGGTCTCCATGGGGGCGAAGGCCATTTTTACTCTTCTTCCCCACCAGGAATGCAGGGAGGCCTTATGCGTTCCTCACCTGGGAATTACCCACTTTGTGGCAAAACCTGGCAAAACCAGCCTCCAGGATGACTTAGCCCAGCTCCTTGCCCACCTCTGGAGTGGCCTCACTGATCACCAGTGTGCTTGGGGAGTGCAAAATCACTTTAATATTGGCTAGAGACAAGCGTAATTAGGAAGGTAAATCTGCTGGGGAAAAAAAATCATATTATGCAAATGTGATTAGCAATGACTTTTGGGTTTTTGTTATCGGAGAGTTTCTCTTCCTTGGTGCAAATGTGGGGAGTTGGCTGCTGTGTTCGCTGGGATGATTCTTACCAGGTGCTCGGGAAATGAGAGCTCGAGAACACAGAAGTGGGGAGAGGGACCTGCAGCCCTGGGGCAATCCGAAGGGGGTTCCTGTGTCAATCACCCTTGGGGAGTCTGTGGGTCCCCAGTCAGAGCCAATGCCTGTGGAGGAGCCCCAGAGAGCAGACCCTCACTGGTGATAAGGCCCTGACCCCCCAGGAGGGAGGAGCTTTGCTCCAGGATGGAGCAGGATGAGCTAGAGGTGTGGTCCTGGGTCGGCTGGTTCCGACCAGCAGGGCTGCCCCTATTAAGGGTGCTGGGACCACGATGGTCTGAGGGTGCTACCTCAGCTCAGCCTGCGTGCACCCCCAGGAGGTGCTCAGAGCCTGGGGCGGCTTCACGCCTGCAAGGGCCATGCAAATAGACTTAGAGCAGAAGTGTTTCTTCCCAGGATTGGAACACACAACATTTCTTCTAGATTCAAGTGTTCTCTGGGAATAGTCGCAGATTGTCTAGCTTTTGGAGCTTCTTTTATAAAGGCAGTAATGTCAAAAAAAAGAAAAAAAAAAGGAGGTACCTGCTTAGTGAGTACTTACTAAACATCAAGACCTGTGCCCGCCTCGTTTAATTTTTCTAATGATTATATGAGATGGGCACCGTTACATCATCTCTCTCTTTAGGTTAAGAAATAATATGAGATGATGGATGTCAACTTGCCGTGGTCCTCACGTAACCATACGTGTAAGTCACATCATGTCGCCGCGCTCGTTTTGCGGTGCTATGTGTTAGCCACAGCTCAGTAAGACGGGGGGAAGTCACGGGAAACAAGGAAGAGGAACCTGAAGCACAGAATGGTTAAGCAGTTTTCTCCGGGTCACCTCAGTCAATAGCGGAGTAGGATTTGAACTCAGGCTTAGCTTGATTGTGAGGTCTCCGCCGCCGACCCCAAGGCCCGAGGCATCCCATGAGTGAGCGGTAAGTACCTCTTCCTTGCGCTCGCATTCCTGTCCTGCCCATGCACACCCCTGACCATGCCCGAATGACCCCAGCGAGACTTCCAAAAGTTTCTGGAAGCTGGCAGGCCCTGCTCTACCCTGGGAGAGTGGCCCTGTCTCTACTCCTGGGGCTCCTCTACTCTGATCACAGCCCACTTTGTCCCGACATTTGGGTCTGGAGTGGATTAGGGGCCCTTGTGGGTCCCCTTATTGCTCGCCCTCCAGCCCAACAGCTTCTAGATTTCTGGGAACTCACTATCTCTTTATGTACCCCCGTTTCTCTCCCATCCTTTTGGAGACTGGGGGTCCTCCCGTGGGACTCCCTCCCCCACCTCTGAAGGGACCACGAAGCCTCAGAGAAGTGCTCAGAGGACTGACTCCTGCACCAGGTGTGCTGTGGCTGGCCGGGCGTCGAGAAGCCGGCCTCTCAGGGCCTCTCGGGGCCAGGGCTGTTGCCCCGGGGTGCAGAAGGCCAGTGCTCCACCCAGCCCAGGCTCCCAGGTCTGTGCAGCCTCCCTCGGTCCTCTCTGGCCAGTAAGCCAGGCGCACACGCTTCTCAGACTTTCAGTTCCAACAACCACTGACTGGGTCATCCTTGTCCCCAGAGCATCTTCAGACCTGCCCCATGCAGAGTTGGCCTCCTCTTGCCCACAGACCTGGGCAGTGACAGCGCCGCAAACGGCATCCACGGCCCCTTTCTGTCCCTCACTGCCTCATCAAGCGGATGCCAAGTCTCTCCAATGCATGCGTGGCCTCCCCCTCCATCCGCGCTCCTTGCACTAGCTCTCCACCTCTCTCCTGTGTTCTTGCAAAGACCCCCAGTTATTGGTTTACACGCCTGTCTGCCAATTGGCCAACAGCCCCTGCGGGGCAGGAAGACAGGCTTGTTTATTGCTGAATCCCCAGCCCAGCAGAGGGCCCAGCACATAGTAGGTGCTCGATTAGTGTTGGGTGAATTGAATTTCCCCAGAACTCATGGGATTGATTCAATTTGGAAACAACACTGCATCCGTAGAATTGATTCTTGCATCCCCGGGGGGGGGTGTGATGATACAATTCACCTCTTCATTGGCTGCTCCTTTTTCTTTTTTTTTTTTTTTTTGCAGGAAACAAAACTCCCACTTCTGGACAGAGCTGAGCTTGCAGACTGTGTGGGAGGGGCAGGAAGGCTTGAAGGGGGGTGGACCTTGCTTTTCCCAGGGAAAGGTGTGTGGCTGCCAAGGTACCCCATCACGTCACGGAGATGAAAAAGTGGGACATGCTATATCACTTTCCACAATTGAGCCAGAGGCTAAAAGTAGCCTTCCTTCCTCCTGGCTGACAAATGGGGGGAATAAATTACCCAGGCACTAAAAGTTGCATTAGGCAAATAAACATTTCGACAAGAATTATATGTGACATTCAAGAGAAAGCAAATAAACCCTAAGTTATGGGGACCTGTCAAAGCTCTAGGAAAATTAAGTAACTAAAAATCGTTAGAAGCTCTTAAACCTTCCCTGCTCCTGCCCCTGCTGCAGGGGCTCAGAGCAACACCATGAGTCCCCTGTCGGGCGCCTCCTGAGAAATTCCCGGGTTCCTGGGACCTCAGGTCTGGAGCAACCCCCGGGAGCCTGCGGACCAGGGTTTTTAAACACCGTTCCATGGAACCGTAGGGTCCTGCGGAAGCCCCACAGCCCAGCAGCCTGGGCTCCCCCTCCTCTGCCTCCAGAAGCTTCTCTTCAATCTGGGTTATATTAAAGACAGATTCCAGGAAGCTCTCTTCTGGTAGAGGGTTCTGCTTCTGTGTGATTTGAAAGCCATTATGTGGGAGCAAACATACACCCGACACAGAAATCTCCTTCAGAGCCCTTCAGTCTGTCGTTGCTCAGCTGCTTCTGGGCGCCTCCGGCGACAGGGCGACGCGTTCCAAGATTTTTAGTCGGAGCCAGGTTTCCCCGCCTCCCTTGGCACGAAATTCCCATCCCAGGACTCTGGTGCTAGGGGCTTGAGTTCAGATCCAGGCTCTGCCACTCACTGGCTGCTGAATGCCAGGCGGCTACTGAAGTGCTCTGTGCCTCAGTTTCCCTATCTGGAAGAAGGAGATTGCGAGAGTTAGTTTCCTGCGGCTGCTGTAACAGATCACCTCCAACTCGGAGGCTTGACACGACACATGTTTGTTCTCTTATGGTTTTGGAGGTCAGAAATTTAAAGGAGGTCTTAAGGAGTTAAATTGTTTTTTTTTTTTAAAGATTTTATTTATTTATTCATGAGAGATGCAGAGAGAGGCAGAGACACAGGCAGAGGGAGAAGCAGACTCCATGCAGGGAGCCTGATGTGAGACTCGATCCCAGGACCCTGGATCCCAGGATCACACCCTGGGCCCAAAGCAGGCGCTCAACCACTGAGTCACCCAGATGCCCCTTAAGGAGTTAAATTAAATTAAAAGGTGTCAGGCCACGTCCCTTCAGGAGGCTCCAGGGAGAAGCCTTCCCTTTCTAGAGGCCACCTGTGTTCCTTGGCTCGTGGCCCCTCATTGTCACTGCACATCGCGCCAGTAGCCTCTTCCGTCACCCCATCTCCTCCTCTGCCCAGGCCCTCCTGCCTCTCTCTTATAAGGCCCATCCAGATAACAGGACAGCCTCCCCCGCTCAGGGCTCTTAACCTCATCACACCTGCAAAGTCCCTCATGCCATGGAAAGTGACAGATTCACAGGTTCCAGGGGGAGGACGTGGACCTCTTGGGGGGGCTGCTATCCTGCCCACCTCAGAGGACCGTGGTGAAGGTGCAGTGAGGAAGCTCACTGGAGCCCGGCACACAGATGGAGCTCAGCAAGTGGAAGTCAAAGATCCATCCCCTACGTGACTCACCTCCTCCTCCACGCCCTCCTGCAGCTCAAGGACAGAATATACCAGACCTTGGAGTTTAGGTGATGGGGATCTCGTAGCACCTGCTCAGGAGCTTGGACTTAGACCTGTGGCTGCAGGAAGCCCTGGGGGCTGTGAACCCTGGGGAGCGCCACGTCGCATATGCTGTTTAGGAGGAACTTGCTGACCACAGTGTGGCTTGCAGGAGACAAAGCAGGTGCCAGCGGGTTGGGATGGAGGCTGTGGCTTAGTCCAGGTGAGATGAACAGGACGGGACATGGGCCGGGAAGCAGTGGCTGGATTCAAGAACCATTTCAGAGGTGGAGGTGGGAGAACTTGATTGGTTGGGAGCATGGGGTAGGCAAGGGAAGGATCCAGGATGACGCCCAGCTTCTGGCTTTGGCCCCTGGGGACATGTTAGCATCATGGACCGAAGATGGGGAGCAGGGAGGAGGAGAGATTCCAGGGGGCGGGGAATGGTGAGCTCAGCTCAGGGCCTGCTGTGTTGGAAACACGAGGCAGGCAGGCGAGTCACCCAGGGGAGTGCACCCAGGGCAGGCACCCGAAGGGGAGTCAGATAGATGAGTCTGCAGCTTGGGGGCAAGAATGGGGGCAGCTTTTGAGAGCCAAGGTGGGACCCAGCGGCCTGCCAGTGGGCCAGAGCCCCGCAGAGTGGGAAGGGGAGGCGTGGAGGATGGACACCAGGAATCCCCAGTGCTCACGGGCCCAAAGGAGAGTGGGCAAGGACAGAGGAGCCTCAGGCACGATGAGGGAGGCCCAAGGAAGCAGCCCCTATGTTCATCCTCATGTAGATGGGCCTGCTGGGGGACTGTCATCTACCCCCATCCACCTGGGGCCGCTTGGAGGTGACACTGGACATCCCTCCCATTTGCAGGGACCTTATGGGTTTAACCAACAATGTCACACGGTCTTGTTTAATCTGTAAAACCAACCGGCTCTTGGTGGGGGGGGAGGGCGTGGATTCTTTCCACTATAAAGATGAAGATGTTGAGGCTTCATGAGGCCCAGAGACTTGCCTGAGGCCCATAGCTAGTTGAGGCCACATCTCCTCGCTGCTGTGAGATCCAAAGCCTTTGCACACACCCCGTGCACGTGGACACGACAGGCCTGCCCAGCGCCAGGCCTTCTTCAGCTACGTTTTGAGTGAGGCAAGGCTTAGCTTTGTGCCCAGACTACAAACGCAGGTCCTGGTGTTGGGCATCCCTTGGGAATTTGGGTAACAGGTGGAAGTGTGCAGGGGTGGGGGGGCCTGGATGTGTTGGGAACCTGGAGGGTTACAGGGATGGGGAAAGAACGGCAGATCTAAGACCCTTTCTTTCCCTTTTCCCTTTCTTTTCTCAGAGGAAAGGAAAGCCCCAGCTCCTCAGGCTCAGACGTCTCCTCGAGGTCCCACCCAGGAGGGGCTGACAGTGAAGAACATCTTGGGAAGCTCAGGGTGGGATCTCAAGGCAGGGGACCTAGACAGGGTTGGCCTGCAGACAGCGAACGTCACAGCCACGTGTGCCAGGCTCTGTTCTGAGTGCTTACCTTAGAGCAGCTCATCCAATCCTCCTAACGGCCCCAGAAAGGAGGCACCACTGCTATATCCCAATATTACATGGGGTACAGGGGTACCAGTCGCCGGGCCACCTCTGCTCATCCCTACGCTGTCGGGGATACAGAGGCAGGAGGCAGGACCTCCCGGCTTAGCTTCTCCTCACCGTTGTTGGATCCTTCTTGGTGTTTCATTCCCGTGAGGCAATGAGTGTGTGTTGCAGGGGCAGTTGGGTCACAGGTGGGTGGGCAGGGGCTGGGCAGAGTTCCCTCCAGCAGGGATCAGGGCCCTGGGCCACCTTCTGAGGCTGGGCAGCCCCCCATTGAACAAAAGAAAGAGCTCCTTCCTCCCCGGGGGTGGGGGTGGCTCCCCACCTTCATCACCATCACCCCAGCCAGCAGGTGCCATTACCCGCAGAGGCCAGGACCTGTTCCCTGGTGCTTCTCATCACTGTCCCTTTCCCCCTCCCAGCAGCCCTGCCAAGTAGCTGTTAGGATTTCCAACCCCCCTGCCCACCCCGCCCTCCCAGCAGAGGAAGACAGTGGGGCCCAGAAAGGCCGAGTAACTTCCCTGAGGCCACCCAGCCTGTAGGTCACAGTCAGGCCTGGACACAGGGCCGGAGCTGTCCCATCACTCTGTCACCTGGGTATCCGGCCGGTCACGGTTTCCCGTCTCTTCTGCTCAATAGTCTCTTGGCAAAGGGCTCCCTTCTCGAATCCTCCCCGCCAAGAGCCAAGGGCTTTCCGCCGGAAGTTAAAGATCCCAGTAGGGCTGAAGATGGGGCAAGGGGCCCCATGGGCTCCCCCTCCACTTTCCTGCAGCCCCAGGGAGCATCCCCATCCCAGGGCCCTGCCTTCCCCCACCAGCATCTTTGCCAGCTCCTGGGGAATTTGGAGGCCCTCTTGCAGCAGGGAATCTAAATTTAGACCCTGTGCTCTGTTAACTCTCTGAATAATGCTAATTAGCATAACAATTCTTCCTGCAATTAAGTTGGGGAGGGGGTGAGGAGGTGGCGCTTGGTCCAAGAGGAAATTACACAGGGAGGCCTCTCTTATTGCTAGTTCTGGGAGGCCTCACTCGAGGTGTCTCCTTGGCGTGGCTCTCTTCTTGGATGGCTGGATCCAGAAAATGCCTATCTGGGGTGGAGGGAGGGAGTGTCTGTCTCTAACCCTATTGTGATGTCTCATTGGTGCATGTATTAAAGTGCAGCTCGGGTGTTGTAAGCAAGCTGTCACCTGCTCTGAAGGGTGTGAAAAAACTATGAACCGCATTGTCCTGGAAACCACAAAATAGCACTTCCTCCCTCAAGTAAACATGTAAGTTTGGCATAGAAAGTTGAAATGAAGCTACATTCAGAGTCTAGATTTTATTTGTTTAGGGAGGTTGGCCAACGCTCTTGCTCGACCCGGCGATGCCAAGTGGCCTACCTGTGGGTCGGGATAACCCTCTGGTCCAGAAGCTACCGGTTGAGCCCCCAGACTCCACCTGCTGCTTCTGTCCTTCTCTAGGGGATGTCAAGGAGCCTCGCACCTCCACCGGCTGGGCCAGGGTGAGGCGGATGAAGAAGGCTCTGGTGGCCCGTTAGGTATTTACTGATAGCGCTTGTGTGTGCTGAAGCTCCTCTCTTTGGTTTTCTAGAAGACTTCCATGGCGTTTTTTTTTTTTGTTGTTTGTTTGTTTTTTTAAGACTCTACTTCTGTTCTCATCTCCCTCCCCTGGGCATTCATTCTCAGAGAAAGACTCTCTCCTCCATCGCTCTGGCTACTGTCCCCATCGTGAAGGCCACACTTTTGTAAGTAGCCGTGTACCTCTCTTGGCTCACATGGAGCTTGTGGACGGTGAAGACGGCAGTGGAAGGATTTCCTCACTCATTCCCTATTTGTGTTAGCCACGTTCTGCTCTCTAGGAACGTGAGAGATGAATCACATCTAGTCTCAGCCTCAGTGGAAGGCATGGACGGATGACCTGGGGAGAGGGAGATTGGGAATGGGATCCAGCGTGAAGGGCGCCAGGAGGGCGGCAGGCAAGTTGCGAAGGGGAGCTCTTGGGGAAGGCCGCATCTGGGGGTCAGAGATGAACTGGACCCATGAAGGGTGGAGAGGACTTTGACAGCTCGTGTTTGCAAGAACTCCTCCCCATTTGAGGCCCTCCACCTTTTGGGACTGGGACTCTGGTATTTGAAATTTGGGCCGGGTTGGTAGATTGATCTTAATTAGAAACTGTCTTGGTGCTGGGCCATCCGCCATGAGCCTGGGATGTGCCACTCAAATAAATAAGCTCCCTGTTTTGTTTTGGGTCATTCACGGAATTGACCACTTGTGCCACTCGGGAACATTACGAAGAGAGGAGAGGGCCGGTCCGAGAATCTTCGGCAAGTTCTTTCAGCGGCTCCCCTGCACACATCTGCATCTCTGCCCCCGCTTGGCCCCCAAGGCTTCCTACCTGTTCCCTCACTGGGGTGGGGGGGTCCCCTGAGCCCCGCTCTGGCCCGCTGGCCTGACCATTCTCCTCCTGGGGATGCTTCCCTGGCTGTCCCGGGCGCCCAGGGCTTTGTCAATGCCACGTGTTGAGAGCGTTCTCCTGCCTAGGCCCTCTGCGAGGCGCCTGGGGACACGACGCCCTTGGAGGTCGGTATCCATTTGGTTTGGTCAGTTGGATAGTGGGAACGATAGAAGTTTCAATTGCTGACCCAGGGCTCCCGGGTAGGGAAGCGGGAGAGCTGGGATTTGGAACCACATCCCATACCCGCGTCCCTATTTGTAAGGCAGAGCCCTTGGATGGAGATTCAAGTTCTGTACTCGGTTTACCGACTCTAATTTCCGGAGGTCAGGTCGGGGCTCACGGCCGGACAAGGGGCTGCTAGGTGGTCCGACCCGCGCTCTCTCGCAGACGTCTGGCCCATGACCTGCAGCTGGGTCTACACTTGGTCTGATTTCTATTTTGCCACACGGTCTAACATGCAGACAAATGAGTACAAAAGCTGACATCCTGCCCACCCCAGAGCCTCGAACCGTATGATCGATTGCCCCGACCCTCTGGGGTCCGAGCCGGGGCAGAGGGGGGCAGCCCGGCCACCAGTGAGAGGCAAGATGCATCTTTCCTTGTGAGGGCGAGGTCCACCGAGCCCACTGGGCGGGTGGGATGATGCTTGGTACGAGCGCACACCCATCCACACACACACACACACACACGTGCGCGCACACGTGAGGCCTGGCACCCTCTGCACCGCCACGCAGAGCAAGCTGCTGGTGCTCTGCGATGATGGATGCCTCTCCACGTGTCGCTCAGCCCGGCCTCCCTCCTCGCTCTGCACGCACGGCTCGCCGAGCAAGCGGCTCCACCCGGCTGCCTGGCAGGGGTGGTCGATGGAGGGACCGAGGGAGGGAGGGAGGAGTGGAGCCATTTGTCTGGGGCACCGGGAGGGGAGCCGGCCACTTGCGGCTGTGATGGATGGCGACTCTGCTCTGCCATCTGTCGGGGCTGGCAGGCTGCTTAGCACAGCGCCACACACCTGGCCGGGGCGTCCCTGTGGAGCTGGGCCCGCCTCTGCTGGGGCCCGGGGAGCGGGCTCCTGATACCCTGGGGCAGGAGGCCGGCGGGGAGGGCCATGCGGGGCTCCCTGGGGCCCGGTGGGGGAAAGATGACAGACACTCTGAGAAGGGGGTCTGGGGGCCAGTCCTTCCCCCAACGCACCTGCTCTCCTTGCCAGTAGCCCAGGGAAGGGGAGGCCACGCCCGGGCGCCCCTGGGCCAAGCAGAGCCCCTCGGCGCTCAGCTGTCTCCTTTCCCCACGAGGGAACGAGGCCACAGCCCCCGGCGCGGCATTGAGCACACATGTGCTGCGTAGAAACAAAGCAGGTAGGACCACGCTTCACATCAAGGCTCTGGGAGTGTGGGGGCCGAACGAGGCTTTCAGGGTCAGCTGGCTCCTTGGGCAGGAAGATGGGGGGGTGGGTGTCTTGGCCTCGCCGGGCACACCTTCCCTGTGCTGTGCCTATGCTCTGGGATTCCAGAATGTTCTCAGTGTTACGTGGCCCTGGAGGTCAGTGACTCAAGGTCATCTAATCTGCAGGTGGGAAACTGAGGCTCGAGGAGTGAGGGCCAGCCCGGGGGCCAGGGAAGCCTGTCCTCCCTGCTCTAAGCCTCCCTGTATCCCCAGCTGTCCTGGGCCTGGGGCCCAGAACTAGACGGTGGGGGCCAAGCCCTGCCTTAGTGCGCATGCGTCGGTGGTTGCCCGTCCGCGGGGCTCTGCTCAAACGCTCATCCGCTGGGCTTACCCTGTTCTCTCCTGCACAGACTAGAACACACTGTGGGTTCTAGACTCTTCCTGGGAGCTAGCTCCTTGTTATGTCACAGTCCAGACCCCATGAGCCCGGGGTCCCCTCCTGGTTGGTCAGGGATACGCCAATCTTCAAGCTCAGCTCTGGGTCGAGTTTAGACCAAGCCAAAGAAACAACGTGGGACATTTTCTGCACGCCTGAGTCTGCAGGGGGCAAAGCCTCAGCTGGTCTGGGCATGCGGGTGGAGATAGGGACGCTTCGGATGGACGAGGCTGTGGCGGGAAGGCCTGATAGCAGGGGAGTCAACGGAAACCGTGACAGTTTTTGTTTGGTTGAAACAGAAATTGCAAAGAGGCATCACCTTTTGTCTCTGCCTTCACGGAGCTCCTTCCTTGTGGAGAGGGGAGAAATAACACCGGGGAGAGAACAAAATTCTCATAATTCAGAGGGAATTAAGAAAGGAGGAGACGATGTAGCTGCATCTGGCAGGGCTTCTTGGAGGAAGTGGCGTTTTAACTTGCAGGTCTTGCTGGGCCCTCCTTTCCTGTAGGAACCTGGGGACAAGACAAAAAACACTCTCAGGGACCTGGGATAACAAAGAGGGGTCTCACCCACTTTCCCTCTGGGCTCTGACACTGGCCCAATGTGAGCCAGCTGCCGGGAGGCACCTTCCTCCAGATGACAGTCTGGGGACAGCCTTGGGAGAGGCATTATTATGGTTTCCAACTGCAGCCAAAGAAAGCGAGGCGCAGAGAGGTCGAGTGATCTGCCCAAGGTCACAGAGCCAGGAGACAAGCAGAGTCGGGGCGGCGCAGCTGGGCCTCTGACTCCAGAGACGGCGGGTGCTTTTCTGGGACCGTTAACAGCCGGTGGGAGGCTCAGCTCCTGGCAGGTGAGGGGAGCTGCCAGCGGCTGGCGGTGAGGGGTTGGATCGGCGGGTGGCATCGGCCACCGGAGGTGAGCGCGGAAATGCCAAGCCTGCTTCTCGACGTGACAGCTGTGCTTTGTTTGCCAGGCAGCTGTGGGCTGCGGTGTTCCTCACTCCTTGGAAGACTGGCTCCCCGCAAAAAAAAAAAAAAAAAAAGCAGGAGCATAATTTGGCTCCCCTCTTAATTGATTTGGAAATGTACCAAAGGATTGTGGTAATTCCTTTAAATTTTACTCTCATTCGAATTTTGGAGGTAAACATAATGAGAAAGGAGAGTCGGCTCCACATGTTGGAGGAATAGAAAGGTCTAGCGCTTTATTTTATTTTTACCCTGGGCCTAAGCAAAGCAAATTCGCCATGAATACCTCATTATTTGAATTTCAAATATTTCTCTCGAGTTGAGCACAAAAGGAAACTGAACAACAAAAATATATATATATTAACACACACACACATGCATCCCCTGAACCGTTTTTTCTCTTTCTTGAGTATGTGACTCAGAATGTCCTAGTTTAGGTTATAACCGCACAATTGCGAGGATCAATCAGCGCGAGATAGATGTGTTTACTCAGAAGGGCTTAGAAAGGAGGCCAGTCAAGGGGACATTAGTATCTTAAAACATTGAAATGATCTTTACCGAAGAGCATTAGGTATGAGCATTAATATGCGGGGCTTCTCTTCTGCTGGCAAAGCGTCTACATTTGGAAGAGCCCAGAGGTCAGGGTGTAGAGGAAAGCGAGGAGGCGCTCATTGGACGGAAGGCACGGCAGGCCAGAAGGAGCTCAGGAACTGGGTTCCTCCGTTTGTCCCCTCGCGTGCTCATGCACAGTTACTCGGCAGTGTAGACAGACACAGTTACCCAGCAGTGTAGATGGCAGAGCGAACCCGGGGGCCCTGCGGTCAAGCCCTGCCCCGCCGCGTTGTTAACCGTGCCGCCCGAGTGTGCTATTAAACTGCCCCAGACCTCAGTTCCTACGCCCCTGAAATGGGATTAATAATAGTGTTAGGCCAGGAGTGAGCTCTGAACACACTCAGCGCGGTAAGTCCTCAATGAATGGCAGTGGTTTCGTTGCCTTTTCCACCCAGTGTTCTGCGCACCAGGCAGTGCTGAGTGAGGACAAAGGATAAACCAGATTGCCACGGGCCCTCTCCTCCTGGAGCTTATCACCTAGACAGGGGGAAAGGGGCAATTATGATCGTGGTGCTCCACCGACTGGGTCTGGAGCTCTCAGCTGTGTGCCGGAGAAAGCCCCTTAGCCACTCTGGTCCCGAGTCCTCCTTTGGGAAGTGGTGACGGAGCTCTCTCCACCTCCTACCCAGGGAGGTGTGAAAACCCACCAGATAAAGCACCAGGAATCTTGGAAACCAGAGGTCCTGGCTGGGGAAGGTCGTGTTCTCATGTGTTTAACCCCTTTTGAGCCCAGGACCCAAGTGGCATCAGGAATGGAGACACCAGAGAACTCTCTTCCTTCTGGGTCAGGTTTTCCAGGACTCCCTGGGTCCAGCTGACTGCCCTTGTGTGGCCCATTGTCCTAGGAGTCTGTGTGTTATCCTCAGGACAGGGGTTGGGGCGTGACGGGGGCATTGAAGCCGGGAAGGAATGGGATCGAGCTGGGTTGAGGAAGACAGTGTGGCTGTGGATGGAGGGCAGCCTGGAGACAGAGGGCTCCGGAGAGGTGACGGGGACCCCGCTCCCAGGCCAGCTTTGGTCTGGCTCCTTGGAGCCCTCCTCTGGACTGGCCTCGACCTCGGTTTGCTCTTTGGTCTCAGAGCCTCATTTTCCAGAGCATCCTGCCACGCCCCTTTAGCAAGAATCCCCCCACCTTCGCTATCCAACCAAATTCCTCTTAATAATTTCCCACCGGCCCTGACACTCTCGCCCTGCCCTTTGCTTAGAAATCCCCAGTTGCTCCTGCAGGTTTGGGTGTTGAACTCAGCCTCGTACTGACATAAAATCTGTCTTGCCGTTTTTAGCAAGTGGTCGGTGCAAAGTGACTTTGGTGCGGGGCAAAGGCTGACCCGAGCAGAAGGTGGTGAGAGCAGGAAGGAATGGGGGGAGAGGGCATGCTTTAAAGCTAGAATAGCAAAACTGGGGGCAGGGCAAGGCCAGGAAGGCACTGGGGACCCCCTGCAGGCTTCTGGGGGGGCAGCAGGGGTGTGGGATCCCCGAGGCAGCGTGGCTTTTGGGTGAGAAGACCACGTTTGGTTTTGGGTTGTTGGATTTGGCCCTTGGCACAGCCCTTTTGGTGTCTTCTGTGCAGATGCCACCCTTTTGTGCTTCTCCGCCCCATTCCCAAGACAACCGCCGAGTTCCATCAGGGCCTGCGCCTCTTTAGCAGCTTCCCCTTCCCCTTCCCAAAACTCTCAAGAAGCTACTCTCCCTGGTGTCAGGTGCCTAATTTAAACAGCAAATCTGGGCTAACGTGCACAGCTCCTCTCGCTCTGCTGAGGTTTTTACATTTTAACAGGGACACTTAGGAGGTAATGCCTTTACCCCAAGACAATGAAATGACGTTTCAGAGGACACAGACTAATGGTGGAGGGAAGATTTCCAAAGCAGTGCCAAGAGCTTGGGCTTGGAGATGGGACGAAGCAAGGTTGGCGTGCAAGCTCAAGGGGGGGCCTTTCTGTAGGGCTGGCTGGGTCAGTGGGGGGTGCCGGGCCTCCTTGGAGGAGCTGACCTATCCTACCTGGGCGTGTCCCTCACCTTTCTGGGCCTCCTGAGGCCTCATTCCTCATTTGCAAGAGGGATGAAGCATGCCTGACCTGGCAAACATAGCTTCCCCATCCTGGTAAGTGCACGCTCACTCCCACCCCACTCCCCGACACCTGACACACACACACACACACACACACACACACAGGTCCTCTCCCTCATGACCGGGCACCTGCTCGCTCAGTCTACCCCTTTCTCTCCCTTGACCTTTGTGCATACCGGCTGTTTGTGTTTGGTCTGGATTCCGAGTGAAGCAGGATTCCAGCTGGAAAGCTTGTTGTTTCCAAAGAGGGGTGATGGTGGTGATGGTGGGGGGACGCTCACCCTTGTGGCACTGGGAGGCGGGAGCAGCGGAAGCCGGGGCTCACAGAAGGCGGCCCTATAATTAATCCCCCAGCCCTCGCCACCATTGTCTCTTCCCTATTGAGATCGGCCAATTAGCGGTTCTGCACTCCTCTGCGTGGCAGCCACTTATTAGTGAAGACAAAGGCAGCATTGATTCCAATTTGTCCTGCATTTGGCTGTCTCTGAAGTTAAAGATTGCATTTGGGTATCACTGCTGGGGAAGGGAGGCAGGGGCAATGTAGTGAGAGGGCCTAAAATTAGCCGAAATAATTTTAGCTCTATTGTGAATGGCTAAACTAAATATAAACAGAAGGGAGAAGAAAAATCTTTGTAATGTTAATTACCGTAAGCATTGAGGACCCAAAAATGAGGCGTACGATTTGTTTGGTGACACTCTGATAATTAAATCATTTTCTCCCATTGAGGCTCCTCGCAGGTTTACGCAGAGCCTGGCTCCTCCGGAGTGGTTTTCTCTGGCCCCGAGGGATGCTCGAAATTCTGTTTCCCACATTTCTGAGTCCACAGTACGTCCCCAGTCCAGGCGAGCTGTGCTTGGTACCACTCCCGTGAGTCATCACTCAAGTAATTACCAGGTTTTGGATGAGCCTGGGCCGGCAGAGGATGAGCAGAGTTGAGATCTGGGCTGAGGTGGACAGGAAGGCTGCTCACTGCGTCTCCGTCCATCCATCGGTTGGTCTGTCCATCCATCCGACCGTCCATGTTCCTGCACCTTTTCATCAATTCACTCCACTGCCGTCGTCTTTTGTGCAAGGCACTGAGGGTACAGAGAGAAAAAAGGTGCCATTCTTGTCCTCAAGGACAAGAGGGTGACATGGCCACAGAGAACCACGTATGACACGCTGTCCAAAGCCCCGTGACGGAGGTATAAAGAGAATATTTGGAACGCATCGTAGCGAGACACATTCACTTTGCCCGAGGAGTCATGGAAGACTTCTCAGAGGAGGTGGCATTAGAGTTGGCACCAAAAGGATGAGTAGGTGTTTGCTGAGCGAGGAAGTGGGAAAAGGGGTAACCCCTCAAGAGGGGAATGGGCAGGGACAAAGGTTTGGTGGACTTTAGTGAGGGTGAGAGGAGGCTGCTTTAGGAGGAGAAGGGGGTGCACGAGGGGGCGGTTGTAAGGGAAGTGGCAAAGACATCCACGATGACAGTACAGTTACTGGGCTCTTGCTCCAGACTCAGCACTGAGCCAAATGTCTTGCCCACATGGCCCCACTTGGTTGTCACCCCGAGGTGATTGTCCCCTCCTTATGTAAGGAATTCCGGGGCTCAGGATCCATAGGGCTCGGAAAACTTGTCCGGAGACTCACCACCGTGCTGACTCTATCCTGCCGGACTGTGGCCCGGACAGAGGAGAGCTTAGAAGCCCCGGAGCCAGGCTTCCTTCTGCAGTTGCTGCGGACACAGGTCCAGGAGAAGCCCGTGGCCCGGAGCTGCCCACCTGGCCCATTAAGGAGAGAGGGGTTCATCCACTGTGGGGCTAGGCGGGGAGTTTCGCTGCCTGCCGAGTCCTCCTCTTGGCCCTGGGATGTCTTTGGTGCCCTATAGTTGCCCCTGGAGTCCATGACCCCGACAGAGGTCCTGAGACAGTCAGGGAGACAGAGACTGAGGACCCAAGCGCACATGACTCGCCGTGAAGCCCTTTCTATGCAATCTCTTTTTTATTTTATTTTATTTTTATTTTTATAAATTTATTTTTTATTGGTGTTCAATTTGCCAACATATAGAATAACACCCAGTGCTCATCCCGTCAAGTGCCCCCCTCAGTGCCCGTCACCCAGTCACCCCCATCCCCCGCCCACCTCCCCTTCCACCACCCCTCGTTCGTTTCCCAGAGTTAGGAGTCTCTCAGTGTTCTGTCTCCCTTTCTGATATTTCCCACTCATTTTTCTCCTTTCCCCTTTATTCCCTTTCACTATTTTTTATATTCCCCAAATGAATGAGACCATATAATGTTTATCCTTCTCCAATTGACTTATTATGCTGAGTGACATAAGTGAAATAAGTCTACGCAATCTCTTCTTGCAAAATGGGTCTTACTACCGAGAAGGCTCCACTCTTAGAGACATCACGTGACCCGGCCAGACTGTCACGGTCCTGACGCTTACCCAGCTCGAAAGCAGAAGTGACTCACTGTTCCAGTATCATCTTCCTTCCTGTTCCACCGTAAAACTCACCCCTCCTCTATCCTTGCAGAGATGACATGGTTTGGGGGAGACGGGGTTAGAGGGTTCTCCCTAATTTCTCAATGTCGCCAGGGGATGTGGGGCTCGGAACCAAAAGGAACACGCTCCGAAGGTGGCCTGACCAGGACCGAGCCACGTCAGGGTTGGCAGGGCGGTCAGTGACTGCCTCTCCAGTGGCACCACGCCTCTGCTGGCCACCACCCCATTTGCTTTGCCCTCTTGCAGGTCAAAACTTCTACCCTTTACCTCCCATGCTCTGCTTCACCCTCCCCAGTGAGGCTCTGGCCCCATCACTCCATGGTAATCACTTCCGTAGGCTCATTAGCAACCTCACAGCCATGGGTCCCACTGTCACCCCTCCTCTCGGGGGCCCCTGCTGTGGTGTTGTCATACCCTGTGTGCTCTGGCTTCACCGCCTGGTGCTCAGACCCCTCCTTTTGGGCTGCATCTTCTCCTGTTTCATACTTTGCCCCTTGGCCCACCGTGCTCCCGACGATGGTTCTTCCGTTCTTCTGCTCTCCTCTCACGGTGGGTTCCTTTTTTCTTTTTTTCTAAACCACAGTTCACAGTAAGAAATTCATTTTGTGTTCCATCCCATTAACCACTCCCTGAAACGAAGTGTTACAAAACCGCACATTAATCCTTACTCGGGGCTCAGCTCGCTGGTATTTGCATCCTCTTCTCTTCTCTTCTAGTTTATTTCACTGGAGAAATGCTGGATCCTGACCCACTGCACCAATTTTGCGACCTACCAATGGGTTTTAGCCCATCATTTGAAAAACACGGCTCCAACTTACCAAACTTGTTGTACCTGACGGCCTTTACACTTGCTGTTCCTACCACCTAGAATGTTCTTTCTCCAGAGGGTTTCATTGCTGCCTCCTTCTTTTCTTTTGAGTTTCAGTTCAAACGTCTTCCCCAGAAAGTCCTGCCCTGACTACCCCATCCGGGGTAACTCCCTTACCTCCCCTTTCTCTCTCCCATTCTCTGCTCTTCTGCACAATTTGAAATTACTGCTATAATTTTTTTGATATGTTTCCTATCTATGTGCCTTCCCCGGAGGAGAGAACTTGCCTAGTTTGTTCCCTGATGTGGCCTCGGTGCCTTGAGTAGACCTGACAAGCAGTGGGCGCTCAACATGGGCTTGTTCATTGGGTGGTAAACTCCGGCTCTCTTTGAGCAGCTGCCAACCACATTATCTCCTTGAACTGTTATGCCAAGTCACTGAGTCATATCTATGGGACATCCAGGTCTTTTGCAGTGACCTGCAAAAACACTTATAATTTAAAAATATAGACAATGAGCTGAGACCAAGTTCAAAGGTAAGATGAGGTCAGTAAATGAGAGGGAGCCGGTGTGCTCAGTTAGTCTGGCTTTGGCTACAGGTATTAAACAACGAGCCTGTTTATCTGCTATACCAGCAGGTCCAGAGGGGGTGACCTAGGACCCACATTCCTTCTGCCTCTGTCCCGGTATCATTTGAAGTGTGTGTGCACACATGTGTGTGAGCGCTTTGTCCCTGGGCTGGTAGCACTTTAAGGGATTATTATATCCAGACATCATGATGCTCCAAAGACAAAAGATGACCACTTCTTCTTAAGAGAGTAGAAGCTTTTTAAAATTTTTTATATTTTATTTTATTTTTTTTAGATTCCACCTCCCAAGCAGACCTTCACTTGCTACTTCTTATTGGCTGGAATTACATCCCGTATCCATCCCAAGCCAACCATGGATAGGAGGAATGGAATTTCAAGGCAGTTTTTGACTAATCACACAAGCTGGAATGAATATTGGGGCATTGACTGTAATGCTCATGACACACTGAGTGAGGTGACATGCGTACCATGAAATACCCACAAGTATACATCACATGGCTCTGTCCAGCTGCCAGAGCTGGGCTCTGAATTGACCTCTGAGTTTCCCAGCAGCCAAGGCAAAACAGGAAAGCCAAACTCTTTAAACATTGTACAGTTCCCTTACGTTCTAAAGGAAGCAGGTGCTCTGGAGAGCCCCAACACTTTCTGAAACTGGAATCCAAAAACTGCAGTCGTTCTTCCCGAGTAATGCATTGTGGAAGGTCATTTGCAGGCCGTACTCCCGGGCCGAGCGCAGTAGCAGGCTTTGTACGGCTATTTCGTACAACGCCTCAATCAATGCAAGCTAACGGAAAAGTTTGAGAGCCTTAGCACCAAAGTTCAATTTAAAAAGTGATTCAGGGGTAGGAGAGAGAGAGAGAGAGAGAGAGAGTAGGAGAGGCAGGCTAGAGCAAATAGCACGCGGTACATACCCAGCCTCTGATGGATGACACTGAATTGTGTCCACAGGTAGAATTTAGGCTAGCTGAAGGAACGGATGGATAATTTGTCTTTCAGGCAGCCCACCACGAACATCATTTTTTCCCAGCAAAGTTTTTGATAAAGAAGGGGCAGCAGAGAGTTCGAGGTTGCGTTCTCTGGTAAGGACCTACATGAAGATTTTCTCAGATATTCATACGTTTTGACAGTTGGCAGAGTAGATGGGACAGATTTTGAATAAGAATAGAGGAGCCTGACCAGGAGACATGCACCTGAATGGATGTCACAGATGTGGGTGTTATTATATCCAGCCCCCTCCCCCACCCCGCTTACGAGATTGGTATTTTTTAAACCCATATTCAGGGCTTTATACTTAACTAGGGCGACCAGGTCCCAGCATTCCCTTTTTGGTTGGTGTCGTTTGTACTCTTTAAACGTGATCCATTTTGCAGAGAAATTACATGGCCTCTCTCTACCCACCCCAACTGGCATAGATCTTGTTAGCTCCCCAACCCAGTGGAGCCTCTGAATCTTGAGTCCGCTACAAAATATGTTTCCTCCTCCACCTGCAAATCTGATCATAGAAGGGGTCATCCTTGTCTTAAATGAAGGCCCACAGGTGAGAGGTTGAATAAGGGTACAGAACTATGGGATGCTGCTCTGTGTGAGTGTGTGAGAATGTATGGCTGTATCAGTGTGCAAGTGAGAGTGTGTGAGTGTGAGTTCACAGAGTCTGGGCTGGCCTGTGGCTCAACACACAGAGAGAGTGCAGAGAGGGTTCCTCTTCTGTGCCTTTTAGAGTCTGAGCTGGGAGCCGCGTTGGAGAGACCACATAGAGAAGACAGCCCGGGACAACCCCGGAGAAGAGCCCCAGCCTGCTTGTCACTCCCTTCAAGAACAAGACCAGGCAATGGGCCACCCTGCAAATTTCAGCCTGGCCAAGTCCCCGGATGACTACATGCATACCTGTCTGACCTCACGTGACCAGAACCACCCAGCTGAGCCCAGTCAAGTCTCAGAATCAACCCTCTACGAAACTGGTTTGGGGAGGGGGTATGTTAGCCACAGTAGAGTCATGGGTCAGGGTATCTCTCCCTGTCTCTAGCCCCACACAGGGAAGGGCTGCTGAGCTGGGGCGGCCGATGAGGGGTTGGGGGCAGGCAAGGTCTTGGACAAGGCAGTTTGCTCCTTCCCTTCTCTCCTTCTGTCTCGCTTTTGGTTTATTTGTTTTTTTCTTGTGTCCTCTGACCTGGGCTCGGGCCTGCCTCAGTCTAAGCGGACGGCGGCGATAGGCACCTGTGCCTTGCCTGGCGGTGCCCTCGGAGCGGGGTCATAGGCGTGTTGGAATTCCACGAGCATGCCACCGGGCAGACAGGCATCTGCTTAAGTGGGTAATTTCTTCAAGGGGGAGAGGCAGTCTGCGCTGTGCCTGGAATCCTAATGGGGGAGGCCTCTCAGAGTGCACATTTAAGCTTGGGAGCACTGTAGCTGGACCCCAGCTAGTGCCTGAGCTGTGGTCCCCAACTTGAGACTCAGACCCATCTGAGGACTGCAAACAGAGGAAAGCAGGAGAGAAAAGAAAGGAGATTTGGGATCATTGGCCACAAAGGTCCAAGAGCCCCCTGGAAAAACTTACCCTAAATGAAGAGGGGACGATTGGGTACAGTCAGTTCAGCTTGCGGGCCTGCCTGTGTGCCTGGAGAAGCAGTTTCCGGAGCAGGCTGGGGCAACCCCTGGCTTCCAGCGTCCTGAGTTAGCCCCTGTGCCCAACGAGCATTCAGGGCACAGGCTGCGTGGACAGGCCCGGGATCACAGTGACACAGGCAAGTGGCCTGCAGAGTGAGACCGAGAAAGCCTTTACCCCGAGAGCTACAGGAGGGAGCACCAGCTGAAGGGTTGTACCCCGGGGGGGGGGCTCATTTGCCCCCCGAGAGTCCCAGCCTTGGTGAGGGGCACCTGCACCCCTCGCCGCATGCAGCACTGGTGCCCTGGACGCTGGCATGTTCCGAGCAGACGGCAGAGGCCCACAGGGTAGCACGTTGCCCTGGGAGGGTGGGGGCACCTCTGGTATGTGGGGTCTGCAATGAGAAAGTAGCAGAAGCCCCACAGTGGCCTGCATGTCCACGACGTGCTCCTGGGAGGTGCTGGAGGATTGTGGGAGCTGGCCGCAGGGTGAGGGTGCAGTTCCCCTCACGGGGGCGGAGGGCAGAGCCAGCGAAATGCCAGCTTGTGGCCGTTACTGTGAGCTTGTTCTTACATGTGGAGCTGTGGTGGCTTAGAAAACAGGTCACATTGCTGTGATGCGCGGTGTCACCTTCCTGTGCCCAGCACCACCGGGTCAGGCCAACCGTCCTGGGCACGGACAGGTAGTATCATCTTGTGTGCATATGTGAGCAAAGTGAGGCTCTCGGGTGGCCATGCTGCGGACCCCCCAGGTCACTTCACTGACGTTTTGGACTGGAAAGGTCTGCAGAGAGCTCTGTGCCACCTGCTCCGTGTGCACGCAGGGAAACGAGGGCTGGGAAGCTGAAGCGTGTGCTCACCGTCACCCCGCGAGTCAAGCAATGGAGTGACCCCCACTGGATCTTCTTCTTTTAAAAAATATTTTATTTATTTAAGATAGAAAGAGAGAGAGAAAGAGAGAGAGAAGGAGCAGATGGAGAGTGAGAAACTCCTGCTGAGCAGAGAGCCTGATGCAGGTCTCGATCCCAGGACCCAGGATCAAGACCTGAGCTGAAGGCAGATGCCCAACCGCTGAGCCACCCGGGTGCTCCTGAATCTTCTTTAATTTCCACGGTTCTCTATCTTGCATCTCCCAATTGAGGCTTGACCGTCCACCCTGGATTTCTAACCTGAGGACAAATCCCACCCCAACCTGCTGTGTTGACAGGCCCAGTGGACTGGGCACGGACAGGTTTTGGGGTGCACGTGGGTCTTCTCTGCCTGAGTCCCCTCCCTCCCCTTCCAGGTTCGTCTGTGAGTTTAACCCATGTGGGGGAGCTCAAGTAGGACTCGCCGCAGATCCTCCTCAGCTGGAAGATTCCAGTTCTGTCCCCGGCTGTGCCCCCCTCCACCCGGGGGCTCCCCTGACCCCCAAGGAAAAGCAGAAGGACGAAGTCCAGCCCTGCGGCAGCGTGAGAGTCACCCCCTGCAGGCCAGACGCTCTTTGCCTCGCCCCGGGTCCCCTGCCAGGCAGCCACTGCGTCTTCGAAGCTTGAGCCTGTGTTAACTGCTCTTAAAAAAAAAAATATGTTTTAAAGCAATAAAATCTGTACATTAAACACTTCATTCCTTCTGCAGCGGCACTGGTTCCAACCACCCGGCAGCTCGCTTTCGAGGCAACTCTGCAGGGATTGGGGGTGGGGGGGCCCATTCCCTCCCAGCTCTGTGGAGCTTTACTCTGCTACGCATTTGCAAGGGATATACTGCGGGTTTGGAGGAGATGCAAAGCAATACTGTTCTCAATAACCCTCGGGTGAAAGAGGACATCACGATGGAAATAGGAAAATATCTTGAATTGAACAGAAATGAAAATGGGAGCAAATCAAAACTTGTGGGGATGCAGTTAAAAGAGTTCTCAGAGGACGTGTTCTCAACCCGGGGTGAGGATTCAGGGATCCTGTGTGCCTGGCTGGGGAAAAAAAAAGATATATGTATTTGAAATAACCTGGAGCAGGAATTTAGCATCTCCTTCGAACAGGAGCACAAGCCAAGGATCACGAGCGCGGTGTGGCCGGTAGGTAGCCCGGACTGTGAGTCCACGCTGCCCGCCAGTTTAAGGATCCAGTTGACTCAGTTTCCCTGCCTCCATCTGCAACGAGCACCCAGGCTTGCCCAGACACAGAGGCACACATGACAATGCTTTATGTTTTTTCTTGCTCTGTGAGCTCTGTCAGCATAAGCACCGAGGAAAGGTGTGTCGAGTTTTGTCAAAGAGGTGGCGTGGGCAAGATTTTCAGGTTTCCATACATAGAAACATCCACGGGCGGACCTTGCAAAGAGGACAATTTGCTCGATTCTTAGGGCAGGTCTGAAAAGGCCTTGGATCTGCTATCAGCCTCATTTGCTTTTTAAAACCCTTTTTAAAAATCTATTTATTGGGCAGCCCGGGTGGCTCAGTGGTTTAGCGCCACCTTCGGCCCAGGGCCTGATCCTAGAGACCCGGGATCAAGTCCCACGTCAGGCTCCCTGCATGGAGCCTGCTTCTCCCTCTGTGTCTCAGCCTCTCTGTCTCTCATGAATAAATAAATAAAAAAATTTTTTTAAAAATCTATTTATTTTTAAAGATTTTATTTATTTATTCGTGAGAGACACAGGCAGAAGGAGAAGCAGGCTCCCTGTGGGGAGCCCGATGTGGGGACTTGATCCCAGGACCTCAGGATCATGACCTGAGCCGAGACAGATGCTCAACTGCTGAGCCACCCGGGTGCCCCTAACACCCTCTTTATCTTGAATAGATAGAGATTCACAGGCAGTTGCAAAGATGGTAGAAAGAGAAACCAGACCCTTAGCCCAGTTTCCCCCACCGGTTACATCCCCCATAAATATATCAAAATCAGGATATTGGCACTGATAGAAAGTGTGTATGTAGTTCTATGTAACTTTTGTCACACGTGTCGCTTTGTGTAACCACGGCCACAATCAAGATACAGAACGATCCCATCTCCACGAAGGTCTTGCTCATGTTGGCCTTCACCAGTCACGCTCCGCTGTGACCATCTCTACCCTCTGACAACCACTGATCCATTCCCCATCTTTATAATTTTGTCATCTCAAGCCTATCACATAAATGAGGGGCACCTGGGTGGCTCAGTGGGTTAAGCCTCCGACTCTTGATTTTGGCTCAAGTCATGATCTCAGGGTCTTGAGATTGAGCCCCGAGTTGGGCTTCACACGGGGCATGAGCCTGCTTAAGATTCTCTCTCTCCTTCTCCTTCTTCCCCACCACTAAAAAAATTGCATAAATGGGGTGAGTATGAGGCTTTGGAGATTGGCTTTTTTCACTTAATGTCCTGGAAATCCATTCAAGTTGTTGCATGTATCGATAATCTATCCCTTGTTAGAGCTACGAGGTTGTAGCATGGACAGACCACAGTTTGTTTAGCCATTCAACGATTGGACGTAGGACATTTTGGTTCTTTCCAGTTTGGGGCTACGAACAATTATGTACACGGCTTTGTGTGGACACGTTCCATTTCTTTGGGATAAGTGCTATCGAGTACAAATGCTGGATTGTATGGCGATATGTTAAGCTTTTTTTTTTTTTTTTAACAAAACTTCCAAATTATTTTCAAGATCGCGGCACCATCTTACCTTCCCACCAGAGACGTTTGAGGAAACCCCAATCTCTGTCGGCATTTGACACCGTCACCTTTTAAAGTTTTCACTGTTGTCACAGGTGTGTAGTGTGACATTCTGTTGTGGTTTTCGTCTGCTGCCCCCATGGCTAGTGAGGTGGAAGCCCGTGCGCTTATTTACCATCCTATGTTCTCTTTAGTGAAATGTCTCCTCATGCCTTTTGCCCAGTTTCTAATTGGACTGTTTGTTTTCTGTGCTGCTGAGCTTTTAAAAATTGTGCTAAAATCCACATAACACAAAACTTATCATTTTCACCACTTCTAAGTGTTATGTATATTTACATTATTGTTGAACCAATCTCCACAACGTCTTCATCTTGCAAGACTGAAACTCTGCATCCATGAAACAACTCCTGCCTCCCCCTCCCCTCCGTCACTGGCAGCCACCATCACCTTTATTAATTAGACTACTCAAGATAACTCACATGGAATGGAAGGCAATCATATAGCATTTGTTCTTTTGTGACTGGTTTATGTCATCCAGCATAATGTCCTCAAGGGTCACCTGTGTCATGGCCTTGTGCCAGAATGTCCTTCCTTTTTTTTTTTTTTTTTTAAGATTTTATTTATTCATTCATGAGACACAGAGAGAGAGAGAGAGAGAGACAGAGAGAGAGAGAGACAGAGACACAGGCAGAGGGAGAAGCAGGCTCCATGCAGGGAGCCCGACGTGGGACTCGATCCTGGGTCTCCAGGATCATGCCCTGGGCTGAAGGCGGCACTAAACCACTGAGCCACCCGGGCTGCCCATGTCCTTCCTTTTTTATGGCTGAATAATATTCCATTGTATGGCTGCCCATTTTTCTTATCCATTCATTCGCTGATGATCACTTGGATTCCTTCCATCTCTTCTTTATTATAAATAATGCTGTTACGAGCAAGGATGTACAAATATCTCTTTGAGATCCTGCTTTCAGTTCTTTTGGAGATATACCCAGAAGTGGAATTGCTGGATCAAATGACAATTCTGTTTTTAATGTTTTTAAGGGAACATTATACTATTTTCCAGAGTGTTCCATCTCCACCAACAGTGCATAAGGGTTCCAATTTCTCCACATCGTTGCCAACACTCATCAGTTTCTGTTTTGTTTTTTTTTTTTTAAATAGTAGCCATGCTAATGGGTATGAGGTGACATACTGTTGAATTTGAGAATTCTTTATTCTAGATACTAGTTCTTTATCGGATACGTGGTTTGCAAATATTTTCTCCTCATCTGTCGCTTATCTTTTTCTTAATCCTTTTAGCTCGATTTTTTTCAGAGCAAATTTTATGACTTCAACGAAGTTGAATTTACTAATTTTATTTCTTATATGGGTTGTGCTTTTGGTGTTCTAAGAACTCTTCACCAAGCTCTTGGTCCAGAATATTTTCTCCTAAAACTTTTCATAGGTTCATGTTTTAGATTTAAGTCTATGATACATGTGAGTAATTTTTTATATAAAGTGTTCAGTTTAGGTCAAGGTTATTTTTTTTCCCATGGGTGGATATTCAATTGCTCCAAAATCATTTGTTCAAGACTATTGTATTAATTTCAGCCTGTTAATATGGCAAATTACATTGACTGATTTTCAAATATCGAATCAATCTTGCTTTCCTGGAATAAACTCCATTTGACTGTGGTATACAATTCCTTTTATACATTGCTTCACTTTTGTATGGTGCAGCTCTTTTGTTGGTGCATGCACATTTAGGATTACTATGTTTTCTTGGTAGATTGACTCTTTTATCATTATATAATGTCTATTTCTGCCTGGTCATTTTCCTTACTGTGAGTGCACTTTATTTGATATTAATGTAGCCATTCCTGCTTTCTTTCTTTTTTTTTCATTCCTGCTTTCTTTTGATTAAAGTTCACCCAATGTATCTTTTCCATTCTTTCACTTTGAATCTGCCTCAAAAATATCAGTAATATTTTTGAGGTCAATTCCCTGTTGCCATCATATAGTTGGGTCATTTAAAAAAATTCATTCTGCCAAATATCCATCTTTTATTTGGTATATTTAGATAATTTACATTTAATGTAATTTTTTACATTTAATGTAATTGTTAATGTTAGGGATTAAATCTGCCCTTTTTGTTTGTTTTCTCATTTTTTAAAAAAAATTTACCTGTTTTTCCTGCCTTTCTGTGGATTATCTGAACATTTTAAAGCATTCATTTTGAATTATCTATGATATTTCGAGCATGTCTTAGTATAGATAGTTTTAAATGTTTGCTGTAAGCATTACATTATATATACACATCCCTATCCCAGTCTACTGGTGTCAACATTTGTCAGTTTGAGTGATGTATCGGAAACCTTATTTCTCTTTGTATCCCTTTACTTCCCACATTTATAATGTAATTGTCTTAAATGTGTCCTCTACATACACTGAGAACCACGTCAGTGTGATAATTTTTGCTTCGCTATCAAACATAATTTAGAAAACTCAAGAGAAGGAAAATCTGTTTTATTTGCCCATATTTTTAGTCTTCCCATTGTTCTTCTTTCCTGATGTTCAAAATTATCTAATTTTATCATCTCCTTTCTGTATTCCCTTATTGTTCTATCTTCAAGTTAAATTCTTCTAGCCATTATTTTAGGGTACATCTATTGGATACAAATTCTCTTAGTTTTCTTTCACCTAGTATCTTGATTTTTCTTCATTCCCAAAGGATATTTTTGCTGGATATAGATTTTTAGTTTGACAGCTCTTTTCAGCACTTTAAAAATGTCATGCCACTTTCTTCTGGCATCCGTGGTTTCTGATGTGAAATCAGCCATTCAAATTGCTTTTCCTCTGTAGAAAAATTATTTTTTTCCTTTGCTTTCAATATTTTTTTTTTGTCTTTAGTTTGCAGAAATTTATCTATAAGGTATCTTGGTGTGAATTTCTTTGGGTTTATCCTGTTTGAGGTTGCAGTTTTTAAAATTCATTGGTTTGTGTCTTTTGCCAAATTCAGGAAATTTTCAGCCATTACTTGTTTGAATATTTTTTCAGCCCACTCTCTTTTTCCTCTCCTTCTTGGACTCTGACGACATGAAAGTTAGTTCTTTTATTAAAGTTCCACGGTTCCCTGAGTTTCTGTTCATTTGTTTTTCAGTGAATTTTCTCTGTTGTTCAGATCTGTTTATTTCTATTCTGCAAGGTCACTGGCTTTTCTCTGTCTTATCCATTTCACTATTGAACCAACCTATTGAATTTTAAATTTTTAGTTATTATATTTTTCAGTTCTAAAATTTCCATTTTGGTCTTCTTTATATATTCTATTTCTTTGTTGAGATTCTTCTTCTTCTTCTTCTTCTTCTTCTTCTTCTTCTTCTTCTTCTTCTTCTTCTTCTTTTTTACAAATTTTGTTTAAATGAATTTATAATTTTTTGTTAAATCATTTTTATGATGGCTGCTACAAAATTCTTGTCAGATAACCTTAATATCTGTGTCATCTCAGTGTTGGTATCTGTTGGTTATCTTTCTCATTCAAGGTAAGATCTACCTGGCTCTGGTATGATAAGTGACTTGACTGAAACTGGGACATTTTGGGCATATTCTTATGAGACGTAGGATATTATTTCAATCAGCTTTTTTAGCAGGGCTCATCTGACATACCTCTGGGGTGGAAAGGGGAAGAGCTGAATTGTTATTTCGGGTGGAGATGGAAGTCCAGTTTCCCCATCCAACCTCCATTGACACCATAGTTGGGGAAGGACTACTTATTACCACAGTGTGGGAGCAGGGGTGCAGTCTCCCCACTAGGCCTCCACGGATGCCACCTTGGCTGGAAGAGGCAGAAGTGTATTGTTTCTGCTCTCCACATGGCCTCTACTAACACGATGTGGGTGGTGGTGGTGGTGGTGGTGGTGGTGGTGGAGGAGAGGCCTCATTAATTCTGGGTGGTGATGAAAGTCCTAGCTCTTCACTAGGCCTCCTCTGATGGGAAGGGGGAGGGCACTTTGACACAGCTGGATGGGGGTAGAAGTCCAGGCTGCCATGTTATCACTACTGACACCATAGAGAAGCCTCATTGCCACTTAGTGGGTGTGAAGGTCCTAATTCTCCACTTGGTCTTTTTTGACACCACCTGGAGGAAGATGAGTATCCGTCATCATTTCAGCCTGATGAGGATGGAAGTCTAGACTCCCCGTTCAGCCTTTGCTGGTGGGAGTGGGGATGGGGGCCAAAGGTTTTCTTTGATATTTGGTAGGATAGGGTACTTATTATTTAGAAATTTTCTGTCTTCCTAAGATGCCGTTTTCTTGGTCCCTTGTCTAAAGAAAGCAGACTTTATTTACTCAGCTTGCCTTTTGTTTGCACCCATTGACATTTCCAAGTCGCTGGCTTCTCCAGCACCCAGTGGGGTATATAAGGCAAAAAAAAAAAAAAAATCCAGGGGGCTCACTTGAAACATTCCTTGGTTCTTGAAATCCTTAGCCAGTTTGTCTTCTTTTGTCTACTTTTCAGAGCCTTATGTTTGTTTTGAATATAATGTCCATGGTTTTAACTTTACCTAGCAGGAGGAATAGGGAAAAGTACATCTACAATTTTTTTCTAGAAGCAGAAATCCAGTCTCACAAAGACAACAATGAAAGAAAGAAAGAAAGAAAGAAAGAAAGAAAGAAAGAAAGAAACCAGACCATTGTTTTTTTTTTTGCAAATGTCAGGCAATTTGATTATTTTGTTCTAAGGCTATGTCAGCAAATTCGAGAGCTGATCTGCCTACAGTTTGAGGTGGTCGCCATAATTAAGACCAGGACTTGGTGTGATTATTAATAGTGTACCTTCACAGATTGGCCTTAAAGATTTTGATGGAGTGTGTGCAACCTTGAAAAAAGAAACTTGCTAAATAAGTTGGTTTTGTGAGTCACTTTGTCATTAAGATGAACAACAAATTCATTCCACCCACCAACATTTTCACCCTGGGTTTTGATGTCTCAAAAACACTGGCTGGGTGTTCTCCTGGTAAAACCAGTGTATAGTTGTGAGGTAGAACAGGCTTTTCAAGACACTTTCCACAAGATGAGTATTCAAACAACCCCTAATAACAAAATTTACCCATTTTACTCCTCCACTAAGAACACCAATGCAATCAAGGGGTAGACCTTTGAAGTGAAGCATGAAGACAATTGAGGCGATGCTTCTGGCTCATATAATGTGTGCCTGAGCCTGCTCCTGCCACTCCTGCAGTTGTGCCTGTCAGAATTTTACCTCCATCTGTTCACTTTCAACAGCCAATACCATGGTTTGCTCAGGAACTCATATTATCTTGTTGAAATTTTCTTAAACAGTTATTTTGCCACCAAGAAATTTGCATTTAATGTCTTACAGGCATCATCATTATAAACATAGTGAACAAAGACCAATAAAATGCCCTAAACCTCAACATCTGTTCAGTCACACGACTGTAAGGTAAAGAACCAACTTAACCCCCATCTCCTGACTAGTTGTTCAAACATGCCTTTTCGAACACATTAAAATGCGGTATTTTATGGTTCAGCCTATAAGGGCATGTTTTTCTAGCTTGGCTGCCCCCTTTAGACCCCAAACCTTCAGCCATATCTGTGGTTTGATTATTCATCTTCTCTCCCTTTCCCCCAGTAGGTGGACTTTTTCATTCCAAGGTGATTAGAAAAATGTAATAGGACATACCTAACATAACATTTACCATTTTAGTCATTCTTAAGTGTACATTGATGGGAAATGTGCTTTTATTTCTCGAGTTAGTTTTCTCTCACAGAGTCTTCATCTGACTTTTGTTTGCTTTGTCAGGATAGTTAATATTTTGACACCATCTTTGTCTTCTCTTCTACTTTCCTTTTTTTCTGCCCTCTGTTCCTCTCTCTCTCTTTCTCTTGCTTCTTTTTTATAGCATCTTTGGTGACTGTTCCATGTATAGGCGGGCTCTTGTTTAACATGGGAAACGGATCTTCTATTTTCTCTAACTCAGTAAGTATAAATTCTGTTCAGTGTCTTTCTGAGACAGACCTGGCAAAGTGAATTGCACACTAATGAGCAAGCTCCTAGTGGTATCACCATTTTACAGTCTACTATGCTAACACGGTTATATGCTCAGCACAGGTGCACAGTTAGCTCAGGCAAGAGTGGCACTGTCTCCCAGATTTTTTAGCTCAGATAGGAGAGTGAGGCGATGTGAAGGAGACCTCCTTAGTGGGGCGCCTAAATTCTAGTAAATATTTTCAGAGAGCAACATCTCTAAAACAATAAGATACTATAAAGATCTCATGGACATAAAAAATGATAGTTCACATTTCAAAAATGAGTGGAAGACAAAGTCAAAGAAATAGGACATAAAGCAGGACAAAAAGATAAAGATCTGAACAATAAGAGAACAGTGGGAGAAGACATAGACAATATGCCTTAGAAATCCCACACCTGACTAAGGAGTCCCCAGAAAGAAAGAAGAGAGGAGAGGGAAAGACACAGGAACGAATCCAAGAAAAAATTTCCAAAATGAAAGACATCAGGCTTCCGATTGAAGAGACTCGCATCATAAAGGGGATGCATGAGAACGAGAGAGAGAAAAAAGATCCATGTCAAGACACTTGATAGAAAGGTTTTAGAACCTGGGGTTAGGAGATCCCTTAAAAGCTCCCGAAAAGCGAAATAATGCAAAAGAAGTCACCCACACAGGACTAGAATCAGAATGACATCAGACTTCTCAGTAGCAACATTGGATACCAGAAAGCCACAGAACAATGGCTTCAAACACTTTATGGAATGTAATTTTGTACCCTGCCAGGCTATTCGTCAATTGTGAGAGCAGAATTAAGACATCTTCAGCCCTCCCTGGGCAACTTACCTGATTGAAACTCAGAAAACATCGAGAAAATGTTCCATCAAATCTTAAGTAATCCAAGAGAGAGGAAGTCATGGGATTCAAGCAATTCAGGATTCAACTCAGGAGAACGCTGAGGAGAAGGCACAGGTTGACAGCTTTAGAGGGACTCCAGCCCGGAGTGGAAGAAGAAGTTGGAGACACACATGAGGAAAGAACTGAAGATATGCATATGGAAAATTCTGCAAGTAGAAATAATAATTTTCAAAACCACTAAAAAGAACCTACACGAAAAGATATGTAATCATATACTGCTCAGCTCTGCAGTGAAACTGTAATTAATTTGCTGCGTATCATAATGAAGTAAATCCTTATGTCGGTGAGCAATCTTCCCTTTGCAAGTAACTCAAAGTGGCTTAAGCCATAATGAGAATTATCACAGGTAGTGCACATGATGGGCAACTTTGAAGGCAGTCTAAGCTCCAGATGAACTTGATCCAGGAGCTCCCTAAAATCTTTACTACTCACCCCTCCTCTGCCTTCTACTATATCTATTCAAAGGCTGTCTTTCCTCATGGTTCCAAGGTGGTTTCCAGCACCTTCTAGGGGCTTCATGCTCCCTTCTTCACATCTATCAGGAGGAGAGTATTTCTCCAGGGGCTGCTACAAAAAAAAAAAAAAAAAAAAGCCAGGCAATTTTGTCCCAGTTTCCATCACGAAACCTCTCACTGGTTGGTACTGGATTGCATACATTTTCTTGACCAATCACTATAGCTTGGGGCATGGAGAGGGTGGTGAGGCGTAGGGCGGAGCTGCGGGTTCCCAAATGAAACTCAAAGCACAAATAGAAGGGGAAGGAGCATGGATGCTCCGTGGCCACCAAACAGCAAATGTCTCCTTTGCAGCACCAACTCTGTGAACAGTGAGCTTAGCTGTATGGGGCAATGCAGATTGGGGAAATGAGAGAGTCAGACCCACAGTCATAATTCAGAATCAATAGAGAATGTGTGAAATGCCTGGATCAATAAATAGCAGTTTAAACAGTATTATTTAGAAATATGGAGGTAGCTAGTAGGAAAAGGAAAAAAAAAAAACAGTTGCAAGAGTTACGAAGACTTATAAATCGTTACCTCTGGGGAGCCCAGGCTGGGGGATAGAGTAGGGTAGGGTGGGGCATTGTGGTTTTTCATGAGAAGTTCTTTGTATGATTTGACTTTAAAACTGTAACTTTGGGGATCCCTGGGTGGCTCAGAGGTTTAACACCTGCCTTTGGCCCAGCATGTGATCCTGGAGTCCCGGGATCAAGTCCTGCATTGGGCTCCCTGCAGGGAGCCTGCTTCTCCCTCTGCCTGTGTCTCTGCCTCTCTCTCTGTGTGTCTCTCATGAATAAATAAATAAAATCTTCAAAATAAATAAATAAAATACAACTGTAACTTTGGGGGTGTCTGGGTGGCTCCGTCAGTTAAGTGTCTGCCTTAGGCTCTGGTGGTCATCATAGGATTCCTGGGCTGGAGCCCATAGTAGAGCTCCCTGCTCAGCGGGGACCCTGCTTCTCCTTCTTCCTCTCCCCCTGCTTGTGCCCCCCCTTCAAATAAATAAAATACTTAAGAACACACACACACACACACACAAAGCTGTAACTTTGTTTAAAAAATACAACTGTAACTTAGTGTTATTTTGATTAGAAATTAAAAAAAAAAAGCAACACCTCTCAGCTTTCATGAAAAAATGTGAAATTACACAAAATGGAAAAGCCAGAGGGCTTTTGCCTTGTGACAAAGCTGTGTAAGAGGGCAAAGATTCAAAACAGTCCCCCACCCCGCCTCCTGCCAGCCACTTTTCAGTTAACTCCAAATGCCACGGGAGTGTGCAGGGCTCTGTGGCTTCACATACCCTCTAGCCCGATGCTGCACATCCCTGTGGGAAGGGGAAAATGTGCCCTAGTGTGAGGAGTATAGATTAAGACATGTCAGGACAAAGAGTTTGAAATGTTTTAAAAAGGGAAAACCTGGACTTTACCCCGGGGGAACCCCAAGGCCGAGGCCCCCGGTGAGCACAGCACATGGATCATTCAAAGAGGGGTCTTAAAGGATGCTGGCTTTGGTATGCCATCGAGTTCTGCTCTCCTCCCTTCTTTTCATGGGGCCCAATCAGTACTGCACTGTCCTTCCTTTGTCACCAGCAGCGTGGCTGCTCATGTTGCTGCTCACAAAGGCCTTTTCTTTAGTTTGTACCACTGGCTTCATCCAAAACGGTTCCTTCCTCCAGGGACCCTGGACTCAGCCGGGAAGCATCCTGGAAAGAGCAATTTCTAGGACAGAAATGTAGGATGTCCCCCCCCCCCCTTTGGGGGAGGCTTAGGGAGTGAAAGGAATGAGCATGGTTTAGGAACCATGGGTCAGCACCCAGCTGCTGTATTTGGAGATGACCTCCAAAATACAAAGGCGGACCCCAAATTCATGATGACAAGTGGCAGGAAAAAGGTCCTGGTTTTAAAAACCGGTGACTTCCTGTTTCACCAAAGGGGAGATTTGTATATGACTTTGAGGGCAAATTACGTCCTAATTTAAGACAAATCCTTTGATGGGACTTCTGTTTCCACAACTATGAGGCAAAACATTCTTTTCTGAAATGGAGTTTCGGGGCAGCGAGGAAGGAAACTGCTTTTCACAATGGTGTTGAAGCTCTGTCTTCACTGAGAGTGGGTCTGCAGGTCATGGGAAGCAGAGACTGCAGGTCCTTTTTTTTTTTTTTTTTCCTCTTGCTGGACCACAGAGGAGATGGGGGGAGGGTTGGGGGGCAAGATGCTGAACTAATGTGGGGATGATAGAGACAAAGCCCTGGTGTCTTAGATAGGGAGCTGGTGGGCTGGGTGGTACGGCATCCGGCTGGAACTCAGTGAGGGAGATAACCCTCTGCACCAAAATTCCTTTTTGCTCCCCACAAGGCTTCAGTAAAATTTTGTGAACTGTTACAATCTGGTCTTAGCTATGTTCTGGGGGAATTAAGGATGCGTTTTTTAAGAGAACAGAAAATTATGACAGGTAGTTTTCATTGACTCCTGGGAATACCTTGGAGTTTTTTTTGTTTGTTTGTTTGTTTGTTTTTTTAAGTGGGGGAAATAAAACAGAAGCAGAAAACCACAGAGAATTCTAGGTTAGCAATCCTTGATTTCTAAATCATTTCATTTGGGAGGTCTGATTTGCATGAACTACATTTGTTTGTTTTTTAAGATTTTATTTATTTATTTGAGGGAGGGAGAGGACAGAGCATCTCATGCAGAGTCCCTGCTGAGCCTGACCTGCAGCTCTGTCTCACGACCCTGAGATAGTGACCTGAGCCAAAATCCAGAGTCAGACTCTTTTCTGACTAATCCACCCAGGTGCCCAGTATGAACTGTACCCTTAATCCTGACATTGGAAATTTGCGTTTTGTGTTGATGACACACCCCTCCCACAGCACACCGGGTAAGATCAGTAACTACTGATAAAAATTTAAATTACATGGAAATAACCAAACGCATATAAAAATTTTGATTCCAATTATCATCATGAAACAAGCAAAAGCCCTGAACCGAAGATTGCACCCAATTTGAATTATATTAACGGGGTCCCACGTTTGTAGCCCTGATTTCACCAATCGAATCCCCTAATTTTCTCATCATTTTGCTGATGAACAGAATGCTGGCCTCAAAGTGGGCTGAATTTTCAGGGAAGTGGCCCCAGCCACCAGCAAGCGTCACAATGGGGAGCCCCTCCCTGGTGGCTTCTGAGCAGCTGCTTTGCCTGGATGGGAGGGGTCCCTCTGAGGGCTGGGGAGCCCCTCACCCATGGGGTTTCCTCTTCCCCTTTCTTGCCCAGAGCAGAGATTCCCCTGGGGTTATGGGCTCTCAAGCAGCTTTCCTTTGGAAGCCAACCTCCCCTCTTCTCTCTGGCCCTCCAGCCCACAAAGTCCCCGCTCTTGGTTGTTGCTGAAAAGTTGACAAGTGGGAGATAAGAGAGGGAAACAGTAGAGCACTGCCGTTGGCATCAGAGAGCCTGACTCAACTACTTACCCTCTTGTACGACCCGGTGTGAATGATTTCACCTCGGGTCTGAACTAGGGGTTCGTACAGTCCTACCTCACGAGGTTGCTGGGCTGGTCCCTGAGATGTGTGTGTGTGTGTGTGTTGTGCTCCGTACAGTGCCTGGCACGTGATAGGAACCCAATAAATGCCAGTTGCTTCTATCACTTCCTGCTGGAAAGGGGATCTCGTTTAGTTGAGTCTAGAATATAAAAAGCAGTACTTCCATATAAACTACAATCGATAATAGCAACTGTTAGGCCAAGGCCTTGATAGTTCTCATTTTTGGCTTGTCCTAGAGCAGAAAACAGATTAAATAAACAAGACTGAATTGTTGAAGAACGTATTAACTCCTAGTTAATCAATAGTGATCAAGGTATTCTTTGAAGCGAGCCTGAAAGGCAAAGTAGACATTTGTCTGGCCGACAAGGGGCCAGGCAGGATGGTGGACACCTGGCTGGTGGCCTGTACTCTGCGCCCCCCGCCCGCCCTTGCTGGGTCTCCCCTGCCTCGGGCAGCATCATGAATCAATCACAGCGTCTCGTCTTGCGGAGCCTGGATTCCGCCTAAGGATAGTTTTCTCTTTTCATTTTTCTGTCCTAAAGTATTTTAAAGCAAAGCTCGGCTCCTGTGCCATTTACAGCCCCACGGGATATAGTTCTTAAAAAGGTAGATGTTTTCTTACATAACAACAAGCCATTGTCACATTTAACAATTAACAAGAGCAACAAAAAAATCCTTTGCATTGTCTAATAACTGAGTTCCTAATCAAATTTCTCCCACTGTCTCCAGATATTTAGGATTATGGTTAACCCGGCTGCGTGGCAGTGGTCAGAGTTGTAAGCAGGAGAAGTGACGTCGTCAGGCGCATGAGTCAGAAGCATCCGCAGGCTGCTGTTTGAAGAAAGGGAAGGAGGGGCGTCTTCCTACCTCAGGATAGCTTCGTGTCTTTAGGGTTTTTTTTTTTTTTCCTGGGGTGTAGGAGCATCTGTTGTCTCCCTTCCTTGCAGAGGATTGCCAGTTCCCTGAATCCTTTGTGCTTCCAGGAAGCAAGGGAGCCTTCCTGTAAACAGAGTTCCAGGACCCCCAGGGTCCCCAGGCTTTCCAGGGGCAACCCTAGCTCACCAGATCCTCATCTACCCTGAGTGGGTGGGTGAGACAAGTACAGCGGTCCTGGGGACCCTGGGTCCTCAGGAAGTTGCTGATTCTACCCTGGAAGTCTGGCTGTGGGGGTTTGACTTTCCCCTGCCCGGGCTGTCCCAGGTCATCAGGCCCCTCTACACCCCAGGGAGAGGTGCCCTGTGTGCTTTGGAATCAGCTGCCGGAGTGCCAGCAGGGACTGGCATGGATTTTCCATTTCCTGTGCATGTCCGTGAGGAGATTGGAGACTCAATTTCAGGATGCCTGGGCTTGCACAAAGGCGGTGATGATGTCTATTGTCTGGGAAATGGTCCATTGTGGAGATGGGATGGGGGGGCAGCAAATTACGGAGAGAGTCTCCGATCGAAGATGACTGTCGATTCCTTCCTGGGGAAGCTGAGACTGTGCGCCCGCAGACAAGAGTCTGATTGAGAGCAGGGCACACTGGAGTCGCAGAGAATGTCTCAGGGGCGCTGCAGAGGATTTCAGCTCGGATCCACAGTCCTCGGGGGCTTGCTAAGGTCAGGGGCTCAGGCGGCAGGGCAAGAAGCAAGGGAGTGTAGGGGCCACCGGGAAACTGCGATGTAAAAAGAGAGCGGAGGGTTTGTATGTTGACTTCGTGTTCTTTATGACACTGCCTTAGGCCTCCCAGGGAGAGCGGGACAGTGATCTTTCCTGCGTTTCTCTCCTTTTTGTTTATTTCTCTTTCTCCCTCTCCTCGTCTCTCCCCCCTTCCTTCTCTCTCCCCTACCTCCCTTTTCTTTTATTTCTTCATTCATTCACTCCTTTGTCCAATTTATTTCTTCATTCATTCATTTATTCACTCCTTTGTCCAGTTATCAAGGGCCTTCCTGTATGCCAGTCACTGTGCCCGGAACTTAAATTACGAACGACAGAGAGGCAGACACAGTCCCTGCCCACGTGGGATTTGCAGGCTCAAGGAGAGACACACATCAACCAAGTGACACAGAGGCAACTGCAATGGACGTTGGAGGAAGTGTTGTGAGGGAACCAAGTGCTGAGATAGAACACCACCCCGCCTCTGGCTTCCTCCTGTGTGCCATGTGCTAGCCTTCTGCAGAGGTGCCATGCTGACCCATTCTCCGCCCTTGTCCCTCTCTTGCCCCACAGCCGACACTTCTTGTCCCTCCTGTGATTTCTGCTCCTCCTTGAGCCAACCGCCTGTGGGGAGAATTTGAGAGCTCTGGTCTGACATCCTGGGACTCTTGTGTCCAGACTCCTTGGCTGCTGGTTAGGCCTTGACCTTGAGCCTCAGACCTATTTCTGTGCCAGAGATCCTGTCTTTTGTTTTTAAATTTCCACACATATGGGACGCCTGGGTGGCTCAGTGGTTGAGCATCTGCCTTCGGCTCAGGGCGTGATCCTGGAATCCCAGGATCGAGTCCCACATCGGGCTCCTTGCATGCCTGCTTCTCCCTCTGCCTGTGTCTCTGCCTCTCTCATGAATAAACAAATAAAATCTTAAAAATAAATAAATTTTCACAAATATGTGTGTGTTTTTTAATGGAGATAATGATTTTTCACATAGTAAAACACACAGGTTTTTAGTTTCGTCAGTGTTTCCTTCATGTGTTTTGAGGTTGGTATTAGATGCATACACATTTGTGATTGTTTTGTCTTCTTGGTTATTTGATTCTTTTAAATATGAAATGTCCTTCTTTACCTCTAGTGGTATTCCTTGTCTTGAATCCGTTTTATGTGGTATACAGTATACCCACCTTGGCTTTCTTTTAATTAGTGTTTCCATGGTGTATCTTTTCCCCATCTTTTTACTTTTCATCTTTCTGTGTTTTAATACTTAATGTGAGTATCTTATAAAAGCATAGAGTTGAGGCTTGCTTTTTAATTGTCAATTTCTACCTTCTAATGGGAGTTTTAGTTCATTTACATTTAATGTAATTATTGATTTGGTTGGATTGAGAATTACTGTGTTGCTATTTGATATCTGTTTTCCCCTTTTGTTATTTAAAAATTTTTTCTTCCCTCTTTTCCTGCCTTCTTTGTATTCTTCATAGTTGTTTGTATTATATATATATATATATATATATACTTTTTTTGCCTCTACTAGTTTTTTTAAAAATTGACATACTTTTTAAATGTCTGTTCTAGGAATTGTCACGTACTTTCTTTTTTTCGTCATATACATTTTTAAATTATCCAAGCCTACCTTGAATTTATATTATTCCACTGCACACAGTATAGAAGGATCTTACAATAGTAGATTTCCATTTCCTCCCTCTTTTGTTCTATTTTTGGCATTTTTAAATTTCTCCATATGCTAACTCTCATAATACATTATCATTATTTTTCTTCAAATAGCAATTTTTCTATTAAATAATTAAGAAAAGTCTTCCACATTGACTCATATGTATTACTATTTCTTGTGCTTTTTATTCTCAGATAGGGATCTTAGCTTCCTTCTGGTACTATTCAGGGGGAGAGGAGCAGGAGCCAATATGGGAAGGGAGCCTGGAGAAGGCAGTTGGGGTATCACTTGCCGTATTTTGTTTATAGCTTCCCGGTGGGGCCCCAAGGAAGGAGGCAGCTGTGTGTTATTGAGCTTGTTGAAGAGGCAGGGAGAGGGGGCTGCTGGAGAGTGCAATTAGCCAACCGTTTGAGACTGATGAAGTGGATAATGAGAGGTGCTAACACAGATTTTTGTGCTAAAAAAAGGAGATGGAGGAGAGACTGTTGCACGTTAACCTGCTCAAGTCTAAACTGTCAAGAACTAACTGCTTGCCTAAAGGCCAAGGGCCAGAGGACTCCTAGGCTGGGCCAGCACCTCCTTCTTAGGCAGCTTCTTTGGGGATTCCTATCATCATTATCCTCATCATTAATACCTGAGATCATATGGGTCGGGTCTCATGCTGAGCAAGTCTTAATGTTTTACCTCACTCGGCGTCCAAATCAGCTCTGTGAAGTTGGTTTTATCATAACCCATTTTACAGATGAGCATGCTGGAATGAAAGGAAATAAAGGAATTTTCCATTGTCACTGTGGTCTGATACCAGTGCTTGGTAGATACAGTCTTGGTCTCGGTCTTACGGTAAAGTTATACTTGGCTCCAGTGAGTGTCCTCAAAAAATCAGGGACACTTCCTCCAGCACCTGCTGTGCATGAGGCTCTGTGCCAGACTTTGAGCCAAGTATGTTATGTTACTTCTATTTTGTTTTCAATTATTTCTTTTTTTATAACATTTTATTTATTTATTCGTGAGAGACAGAGAGGCAGAGACATAGGCAGAGAGAGAAGCAAGCTCACTGAGGAACCCAATGCAGGGCTTGATCCCAGGACCCTGGGATCACAATCTGAGCCAAAGGCAGATTGCTCAACTACTGAGCCACCCAGGCGTCCCTGTTTTTCAATTATTCCTAACAACATCCAATGAAAAAGGTACTGTTTCACCCCAGCTTTACAGAGGAGAAAACTGAGTATTAGAGAACTGAATACTTTGTCCAAAGAACCAATCTAGCAAAGTGTGGAATGATATTAGAATGTATTAAACTTCTAGCCAACAAGTATATATTGAATGCCTACTATATGCTAAGCTTTATTCTAGGTATTAGAGGTATAGCACTAAATAGAGCAGATGAAATTCTTGCCCTCATGGACTCATGTTCCAGTGTGTGTGTTTGTGTGTGTATGGAGGACCATTGGTGGACAATAAATAAGCCAGATGGAGGTAAATGATATAGAGGAAAATAAGGCAGGAAGGTGGGAAGGGAAGATGTGGTATGGAGGGCATCATTTTGGGTGCAAAATGTTAGGAAGGTATCACCCAAAATGTGACTTTTGAGCAAAAATTTGAAGAAGCTGAAGCATTCAGACCATGGATACATATGAAAGAATGTTTCAAGCTAAGGGAACAGAAAGTGAAAAGATCCAGAGGCGCAGAGTTACCAAGTTGCCCAGCTGCATGCACAGCCTTCACAGAGCAAAGGACAATGTGAAGGGTATCCTTGGAGTTGTGCAGTGAGTGGACCCAGGGTGAGGCAGAGAGGGTGTGTGGCTGGATCAAGTGATGGAGGGGGAAAGCAGTGGTCATGGTCAGAAGAATAACTGCAGCCAAGTGCATGTGGAGGGACATCTTGCTCATTATTACAGAGCTTATCCCCTCACTTCCCAAAAAGAGGAGAAAGAAGCCCAGAGTCTTCTCTGATGTGAATAGAGATTGAGCGCAGGAAGGGCAGGCAGCCACTTAGATCACTCCCAAGGTGACCTCGAGTTTTGCCTTCCTCTGCCACCCTGCTGCCTCTTGCCCTCAGGCTGAAGTGATCCCACTTTAAATCCACTAGCATTTTCCCTTAGCCCAGGTGAGACAGTCTGATGCTGTGAAAAGGACTTGCCCAACACCTGAGTGACAAGGGAATGCCACTGGCCCACTGGGTGACCTGGGCAAGCACCTGCTTCTGGGGCTTGTCCTCCGCAACCTGTTGAGTGGCTGTAAGGCTTGACTTAAGTATGGCTGTAAGGCTTTATTGAGGCAATGCCCATCCTGGGACGGTGGGTGGAAGGTCATTCTCTCTCTCCTGTGATACATAACCACTTCCTCTTCTTCTCCCAGTTCCCAGCACTGGGAGTTCTGCCTCCCTTTTTCTCCACTCATCAAAATCCTACATGCCTGATTTAGGGTCTTCAAAGAGGTTCCCCCCATTCTCACTGATTAACATCTCCATGATTCCCAGGCATCAAGTTCACTGGAGAGGCAAGGTCAAGAGTTTTGGCTCCTGACTTTCCTCCATCTGTGAGTGACTTTAGGAAAGTCCCCAAACCTCTTGAAGCCTCAGTTTCCTTTTATTTTTTTTTCCAGTTTCCTCATCTATAGAATAGAATCTGGTCATGGAGGCATTTTGAGGAAGAAATGAGATGATGCAAGGAAAACACTTGGCACGGACAGCTCAATTCAATGTTGCCAGGAGCACTTCAGTAGGATCCCACAACTTGGCCCTCGGATTGACCACTTAGAGTTTACCTAGATCAGAGGTCTGCAGACTTTTTCTGTAAGGGGCCAGAGAGTAAATATTTTAGGCTTTGTAGGCCATTTGCTCAGCTCCTCAATTTTGCCATTATAGCTCAAATCAGCCATAGATGATGTGTAAGTGAATGGATGTGACTGTGTTCCAGTACAACTACATTCACTAAACAGGTGATGGGCTGGATTTGGCCCTAGGGGCCATGGTTTGCCATCCTTGATTTAGCTCTATCCCCTCACTTAACAAAAAGAGGTGAAGAAGCCCAGAGCCAATAGGCCACCCATCTCAGGATGGTTGAGCCACTCAAGCACAGAAGGACAGCAGGCAGACAGGAAGCCTGGCTCGGGATGCTGTCCTAATTTGTTCTCTTATTGGTCCATGTGGGCTGGCTTTCTCTCCCCCATTGGTCTGTCAGTTGTACGCATGCTAGTTATTCATTCAATGTTCATTTGACTGGTTTAATATAACAATACATCTTGGAAATGTGTCAATTTGTCCTTTGGAGACAGCTGTGAAAACAGAGGTGAGGAAGGAATCCTAGGCTGGCCCAACATCCCTCAGTGAGTCAGGAGCTCCCACTTCCCAGTCCCAGAGAGCATTGTCAGCAATGACAAGGACAGTCATACAGCACCAGCGTGGCAAGGCTCTGCGGCCGTGAAATTCTTCCTTTGGTTTCTCCAAGAAAACAATCCTCTAAAAAAGAATCTCATCTATTAATGTGATTATTAATCTGGAAAAAAACCCCACTTCTCAATAAAATGAATCTATGACAAGACAGATGTAATAAACCTGGTTAGGATTTATGATGTGCCCAGGCAGCGTTTTGCAAAAGATAATGTTCCCCTGTAATGTTGATTTGCCGGATGAGAACCATGTAATTTATTCTGTCAATGTACATAAGAAATGTTATCTGTGTGGGGAATGACTGATGGCCTCATGAAAGCTGGCAGGGAAACAAATAAAACAATTTGGGCCTTAAAAATATAATCACCTAATGATCACGTCCCAGCATTTGCATTGGGGAGAACAGGACGGGGGAGCTGTGTCTGCCATGAGTTTGTTGTCCAGATTTGGGGCCATTTGCCCTTGGACTTGGCACCAGAGGGCAGCAGGGAGTCCTGAGAATCTCTCTGGACTCCAGATTCCAACCTGTGGGGCCTTCCTTGCTCAGGTTGTTTCCTCTTCCTGGCTGTTCTTCCACTTTTCCTTCAAGGTCGAGTCTCTCCTCCACGGTGACCTTCTATGCCTGGAGCTCCTCAGAGCCCTGGGGACAACAGGGATTTCTCCTTCTTAGGGCTCTTGCACTTACCTTCTGTGCCTCTTATGTGCAGTTCAGCACTTGTTCCCTTGGAATTGAGTGACTGATGTCATCTCCACTTTGAGACTGGTTATCTCATCTTGGTTCAGCATTCTCCAAAGGAAGCATGTTTCATCAGTGTTCGTGAGTGTTTGCTGAGCGAACTAATGCTCAGAGGTAGAGCTAATGTTTGTTAAATACTTCAGATGTGTCAGGTGCTATGCTGGGTGCTTTATGACAAAGTCACATTAATGGAACCGCCCTGGGAGATAGGCACCATTGTTGTTCCTTTTTGAACTGGAGCTCAGAGGCCACCCAACTTGTCAAAGATCACGTATCTAGCAAGAAGAGGAGCCAGTTTTCAAATCCAGGCTACAGAGTCAACTGAGATTGGATAATGAGTGGACTCCTCACCCTGTTTGCCTACTTCATGGTGACCGCTCCTTCCTTGAGACCCTTTCTTCTCAATGTTTCCATACTCTATGCTCTCCCAGTTTCCTCCCCACTTTTCTGACCACTCCTCATTCTTCTTTCCAAAATCTTCTTCCTTAAATCTTAGTGTCCATAGGGCTTTGTGCTCAGACTTTCTTCCTCATGCAGCAGTGTCTTATTCACCCTTTAACTTTTTTTTAACGATTTTATTTATTTATTCATGAGAGACACAGAGAGAGAGGCAGAGAGAGAAGCAGGCTCCATGCAGGGAGCTGGATGTGGAACTCGATCCCGGGACTCCAGGATCATGCCCTGGGCCGAAGGCAGACCCTCAACCGCTGAGCCACCCAGGTGTCCCACCCTTTAACTTTCAATGCAGGGTCTTCTCTCTCAGTTTTCCACCCATGTCCCAATCTCTCTACTTACTGTGCATCTCCAAACACATATTCCTAAAGCATTTTAACCCCAATGTGTCTAAAATTGAATTTACCACCACTGGCCCCATGCCTGGCTATTCTCAAAATCTGCTCCAACTTCTATGTTCCCGTTCTCAGAGATTGGCAGCACTTCCATCCACCTAAAACAAAACATGGAGTTCTGAGGAGAGGTCAGAGTACAGGACTGAGGACCATACAGGACCTCTCACGAGGGCAAGGCTGGCTGGGAAATGGCTGTGCAGCAAAGGGCAGTTTGGAGGAGGATGTGATGGTCAAGGTGCCAGACATGGGGCAGGAAAACCTGTATCTCAAAGATACCCAAGCCTAAGGCCAATAGAGGAACCTGGATCTGAGAGCTATCATGGGGCCTATGTAGGCAGGCTTAAGGCCATCCACGATGACTGAGCCATTGGACCTTGAGCCTGGGGGATATGACTCTATCATTTGAGGTTTGGTGAGAAACAGAATTCATCCAGGATGATATGAATGAAGAGATCCTGATGGATGGACAACTTATAGAGGTAAGGGCAGAATTGAAGAAATTAGTAAGGGACCACCCAGAAAGGCACAGCAGCAGAGAGTCAGCACCACGGCTAGGGTTGAAGAGACAAAGGGAGTCAATAATGTTCCCAGGCTCCAGTAGATAAGAACTGTTAGTCACAGAGGGAGGTAGCCACTGCCAGAGACATGGGGACAACACAGATGGTAGAAAAGAAAGAATCTGACCTCTTTCTCCTCCCACCTTGCTAGGGACACCAGCTGATTGAACCCAGCACAGCAGCAAGATCAGATTCCCGGGTCACGGAGCAGATGAGAAAAGGAAACAGAGTGGATCTGAGGGTAAGGAGAGACCATCCAACACAGTGACTCATTATTGAGTCTCCTAGTGCGGAACTGACTCACATACAGCCTGGTTTATAGGCTGGACCATAAGGGGACCTAGATTTGAGTCTGGGAGGCAGAGGCAGAGGAGAAGATGGGGAGCCCCTCATAGAGATGGAGGCCTTCCTAGTTAACCCTCTGTCCTTACCTCGCATGCACTTCAAGCAGGGATTGAACAAGGAGTCTGGGCTTTGATGAGGCTGAGACCATGACCCCGGGATTTCGTTTTCTTCAGGGTATGATAGGGTATTAGATCAAAGCAGCAATTCTCACATGGCATTTCAAGGAGCTCCAGAGCTTAGCAGAGATGCTTCAAGGGTTGGTGGGTACATAGAGGAGGAAGCAAGGAGAGCTGGGCTGGAGGGACCCTGACAAATGCTAATCAGCCAGTTGGTTAGTGCAGAAAATCTTCCTTGCATTTGACTTCAGGAGAGCAACTCAGATGAACTGAATTTGGAACATTTCAGCCTGGATCTGCCTAATGCCAGAGAAAGAGGTATGGTAATAATAAAAGCTTTTGGCAAGCTTGGATTGTGGTTCATGATCCAGGAGGCAAGATGTTGGGAGGCAGTCAGGGTGGGTGCCAGGCATGGCCTGAAAGGTGCTATGGACCAAGGTGGGGAGCTGGAAGGAAAGAGAGGAAATCCAAAAATCAGTCAATGGGGAGAAAAGATAGAAACATGTCCAACTAAGTGTATTTCTCTGAGGAACTCCTGGCCAAACCCTAAGTTTGTTTGCCAGATTGGTTGTTTCTTCAGACAGAAATGGAAATGTTTCCAAGGTGGGTGGAGAGGGACAAATTTTAATCAAATTTTTTGATACTTAGAAATGCTGACCTTCGGGGACAGCACCTGCCAGCCCCCTGTAGAGCTTCCCAGGCCCCATTAGCATTCTCTCTGGTTCTGAATATGGCCTGTTTGGATCTTCCCCAATGGGTGGCATCGCCTGCTCTGTGTTTGTATGTATTGGAGTCGTGGGCAGCCCAGCTCAGCGACTGTGGCTTTTGCCAGCCTGTCCCGGGCTTCTACGTCTTGGGTCCTCTTTTCTTCCTTATTCTGTTGATGTCACCATGTCAGTCTTTCCCAAGGCTGACACCTTCCCTGGGGTTCTGTCCTGAGCAACACTTGTCCAGCTTAGAAAATCTCCCTCTGACTCCAGGTCTTAGGGGCCCCCACCTTTGCATATAAGTCTCTCCACCAATCCTGCCAGGACCCATGGGGTTTCTAGCATAATCTTTCAGTCACAACCACAAGGGGATCTGCTCTTTGTTGCAATGTGCATGGAAAAAAAAAAAAAAGGAAGAAAAGTTAACCAACACTTTTGCATGTACACGATAGTTTAATTAGTTTGAATGTAGCTTCCAATTATAGTAGTGGCTAACAGTTATTGAGCAATTACAACATGCCAGATACTGTGTGCCAGGTTCTTCATACACGTTACTTCAGCCTTCTGAGGGTGTGCTCTTATTATCCTAAATTATACAAATGAGGAGACTAAGATTCAGAGAGGAAGTGCCTTGCCCAAGGTCACACAGCTAAGGGCATGGAGCCTGGGTATTTCTTTTGGAACCTGTGTGCTCAATACTATTCAGCATTATTTTGGGCTTGGGGAGGGAAGTGGAAAGTCCCTCCACCACCCCTGAAAGGGCCCTTCTTAGCCACAAATTGAGCAAATGGTACAAAAACGCAGAAGAGTGACCCAGAAAGGCTGATCAATAAGGCATCATCTTCAAGAAGCAGAACAATTAGCTGAGGGAATGGAATAGCTTTCCTGTCTCTAAAATAATGGGCTCATATTAATTTAAAAATATTTTCACCTCATTGTCCATGATAAGAAATCCAAGTTTGATTCCTTCTGCTTGGATCACTCCTCCCTGTCTCCTCACTGGCTGGCCTTTTGTCATCCTTCAGGTCTTGGCTTGAATGTCACCTCCTTAGAGAAGCCTTCTGTGACCTTCCAAACAAAGCAGATCTTTCCCATGGTTCTGTGCTATCCCTTGGTTCCTTTCTTTCATTGCAGTTATCTGCATTTCATGATTTGTAACTGTGTGTGTGTGTGTGTGTGTGTGTGTGTGTGTGTGTGTGATTGTTCTGTCTCCCTTGCTAGACTGTAAGCTTAGTGAGGCTATGGACCACCTCTCGTGCAGTCACCCCTGTAGACCCCCCACCCAGCACCGTGTCTGATACATAGCAGGCCCCTAGCAAGCATTTGTCAGGAAAATAGATGAATGAGTATGATGTATTCTTATTTACGAGAGTTCAGAAATCCATTTTTATGTTCTCTGATCTTATTTAATAACATATCACTTAAGAACAATTTGATATCCATTGCAATATGTAAACTGGGAAATCATGTAAATGTGGTTATTACTTTTAGCTCTCAACGATGCCTTTGTGTTCTTAGAAGGGAGAGAAACAGAATAAGGGGAAGAGTATTGCACCGGCAGTCGCATATCTGGATATGAGCCCTGGCTTTGCTGCTTACTAGCTGTGTGACCTTGGACGTGACCTTTTCCCTCTCTGGTCCTGAGTTTCCTCAGCTGTAAAATGAGCTTGGACCAGAGGCTCCCTAAGGGCCCTTTGAGCTGTAAAAGTTTAAACTGAGCTTATATGTGGCTGAAATGATTGGATTGAGGGCATCAAAGCGTGTTTTGGGCTGTGCTGGACCTGCAATGGCATTTTGTTGGGATCCAGTCCCAACCTAAAGCCTGGATGGCTTCTTGTGTTGTCTGCAGTGTGATAGGAGCATCCCAGGCAACTCTGTGCAGTGTTGTGAGCACAGTGGAAGGCAGAGCTACTCCCGTCCTCCCTGATTGGGCTTGTCTTTGTCTGTCCCATCCCACCCCGAGAAGCCCTGCAAACAGACACATGGTAAGGAAGAAGCTGTAGAAGAGCAATAATTTCCCTTTTTTATCCCCCACTGCTACCTCCTTGTCCTCAGACCACAAAGCAGCCGACTGCTACTTGATGACTGGACTGGAATGAGAGTCAGGCAAGATGTACAGTGAGTTTCCAGGCGCCATGGACCAAGGAGCCCGGAGGAGCCTGGAAGAGCCTGGGGTCACAGGGTCTGTCTGGGCCAGTGCTGCAATGCCTATTAATCGGTATTTAAGTAGCGTGGAGTGGCTGCCGCTGCTGCTGAGCTCAACCCGGGCCCAAGGAGCCGGGAGCTGGGTTAATAACACCTTATTTAGCAGAAAATTCCACTCCACTGGAGCATGTTTCAGAGGAGTTTGATTTGAATGAGGATTGATGTCAATCCTGCAAGGCAAAGGCGCCTGAAGATGCTGCCACAGCCCCCACTATAAAATGAGCCATTTGCGGTGACCACGGGGATGCATGCAGAACATTGCAGTGCCTCATGTCCTTCCACCCCCACCCAGCCATGCAGGCTCAGGGCTTGTCCATCCTGGATGAATAGAATGGTCAGTCTTTAGAGGACTGGCCAGTGGGAACCCTGGTGCATTGGGAGGTTCCTATGCATGTTTTTAGCTTTGGATCCAACAGACCCGAGTTCAAATCTGAAGCTGCCAGTTCTTAGTTGTGTGTTCCCAGGCAAGTTGTGTAACCTCTCATGGTCTTGGTTGACTCATGTCAGCCATGGAGATACTGATGCCTACCTTGCCGAGCTGATGGCATGACTAAAAGAGCTGGGGTGCAGTGAGTTAGAGAACTAATGCACTGCTGCCATGGAGTTGGCCCTCAAGTCACTGAGGTCCCATCTCATTCCTGTTGCAGGCCACCAAGGTGGAGACACAGCAGGTGGGGGAAGTACTATGGATCCAGGAGAGAATTTAGAAGAGCTCTTCCACCCTCCCCAGGTATGGGCAGTGGGTTTCACTATGACTTGCTTCCAAGGCTTTTACTCCAACCTGTGGTTTATGTGATCCCTTGAACTTAGAGCTAGTGAAGAATCAGAACTCATCTGCCCTCAGTCCCCAAAAGTGGGGCTGGCAGGACCTGGTGGCTTCAGATCAAGGGATATCCTCAGAGGTCCATATTAGAGGTAGTATGGTTATTTGGCTGGTCTCCATAGATCTGTCTAGTAAAGCTGATGAATAAAATCTCTCCCCGCCGCCCCGCTCTTGCTGTGATTCTCAACTTGCATTTTACAGCTCTGCATAGGCAGCGTGCCATTGGAGAAAGCAGTCTAGGGGGAGCCAGGAGGCCTGTATCTTACCCTTTTCTGAGTATGTGGCTCACTCTGGGGCCTTGGACCTTCCTCTCCTGGTTGGACTCAGGGGTCCCAATGAAGACCCATAGCTATAGTCTCCAACAGCTGTAATGTTCCCAGATTTTGAATCCAAGCAGGGGAGAAGTTCTGTGTCATTGTCTTCACAGCTGGGCTGGAAGCCACAGTCCCCTTTTCAAGCCAGGAATCAAGGGCCAAAGCTGCATGATTTGTAGCTGCAGAGGGACAGGGCTCTGAGAGTGGGTCCATTGTATCTCCATTGAAGGGTTTTGCAAGTGCTTCTGACCTGGGACCAAAGCAGTTTTCATGTTTATTTTTAAATTTCTTTGGGGTTGTTGTTCTTGGTGGTACTGGTTTTAATTCCTCTCCTTCTCTGGCCCTTTCATATGGGTGCTGGATGACAAGGCAGGGGCATGACTGTGTTTGCCCAAGTGCAGATAAGATCAGTCTTGGCAGATCTGCTGAGCCCCAGCTCCCAAAGAGAAATGGAACACAATAAACAGGTACCATGGGAGATAAATAGGGAGGATTAAATCTGAACAAAGACAGGAACATCTGGGACATACAAAAGCTTGTTCAGAGAATTTCTTGGGAGAGAAAGAAATGAAGAAGAAAGGAGTCCACTTCACTCTTACCTGGCTTCTTTCCTAGGCTTCAGGAAACAATGCACTCAGGGACAGCCTCTTGAAAGAAGTGGATGAGGCTAGAGCAGAGAAGAATCTGTGGTCCTCAAGGATTCAGGTAGTAAAGCTCTGGTTGGCCCCCTGCCTGTTCCTGCAGGCCCCCCATCCTCTGATGTTAGCCCTTGTTGCCTTTCCCCAAGACTTACTTCACCTCTTGCTGGGGATCCCCTGAGTCTCCTCTCTCACAAAGCATCCTTGGGCTGCCCAGATATAAGCAAACAGCCTTTACTCTTCCTTGCATTGTATTTGGTCTGATTTCCTTCAAGTTTGCTTGTCTGGTAGAGTGTGAGCCCTATTTCAGCTCCTGGTTGACTAAGTAGACCAGGAGAAAGAAAAAATATCCTATGTGAGTCTCTTGGACTGATCTACTTCTTCACAGTCGTGCTGCCCCTACTGCTTTGGTTCTGGCAACCATAGTTTCTCCTCTGTAAGATTCTCTTAACTGTCCTCTTGCTGCCTGTTCCATCCCTCAAATCTATTTTCAATGCAGAGGCCAGACAGATCCTAACAAAATGATCTGGTCACGTTAGGCCCCAGTCAAACTTCATGAAAGGGAAGAACTTTTATAATGGAAGAGTAAGAACCCTCACAACTCTGCTTTTCCATAAAAGCAATGAAAACACTGGAAAAATTGTCAAAACAAATATTTTCAGAATACTGGAAATTAATAAAGGCTTGTAACAATCCAAAGAGTGTTTACTCAGGAAAAATGGCTTAATCTCAGCAAGAGCAATGATCTTTGTGGCATTTTAACTTGTCCTATTTGTATTCCTCTTTCCCTAGCTCTGTGGTAGCCTTGAGAACCAGCAGCATGACAATCACAGCAGATGTGAAAACCAGCAGCCTAGCAGTCACTGGATGGAGAAATATGAGTTTAGAACTTCCCAAAATCTCAGTCCTCAAAGTTTTTTCCCTATTTGACTTGCACAGCAGCTCCCATAAAAGGGTTTGTCTTTATTTGTTTGCACTCAGAGCTTGTTCAGCAAGACACTTTGTCTGCACAGCATTTGTCAAAAACAATCACAGGCAATTGTTTAACATCCCAGTTACCTGAGGTGGTAATACCTGTTGGGCAAACAAGAGGCTGGCTAAAAAACTTAAATCTGGTGAGTAAGATGTTCCCATAGGGAGCTTTTAAAAGCTCTAAGATATTCTTGGGAATTTAGAAGGCCACACACATGTGCAGGGCTCTGTGCATTCCCAGGAAAGCCTCGAGAAGGCTCCCATCTCTCAGCTCTGCTTGATCTTGGGACTCTACACAAGCGGAAAATGAAAGGTTAGGCAGAGTTGCAAATTACCAGAGACTTGAAAGTGTGCACCCCCCCACACACACAGAGCCCCTCAGAAAAAGATGAAAGACTTATTTGTTGAAACCATATAAGGAAACATCTTCAACCATTAAATAATCACTAAGCTAACTGAGCAGAGATTTCAGTGGCTGCACATGACAAATAATACAGACTTTATAGAATTATATCAGAAAAGTCACTAAATAAATAGCAATAGCAACAACAACAAACAGCAACAATGACAAACCCTGTGGGGGAAGGGAGTCTGATGTGAAGAGTTGCCACAATATATTATTTAAAATGTTTAATTTTCAACAAAAAATTATGAGGCCTATGAAGAAACAGGAAAGTATGATACACATACACAGGAAAAATGCTGTCAATACGAATTCTCCCTGAGGCAGCCCAGAAATTGGATCTACCAGACAAGAACTTTAATCATCTATTATAAAGTGTTCAAAGAACTAAAGGCCAAAGAATTAAATGAAAGTATGAGAACAATATGTCACCAAATAGAGAATATCAATAAAGAGATAGAGATTATAAAAAAAAAAGAACCAAATAGAAATTCTGGAGTTGAAAAGTACAATGACTGAAATAAAAAATTCACTAGATAGTCTCAACAGCATATTTGAATTGGCAGAAGAAAAGATGAATGAACTTGAAGATAAGTCAATTGTGACAATCTAGTCCAGAGAACAGCAAGAAAAAGAATTTTTAAAAATGGGAGAACCTCAAAGACCATGGGACATCATTAACAATACCAACATGTGCATAATGGGAGTCCCAGCTGGAGAAAAGAGAAGGGACAGAAGAAATATATGTATAAATTTAGAAAACTTCTCAAATTAGATGTAAGAATCCTGAAAGCAACAAGAGAAAGTGACTTGTCACATACAAGGGATCCTCAATAAGATTAAAAACTAGCATCTCATCAGAAACTATGGAGGCCAGAAGGCAGTTGGATGACATAGTCAAGAAATGAAAGAAAAAGTTCAACCAAGACATTCCAGCAAAACCATTCTTCAAAAACAAAGGAGATATTAACACATTCCCAGTTAAACAAAAACTGAGAACCTGTTGGAAGCTGACCTGCCCCACAAGAAATACTAATGGGAGTCTTTAAGGCTGAAATGAAAGGACACTAGACAGTAACTTGGAACCACACAGATAAATAAAGAGCACAAGTAAAGATAACTACATAGGTGAATATAAAAACAATATAAATGCATTTTGTTTATAATGCTTTTATTCTCCCATCTGATTTAAAACACAAGTGCAGAAAGCAATAATTATAAAACTGGGTTGAAGAGCTTATAATATGTGAAGATCTTATTTGTATGACAGTAAAACAAAGGAGGAGGGAACAGAGATATATTGAAACAGAGTTTTTGCATATTATTGAAATTAAGTTGGCATCGGTTCAAACTAAATTAAGTTTAGATGTTAATTGCAATTCCCAGAGCAACCACTAAGAAAATAACTTTAGAAATATGATAAAAGAAACAATAGGGAATTATAATAATACACGTTTTAGTGTACTTCTAACATACATAGAAGCACAGAGGGCCAAAAAACATAAAACATTTAGAAAACAAACAGCAAATTCCAGCTGTAAATCCTACCTTATCAGCAATTACGTTCAACACAAATAGACTAAACATTCCCATAAAAGGCAGAGGAGGTAACAAGTATATCCTATCTACAAGAGACACACTTTAGATTCAAAGGCAAAAATAGAAAAGGATATATCATGCTAACATTAACCAAACGAGACCTGGAGAAGCCACACTAATACCAGACAAGTAGATTTTAAGACAAAAATTGTTATCAGGGACAGAGAAGGATATTTTATAATGATGTCAATTTCTTACAAAGATACAACAATATAAACATATATGCACCTAATTGGCCCCAAAATGCATGAAGCAAAACCTGATAGAATTGAATGGAGAAATAGGCAATCCCACAATCAGAGTTGGAGACTCCAAATCCCGCTTTCCGCGATGGCTAGAACAATGGGGTAGAAGACCAACAGGGAAGTAGAGGGTTTGAACAGCACTATGAGGCAGGCGTCCCTAGAACGCTTTGCCCAATCAACAGCAGAATACATTATTTTCAGTGCGCATGGATTTTCTCCAGGTTAGACCACATGTTAGGCCATAAAACAAGCCTCAGTAAATTAGAAAGGATTAAAATCACGTAAAGAATGCTTTTTGACTGCAAGGGAATAAACTTAGAAATCAATAAGAGAAGGAAACGTGAGAAATTCACAAATACACAGAAATTAAACAACACACTCCTAAGTAATCAATGGATCAAAGAAAGAAAATCCCAGAAGAAATGAGAAAACATTTTGAGATGAATGAAAAAACAACCACAACAGACCAAAATGTAGGGAATGCAGTTCAAGCAGTGTCTAGAGAAATGTATGGCTATTAGCACCTATATTACACCAGAAGACAGATCTTAAACCAAGACCATAGCTTTCTCCTGAAGACACAAGTGAAAGAAGAACAAAGTAAATCCAAAGCAAGCAGAAAGGAGAAAATAATAAAGACAAGAGTAAATAATAAAGATAAGTTAAACAGAGAATAGAAAAACAAGAAAGAAATTTAATGAAATCAAAGTTGGATCTTCTTAAATACCAACAAAATCACAAACCTCTAGATAAATCAGCCAAGGGGAAAAAAAAGAAGGCTTGTTCAAGAAGGCTTATTAAAATCAGGAATGAAAGAGGGGATGTTATTACAGACATTATAGAAATAAGAAGGATTATGTGGTGGTACTATGAACAACAACATGCCTACAAATTAAATAATCTAGGTGAAATGAAAAAAATTCCTAGACAGACACAAATGACTGAAAGTGATTTAAGAAGAAAAATAAACTCTGGGGGGCTCGGTTGGTTAAGCATCTATTTAACTCTTGATTTCAGCTCAGGTCATGGTCTCTGGGTCGTGGGATCAAGCTCCACCTGGATCAAGCTCAGCCTGGAGCTGGCTTAGGATTCTCTCCGTCTCTCTCTGCTCCGCTCCCTTACTCTCTCTCTCTCTTTAAAAAAAAGGAAAGAAAGAAAAAAAAAGAAAGAAAGAAAAAGAAAAGGAAACTTTGAATAGGCCTATTACAAGTTAAGAGATTGAATTAATAAGAAGCAACAACCATATTTCCAATGAAGGAAAGTCCAGGCCTGTATGGTTTTACTGGCAATTCTATGTAACATTTAAAAAAGAATTAATACCAATATTTCACAAATCTTTCCAAGAAATAGAAGAGGAAGAGATACTTACCAACTCATTCTATGAGGTCGATATTATCCCAACACCAAAATCAGACAAAAGCATCATAAGAAAAGAAAACCACAGACGAAAATCCCTTATGAATACAAACACAAAATCCTCACCAAAATACTGGCGAAATCAATCAAACCATATATAAAAGTGATGGAACACCATAACTAGGAGGAAATTATCCTAGGAATACAAATTTTTTTTTCATATCTGAAAACCAATATAAAGCACCCTATGAATAGAATAAAGGAAAAAAAAAGAAAAAAATAGAATAAAGGACAAAAACAATATGATCATCTCAATAGATGCAGAAAAAATATTCAATAAAACCCAATTCTTTTTCAAGATAAAAGCATTCAATAAAAAAAATAAAGAGAATCTTCCTCAACTTGATAAATGGTATCTACAGAAAACCCACAGCTGATGATATATAGTGAGAGAATAACTGTTTTCATCCTAAGATTGGGAATAAGACGCAAATGTCCACTTTCATGACTTGTATTTCATGTTGTAATGGACCTTCTAGGTGGAGTAAATGGGCAAATAAAAGAAAAAAAAGAAACCTCCATATTGGAAAGGAGGAGGTGAAACTATCTGCATTTGGAGCTGCTACGATATTGCATACAGTATGTACGAAGAAATACATACACACACTATCAGAATTGGTCCAGCAGAGTTACAGATGATCAATATGCTAACTCTGGGAAACGAACTAGGGGTGGTAGAAGGGGAGGAGGGCGGGGGGTGGGAGTGAATGGGTGACGGGCACTGGGGGTTATTCTGTATGTTAGTAAATTGAACACCCATAAAAAATTAAAAAAAATATACAAAAATCAATTATATTTCTATACACCATCAATAGACAACCCAAAAGTGAAGTTGAGAAAACATTCTGGTTTGCGGTAGCATAACAAGGATAAAATACTAAGGAATAAATTTAATGAAAGTGCAAGACTTGTACCTCAAAAACTACAGTTGAAAAAAACTATTGTGGAGACGCTAAAGAGGACTTGAATAAATGAAAAGTCACTCCATGGTCGTGATAGGAAAACTTAGCACTCCTCAAACTGGTCTACAGATTAAATGTCACCTGTATCAGGACATAAGCTGACGTCTTTGTAGAACCTGGAAAACCGATTCTAAAATTCGTAGGGAATTACAAGGGACTCCTAAGTGGCCACAGTTACCTTGGAAAACAAGGACAAAGTAGGACTCACAATTCCTGATTTCAAAACTTACTACAAAGCAACAATAATCATCAAGACAGTGTGGTATTGGCATTGATATAGGTGTATTGATCAATGGAACCATCTAGAAATAAACCCATATATCAATGGCCAACTGATTTTTGACAAGGGTGTCAAGACAGTGTGATGGGGGAAAGAGTAATCTTTTCAACCAATGGTGCTGGGACGCTGGACACCGTGCAAAAGAATGAGGTTGGACCCTTACCTTAAACATATACATAAAACAACTAAAACTGGATCAAAGACCTCTGCCATCCAAGTGTGTCTTTAGCCTTTTCCACTAGGGATGAATAGAAGCTCTGCAGCTCGGCCCCAGCATATAAGGCAAATTCTTTTTAAAAATATTTTATTTTTAAATAATCTCTACACCCAACATGGGGCTCGAACTTACAACCCTGAGGTCAGGAGTCCCGCATGCTCCACCAACGGAGCCAGCCTGGCACCCCTCATAAGGCATATTCTGTTGTTATTCAGTACATGTCCTCATCCCGGCGGGTTGTTTTCAAACTCGAGCTCTCCCACTGGAGAAGCCCCCCCGGGTGACAGCCTGGGCCTTTAAGTTCTGTAAACTCAACTTCCAAATTGAATTCCTCGTCTGTCCGCTCCTTACAAGTCCCTCGGAACCAGCCACCTGTCATCGCCCTGTATCTCGGGGCTGTCGCCACTGGCCTGCCAGTCACCCAGGTGGGAAGCCTGGCTGTCAGCCCAACTCCATCCCCCTATGGCAACTCCCAACCATGGGTCCTTCCTCCGAGGGTCTCCCCACCAGGTCACCTCTCTGCCGGCCTCGTTGCCTCCAGCCCCTCCCCTTTTCTGCGGCTCTGCACACGTGTGCTGTGTGATGCTCCCTCAAATCCTGTGTGGACATCAGCTAAGGCAACTGTATCGGTCACATAGCTACTGCGTGTTTGTGTGCTGTGCCAAGAACTTTATTTAATTTATTATTTATTTATCCATGAGAGACACACACACAGAGAGAGAGAGAGAGAGGCAGAGACACAGGCAGAGGGAGAAGCAGGCTCCACGCAGGGAGCCCGACGTGGGACTCGATCCCGAGACCCTAGGATCACATCCTGGGCCGAAGGCAGATGCTCAACCACTGAGCCACCCAGGTGCTCCTGTGCCAAGAACCTTATATTTTAATTCATACTCACAATAATCTCCAGAGAAGGTTTTCATTCTATTTTATGAACAAGAAATGTGATGTTTGAAAAGGGTAAGTGAAGTTTCCATTCTGTCCCTCACTCTGTATAAGAAGTCATGCGTTAGGGACGCCTGGGTGGCTCAGCGGTTGAGCTGAGGGTGTGACCCCGGGGTCCCGGGATCGAGTCCCACATCGGCTCCTACATCGGGCCTGCTTCTCCCTCGCCTGTGTCTCTGCCTCTTTCTCTGTGTCTCTCATGAATAAATAAATAAAATCTTTAAAAAAAAGAAGTCATGCGTTAGGGTCTGTCTGGCCCCCACTCTTTCACGTACACTGGATGGGGCCGTTCCCCAGTGCAGGGAACTTCCGTATGTCACATGTCTTATCTCCCCGGGATAAAGCCCCAAGTCTGCTCCCTGTCGCTAGAGACCCTCTGTGAGCTGGCCCCAACCCGGATGTTCAACAAACCGGCCAGCTGCTTGCTCATATTTTCCTTTATTCCTCCAAATTTTCCTTTGGCTATTTTCACCTTGTAGAGAACATTCTCCTCTTCTGGCTGGAAGGGTCCCCGAGGTGTGCCTGTTGTGGGTCTTCCCTGGGTGCAAACAGAACAGTCCCCTTTTGCGCTGTAGTAGGAGAAGGGCTTTGGCACATTCGGGACGGGCTTCTTGGATAGGAGGGGCGGAGGACCGGGAAAGGGCAGGAAAGCTGCCCATCTCTGATGACTGAGCCCAACAGTTGTGATTGGGAATTATGAGGACGTCTATATAATTTATGATCCAACTGGAACCATGTTCGAGAGCTAAAAGGGAGCTATTAATAACTGCATTGGGACAACAGGCAGAAACTGAGATTCTCTTAAGAAGCCAGCAAGTGTGGCCACCCTACCAACTACTCCTATTAGGAATCTCAGCCTCCCAAGAGGGAAGTCAGGACTCGCTTTCCCAGCCTCGGTGTTAGTTACCCGGCAGGCGTGTGACTTGGGATCCTGCTGGGTGCATGGGTGGGCGGCCTGAGCTCAGAGGGGAACACACGGAGGAAGGGGGTGCGGGGTGCAAGCTCTTAGCCAGAGGCTGGAGGGCCATCGGGGTTGCAGAGGCCGCAGCAGCCACAGAGCCCTGAGGATGGCATTCCATGCTCCGGGACTCTCACGAGCCTCTGTGCCCGTGCCCAGGACAGGGACCGCGTCTGCAAGTGGGCCAGCCCTCTGACTTGAATGTTGCTCCTGGCGACATAGAAGACCAGCTCTCTGGGCTCCTCTGACATTCTCTGAGATCTAATAATTTCTGATACATTCATTTTCTTTCTTTTTTTTAAAGATTTTATTTATTTGAGACAGAGACAGAGAGAGAGAGAGAGCGCACGAGCAGTGGGGGATGGGGGACAGAGGGAGAGGGAGAAGCAGGGACCCCGATGAGGGGGGGCTCCATCCCAGGACACCGAGCCCAAGGCAGACGCTTAACCAACTGAGCCATCCAGGCGCCCCCATTTTATTTTCTTTTTAAAACCAGTTAGAGTGGGTTGTGTGTTCTGACTCATGCAGCAGGGAAATGTGTAGGTTTTTGTTGTTGTTGGTTTGTTTGATTTGTATGAGTGTGTGTGTGTGTGTGTGTGTGTGTGTGTGATGGAAGCAAATTCTCCAAAGCAGCTTTGGTGGCAGCTTCAAGGCCGTAAGTAATAGAGTTTAAAACACTGGTTCACAGCCTTGGGCCCTCCTGCAGGGGCTTGTCCAGACGCTCAGGCGGCTGGGGGGGCATGTGGCCTCCCCTGGCCCACCCAGCGCCTGGCGGGGGCTCCGCAGAGCCCGTGGCTTCGTAGAACTGCCCTCCCGTCTTGCTTTCCCGTCTCCGGCCTGCTTCTACGATCTTTTCTTAACCTGCCATCCTGACAACTTGCTGTCAGCCCATAGCAGGAGCTCCCTGGAAGGCAGCGACGGTCGATGGGTCCTTGTCCAGCCGGTGCGTGCGTTCAGTTCTGTCTGGTGGCCTCAGCCGTGGCCAAAGCTCCTGGTCTCAGTGACCAGGGGCCAGGCGCCCCCAGCATCTGCTTAATGTGGTCTTTGCCACATGCTTCAAGACTCGATTCAGGGCAGCCCGGGTGGCTCAGCGGTTTAGCGCCGCCTTGGGCCCAGGGCCTGACCCTGGAGACCTGGGATCGAGTCCCGCATCGGGCTCCCCGCATGGAGCCTGCTTCTCCCTATGCCTGCATTTCTGCCCTGTCCCCCCTGTGTGTCTCTCAAGAATAAATAAATAAAATAAAAAAAATGAAAAGATTAAAAAAAAAAACTCGGTTCAAATTCCTCCTTCTGTTCCAAGTCGGCCTTGTCCGTCCGGCCGACTGCTGTGCTCCACCTGCTTCCCTGCTGGCCCTCCCCGGCCCCCTACGTCCCGATCCCATCCAGCGATTACACATGGGGTCTTGTCGAGAACCGTACCAGGGTCTCCTCTCCCAAAATGATGGCAGTTGTCACGGGAGTTGGCCTGGTTTCCCTAAGACGGCAAGCTCTGCGAGGGAGGACGTGATGACTTCTACTCCTGATTTCTTCTCCTTACTTCCCTTGTGGCATTAGCCGAGTGTCTTCCTTGTAGGGGATGTTCGAAAATGGTGGTCGGAAAAAAATAAAAACCAAAACGCAAGCCCAAATATGAAGTTGAATAAGATGAAAAAGCAAGAAGAGCTCAACTGTTTGCTTTGGTTCTCTCCGCTCACCCATGATTGGCCGAAGGGTGTGCGCACCCGGTTCGGGCTAGGCTCTGTGCGTGTCCCCACGGGCGGGTTCATGCCCCCGTGAAGTCACAAGTCACCAGTTGAGGAAGGTGGATGAAGAGGAGCTCCTGCCCTCCTCCACTCTTGGGGATGGCTGCTCTTGAGACCTCGCGTGGACTGTGGGCGTGTCTGTGGGAGCACACCCCATATCGGAGGCCTTGGGGTCTAGAGTTTGAGAGCAGGGTCTCGGGGGCCCGGGCCTCTGGCTTTGATTCCCAGCTCTTGCACTCTTAGCTGTTACACTTTAACAACTTATTGAATCGCTCTGTGCCTCAGTTTCCCCATGTGTAAAATGATGCTGATAATCATATCTACCTTCTGGGATGGTTGTGAGGATTAGCTAGGGTATGTGAAATGCTTAGAAGGTACTTGGAAAAGTGCAGTGATGAGTATTATTAAAAATTATAATGTTAATCAAGGGGCACCCGGACGGCTCAGTCGGTGAAGCGTCAGCCTTTGGCTCAGGTCATGATCTCAGGGTCCTGGGGTCGAGCCTCACATCGGGGTGGCTTGCTTCTCCCTCTCCCTCTACTCCCCCCTCCCTGTCGCTCATTCACTCTCTCTCTCTCTCTCTCTCTCTCTCAAATAACTAAAATCTTTGAAACAAAATGATAACATTATTAGAAAAAGAAAAAAATGCGTGTGCAGGACAAACATCCAAAAGGAAGATTGGGGCAGCCCGTATGGCTCAGCGGTTTAGCGCCCCCTTCAGCCCAGGGCCTGAGCCTGGAGACGTGGGATCGAGTCCCACGTCGGGCTCCCTGCAAGGAGCCTGCTTCTCCCTCTGCCTGTGTCTCAGCCTCTCTCTGTGTCTCTCATGAATAAATAAATGAAATCTTAAAAAAAAAAGAAAAAGAAAAAGAAAAAGGAAGATCGCATAACAATGCGGAAAGGTCTACAAAATTCTCCAGGATGCTTGGGTCCCTCTGCAGACCTCAGCGAGAGGCAAGGAAACTGCGACCCCGTGAAGGGCCCGGGGGTGGGGGGGTCGGTCCACTCTCCTGGCCTTTGGAGTCTCTGTGCCAAAAGACCTTCCAGTGCCGAGTGCCTGGCCAGATGCATATTCATCTTAAAACAAGTGGTTTTTGCTCCCAAGTCATATGGGATATCCTAGCAGAAAAGCAACTTAAAAAAAAAAAAAAAGCAGCTTTATTTTTAGTTTGCACAGATCTTTGGTGTCTCATCCAACCTGTGGTGCCTCTTTTCTCCAGCCCCTGCCCCCCACCCCCCGGCCTTTTCTCATTTGGCCAGAGACAACTCTCTCCTGATTTCAGGCCCGTGGCTGACGTTACTGGTGCCCGTGCGTATCCAGGCCTGCTTTCCTCCGGGGCCCACAGGAGACCACGGCTTCCTTGCAGTTGCGCGTGGACGTGAGGCTGGCTGTGGCCCACGGGCTTCGCGAAGAGGCAACTGAGTGTGGAGGTGTGGGCGTCCGCTCCCTGTGCACGCTCCTCCCCTGCCCTCTGTGGGGGCCAAGAAGACGGGGCTACCCAGGGAGGGTGCCCCTGTCCGCCTGGGTCCCTCCCTGAGTGAGACCGGACGGAGCAGGGACCCCAGGCCCAGCCACCACCAGCAGGCGGTGCGAGCAAGGAAGAAAACAGGGATCGCCGAAGCACGAGGCTGGGGGGTTCGCTCGCTGCTGCAGTGTGGCCTACGCTGTCCCGACTCATGCCAAGACCTGGGGAAGATGCTCCCCTGGGAATCCACGGACGGGAACACCCTCCCTGCCCGGGTCACTGTAACCACTGCACTTACTATTTGCAAGAACAACGGAGGGGGGCTTGGGTGTCTTGGGACACTCCGCCGGCAATTTCATTCCCACTGAAGCAGGTGTTGTGTCGGCTCCGTTACTGCCTTGCCGCCCTCTCCCATCCCTTCCTCACCCAGCAGCCTGAGGCAGCTTTTGAAAAATCACAGGATCAAATCAGATCGTGTCACTCCCTTGCTTAGCGCCAGGCCATCCTCCCTCCCGCCCCCACCCTGTGTTTTCCCTGCTGGGAGCCAGGACGGCACCCACTGCTCGGACCTTGTCTCCCGCTCCTCCAGCCACACTTGTTCCTACCTCCCACTCTTCTCTCTGGCTGTCCCCTCAGCCTGGCTTGCTTGTCCCTCATCCTATGAATCATGATTCGGCTTAAATGTCATCGGAGGGGGGCCCCTGCGGCCCCTGTTTGCGCCTTTAGTACCCCTGACCGCCCCCCCAAAGCGCCCGTGCTTGATTCTCCATTTATCCACGTCTTCTCTCTCTGCCTCAGTGGAGCATGAGGTCACAGAGGGCGCGGGCCCTTCTCTCCCATTTACTATCACTTCCCTAGTGGCCGGCCGGCTCGGGGACTCAATACACCGGGGATGAGGCTCCCTAAATAGGGAGTGGCTGAGTAAGTGAACAAATCGTCGGGCGGTGTTGCTGCGGATAAACCCTCCTGTGTGAAGCTGCCTGCCTCTGAGCTTGACCTTCCTGCGGGGCCAGCTGGTCGCTTGGTTCGCCACTCTGACCCCACGCCCCTCAGGAACAGTCCAGGGCAGACGGGCTTCCGACGACGAGCAGCAGGAAGCACCGAGGGCAGTGAGCGAACTGCCCGCCTCTCCTGCCCAACAGCCGAGGCCCTCACTGCGGCAGTCTCCTCTGGGGTGAGCCCCTGGCACCCCAGATGTGTCACTGTGACCTACCCTGGGCAGCCCCGGATGGCACGACAACCTGTGGGACGTTGTCCTCTCCCTGGGCCACTGGAGTGCCTTCTGCGCCTTCACGCTGCGGGTGGATAAACAACACGCAACCAGAATCCTACAACGGTGACGGCAGAGAGGAGCCGAAACACTTAACACGTCTTCCTCTTGCAGATGGGGAAACGGAGGCAGGAACAAGGTAGGGAAGTCGCCTAAGGCCTTTGGCTCATTGGCTCATTCATCTGATCACTGTGGCAGGGGCTCCCCATACTCGTGAGCCTCTCGGCGTGGGTACCTCGTTCCCAGGAATTCTCCATCTGGCCACCCCCCCATCTCTCATTCTAGGAAATAAAAATGCGAAGTCTTCCCTGTCCCAGGCTCCCTCGCGGCTAGGCCGTGGACACACGACCCAGCCTCAGCCTCTCAATCGGGGGTTAATAACATGAAGAAGCAGGAGGGAGGGAGGGAGGGGGGGCAGCACGTTCAAGTTGCCGGAGGAACAGGGACACGTGTTGTCGCTGGAGGGGGCAAGGGGCCGTGGTGGGGGACGGCGGTGGTCCCAGCAACAGGCGCTCGTTCTCACGGAAGACAGCAATGGTGCCCTCACCCCGCAAGTCCTGCCGGGTGGTCCTGGGCCCAGATCTCCAGAGCTTGCCGTGATTCTGTGAGCTACCCGATAGCCCTTGAAGAAGTTGGTTCCCCCCACCCCCCTTACATCAGGCATAGTTGGCTTTGTCGCTTGCAATAAAGAATCCCGACTCAGGGGCAGCCTGGATGGCGCAGTGGGTTTAGCGCCGCCTTTAGCCCAGGGCGTGATCCCGGAGTCCCGGGATCGAGTCCCACGTCGGGCTCCCTGCATGGAGCCTGCTTCTCCCTCTGCCTGTGTCTCTGCCTCTCTCTTTCTCTCTCTCCTCTCTCTGTATCTCTCATGAATAAATAAATAAAATTAAAAAAAAAAAAAAGAATCCTGACTCATTTGTCCAGTCATTCACGTATGCAGTGTATGCTGCTAGAACATCTATCGTGTGTCAGGCACTGTGCCAGGCGCTGGAGGAACCACGGTGAGCGAGATGGATGAGGTGCAGCCTTCCTGAAGCTCACTCAGTAGATGATTAGACGATTGGGTAGAGAAAATAACACTAAACTGCATTGCACACTCCGCTGGAGGACATCCACGGGGACAGGGGGCATCAGCAACTGGATAAGGGCAGTGGACAGGGGTTTCTGGGCCTAGAGGGAGGAAAGAGACAGGGGCAGGGACCTCTCTGCAGGTCACAGGAAGAGGGAGGAGCTCGTGGCTGGAGGGGAGCATTCACGAGAAAGGGCGGGCGGCCCTGATGGGGCAAGGGCCTTGCTCTCTTCCACCCCTCTCCCCGCCGTCCTTCGCCTCCAAGAGGTTTGCAATCATCTCAAGGACAACAAGAGTCGCCGGTTGAAGACAAAGCTGGGATTAGAACCCGGTACGCTTTTCCCAGTCGTCTCCTTCCCCTGAGCCAAGGGCCTTCCGCGTTTCAACCGGAATCTGGGTCCTGCAAGATGCAGCTAAAATAATTCCGACACTAAAGGGGCAAGTCACACACGCTTCACAGTGGTCTCCGAGGAAATGCAATTTCTTTGTCCATTTTTCCCTGTGACTGCAGGCCCGTCTGTGCCTTCACAGCCCAAGGTGACACTGCCAGTACGGAGAAAGCGTGGTGACACAGAGAGGAAGATTGAGGAGCGCTGGGGCTGCCTCTGAAGGATGGTCCAGGGAGACGAGGAACAGCCATCCTTCCTCTGTGTCTGCTCCACGCCGGGAAGAGGGACGGGCCACGAGGACGAGAAGGGGAGCAGAGGACGAGAAGGGGAGCAGAGGGCCCCCACCATCTACATGGAAGATGGCCAGCTTCGGGCCAGAGCCGGGCACGCTGGGGACCTGGGGACCTGGGCGGGCAGGCCCTGCAGGACAGTCCCCCGTTTCAGGCCCCGGGTTTAACCCTGTGTAGCAAATCTGAATTTTGTTCAGAGAATATTTGTGTGAAGCAAAGGCTTTGGGGTCAGTCTGCCCGGTGTCCAAAATCCAGTGTGATGTCAGGCGAGTCATTTCACCCCTCTGTTCTGCCTTTTCCTCCTCAATAAAGTGAGTAAAATAACAATTATCATAACGCCCACTCAGAGGATGGTTGTGCAGTTTTTTATTTTATTATTTTTTTAAAGGCTTTATTTATTTATTCATGAGAGACACACAGAGAGGCAGAGACATAGAGGGAGAAGCAGGCTCCCCGTGGGGAACGGGATGCGGGACTCGATCCCGGGACTCCAGGGTCCCGCCCTGGGCTGACGGCAGATGCTCAACCGCTGAGCCACCCAGGGGCCCCGGTTGTGGTGTTTAAATGCGAGAACTCTGTTCGCTCTTGACTCTGGTGCCCTGGAGGGTTGGGTTGGGCATCGAGAGTCCACTGGCACCTTGGTGCTCAAATCAGTCCATCTGCCACTGGGACGGTGCTCTGAGGCCCGGGAGGCAGGTGTCCACTCTGCCCCAAGAGCGGGGACGGGAAAGGGCTTGGTAGGTGCCAGAGTTTCAGTCGAGAAGGGCAGGGTGGGGGCAGGCAGGCTCCTGGTCTAATCAGGGAAACCAAGGCACGGACGGAGCAAACATGGGGGGCGGTGGGCGAGGACCACAGCACACGTCGGGCAAGGTGACCTGCCCCCAGCGCCGCTGGTTCTTTCCTTTGTTCATCCGGAGCAAGTTGAAGGAGCTCCTGCCACAGGCCGGGGCGCGGTCAGCGCTGGACAGACGGCGGGAAGCAAGGCCGACGTCCCGCCCTCGGGAGCTTGCACTCCAGATGGGACTGCGATCCGTGAGGTGACCGCCGTGTCCACGGCAGTAAGAGGTGCCCCGGAGCCGGGGGGCCGGCGGGGTGGAGGGGTCGGGGAAGGCTTTCTGGACGAGGTGGTGCCTTTAGTTGCGAGCTGAAGGAAGAGTGGACTTGGCCTGGGACGTGGGGACAGCAGGAGGGAGGGCATTGCAGGCCGAGGGCACAGCCTGGGCGGGAGACACTGGCCAGGAAAATGTGCATCTTTGGGAAAGGGACATAAATTCGGTGGGACCAGAGCCAGAGATGAGGGGCTGAAGCTTGAGATGGGTGGACGGGAGACCAGACAGACCACGTCGAGGAGCAGTAGCCTCGGGCAACGGGGGAGGCGTCAAGGACTGATTTTAAAAAGCGAGTGGGTGGCACTAATGGGGCCATGTGCTCTAGAGGTGGGCAGTGGGCAACTGGCACGACTGTGATGTGGTCCCGAGTGATGCGACGGGGCAGGGGTCGGGAGTGCCCTTCCTGCCTGGCTCCTGATGCGCTCCCGGGGCTGGGGGTCATCAGAAGGGCGGCGAGGGCTCCTTGGACCCTCCTAGAAGAGAAGCTGATGGGTCCCCGTGTGCCCTTCAGAAGACCTGGAGGTCCCTGTCCTGGCAGCCGTCCCTGCCCAGCTCGGGGTACAGCGGGAGCCCCGAGGGGCGCGGGGAGTGAGCCCCGCAGGAGCCCCCCACTCAGCCCGGCCACAGCCCAGCCGCAGCGCCACCCGTGGAAGTGACTGTGACGCTCCAGGTGATTGACTTCTGGGATCAAGACATTTCTCAGTTTGAAACCCAGCTTAAAAAAAAAAAAAGAAAAATCAATGTTTCACATTCAGCGGTGTTTGGTTAAAAAAAGAAAAATAGCTCCAGCTTGTACTTTAACGGCAGAAAAGAGTGAGTGCCATCAATTACAGCGGGGAAAACAACAGTGTCTCGCGGCAGTTTTGTTCCTTCTACTCCAAAAATATTAAGCCATTTAGCCTACAAACCGTCCACTCGGCGGGCGGCAAGGTCTTCCTTTGAAAGGCATGGGCGCGGGTGGCCTGGGTGGGGGTGGGGGCTCCTTCTCCCAAACCAGGAATGCCTGGAGCCCCGGCCTCTGACCTCCCGGCCTCTGACCTCCCGGCCTCTCGCCACCTGGCCTCTCACCACCCGGCCTCTTACCACCCGGCCTCTGACCTCCAGGTCTGACTTCCCGGCCTCTCACCACCCGGCCTCTTGCCTCTCCCGGCTTCTCACCTCCTGGCCTCTTGCCTCCCGGCCTCTCGCCTCCCGGCCTTTGGCCTCCTGGCCTCTTGCTCTGACCCGAGGCCTGTCTGAAGGAACCCAGACCCATCACAAGGCCTGACCTTGCACCCCTCCCCGGCCACTGACCCCAGGCCCCAAGAGGTGCTCCCTCGGTGCCCCCGCAGAGCATTTACTGCTGACCTCCAGGAACTGCCAAACACCCCGCCCCTTCGGTCTCGGCCCGGGTTCCCCCACCGCTGGCACCAGTGCCCCCATACCTGCTGCACGCTGGCATCACCTGGGCTTTTGCAAACTGCGGGGCTCAGGCCGTGTGCCACATCAGGTAAATCAGAATGTGCGAGGGTGGGACTCCTGCAGCCGCATTTTTGCCAGAGATTTTGGGTTGAGCCCAATGTGCAACCAAGGTCAAGAACCAACACACGTAGGATGAAGTGTGAGTCGGGTGCTACCCTTGAAAGACTCCCGTGGTTCCTTTTCCAGAGCCCCGTTTGCCCTGCTGGAGGTGAGATGGAGAAACGAGGACGTCAGGAGGGGACATGTGACGTGTGGCTCCTCTGAATGAGGCTCCGGTTCAGCCCTGGTTCAGCCCTGCAGGTTCGGATACTAACATGCCTGTGGGGAATGAGACCCAGGGAACCAACTCAAACTCACTAGACTCACAGACACCAGAGGTACAAGCCAGTTGCCACTTACTACAGCGCAGGGGGGTGGCAGCTGGGTACGATCCTGTTTCTCTGACTAGGACTCTCATAGTCACCAGAGAAACTTCCTCAGGATTAAAAAAAAAAAAATCTGCTATGTATTCCCCTCTTACTTTTTTTTCCATACATAGTTCTCTTCTTATTTTATTTTATTATTTTTTAAAGATTTATTTATTCATGAGAGACACAGAGAAAGGCAGAGACACAGGTAGAGGTAGAAGTAGGCTCCCTACAGGGAGCCCAATGCGGGACTCGATTCCAGGACCCCGGCTGGGATCATGCCCTGAACTGAAGGCGGACGCCCAACCACTAAGCCATCCAGGGGTCCCCATCGTTCTCTTTTTAATAATCAACAGTCAAGTGATTCTTACAAGTGATTTCTTGTGTGGCTACATACTATTCATAATCGTTGTGCAAAAGTGCCACTGAGGGATTACACCATTGGATTTTTAGATATTTTGCTATTTTTGGGGATCCCTGGGCGGCTCAGTGGTTTAGCGCCTGCCTTTGGCCCAGAGCATGATTCTGGAGTCCCGGGATCGAGTCCCACGTCGGGCTCCCTGCAGGGAGTCTGCTTCTCCCTCCTCCTGTGTCTCTGCCTCCCTCCCTCCCTCTCTCTCTCTCTCTCTCTCTCTCTGTGTGTCTATCATGAATCAATCAATCAATCTTTGAAAAAAAAAGATATTTTGCTATTTTCACGTTTTAGACGGGACATCACGTGTGCAGTTATCTCCACGTTAGGCACCCATGCCTTAGGCCTGATCCCCAGAAGCGGGACCTCTGAGTCACCACGTGACTATCTCTAGGACGGCCAAACGTCCTGAATCTTCTCCCCACCATCGTGCATCGTGTGTGTGGGTGAATCACGATTGCCCGGATCGGTAATTTCCAAGCGTTCCAGAAGGCGCACACAGGTGTTTCTGAAGGGGCTGGGGAAGCTCTGCGGTCAAAGCTGAGACACAAAGTTGGGCTAAACGAAGTTAATAATGTAAGTTTCTTTACGTCTGGACGTCTGCGAAAATTCAAAGTTGAGTCAAACAAGGTGGGGTGAGGTCCCTCTGCAGCTTTGCAGCTGGGAGCCTCTCCGGGCCCTTAGGGTGCTAAGGGGCACCATGAATCTTCAGCACAGGGCTTTACCCTCGCATTTCCAAAGCTAGCTTGATCCTGGGTGTCTTTCCAGTGGAGCTGGTTTTCCAGGGAAGGGGTTTTGGGGGAAAGCCAGACTAGGTCTTGGACTCTTTCACACACTGAGGTTCTGAAACTTTCGATCCACACTGAGGTTCTGAGACTTTTGATCCAAGGAACAAAGCCCCGGCCGCTGTCCCTCAAAACTGGACCTGGTCCTTCCAGTGCATTTTCCTTGCCACTGTCCTAAGCCAGGCCTGCGTTTCCTGCGTTTCCTCTCACTTGCATCACCCCCCTGCCACCCCTTCCCATCCCTTCTCTCTGCTCCACTGTCTGCTGCTTTGCAGATCCGACACTGCAAACTGTTCCCCCCACCTCCCCGTCCTGGGCCCTCCTGATCTGCCTTCGGTGGCCCCGCCAGCCTCCTTCCCATCACTCACTCCATCAACACGTGGGCCAGGACCTTCATCCAAAGGAGACTCAGCCCCTGGCTGCCCAGGGAGGTCCTGAAGGTGAGTGGGAGGCTGTAAGGACGCAGTAGAAGGCAGGGGAGGGCGGTGCAGAGGGTCCCCCTCCGTTCCTCCTTCAATTGGACAAAATCAAGAGGAGCAGATGCCGTGCCTGGCGGAGGCCAGCGCCCTGGGCCCCTGTGCGCCCCATCTCCATGGCAACCAGTGTGTGAGGCCTAAACGATGGAGTTGTGGGGTGTGGGTGGAGGTGGGGGATGGACAAGCTGCATCCCACCCCTGTCCTCCTGGGAACCTAAGCACCCCAGGGCTCCTAGACCTTGACCGTGGCACTTGCACTTCCCTCCTTCCTCTCTCTCCCTGCGCTCTCTGCCTTCCTCTCATCCACGTTTATCCAACACAGAGCCGTGGAGCTTCTCCGAGTGCTGTTCTTGGACTCGAAGATCAGACAACGGTGGAGGCCTGGCCTCTGGGTTTCAGCTGAGCGTTCGCTGGGGGCCCCGTGACACACGTAGACGACGCAGTAGTGATGGAGCACGCATACTGCAGCCCTGCCATGCTCCAGGCCTTCCTCATATATATTCTCTTATTTACTCATAAATCATGAAATGTCAGAGCTAGAAGGGGCCTTAGGGACGATCACTCGAGTGGTTTTTGAACTTGCTCGCGGCGATGAACTTTTGTTTCCTAAGTGAAACTTTGCTGTGGAAGCTCTGTGTCCAAAGCAGGGAAAGGAAGTGCTGCCGGCCTGGTGGAAGCAGGGCTGTGCAGAGCTCCCATGTCTGCTCCTCAGCCCTCCCTTTGCCTTTACGGGACTCAGGGGGCCCATGGAAAACCCCGTGGAAAGCCACAGATTGGGTTCCACCCCTCATTTCACAGGAAGACCTAGGCTTGCCAGAAGGAGAGCACCTCCAGGGTTGCAGAGGGAGGGAACGCTGCCCGGATGCCCGCATCTCCTGACCCCACGGGACGTGCCAGGCTTCTCCACGCCGTCCAGAGCTACGCAGAGTCTGGGACGAGCCCTGGCAGCCTCTGTCTGGCTGCAGAGGCAGAGCCAGGCCTTCTGTTTAGATGGTGACCCAGCTGCGTGCAAGATGGAGAGCTGCCCATTGAGCAGGTGGTGTGGGCAGCTCCCACAGATGCCGTCTGGCGTGACCAGATGTGTGGGCACCAGATGCCCTCACAGGGCATGCTCGCCTCTTGTGCTGCTGAGACTCACCCGGTACAAGGCTACGGCAACTCTGAACGTTTCTAGCACCTCCTGGGAGACGGGCCGCCCCTCACCTCCCCGGCATGAGCAGGCTCGCATCAGGCAAGGATGGGCAATAGCTGCTCCTTGCCCTGGAAGTGGCAGATGGGAGGCACCATCAGCCTTTGGCAAGTCCAGATTCTCAGCACCCTGCCCCCCCCAGGTCCCCCCCAGGGGGAGGCCTGTACGGCAGGAGCCTCCCGCACTAACCCGAGCTGTCATGCTCCCCCTCCCTCCTCCAGAGAAACATCAGCTGGCTTCGCCTGTTGACAAGAGAGCAGTGGGAAGGGCCAGAGTAGGAGGAAGGTGGATCTTTCACTCATCTCGAGGAAACAGCTTCCTTCCCAGGCTCATCCGAAGGGAAGGAGGTAAGGGCAGCTCTGATTCTGCTGCCAGGCAGACACTTGTTTGGGTGAAGTGGGACACAGAGATGGGGGTGGCCGTGGCTGAGACACAGAACAGGTGAAGGAGAGGGAGAAGGAGAGCCGACAAGAAGCATTCCTTGGTCCTTCCACAAACATGACCCCCAACATTCTGTGCCAGACATTGTGAGGTGCTGGGAACAAGGGTAGACAGCCATGCTCTCCTCCAGGGCTTCCCTCAAGCTTTCCCTGACCCTGTCACTTGCTCTCAGGAACCCTTGTGCTTTTCCCTCCTAGCACACACCACAGTGTGTAATTAGATATTTGCGATTGGTTTCTGCTTGGATCTCCCTCTACCCTGCAAGTTTTGCTCCTTCCAGTATCTTCAGGCCAAGGACAGTGCCTGGCACATACTAGGTACTCGTAAAATATTTACTGGATGCGTAAAAAGAGTTGCTTTTGTTGATCGCAAGATGCACTCCCTTCGAAGTCCCAGAATTGACCCTTGAGGGTAAAGATTTTGCCCTCACAGACCGCACTCAGCACATGGCTGGCCAGGGGCAAGCAAAGTGAAGACACTTTTGGCTTAAGGAATAGAAAATGCTTGAGTGCTGGTAGGTGGGGTGGACGGCATTGATGGCAGAGCCGTAGGGTAGGAGGTCATCTAGGGAGGAGGGGGCTGTGGTCTCATCAGATGGAATCCCCAGCTTTTCTTCTGCCTCCAGATCCTTAGTGAGAGAGACACAGGAGCGGGAATGGGAAGTGCACATGTCAGGAAGCTGTGAGAAATTATCCTACTTGTTTGGACTTTTAGGGAAAGTAGGGGAAATTGCATCCAGGTTCTCAGATGTGGGTGGGGCATAGGATTGGCACCTGTCACAGTGGGGAGGGAGAAATCCTCCTATCCAGGGAAGGAGTTGTCATGTGCCTGTAGTGTCCACTATAGCGCCCTGCTCCAGAATTGTCCCCCGGAGCCTGCAGAAAAGTTTGCTGTGAGGACAGGGCTGGGGCAGAATCAGAGGAGTCCTCCTCAGGTGGCTCTTGGCAGTGACTTCCTAACCCCAGAAGCTTGAGGAAGCATTGAGACAGACATTTTGAGAGGAAGTGTGACACCTGGATATTACACACTGTAATGGAACCAGCCAAGTGGTAAATGTAGCTTTTAAATAGGTTTTGTGTTCCCCATTAGCTGCCCTGATGTTGATTAGCCCTGACAGCCAAGGAGAAGGGGCTGGTCAGCAACTTTCCCCTGACAAGACCTCCCTGCTCCCCAGGGCGGTGAGAGCTCAGACTACCAATTCAGTCATGTACCGGAAATTGCATGGACATGCTTGGGGAAGAGGAGGGGGCTTGTTTTTTGAAGGAATCTGGTAGGTGGGCTTAGCCCTAAGCTCCTATTTTCTGCTGGAGACAGGTAGGTCCATACTCAAGAGATAAGGAGGACACATGGAGGACAGCTAAGAATCCAGGGACCATGCCATCAGGATGCCAGGTTTTCTAAGCCAAGGACAATGATAGAAGCCATGGAAGAGTCCAGAAATATGGTGACTCTTGGATGTATCCACCTTCACCAAATGTCAGAAGAGATTATAATGAAGGAGTCTATGGGATTGTCCTAGGGGAGAAAGAGGCAGGAGTGGCTGGAGAGATTGAGTCCCATCTGGTAGCTGTGATCAAGATTCATAGGCATGTTGGTGGCTCCAGAAGGTGAAGGAAAAATGTGTCCTTGGTTGATGGGAAGAAAGAATTCAGAGGAAATTGATCAAGGGCAGGGAAATGACCCCAGGGTGTTGAGCTTAGAGGAACAGATGTAGAGGTTGCTTCTCAGCCTGCTATTATCATCATATATTCTTTTTTTAAAAATATTTATTTATTTATTTATTTATTTATTTATTTATTTATTTATTTATGAGAGACACAGACAGAGAGAGGCAGAGGGAGAAGCAGGCTCCATGCAGGGAGTCCAATGGGGGACTCGATCCCAGGACCCCGGGGTCACAACCTGAGCCAAAGGCAAGGTGCTCAACCGCTGAGCCACCCAGGCATCCCCATCATTATATATTCTTGAAGGAGGGTTTTGTCAGCTTATCACATTTATGAGCTTCCCAGTTCAGGCCCTGGGTCCTGAGTATCTGATCAAAGGAGAACTATCCGTTTTATGTGCCTTCCTCTAGATAAACAGCTCTCGCTCAGCTCCAGACTTGAGGAGGCAAAGTTGTAAATCTTGGAAGTTTATTGTCAGTAGCTCCCTCCTCCTTTTGCATCTGTCTGCATGGGTGGCCTGCCTCTGCCTCCCAATCCTCCATCCCACTGCTCTGGTGATGTCCACTGCCCCCGCCCCCAGGATGAAACCTCTGAGGACTCTTTCAACTCATTAGAGATAAAGGCAGAGTTGAGTTTTACCTCTATTCCATTTAACTCCATGCTCATGCTCCTTCAAGCACCCCATGTGGTTTTCACATAAAAATGCTCATCATAGCACGATCCATGAAATAAAAAAAAAAAAAACTGGAAATAACCTAAATGCTCAACAATTAGCGGGTTGTTTAGTAAATCATAGAGCATTCATTTGTTAGAACATTATACAGACATTAAAAGTGATCATTACAGAGACTGTATAGCAACTTGGGGAAAGGTTTATGATAAGGCACTAAGTGAAAATACAATGCAAATACTACAATTGCTTCAATTGCAATGATGGAAAATATGTCAGTGTACCAACAAGGGCTGAAAGATAATGTGCAGAAGTGAAAAATGGCAGTGTCAGAGTAGAGGAGTGATGGGGTGGATTTTTTCCTCTTAAAATAATTTGCTTTCCTCTTTTTTTTTCATTTTTCTTAGCCTTTTTTTCCCCCTCTGAGATAATTTTTCAAGGTTGGTATAGAACATATAGAAGATAAGATCAGACAAGATCAGAATCTGGGAAATTTCCAAAATGGGAAACTCCCTATCATAGTGATGTTGGGTCTTTCACTGTTGGGTGGGGGGAGTGCCCAGGTCAGACAGAGAACCTCTCTATTGTAGTTAAGAGTATGAGTGCTGGAGTCAGAGAGGCAGGGACCAGAATCCCAGCTCTATCTGACTGAGCCTGAGCCGGAGAAAGCATCCCTAACTTTGCAAAAGTGCAGAGTCAACGCAATCTGATATAGAAGATACACCTCTCAATATATTTTCATTCCGTAGAATGTATTACTAATCCCTCCTCTATCATCTACCATCAGTACTAAGTGTTTCAATGTCCCTACTCTCTTCCAAATCAGAGCCTAACATCTCGAGGGGAGAGGGAGAGGGGACAGGACGAAGGCTGGCTTAGCTGTTGCTGTCCGTGGTTCTGAGTCAGTGTTGCACAGAGGAACCTGGTTATTTCTCTGGGAAGTTGCGGGCGCTGACATCCCCCTGCCCTATCCTATTTCTCTCCAAAACTGGATTTACGCTACCAACTCCAAGATGGTCTTCATCAATGGGTGACTGAAAAACATTGGGATTTCTGGAGCTGGGAAGGAGAGGGAATTAGAACAAGCTACAGGTCGGGGACAGGGAAGGTAGATGACATGTCAGCCCTGACTGAGTTATGATTCTGGTTAATGGCAAGGGACAGATCATATATTGGGTAGAAAGTGAAAGTTTTGAGTATGAGTGTTCTTTGTAAGCATCGAAACCAAGAGTGAAAAACTGCAGGACAAACAGTTGGTGTTGGCACTCTAATCTGTAGCTGTCACAGAGTCTTGGTATATTTTGTAACATGTAAAAAAATGTGGCTTTGATGATCTATTCCATAGACTATCTCCAAAATGTTGCTTGATAACAACCAGAAAACAGCAACTCCAGTAGGAAGTAATCTGTGTCCACTCTGTCTCTGTCTCTGTCATATTCTTTTTCTATTTATCTCTATCTTTCTCTGTGCTCAGGTAGTCTCTCCCTCTCAACTTCATTCCTCCCCCTCTCTCCCCTCAATCTATTTTTGCTTGTCAGAAAAATACTATGTAATTTTCTTTAAAAATTAATTCTACTCTACAAAATGTGTCTAAAATATTCAGGAGGAAAAAAGTTTCCTTGAAGAGTTGCTTGTGTTAGAACTGTTTCTTCCAGCACAATCGAGTTAATGAACAACCCCTTAGAATTTCATGCAAAGTAACTTTCACACTAGCGGTGAGCTTCAAAGATGAGTGAATAGATAACTAATAGCATGGTTCCCCTTGGCAACCAAGGTAAACTTTGATCCTGATTGGGCAAAATAGTTGAGGAAAGAATAGAATTATGTGCCAACAGCCATATTTGTCACCAGTGCTCTTTGAAGCCATGAGAAGAAAGGAAAGGCAATGTTGGAAGGTGGAACAGGGTAGGAATGGATTGTGAAGCTTGAAGTTAGTTGCACAAGTTTTCTTTCTGGTCTGGGCCTTACTAGAGTAACTGAGAGGTAGGAGCGACACCCAATTCCAATAAAACCAAAAGCAAGAAAAAATTCATTTCTGTGTGTTTGAATATGGAGGCTGGTCAGTCCATGAATTGCTGCAGGAGACCCTCTGATAGAGATGAGTTCATGCTACTCATTAGCCCTGAGAGCCAGAGCCCAAGGCAGAGTAAACACAACCCAGGAAGGCTGCTGATATAAGGACACGTTCAAAGAAAATGTGCTCCCTAGTCAGTCTTTGAAGGCTGTAGACTCTTTCTACTTAATATCATTTTAATTCACCCATTTTCTCCATTCCCCACTGCCTTCAGTCAGGCTTTTATCATGTCTCACCTGAACTACAGCTACATCTTTCTACGTTATTTCCACATTGGCCAGAAGGGTTCTCTTCAACCACTCAAATCCAGTCAGGCCATTCTCTACTTAAATCTCTTGGAAGGGACAGGGATACTCAAAATGAGCATACTTGATAAAAACTCTCTAGCGTTGAATACAAGGCCCTTTGTGATCTTGCTCCAGCCTTCCCCTTGCCAGGCAGGAACACCTTTTATCTTCCCCATGTCCTGCCCCACCATGCAGCCTGTTACTAGGCACTCTGAACAATCTGCCACTCCACTGATTTTTGTGTTATTCTCCCCCTTTTCTCTGGATTAATCATTTTGACTGAATTCTTTCTTCCTCTCCTATCCATTTCCGACTACTTCATGTCCTCTAGGATTCAGATAAGGTATTGCTCTTGCCTTCCTCAACCACTACCTCCTTCAAAGTCTTAACTTATTGCCCTTACTATATATTTCCTAAACATCAACACATACTCTATTTTAACACTTACCGCTTTCCCCTATAACTGCTGATTTTCCTGTCTTCCTGTCTTTACTATTGGCTCCTAGAGGGCAGGGACTGTGTCTTGCTTCTTATGGCACTCAAGTTCTTAGCATGGTGCCTGGTATATGCTTGGCACTCAGTAAATGTTTGTTGAATAAATGAATAAACCCAAGATTTCCAAGTCAAAATTAATTACAGGCAAGGTTGAAAGTGAGAAAGGAATAAATCTGTCCCTTAACACTGTGTTTGTTTAAGTCTTTCTTCAAATAGAATTTTCTCCTAATTTTAATATATAACTGGGGAGTTAATATCACCAACATTTGTGAAATTTTATGCTTTCAGTAGAAGAAAAACAGCACTTGTGTACAAAGAGCACCTGTAGGGGTGTCTGGGTGGCTCTGTTGGTTGAGCATCTGACTCTTGGTTTCAGCGCAGGTCATGATCTTGGGGTCATGGGATTGATCCCTGAGTCAGCTTCTGTGCTCAGCATGGAATCTGATGGTGTTTGTCTACCCCATTCTGTCCTTTCCCCTTCTCTCCCTAAAATAAATAAATAAATTAAATCTTAAAAAAAAAAAAGGACCAGCAGCTGTAAGTGAAATACAAAGAGTGATAGGATGAAGTGCTTTGGGAGAGCAGAGGAGAGGGAGAGGTTGCTATTGCATGTGATGACAGAGAGGTCCTTTGTAGCACTTAGGAATTGCCTACCCTGACCCAGTGCCTTTAACTCACATGGTACCCACTCATGCACCATGACTGGGGGCTAACATGCTGAATTTCTGGAACCTCAACTCTGGCCATGGCAGTGGGACAATATCTTCATTTTCCCACCCCTATTCTCATCCTTGGTTTGTCCCAAAGCTTCTCCGGCTTTGGAGCCTTCTGGTTTGTCTTTTTCCCTCCTGGTTCCATGCTTGTGTAGAAGATATACTCTCTGTGCTTGCCTTCTTGGAACCCTAGGTTTTAAATCGAGCTCTCCCTACTCCTAGATGTTTGGGTAACCCCTGAGATGTCTAGTTGGTTCCTTGTACCAAGGGTTGGGAAAGAAGAGAGTCTTAAAGGATGATGGTAGCTTAATAAACAGAATAAATGAGTAAATGTGCGAGTGGGAGACCAGTGGTGGAGTGCTGATTAGGGCATGGTGTCTAATCCAACCACGGCTGATGCTCAGCGAGAGAGCATGGCATGAGGAGGGGAGTTGCTGAGAATAGTAAATAGTACCTCAGTGAATGCCCACCACTGGAGACATTGGGAGAAGAATACGATCCAGGGGACAAGGCAGTGAACTGCAGGAATTGCGGCTGGAGAGTTTGAAAGACGTCCTGGTGGGGGTCAAGCAAGACACCAAACCAAGGACAGCCCAGCTCTTAGAGCCTAGGAAGCCATTATGTACATGCTTGAAATCAAGTTTTTCCCACAGATACACAGCTGGGGGCATGGCCAGGGTCACAGACCAGAATGACACAATAAGAAATGCCATTCTCCATAGGTCATTATAGGGTTCAGATTTGACAGGGTCAGCCAAGAGGCAAAGACCAAGACCAAGAGGGATGGGTGGTTGGCCTTAAGCAAGGTCGTTCTGGGAGGCCCGCCGCTGCCCCTGCGGGCAGATCTACCTTCACCTCCAAGTCTCCTGGACCAGAGTCGAGCATCTGCAAACTTAAGGTGGGAGGACAGGATCCACGATGCTACACAACAGAGAGAACTGAAAAAGTCATTGGCTAGGGCAATCAGGAAGACAATGGAAGACTTTCAGAGAAGAATAAACCGAGCTCAGTTATAGGAGATCAGAAGAAAAGATCCACCCTCCCCTGACAAGTACGGCTGTGGAGGACGGCAAGAACTAGGACAGGAGCGAGGGGGCTAAGTGGAGGCTTTGGTACTGTTGTTTTAGTATAGTTTGCATGTAAAACATTGATGCCCTGTGTCCTTTTCCGGCCCCCCACTCCAACGGAGGAGCCCACCTTAATGAGGACCACCGCTCAGGTAATGCGGCCCAATGCCTGGCAGGACAAAGGACCTTCCTGGGACTGTCATCTGGAAAGTGGGCCCTTGGATCTGCAGGGATCTGTGAAGACAGCAGGGCCTCCCTTTGTGTCCTTTGAACTATTGTCAACATCCCCCAAAACTCAACACACAGGATGCATTTACCTGTGATCAGACTGCGCAAGGCTGATGACTCAAATGGCAGATTTCTTTGCTTTTTGGCTGGAAGTACAGCAACTGAGTGTGGCAACATGAGCGAGCTCCTGCTGCTCTGAAGCTCTGATTGCCAGTTATAGACGTCTTTGATGAATAAAAAATGGGAAAGCGAATTAATTATTACTTATGAAATGCAGATTGTTTGGTAGACAAATATCTTTCAAACTTTGGGGCCCATCAGGGAGGATAACAAAAGGAACGATGAGAAGGTTGGAGTCCATAGATCCAGGGGCGACTTTGAAAACCCAGATCCAAACTGAGTGATGGGAATAATCTCTCTGTCTCTCTCTGGGTTTCTACCCAGGCTCTCTGCCTTGCTGACTCTGGGTCTCTAATTCTCTCTGCTGCCGCTCTCCTCATTCAGTTCCTATCTTCAGTGTCCTTGAGTCAGGGCATGACTCTAGTCTTCTCGTTCACGTAGTCTTGGGTTCTCAGGGTTCTAAACTACTGTTGGTGTCTCGTGGCCTCTGTGTCTCCTTATTTCTTTGGTGTCGTTTTTTTCTTGTGTCTCCTCTATCTATATCTCCTCTTTCTCCTTTCCCCTCCTCCACCACCCCCTTCCTCTTCTCTCCCTCTTCCTCCCCATCCTCTCTGGTCTCCTCATGGTCCATATAATATTTTCTGCCTCTTCCCTGGTATCTCAGTCTCCCTGGTTCCCTGGTTTTTCTATCATGTCACCCTATTTTATTTTCTTACTGTTATCTGAAGTCACATTTTGGAGGGTTATTTGTGAATTGTCTGTCTCTCCCATCCTGACCATTACCCCATGAGATGGGGAGTGCTATGAGAACAAGGCATTGCCTGACTCACATCTGTATCCCCAGGGCCTCGCAAAAGGTGGTGGTGGCGGTGGGGGGGACATCAATAAATATTTGCTAATTGATTGGGCTCTGTGTCTCTCGGAGTCTCTGCTCTTGTTTCTATGTCTGTTTGATTCTCCATGGGTCTTGAGTCTCTTCATGACCTCTATCTCTGTCTTTATCTGTTCCAGGCTTTCCATCTCTCTGTAGAGGTCTTTCTCCTTGCCTCGGGAAGCTGTCTCCTGACCTCTGTCTCTGTCTAACCTGGCATTTCCCTCACGCCCACCGTCTCTCTCCTCTCTGGCCCTGTGGGAAGGGCTGGAGGGCAGTCTGGGCCAGCGCAGCATCAGGCCCCGCCTCCCCTCCCAGACCTTGCCTTCTATACAGCCTGTTGCTGGGCCTCCCTCCAGGACCCTCCCACAGGGACAACAGAAAGAGAAGGTTGGTTTGTTTACTTGGAAGCACACAGTGGTGCCCCCCCCCCCCAAAAAAACTGCCTCTGATTTGATTAACCCCTCCCTCCTCATCCCTCACTCCCTGCCCCTCTGTTTTGAGTCATCAGAGCTTTAAAGCATTGCTCTGGACCCTGACTCCAGCTGGCTGGGCTGTGGTGTAGGTAGAGGCTCCTTTCTTGGCAGTTCTTGCCTGGCCTGTGGGCTGAATCATGGACAGAGTCTGGTTAACCGAAGCTCACAACTGCCTCTCTAGACCCACAGCTCTAACCGGCTTCATCCAGACCTACTGCAGGGGATCTAAACCCAGGGGAAGGATCAGCCCTGGAGCAAGGTGGGAAGGGCCTCCATGTTAAGAATATGAGTCTTACAGATGGGCTAAAATCCCAGACACTGACCTCATGTCTCAGTTTGCACATCTGTAAAATGGGAATGGTAGCCTCTGTCTTGTAGGGAGGTTAGTTTAAATGTGATAAGATGTGGCAAGGATGGTGTCTAGACCGTGGCTAACCCTTGGTCAGCAGGAGCTATTGGAAACGCGGGAAGGCCAAGGGAGTCGCAGGAGCTCTACTGAAGACAGCTCCAGGACGGGTGTGTGCAGTTTGAGCCGTAACACACGAATCCTGGAGGGGGAGGGAGTCCCAGCAGCCCCCTGCCTCGGGCAGATGCCTTTGCAGGCCAGGGGAGGCAGACAGAGGTGTTCTGGAAGTTCCTGGGGGCAGACACTGCAGCCTCTCTCGGGCCCCCATCTCCAGCCTTTCTCCTGTGACAGTCACGGTGGCTTCCTCCTGGCCTCATGCAAGGCCTCTGGTGCCCACCCAGCCTGGTGGCTTGCGGCCAGCGTTCCCCAGCCCTGAGAAGAGAAGAGCACGTGTGCTCTCAGCCATCACAGTGGCCCTCCAGCGACAGTGGCTCCCAGATGGAAGCCTTCACAGCCCCCACCCCTTTCAGCAAATTACAGGAAGTCAAAGATGAGATAGAGTCTGCAGCGCAGAGCCAAGAACTCACTCGAAAATATCTCCTAAGCCTTTCCCAAGTTCCTGGAAATTGGCGAATGTTTCCAAGACTCAGCCTTTGGGACTGGGCCAGGCTGGGCCCTGCCTTCCTCTCCTAAGCCTGTGAGCCCACCCCACGCCCCGAGCCTGCCGCAGCGTGGCTCCCCACCACCTCTGGGCCCACCACTCTGGACTCTTCCCATGTGGCCCTGCCGACCTCGGCACCTGCAGATGCTGGCGGATGGGGAAGGGAGGTTGGGGCGAGACTTGTTCCCATCTTTGCTCCAGATGACTCACCACCTGCCTTAGCTTTTCTCTTCCCATCGTTACGTAATCTTGACTCCAGAATTAAAAATACTCTGCTGACTACCCCGTCCATCTGTCATTCTCTCTCTCTCTCCCATATACTTGTATATATATATATATATATATATATATATATATATATATATATATTCCTATTTTAAAAATATTTCAGAAAGAGCACTTTCATCATTCATATTATGTCAGAGATGGGTTTCCGAGTCAGCCACCGGCTTCCTTCAGAACAGCAGTCCTGGGGGAGTGAGATTTCCCCAAGCCCCTGGGATCGCAGTCTGGTTTGTGCCTCCGTTCAAGGGCCTGTCTTCGGAGCATCCAGAACTTTCCCAGGGCAGTCCATTGGCCCTTTCCAGAGCCTGGGCTGGCATTTGTGACATGGACTTGTCTTCCTCCCCAGCCCGGCCGTTGGAGGCGGTGGCGAGCTGGGTCACCTGGCCTAACTCGGGGTCCTGGTTGTAGATGGCCTGAGTCCAGGCACCAGGACAGGGGCCCCTGCTCCCTGTGCTGCCCTCACTTCATGAACCAGTTTCCCCGTCCACGTAGCAGAATCATCCCTGGACTGACGGAGAGAAAGGGCAAGAGTTGAGTCCTGTTTTTCCTGTTGCCAAACAACCTGAAGGCTATCCAGAGCCGGAGGGGGCCACCACTCATGGTGGAACCTCATTCATCATTTGCTCACCTGACACATGCTTATGGGGGGGTTACTGTGCACTTGGCAGGTCAGACAGATTGTACCTGCTGAGGAGGTGCAGCCAGGGTCGACGAGATAGCTCGTGAGGACAAGAGAATTCAGTGTCCCTGATTCAGGGACAGGACCTGGGTGGGGTCCCACTTATGGGACAGCCCTCAGAGCTCCCAGAGCCCTGCCGTCCTCGTCTGTGCAATGGGCACGGCAAATTCTGGCTCCCCGGGGCTGGCAAGTGTGCATGGGAACAGAAGCGCTTTGGCGGCGGCAGTGCTGAGCAGGGACGCGTCATTTGGTGTGCATGACTTCTAAGCCTGAGCGGCCTGTCCAGAAAAAAAAAAAAGATGCCCATGGGCGCAGCCTCCCTCCTGACCTGTGCCTCCGGCCTAGTAGTAGTTGTGGCAGCAGCTGCTCCTCCAGGCCTTGGAAAATCCTGTTTCCTGTGCCCAGAATATTCTGTTTCCACTACCTTCCCTGCCCCCTCAATCCGGGAAACTCCCGCTTGCAGCAGGGTTTTTCTTTTAAGAGGTGCGGCCGCCCTGGCCCTGGCCTTTGTGATGTCCTGGTTCTCAGACACCCAGGCCTGCGCCCACCTCTGGCTCTGTTCCCTCCACAGCTCGTGCATGTCGCGGATTCTCAGCACGGTGTGTTCCACAAATATTTACCGAGGGATTGTCACACGCCAGGCCCTCACCCCTCTTCCCCTGCTACCCCTTTATCTGGTGCCTTTGCTAAGTTCGGATTCTGTGAGCCAATCATTGTTCCCTTTTTGGCAAGCCTGGTGTGAGCTGTGTTTCCTTCCCTTCTAATGGCCCGGCTGGGCTCCGAGAGCTCCTACTCTGCGCCAGGTGATGGATCGGTGACCCGCCCCAGGAATCCCAAGAGACATTGTGCCCACTGCGAAGGTGAGGAACACGGAGGCCAAGGGAACTAACCGCGCCCCGAGGGGCTGACGCTCGCTTACCTTGGCTGCAGGATAATGCACGGGGTCCTGCCTGCATGCTCCCGACCTCCCAGCCCTGTGTGCCTAGATGTGCCTTCCCCGTTCCAGTCCCAATCAGAAAGCCTGGCAGGCGCCCAGCTCCGTGGCCCCTGTCACTCTGTCTTAGCCTAAGCCATGAGTCTGTCCCTCCAGTGACGTGCCCTCCGGAGCGGGACCTGCACCCGGTGAAGCAGGTCACCGTCACCGAGCACAGGAGCTTCTGCTCTCGGTTAGCATGGCCCAGACCTACTCCGGCTGCCCGCGCAGGGCTGGCCTCAGCCTGGTGGAGAGGCCCACCAGGAAATGCAGACCAAATGGAGGAAAATTGCTTTGTCGCTGCCCCAGCTATAATCGCCTCCAGGCTGCTACTTAATCAATAAACTATCAGAGGCTGAGATGAGGCTGTGGGTTCGTGCCCCTGGGAAGACCCGGTCGCACTCTGCTCTGTGATTCTTGCTCGGCTGGGTGGGATGGCCTTCACGACAGCCTGGTGGTGGAAGGTGGCCAGCGTCCTGCCCTTTCTTCTTCCAGCAGCTTCGGCCCTGCTCTGTCCCCTCTGATCGCCCTGCCACCAAAGCCATCGAGAGGCCCGACTGAAGCTCAGCCCTCTTTGTGTCATTTATCCTGGGGTGGGACTGTTGCAGCTGACAGAGGCAGTGTGCCCGCGGGGGCACACTCACACACCTGCTCAGCTGTGCATGCATACACAGCATCCCCTCGCACACACAGCCCCCCCAACACACACACACACACACACACACACACACACAGGCCCTCCTGCAACCCACCCCCGAGTGGGAGAACCCTCTGCACACCCCATCCACTAATGCACATCATTTCCTAAACCCGGAGCTGCCTTTCCTTTTCCCTTTCTCCATGCTTCTTTCTCTCTCTCTCGCTCTTGCTCTCTGTTGGAGCTGGGGAGATTTGGCAGCAATATCTCTTTGTCTCTGGCTCGCGGCACCTGCACACCCTCCCCACCCCTCACTCAGACATGCAGGCCTCTCAGTCAGGGGCTCTGATCTGTGGGGTGGCTGGTAAGGGATTCCAGGGGGTGGTTGGGTTCAGAAGCCTGGCACACAGCCGTGGGGTCGGGATGTCTGACAATAGAAAGAACAATGCCCAGAACAGAAACACCGGCTTGCACGCGGTCGGCAGACGTGCACTGGGGATTCCGAGCACACTCCCTGGCCGGCCGCCCTTGGTTTGCGCAGGCGCTTCCACCACTTGCTGGCTGTGCAGCTTGGGGCGGCTTTCATGACCTCTCTGTGCCTGGGTTAGGCCGTTTGTTAAATGGGAGCGAATCAGCACCCACGTCCCGGGGCGGTCATGGGTTCAGTGCATCGGGTGTGTAGGGTGCTCGGAACCCCAGATGCGTGGGCTGCCTTCCCGGCACTCTGTACTAGGTGCTGGGTCTCCATTTGCATATCTAATTCCCCCTCCCACCTTGTCAAGATAGCTCCCCTGGAGAGGGAAGGACCTGCTGCGGGCCGCAGGTTGTCCCTCGAGCAGCTGGACGTGGAACTCAGGTCGCTGATCCGTAAGCTCAATGCTCTGCTACTTGCCCCGTCCAGCAGCCCTCCTTTCAGGACGGAGAGGGGCAGGGAGGGCAGCCTTGCAGAAGGCCAGGGGGAACACGGCGGGAACTAAGGCCCCACCTGCGACCAAGGTGGGAAACTCAGTGCAGACGCAAGGCTGGGACGCAAGGCGGAAGTCCAGCAGAGCTGACCAGCCAGGGGCTGCGTGGCTAGAAGGCTTGGGGTAGGCATGGGGGGTGGAGCAGCTGGCCAAGGAGGGGGGGCTCAGGTTCCCGCTTAGGGGCCGAGAGGGATCCTGGGCCCAGCTTTGGGCAGCCTGCTTGGGTCAGGAGGGCACGGGAAGGAACTTGGGGCCGCCCCCTGCAGTCCCTCGGGCAACCGTGTCAGGGCACAATCTGCCGCTCTTCCTTCTGAGGACACAATGGGGACCTGGGGGGAGTCTGAACCCGCAGGCGCAGAATCAAGCATCGGCTGGGGCAGGTGAAGGCCCGAGGAGGGACATGGAGGCTCGCCGAGGTGTTCTGGACCTGCACATATGTGATCTCCCTACAGCTTACCAGAACCGCTCGTGAGCATGCTCATTGTCCATTTATAGCAGCAGAAACCCAGGCTAAGGGAGCCTGGGCTGCCTGAAAGCACCTGCTGGGCGGCACTTGGGTCCCTTCAACCCCTGCCTAGGGCGGCCTGGGCGATGGCTGCGTGCGAGCGTGCGAGCGTCCAGGCAGCCCCCCAGCCACCAGAAGTGGGGGGTGCACGGCAGGGGGCCAGGTGCGGCCTGGCAAATCAAGCAGGTGTCGAAAAGTCACCACGCCCACCTTTGGCACCCTGGTCCCCTGACCCAGCGGCGACAGCGGAGGGCTGGGATGAGGATAAAAGTGGGTTTTGTGTTTAGCAACCAAACACACATCGCCTCTCCTCTCTCCCTCCCCCACCCCGGAGCAATATTTTTCTTTGGCTTCCCCCATCAGTGGGCACTGAACTATTCCTTCCTCCAAGGGGCAGAAAAAGTCAGATTCCACAAGGTAGCGTCGGGAAAGGGGGGGTGAGGGGCCGGCAGGAGGGCCGCATCACCTGTCTCGGCTGCTGGGCACAGGATGCAACACTTGGGTGGATTAACATTCGGGCTAATTAACATTTTTTCTAATCAGCATTTCACATGGAAAAGCAGGGCTCTCAGGGATGGCGGCGCCCCTGCCCCAGTCTGGGAGGGAAATGGGTCCTTTGGCTCTTCTGCACAAGTAGAGTTATTGGTATTATTACACTTATAATGATGGGCAGGGGGACGGGCACTGGGAGGATGTTGCTAGGGCCCTGGGTGATGGGGTCTGGGCGGAAAAGACACCCCTTGGGGGTCCCTGGTGCTGGCGGAAATGATGTCAGAGCCCCACTGTCAAGCTGCAGCTCCTACGATTGTCCGGAGCAACCTCACACTCATCCACTCAGGGCAGGGACTGTGCATTGATCATCTCCATCGATGTAGGACATGAGGACCTACTGTGTGCCAAGAGCCATCCAAGGTGCCTTGACCCCCCACCCCTATGGAGATCGAAGGAGGGAAAACCACCACCCATCGTGACAATAAACCGTCAGCTCCATTATGCAGGAATATAAGTGCTGAGAAGGCATATGGTGGACGTAGGGCGCTACACCCAGGGCCCAGGCTGCGAGCCTCTGAGGGTGAGGACCATGCCAGCTCGGTCCCACCGGGTCCCCAGCATCTGGCACGACAGTTTGCACATTTTAAAAAGTCAGAAGATAGATGTCAAGTTAATGGAAGAATGAATGCTTGGTGTTCAACTGAGATCTGAAATAGGAAGAGTCAGCCAGACGAAGGAGAGTGGAAGCCATGCTCCAGGTGGAGGGACGAGCATGTGCAAAGGCTGGTGGGCAACCAAACAGAGGCAGACGTGGGGTGGGCCAGGAGGAGAGAAGAGGAGTGGGAGGTGAGGCTCCAGAGGTGGTCAGGGCCAGGCCATTGGGGCTTGTGGCCCGCTGGGGAAATGAGGAATGAGGCACCCTGGCTTGGAGGTGGGTTGGGTTGGGGCAGCCTGAGGGCAGAGAGACCCTTGAGGTCTATGGCAGTGCTTGGGGAGGGAGAAGGTGGTGGCCTGCTACGGGTGGAAGGCGGGGTGGAGGTGGGGGTAGCAGCAGGGATGGAAAGAAGAGCCGGGAGGGCCAGGCTTGCGGGTAGAATGGATGCAGGTGAGGCCCCTCGGGGGGAGCACACATCCTTCCCCGTTCTGTGGTCTCCCAAATTGTAGTTAAGCGACATTTGTATGATTACTGCACCCCACCCCCAACTCTAAGCTCTAGAGGGAGGTGTCTTACAGGACCCCCAAAGCCCTGGCGCCTGGCACGGTGCCTGGCACAGAGTGGGGACTCGGTCACTGTCTGTCGGTGAGTGAATGTGCTGTGGGATGTATTTAGGATTATTTGTACCACGACGAATGTTTGGCAACAGCTAATTTCCAACATTAGTCAAGTCAACTGAGACCAGAATAGCAGACACATTCCACTTTAAATATAAACCTCCGTGGAGATGACTCTCAGCCTGCACCTCTCGCAGAGACTCTTCCCCGACTTCCACCTGCCCTGCCTGCTGCACGTCTGGCCTGGGGTATCTCTGCTCAAACGTGCCTCGAAACACCTTGGTGGCTTTCTTGCTTTGGTCACTGGCCTGTGTTGTTTTGTCTTTCAGGCATCCCATCCCAAACCTGGGCTGAGCCTGGACTCCTCAGCTCCCCAGATGGCGGGTAGGATGGTGAATTAGTGATGCCGCACCAGGGGGTCATGTTCCTTCCAGTGTCTTCCGTGCACTGTCCCCAGGGGAGGTGAGATGCATGGAGTAAGACATTGAGAGGCCCAGCAGCAGGGAGTGGCCGAGAGAGCCCCGCAGACCCTTGACCACCCCCCTTGCCCACCCCAGGGACAGGTTCGTATCCTACAAAGGGGCTGGGGTCTGGGGGTTGCCCAGCAGGAGCAGGGGCAGAGACTGCAGCCAGCCGAGCACACTAAAGGGTCTGCAGCCAGAGGCAGAGACCTTGCAGGCAGGGACGCAAAGACCCAGGCAGAGAGTGCGCTCATTTATTTTTCTATAATTTATGATCTTGCCGACACCCAAAAATGATGCGACGTCACTTGCTACAAATACACTGGTAAAAGCCTACAGGGAGATTCAAAATAGATGGTTGGAGATCAGCAACCAAATAGATGAGCGGGGGGCGGGGGGATGGAACCAGGCGCAGAGCATCGTCTCCCGTTAAGGATGGTGCTTGCGGTTCCCAGGCTCAGCCTGATGGTCCTGGCCTCATGTGACCTTGACGGCGTCCTCTGGTCCTGCAGATGGCCAGGGGGACAAAGCCACCCACGCCAAGTCACTCAGCTGGCCGGCGCCGGGGAGAGGGGGCTGCAGCCCAGAGAGAAGGCCCAGAGGAGGCTCTCCCAGGAGTGGGCCCCTTCATTTTCTCAGCATCCTCACTCCCCCCCCCCGCCACCCCCAACCAGCTCCCCGGTGCAGACCCTTAACCTGCCTCTGCTCTGCTGAAACATCCTGCGTCTTTGTCTATGCAGAGCACCCTGGACACAAGGACCGGATTCATCTGCCCCAACCGTGGGCCTGTGACCCCAGCAGCTCTCCACAGGCAGCAGCATACCCCGATGCCAGCACTGCCCACAGCCCTCTCTGCTCTGGCCCAACCTGGAGGGTCAGCCTCAGGGCCTGTTGCCCGGCCTTTCCCACCAGGGAGCGGCCGCAGTGGAGTCCGAGTCCCCCAGATCTGGGAGGGACTTCCCCACCTCTGGCCTTTCCGCTTGGACAGGGAGCCTAGTGGAGTGGGCCAGGCACACGGGGCCTGGAGCCGGATGGCCCGGGCTCGAATTCCAGCTCCACCACCGGAGCTGGGTGGTCCTGGACAAGTCCCGTCCCTGCCCCTCGATTTCCTCGTCTGTCAGATGGCCTCCCTTATTTAGGCCTCTTTGGGAGGAGGTTGGGAGGATGGTGGGAGGGGGTAGGGCATGTGGACGGCTTAGAGTCCTGCCTGGCCCTTCCCCGGGCTGGGAGTATGAGCCATGCCTGGAACTCGCCCCTGTCTCCTGGCTCGGGACCCCTCGACTGCCTCCCATCACACATTGGCCCCTGAAACCCTGAACTTCCAAAGGACACATTCCAGGGGGGGATCTCCTTTCCCGCTTCCGTGACCCCCTTTGCCTGCAGGGATGTTCCAGCTCCGTCCTTCCCACAGTCTGAGCATCCGTTTGAGTCCCAGGATGCTATCTTTGATCAAGGGGGTTTTTCTCTGACTTTCAGAGCCTGTCTTAATCCCCACCAAGATGGTGAACTCCCAGGCCAGGGACCCACTCTTCTCTCTCTGTGAGACTCATAGCAGGTGCTTTGCAAACACTTGTTAGGTTTACGTTTTAGAGCATGTGCCCCCTTCTGCCCTGGTAAGTCCCTTGGCTCGCTCTCAGTGGGGGATGCTCTGGGCTGGGGGTGTGGAGACATCGGGTGCTCCTAGAGCCGTGTCATATATGCGCTGCTGTGGGCCAGCTGATGCAGTGGAGGCAGGTGGGGCGGGGGCGGCGGGGCAGGGGAGTGGGCTGCAGGGGAGCAGCTCCCCAGACTGGGAGGGTACCATGGGCCGGGGTAGAGCGTCTCCACTAAGGACAAGCGTGGCCATGGGAGCTGCGGGCCAGAGGCTGGCAAGAGGCCCCAGGGCCAGAGAGCAGGAAACAAGATGGTCCTATTGTCCCGATCTTTTTTTCTCGCTTCATTCCTGCTGCGCCTTCTACTCCCTCAACCGCCCCCCACCTCATTTCTTTTCACTCTCTCTTACTCAGCAGGCTTTGGTTGCTGCCCCAGGCCTCCGGGTTGATGACCTTGGGAAAACACTTGACTTTTCAAGCCCCACCTATGCGGAGGCACCAGCAGCATCCTGCATGGCATTCTGGTGGAAAATGTGATATATACCATTGGTTCCCAAACCTGGCTGGGCAACGGAACACCTCACGAAATTACCCACATACCAGGCCCAGCCTCAGTTCATCTGAACCAGGATTTCTATGGCAAGGAGCTCATGCATAGGTGTTCCAATATAGCCAGTCCATAGATGGCATTTGAAAATCACTTAAAAAAAAGAAAAAGAAAGAAACACATCGAAGCCATAATCGAGACTAATATCAGCTCTTCTTTCCTATTTTCCTTCCTTCCTAATTGATAGGGAGGGTCCCCAAGCTTAATTAAGAAAAATTCCCCAATACTCGAGGGTTTGAAAGAATTGCTGCTCGGTTTGTGTTGAGAGCACTTGCTGCGTCAGACCAGGGCGACAGCAAGTCCCTGTGAGGCCCTCGGAAGACCCTGTCACCGCCGGAGTCGAGTCCGCAGGAATGGGAGGGAGGGGAGGAAATACACGTTTTAAAATAATGTTTGCCTGTCTTCGGTGATTCACACCTGGCCGTGGCTTGGTTTTTCCCTCTCTATTTGCTCAAAAACTCCCATTGATTCAGGAAACATGGAGCACCTGCTGGCACCAGGCTCCTGAAGGGACCTGCTAGGGACCCAGAGATTACAAAGCAGACCCATAATCCCTGCTCCAGGGCCCCTCCCTCCAGTGGGTGAGGCAGAGCCACAGGAGCAGCTCACAGAAGGCAAGCAAAGGATCCTACTGGAAGAGGCTGGGGCCTGGGGATGGCGGGGGGTGGGGGCCTGGAAGAGGGAAGGGTGCTCGAAGGGCATCCCCCCGGGGCCTGCCTGTGTTATCGCTACCTGCCAACCAGTCCAGCCCAAACTAGCCGGATTTCAGGGCACTCTGAACGCGCAGCGCTGCATTTGTTAGGCACTGAGGTCACGTCCTGACCGCTCACCCGAGTCTCCCTCGGCCCTCCCACCTTGCAGGAGGCCCTCATGCTGGACAGAACACTTTTTTTTTTTTTTTTAAGATTTATTTATTTGTTTGAGAGAGAGAGAGAGAGAGAGCACACCCATGAGCCTGAGCAGGGCAAGGGGGAGGGGGAGAGAGAATCTCAAGCAGACTCCACTTGAGATACTCAGTGCGGGGCCTAACAGGAGGGGGGCTGTGCTCCATTAAACGCGCCCGAGATCATGACCTGAGCGGAAACCAAGAGTCCGGCACTCAACTGACGGAGCCCCCAACCCCCCTGCCCCAGGTGCCCTAGACGGAGCTCTTGGGTGCCACGGCTTCATCTGATCCAGTCAAGGGCAGATCCTAAATCAGGCTGTGGGGGATCCCTGGGTGGCTCAGCGGTTTAGTGCTGCCTTTGGCCCGGGGCGTGATACTGGAGACCCAGGATCGAGTCCCATGTCGGGCTCCCAGCATGGAGCCTTCTTCTCCCTCTGCCTCTCTCTCTCCCTCTCTCTCTGTCTCTCACGAATAAATAAATAAAATCTGAAAAAAGAAAAACATAAATCAGGCTGTGGTGCAAACCCCGGGGGCTAGCAGACACATTTGCCTTGTCTGGGGCCATGAGGCCCGTTGGATAGACCTCTGGCGTCTGGGTAACTCCCGGTCCCGCACACCCTGCCTCTCGAGGGGGAGAACCCACACGGCTCACCTTGCTCAGTCCTCCTCGCAGCCAGGGAGGTGGCCACTGGGCCAAAGCCACGGGGCCGGGCGCTGGCGAGAAGTGAGGAAGCTGGGAGGGGGACCGTCGAGGTGCACATCCTCCTCCTGAGCGGGGCCGTCAGGGTTGCTGGCTCAGGAGGCAGCCGGGGTGAAGGTGGGATTCCTGGGGCAGGTGCCGCAGCGCTGCAGGGCCGGGGAGCAGGGTAAACAGCGGGGCGAGCTAGGCAGCAGGGCGGGTGGCGGAGGCGGGCTCCTCATCAGGCCAGCTCGGCCCATGCAGCACCCTTTGGGTGACCGTGGTTCCCGCCCACGCCTCCAGATTCGGCTTCTGTCACGGCTGCTAAAAGCCCCCTTGACCCGCAGCCCTGCCACTCGCTGGCTGTGTCGTCCTCGGGCAATTCCGACGACCACTCTGGGCCTCCCTCCCTCCTCCGTGAAACACGGAGTACAAGAGCCGCTCGCTGCCTTGCGGACCGGCTCCTGAGGTCCAGTGAGACCCTCTGCACGTTCTCAGCATGCGTGTTCAGCCACCAATAAACATTAGCCATTATTTTTACAAAATCTAAGGAATTTGAGGCAAACACTTCCGTTCAACAAGGAGGTAGGTGCAGAGAAATGGAGCTTTTTATTTTATTTATTTATTTATTTATTTATTTTTTAATAATCCAAAAGCCACAAGGCGAGTCAGGGAGAAGGTCTCCGGCCTCCAAACCCCAGATTTCTTGCCTGCCTCCTGCCGTCGCAGCGTGTGGACGCGTGCGTGTGTGCACACACACGTTCTTTATTGCATAAAAGCCACTGTATTATGTGCGCTGTCAGAGATCCTATTAAAAAGCAAAGTGGAAAAAACAGTGAGCAGCCTTCCTCTGCCTCTGCTTCCACTGATTACAAAATTAAATTAAGCTTGGTGGCTTGCCGCTGCTGTCTGATGGGGAACACAATGAATTGCTCTTCGCCGCCCGGTGAGAAGTCCCAGAGAACAGGGCTGTGGGAGCTCGGCCCAAGACAGTATTTCTTCCTCCCAATGCCCAGGGGGCAGAGCCTTCCTCTCTCCAGAAATGTTAAGCCCCTGAACCAGACTGCCTTTTTATTAGGTTAATAAAACACCAGGCCCATCAAGTCTCAGGCTCGTAAAGGTCAGTGAGTCACGTCCGAGTGCAGAGGTGGAGGGGGGGAGCTAGTAGGGCAGCGGCCTGCTCCCCAGGGTGGGGGGGCTGCCGAGAGGGAGGATGCTCTCCCCCAGGCCGGCAGTGACGGCGGGGCCCGGACGAAGGAGACGCGGGCAGGGCCACAGTGGCGGGACGGACTGGGATCCTCGGGGATCCTCGAGGGCCTCAGCCCAGCCGGGTCCCCAGGGAAGAGGGTTGGGACCTGGAGGGGATGGCTCTCAAAGTCAGAGCTGGCCGGACACGGAGAGATGGGGAGACGGGCAGGTGGACGCGCAAGGGGAGCTCCACCAGGGTGGCAGCGACGGGACAGACTTGGCTGTTACGTAACTAGGTGGGTTAAGTAGACGCAGGATCGTGGGGTCACTGGGTTCTGGGTTCAAATCCTGCCTCTCCGTCTACTGCCCCTCACCTTTGTGTGACGGTTACCCGGTGCTGCGTAACACACCGCCCCCAAGCCTTAGTGGCTTCCAATAGCAACTCCCATTTGTCTCTCCAAGGTCTGTGAGTTGGCTGGGCTCCGCTGGGCGGGTTTTGGGCTGGGCTGTCGTCACCCTGGTGTTTGGAGTCTGCCGGCAGGCCTACCCGGAGCACCCCAGCCTCTCCTAAGGGTGGCTGGGTGTCTCTGGGCAGCGTTCCGAGTGGCAGAAACGGAGGCTGCACGCTCTGCAAGGCCCAGCCGTGGAAATCGCACACAGCGTCGCGTCTCCCGCTGCCTATTGGTCGACGTAGGTCAAGGGCCAGAGGCGGGGGGAAGAGGGAATAGACCCCGTCTACCTGTGAGAAAAGCAGCGAAGAACTCATGACCATCTTTAATCTTCCCCCCACACACACACACCCCACCCAGGGTGTGGAAACAATGACTCCGTCCTCCTGTCCCTCTCTGGCTGTCCTCCGCTGTTTGATAAATTCCAAACTCCTTTGCCCCGGTGACCTCCAGAGATCTGAGCCCTGCCTACGTCTCCAGACCTCGTCTCCTGCTGCCCGGGACCTCGCTCCTTGTGCTCCAGCCTCGTTGGCCTCCCTCGGTTCCTCCCACATGCCAAGCTCTTCGTACCTCAGGACCCTTGCACACGCTATTCACGGACATAGCCACGCTTGGCCTAACTAGCTCGTTCTCATTCCTCACACGTCAGCAAAATGATACCACGTGGCTGACATTTCCAATTTCGTCAGTCAGCAAATGTTTGCCGTGTGCCTGTCTGTGCCGGGGACAGTCGGAGGCCCCGTCAAGAATAGATCATGCGCTACTTTCTCCTCAGCATCCCCTCCCATTTTTTTTTTTTTTTGCTTTAATTAAACCCTGTAATCATCTTGTTTCATTTGTTTTTTTTTCTGCTCATTTCCTGTATCTGCCCTAGAATGGGGCCTGCCCGACTCAGCACCGTCCCCCTCAGCACAGGGCCCGTCACAAAGTAAGTACTCGACAAACATGTGCTATCTGAGCGAATGCTACCTGCTTAGGTACATGGTCTTGGCTGAGGGGCCTGCGCGTGGCCTGATCCCACGTTTAAAGGCCCTGGGCCAATGTGAGGCAGGCATAAGGGGCCGTGTTTTCGGCTGCGGCACCCCTGGAAAAGCAGATGGAGACTCGGGCTCCGCCGCAACACGCTGTGTGACCTCGGGTGGGTCACTTCACCTCTCTGGGGAAGCCTCAGCCATCGGAGGGAAACGGCCACCTCTGGTTTTCCAGGGCAGATGCGAATCAGGGCAACCACAGGACAGGGCAGCGCGGGGACACAGCCCGGTGTGGTCTTGGCTGCCTGGGGCTGCTGGCAACGCCGCGTGCGACAGAGGGGATGCCAGGGTGCCCACTCTTCCTCCAGCGGGTGCAGGGCCCAGGCGGGCAGTCCTTGGCGGAGTCCATGCCCACCTCCCCAGGCCCAGCCTGGCCTGCCTGCTGGTCCTCCAAGGTGACAGCAAAGACATCTGCGCACCCTCCTCCCCCAACCCCACTGGAGAGACTGGGCTCCTCCTCGGCTGGCATGCCAGCCCTGGGCGCCGAGGCCGCCGACCTGCTCCACCTGCGTGTGTAAATGTTAAGCGCTGCAGAGGGCAAACACGCTCAGGAAGCCCCGGGCCGCCTTTCCATTTACCTTCCCCTCCGGGTGGCGGGGATCAGCGGGGACGCAGATGGGATGCAAATTCCAGCACCAGGTCTGCACAAAAGAGCAACAGAGGACGACGCGCAGGGACAGACCCTGTGCTTTGGGGGGCAAAGGGCACCCTGCACGGGCTGACTTTGCAGGACGACTAGGTTCGGGGCGTGCACCTCAGGTCCTGCAAAGGCACCTACAGAAGAAGCGGCCTCCTGTGGGCCAGGACAGTCCCTCCTGAGAACCGTCCTCACATGTGCACCCGTGCCATCTCAGCCGGCCCTCACCACCGGCCTCTGGGGCTGTCACATGCCACTGGGCACATGGGGAAACTGAGGCCCCTGTGCCCAAGGGCTGGAAGTCCACGGTGGCTCTCTGGCCCATGCCAGGTGCGTGCATGCAGGATGTGCTACAGGTAGAAAATGTGGGTGGGGGGGGAGATTTTAGATCATTGCCTCATGACAGACTATTGGGGTGAATCGAGGGGCCTGTCTGGGGCAGGAAGTGAGCACTAGGAAATGAATATTCTAGAATGCCCCTCTGGAGCTGGGAGTCCGGGAGGGGGTGAGGACAAGGTGGCGAACTGGGTGGGAAAGCGCCTCGCTGCCCGCAAGCGCCTCACACGGGAAGGTGTGTTGTTCTTAGGAGCAGCAAGTGCTCAGCAAACAGCGCTTTAAAGGTCAGCGTGGGAAGGAAATCCTTCCGGAATCCTGGCCGCCCGCCTGGGACCCTGTGCCCGAGCGTCCCCGCGCATCCCCGTGTGCACACGGCTCTGTGCCCCTCTGTGCCTCCCCCTCCAGTGGCTCTCTCGGCTCCCCCATCCCTCCCCTCTGTCTGGCTCATCTCTGTCTGTCCTTCCTCCCCAGGCCCCTTCCCCCGCCCCTCCTGCCAGCTGCTGCCTCCCAGTCCGCACGCAGGTTTCTCCGTCCCGAGTGATTTATGGGCCTGGCTCAGCCCGGGAACTGCTGCGCCGAGTCCAGGCTGTTCCAGATGAAGCGCGCCCGCCCTCGGTCCCCAGGCAACGGGCCCTGCGTTTGTTCTATTGTTCCTGCTTTCTCGCTGCTGCTCCTCCGGAGGCCACCTTGCAGGGTGGGGGGGGGCACCCCACCAGGCTGTCCCCTCCTGTCTACAGGGTGTTGAGCTGTAACTTCTGGCTCTGTCCCTATGTGTCTCTGCTCCTCGTGCAGTCTCTGTCTCTCTCTGTCTCTGCGTGTCTCTCTCCCACCCCCCCCACCCCTCCAGTGGCTGCACCCCTCCTTGGCTCTCTCCTCCTCCCTCCCCGACTCAGCACACAGCGCTAAGCGATGCTAACAGCACAACGATGACCACCGGCAAGCATGTTCTCGGAGCCAGAAATACCTTCAGACAGCTCGGCCCTAACCTGGGACCTCGGGCCGCGCTGCCCCTGCCCCGGCGTCACCCCCCCCCCCTTGTCTTTCATGTCACGTCGAGGAAGTTTCCTGAACTCCCGGTGACACTGCTGTCAGGGCCCGACTTACCAGGAGAGCATGAATAATTAAAAGCTGTAGCTGAGGCTTGTTCCGATTTAAACTGTATTAGTGTTGCCAACTGTCCTGACCCATTTAATATTCATGCCATTCTTGGCTCTTCTAAAGAGAGGGGAGTTTGCTACCTGACTTAAATTGTGCCTGTCAGTTTCGATTAAAGATTAGGTTGACCACAGTTGCAGGGAAATTAAATGAACATTCTCTTAAGCAATATCATAGAATTTAATGTAGCAATTAATAGCTCCTGCAACGAGCCGCCCAGACCCGCTGCTCGGAGTATAACCCCGGGCTCGCGGGGGCGAAGTGGGTCTTGGCGGCTGACCGGCCTCAGAAAGCACAGGTCACCGCTGTCGTTCTTCAGGGCCTGGGACCGATCACGTGGCGTTTCTGTCCAGTTCACATCTGGGGAAACCGAGGCACGGGGCATCAGAGGTTTATTCGAGGCCGGTTTTGATTTGTAAGAAGTGGAGCGCTGGGCAGAGGGAGGAGCGGCCCCTGGGGACCTGAAGTGCCCCCGCCATCCCCCCCGGCCAGGGCGGCCAGGCAGTGCGCGCAGCCATGGGAGGCACAGAGGAAGACAGGCAAAGCTTTCCCACACAAGGGCCAGGAAGGTCTCTGAGCACCTGCAGAAGCGGAGCTCGTTCCAAGCTGGGGCGGGGGTGGGGGTGGGGGAGCGCCCAGCAGGTTCCAAGGTGTGGGCCGACGCTGATTAATAGCACTTGGCCTCCGGGGGGACCTGAGTTTGCACACGACCTGTCAGCTGGGTCTGCTGTGGGCCTGGCAAGGGGTGTAGCGTGTGAACGGGCACCGTGCCTCCCGGAGATGCCTTGGTTTCCTTTTCTGGAAGACGGGGAAGCGTAAGCGGCTCCCGAAAGGGCCAATGTGAAGATTAAATGTGTTAATGGAGGCAAACCACAGGCTCAGGAAAGGCTGTGCCGTCCAGTGGTTAGGGACACAGGCTCAGATGCTGGCGGGGTGGAGGGGGTGGGTGTGCATCCCGGCTCTGCCACTTAGAAGGAGCATGTCCTCGGGCAAGCGGACCTCCCTGACTCGGTTTCCCCATCTGCAAAATGCAGATAGTAATAGTACTTTATCTCACGGGCTTTTCACGGGGATTCAACGATGTCAGCATACGCCGTGTTCAGAAGCAGGCCCAGCTCCAGCGGGTCCTGTGAATGCTTGCTGCTATTAACGCGGTAGTAAGGACTCAACAGGCAAAAAGGTGGGGATTTCTTGTCACTTGAAAGTCAAATTGCACAATATAAGGCTAAGGTGTTGGTTTATTGTCTCATTTGGTCTCTTTATTTCATTGGATTCCAATAAAAGCGTGTGTATGTGTGTGTAATACATATGTGTGGGCTTGTATATAAAACACACATGTGGGTACAATATATGTGTAAGATATATGTGTGCATAACATGTATGTGTGGATCTGTGTGATATATGTATGCATATTATATTGTATATATTATATGCATGTATAATATATATGCACGAGTAATATTTTATATGCACATAATATATGTGTGTATGTATAATATATACGTGTGTATTTGTGTGTATAATATATATAAATGTGTGCATAATGTGTGTATAAAATGTATATATATGTATGCGTGTGTATATATATATATGATAAGAGAATAAAATAAGCACATATGTTTCTACCCCAACCTAAGAACCAGAACATTCCCAAACCAATGAAACTCCGGTGTGCCCCTCCCTAACAGGGATTCTCTGCTCCCTGCCGGGGACAACTATCTGAAGTTTGTGTATCCCATTCCTTTGTTTTCTTTAACAACATGAAAGCCAGGCGTTTTCTTTGCCTGTTTTGGTGAATGAGAAAGGTATTTATTTCCCAACTTTTTCAGTCCACCTTATTTTTAAGATTCCTCCAAGCTGCGTGTACAGCTACAGTTCATTTTCACGGCTGTGTCGTGTTCCACGGCCTGACGACAGCTCACCTTGCTCACCCAGGTTATGGTTTTAAGGCACGGCCGTTCAGAGCATTGCTGGCTGTGTCTCTGGGTGCCCGTGGCAAGTGCTCCTCTAAGGTGTTAACCTGAGAGGGAACCACTTGGCAGGGGGCTGGCTGGTAAGACGGTCTGATTTTTTGTATGACTTTCTCTAATCCCGATGTGTTTGAAATCACAGGGAAATCAGACTAGGTCAGTCCCGGTCCTTCCAGAGAGTGAGGAGCGGCCGTGGACATGATCACCTCTGGGATTCCAGGGAACCAGTGCCAACCCTTTTGCTTCTGCCCTCTATGTCCCCCGCTTCATACCCGAACACCACATGGAGCTCCCCAGGACACAAGCTCCTTGAGAGGTGAAACCAAGTGAGCCTAGGGGCTGCTGATGAGCTAGCAGGCTTGGCTTCCACCAGGGCCTGGAGGCCACATTTGTTCTTCTCACCTCTCAGCATCAAGGAGAGAAAAAAAGCAGTGTTGGTGGAGCAATGGAAGGGTTACTGGTACCTTATAAAGAGAGCTCTGGTCTCTATATACAGAAGCCTTATGTCTCAGCTTCCACATCCGTTAAATGGGGTAAGAATATCTGCCTCATAGATTGTCAGGAAGATTGAATGAGTTAATGCAGCACAGCATTTAGAACAGCGCCTAGCATGTAGGGAAGCACCCAATAAACACTGGTGATGATATCACTGCACACACAGGTGTACAAATACACGTCTATGTGCATATAGAACACACACATGCACATGCTCACGCACACACAGATTAATATTGTCAGTTCGTTTCACTTTTTTTTAATCCCCCTGTGACAGGTTGGATGCTGCCAAGATGAAATGGTTTGCCCCATTCACCACTCCGTAAGTGGCAGTGCTGGGACTCAAAGCCAGCTGGTGCCCTGGAGCCCAGGTAGTCAGCCTTGACACCCTAAAGGTAGGAGACAGTTAAGGGTCAACATACACTGCAGGTAGGGACATCCCTGTCCCGCTCAACTTCATGCTGGAGAGGGATGGTGAGGGGATGTTGAGGCACGATGTGAATCCTCCTGGGGTGACCGTAAGGGCATCACCTAATTCATTATGTTGGCTCTTGCCTGACCAGTGCCTGGGAAAGTAGAAGGGTGGTTAGAGCAGGACATTGTTTAGGGGCTTGCAGAGTGGTCCCAGAAGAAGATGCCCTATTTGTTCTGGGCAGGACACCTCCCAGGTGAGTGGGCAGTGATGGTCAGGGGAGTCTCAGGCCTTTGGCTCAGGCTGAGACCCTTTAAAATCCCCTTTCTCAACTCCCTGGGGCTGATTCCGGGACTCCGAGTAGTCTTCAAATGGAAATTCAGTACCTTTCATTTACACTTGCCCATGGAAAAGACAGTCCTGGCCAGCTGACCCCAGGATTCTGCTCTGTTTGACAGTATAATTTCTTACCATAAAGTGATAAATTGGCTCCTTTGAGTGCGGTTGAGCAGTGAGTGGTTTTGAAACTTCAGGGAGAATAAGAATCACTAGACTGCTCGCTGAAAGTGTAAAGTCTTCGGGCCACCCCAGGATCTGTGGTTCCAGGTCCTGTGAAGTGGAGCCAAGGATGTGTAGTTCTCTCCAGCTTCTCGGGGGATTGTAATGCTGGCGGTCCCAGACCACACTTGGAGAAACTCTCGATGCTAACCTCGTGTAGTCAGGCTAAGTTAGGCTCTGCAGTGTTAATAAACAAACTCTGATGTCTTGGTGACTTCACACAGAAAAGGTTAGTTTTTGCTTGTATCATAGTCCAACATGGGTTGGGCAGCCACCTTTGGTGCTTTCCTCCAGGGTCCACGCGCCTTCCATCTTGGGACGCTACCATCCCCAATGCATGGCCTCAAGGTTACTGACAAAAGGAAGAAAGGGCATGGATGGTCGCTTAACCAGGGGGTGTTATTGTGCAGCCTAGAAAGTTCCTGTGTCACTTCTGCTCATAACCCATTGGCTAGATCCAGTCACATGATCTCAACTTAGCTGCAAGGGATGCTGTGTGCCCAGGAAGAATGAAGCAGAATGGGATTTGGTAAACGTATATAGCATTGTCTCTGTCACAAAGCTTGATCTACCAAGTTTCTGCACCCACAGACCACGGACAAGTGGCTGGGCTGTGTGTATCCCTGGGAAGTCCTGCCATCTTCTCTCCCATGTCTTGTAGCCTCCTTTGAAGGCAGGTCCATTCCTGCTTGGGTTGGTCACAGTTCACGGGATGGTCACCACTCATCCATCCTGTCCATATGGATGGGAAGCTAGTCTGCTCTAGTCCCTCAGGCTTGACTCATCATGCCTTCTGTGGCCTTCTAGAACAAAGGACTGGACTATAGGATTCATCTTTAATTGAGTACAATGTTGGGTTGAGAGGATATTTTGAAAGTCGATTTGGATTCAGTGGGCTAAGGTCTGTGATTCGGGAACGATGCCTGCCATGGGCTGGGAGGGGTGAGTGGTGGCATGGAAACTACATTTGCCATCCTCATCATGGCCGTTAGTAGGGCTAAGTCAGACTATGCACAGCCTGCCCCGCCTTCTATACGCCCAAGTCTATCCTGCTGGGAGAAGAGTTAAAAATTAGTTAGGAGTGGCTTCTGGCACATAGTAAAATATCAAAAAAAAAAAATGTTAGCTGTTATCCCAGGTGGCTTCTCTGAACACAAGCGCGTCTCGGTATCCCTCTCATGGTAAGATTTCTCGGAGTTACATTCAGCTTTGTTGATGTGGGCGGATCAAGACTGTGGAATGGGGCTTTCACTTCCCCTTTCTACACTCTACCTCTATCACTTCAGCCAAAGGCTATCTATCTTCACTTTTTGGTGACCTCACGCTAGTGACACACACGCTGACCTGTTTTCTAATCCCACAAATCCATCTCATGTATATTGCAACCAAGCCCTGTGTCTCAGCCTCCTTGTCTTTGCTCAGGTTTTCTTTACCTGAGAGTAGAACTTTGTATTTACTCCTGTTTAATTTCATCTTCAATTTGCCTTCCAGATCACCAAGGTCTTCTTTTTTTTTTTTTTTTTTTTTCTGCTGTGAATGCTCTTTTGTCTGCTCGTCAATTAACTTTTCACAACCGGCGTGAAGCCTGGGTTGGCTGGCAAAGAAACTCAAGTTGTAAGAATAATAACAATCGTCTCTCCAGAATTTTCTATGTGTCTAATATTGTGCACTTTACATACATTTTCTCATTTGGGTTTTATAATAACGCCATGAGCCACATATTACACTCACCACCTTTTGATAGGCAGAGAAACCCATCTCAGTGCTAAGGTCCCATTGGCAGGAAAGGATCAACCTGGGGCTTGAACTAGGGTCTTTCTGGAGCTGCAGTGGATGCTTCTGACCACTGTACACACAGCTGGAGAGGCAGCAAGCCCAAGGTAGAACCTGCTGCCATCTTCAGGAGTTGTAGCTGCAGAGTCTACTCCAACTGGGTGAAATAGAAAAGGGTTTATTCTACGAATTAGGTAGCACACAGAATTCCTGGGAGGGTCAGGAAATAAAGCTAGGAGGAATGTCCTGCCATAAAAGAGCTGTCCTAATGAAGCCCCATGGCCACCACCTCCCACTGCTCAGCTCCTATGACTGGAAAGTTCACTGGGAATGCTCAGTCAGAGCTTCTGTAAACCATCCTATAGCTACTGCCTCCCCTGGCTCATTTTCACCCTCCATGCTTCATCCGATCTGTCTGCTTGGCAAAACCTAGGTCACATGAAAAACCGGGTTAGCAGAGGGTGTCTATTATATAGGAGGACATCTCTGCGGGGGAGAGTGATGTACCTGCCATCCCTAAGACCCTCTGGGAATTTAAGGACAATTCTGGGGTCCTGCCCTCTGAATAAGCTCTTACTCGGCTGAACTGTCTCTTCCTGGGTAAAGCCTGCTCTTGTCCCTCAGGCTTGACTCATCATGCCTTCCATGGCCTTCTAGAATCCTTCATACCCACCTTTGCTAGAAAAACTACTGCCCTATATTTTAATTATGGGTCTCTATGCCCCACTGGCTTGACACTTTCTCAAGACCTGGACCGCGTGTTTTAATCTGTATCTGAGATGCCCAGCATGTGATCTAGCAGATAGTAGATACTGTACCAACAGACCCATGTTGAAAGCACAGATGAACAGGTGGGTGTTTGTAGGAGATTCTCACCTATCCTTCCTGTTTTCAGAACTGTGTGTCCTGCAGAGAAGAGTGTGGCATGCTGCTGCTGGGCAGTGCGGAGATTTGGCTCCTCTTTCCAGGAATGGGTGTCATCCCTGCCCAGTACTCAGAATACTGTCCCATCCCTCGGGAAGCCTTAGAGTGAAGGACACAGAGTCCACAGCCATCAGTCTGCCTCACAGAATCTCAGAAAACTTGGTTGATCTCATAATGCATGAGAACCGTGGGTCTACGCAACCCTACCAACCAAGACCAGCCTGTGGAAGTGACCAAGACCAGCCCCCTCTTCATACAAGAGTAGAATTGTCCACATCCCATCCCTTCCTTGGGGCTCCCTCTCAGGTCAGGCTCTCTCCATCGCCGTGACTAGCTGTGTCCCATGGTATACAGGACAAACCGTTATCCTAGGGAGCCTCCAGGAGTCCCACCCCAGTGCAGTCTTCACGATGCACTTGTATAGTTTCGTACGTGCCCCATGTGTGTGTGTGCATTGTGATCGGTTCTTGGTTGAGAGTAACAGAAACCCAGCTTCAAAATGTGACCAAAAGAGGGACTTTATTAGAAGATTCATGTGATAGCTTGAAGGGGGGAGTGTATAAGTTGGTCTTGGGGAGAATTAGAACTGCCGGGTTTTCTGTCTCCTCTGCTCTCATCTTCACCTATCTTGCTCCATCTCACTCATCTTTATGGGCCAACATGGTCCTGCCCTCAGACCACCTTCCTTCACACGTCAAGAAATGACCACTGGGCATTTCCCAAGCCTTGCACCCCACAGTTCAGCCACCAGCAAGGACCAGCCCCCCTTCCCGTAGTTCCAGTCCAGAACTCTCAGGGAAGGCCTCTCCCCCGGCCCAGCGCAGGTCTCTTGTCTATGCTTCGTCCATGTCTGAACACAGGGCAGCCACGATGTAGCTACTATGACTGGTGGCCCCCACAACCTCACTGTGAAGAGAGGGGAGGCGCTGTCATGCCAAGTAAGGCTCAGCTGCTTCCAGAAGATGAGTGGGGTGCTGGGCAGACAGAAATAAAATGAGCCTCATCCAATCAGTGCTCGATGAGGCTTCCAGTGGACCCGGTGCTCCCAGCCTTCTGAGCCCAAATGTGCTTCTTGGAACCATCAGCATCTTCGAGTGCCCTGCCACTAGTGCATCAAAGCTAAAGCAAAGGCCGAGAAAACGATCCTTCGTGGCCAGTAGGGAGAAGGTCCACCATTCCCACTCTGACCCAGCTTAGTCATAAAAAGAGCTTTTTAAAAAATATTATATTTATTTATTCATGAGAGACACACAATGAGAGAGAGAGAGGCAGAGACAGAGGCAGAGGGAGAAGCAGTCCTATGTGGGGCTCGATCCCAGGACTCCAGGATCACGCCCTGGGCCAAAGGCAGCCACCCAGGTGCCCCATAAAAAGAGCTTATAACACAGACCAGCTTCTAGGCTTCATTTCAGGTGCAGTGTTAGTGGCTGGCTGGCGCTCTGGGTTGTAGTCTGAATCTACATCCAGGAAGAGTGCCATGATTGATGAGAGATGTCTGCCACAGGCAGGAGGTGGGGGACGGCTGGGTATGCCACCTTTGTTCTAAAATACTCTGCTCCTAAACGGAAGGGGACGTGGCATGGAGCCCCCAACTCTGGCCAGCACGGATGCATGTGTAAGTGTCCCTTGCCAGGCCAGTCTCTGTGCCCAGTTAGCCACAGTCCCTGTCGGTATTCTTCTTCTTTGGCCTCCTCTGTATTTTCAAAGGCTGTTTCCCAGGCAGGATCGCAGCTTCAGGTGCGCACATGGATCTGTAGGCCCCTCGTTAGTTAAAGACCATCGCTCACATCCTGACTGCGTGGTCATGGAGCCCTGCTGTCCCATAAGTGGTACCGAGGTGATTTGGCTTCTCCTGTGGGCTCAGGCTCTAAGAACATCCTTAGCAGATGATTGTCCCTTTTGCTGCCCTAATTCATCCTAACGGCCGAGGGTGGAGGGGCTAACGGTGGTCAAATGGGAGCCCCTGGCAGGTGGAGCAGAAGCCCGAGCGATGCCTGCCCTGTGTGTTCTGGAGTAATTGCAGTTGTTTGTAGTAGTGCCTTGTTGGTGGCACAGCTGCTGAGAAGAAACTCTGATTCCAGACTTTCCTCTTAATCAGTTAAAAATAGTCTTGAGTCTTTGATTAGATTGTTCCAGGAAAGCAAGAGAGTTGGGCACTGAGTGAAGCTGACACCATGTTCAGGTTCCTGAGCATCGACTGGAGCCGTTGGTGGGCTGGGCCCTACGCTGGCAGAAGCAGGATGCACAGATGTGGACTGTGTCCTGTCCTCTGGGGGCTGAGGCCTCGGACCCTGGCCCCTCTGACTGGTGCCAGCGGAAAGGAGGACGTGCTACCCGTGACCTAATTGGCTCCTATACCAATGAGCTGTGAAAGTGGTTTCAAGGCTTAGAGGGGCGCCGGGGTGGCTCAGTGGTTGAGCGTCTGCCTTTGGCTCAGGGCGTGATCTTGGGGTCCTGGGATCGAGTCCCACGTCGGGCTCCCTGCATGGAGCCTGCTTCTCCCTCTGCCTGTGTCTCTGCCTCTCTCTCTCTCTCTCTCTCTGTCTCTCATGAATAAATAAATAAAGTAAATAAATAAGGCCCTGTTAGAGATTTGTCCTTGACATGTAGGGTCAAGATCACTCTGGCTTCCCAAGGCCTCCCCAATTTTCCTATTGCTAGAGACTGTCTCCACTAGGGCCCTTCAGGGTGTGTGGTGTCCTCTAAGAGAAAACCACCGTCCCATCTTACCAGGGAGGGGTGTTATGATTGATTAGCGATGTCTGCTACAGGTGGAGGACGGAGGGTTAGCAGGTGAGCCATCAACTGGGCTCCAGCTTCCTGATCCCAAGCCCTTTGCAGCTTGCCTCCCTCATTTGCCTACCTCCCTCGGAGGGACTGAGGGTCCCTATAATCAGGGGGATGCCTCCCCCTTTTTTCCGTCTCAGGAAGAGGAAAGGACTAGCATACCCTCGGGCTCTGTAGGACAGTCTGCTCAGGGGACCCTATAGGATTGCAGATCGCATTCTCTGTCTCTCTCTCTCTCCTCCTATCTCTGTCTGTGTGTCTCACTGAGCCAGACCCACACCTTCTCCAACCGCAAGTGGCCCCCGTATAACAGGCTTTCCTTTCCCCAGGCTGCGACCTCTGGGTGGGCAGACCACAGACTCCCCCACCCCCCAACCTGCACCACCTGGTTTTCTAAGCTCTCCTTTGGGACAGTGGGCATAAGGGAAGCCGCAATGTAGTACTGGAAGCCTGGTCCCTGAAGGTGGGCGGGGGGGGGGGGGGCAGAGGAGCCTTCCAGCCTTCCAAGTGCTTTGCACCATGGACTGTGGAGCCACGTTCACGTGTGCGTGAATCAGGTGGCCGTGTGCGAGCTGCAGAGCACTACGGGGTTGTGCGCTCCAAGCAACGGAAGCTCACAAATGGTTTCTTGGGCATTTGTCACCAGCCAGAGGGACAGCGGAACCCTCAGTCTTGTGTGTAGAAGCAGCGTAAGAGCGGTGACCTCGGAAGGTTGTGTGTGGATCACGGGGCTCGGTGGGCCCTGGGTCCCTCTGAGGAGTCCGTGGCCCCTGGGCTGTAAGGCCCCACCTGGTTCAGAGACCCCACCCGCGGCTCTCCTGGGTCTCCCCCTTGCCGAGCAGGTGCTCGTCCCCAACAGGGGCTTTCTCCAAACCTCCTCCTAGGGTTGTGACCTCAGGCCTGGCCTCCGCTTCTTCCTGACTCGGTCTTCTCTCCTCCTGCTCATCCTCGGCTCCCCTCCGCCAGGTCTGAATCCTTTGCTCACCGCTTTGCTTCCTCCCAGTCAACCTCGGGCCCACTCCCAATTTGCATTTAACCAACCTCCTCTCCCTAGAACACCCACCTGAGGGCTCCTGAGTTCTAGGAACAGGTGCGTGCTGCAGCCTGGTCCTCTGGGAAGGGACCGGACGATGAGCTTTTTCCCAGCTTGAGGCAACTCACCATCTTGACAGCAAAGCTCAGTTACCACGATGATGTTTATGTTACAGAGATCCGGGAGCTGCGGGAGCCGTGTGGCTGTGATGCTGTATTAATAGAGGTCTGATGTCCAGAATGAGGGAGGTGATGGGCTGTACTGGACTTGCCCTCGCCTGGGGTTTTGATGCCACATTCTGGGCACCCCAGCCTCAGCCTGGCAAGGCCTATTGTGGCATCCCTCGTTGTCCCCACGTTGTCCCACCCCGCTGCCACCGTGGTGAGGAGGCCCAGAGCAGGAGCAGAGGGGCGGGGGAAGCGGACGCCCCAGCCGCCAGCTGCGCCTCCTTCCCCTGGCACAGGCACCCGAAGTCACGGAGGCCTGCCTGCCTTCCCCTGAGGGGCCTGACGGGTGTAATCACACAGTTTAGCAGTGACACCAAAGAGTCTCCGGATGCGAGGTTTGTCGCCGGCTGCGAGCAGAGCTGGCTGGCGGCAGGCGGGCCTCCCAAAGACACACCTGCAGAGATTTCCGCGTGATTCCCTGCACGCCCCTCCCCACCTGGCTGCCCCCCACCTCCGGAGCTGGGCAGCCTCTGAGCCCTCCTGATCCTCTCTGGGAGGAGGGACGAGCGGGCTGGGGAGGGTCTGGGTGCGGGTGGAGGGAGCGCTCCCAGGCTGCCGTGGTCCTGGGCAGGTGCGGCCTCCAGGGACAGGTGTGGCCCAGGGCACAGGAGGTGGAGTCTCTCTCACCCCCTCGGAAGTCAGGAAAGATGCAGGGAGGTCCTGCCCGTGGGCTGCTCGGGATAAAGAACGTGGCGCAGTGGGGAATCACCTCTCCCCTCTCCTCCCTGCTCCCTGAGGTCCACTGATCACCTGCCCCTTTCTTGCCCTGAAAAAAAAAAAAAAAAAAAACAGGATAAACCAGACGTGGACTCACCCATACCTACCACCATCGGTGCGGCGCTCCTGCCACCTGTGCCCACTGGTCTGTCCTCCTGTGACTGCAGAGGAACTGTGGGGCTCCTGTGTGAGGCCGGCGCCCGCCTGGATCCTTCCCAGCAGAAGTTCAGGGCGCCCACCCGCTACTCAATGTCGAGGGACCAGGGTGCCCGCTGCAGTCCATCCTGCTTCCCATCTGGACGCGGCCCCTGCCTGATTCCAGGCCACTCCCTCCCCCTCCCGCCTTCAGTGCCTTCCTCAGATCCAGGTCCCCACTGTGACCGACAGGCCCTGCCTGATGAAGCCCCTTTGCATCTCACCTCCGGGCACGAATGGTTGTTAAGGGAACAAGGGGTGAGCGATGGAGGAGGTTGTCGTGGCCGAGCCGGGACGCCAAGCCGCCCAATTCCCTCCCCAGACCTCCAGCTGCCCTGCCTCTGAGCCCCTTGCCCTGTCCTCTAGGGGACCCACCGGATAAACAGCCAGCCCAAGCCCCCTCCTCAGACCACCTGCTGGCTTCCTCAGCTGCCAGGCTGCTCCCCTTTTTTTCTCTCTTTCCACAGTGGCTGTGGGGGCGACCGGGTCAGGCCAGGTCAGGCTTTCTCACACCCCTTGACCTGCGTAGAGCTCCTTTCTAGCCTCCTTCACCCCGCTTGCACCTATGCTTCCTGCAAAACCCAGCTCAGGTGTCATTTCCTCCAGGGACCCTTCTCTGGGGCGTGGAATGAGGGAAGCTGCACCTGCAAGCTGTGCCTAGGAGGCTTGGTGTCGGAGGCCCTAACTCGCATTGGCAGTTACAGACATGGGGGGACTGGTTTAGATCCCTCTCAGCCAGCGTCCTGCGACACATCCTTTGAGAAGCAGCTGGGGGTCTGAGTGTCGGTGGCAAAGGAGAATGGGAGGGTCTTTCACTGCTGGGCTTTTGTTCTGAGAGCTGAGCTGCTCGGGACCTGGAGGACAGGCCGAGCCTCTCGTCAGCACAGATCAGTAAGACGGGTCTGACTCATGCCACCTGATGTCCTCTGCGGGCTCCCGTGGGCGCCATGGGCTCTACTTGCCTGACCTCTCCAGCCGGGACCAGAAGCCCCCAGTTCTCCCCTCACCGAGCATCTTCCGTCCACTGTGCGCTTCTGTCCACACGTCTGTCTCTCCCCTGGACTCTGGCCCCTTGGAGGCTGGGGTCTGTGTCTTCTCTATCTTCACAGCCCAAGCTCCTAGACGGAAGGCTGGCATGCAGCAGGCATCTGATAAACGCTGGGTGGCCTGGTTTGCCCCTTTCCACCCACACGTGCACAAGCTGATTTCCTCCTGCACCTGAGGCTTAAGGCCAGAACTTCTGAGCCCTGAGGGCCGGCTTGCAGGTGTACGATTAAGCCCTGCCTATGTCGCCAGGTGGGTAGGGGACCCTAGAGATGCCCGGGGCTCAGGCTCAGCAAACACACGAGCCTCCTCGCTATGTGGCCTTGAGGTGGTCATTGTTCTCTAAGGGCCTATCTCTCCGTGAGAAGGAAGCTGGACTAGTGCTTCCCAAAGGTCCTTCTCCCTTTGAGAGAAGCTCCAGGGGAACGACGGCTCCCGAGATATGGGGTCAGAAGAGCTGTGACTCGCCGTCTGGGGACCTGTTTCCCCATCTCTGAAATGGGGGCAGCGAGGAGGGGGAAACCACCTACCCGAGGGGCACAGGCTTGCCGAGCTCCCCGGGGCTCCGTGCCTGGAGGAGCTGTGGGCCACGGTTGCTACCAACGACCACCCGCCACCTCGCACCCCGTCGTCCGACCCCGACCCGTGGCCTCGAAGCCTTGGAGGCCGTTGTTTGTACGTGCTGTCACCCTGTCCTCTGCGTCCACCTGCCTCTGCTCCTTCATTCTGCCCTTTCACTCTGCGTCAGGCCCCAGGGCTCCAGCTGCAGAGAGCTGATGAAACCCGGCGTCGCTCCTGCCCTTCCGGGCCGGCGGCCTAGAGTCGGAGGCTTCTGTCCTCATGCGTCCATGACTCCATTTTGCAGGCAGCTAAACTGAGGCTGAGTGACTTGCCCAGCTAGAAGGGCCGGACGTTATCAGATTAGAATCCGGGTCGTTTGGTTTAAAAGCAAGCCTGAGCACCCTCCTATGGAGCCGCACAGCCTCCCCGAAGGAGCGCGTGACATCTGCCTGGAGCTCCTGTCCTCCGCGCCCAGAACAAGGGGGGCCCCCCAGCCCAGCCCTGCTGTGGGGCCTCCTACGGGACCTGCCTTCCTGAGCCCTGGGATGCCCGCTCCGCAGGGTGAAGTGCCCAGGGCCCAGGGTGAGAGGCCCCCGGCCCGTGCCCTTGGGATGCCGCGCACCCCGGGGGAGCAGCCCCACCCTGCCCACCCACGCCACTTCCGCAGCTCCCTCTGTTCTCGCTCCCGAGTCACTAGGTGACAGCCGGCCCCTCCTTCCCGAGGAAGCTGTGATCTGAGTCAACACCGGGGCCTCCATCGGAGCTGCTCGGCAGAGCCTCTACAAACCCCCTGCCCCTGTGGGGCGGACTCTTGAAACGGGTCAAATAATTTTGGGCAAATAGCTCACACCTGCGGGCTGTCCACTGGCACAAGAGAGCCCCCCGGAGACGGAGGGAGCCTGGGGTAGGGCTTACCTCCCCCTGTTGTCTCCTACGCACCCAGCCGGGGGTGAGCCGGGGGCCGACTCTGCACCTGCAGAAGCATGCCCGGGTGTGTGCCCGGGGGCTGTGTGCATGGCTGCACGCGTGTCCCCCAGAACGCGCTTACTGGGGAGCTCTGGGGGCACCGCAGGGCACAGCAGTCGTTGCTGTCTTGTCCCCGCCGGCCTCTGCTCCCCGTCTATGCAGCTCCTGCTGGGCCCAGCAGGCCTCAGCTCACTCACGTTCTTCTCGTGGTGTTGGCACGAGGACAAGAGGGTGAATGGAAACCGGGGAGGCCCCACGAGGCCTCACCTTGGACGAGGCTCTCATGGCACCTGCCTGGGCCTTTGGGCCAAAGCAAGTCACGTGACCAAGCGCAAAGCGGAGGGGCAGGGGAAATCTGCACCCCAAAAGCCACACGGCGAGGGCCGGGGATGCAGGGAGGGGTGAGGGATGGGGGCTCGTTCTGTGTTCTACCTTTGTGTGCACGTGTCTGTGTCCGCACAGCTCACGCACGTGTGGGCAAAAGGTTCCCGCGTGCGTGTGACAGCAGGTCGCTGCCCGTGTGCAGAGGCTCCTGCCACACGTGTGTGCTGTGCGTGCAGCTGCGTACATGCACAAGAATGCCGAGCTGGGCGTGAGCCCTGCACACAGCGCGCCTCCGACACGCCGGGCCTCGCCAGAGGGGTGGGCAGGCCGGTCCTGGAAGCGGGTGAAACCCTCACCGAGTCGTACCTGTGGGGCCTGCCCAGCCACGGCTCGTGCCGTTTGCACGTGCTGACGGAGACCTGGCCATGTGAGCGGCCCTGGGAAAATCCACTGGTCAGTTGTCTTGGAGTCTATTATTACCAGATGTATGTGGGTTCCAAACAATTGTTTTTAAATTGCTTCATTAGGCTGTCTCGGCAGACTCAATCCCGCTACACCCGGCTGGCTGAGTCCCTGGGACGGGGCTCGGCACAGGCAGCGTGCTTGCCCATGCGTCTCCTAGGAGGGGTGCCCGAGGGGGCATCTCCATGAGGAGAGGAGGGGAAGGTGTCCCCGCCCACCTGACAAAAGAGGCAACGTGGAAAAAGCCTGGATTCTGGAGTTAGGGCCGGTTTCAAGTCCAGGGTCTGGACATTTACAAACTGCATGGCCTCGTATAAGCTCCTTGAGCCTCAGCTTTTCCTTCTGCAAAATCACTCACCGTCCCGATACAGTGGGTGGGTGTGAGGAGGGAAGGACATGCCGTAGTGCGTAATGCACCTGTGTGACACCTGGCCTACCTGGCCGGCGACTAGAACACGGGTGTCCCCTTCCCTCTGCTTTCACAAAGAGCCTCTGAGCTCCCTGCAGAGGGTGGGCGACAGTCAGGGCTGAGCAATTGAATAGGTCGCACCAGTGGCCTCATCCACAGGAGCCCACCTGACTCAGGTGAGTCACGGACGTTCCGGGTGGCTGAGGACCCACAAGTTAAGGACGTCCTCTGCCCCCAGAACAACCCTGCAGGCAAAGATCAGGACCCGGGGACCCAGATCATGCTGCCTGGGCTCCCATCCCTGCTCTCCACTCACAATGCTATGACCTGGGGCTCACCACCCGTCGTCTCTAAGTCCCCATGGGTGCGCCTCTGAAAGCAGGGATAATCATAGGACTCAACTCACGGGGTTCCTCTTCTGCATAATCGAAGCTCTTCCCCCGAAACAAACTCTATCTTACTCTCTGGGATGAAAATCATCCTGAAGCCTATGCTTGTCCCTGCCTGGCCAGCCTGGGGATCTTGGGGGAGACCGCCTCTCTCAAGAACTCAGGACAGGGACGCTGGCACCCGCTGTTCGTGCGGGGAGACAGCTCTGAGCTCCTTAGTTGTCACTTCTCCAGCCGCGGGGGTGCTGCTGAGATGCCCCTGCACCCCCCGCTCCTAATGCACAGAGGACACTTGCTCTGTAAAGGGCCCCCAGTAAGCATTTTAGACTTTACGGGCCACATATGGTCTCTGCCCCATGTTCTTTGTGTTCGTCTGTTCCTTGCAACCCTTTAAACACGTGAAGCCCATTCTTAGCTTGACAGCTGTGCAGAAACGCTGCGTGCTGGACGTGGCCCCCGGGCTGCGTGTGCTGACTCCTGGGGCGGCAGGTAAATGTGCCGGTTAAAAATGTAGATTAAAGAAGTGTTATCATGGCTCTGGGTGGAAATGCTGCATGGCTTTGGGTCAGTAATTTCAGATGCTTAGAGACATTGCCCTTCACACCAGGGGCAGGCTGTGTCTCCAAGGCGTCAAGCTCCTGATTCTGGCATCACGGGCCGGGTGCCTCCTCACCATCGCTCTTGCTTACCTCTCCAACAGTCCCATGCGGTCGAAATCCTCATGCCCATTTTATTTTATTTTATTTTATTTTATTTTATTTATTTTATTTTTATTTTATTTTTAAAGATTTTATTTATTTATTTATGAGAGACACAGGGAGAGAGGCAGAGACACAGGCAGAGGGAGAAGCAGGCTCCATGCAGGGACCCCGATGGGGGACTCGATCCCAGGACCCCGGGGTCACGCGCTGAGCCAAAGGCAGGTGCTCAACCGCTGAGCCAGCCAGGCGTCCCCTACTCATGCCCATATTCTATCCAGGAGGTCACAGCTGACATCCACTGCGATCACCCAGCCGCGAAGCCCCCACCTAAGTGTCTGGGGCAGCCTCAGGGAGAGGCTGGGAAGGGCGAAGGAGGAAGATGGTGGCCCCTCCTCCAGCCTCTGTCTTATGTCATAAAACTGATTAAATTGCATAGCGAGGTTTTGGCAAACGTTATTTAATTTTTTTTAAATAGGGTATGTGCTCCTCATTATAAAAATCAGTCCCAGAAACAAACCAAGAAGAAAGTACAAGTCACCCCAAATCCTGCTCCCGGGACCAAGCCCTGGAACTGCTCTGGTGTGCAGTCTCGGGCACCTCCGTCTGATTATAAACACATATGTACACGGTTTTAAATAAACGGGAGCAGGCTCCGCAGGCTGTTGTGTAAACGCGTTTTCCTCTCTACAATATGTTGTGGACAGCTTTCCCCGTCCGTAAACACAGCGCGACGGCTCCGTGTCGAGGGGCTGCTCGCTAGTGTCTGGCAGATGCCGAGCGGACTTGGGAACGAACGTGGCGTTCGCTGCCAGGGCCCAGGGTGAGTGTGTGCGGAGGTGCCCCGGAGTGGCCCTGGCGGGGAGCCCGCGAGTCCCTCCATGGACCCCGCTGGCCTGGGGTTCTTCCGGAGGCCCGGGAGGTGTCTCCAATTTATGCATTTGATATTCCAAACCTACACATTGGGAAAACAAGAGAACGTGCGACTAGTGATTAAGAGCGATTCACCACTTCTGTGACCCCGGACAAGCTGTAGGAATCCTCGAGACTCGGTTTTCCCATCTGTAAAGTGGGAGTGATGGTAGTCCCTAAACCACAGAGTGGTTGTCCGGAGGAGATGAGATGCTGGCACCACTTCCGGATGCTCTCTCCGACTGGCAGGTGTTCAGTGATACCCCAGCCATGCCTTCCTCCGCCTCTTCATCTTCACTGGAGACTCGCAGCTTTCCTCTGACACCAGCATAGACACACAGGGGTGGAAAGAAGAAATCTCCACTCTGAGATGGGCTCTCTGCGGAGGGGCTGGGGGTCCCCAGGGCAGGGGAGGCGGTCAGATAGGAGAAGACAAGCCTTGGGGGTGATGTTTGTCCTCCTGTCCCTGCAGGGACTCAGGATCAGACTCCATCGGTGGGGGGACTGCTGAGTCACCAGGGTGGTCAGTAAGGAAGGGGAGGAGAGGGGAGGAGAGGGGAGGAGAGGAAGGGTGGCCGGTGCCCATCGCTGCAGGGCTGTGGGGCATCGGTGGGGATGAGCTAGCGGGGGGATATCTTTCAAAGTGGGGGACGCTGCTCCCCGCTGAAGCTCTTGATGGGAAGCGGAGGGTGCAGAGGCGCGAAGGAAGGTGCTGCTTCTCACCTGCTCCCCGGGGGCAGGCGGGGCCCCAGCTGCCGCCTCCGTGATTTGCATTCAGCCCTTGTCTCTGACGAACTCCGCATGCAGCAGCCTGCTCCCAGAGATGTGCTATTTTAAGTGCTTCCCCTCCGCCCCTAAGGGTGCCATGTGTTTATCTTGCTTTCGAGTTAAAAGGGAAAATCAATTTCACTCTTACCTTAGGAAGGTTTGGGGGTGGGGGCCATAGGGTGGCTTCATTTCATTAAAATGAAAGTGGGAACAGGGGCAGGGAGGGCTTCAGAGGCCCACCCCCGTGGCTGGCTGTGAATAAACAACAGCCTGGTCCACCCGGACCATGGGGCCCAGGAGCCTTAGGGCTGGCCTGGAACTCCCAGGAAGCCCAGGGCTGGCGTGAACCCCCAGAAGGACTAGGGCAGGCCTGGAACCCCCAGGAGGACTAGGGCTGGCCTGGAACTCCCAGGAAGCCCAGGGCTGGCCTGGAACCCCCAGAAGGACTAGGGCTGGCCTCGAACCCCCAGGAGGACTGGGGCTGACCTGGGACCCCCAGGAGGACTAGGGCAGGCCTGGAACCCCCAGGAGGACTAGGGCTGGCCTCGAACCCCCAGGAGGCCTATAGCCAGAAACAATATGTGTAGGCATTTGGGATTTATGATGGAGGCAATGGGGGGGGGCTGGAGGGTCTTGAAGGTTTTGAGGAGAGGAATGGTAGAGTCTTCTCAGCTGTTGCTGGAGGAGATCACTTTGTAAAGGCAGTGGGGGATCGACTGGCCCCAGGGAGAGCAGATGGGTTTGGGGAGCCCTCAGTGGGCTAGCAAAACGGCCCAGGCTGGAGAGAAGGAAAAATGGCAGTGGTAGTGAAGGATCTGGGAAGGGTAGGAGAAGCAGGGCTTTGTGACAGAGGACAGAGGGGTGGGGATGGTATTTGTAGAGCTGATGATGGCGGGATTCCCGCCACTGTCTTATAGTAACCACAGGTTGGAGGTACCCATGAGGTCAAGGTGCACCCTTCTGCCCCTGCCCCTGCCCCTGCCCCTGTAAACCACCTGGATTTTGGGAATCCAGTGAATGGCTCCTCTAGGATCCAGAAACACCTGAGCGTGCCACCACACTCCTCTGGCACAGCAATGTTCACATCCTTCCGGCTGGATGCTTCCAGTTGTTAGAAAGGTCACCTTCCAATTTAAATGAAACTTGCCTCTCTGCAGTCTCCCTCAGTCTGTCCAATTCTATTTCTTGGGACGAAACAGAAAGGGTCTGATGCATATTTCATATGCCTGGTCATCAGATGCTTGATGACGATTCTTCTGTCCTCCCAAACTCTTTTCATCTCTAGACTGTACGGTAAAAATGGTAATCATGTGAACATTTATTGTGCTTTCCCATCCCAGGTGCTGTGCTGAGAGCATCACATATGCTGTCTCAGGGGCTGGATCATGAGTAGCTCTCAAATGTCTTTGTAGGGGGTTGCATTGTAATCCCAAGGGCATGAGGGCTCATTGCAGAAAATTAAGTAGGAGAGGGGATATTTTAGGAAGACCACTCAGGTGACCAGTGTGAAAAGTGCCCAGGGGGTTGAGATAAAGTGGGGGGCTTGTTGGTGAGGAATGAATAGGGTCTGAACTTAAGCAGTGGTAAAGGGTGTGGCAAACAGGGATAATGGGGGAGACATTCAAGGGTCAAGTCAGTAGAAGCCGGCGGGGGGGCGGGTACATAGGAGGTCCAGGGTATCTTCAGATTTTTGTCCCAGGTGGATTCTATGAAACACGAAGTCTAAGAAAAGCATCTGGATCATTTTGAAGGTGATGGGAAGGAGGAGAGATTACATTTGGCTTTGCACATACAGAGTTGTAGATGTCAATGGGACCATATTTATCGACTTTTAACAAGCCTTTGTTGAGGAACAGCTATGTACCAGGCACTCTGCTACGTGCTAAGGTTATGAAAATTTGGTTACTCTGTTCACCATGGGCTTATATCTAGTGGAGGGAGACGTATGTGTAAATTGTCCAGCTTAAAAAAAAAATCACATTACAGGATTCTCTTTAGTAGGTGAATGGATAACCCGTGGTACCTTCATGCAAAGGAATACTATTCCCTGCTATAAAGAAGTGAGCTATCAAGCCATGAGAAGACGGAGGAAACTTTAATGTCCATCACGAAGTGAAAGAAGCCAATCCACAGTCTACACACTGTATGATCCCAACTACCTGACATTGTGGACAAGGCAAAACTATGGGGACAGTAAGAAGATCAATGGCTGCCAGGAGTTCGGGGGAGGATGGGATGAGTAGGCCGAGCACAGAGAACTTTTAGGCAGTGAAACTATTCTCTGTGATACCATAACGGTGAGTAACTGTCACTGTACACTTGTCAAAACCCTTACAGTGTACAACACCAAGAGTGAACTCTGGGTGGCTCAATGGTTGAGCGTCTGCCTTTGGCTCAGGGCGTGATCCCAGAGTCCCGTGATCGAGTTCCACGTTGGGCTCCCCACAGGGAGCCTGCTTCTCCCTCTGCCTGTGTCTCTGCCTCTCTCTTTGTGTCTCTCATGAATAAATAAATAAAATCTTAAAAAGAAAGAGTGAACTCTGATTTGAACTTTGGGCTTGGCATCATACTGGCTTGTCAATGGAGGCTTACCAATGGTAACAAATGCACCATTCGGGTGGGAGAGATATAGGGGAGGATGTGCATGTGTGGGGACTGTGGATATATGGAAAATTATCAGTAATTTTTTCTCAATTTAGCAGTGAACTCAAAACTGCTCTAAAAATAAAGTCTATTTTAAAAGTTAGTGTTACAAGATGCTAAGATTGAAATCTGTGTGGGGAATAGAATTCTGAAGGGGGAAGGGTGGTCAGGAAGGGCTTCATCATGGAGGGGGACCTTGACTTGTGAGAGACATTCAATGGGGGCCGGTGGATAGCTCAGGAGAGGACTCTAGGTGGGCAACAATGAGTTTAGAATTCATCAGCTCATCAGTGGAAGCTGGGGAACCCGGGGAAGAGTGTGTCAAGGTCAGAAGAAAGGAGTCACGAAGGTGGGACCCCAACTAGGCCAGTGCCTAAGGGGAGGGAAGACCTTGGAGAGGATGAGAAAGGGAGGAGGAGGATGAGACAAGAAGGACCTGGGGTGAAAGGAGAGTGCTGGCAAGTGGAGAGCACGCGAGAGGGGCACCCGGGAACTGGGAAAGGAAAATAGATAAGCCACCGAGAGTCAGTTTGAACCCCCGGCCTAAAGGAGGGATATGCTGGGTCATCTAAAAATGAAAAATAGTTTGGGGACCAGGAGACTGGACTGCAGCCTATTTTGTATGTCTAGGAAATCTAAAATAAGAATGTGTTGGCCAGAAGGAAGTTGGCCACAGAGCAGAAGAAAGCAAGTCCTCAGAGATAGGATGGACAGTGCCCATCCCAGGGCTGTCTGGAAGAGAGGAGACCTAGGCCTTCGGGCTCAGCAAATTCTGTTCCTAAAGATAGGTACGGAGGGTTCAAGCCATAAGGCTTTGAGTTTTCTGGTCCCAACGGCAAGACCATCTCAAGGGCAAGGTGGATGCCTGCAGAAGGCTGTGGCGGCTTCTAGTCCCTTCGTTCCTCCAGCCTTCTTTGCTCTGAGTCTGTTCACCAAGCAGCCTTCCAGCGCTCATGCAGATCTGCCCTCAAGTTGCCAGATCCCTAGTCCAGCCTTTCCCGGTGGAGACTGAAAACTTGGACTTTGGATATTTATCTCCAGCTGCTCAACAAATCCCCCACGTGTTCTTTCTTCTCCTCAAGTTGGCCTCATACTTCAGTGACAGAATGAAACCCCCTCATCTTCCGCCCCCACTACCAAACCTACTACGCTATAGATATTCGCATCTAAAACCCACAGTTGGTGTCTTCCCCTTCATAACGTGGATGGAGGACTCTTGTGTTTATGTCCAAGTCCTCCACTTACGCCCTGGACTCACACCAGCTCACCTTCTCAAGGACTTTGCTCCTTCCCTTCCCTCCTGTCCCTCTACTAAATCATCCTCACCTGCAGATGTACATGGTCTGGAATAACCCAGCTTCCAAAAACCCCTCTAAATAGCCAGACATCTCCCTCCAGGTATTGTCCTATTTCCCTGGTTCTCTGCACAGCAAGGCGTGCCAAATAAATAATTATCTACAATCACTATAATCACCCCTCCACCTCTGATGCTCCCCTCGAGCTTTTCTACCTGGTCTTCCATTCCCACCATTCCACCAAAACTGCTCTTGTCAAGAGGACCTGTGATCCCCATCCTGCCAAATCCAACAGTTGCTCCTCATTGGCCCTCGACCCTGATGACTCCTCCCTCTTCCTCAAAACAGCTCTTCTCTTGGCTTCTGGGACACCCACTCTTCTTGATTCCTTCCCGCTTCGTGGGCTTCTTCTCAGTCTTTTGCAGGCTACTCATCCTCTACTTGTTGGATGACCACTAGCTCCCCAAACTATGTCCTCAGCCTGGAATGCCACTGAGCCTCATACTCAACCCGTCACACTGTATAGTTGGCAGCACTCCATGAATGTCTGTCAGGCCTCTGGGATGGCACAGGGACAAAGCTGAACTCTTAATATCCTCACAAAAATCGGTGCCCCATCTCAGGAATGGGACCACTGTCTTCCCTGGTGCTCAAACTAGACACTTGGGAGACACTTTTGGTTCTTCCCATGTCCTGTCCTACAATGAGACCAACTATGAGTTGCATTGGTTCCACCCAGAAATGGTATCCTGGCTCTGTCCGGTTTTCTGTATTTCTGTAGCCACTACCTGTAGCAGATGTCGTAACATGCCCAGGCACTCATTTCTCCAGGAATTCCTCTCAGCTGAAGAGAACCCTCTTGCCCAAGGCTATATTCCCTCTCCAGGCCCACATCCCATTCTCTAGGGACTGGTTGATTCTAAGGTCTGCAAGCCTGGCCCTCTGGCCTCCATTCAGGACAGCCTTGCAGGGATCTCCGAGCTCAGGGAGCTTCCCTTGTGGTGCCACGGGGACCCTGCTATCACTTCTTCACAATTTGATTTCTCCTTGTGTCCAGCCCCGCCTCCCTCACTTCCCCATGGGTGTCATCCCGGAGTGCAGTTCCCAGGAAATTACCTGCATGCAAATCACAGAATTCCAGCGTCTGTCTCCTGGGAAACAATCTACACCACTCTAGTCACAGCACCGTGACTTCTCCCCCACGCCACTGCAGTAACCATTCAACTAGTCTCTCCGCTCTGGCCTTGGCTTTCCTATAATCCATTCTCCACGTAGCTACCAGACTGTTCTTCATGAAACAAAAGCCACAGCCTCAACTCCCCTGCTTTAAACCTCTATTCACTCACTGTTGCACTTGGACTAAAACCCAGCCTCCCCACCACTGGGCCCGATGTGGTGTGAGCCTGCTGGCACCTCTGGTCTCCATCTCCCACCACGCAGCTGCTTGCATGGCTCTGCTGCAGCCACGCTGGGCTTCTTTCTGTTCTTTAGATACCTCAAGCTGTTTCCCACTTTAGAGCCTTTGCATTAGCTGTTCCCCTGGCCTAGGGTGCTCTCCCCGCCTATGTCTCCATGGTGGGTTCCTTATTTTCATTCAGACCTCAGGTCAAATGTCACCACTCTAGAGAAGCTTTCCCTGACTACCTGGTCTAATGTAGGTTTGCTGTGTCAGGTGCTCTGCCACTTTCTCCTGCCCTATTGTCACCACAATACTTACACACGTGAAATCTTGCCATTTGTCTATTTCTTGACCTATTTGAATCGGCGACCCTATGCCTCAAGTGCATTCTTCATCAAGAGTGGGGACTGCGCCCATTGAGTGCTTCGGTGCTGTATCTGCAATACTCACAAGCGTGCGAGGGGGTTAAAAGGATGATGGATGAATGAACAAATTAAGGAATAAATGTTTTCAGGAGCCAGCATGCCAGGATCTAATCACTCTTTTTAAAAAATATTTTATTTATTTATTCATGAGAGACTCACAGAGAGAGGCAGAGATACAGGCAGAGGGAGAAGCAGACTCCCTGTGGGGAGCCTGATGTGGGACTCAATCCCAGAACCCCGAGTTCAGGGCCTGAGCCCAAGGCAGACACTCAACCACTGAGCCACCCACACGTCCCAGGATCTAATCACTCTTGAGTCCTCCTGAAGAGGTTTAGATGCAACGAACGTCTCCTTGGGACAAGGCTCTAGGCCTCTTTGGTCACCAACATCAAAGGCCACAGAGAAGTCCAGTACAGGAAAGACATAAATCATTCATCAGATTTAGTAACTAAGAGGTTATTGATGACCTTGAAGAGAACAGCTTTAATGTAGTCGAGGAAGTAGAGGAATTAAACTGCAGCAAAATGAGAGTGACTAGAAGGACAAGAAATGAATACAGAAAACTCTTGGAAGGAATTTGTCAGGGATGGAGAATAAAGATTCACCTGTTTCTGTTGATTGTTTGAGATGGGCTTTGCTTAGTTATAATGCAGGGGAAAATTGCAGACCTGGTACCACTATGAGCATCCACTATCACTCATAGGCTACTGGCAGTGCCAGGCTGCCTTCTAAGTTCTTTTTTTTTTTTTTTTTGCCTTCTAAGTTCTAAATGAGTGTATTCATTTTCTGTTACTATGGAACAAATTGCCACAATTTCAGCAGCCTAAGACAACACATATTTATCATCTCATGTTTCTGTGGGTCAGGAGTCCTGACATGGCATAGTTGCGTCCTCTGCTCTGGGTCTCACAGTCTACAATCGAGGTATCAGTTGGGGTGCATTCTCATCTGGATGCTCAACTGGGGCAGAATTCACTTCTAAACTCATTCAGATTGTTAGCATAATTAATTTTCTTGTCGTTGTAGCACAAGGGACCATGGATTCTTGCTCGCAATTGGCTAGAAGCTCCCTTGAGGCCCTAGAGGCTACCTATGGTCCCTGGAGGATGCCCGGGGTCCTCCAGTGTGGCTGCCTCCTTCATCAAGCTAGCAAAGAAAGTCTGTATCTGGGCAGCCCCGATGGCCCAGCTGTTTGGTGCCGCCTTTAGCCCGGGGCGTGACCCTGGAGACCCAGGATCGAGTCCCACGTCAGGCTCCCTGCATGGAGCCTGCTTCTCCCTCTGCCTGTATCTCTGCCTCTCTCTGTGTGTCTGTCATGAATAAATAAATAAATAAAATCTTAAAAAAAAAAAGAAAGTCTGTATCTTGAGTCTTCAAAGACAGAGTTTTATGTAATGTGACATAACTGTGGGAATGACATTCCATCACCGTTGCCATGTGCCATTGGTTAGGAGCAAGTCCCAGGTCCTGCCCTTACTTCTGCAAGGGGATTACATGACGGCCTGAACAGGAGGAGGTGGAGATCTTGGGGGACCTTAGAGTAGAGTCTACCCACTTAACTCATTTAACCCTCACAAAACACTACGAGGTGGATCTTATCGTTATCCTCATTTTAGGGAAAATACTGATGGTGAGTGAGAAGGGGTGACAGACAAAGACCCCTTAGTAGCAGGGAAGGGGAATAACACAGAGCACAGCTGGAGAATTCTCCTGTATTTGGAGGAGAAAGACCTCAGTCAATGACACTGGAGATGAAGGAGGGAAAGATTCAGATTAGCTTCTAAGATTGGGTTAAGTTCCTAGTTATTTACATAAGAGAAATAAAAATATATGTCCCCATGAGGACATGTATGCAAATGCTCACAGCAGCATTGTTCATAGTAGCCAAAAAGTGGAGATAATTCAAAATGTCCATCCCCTGGTGAATAGATAAACAAAATGTTTTATCCATATGAGGCAACACCATTTTGCAATAAAATGGAACCAGCTTCTGTTGTAGGCTACAGCATGGACAAGCCTGAAATACATTATGCTTGGACACAAAAGATTACATATTGCATGATTCTACTTAAGTGAAATGTCCATAAAAGACAGGTCTATAGAGATAGCAAGTAGACTCATGGTTGCCTAGGGCTAGGGGGTAGGGTGACTGAAAGAGGGCACAGGATTTCTTTTTCAGGTGATGGAAATGGTCTAATGGGTTATGATTGTACAATTCTGTCAATACATTAAAAATCATTAGATTGTACACATCAGCAGATGAATTTTAAGGTAAGAGGTATCTAAATTACACTTCATTAAGCTGTTAAAAAAAAGATTAGGGCAATAAGTTGGTGGAGTACTTCCCACCCTCACCAGTTGGCCTCTCCCATGGAGGGGAGGTCACAGGCTGAAGAATGAGGGGTGTGGTGTGGGGGTGAGAGGGATTGCTCAGAGGGCATGAGCACTAAAAACCCACAAGCAGGGTCTATAGATGAACCTGATGTGTGGAAGGTCATCACTGGTGGAGCTGAAGGTCCAGCCCTGGAGGAGATAGTGAGCTGGTTGTGTCCCCGGCCTACAGTCTATTTTCCAAGCCCCCAGGCAGAAAGACAAAAGTCAACGGATTAAACCAGATTTGGCATTTTGCTCGATGGGGTGGGGGAAAAGGGCAAGGAGATTGAGGGTGTTGGAAGAATGGGATCGATACGATGGTGGCAGCATCTCAGATCGACAGGGAAGGAAGCCACACTGGGATTCCAGGACTAGCTGATGGATGGGACATTGAGCAGAGTTCAGACATAAGGGTTGTGTGAAGGCCAAGAGCCAAGCCCAGTGGGAGTGGGGGGCTACAGGGACAGTCAGTGGGGGTGTCGCCTGTGCTTTTCCTTCCACCGGGGCCTGAGCATCCCATCCCCATGCAGCGCAGAACAGATGGCCACCTCCCTTGGGATAGGCCAAGTTGAAGTAGTCTTTTCGGCAGCTTGGAGCAGCCTGAGCAATGGGCTTTGCAGCCAGCTTGGGTGTGTTTCAAACCGTGCTTCCACCACTTTCTGGGTTCCTTGGGAAAGCTGCTGACCGGCTCTCAGCCGGTTAGTTTCCTGGTCTGAAAACGAGGGATAGGACAGCACTGGGTCTCGTAGGGCCGTTGTGAGCATCCCCTGGGACTTGGCCAGAAAGCGCGGAGCCTGGTGCCTGAAGAGCGCTCTCGGCAAGTGTGCGCTGTTACTGGCACCCACAGCAGAGAGCTGACTGGTGCTGAGCTCACCGTCAGCTCCCAGCCTAGGAATTATCTGATGGCTGCTGCTTGCTACAAGCCTGCTGTTGGGTTTTGGATCCAAGGGCAAGTTGCACATTTATGCTGGCGACACTCCATCTTGCAAACTTCAGCCTGAGGACATCTGTCTGACTGATCCCACCTCCTCGGTGGCAGCAGGTACCCCCACAGTCTCCGGCAACCGTGTTCCTTCCGGTCGTCTCTGTCACTGGTGGAAATGCAGGATCCTGGGCCACCAGCGCACCTCATGCTGACTGTGGCTGGGGCCCTTGGATCACCCATCTAGGGAAGGAAAATACAAAAACCACAAGCCCTTGGGTCTCCAAATCCTTGCTTGGGGGGCAGGATGGAGGGGAGCCATCTCGTCCATCGAGTGCCTCCCTGGGGTTCGGAACCTCCTCTCTCCAGCCAGTCGGCCCTTCGGAGGTGAAGGCGAGTCTACCCCAGCCTCCTTTCACGCTCCAAGTCCCACAGGAAGGAGGATCGATGCCTCCTGCGTCTCCTGGAGACAGCCCCGTGCATTCCTGCAGGGCTATTGACAGCCTAGCCACTCTCTCGTATCTTCCATACTTCATTTGTGAAAAGAACTGTAATTACCCTCAAGGAGTCATTGGAGAAAAGTGTACAAATTGAAAAGGACTGGAAATGGGCACCTCTGGCTGCGGAGAAAACACTTTCCATATTGAACCGTTCTCTCTGGGGCCCGTGCATTCCCGTTTGCTCGGCCCTTAGCATTTCTGCCGAAAACTGTGGCAGCCTTTGTAGCCGCCCTGACAATGGGCGTTTGACGTGGAGGGCAGCGAGATTAATGAAAGACCAGAGTTTTCCATTTCTCCCTTCCACAGCTAACTACTTTCCTTTCAACTCCTACTGCTAAATAGCTCGGACAATTAATAAAGCTTCAGTTGTGCTTCATTTTTTTTTCTCCCTTCTTTTCTTCCCACACAGTTGGTTGTTGACGCGGCCTTCAACCTGACCATCCAGTGGCCTTGTTAACGGGTCCGGAGACTCAGATCTTGCCAAGTGTGGACGGTTAGAGGATGTGGGGAAGAAAAGGTCCCTGTTACGGGGCAGTTATCTGAGGTCAAGATGCTGAGAGCCTTGTCCCAGGCCCTGAAAGGTGACCCTGGGCCGAGGCCAGCCTCGGAGCTCCCCACCCGGCTGCCTGGCCCGATGGTGCCTCTTGGCCTTGCAGCCTTTCTGTTTGGGGAACTGTTTTCATCTCTTGGGGCTGCTGTGACAACCGACTGCAAACCTGATGGCTTGCAGCAACAGAAATGTGTTCTCCCACGGTTCCGGAGGCCAGGAGTCCAAAACCAAGGTGTCAGCAGCACTGGTTCCTCCCAGAAGCTCTGAAGGAGCATCTGCTCCATGCCTTTCTCCTGGCATCTGGTGGCTGCCCACGATCTGTGGTGGGCCATGGCTGGTAGATGCGTCACTCGTGTCTCTGCTCTGTCGTCACAGGCCCCCTGCCTCCCTGCCTCTCTGTGTCTTCTCCTTTTCCATCTCTTAGAAGGACACTTGTTGGTTTTAGGGGCCACCTTGATCTAGGGTGATGAGATCATCACCTTATCACTTCCGCAAAGACCCTCATTCCAAATAAGATCATAGTCAGAGGTTCCACGTGGACATGTATTTCGGGGGGGGGCACGACTCAAACCATTGCAGAACCCAGTGCAACTCCTGTGGCCCCCCCAATTCAGAGCTTGGGCTGCTTCCAGGTGCCAGAGGCTAAAGCCCATCATGTGCCCACAGCAGCCGTCAGGGAGCAAGGGGGTTGGCCGTCCTCTCACCCTATTTCCTCTCCATCCTGTCTCCCCAGCTCTGAACTCTCAGCTCCGGGACACTGAGTTCAACCTCGCCTTTGACTCCTGTCCTTGGACCTCGGTTCTTGCAGACTCTCTGGTGCCCTCTTTCTGCCGTCTTCTGCGGCCCTGGGTGACCCCCACGGCATTAGCCACGCACATTTGTAGTGAGTTTTCTGCACGCAGCACCGTTCCGAGCCCTTTGTCTGCATGAGCTCCTTGAGTCCTCACAACAGCCCTACCACTGACACTGGGGGACAAATAATTCTTTGTTGTGGGAGCTATTCTGTGTGTTCTCGGATACTCAGCAGCATCCCTGGCCTCTACCCACTAGATGCCAGGACCACCCCCGACCCCCTCAGTTGTGACAATCCAAAACGTCTCCAGACATTACCAGAGTCTGTGTGTGTGTGTGTGTGTGTGTAGGGGGTGTGTGTGTGTAAAAAAGGGCCCCAGCTGGGAACCACTGGCCTAAGGCCGTGTGCACTGAGCAGCAAAGCCAGGGTGAAAGCTCAGCAGGTCGACATCTGGCCCTCTACTTCCCTCTATCTGACGGCTATTCTGGGCTTGAATCCACGCAGGGACAACACGTTCAAGGTTAGGCATTAACACCTCAGCTTATACCCTAACGTCCGTCTCTGCCTTTCACTTCACACCAAGACCCGCTAACCGGGCCCGGGGAGGAGGGGTGTGCACTTCCTAGGGCAGCTGAGGGTCTCTAACCCTGCACGCTTCCTGGCTAGGGCCGTGCCACCTCCCTGCCCTAATGGCTCGGCATTTGAGTGTGAACACCGCTGAGCCCATGTGCACCGAGACCCCCAGGTTCACAAATATACGCCAGGCATTCTCTCTCGCCTCCTGTTCTCGGGCCAGGGTGCAAGGGGCTTCACCCCCATGATGGCCCCGTAGGGAAAGTGCAAGGACACCACCTGTTCTCCCTAAGGACTGGAGAGGCTCCCGCTTGCCTGCGCTCACTGGGGGCGGGGACGGCCTTCTGACTTTTCTTCAACCCTGGCTTTTGTTGATTCTGGAAATGGTGAGGGTTTGGGCATCTTCTAGTAATTGAAAGACGGAGCTAAATGCCCCTGGTGGTCATGGCTACTGCCCTTGGCGTACGTCCATCCCTTCTTCCACAAAGAAGAAAGCCAAGTATTACACTAGGAGAGCCAGAGAGGGTTGTTTGTGCTGCGTCCCCTCCCCCACCCCCCGGCACAAGTGTGTACAGTGATGGTGAAAAGCCCTGCATTTCTTTAACAAGAGCTCCTCTCCGCCTGATTCCATAATGAAGGAGAAAGGACCAGATCGTGTCATTCTCGGGGGAAATGTACCCACTCTTTCTAAACATACAGTGGCTCCGAGGCGCTAGCTGCTTTTCATCGTCTGCTATAATCGCTCGTTTTTTATTGGCACATAAAAGGGCTTCCTGTAAAACATATTAAAGCTTCCAATTCTGAATGAAAGGCACTTGATGTAAAATCTCTCCGTGAACAGGAACCACAGTCGGTGGGGGCTGGTGGCATCCAGAGCCCCAGAGCGGCCCGGGGACGCGACCTGCACCACCCACCCAGGAGCTGGGGCTGAGGAAACCGTCCTGGGGACGACACGGCCTGGCCGCCCCCTGCCCCCGCACCCCAGGAACCCAGGACTTTGCTCCCTCTCCTGCGGCTCAGCCCACCCCAGATGTGTTCAGACGCGAAGGAGGATCCCGAAGCCCCCGGGCAAACAAGATACATGGCTCCCGGATGCCTGTTTTATTAGAAGATTCCGGAAAAAAAAAAGTTATTATCTTTATGTGCAAACAAACATGGCAATATTAGGGAGTGGAATACAAAACAGGTGTGCATTTTTAAGATTCAAACACAGGATTTCAGAGAAACCGCCTGGCTCTGAGCAGTGCTCCTGTCTAGGAGGGGTCCTTTAGCGGGAAAGTTTGAGCAGCATCGATGTTGGGGTCCAAGCCCCAATTCCTCAGCATTCAGAATCCTTTATGATCTGGCTCTGTAGCTGGGGTGGGAGAGTCCACTGCCCACAACGGAAGCTTCCCGAGTGCAGGTCTATTTTCCCCGGGTAGGAGCACCCGGGCCCGCGTCCGGCCTGCCATCCCTGGGCCCTCGCTGTGCTGCCTCTGGCCCTGGAGCCCTCACTGCGGCTTCCCTCCCTGCCCCAGGTCAGCCCAGCTTCCCCAGTGTCAGGCTTACAGCCCCGCGATCGAGGGAAGAGATGCTCGGGCCCGCCTTGAGTTAGCCCACTGCTCAAGGTCAGGGCCGCAGGAGCTCGTTAGAGCTTCCATCTCCTACCTGTCCGAACACGGGGGGTGGTTGAAGTCTCAGCTCACATTTATCACAGCTTCACCATGTGCCAGGTGCTCTTCTAAGAGCTTTGCACGTGTTGAATTATTTGCTCTCGGTCGGCTTTTGCCCGACGAACGAGGACTATCTTTATGCCCATTTTATAGATGGGGAAACTGAGGCACAGAAAGGTTGAACAACTTGCCTGAGATCACATAGCCAGGAAGTGAAGGAATTCAGGATCTGAACTCAGGCCTCCTGGCTGCGGAAAAGGCCCACACCCCTGCCCCTTAAGCTCCTCGTCTGTGCTTTCCTTCAGACTGGTATCCTCCAAGGGTCGTCCTCAGACCGGCAGGATCAGTATCCCCTGGGCACTGGTCAGAAATGCATGTTCTCAGTCTACACCCTGGACCCCCAAACAGGAAACCCCAGCTCTTGGGGAGCAGTCGTCTGTGATTTAGAGAGCTACCCCCCGGGGATTTCGATTCACGCTGAAGTTCGAACATCCCTGCTTTAGAGGGTTAAAATGAAATAATGTTTATAAAATTCGTAGCGTGCAGCATTCAACAAATGTTCGCTATTATCATGACCAGCTTTATTTGATAAGAGTGAAAAAACTGTTGTGGGGAATATAAAAAAACACCTGCCTCCTTGGTAAAGTGCCATAGAAAGCAACTTACACTGGCATAAAAAAAAGAAAAAAAAAAAAAGAAAAAAAGAAAAGAAAAGAAAAAAACACACAAAGTATTCCAGCACACGGGGTGGGGAGAGATGCTGATGGGACCATCGGGGCACACCTGGCACCTGGAGCTTAGTCCAGTCCAAATTGATGCAGCCGCCCCCTCCACTGCACCCCCCCCCCAAGGGGTAGAACCAATTTTGGCATTTGAGGGACGCTGTTGCCTCCTCTGTGAACCTGATGTGATTTGGTTAACGTGCCACCAGCTGATTCGGAGGCTGGCTTCAGGGCCAGACCCCACCCCAGTCCCCGCCTGGGCACCCTCCTCCCCGTCCATGTGGCTTCCCGCCCACGGCCCTGCCTCCTATCTGGCTCAGGTATCATGAGGACACTTCCCTTCGGGCCCAATACCTGCCCCCTTGTCACACAGCATGTCATCCTCAGCAGGGCGATGGGCCTTCCCGTCCCTGGGCCGGGCGTGTAATTGGCCTGGCGTTCCCCGGCAGTCTCCTGGGAATTGCTTCTGTCAGGAGCGGAACAAGCTTATCTGTTTAGCCTGAATTATGTCACCATGTGCTCAATGTAAATCTGACCGCCTTCCCGAAGCCGTGCGGGTCCTGGATGGATTTGTGAATAATTTCGCCACCACAATTATTTTACAATTTTGAATCTTCGCTGGCAACTTAATGCATAGTTTGCAGCAAGAAGCTGCATAAATCAGGACTTCAAACAAAGGCTCTCCAATCAGGCGAGGCGCTCCCAGTGCTGAGAGAGGTGGTGAGCTCTGTACTCGGAGGGCGGGAGCTGGGCCCCGGGCTTTGCGCCCACGTTCCCCCAGGCTGCACCCGGCTTGGCGCTTCCATCTGCCCAGGGGCCTTCCCAGACTAGCTTTTTCTTGGTATCTCAGTGTTTAAATTGATTTCTACTTTTATAAATGGGGGTGGGAGCAGGGTAACCTCTCTTCCTGCTTTTAGAACCACCTTCCCTAATCTCCTCACCCTCCAAGGTCAGGACCTAGCCCATAGAGATCATCTATTCCAGCTTTTTCTTTTCTTTTCTTTTAAATATTTATTTATTTTAGAAAGAGAGAAGAGAGTGGGGGAGAGGGAGAGGGAGAGGGAGAGAGAGACAATCTCAAGCAGACTCCTCACTGAGCTTGGAGCCGGTGGCCAGGCTCGACCTCAGGGTCCTGAGATCAGGACCTGAGCTGACATCAGCCAAAGGATGGAGCCACCCAAGTGCCCGGATGAGGTGTCATCCCCGTCTTGCCAGGAAGGACCCCACACTCCCCACGGCCTCGGGCAGCCACCCCAAGGGAATTCCACAGTCCTGAGACCGGACACGGCTGGGCAGGGCTTCTACGGCCCTCGCAGGACGAGGATTTGCCTGCCACTCAGGCGATGCTGTTAGCAGTTCCTTTAACCACATTCACTGCGTCCCCCAAGTACACGCGTTAGCAGCCTTTGGACTGTGTTTACCTTTGAGGCGCTCTGCTCCTGCCGCGCCTTGATCCATCAGCTCCTGCTCCTCCCTAGTTTTGTTTTGCTTTGTTTGTATACTCCCCCCACTTTCCAAAGTGATGAAAGAGACTGTGAGGTGCCTGTCTCCAGGGAGGGAGCCCCGGGAGAGTGGGCGATGTGGTTCTTTCCAAGCTTCAAGGCTGTAGACGTATCAAGGGTGTTCTTTCTCCGTAGGTATGGGGAGGCCGGGGGCAGGGGAAGGCTGGGCGTTCCTTTATTCATTCGATTATTTAGCAGGTGTTCATCAAGCACCTCCAGATGCTCTGTGCGGTGGTGGACAAGACAGACCTGGGACTGGGGGCGGTGGGGAGTGTGGAGGGCAGATAAGCCAGCCGCGGGGAGATTGAGTGGAGATGCCATGATGAAGCAAGTGCTCGGCGTGGCTCTGGGAGCACCTCACCGGGGCCCCATCTCAATACCCAGCTCAGGCATGGCCCAGAAGGGATCTCAGCAAAGATGTGAGAAAATCGCAGGGGCGTCGTCCCCCCCCTTCGATGTGCCCGTCCTTTCCCTGGGGTCTGCTCAGACTTGCAGGCACCCAGGGCAGCCCTCGGAGGGGTGGGGTGGGGATCTGCTCTGCTTGCCTTCAAGACAGAGTTCCATGCCCAGGCCATTCTGGGGACCCTGACTTTCCTTCCCTGGAGTTCATTGGGGGAGCAGTGAGATCCCCACTAGGGCAGGGATGAGCAGAAGAAACAAAACCCCTGCCATCCTCCAAACATGCAGACACACTTACATACGTGGACAGGTCTCTACTATCGGCACAGACTTGTGCACACAGGTCGGCATGGGCATCCAGAGAGACATGCTCCCCTACCTAGAGGTACATGGCAAACACACACACACACACACACACACACACACACACACACAGAGCACAGAATCGTGCAGCCCCTTAATTCCTCTTGAAAACCTGCATACACCAGACACCAGTCGAGGTACAGGCAGTAGCAGGGCTTCAAAGGGACGCTCCATGGACCTTCATGGAAATAAAGAACAGACACATTAACACAAAAATAAACGTACAGTAACAAATGCACCTAAGTGCATTGAACGAAAAGAATAGAACGTGATGAGGAAAAATCACAGAGTGTATGTTCTTTTCAGCTGGATGGGGAGGAAGTAGCCGAGGAAGTGTTTCAGGCCTGGGAGCACACGTGCAGAGGCCTGGAGGAAGGAAGAGCTCCAGACATTCCAGGGGTCCAACTAGGGAGTCCGCTCAGTCGTGCGAACACAGACTGTGCAGACATACAAGCGTACGTACGTATGTAGAAATCTACGCCCAGATGAGCATGTGCACTGGGCACGTGTACCACACACGCATGGTCAGGTGCGTGAAGCACTCATACAAACTCCGCGGCACATGCATACCAGTGGGTGTGAGCACACACACGCCGCTGTGTATGTGCAGAGCCAGATGCAGCTGTCGATGGAGCCACGAGTGTTGGGACGGCCTTGGTGGAGAATGGGGGAAACGGAAGGGGGAGTGCTCCTGGAGGCACCGAACACACACAAAGACACATTCACCCACAGGCACACGGACATGGGAGGAGTGTGCACCCTGCCTACATGCGCTGCGGAGTGTCACAATGCACAGGGACTCCCAGGCCCTGGTCTTTGCAGGCAGGGCCATGAAGTAGCTGACCTCTCACTCGGCCCCGTGCGCCTCTGGGGGCTCTGATCTGGGGTCTGTGGTGCCCTACACGTCTGCACAGCTTTGGAAGGATTGTGGAGGGCGAGGACGAGGGCGAGTGAGAGAGAGTCCTGGAGGTGCTCAGCCTTTCCTGCGGCGGTGCTCCCCCGGCTGTGTGCAGACGCCGCTCGCGCATCCGGAGGGGGCTTGACCCCTTCATCCATTTGCCTCGGCCTCTCTCTGGAGATTACACAAGTGCCCCGTTGGCCACCGAGGTCACCCAACCTCCCCTGGGGACTGGAAGCCTTTCTTTTTTCTCCCTTTGGGGGACTTGTTTCTTGCACGTGCGGACATCCCTTCCCACTGCTGGGTGTGAACAAGGCAGGATCTGGGGACCGTGCTCTCTGGGGACGCGAGGCCGGGCCGAGGGAGGCCAAGCCAGCTGGGCAAATTCAATTCTCGAAGTCGAAGAAGTGGCTGATGTTTAAAAATAAACCTTAGCAAAATCAGGTGAGGCCGGTCCGGGAGCAGCGGGAGCAAGCGTCAGCTGAGCAGCTCAGAGGAGAGTCACTTATGTTTTGTCGCCCGTAGAATGGATTCGTTCCTCGCATTGCTTGGCTCCCACCTGACTAAGAAGGTTGGAAGACAAATGGGATAAGGGATGCCCGGTTTCTTTGCTGGACCTTCGAAGCCCCTCTAGGATCCTTCCCGACCTCATTGCTAGCCGCCCCCCACCCCCCCAGTACAGCCCAGTTACACCGAACAACCTGAAGTTCTGCAAACACCCTGGTCCCTCTTGGCACCGCACCCTTGCCCGTGCCCTTGGAATGCCCTTGCTTTACATAGCCCCTCAACAGATTTCTCCTGACTTACCGAGACACCCCGCTCTCCATCCTTGCAGGGAACCTGCCCCGATCAACCCGAGCAGCACTGGACGTTCCCTCCTCTGTGACCCTGGCCAAACCCCCGCCCCTTTCTGTAACCGTGTCACCACATCCTCCTGTCCCGTGTGGGGCCCTGTGAGGACAGGGACCAGTCCTGACCATCCTCACATCCCCAGGTGTTCGCTAATAGCTCCTCAGATGCTGGCGGCTGATGAGCACCATAAAAATGTCAGGACGTGTGAGTTTTTTTAAAAAAAAGACAGCAACTTATTTTAAAAGCCAGATGCGGAATTCCTCTCTGGGAAACGACTTAGTGGTTAATGTTTGGGAAGTAAAAGGTGAAGTCCGCTGCCGTCCTCCTCATCTCAAGACATGGTCAGAAGGAGCCAGAAAGAGAAGAGGAAAGCGGAAAAGAGATGAATTGCTCTACAAAACCGAGGGGAAGAATTTGGAGTTTCCGGGGCAGCTAGGAGAGAGGTGAGCCAGGAGCCGGCAAGGGAGAGGGAGGACAGCCACGCCGTGGGCGGCCGGGAGGCCCCATCTCTCTGACTAGTGCCAGCAGACTTCCGGTCCGTGCCCGGGCTGGCCGGCGGGTCCACCTCTGCAGCCCCAGCTCCCAAACTGCAGCAAAGTGAGCTGCACACAAATGCCGTGTGTTGGTGGTACTTGGAGGAAACCAAAGGAGAGGAGCCGGGCTGGGTTCTCAGGGGGGAGAGGACAGCGGTTCTTCTGCAGGTGCTGGGAAGACCTATCTCCACTGATTGGCAGGACCCAGGTGCAGGCCCTGACTGCCTCGGGGGGTGGGATGCAGGTCTAGCCGCCTGCCTGGTGGCCTTGGAGACTGGGGGCAGCCAGAGGTCCATTAGTGTGACAAGAGGAATCGCTGGTCTGAAGAAGTTCTGTGGTCTGGGGGGTGGGAGTGCAGGGCAGGGTGGGGACCGGGGCGACTTCCCAAGGGCACCTGCCCAGGCCTGGATCCTCTCTCAGGAGGAGGACTGGAGGAGCTGGGTGATGCCTGAGGATCTGCAGGGAGAACTGGCCGTGCTGAGACTGCAGCTGATGGGGTGCACGGCGGTTGGGGGGTGCTGGCAAGGATGACCTGCACATCCAGGGGAGCGGCCACCTACCTGGGTCAGGCCCACACCTGCCTCCTGGCCAAAATGGGCTAGGGCCCCATCAAGGCAGCTCCGAGCTGTGCAGCAGCCTCTGTTACAGCCCCCTCTCCCCTCCTTACACACACGCGGTGTGCAGGAGGCCCCCAACACGCTCAGCACGCCTGCCCCTGGGGAGGCCCAGGAGAGTGCCCGATGCACCATCCAGCACGTCTGTGAAGTTACACCGAGAGATTAGGCTGCTCTGGAGGCAGAGCGATCGGACAGGAGGAGGGCGTGCCAGCCAAGGGGCGCCCATCCTCTCTTACACACCAAAGCTACGCTCACAACTGCTGAGCATCCCGCTTCCTCTGGCCCCATGGGTCTCAGGTCCCGGGAGCTCAGGCTGGGCGGGGGGAGAGAACTGAGAAGGGAGAGCGAGAAACAAGAGCAACTGAGGGAGCCAGCTGGAGGCTGGAGGGTGATCAGAGGAGAGAGCAGGGTACGGCTGTAACAGAGGGAGAGCCTGGGACAGGCTCCTTAGGGACCGCGTTCTCAGGAACGGGAAGGGAAGCAGGCATTCGTTCAACAAACATTTCCCGGGCACCTGCTATGTGCCAGGTCTCGGCATTGGCGGGAGTTTGGCAGGGATGGGGGGCAGTTAGGTTGGAATTCATATGTCTGCACGAAGAGCAGCCCTGAACCTGAGCCCCACGTTGGATGCTCTGACTTCCTCACGATCCAGAGTTTGGAGGAAGGATCCTTGACTTGACAGGGAGGTGGGGACAAGGAGAGAAGCCGGAGGTGGAGGTAGGAAACGGACGTGGAGAGGCCTCTAGCAGCCTGAGTAATGAGCCTTCAGCGCCAACCCAGCAGAAGTGCCCGGCCCGCGGCTGGCGCCAGCTACCTCCGCAGACAGTGATGGAGGCCTCGGCGCTCCGACCAGCTGAGGGAGGCCCGTGCGTGCTGAAGACGGCAAGACCGGAGGACTGGGGGAAATTGAAGTGCAAGGACAGGTGGGACCAAAGGCTCAGTTTGGGCAGTGGCAGGCAATGAATGCAGGGCTGGCGTGCATCTGGGGGCCTAGGGACAGTGTCCAGCGGAGGGCTGGGCAGGGGGGAGGAGGCCCGGCGTCTGATGCCAGCTGAGCGTTTGGGGTGGCCTGGCCGGTAGCCAGAGGGAAGGGAAGGCAGAGGCAGGGGCGGAAGCATCCAGAAAGGCTGGCCGGGGGGCGGGGCAGGCACGTTAGACACGCTGAGCACATGCCTGGCATAGATGGGGTTCTATCCTCGCCGGTGTAAGCCAGGCCGGGTCGGGAACCGGGGACACAGGGAGCAGGAGGCGCTGAGGACGGCTGGGCAGAGCAGGGCAGAGACGTGACACATGTGGAGAAGGTAACATTAGAGTCATGATCTAAAGGAGGCGAGAGGGTGGGCTGTGGGGATGCCGTCAGGGGCAGGGGAGGAGCCTTCCAGGCAGAGGGACCGGCCCGTGCAAAGTCCCCTGCACGCGGAAGCGTCCGGATGCAGGGCGCTGGGGAGGGGAAGGGGGGGCTGTAAGGGCCAAGGCAACGGGGACAGTAAGGAGGCTAAGGGGACAGCCGCAGGGGTCAGAGGTGGTCTGCTCCAGGGGGTGGCAGGTCCTGGATGCACTTTGAGGGTAGAGCTCCTACAGGGGCTGTGGTGTGAGGCATGAGAAGACAGTGGTCAACGACGCCACCGGCTTTTTGTCCTGAGCCCCTGGGAGGAGGGTGTTGTCATACGCGGCGATGGCAAAGATGCGCAGGAGAGGTCGAGGCGAGATGGCCGTGGGATGTCCAAGCTGATGGTCTGTGGGCAGTTGGAGAGGTGAGTGGGGAGGCGGGGGAGAGCCCTGCTTCCAGAATACTCAACATCCCTTTACTGGTCACACCCCTGTGGGGCTTGGGGCTTCCGGAAGGTGGGGATCGTTTCCTGGGCATCTCTGAGAAACCCTCAGTGTCCACATGGGGCCGGGGCAGTAGGCAATGGTGAATGAATGAATGAACGAAGGAATGAACGCTCGAAGAGTAAGAGGGGCTCCACTTCCCAGGCCGACCCTCAATGACCACGTATGACCAAGAGGAGGAGCTGAAGGGGCCGTCGAGGGACAGTGGCCAGTCCCCACTTTGAAGACTGTCCCAGGCCCTCGGGCGGAAATTGACTGGAGGTCAGGGAGGGTGACAGGGGTACAGCTGGGTTCAGGGCACCTGTGCTGACATCTCTGCCTCGGCAGGTGCTCATCAGCCCCAGGGAGGGGAGCAAGGTCTCTGCAGGGGCCTGGCATCGGGGCAAAGACAGTGCCCCCCCCCCCCACGCTCTGAGGTCTTCTGGGGCCTCCCTGCTCTCTTTCCGATGGTTTGGTCCAGCCCAGTGGTTGTTTTCAAACATTCTTTCTTTCTTTATTTTTTAAGACTTTATTTATTTATTTATTTATTTATTTATTTATTTATTTATTTATTCATGAGAGACGCGGAGAGAGAGGCAGAGACACAGGCAGAGGGAGAAGCAGGCTCCATGCAGGGAACCCGAGGTGGGACTCGATCCAGGGACCCCGAGGTTGCGCCCTGGGCTGAAGGCAGACGCTCAACCGCTGAGCCCCCACTGGGCATCCCTCAGTCTTTCTTTAAAGTCATGGAGCCCTGAACGAAATCTCCCAGGAGTGGGAAGACGGGGAAGAGAATCCCCAGGGGTGGGGACCCCAAGCGACCCAGAGCACAGTAGCAGGAAGGTGGAGGTCCCCAGTGCTGGGTCAGGGACCAGCTGCTATTCGGCCCCACAGATTCCTGGGACTCGGGTGCTGTTGTTTGCCGAATGGGTAAGTCCTTGGCCTCTGGTTTCCAATCCTGTTCCCTGAGGCTCGGGGTGCAGGCAAAGCGCTCCCCCTCCCTGGGCATCAGTTTGTTCCTCCTCTGAACACCCAGATTCCGGGAGGACCTCGTTCCCAGATGGGGATTCAGCAAGACAAAGCCCCTAAACCCTGCTCTGCTGTGACCATCAAAAGGCTCCTCAAGGAGGAGGACAAGTGGCTGGGAGGTCGCCATCCCCCAGGACCAGATCCCCACAGCTCCTCCACTCCCCTCCCCTTGCCTGCAGCCAGGCCTGCCCGCCTCCCTCCTTCCCAGCCCCTCCCCTGCCTCCCCCCCCGCAAGGCCAGGCCTCCACTCTGCACAGCGTCACCTGTGCGACTAGCAGGTGCTGCGGGCACAATGGGCTTCCGGCGAGGCCTCTTCTCCCCGAAGCCTCTCAGAAATGGGGGGCAGCTTCTGAAGACGCTGCTTTTGGCCGAGGCACCGGGGCGCAGACAAAGGCAGTTTCTCTGGCTGCTGGGAAGGCGACCATTGTTTTCATTCAACAAACGTTCCCGGCTGTTGCCAGTGTTTTCTCTTGGAACCCAACGTTTGGTGGAGAAGACAATGCCAAGCTAAATATTTTCTCTGCATAAAAATCCCTTTAATTTTTTAATCATTTGGCAAACATCTCCTTCCTCCCTCCCCTCGCCCTTCTGTTCTTCTCCCCCTTGCTCTTCCGTCTCTGTCTGGGTCCCTGTCACACCCCACATCTGGGCTGGAAGGGAAAGGTTTGGTGGGCCGCACCGTTGTTTCCAGACCTACAGAGGGTGGGCTCTGCACAGACATGCAGCTGGCTGTTGTGCCAACAGCATCGTTGTTCTAGATGTTTATCAGGGGGATGGAGGTTGAGGGGGACACGGCCTTCAGCCTCCTCCCTCTCCTGCTCCAGCTGCTTCTATGAAGCCTTGGTTAAGAGAGGCCCACCATGCAATGTTGAGGGGGCCCCTCTGTGGCTAGCCGGGGCCGGGGTCGGGGCTGGGGCCGGGGCCATTCTCCATCACTCTCTGGCTGATGGCTGAGGCAGCTGTAGGGTCAACAGGCCCCCTTGGTCCTGAGCACCCCCTTCTCACTCTCTGTGCCAGGGTCCAAAGGTGCTCAGAGGTTCGGGCTTCCGAATCCCTGGATGCAGGAAGGAGCGAGCCCTGCCCTGGGCCCCTCCATGCCTCCTTCCTGACAGCACCACAGCTGGGGCTGGACCACTCTCTCCCACCCCCATCATGGTGTCTCCCTTCTGGAGCTGCCCGCCCACCTCACTACCTAGAACCCAGCCTCCTCCCCACCCTCTTCGGCTGCTAACCGGCACCAGGAATACCTCCATCTGCACCCGACTCAGGTTCCCCCTCCCTGGAAACATGAGTTTCCGTATCACAGCCCAGAGGGAGAAGCCTTTGTGGGCAAGAGCTGCAGAACGAATGGGTAAGTGGATAAATAAATCAACGAACGCACGGTTGGGATGGGTGAGTGAACACGTGAGTGAGCGAATGGGTGAGTGGATGAGTGACCCACCCTTAGTGTGAGAGACCAAGTGAGCAAATGAACTCATCTCCCTGTCTGTGCCCAAGGGCACAACGTGTGCGCTGACATTGGAGATGAGTCCAATAAATGTGAAATTGTGTGGAACGAGGCTCCATGGGGCACGTCGCTGGTAAAAGGCGTTTGTGTTTGTTCCTCCTCATTGACAAAATCTCCTCCGTCCACAGGAAGAGCACCTGCTTTGGACCCTGGCCCCTCGACGGGGTTCAGCTGCTGGCTTTGCCCATTTCTTGTCTTGTGACCTTGAGCAACTCGCTTCAGTTCTCTGAGCCTCGATTTTCTCATCTGTACAATGGGATGAGCGGGTACCTATCTTTTGCTGTGGGGAGAATTTGAGAATTTGAACCTAAGGCACCTGCTGCGTGTTGGTTCTTGTCTCCCTCAAGGAGAGCGAGGTTCTCAGGCCAATGAGAATGTAACCATTGGGGCCAGACAAGGAGCAGCCCAACATTGCCTGGCAGTGGGTGAAGACCACCTGGCAGCTCCAAGGGAGCAGCTCCTCTCTCGGTGGAAGGACATCTGGCTACAAGGACATCCATGGGAACGCAGATATGCCCAGAGGACACTGCCAGACTCCTCCGTCTCTTCCCTGTGTCTGCCCTAGCTCCTGGTGAGTGTTTGACATCACAAGGACCAAGGCAGCGTGGGTGGATTTAGGAAAAATCCTTCTTTTTTTTTTTTTTTCTTTTAGGAAAAATCCTTCTTGGTGTGATTGGTAGAACTTCCTAGAAAAAAAAAATCACTCCTCAGTATGAGCAGGGGCACCCCAGGGAGAGCGTTCGGTTCACGGGGCTGAGCAGGCCCATCCCCAGGGCCTACCATCACCATCACTGTGGACACCACGATGGAGAGCGCGGACCACGCTGCCGAGACGCCTCCTGGCTTGTTGCCATGGCCGCGTTATTTCGAGGGTTTACCTCTGTTTCCTCCTCTGTGTAACAGCGAACATAGCGCCGACCTCAATGCCCAGAGTAGAACCTGGCGCACGGCGAACCATGTTGCAAGTGCTAGCGAGTGTGGTAGACAGGATGGTCGTTCCCAGCTCCATGCTCCTTCTTGCAAGAGGATTATGCGAGCCCTCCCCGTGGTGCTCAGGCTTGGGCATGGGACTTGCTTTGACCAACGGTGCCCAGGCAGGTGGGACCGTGTTCCGGTTCCCAGAAGAGCTTTTAAGAGTATCTTCAGCGCTGGCTCTCTTCCCCCTCGCCTCTGCTGCAAGAACAGCATATTCTGAATAATGGTTGTTTATTTAGCTTAGGACCTGGTACCAAAAACACACGGAGCCCAGGCAAACCCGGCCAAGAGCAGGCAAGCGGCAGCCCCCAGGTGATGAGAGCAGGGAACAAATGTTTGCTAGGATAAGCCTCGAGATATGGGGGTACTGTTACTGCAGCAAAGCTGACCGATGCGGCTGCTGTCACTACATCATTTTATAGATGAGGAAGCCGAGGTTCCAAGAAGTGAGGTCACTTGCTCATGGTCACACAGTAGTTAAGGGGCGCAGATGGATGCACGCTCAGAATCACTCCTTCATTCAAGCGTAGTGGCTGGGACTGCAAACGTTGGTGGGGCCCCTGCCCTTGTGGAGCTTGCCTTCTGCTGGGCGGAAATGGGAAAATACAAGCCAACCAGTAAATAAACAAGAGAATTAGGAGCAGTCAAAAACGGTTCGAAGGATATGAAATAGGGTCACGTGGGATGCCTGGGTGGTTCAGTGGTTGAGCATCTGTCATTGGCTCAGGTTGTGATCCTGGGGTCCTGGGATCGAGTCCCACAATGGGCTCCCCGTATGGAGCCTGCTTCTCCCTCTGCCTGTGTCTCTGCCTCTCTCTGTGTCTCTCATGAATAAATAAAATCTTTAAAAAATAAATGCATAAATAATAGGGTGACATGATAGTGCCCAGGGAAGGGTGAGGGAAGAGCTTCGCAGGACAGTCAGAGAGGATTCCCCTGCCCTGGGGAAGTGACCTCTCCCTCAAGATGTCAAGGTAAGAGGAAGCTGACCCTGGAGGGAGGCAGGAGAAGAGCATGGCAAGCAGAGGGAACAGCAGATGCAAAGGCTCTGAGGCTGGAACCAGCTTGGGGTGTTGCAGGAACAGAAAGGGGCCTGGCGTGGCTGGGGGGCAAACAAGGGCAGAGAGGAGTGCAGAGGAGAAGCGCCAGGAAGCTGTGCTTTGTCATCGGTGCTCCGGGAGGTGGGTGGGAATTTATTCTGAGTGCACGGAGGATTCTAAGCAGAGGGGAGATGTGTTTGCATTTACGTTCTAGAATTATCCTTATTTTGGATGGAGAAGGCTTGCAGGAGGCCCTCTGGAGACTCCGGCAGAGGTGATTGGTGGCTCGGCCCAGGTGTCAGAGTGGAAAGAAGCACGCGAACTGACTTAGATAGACTTTAGGAGGAAAGGCCGCAGCTCCCCGGAGGTCTGAAGTGGGAATGAGATACGGACGTGGTTCAAGGACGACCTTCAGGTAAACTTGGGTGCGGGTGGTTCCAGGCTGTGACCTGGGGAAAGCTGGCGTCCTGATAGATTTGGAGGGAAAGCACTTCCCGCCTTGCACTGGCGGGCCTCGGGAGGCCTGCTTGGCACCAGGGAGCTGCGAAACGGGGCCGGAGTTGGGGCCTGGAGGCTCGCAGTGCTGGAGCGCGTGACCCTTCATCGGGGCCTTGTGAGTTCAAGCCCTGTGCTGCGTGTGGGGGTTACTTAAAAATACATCTTTTAAATTAAGACTTTTTATTTTTTAAAAAAATTTTTATTGATAAATTAATACTTTTTAATAAAAAAAATAATAACCAAATAAAGGGACAGCGTGATCCCCTGGAGAGCAGGGATGAGGGCGCAGGGCTGAGTCCGGGGCACCACGGCGTTACAGGAGCTAATAAAACAGGCTGCGAAGGAGAAGCCAGCGAGGCACTTCCGTCCAGTTCCAGAGGAGGAGCTCGTTTTGAAGCAGCCCCGTGACCCTCGGAGCCGGGGACCGTGTCCTGTGTCCCTGGGTAGCCGCCAGCCGTGGGGGGCTACGGAGCCCTGGAAATGCAGGGGGCCCAGGTCGACATGCACCGTGCGTGTAAAACACACCGGACTCCAGAGACGTAGTATGACAAACAGAATGTGGAACGACTCATTCATAATTTTTATACCGATTACCTGTTGAAATGCTAATGATTTCAGATACGTGGCCTAAATAAAATGTAAAGATGCGATCAATTTTACCTATTTCTTTACTTTTATTTATTATTATTATTGTTGTTATTGTTATTATTATTATTATTGTCATCGTCATATCTGTTTCTTCGCTTTTAAAAATGTAGTTACCAGAAGATCTAAAATCACTACGGGGCTCCCATTGGTGGCTCACACTCACTGTCTTTCCCCTGGGCTACGGGTTCGAGGACCACCACAGGGTGCTGCCCCACATAATGACACACTTGCTGAAGCACTGCCCAGCACTGTCCCCAAGACTGTCCACCTCCTGTCCTCCAGGGTCCCCCGGGCGGCTCCTCCAGCCAAGAGTAGGTGTCAGATTTCTCCGCAAAGACTGACAAGTTCTCACTCCAGCCCCTCCAGACCTGCTTTTGCCTAGAAACCACACGCGGTCTTCATCAGAAAGAAAAATACACACGACATGAAACTAAAGAAAGGAGCAAAATTTCCCTGACGCACTGCCAAGCAACTGTTCCATTTCCCACAACGCCCTGTAGTTTCTTCAAACACCACGACGTGTGCCACATGGTCAATGAAATCATTTGGGAAAGTGTCAAAAGACCATCCACGGCGCTGGGAGGGTTAGGGGCTCTGGAGCTTTCCCCCTCCCTCCCAGGGGGCTGGAGGCCATTTATGTGGCTCTACAGCTCAGAGATGCCCTGGGGGTGGTCCCTGAGATCTCCCCGCACCCCGTAAATCCACAGGCCACCCCCCCCAACTTTGCACTCACAAGGATTGCCGCTGAGGGTCTGCATGGGCCCCGGGGGGCACCTCGGGACTCTGAGCAATTGCCATTTCTCCTGGGTGGAGGGGACGTGAACTCAGCAGGGTCAGGCAGTTTTGGGAAAGTGTCACCTCCCCTGCCTGCCCACCCCCCAGCCTGCGGAGGCCCCCTTGCCCTGGGGCTGTTAAACGAGGCTGACTCTCTCGGAGGGTAAGATACAACGGACCATAAGGCTACAGGAAAGGAGGAACCCAAAGAGACCACACGAGGAGAGAGCCCAGAGACAGTGAGACAGAGAGGACAGAGGGGACACAGAGCAAGGAGGACACCTTGGGGACTCAGCTAGGGCTGGGCCTGAAGAAAGCTCAGAAGTGCATTCATTCATTCATTCATTCATTCATGAAAACGGAACGCAGTACCTTCTACGGGCCGGGCCCTGCCCTCGACGTGGCTACTTCTGCAGAGGGCGCAGCAGACGTGGAGTCTGCCCTCGCGGGCTGCAGGGCCTGTTAGGAAGATTAAACGAAGAACGTGTGAACGTATTTATCACGAAAACGGCAAGTGCTGTGAAGGATGGGGATATGACGCTGTGAATTCCCCACCAGAGACGGTTTGGGTCGAGCTGAGAGACCAGGAAAACCTTCCTTGAGGTAATGACACTCGAGCTGAGACATGAAGGGTGACTTGGGGTTAACTGCACGGAAAGGAAAGTGAGCATGACGACCGAGCCGGGGGAGCGTGTGGCAGAGGAAGCAGAGTGAATCCGAGGAGTGGTTAGAGCCAGGGGGGCTAAGGAAAGGTGGGTGAAAGACGAATGTGGAGAGGAAGGCCAGGCCTCGACCACACGGGCCTCGTGGAGGCTTCAGAGTCGGGTCGGAAGGTAGATTCAAGACTCCGAAGCCACAAGCTAGAAAGACGAGGGGAATTATTCCTTGACGAGTAGAACAGGTGCATGATGACACATGGTGGACGCGGTGATGCAGGTTGGGACCGTACCGGGAGTGGGTGACATGTGGAGTCGAGCACGTCTGGGTTCTCAGCAGCCCCCCAGATAATTTTTACTCTGCGAGGGAATCTTGACAATGAGACAGAACAATGCCTGGGATGCGCTGGACGGAGTGTTGGCAGGTGGTAAGTGAACCCATCATAAAGCAATTACAAAAAAAAAAAAAAAAGCAATTACATACTGGTCTGTTATTCCCATTATGGGGATGGGGTGGGGGGTCCCAGACAGGGAGCCCCACAGCAGAGCTGAGGCCCAGGGATGGGATAGTTTGGGTCCACGGAGGAGCAGGGTTGGCGGGAGGCACAGCGTGCAGGGCAGGGCACTACCAGGCGTCCCCAGGCCCTGCCACCCCAGTCAGGGGACCTTGGTTCCCGCCTCCTCTCCCACCCACATTATTCTGTGTTCTTCTGAACCAATCCCTTAGAACAGGTACGTGTAGAGATTATTTCCGGGTCTTGGTTCTCGAAAACCAGGCAAAATAAGCCTCTTTGTTTATCCACATCTGTGCAGATCAAGAAAGTGGTTTTAAAATAAAACAGGAGTCGAAACTAAATCAAAACAAACAAACAAAAATAACCCATGAATTGATAGATGTTACACCTTATAAAAGGGCAACTAAAGAAAAGCATGAGGTTTTGGTCAGACCCCAGGAAGGACTTTGCTTCCTGGTGGGACCACCTGGCGGGAGGAATGTCTCTGGAGCCCTGGGAGTCACCTGTGGGAACAGCTCTGTCCCCCAACACCCCCAACCTCGCACTGTTGATGCATTCCAGGCCTTTCTCGCAGTTTCTGGGCTTTGGAGCACGCTGGTCTGGCTGAGACATTGATTAAGGAGACAGCTGCTGTCTGGGCCTACCCCGCGGGAGTGGGGTTAGCCTGGGAGATGGGTCTAGAGGGCAGGCCGGCCACTCACCTCCCAGCTGGCGATTTCACGAAGCGAGCACCCGTTGAGCGGCTCTGCCCAGCTCCTCACTGTAGCCGGGCCAATCCGCGTGGGTTGTTAGCCTGAGGCCGAGCCCAGACTTCAGGAATCAACCCCAGGCTGCTCCTCAGGGCTCCGGAAGACACCCTCCATCTGAGGCCCAGGGGAGATCTGTCAACAGGGCGCTTTGCAGCCTGTTCCGGAGCATGGGCCGTCGCAAACGCCTGTCAGTTCTCATTTCCTGTCCGCTTCTCCAGCCTGCGTGTTGGCAGGAAAACTTTCCCGGAGCCTGCCGGGCCTGGGGAAGGCCCCACAGAGAGGGAAGAGGAGCAGTTTTCACTTTCCTGGCGTGTCGGTGTTCTCGCGTGTGACGTGGGAGGAGCAGTGTCCGTCCAGCGCGAAGCGGCCCTGCACGTGGCCTGTAAATAGTAAGCCGTGCGTATTTCCTGGCTTTGGGATGTCACGGCCTTGTCTTCTGCTTCTAGAAGCTGCTGTTGGGGCAGGCTCCTAAGGAAAGCTCAGACCTTTGGGAACATGTTGGCCGGGGAGCTATAGAACTGTGTGAGCGCGGGCTCGTCCCGTCTCCTTCCTGCGCGTCCGTCTTCCCCACGGGCGAACAGAGGTGCTAAGGTGGCCCTGACGAGATGACACAGTGCCCCGCACACAGCAGGCCGCTCAGCAGGTGGAGAGACACGGCAAATCTGTGTTTTGACATCAGACATCTGCAGATCGGCTTTTCCCGTGATTGGGCAGCTTTGGCCATGTCACGTGACTTCCCTGTGCCTCAGTTTCCATATCTGGGGGGCAGAGGAACAGAAGAACCTACATTGTCGGACTCTCGAGGGAATAAAGTAAAGCGCCGTCCTTGACATGTGACTGGTGGTTAGGGATCGCCATCAGCGTTTTTTTCCAGACAGCCTGTACCATCGAACATCTGGAAATGCGGACGCGCCCAGAGAGTCCGCTGCTTGCCCGTGTCGATGGGACGTTCCAGTGGCACAGCTTTATTGGGCGCCGGCTGTGTGGCAGGCCGCTTACTTATCCCTTATCCCCAAACTTGAGTTTGGGGTCTGCGGAGGCCACACGGCAGAGAGGCCTCGAGACCACATAGGCAGGAGGGCACGGGGTGGGGACGCTGTGAAGGTCAGAGGAGGTGCCCAGCCCTTGGCCACCCTCCCTCGAGGAAGCGGAGTTCTCGGCCGGTGTCGATGTGTCTCCGGGCAGCGTCCATCCCTGACAGCCCTTCTCCCCGCCAACCTCCAGAGAAGCAACACCTCGAACAATTGCAGGTTAAAAATCAGCCCTCAGATTCCACTGCAGGTTATTCAAGGGAGAAAAAGAATAAAAATCGATGTGAACCCAGTCTCCGGTTCTGAGGACCAGTCGCATCTTGTTTGTAACCTGAAGGGATCAATAAGAGACGCTTCTTTTGGTCCATTTTTAAGCTCAATACCATGGATGCAATTTGGTTGACAATTATGAGCAATCAGTTATCTTACAGCCTCGCTCCCTCCACAGCCGCCCGTTTGGGCAATCATGAGCGATTACCGAGGGGGGCAGCGTCGGCGAGGGGGCTGGCTCCTCTGATGCGCTCACCAGTGATCACTCAGAAGTAAACAGAATTTGCTGATCAATTAGGTCGTTGGGATGGAGAAGTTATGAGTGCTCCAATGCAGAAACCTGGCTTTTTCTTCTTGTATCCATTAGCCAGGGGTAGGTTATTATTGATTAGATGATCTATCTCCCTGGCACTGACAGTCACAGGGGCCAAGGACCTAGGTTAGGACTCACAAGAGTTCGGGACATCAGGCGCCCCCCGGCGCCATCAAGCCTGCAGAGGGATAGTCACTTGCACTACCCAGATAGCTGAGTTGGGCGGATACAAACCTACAAGGTGCCCCCTGGGTGGCAGGTGCCCCAGGGACAGGCCTGAGCTAGGGCTCGGCGATTCCCTTGTGGGAAACCTTCCTCCTAGGACCTTGACTCGTGGCCGCCTTGCTGCAAGAGGAGGCCTCTGCGGAGCGGGCGAGCACTGGTGTGAGCCAGTGGGTCCTGGACTGCTTTGAAACATGGGCGCAGGCTCTTCATCCTTCCTCTAGAAAATTGCTCGGCTCGCCCAAGTTTTGCATATTATTTTAAGGCAACCTATGAAACCCGTGAGAAGAATATAAAGCCAAGGGTTTTGGAATCAGATACATCTTAATTCCTTCCCATTGGCAAGCCGTGGGATCCTGGGCAGGCAACCTTAGCTCTTCAGCCTGCCTTTCCTCCCTGTAATGGAAATGATAATAGTGTTGACCTAATAGGATGACAAGATGAGCCCTGCGAAGCCGTAATCCATACGCCTGGCATGTAGTAAGTGCTTAGTAAACATGAACCAGCATCGTTATTAACATGAATAATAACTATTAGTAGGAAGCAACTATAGATCATGTACTGAGTCTGTGCTGCTTCTGTAAGACGGGGATGCAACAGTTCCTGCCTCACAGACACATTTAAGGAAGAGTCACTTAAAAGGACGTGTGGGAACACTTGGCCCAGACCTGGCACGTTGTAGATGCTCAATAAATAGTAGCCATTTATCATGATTCCGGTTGTTTGCATTTTCAGACCAGTGGATATTACTGGTTATTTCCTGGGCCCTCCCATCTGCCCAGCACAGGCTTTGGCCGAGGGGGCCTCTGATGAAGGCCTTGGCAACTGGCAAGTGACAAAGATGCTGACGTTCACAAGGGACTCTGGTGGGAGATAAGATAAGATAAACAACCCCGCGCTGCAAGCTGCCTGGCCCCAACTCTGCGATGGGTGTGCTGTGTCACCTTCGCCAAGCCTCTTTCTCTCTCTGGCCAGCACTTTCATAAACGTATGCTGGGCAACTGGGGCTGATGGTTGGCAGCGGTGTAGACTGTCGGTGGCTCAGCCCATCTAGTGAATTGCTGGAGAGAGTTCCTGTCGCTGACACTGGTCTGGACACCTGATGGACAGGGGTGGACCAGAGAGAAGCTGTAACTTGACCAAAGGCAAAGCCATAACTTGACCCTCCTTTGCCTTCTCCTTTCTTTTGGAAAAATAGGGCTCACTGACTACAGTGTTTCCTGAAGCCGCCCGGCCATTGTGGGTCATCTTCCATCGCATCTAGAAGCTTCACGTTGGGCCAAGACTGCCGACTGTCACCATCGCAGCAGGCTAGGCAGCCAGGTCCTCTCTCCATCCCTCCCCAGCCTTGCTTGAGGCCAGGAACCATGGCTGCCTCGTGCTCAATGCCTCGGCCTGGGTGGTGGGTGCCCGGCCTATCTGGCCTCCATCATTTGCTCACAAATCTCTCAGAGCCTTCATTTCTCCTTCTGCAGAACAGGATAAATAGCCCTTGCCTTGTCTCACCCCGGTGACAGAAAGGCAGGATCTCCATGTGGAGCAGGGACAGCGATGCGGCCCCCCCATGAAGTCGCTGTCCCCTTCACCAGCCCTTGGAGCCACCTGCTCCACCCCAGCAACCTCTCTCGAGAGCTCAAAAGGACCATAGGCCGGATGGTGTCGGGGGATGTGGCTGTTTCTGGATTTGCTTCTTGCGAGGCCGGCCCCACTACTCAGGAGTTTCTCTGCCGTGATGCCAATTCCTGATGCCACCTCTCCACCTTCCTCCTCCATCTCCCCACCAGCCCCCTTTTCTAGGTGCATCCTGTTCACCTTTGGTTTTTTTTTTTAATTTTTAATTTATTTTTTTATTGGAGTTCAATTTGCCAACATATAGCATAACACCCAGTGCTCATCCCATCAAGTGCCCCCCTCAGTGCCCGTCACACAGTCACCCCCACCCCCCGCCCACCTCCCTTTCTACCACCCTTTGTTGACTCCCAGAGTTAGGAGTCAGGAACATGAGAGACTCCTGTTCACCTTTGAAATCAAACCGCCCGTTATTTTACCAGCCAAAGACGGGGTTATTCAAGAATCTCAAATTACATTCGAGGATAAGCAGGCTATGGCAAAACCGCAGGCCAGAAATAAAGGAGAAAACGGAAATAAAGGAGAGAAACGCTCCTCCCTAGAGGGCAGCAGGAAGTTGAGAGGGGCTGTTCTGAACAGCAAGTTCATGGGGTTAGCCTGGCAGCCGGAAGGACGGTGGCTTTTCATTGGCTGGACTGTGCCAGCGGGTCGCTGGCTGGGCTGTGGCTGGGGGAAGAGGAAGCCTGCCTACTACCTGCTGGGACAGTAAGGTAGGGAAGGGTCCCTCTCTTCCTTTTGGGCCTGCTATGGACTTCCAGGGGCGGGACGTGTGAGCTCCCGACTCCATCCTAAACGAGGTTTGCCTCTATGATTTTCACAGGCCACGGCCTCAGCTCTTGTGCTGTTCCTGTTGGCCCGCTTCCAACCCTCCGTCTCAGGACCCCTGTCCCAGTCCCAGGTCCTTCCCTATATGGTCATGAACATGTGTCACGGCCTGTCTTCCTAGGGCAAGTGAGAGCGAGGGGGGCCAGGGTGACTCCAGATAACCTGGGCTGCATCATTAGAAGCATGTACCACCTGGGAGGAGGGAGGTAACTGTTCCTTGTGGCCCTGCTGGGCCACCCAGGTGTCCTATTCAGTTCAGGTCCAAGTTATCACTTCCAGACAACTGGGCGGCTCTCCTTTAGAAAACACTTGTCACTGTCTGTAATTACTCACTTAAGTGACGAGTTGTTCACGTCTAACCTCCTCGCCAGACTTCATGCTCCATGAGGCCACTGGCGTTTACAGCTCCTGCCCACATGTTGCCACGTAGTAGGTACTCGGTGTCAATTTATTGAATATACGATTGGACGAATGCATGTTGCAATGGATGGATAGACAGCTTAAGAGGCGAAGTAAAGACTTTCCGTAGAGCCAGCCCCTTACAGGTGTGAGTTTACAGGACGTTAGGTTAACCCCAAACGCAAAGGTGTCAGTGATTTTTGGAGCAAAACCGGTTTATTTGGGGCAACCCTGTCGGGACCCCTCTCACTTTTGAGAGCTTTCTCTGATTCTCTGCTTAATAAATTTATATCGTAAAAAATAAATAAAAACAAACAAACAAACAAATAAATAATAAATTTCTATGGTTTTGCTAAAAAAAAAAAAAGAACTGGTTTATTTGGGGGATAATAGAGAAACGTCATTCAGGCCAAGCAAGCTACGTCAAAACAGTAGGCAAATCCAATGAACAAAGTAGCAAAGCAGAAGAAAGTTATTTTATGGAAAAGAGGGAGGAAGCTGGGAGGGGTTGTTTTGGGAAAGTCTGTTGGAGGAAAGCAAGAGCTCAGGTTGATGATGGTTTCTCATCGGCTGAGTTGCTGGGTCCGTGGGTTTCCCGCAGGAGATGCAGTCTACATCCCTCCCTGATAGTTGATGATTCGTTCCTGTTAATAATTCTTCTTTTGGGGTCTATAACTGACAGTTCTTCCCAAAACTGACATTACCTGGTATGGCTTCCCCTCCAGCCTCCTTTTCTAGCTTTACAAATCTACTCCGGTGAGGTTTCATAGTTAGAAATAGATTTTCTTAAAATAAAATAATAATAAAATTTATTATAATATTTATTATAATTATTAAAATTTTTATAATATTGATTTATAAATAAATAAAATTTTTATTTAAATTTATTAGATTTCATAGCTAGAAGGGGTGGGGGGAGCAGCTCTATGTGCAGAGGTCAGCGTTCTGTGAGCGTCTGGGAAGGCGCCCCATCTCTGAACCAGAACTCGGGTGTCCCCCCAGCTCCGGGCATTGCCGGAAAGAATAGAACAGACCACGGGGTCCCGGACATGCAACGACCCACTCCTCTACCCCGTTCATTCAAGGAGGAGGGCAGCCTTGTGCCCCAAACTGTCTTGCTTTTAGGAAATTATGTGATCCTTTCAGGAACACCTGAGACTTGACTGGATCTCATCCTTGGGGTTATTATTTACATTTTAATGACCAGGAAAAAACCCCCACCTCAGTCCAAGGGGTGATGCAGGCGGGTGGGACAGCAAGCCCTTGTGTGAGGCTCTTTAGGTGTTTAGAGAGGTCTCTAGGTCAGGAAGGCATGATGATTGGTTGTTTTGTTGGTGTCCTACTGGCAGGTTTGTGGGCCATGTAGCTTCTCGTCCTACCCCCTGTTTCCAACATGTGTTGTTCTGGAAACCTCCTTTATTTCCAGGACGGGACTGGGTTCTCAGTGGCGGGCATCATGGCAGCCTTTCAGAGCCCAGATGCAGGCTCTGCTTTTCCCCCTCTCCCCAGGCGAGGGTTCCTCTACCCACCCCCAGGCCATCCCGGCTGGTTGGAAGCCCCCACCCCCCACCCCCGTTCAGCTCCTCCCAGAGATGTTGTTTCTGCACAGGGACTGTAGCTTTTGCAGAGACGAGACTGGAACGGCCAGGCTGCAAAGAAGCCAGAAGCAGGTTTGCAGCAAACCCCAACCCCTCCCTGTAATTAGGCAGGCACTGGTGGGGAAGGAGGCGGGGATCGAGAGCAGACAAGCGGCACCAGGCATCAGGAAAACAACCGCATGAAGTGCCTGCGGATCGTCAATGTAAACAGTCTCTCAGAAGGCCCAGCTGGCTCTCGGTGACCCCAAGGAGAGCCCTGGGGGTTCTCTGGGGAGGGTGGACATGGGTTGAAAGAAAGGGGCCCTTTCCCAGCCAACCTGAGTGGGTGGGAAATGCTCTCGCAATGAAAAGCAGACCCACTTGAGCCTAAGGGACTGGTCTATGCAGCACATGCATCTGGTATTCATGAGCCTGGCATTGACTCTAACGGCCAGGCACTGTGGGCGCTGGCTGGGATAGTTAGCATGGCCTCCCCTCTCAGCCACTCTGATTTCCATCAGTGAAACGAATATGCAGGACTCAGATGACAGTAGCTCGACTGCCTGCCACGCACGGGCACGTACACACATGCACATGTGTCCGCACACTCAGGCACACTGGCCTGGGTTCTGACCCAACACCTGGAGGAAGGTGGCTAGAAAGGCACCTCCAAATTCAGCTAAAGATCCTCAGCGACTGGCTCCGGGGGCTGCTCCATCACAGAATGCTCGAGAACCCCAGGCAGAGGACACCAGATGCGAAGTCAAGAGAACGGGGTTCAAGTCCCAGCTAGGAGCTAAGCTTGGCTGAGTGTTCCTGTGCCCCTAGCACCTTGCCTTCTCTCCCCGCGCTCTCGAAACGAATTCTCGGGACTCCTGGGTGGCTCAGCGGTTGAGCCTCTCCTTTGGCTCAGGGCTGATCCCGGGGTCCCGGGATCGAGTTTTGCATCGGGCACTTTGCAGGGAGCCTGGTTCTCCCTCTGCCTGTGTCTATGCCTCTCTCTCTCTCTGTGTCCCTCATGAATAAATAAATAAAATCTTAAAAAGAAAAAAAAAAAGAATGCTCAAGCAGATATCCTTATCCCATACTACAGAGACTGGGACCAAGTAACTTGCTGGCCTCACCTGCAAGACAGAGGCACACATGTCCCCTACTTTGTGCACGGGATTGTTACAAAGCAGGTTCCACGCGTCTGTGTTCATGGAGATTAAGCCTCTTCATGCACGTTACATTCTAGGCCAGAGATTCCCTGAGACAGCAGAGAGCATTTTCAGGATGAAAACCCCACTCTAACAACTTGAGAAACTTTCTTTCCTCTCGTGAAAAGAGACAGCACTGGCATGTCATGGAAGGAGCACTCCGAGCCAGACTTGGCAGTGCCGGAAAGGACTCAAGGGGATGAATTTCTGTGAACTTGCACTCTGGCCTCCCTGTCCCATTGCCTTGAGGGCAGAGGAAAGAGCCAAGGGGCGGGGGTCCGAGGCAGCTGACCCTCTAGCCCCCACTCCTGCCCACACAGAAGGTAGAGGAGCCACCCTGGCCTTCCTACATGGAATCGCTTTTGTCTTGTTTCCCCAGGGCCTAGAGCAAAGGACGTTTGCTTTGTTCATACCTGAATCTGCAGCCACCATAAAGCATGAGTGGGCTTTCTGGAGAGAGGGACTGAATGGCCAGGGGGCTGATTTTCCTGTGTCTTGGAGAGCTGGACACATGATGGCCGGAGCCACCAGGTCTCTAGGCTGACCTGGTAAGAGTGAGGCAGCAGGTTCCCGTTCCACTTGCAGCCTTCTCCTTCCATCGTCCTGAGCACGAGCAAAGCCACAGCCACCTACACGGTGGATTTGGAGGGGTGCCCAGCTTGCCAGTCTGGCACCTCCACACTGAAATGTCCCAGTTACAGGCACACGGAGACACATGCATCCCGAGTGAGAAAGGCGCTGGGAGACACAGTCGTGGGATGAAGCTCATCTTCTGGGTTCTTTGTACCAGAACCGGAGGTGGGGGGGTGGGGTGGGGGGCACAGGAGAGGGGAGTGTGGGGCCTCGGAGAAAGATGAGCTCGCTGGGAGCCACCATCTGGTTGATGCTCCCTTAGTGTTTTCTGCTCAGGCCCCAGAGCAGAGGAGCCAAGAGTCTCCTTCCCTCACTTCACCTGCAAGCGTCTTGTCACCTTGCTGTGTGAGACATCCTGCCCCAGGCATGCATCTGGTCCCATCTGGTTGTGTGACTTTGTGTATATTTATGAAGACGTGTGTATGTATACGTGTGTGTGTGTGTGATGCTGACGCGTGCACACGACACACGTAAGTATGTGTGTGTGCATACCGGTTGTTTCACACAAGCACAAACCTGTGTGCTTGCACATGCGCATGCATTCTCAGCCTGCCTGCCTCCAGACTCCTATCCCTGCCTGGGTGACAGGACCTCCAGGCTGCTTCTCTTCACAGTCTACACTCGCTTAGGGGTTCTCACTCGGATCCCGAGCTCCTTTTCTTCCCCTGTGAGGACAAAACTCTCAAATCTGTCCCTCCAGCCTCTAATCTCTCTTCTAAGCTCCAAAAGTTTGTTTCCAATGGATGACGTGTGCACCTCTCAAACCCAATGGTCCCAGATGGTCCCCTATCACCCACCCTTTCCCCAAACCAGTTTTCTTTCCAGCCCTAAGCATGCCGGAGCCTGGCGCCACTGCCCTCTCAGCCTCTTCCGTCCCTCACACCCTGTTACAGAGGCCTGTGGCTCCTTCCTATGAAGTGTCACCTTCTGTTTTCATTGCTGCCAACCTAGGCCATGGCCACTCACGAGCCCCTAGCTAGTCTCCCAGGATCCAGGCTCTCTGCCCTCACTATACCCAGTTCTGGGTGACAAAGCATGAGCCTGGATCATTAAAAACCTTTTGCTGGGTTCCCGTGGTGGCCTTTGAAGTCAGCTATTCCTAATCCAAATCTCCCTTCTGATGCTTGCTACCTGTGGGATCCTGTCCACGTTACCAGACGTCTCTGAACCACACCATGGTTTTCAGACTTACGGTCAACACCAGCAAAACAACATATAAAAGTCCTGCAAAGTGTCTTTCCTGTAACATATATGTTATCTAAATATGTTTATATATATCGTATAAATATGTATAAGCATTACATAAAATATGTATTTCCTTAATTCCAGTTCCTTGGTTGGGGGGAGAAGTTGTGTGTGCGAGCGAGCGAGCGAGCGTGTGCATGTGTGAATTTGCAAATATGGAGGAAAATGAGGGTTGCATATGACTACATGCACACAAATGCTCTTATTTATCTATCTTGTCATTCATTCATTCAGCATGCAAGCTGGCCCTTGCTATGTACCTACTGTGACCCTACCATGACCCTACTATGACCCTACTATGTACCATGAGTTGGCTCAAACTGTAGAAAGACCCAAGTTCCAGCCCTTTAGAACTTGGCATCATATATGAACTTCTCAAGTCATACGCCCTGAGCAGAGCCCAGATTCATCTGTCAAGTCCCACTTCCCTTGTTGAGTTCAAGGAGGTGTGATGATGTTTTCAGGGAGGGCAGCCTGGCCCCATCCCTTCATCCCCGAAGGCCCCTCGCCTGGAGTTAAATCACCTGTCGTGAGATCACCAGGCTCCCCAGAGCCCTTCTGCAGCCTGCCAGACCTGTCTTCCACCCCGCTTTGCTCGCCTAGCGAGAGGCCAGGGTCCGTGCAGACGGTGGCCTGTGCAGCTGAGGGCCCTGCACACCCTTCCTGGGAAAGCCATGCTTGCTTTGGGGGGGCGGGGGGCAGGGAGGTGGTGGTCGGCCAGATTCCATCAAGAGGAAGGCTCTCCAATTTACTTTCAGGAAGGAGCTCCATTAACGCGAGCGTTTGGGGAAAAAAACAAAAACACTAATCACCATCCGAAATGTACATGCTATTTCCCATCTGGTGTGCGGAATTGGATCGTCTCGGGAGTCTCGGGAAAATGCAGCAGATGGGCTGGGTTTGGAGCTCGTCTCCCCACAGGCAGTGGGGAGAGGAGGAAGAGGCTTGGCACAGGCCACCAGCCTGCGTGAGGAATGGTGGGCCCCGCCGGGTCCCCATCAACCGGGTCCTGGAGGAACCCTCCCCACTGTCAGATGCCTGATGCAGCCAGAGCAGCTGTGTTGGCTGCCCCTGTGGCTTCTGGTCCATTCTGGGAAGTGGTGGCTTGTGCCTGCAGTTTGCAGGAACTCTACGGCAGCTCGGGCTGCAGTGGTGCCAGGAAAAGATTCGAGGGGCCCCGACGCCCGCTGGTACAGCTCCCTAGCTGTGCGGTGTGGGCCAGCCACTCGGCAGGGATCACAGTCACGCCTCCCAGGGTCCCCAGGAGGCTCCATGTGTGCACACACTGTGCCTGCACACATTTTTACTCCCCTGGCGGGAGACTAAGGGGCGCTCCAGAGAGGAGGGGGCATCATGATAGAGCTCTGCTGGGGAGGAGGTCTCACCGTCGAGCTCGCGGCCAGGCCGGCCAGGCCGAGGGAAGAGGCGTCCAGGTCCTCCACGCTGCACCACCGGAAAGGTGTGTGTGTGTGTGTGTGTGTGTGCTGAGGACACAGCTCATCCTGTGACCTTTGAGCAGAGTCAGGAAGGAGAAGGGCAGGTGCAGGCGGGAGGCTGGAGCAGCTCCCAGCAGGTGGACAGAGAGGAGCTGGAGGCGGAAAGAATGGGCTGGGAAAACAGCTCCTGCAGAGAAAGACAGCGGAGGGACAGCAAAGCACGAGCAAGGCTCTGAGGATTCTGCGTGGTGGGGTCCCTTCTGGAGAGGGGATGCCCCCCTCGGCCACCCGACCCCCACAGATGACTGCCGTCCTAGCCGGTGGCAGGAGGCCGCCCGCACCTTCCTTGTCTGCGGTGACTTTCAGATCCCCTCCCCGGGACACCCCTCCCCGCCACATCTAATTAAAGGGAGGAAAGTAATTAAGGGAGGGCATGTAACATTCCCTGTAACACTGAACTTAATAACACCCCCCGCCCCGCCCCCACTTCCAATCCATAAATATGACGCGCAGAACAACTCGCTGCAACACCAAATTGTTTATTGCTTGCTAAGCTGGAAAGCACTTGAATTAACCTCCTGCATAAGTGGAGTTAGGAAAGATCCAGGCATCTTTAAGTGGAAAGAGGACATGAGCCAGACAGAGTCCTCGTCTGGGAACTTCACTCCCTCCCTGCCACACTCGCTCATTCGTACACGCGTCGGAGTGCCCGCTGGGTAATAGGGCATTTGGTGGCGCTCAGGACAGAGGGGCTGAGCCTGCATCGCTTCTGCAGTTTGACACGTGTTGCCCTCGGCAGCTTTGAAAGAGGCAGCTCGGGGCCAGTGAGGGGAAGGCCTGCTAATGGGGGGAGGGGACCATCCTGGGGCACGGGCCCAAAAGGAGATGGGGACTGACTGGGTGATGGGCACTGAGGGGGGCACTTGGCGGGATGAGCACTGGGTGTTATGCTATATGTTGGCAAATTGAACTCCAATAAATAAAAATTAAAAAAAAAAGAAGATGGGGAGATGACCGGACAGGCTGGCCCATCGCCGTTCACCAAGCCCATCGTAGACGCAGGTGCCATGGGGGGGTGGTGCACAGACAGAAAGCAGCCCCCTACCCCTGACCTAGGGGAACTCACAGTCAAGTTGGGGAGAGGGACGAGGACAGCATGAAGAAGGCAGATCCTTTTTTTTTTTTAATTTTTATTTATTTATGATAGTCACAGAGAGAGAGAGAGAGGCAGAGACACAGGCAGAGGGAGAAGCAGGCTCCATGCACCGGGAGCCCGATGTGGGATTCGATTCCGGGTCTCCAGGATCGCACCCTGGGCCAAAGGCAGGCGCCAAACCGCTGCGCCACCCAGGGATCCCCAAGAGGGCAGATCCTTAATTGAGACGCGTGTGCCAAGTGTTGAGAACACAGAGGGGCAGAGCTGGAGTCCACTTTGGGGGAGCGCTGGATGCAAAGGTGGGTTTTGAAGCCTAACTAGGAATTCCTAGCGTGGTGGTGCGGGGGGCAGGCGGTGGAGGATGGGGGCAGAGCCAGGTGTGAGAAAAGGCTTGTGCAAGGCCTCGAAGGCACAAGGCACGAGAGGGGAGGTGACCTGTTTGGGCTGAAGTAGAGAGGGGTGAAGCAGAGAGGTCGGGGAGCTGGAAGGCATGGAAGGACAGGGAGGAGGGTGTTCCCTCCTAGGAAGAGAAGTAGGAAACCTACGGCCTGAAGGTGGGGCTGCCTGGATTCAAAACCTGGTCCCGCTGCTTCCTATGTCCCAGTTTCCTCATCAGCGGACTGGAAAGGATGACAGCGCCCACTTTATAGGGCAACTTTGTGGGGTAAAGGACGTAACCCCTGTCAAGTGCCTAGAGCCTTGGTGGGCCTGAGGCCCGCTCGGATGATCCTAGGAGCCCCGTCCGCTCCACCCTGGCATGCTCGTCTAGCAGCCCTGGAGGGTTGGGACAGAGGGCAATGCTCTCTCCTTGCATGTGGTATTGTGGAGAGGCCCCTCCAGCGGTGCTTCAGATGCGGTTTGCCCCCCAAAACCCCCATCCCAGAATCCCCTAGGAAACTTGCTCAAATACATATTCCCAGACCCCTCCCCAGGATGACGGAATCACAGCCCCTCAGATAAATGGGCAACCAGAGATATTTGGGGGATGGGATGATGGAAATGTTCTAAAACTAGACTGTGGTGACGGTTGCACGACTCCACGGTTACTAAACGTCATCGAGGCGTACGCTTAAAATGGATGAAGTTTACGGTATGTAAGCGATGCCTTAATAAAGCTATTTAAAAAAAATTCCCCAGGGGATTCTGTAAGCAGCTCAGCCTTGGAGGCGGGGGCAGGCCGTGGGGTGAGAACTCAGAGCCCCACGAGGGACCGCAGGGCTGGCGGACCGGGTGGGGGAGAGGGACAGAGAGGTCACGGCAACCCTGCTGGCGGCCTGTGCCGAGCTCACCCGGATTTGGGGCCGCTTTGCTGGGCTTAAACTGCTCTCTCATCTTTATCAAGGAAGCCATTGGATTTTGCTGAGGGCTGTCCCTCCTCAGGGCTCCTGCAGCGCTGCGTCCGCCCGCCTGGCACTGGTGGGATGCCCCAGGCCGCCCGCCGCCCAGGTCCTGGGAGCTCCCCAAGGGCAGGTGCACAGGGGTGCAGACTGGGTGCTCCCCCAGCACACGGTGGGTCTCTGTGCGCACAGCACCCCCGGCTTCCTCGGTGCAGGTGTGGCCAGAGCTTCAGAACCTCGCTGGAGCAGGTGCTAGACGCAGCCCCCAAGTCCGGGTCGCTCGGAGGCCCCTCTCCTCTAGCCAGCAGCTTTATCTGGGACTTTTCTCTTCTCCAAGGCCCGGAGCTGCGCATAGGGGAGATTTTCCCCTCTTGGGTGTCCAGCTTTGTGCCCTCTGCTCTTTCCTGGGTCACCACAGTTCCTACCTGTCTTTCTCCAATTCTCACCTGGGATCCAAGAGCTTCTGCTTTGGATGGGACCCCTCGTTTGCCCCTTTGTCCCCTCTTTGGGTCCTCAAGTGCTCCTCTGTCCGCTCAAACTCTCCACGTGTTACCCTCCTGTGACCCCACCATCCCGGCCTGCATCTCCCCGGTCACTATCTGAGCCCCTCAGCCTCTGCCGTTAATCCCCACGTATCCCACCTGTGACCCTGCAGCCCTCCCCCTATCACCTTAGCTCACCCTGGCCTCCCTATGACAACAAAAAAGAATAAATGCGTAGATGAGGGGAGCAGCTGGGCAGATATCTGGAACTAGCTGCAAGTGTGGTTGGTATAAAAGTGTTTTCCCTTGAATTATCTGAAAAACTGTTTCTATTTTTTGCTCAGTGGTATGTGTGCAGATGCAGCATGGGCCTCAACTCCACACCACGCTCTGTGGAATACTTGTCCATACCCTTGCCCTTTTGTCCTGGCTTCTGGTCACAGGACAAGAATCAGCAAGTTAATAACCATCTAGCTAAGGGCTCCTGACTCCCAGGGGCACATCCCACACGGGGGCTCTTTCCTAGGGCATCCAAGGAGGGGGAGTCATGTAAAAAGCCATCTGGGGCCCTTTTTAGCTACTCCGTCAGCTCTTCTCTTCTCTAGGGCATTAAGGACACCATTAAAGACCCAAGTCCCCTGACCTAACACGGAGGGGCCCTCCTGCACTCAAGGCAGAGAGCCTGTGGGCCGTGTCAGATTCCTTCATATCCCAGAATGGGCATCAGAATCTTGTTCTCTGGTTCCCATCTGTCCTGAAGCTGCTCAGAGCTTCTCCAGGTGTCACTGAGCATCCTGGTCCTTGGAAGGGAGGCACCTGCATTCTTTTTTTTTTTTTTTTTAAGATTTTATTTATTTACTTATGAGAGACACAGAGAGAGAGAGAGGCAGAGACAGGCAGAGGGAGAAGCAGGGTCCATGCAGGGAGCCCGACGGGGGACTCGATCCCGGGTCTCCAGGATCACACCCTGGGCCAAAGGCAGGGGCTAAACTGCTGAGCCACCCGGGCTGCATGGCACCTGCATTCTTGAGAGCAAAGGGACCCGGTTGGCTGAGTCCACAGAATGACATAAGGCCTCATCAGAGAAATGAGGCTGTGGCCACTGGTACCTGTTCCCGCCTGGTCCTACCAACTCAACCCACCCAAACCCGAGTGGGGGGTGGGAGCCTGGGATTAACTGGTGGGCAGACCCCAGACCTCGGGGTGCCTGGATTGGGAGGGAGGGGCAGGTTCTCTTTCTTTCTTTTTCTTCTTCTCCTCCTCCTTCTTCTTCTTCTTCTTCTTCTTCTTCTTCTTCTTCTTCTTCTTCTTCTTCTTTTTTGCCTTTCAAGATGTCCTTTTTAAAATATTTTTTTTAATTTAAATTCAATTTACCAACATATACGTATAACACCCCATGCTCATCCCATCAAGTGCCCTCCTTAGTCAGGTTCTCTTCTTAAATAAGATCTCCTGAATTGTTTCTCAGGCCAGCGGCCGGGGGATGAGAATATCCTGGACTGAGATACAGGGAGAGCATGTCACCGATGTCAGGACTGATGTCAGGACCGATGTCAGGAGCCGAGAGGCAGCCCAGGCTGAGAGAGGTGGGGAGCTGGCAGCAGGTTTGGGGTACAAGCCCTAGGCTTCCTTCCTCCCCCCGACGGCAGCCAGTCTGCCCGCTGCAGAACACAGACACCCACCGCCCACCTGCAGCAACCCCAGCTGCTGGCCTCCCTGTGGTGTCAGTGGGGAGGGGAGGGGAGTCGAGGGTCTGCTTGACACACAGCATTCTATTCCTTCTGAGCCCCCCCCCCCACCAGGGAACCCTGGAGAGTGTGTGTGTGTGTGTACGTGTGTGCATTTTCCTTCCTCCTGGATGCTTGCAGGAAAGAGGGTTTTCTCCCAGGAGCTTATTCAGGGCCCAACAGGTCCATGCAGCAGAGCGAGTTAATCGCTAAAGTACAATCCACTCTGACCAGGTGCTGGGCACCATTCTAAGCACATCACGCGTGTATCAACTCATTTAATCCTCACGACAACCCTGCAGGGCAGATATTACGATTATCCCCATTCTACGGACAGGAAACAGAGGCACAGAAATTTTGATAAACTGCCCAGAGGCACCCAGCTGGGGAGAGACCGGGCAGATGGGAAGCCAGCCTGCCTGGCCCCAGAGTTCATGCTTGGCCTGCCCAGCTCCACTCAAGGAGATCTCCCGGAATCTGTCCCTTCTCCTTCCCCCAGAGGAGCCCGTAGCTTTCCTCGGCCCCGGCTGCCCCCGCGTCTGCCCAGCATCCTGAGGCTGGTGCTCAGCGTCACCCGGTCCTGGCTGCCCGAGGACGGGGCCTCAGGAACAGCGACCAGCAAAGGCACGTCTGAGCTCTGAGCGCTTGGATGCGGGTGGGCTTGCTTTCTAGCACCTGCTGCAGCTGGAATTTTGGTGACTCCCAGCCCTATTCCGGGCGCAAGTGCCAATACTTTCTTCCTTACACGTTGCTGCAGGAAAATCTCCCCGAGGAAAAGGTGAAATAGGGGCCATGTCACCTGGGGATCTGCTACACCACGAGGTGGGGGCCGGGACTGCCCAGATCAGAGCGAGGTCGGGATCTCGGGGAGCTGAGGACCATTCCCCTCTGGACCTGTGGCAGGGAGGCGGCGTCTCTTCCCAACAGCCAGCTGTCCCCCTCTCCCTCTGGGTCCTCCTCCTGAGTGTCGAGGTCACGTGCTCCTCTCCACTCGCAGCCCTGGCTGCTTGCCGCCTTGTCTGTCTTGCAGGCAGAGAAGTGCCATACCTGCGTGCCAGGGAGACACAGGTGTGCCTGCGCCGCTCACACAGCGTACCACCTGCTGGAATCTTGGCGGAGGGTGGACTTGGGATGGGATCCACGGGAGAGACAGTCTGTGGCATAATTAAGAGGGAGCAAAACACAAAACAAAACAATGTTTTCCTTCCTCTCTCTCTTTTCTACCACTCGCTCTAATTATTTTCCCACTTTAAAATTCTACATCAACTTTAATTAAGCTGGCCTCGGGCAGGGAAGTCTGGCAAACTTGGAGAAGTTCACTTGTTTATTTTCTTATCACTCACTGATTGGATTTTCGCACCTCTCTCTCTCTCTCTCTCTCTCTCTCTCAGGAAGGATGGTGGCAGCCTCCTGCCCATGGCGGGGGGGGGGGGGGGACAGGTGTAGACAAGAGTGGCTCTGTGCAGCCTCCGTGGGAGGTATTTCTCCAGAAAACCCTACTGCCGTTCAGCTCATGCTCTAGCCTTGCCTCACCTCTCCCTCCAACCCCTGCCTCTTGCTATAACCTGCAAGGTCAAGGTGTGATAGGGGGAACGGTTGTTAAGCAGATGACATAGCCCTGGGCTTGGTGTCCAGAAACTTGGGTCAGAAGCTCAGTTTTGTGAGCGTTGGGTGGGCACAGGTCATCATGTGGGCATGGATTCATTCATTCACTCATTCATGCGCTCATCCACCCCCTTACACCTCATTCATTTGGTCATTCATCCCTCGCACCCTATCACACCAAGCCAAGGTATCTGCTCGCCAAGGTATCTGCTCGTTTCTGCCACCTCCAGCCCCCAGCAAGTTATGTGTGGGAAAGTTATCTCACTCCTCGGAGCCCATTTCTTCGACCTGAGTTGTTTCAAGGACGAAGAGATCACGCGAATGGAAGCCAGTATGGCTTCTGGCCCTTTGTGGTGGCATCATGCGGCACCTCTAATATTTTTTTTAAGATTTTATTTGTTTATTCATAAGAAACAGAGAGAGACAGAGACAGAGAGAAAGAGAGAGAGAGAGAGAGGCAGAGACACAGGCAGAGGGAGAAGCAGGCTCCACGCAGGGAGCCCGATGTGGGACTCGATCCCGGGTCTCCAGGATCACACCCTGGGCCGAAGGCGGTGCTAAACCACTGAGCCACCCAGGCTGCCCCTATATCCATCATCAGACCTGGGCTCTGGGCTTTTGTGGGCCCTGGATTGGCTGGCAAGTCTCCACAGTCAGGGGTGTGAGCTGAATTCTGAAGGTTGCTGAATTTCGTGATCCAGTGGAAGATCGGAGAGCTGGGGGTTCTGCAGGGGCCAAGAAGCCCGAGTGACTGGCTGGGATGCTCCGTACACCGCTGGTGCACCTCAGGCTGTCCCACGAGGTTGGCTGGTGTCTGCGACTCAGCCTGAAAAGTGGCTGAGGACAGCAGCAGCAGGTGGGCATCTGCCCGGGCTGGTGGGCAGGCAATGAGTGAACTCCTGAGCGACGGAGGGAAGGAGCAGGTGTGCATGTGAGTAACTGAGCGAGGGGGTGGTCAAACAAAGGCTTGAACACGTGAACGAACGTGTGGACAACTGAGTGATTGAAGAGTGGGTGAGTAAGCAAATGAATGAGTAAAGGAGTAAGGGAATGAATGAGCAAGTAATTAAGCAGAAGATTGCATAAATGGATGAATGAGTGAGTGTCTGAATGAGGCATTAAGTGATTGGATGGATGGATGGATGGATGGATGGATGGATGGATGGACGGATGGAGGAATGGGTAAGGAATTGAGTAAGTAAATTAACAAATGAGTGAATGACTAGGAATGCAAATAAATTAATTAGGGGACATCTGAGTGACTCCAGGGAGTGAGCGACTCTCATCCGCACTCCTGGAAGCAGGCCCACAGGACAGCGAGAGGACAGTCTCCTGTGGGCAGTTGTCTCCTCTCCCCTCCCCCAGGGCGGCCGCTCCACAACGTGTAGACACCAACAGGACCTCCCGTGTCATTCCCCGTCGTTGGCCGCAACTGCGCCTGCACTACTGAGACGCACATGTCACTAAAATAACATATCTCTGGTGGCTTGTCTACCTGTCTCCCTCACTGCTGAGAAATAACTCGCAGCAGCGGGTTAAGCTGACAATAAACACAGGAATTGACTTCTGTGGGAATGAACTTGCCTGACTGTTGACAAAAATCTAAGGGGATACGACCTTTGCAGGGCTTGTGGCTCGGGTGGCAGCCGGCTGCTGCCATGCTTCTGCCTTCTCAGGACAGGGATGAAGGACGAGGGCCATGCCCCGGGCTGATGAAAGGGTCTTCTGTCCCTGGGCCCAGAGGCAAAAGTCTGGGTGTCCTGTAAAGGGCAGCAAGTTTGCCGCGGAGAGAAGGCTGTTAAGGGAAGAGCGGGTATGAGAAAGGCATCTCCCTCCTCCTCCCTGCTCTGGTGGTTGGCAGAGATTGGGGAGGGCTGGCAGTGACCTCCTTCTAGTCCAGGCCCCCTTCAGGGTGACATGGGGTGAGGCAGCCTGTCCCCTCGTTGTCACGCAGGCACGGGGCGTCGGTCTGCAGGGCCCCTGCCAGGTGCAGGCCTGCAGGGGGTGCCCCTTGGAGGAGGGGCCGGGCCCCAGCATCCAGCCACCGCCAGCGGCCTGCCCGCCCGGGCAGCCTGAAGGGAGATGAAGGGAGGCAGGCTTCAGCAGAGGGCACTCCAGTGCTAGGAATCTGCACTCAGCAACCACAAGCCTGTGCTCGGTGGTTTCCCTGGGAAGCGGAGATCATGAATCTCGGTAACTCGAGCCCAGGGCCTCATCACTCACCCTGATTGTGGGGGGATTGAGGGCTGGAGTGGATCGGTCTAAACAAAATGCGCACACAGGGGACTCATCCAAATGAGCCCGCCTGGCCACCACTGGGATGCTCCTCCCGCCCCAGCAGAAGCCGGGAGGGCCCGGGAGGGGCCGGGAGGGGCCAGGCGGGCAGCTAGGGTTTCCTCCTCCCCTACCCCCACCTGTGAGCCAGTGGGAGACATGAATCTGGTTGGCAGCGACTTGGGCCAGCTCAGCCATTTTCGGGGATGTTAATGAAATGCGGGAGCACTTGTCCTTTCAGACAGCGGCCCCTTTTATTTTGGAATGAAAAGCTGCATTAGTCTGAATGAGGTTTGGAGGCCTCATAAATCCGGCGCTGGCTGCCTCGTGGGGGAGCGAGGAGCCGAGGCCTGGCTGGTGGGTAGACTTGTTTACCAACAATTCGAAAAGCCAGGATTGGCGGCTCCCAATCCCAGGGGAGGCAGTTTGAGATCCTGCCAGCCCTGGTGCCCGCTGGTGGCAGGACAGCCTGAAGACGTGCCTCACCACAGGGACAGAGGGCTGCAGGTTTCTCCTCCTGGGCTTGGGGGTGCTCCAGTTTGCCCCAGTCCTATCCTGCTCGTCACCTTTCTGCAAGCAGCCAGAAGCCCCAGTGGGCCTCCAGCAGAGCTGGGGCGGGGGGATCTGCTGGAGCCCATCCCCTGCTCAGTCCAGGCAGGACAGGACAAGGGTTGAGGCTGCAAGCTTAGAAGGCAGATAGGACCACATGCAGATCTTGGCTCTTCACCCACAATGTCTGGCAGTGATGGCCCATAAGTATTACAGGGAGGAAGGAAGGAGGCAAGAGGGAAGGAGGAGGGAGGGGAGAAGAGAGGAGGGAAGGAAGGGAGGTGGGGGAAGAGAGGAGGAGAAGAGGGGAGGGAGAAGAGAGAGAGGGAGGAAGGAAGGGAGAAGGGAAGGGAGGGAGGAAGGGAGAAGGGGAGGGAGGAAAGGAGGGAGAAGGGGAGGGAAGAAGGGAGGAGGGAAAGGAGGGGGAAGGGAAGAAGGGAGGAGGGAGGAAGAGAGAAGGGAAGGGAGAGAAGAAGGGAGGAGGGAAAGGAGGGGGAAAGGAAGAAGGGAGAAGGGGAGGGAGGGAGGAAGGGAGGGAGGGAGGGTGGGAGGGAGGGAGGGAGGGAGGGAGGGGGGGAAGGAGGAAGGTCACATCCTAGCTGTGTAACTTTGGGCCTCTTAACCTCCCCGAGGCTGGGGTCCTTACTGTAAACTGAAAACCCCAGGGATCCTAAGCCAGCAGGCCGCGGGCAGGGTTACAGGAAGGGATGCACACGCGCCAGCTACGAGGTACGGGAGTGACCGCCTCCGAATATAGAAAACGTGATAAATACCAGCAGTCAAGGGTATCATCGCTGGTGGTTTGTTGTAAAGCATCGCACCCTTCCCCTTCCCCAGCCCGGAGGGAGCAGGTGCTGCCGGCCTGGGAGACCCCTGCGCCCCAGGACGCCTCGCAGCTAGGACCGTGGTAAGGGCCCGCGCCCGGCCGGCTCAGCCAGCTTCCCTGGGACCCAGGGCTCCCCCTGGGCTGCGGCCCGGTGACGGAGCCCCACAGCCTCTGCAGCTGGAGGCTGTTTCCCACCGCAGCCAACGTGGCAGCAGAGGGAAGCCTCCTTCCGCAGCACCCGCTAACACCCGCCCACTCTGGGATGCGGCAGGAGCCACGTCCAGCCCGTGCCGCTCCCCCAGACCTGGCGAGGGGCCTGCAGGGGACAGGGTCACATGGTCCCCTCCGATTCCCCTCGGCCTCCCTTGTGCGGGCTTTCTTGGGGGCTCCTCCTTCTCCCCCTGCTCCCCACCTCTCATCCCTCCCACCCCTGGCCTTTCACAGGGCTCTAATCTAGGGTGCAAATCTGCCCATTCCCTTCCCTGGAGGAGACCCTCCCCACCTTTTCCCTTTCTGCTTCCCAGTTTCCCTGCCGTGTGCCACCAGTTTCCTGCACTCGACCCCTCTCCTGGCAAGAGGCTGCTTGCAGGATGACCAAACAGAATCAGCACCCAGGCTCTCCCCTCCTCCCCACCCCCTAACCCTCCTGGAGGACTGCCAGTTGCTGATGCCTTCTGAGCCCCCGCATCCTTTGCCTTGAGTTCAGGTCCTGCCAAATCCCCTCTCCTCTCCCCCCATCAGGGCACCGGATCTCCTTCCTTAGAGAAGAGCCAGGACTTTTTTGGTTCCTTGGAGTAACTAAACCAGGTTAAATAGGGCTGGGGTGTGACTTCTTCAAGGAAGAGACTCCCCCGGCTGTATGGGGGGGCCTTCTGCTCCCCTCTCCTGTGCTTCCTCCTTGCTGGGACCCACTGGGGCCCATTACTCTCTATCAAGAGGTGGCAGCTGCTGCCTCTCTGGCTCTGGTCTGCATGTCCTTCCCCCTGGTCTCTTGGGCAACATTTTCCAGTGGCTGCTTGGGAAACCAGCCGCTCCTGCTCCGGGGTGAGGAAGGCCCAAGTCTGGCAAAGACGGTGCCCAGTAGCCTCTCTTGGCTGTCCAGTGCTGGAGGACGGCCTCAAGACTGCACACCTCTTCCCTTTCTCAGAAGAGCCGGGGAAATCCTCCTCCCACCGCCACAGCTGCCTCCCCCGCAAGGTGGGAGGGAGTCCCCTTCCAATTGGCAGGATTGGCCACGCTGCAATATTCACATCTCCACACAATGCCCACGTCCCGTCCCCTAGTTCCAGAACAGAAGGGAAGGGAAAGAAAAGACGGGGCAAATTAACAGCCGGGGTAGGGCTGGACTGATAGTCTATTTGTAAGAAAATTAAAGATTTGCTTTTCAGATGTTGGGGGCCATGCTCTTACCAGACAGCTGGCAAATGGGAGAGATTGGGAATGATGGAATAGATCAAATTATTTAAATGAGAAAAATAAATCCACACACAGCCTAGCCGCTGCCCGGTGACAGATCCGTTTATTTATCTACTGTATCGGGCGGGCGCTTTGTCTCTGTCAAAAAGGTCATTAAACTCGCCTAACTGCGTAATTCCCAGCCTCCTGCTCCAGACTCGCTCCACAGCCCTTTCTTTCCCTCGACACCCAGCGCCACTTGAAAAAAAAAATTTATTATTGCTAATAAACAAGGTTTTTCCCCCCATTTTTTAACCCTTTCTAGCTTGCTCCCCTCCTCTCCCCCCCCCCCCACCCCGTGGGTCTTGCTGCCTCCCACGGCAATGACATGACCATTGCCGGGTGTCTCTGCATCCTTCTCAGGAGGCAAGGGGAAGGGGGCTAGCGCCTCCTGCACGGTTGAGGGAACACGAGGATGGGAAGTACCAGGTGCATCTCAGATGCCCTCCGGACTTCAGGATTTGGCCTCGGAAACCGCGGGGGCTGCAGGGCGCTGGCAAGTGCCACCTTCCACCGCAGAGGGTCCGCGGGCCAGGCCCGCCCCTAGCAGACCCTGCAGCATCCCCAGCCCAGCGCGGCGGACACTTCTGTTTGAATTCGGTCTCCCCGGAGCCCAGCCCCAGCTCGGAGGGCGGGTTCGGTGCGGCCGCGGCCCCCGGGTGCGCTCCCGCCGCCGTCCAGCCTGCGCCCGCTGCGTGGGAGCGGGAAGGCGAGGCTCCGCAGACGGCGGGCTGCGCGTCCCTCCGCTCGGCGGGCGCGTCTCCTCCAGCTGGTCGGGCCGCCAGGCTGCCGCCGTCGCCCGCTCGCGGTGCCAGCTCTGTCGCTGCACGCCCGGCTCCGCGGCTCCGTGCCCTCGCAGTTGTAGGGACTGGCTGGGGGGCGGCGGGGCGGATGGGGACAGCTGGGAAGCAGGGGGGCGTCCTCGCTCTCCGGGCGTCCCCCTGAGAGCCGGGCCCGGGGTCCCCGTCCCCGCCACCCCCCGCCCCCTGCGCAGGTGTGAGCGCGCGAGTGTGCGCCTCGGGGCGTGAGTGTGAAGTGCGTGTGTGCGCGGGGGAGTGCGCGGAGGGAGCGCGGGCGGCGGGAGGCAGGGCGCGGGGAGGGGGCTGGGAGGGAGTGTGTGCGCGCGTGCAACTCCACTCCGGGGCTTTGTGCGAGCCCGGGCGGTAGCCTTGGCGGCGGCTGGAGGAGGAGCGGCCGGAGAGACGCGTGCAGCCCGCCCGCCAGCGCCCGGCAGCCGGGGCAGGTGGCAGCCCGCGCGGGAGCCGAGCCCGAGCGCAGTCCGAGCGGAGCCCGGGAGCCTCGCGCGCTCGCGGGCGGCCCGTGGGCGGCAGCCGGGCGGGGCGGGCGCCGGCGGGGCGGCCCCCCAGTAAGATGTGCGCGGCGCCGCGGGGCGCCCCCCACTCGCAGCGGCGCTCGGGAGCCGGGCAGCTGGGCCAGGCGGCGCCTCGGGGGCTGCTGCGCGCCCGCGCCTAGAGCTGCCGCCCCGGGGAGCCCGCCACGGCCGCGCCCCGGGCACGCTCGGCGGCGCCCAACGATGACCGCTCCCTGGCGGCGCCCCCGGAGTCTGGTTTGGGAATACTGGGCCGGGCTCCTCGTGTGCGCCTTCTGGATCCCGGACTCGCGCGGGATGCCCCACGTCATCCGGATCGGTAAGGGCTCCCCGGAGCCGGGGTCTCGCTGCGCCCGGGCGGCGGCGGGGATGGAGCTGGGTGGGGTGGGGGCGCCGAGGAACGCGATCCCAAGAGGGTTTATTCCTCCCCCCGACCTCTCTCCAGGCTGCCAGGGGCTGGGGGTGGGGGGCAGGTGACCACCGGGAGGTCGTTCTGGGGAGGACAAAGTTGCAAAGCCGGGGTCACGGGCCTCACTTAGTGGGGAGACGGCGGCGGGCGAGGGGCCCTTGGCGCGCTCGGGGGAGGCCAGAGCTGATGGAGAGCAGCGGAGCGTTCCAGTCCCGGCCCGGGCGCGGGCGCGGGCGCATCTCCCATCTCCCATCTCCCATCTCCCGGCGACTGCCAGCCTGCGCGGCCGCCCCGAGTTCTGGGACCCGGCTTCTCCGCGCCGCGGGAACCCTGGGGAAGGCGCCAACTTCTCTTCCCTCCTGGCTCCCCGCAGGCCCCTCTCCTGCGCCGGGGGCACCGCTCCAGCGGCCGGGACGCGGCGGCCGCTGCGCAGGATGGAGAGCGGGGGCTTTGGGTCTTCTCTCCCGGCGTGGAGGGGGAGGCCTGCGGCCCGGCGACCTGGGACCTGGGGCAGAGAAGGGGCAGCCCCAGGTGGGTCGGTCGGGGTGGGAGGGGGGAAGGGAGCGGGTTTTAAAGTTAGCCGAAATCCCTCCGCAGCTGGCGGCGGCTGGCGGGGCTGCGCGCAGGCTTTCTGAGGTTGGCATCCCCGCTCTCCAGCCGCCGCCGCCCGAGACTCTTACTCGGGGCTTTAACTTTGTTGTGGCCGCCCCAGGCGCCCTGCAGGCAGCGCTCCCGGCGATGCGGGGGGGCCCCCTCGGGGTGCAGGCCCGGCCTGGCCACGCGGGAGCCTCGGCCACGCAGGCCCCGCGCCCGCCTCCAGGCCGGAGACCTGGGCCGCCTGGGTTCGCGAGGCGCCGCCGCCAGCAGCCGGCACAAGGCAGCCAGAGCTCTGCTGAGCCGGAGCCACCGTCCTTCCTTGTGGCTCTTCTCCAGGCACCGACTGCTAGAGGGTGAGGGGGTGCTGGGAACCGAGGTCGGGTTTTCCTAGGAGGCGGTCAGGAATCTGGGGGTGGGGGGTCTGTCTCCGAGGCTCACTCTTGGATCCCACAATGTCTTGAACTATAAACAATCCGGATGGGGGTAGAGCGCAGCCCTTAGCGCTGTTGTCCACTCTGGGGTCTTTCAGTCCATTCCTGGGACCCCCAACGACTCACACCAGAAGGCAGAGGAGTCCGGGAGTGAGGGGCTCTGGGGACATCCCCCACGGTCACGCTTAACCCTTTGCAGCCGGGGCTGCTCTTGGCAAGCCAGATACCTCTTCTATCTCCGCTCTTTTGCCTGCCCCAGTTCCCCGGTTTGGTCACCCATCCAGGGGCAGGCGGTCCCCTTAGTAGTGGGCCAGCACTTCTTTTATCTCCTCCTTCCTTCTTTCCTTGGTTTTTCAGGGGCCTACATGGTAGGGTGCCCTTGGGAGAAAGGAGGGGAGACCTAAAAGGTGCTATGTGCCCATCCCACGCATTGCAGGTTCCTCTTCCATGGTTCTTCCCCCTGCATGGGTGGGGGCGGCGGGGAGCTGGGTACACTCCTAGCCCAGCCTCAGGGATGGAGGTCTTTGGGGGCCCTGGAAATCAGGAGCAGATGAGGACAACCCCAGAAAGATGAGCGAAGGAGGGGCAGGATGATGTATCCTTACCTGCCCCCTCTTGCTATGGAATCGGCTTGCACTGGGGGCTCCTCACCGCTCTGAGGGGAAGCCCCAGCCTGCCTGCCCTTTCTTGGGTTCAGCTTGTAATAATGCAATTAAGGATGGCAAAGCCCTCCTCTCTTCTAATCTTCTTCGTATTAAGCCCCAGGATTAATTAGCGTGTCGGCCCAAGCCATTTATATCTGAGAGGCCTGCCCCATTTGATTCCCAGCCCGAGGACTGGGGTGCTGTGCGGATGCCAAACGTGACCGCCGGAGCTGTGCCAGCTTGGACGGAGGATGAGAAGGCTCTGAGGCCTCTGGGCTTCTCTGGAGCTTCCTGGGGAGCTGAACTTCCATCCTTCTGAGCCCAGGCTGGAGCCTTAGCTGGAGCCTTAGCTGGAGCCAGTGAACCACAGTGGACATCATGGGAGCGCGTGCACAAGTGCGCGCGTACACACACACACACACACAGAATCCTATGCCGAAACCCAGACACACCGCCTTGGCTGTGTCCGACACCATCTCCCTTTTCTGATCCACCCGTGGGTTTCCAGGGCTCTGACCGGGGCCGTGGGAATTGAGGTCCTGGAAATTGGGCTTCGGAGTGTGCTGGGTGTTTCTGGTTCCCGGGACGGGCTCCCGTTGTGCCTGGAGCCGAGTCCTATAGCAGCAGGCATCCCCAAGCACCAGCCTGGGAGAGGGTTTTCTTGCAGGTGTCTGAGGGGCTCTCTGGGCCAGAGAGCAGCGTACCCGCCCCTTTCTTTGTGCCTTTTTTTGGGGGCTGAAATTTCCTCTTAGACAAGGAGATGGATAGCTCAGCAGTGTGACAGAGTGTTCAAACAATCCATCTTGAATAGATGAATTGCATTGCTCTGTCTTTTTGTAATTGTGTCTATCAGAGGGAGAGGTCAAGGCATTGATTGCTTGGATGGTTTGCAAGTAACAAAGGAGAGTGAGGGAGAGAGCGAGGGAGAGAGAGTAATTGGATTGTAGTGTGCGGGAAAAAATGATCATTGATTATTTTATATGAATATGTGGAAGATGTATCTGCGTGTGATTATCAAGTGTTGCTCATTGAAGGTTTTCAAGGCATATTGTTCGGCGTTTTATTATTACTGTTATCATCGTTATTATTGTGGAGACAGATTCTGGTCTTAACTCATGGAAAGCCGTTTAATGCAGGGGTCCCCTCAGCCAGATGGGCTTCAGTGACCTCACGTGGACCTGGCTGCATGACCTAGAAGCTGAAATGCAGGGGCCCGAGGCCGGGAGCTAGGAAGCCTGGGTTTCCTGTTCCGTCATCTTCCCGCTTACTGAGCCATTTCGGTCAAATCACACTGTTGCCCCTTCTCCCAGTTTCCCCACCTGTGAACTGTTGGGTTGGCTGCGATGGTTTGGGATATTCCGTGGCTCCAGAGTACGTCCGAGTGCAGACTGGTGGGCACTGTGCTGTCCGTGTCATCATGGGTTTCACGGTTCCACGAGGCTCCCTCGTGCTACGAGGCCAGCTTGGAACTTGAAAAGGGAACCAGACAGTGGTGGCAGCAGCTGGGGAGCTCTAGTGGCTGGTGATGATCTCTAGCCAGCCAGGGGGAGGTTCGGAGCCAAATGACTGCAGAGACATAAAGCAGGTGTATGTGGTGGGGGTGGGGGTGGCAGGGAAGGGCTGGCTCCACTCGGGACTCTCAGAGCATCTACAGACAGAGCAGAACAGAGCAGATCAGAGGAGCCTCAAGGCCCCGAGCCTGGAATGGGGGGCCCAGCGGGCAAGCGCAGCAGTCCGTCCCTGGGGAATGAGAGCCCCTCCCCCAGAGTGCCCCAACCAGCCCCGGCTGTCCATCCCGATCTTTTGCCATCAGTTCACCCAAACGGTCCTAACATTCATCTCCCTAGTTTGGGAGCCGCATGTAAAACAATGAGGAATTTCTTACCGTGACTGGTGATGCGCTGAGACATTGCCGCCTAGTAGGAGCAGACAGGAGCTGAATGAAGATCAATAGGGTTTTCCCCCCTGGAAGTAAATAGCTTCAGACAAGACCTGGGAGTGGCCCGAGGGGCCTTGGAAGGCATTAACTTGAGGAATTTCTGCCTCCACTTCCCAGCCCAGCCGCTCCTGTCAGTCTGGGCTTGCCTCCTCCTCAAGCTGGAGTTTAATTTCTACTTGATGCCTGCCTCGCACTGCGCTTAGCAGTCATTTGACATCAGGATGATCTGGGGTTTTTTAGAGGTGGTTTCTGCAGGGTGAGCCCGGCACTGTGTCCTGACTGGGCTCTTCCAAGGTCACTTGCATCCCCCTGTTGCTGGCGCGACAGCTGACTTCAAAAGTCCAGCCCGCTGTGCTATTTTGAAAGGGCTTTGAGGGGCAACCCTGCAGTCCCCCACCCCTTCGGGAATGCAAGGCTGCTTGGGTGCTTTGAGGATCCTTTCTGGGGCCCATGAGCCCCCTGAACCCCCGTATTCCCACAGCCACTCGGTGTCCCTAGGAAACGGAGCCCCCTCAGGGGTCAGGGGGAGGAAGCACAGATTCCCTTGTGGACATTAGAAGTCTCCCTCCTCCTCCGGGGGCGGGGGCATGAGGCCATCCACATACAGGGGAGGTGGCGGAGGCTGCTTAGGGTGCCCTTTTCGGAGGAGACTTGGTTGTGCTCAGCAGCTGGGTTTGCTTCTGATCTGCTGAGGCCCAGCTTCCTCCGTCCTGTTACAGACAGCTGCCCTGCCTCCTGTGGCTTCAGCCTGAGCCCCACCTTGTTTACCCTGGACCCCCAGAGGGACTGCAGAGAGGCGAGAGCCGGTGCTCCATTTGGCTGGGCAGCGGAGGCAGCAGCAGCGGAAGAGAGCCTGGAGCCCTCCAGGCCCTGCCCAGCAGCAAGGAGGACCGAAGTTCCAGGAGCAGGGTTCGTCCGCCTGATGCTGGTGTGATGGGGCTGGAGCACCGGATGGATGGATGGATGGATGGATGGATGGATGGATGGATGGAAGGAAGGATGGATGGGCCCGGGGCCTGGTGCAGACAGCATCCCGGGCTCCTTCACTGCAATAGCTCGTCTGCCAGATGCCGATTCCCCGACAGCAGCACCAGGGGGCAGTGTGCCTGTGTTGAGGCATCGGCGTCTCCTGCCTGGGACCCCACCTGGGGCTGGAGCGACGTCAGCATCACGCACAGCAACATGGACGCCACCAGGGCCGTCATTTAAGGAGCACTTAGCAGGTGCCAGGTACCCCGGGGCTCCAGACGCCCAACTAGCAATGCGGGTGAATAGTAAGTGCTCAATAAATGCAGCTGCCACATTCCCCCTCCCCCCCAAATCTTCTTCAGGCTTCGCCACCCCGTGGGCGTTATTTCCATTTTGCACAGAAGGAAAGTAAGCTTGGCAAAGTCACTTGGCCAGGATCACACGGCCAGTGTGGGAGATGCAGGATAGGAACCCCTGTCCGCCCGACTCCTGGTCCTGTGTGTTTGACTGTCCGTGTGGTTGGAAGGTGGGAAAGCACCGGTTTGCAGGGGTGCTGGGTGGAGCACCCCCACTGCATGGCTCCGGGGGGCTGTGTGTGGCCTCCTCGGGCTGGGCCCTGTCGGGCCTGGTGCTGGAGACGGCTGTGTGGGTTCCCCAACATTTAACCCTGCCAGTGCTAGTTTGCAGAGTCACACTGTCCGTGCTGATGGGCCGCGTGGCCGATGTGCTTCCTCTAGAGGAAAGGGTGCGTGGTCTTTCTCACCCCTCCCGCCAACACTCGTGCTTCCAATGACTACATCCCACCTTGTCCGGGCTTCTGGACTCTGACCAATGCTCCAGTTCAACCTGAGATAAAGGATGGACTTTCCCTTGGGGATGGCTAGTCCCCCCAATAAGAATCTCTCTGTTCTGGGGACTCCGGCCTCCACGTCCCCCTGGCAGCCACCAGGCTGTCCTCAAAGACCTCGATTCAGAGCCTTGAGGAAAAGGCCCCGTGTCTGTGTCTCCCCCTCATCTCCATCACCAGCCAGTGACCTGGCAAGAGCAGGTGGTTGGTGAATTGCTCTTCGATCTTCCTTTTCCCTCACCTCCCTTTCCCTCCCCAGTCCCATCCCCGCCCTCTTCCAACATCCTTTCCAGGCTAATAGGTTTTATGATCATCTTACTTTTAAGCAAGAGTCACATTCCGACCTTCTAAATAGAGCCTGTCCTGCCGGGAGTTGAGACCGGTGGACAGTAGGAGGGTAAGGCCCACTGACACCGGGCTCTGGAACGTGTGCTGTCCCACACATGCTGTGGGTCTGATGTGGGGGCCTGAGTGCCAGAGCTGCCCAGGCCACCCTTCCGCCAGGCCACCTCTATGAGAGCCGAGACAAATTCACATTTATGCCTCTTGTCCACCATGTTCCTTCTTCTGGGGGACGCAGGGAGACTGGGATGAGGGTGGCTGCTGGGCACGGAGCCGTTCTAGGAAGTGGGGGCAACTGCATCACTGGGAGCCCCTAGAGAGGTGACACATTTGGGACAAGCACAATCAGAGCGGTCACGTTATCTTCCGGGGCCTCGATTTCCCCATCTGTAAAATGGGGATGATACCTCCCAGCCTGCCTCCCAGAGTCAGAGGGCTGTGACATCTTTTCAGAAAAGCTTAAGCAGGGATCCCTGGGTGGCACAGCTGTTTGGCGCCTGCCTTTGGCCCAGGGCGCGATCCTGGAGACCTGGGATCGAATCCCACGTCGGGCTTCCAGTGCATGGAGCCTGCTTCTCCCTCTGCCTGTGTCTCTGCCTCTCTCTCTCTCTCTCTCTCTGTGTGTGTGACTATCATAAATAAATAAAAATTAAAAAAAAAAAAAGAAAAGCTTAAGCACCGTCCGAAGATCAGCATTTCCTCCCAGTGCTGTTCAGGGAGTCTGGCAGCAGCACGGGGCCGGGTTAGGGGGGAGGTGAGGGAGGTGGCTAGGGGGCCGAATGGAGACATCACTGTCTACGCTTCCTCAACTTTGTCCCCTGAGTGGCCTGGACGTGGGGCCGGGGCCAATGCCTGTGTTTGCTCCTGGAGTCACCTCCATCTTCTGCTTCTCTCTGTGTCCCAGAGACAAGACCCTATGCCAGAGTGGGAGTGAGGCACGGCCCGAGGGGTTGGGTTTGAGGACCACAGGTCATTCTGATTTTGTTTTCGTTAGCTCTTGGCCACATTTTATAGCATCAAGGCCCAGAGCAACTTGAACCCACCTTACCTTGTTTTATTTCCTTTGGAGTGATGTCCAGGGTTCCCACTGCCCACTGCCCTGAGCCTGGTGCTCCCCTTCCCCCAGACGTCACTGTCCCACGTCCCCACCCCTCGCTGTGCCTTGTTTACTCAGGCTGACTGACCTTGGCTCTGGTTATGCCCGTGGCTGTGCCGAGGGCTTTCTCTAGCGCCTGTGTGTCCTGTCTCCCCCGCCTGTGTGTCCTGCCTCCCCCATTGGACAAGGAGGTGACCCAGAGGGCGTAAGGGCACCTCCCCCGCCATCACTACCAAGAGGCAGAATGAGCTTTTGGGGCGTCAGATACTGTATTTCATTGGTTCTGAGATGGACTTTCCCCCTCTGCCCTCTCACATCTCTGAAATCGGTGTGTCTCCTGTATCATAACGGGGGTTACTTACGGGATTTTTTTTTCCTCTCTCGGCACCTCAAAATATCATGGCGTGTCTGGGGTTTGTTGAAATGTGGTGGATCTGAGTTAGATTGTGAGTCTGACTATGGCCGTGCCTTGGGACGCTGGGCAAGGTGCTTTACCCGGGAGCCTCCGTTTCCTCGTCTTTAAGATAGATACCTTACTGTCAAGCAGAACCATAATCGGATGTTTTTAACCTGCAAAAAATTTCATATGGCCGAGCCTTACTGATTCATCTTCCCAGAGTTAGTGTGGGTATTAAAGAAGATAAAGTCTATAAAGCTCTTCGCACAGTACCTGATGTTTAATAAATGTTGGGAGAGAAAGGATCCCCAAAGGTGGAGGCCATGTCTCTGCCATCAGGCTATGAGCTCTGAGGCTGTCTGCTTCTTATGTGCCCTCTGCCTTCTGCCGACCCTGGTGCTCAGCAGTCCGTGCAGCTCAATACGTGGCATTTACCCGTTGCCCACACACCCATGTCCCCCATACGGGAGACGGTAGGGTTACCTGTGACAGTTACCCACCACGTTAGGGAGGCAGAGGGGTGCCTTTTAGGATGCTTCTGTATGTTAGCTCCCAGACTCCTCCTGGCCTGCTATTTTTCACATACCTGCAACCTATGGCAAATATAGGTTCTTCCCTATATTTGCAACGTTTGGGTTGAAATGCATTTTGCATGTATTCGGGAGCCGAGAAGAGCGTGGTGGTGGGATGCTCTTTAGGAATTGATCCGGGGAGTCCTCCTCGGTCCTTCTTGGATGTAGAGTTCGATCTTGCGTCTTGGGCAGGCCACTGCAGCCCAGAGAGGGTCTGCGGCTGGAGGCTGGGCCCCCAGGGGATAGACACTGCTGGCTCTGCTGGGAGACATCAGGTAATGAGGCCACGGCAAGAGCCGGGGAGGAGAGAGTCCCCATGGTGATCATACAGATCGGAGATAATGAGATGGAGTGAGATCCGGGGGGAGTGGCAGCTCCGACTCCAAATCCTTTGGTGCCATGCTGAATGGTGGTTAAGGAAGGCAGGGGAAAAAAGGGAGCGAGAAGGAGCGAAGATTCTAGTTTGTGTGAAGAGGGTTCCAATCCATAGGAGACAATTAAGCCTTGCGCTGTTAAAGGGACTGATGCAGACAGGCTGCTGATGGAAGGGCGTTTATAGAGTTCTCAGAACAACTGCAGGGATGAGCTCTTTAAATATGGGAACGAGGGAGACTTGTGCAAAGCCTTCCTGCATCTGCTTTGCAGAACTGGAATACGCTATTCCAAAAAGCCTGCCCAATTGGGCGGAAAAGCAGGAGCGGGGAGCCAAGGACTTCCCAGGGCTCCGCGCATCGCATTTCCTGTCTGTGATGGAGAATCACAGACTCTAGGCTGAAAAGGACCCCAGGGGTCACTCTAGGCCTCTGGTTCTCTAACATCAGCATGCATCAAAATCACCTGGAGTGCTCCTTAAAATACAGACCACTGGGTCCCCCCCTGCAGAGCTTCTGATTCTGTAGGTTTCGGGCGAGGCCTGGGATTTTGCATTTTTTCACAGGTCCCCAGAGAATGCTGATGCTGCTCATCTGGGGACTACTCTGTGAAGACCACTGGTCTAGGTCACTGGAGGGACCTCCCCCCCTCCTTACAGGTGGATATCGGGTCTCTGATTGAATACCATCTGAGATAGGAAGCTCACTACTCTGGACCCTCTTTTGTGCTTTCCTGCAAATGTTTTGGCTTATTCCAACCTTTGTTGCATGTTTTCCGCTAAAATTTGCCTCCCCGAAGTTTTGGTGAAGGCCATAGAACCTGGAGGTTGAGAGCATAGGTTCTGAGATCCATGTGTCTGAGTTTAAACCCTCTTCCCTGCCGCAGACTCTAACACTTTGGGTAGGTCACTTAACTTCTTAGCCTTAGATTTCCTCACCTGTAAAATGGGAACAACAATAGCTTTGACCTCATGGGATCATTGTGAGGATTAATATGCCCTAGCATTGTGGATAATTCCACAGGCTCTGGAACCTGCTGGCCTGAGTTCGAAGCCTGCCTCCATCACTTCCCATCCATGGGATCTTGGGCAAATTAATGTCTCATAGTAATAGTACTGATAGTACCTGCCTCACAGGGTTGTTTGGAGGATTTGAATGACTGAATGCATATACAGTGTTTAGACCACAGCCGTGGGAAGCGCTCAACAGATGGTATCTATTATGCTTACGTTGGATCACCATGCCCACTGATTCTGGTCTGGATTTGCTTCCTAGGGCAACCCTACGGAAGGAAACATAAAGGCATTTTTCCAAATTGAATTTCTCCAAGTTAAAGATGGTCAGTTCTTAAGAAAAAAAAAAAAGATGCTCCGCTCTTGCCCCATGGTGTTGAGAGCTAACCACCGCGCTGCCTGTGAGTTGCACCCAGTAAGCGCACCACTTCCTCGGACCTGGGCCTCCGTGTCTCCGTGTACAACCCAGATCACCGTCCCCACCCCCTCAGCAGCCATTCTGCTTTGCTGAGTTATGCTGAGCTGGTGGTCTCCGGGGATCACCCGGTCTTTTGCACAGGTATCGCTGCTGATCTATAACTTCTCTCATCTTCCCTTTGGCAGTTGATCTTTTGAGCCTAAAGGCAGGACCTGTCATTTATCTTCAGTAAATCCTATCACTGAACCTTCAGGTCTCACTCATTGTTTCTGGACCACCAAAGCCTGTTCAGGTCTCTCCATCCTCAGGAGGTAGAGGTGAATTTCCCTCTCTTCTTCCTCCAAGGGGTCTGTGGCGGAGAGGTTAATGGGGTATGGGCCTATACTACGAACAGAGCCCTGTTCTGGATCATGCAGCTTCCGCGGCTCCCTTTCTGTTATCTGGAATGCTCCCTGCCATCTGAGCCCGAGAGGAACCCGCCTTCCCTCCCTTCAGCTGTGTTGGCCATCAACACGTTGGACAGGGGATGACCAATGTCCAAGTCCGTTGGCTTAACTCAGAGATCTAGGATCCACTATGCTAAAGTTTAACCAACTTCAAAACCCCACTGGCTTCCTTAGGCTTTTAGGCCCTTTCTGACCTGTCCTGACTCTGTCCCTCCTTGCCTCACACACACTCTCTGCTCCACTGTGCTCAACATGCAAGTCCCCAGGAGGCACTGTGCCTTTCCTTCACATCCTGGGCCTCTGCTCTTGCTGTTCTTCCCCGACAACTTTGAGTCATCCTTCAGGTTTCAGCAAAGGTGTCTTTTCCTCCAAGAAGCTTTTCTTGACTCCTACTCACTTCTGTGGGTCCACACAGCACCCTGTACTTCCTTTGCCATAGCACTGACAATACAAGCAGTGGCCCCAGATGGCTTATTTTTACCGCTTTATCCGGTGTGTCTAGCACAGTGCATGGCACCTAGTAACTAATAACTACTTGTTGAATAAATGAATGCATTGATAAATACAGTCACTTGTTTTTTTTTTTGTTTTTTTTTTCAGTCACTTGTTTTTTAAAGATTTTTATTTATTTATTCATGAGAGACAGAGAGAGAGGCAGAAACACAGGCAGAGGGAGAAGCAGGCTCCATGCAGGGAGCCCGATGCAGGACTCGATCCCAGGTCTCCAGGATCAGGCCCTGGGCTGAAGGCAGAAGCTCAACCGCTGAGCCACCCAGGGGCCCCAAATACAGTCATTTGAATAAAAGTCCACCTACCTGCCCTGTTATTCAACTCAACACTTCTTCCTTCTGGTCAACAGGACTTTGCGAAAGACATTGTGCGATTCTTCTATGAAGTCAAAGTTTTAGTGGAGTCGTGGGTGTTCTGACACAGACTCTGTCCATGTAGGTAGCTTGGACAGAGCTGGAATATTTAGAGGAGTGAGTCCTTCTTTTCACAGGCCTAGATTGGTCTTCACATCCTTGGTCTGGTTCGTCTCATGATGAGTCTCCTCTCGAGGGAGCCACGAGCTGTCTACTTCAAGAAGAAACTGAAGAAAGGCTCATGACCTCACCTGCCTCTCCTCCCCACTGGCCCCTCAGCATCTCTGATGCTCCCTCTGGGAGCTGAACCAGGAAAGAGAGCTTCTGTGATTCATCCTTAATAGGCAGGCCGCTCAGGACAGCTGGCAGGCAGGGCTGTTGCTGTGCTGTGTGCGCTGCGGCCAGCCAGCGGTCCGGCCCCTCCGTTTTCCGTCTTCACCACATCACCTACTCCTACTAGGATGCATAGACAACAGGTCTCCATGCAAGCATTGTGTAAAGCAGAGGTGTTGACAGCTAAACTGGAGGTTCAGGCTGTATAGACCATCAGCCTGGGCCTGTTAGCCCCGGGGATGCATGCATCGTCTGGGTTCTGGGGAGTGTGAATGCTTACGCGTGGATGTGCTTGTGTACTTAAAAGAAATGACCACTTGGAGGTTTGCTTCTCTAGCACATGCTTCCCAGGGTGGCTCAACAGCCATTCTTTATTCCAAGCCTGACAAATGACTGTAGTGACTTTCCTTTGGACCAGTGGGGAGCCAAAGACTTAAGTTGGGGGTCCCAGTACCTGGCTGACTGGGCTGATGGGTCTGTCGTATTTATGTATCTGAGAGTGAGTCCCAGACAGGCTGGTAGTGGAGCCTGGGCTTCCCCTCTAGCACATGACAGAACCCGGCTCTCCCCTGAGGCCATGCCCTCCCCTTTCTTGCTTCCTTCCCCGAGGAAGCAGATGACACATTATGAGCAGAAAGAGCCTGTTGCCTACATGGCCATTTTTCCTGCCCAGTTTAATAGAGGTGACAGCCGTCTATTTTACTTGTCTCGTAACATCGAATCAGTAAATAAAATATGGGTGAACTCTCAGGTTTAGCTGAATTATGGCCAGTCCATGGGGATGGAGGGCTGGGGGAGAGCTGAGCAAGAGAGATTGAATCCCTTGCCTGTTGCAAGAGAAGCCGAGCCTTGTGTCCTTCTCTGGCTCCAGGAAGTCTTTCGGTGCTGACGAAGGCCAGGCAAGGTCATCCCATTTGGGACTTCGTGGAAGAACCAGAACACAAGTAGGACGCCCCTCCCTAAATGTTGAAGCTACAAGAGTACAGTATCTGTCCTTACTTCTTCCTTTCACAGATTGGGACATTGAGGACCAAAAGGGGAACGTGCTTTGTGCCCCATCCATTGGTGAGCCATGGGAAAATCAGATGCAAACGTGGGTCTCTGACCCCCCAGTCTATTAAGAAAACTCCATCCCCGTTCCTATCTCTCTCTCTCTCACACACACACACACATACACACAGTGGAAGCTTTACATTTGCGGTCTTGAGATAGACTACATTTTTCCAAGGTGGAAAAGCAGACCTATAAAACATTTTTTCCACATTGAAGGAGAAATACCAAACCAGATTCAGGTGTGTTTAGAAAGGTAGATAATTGGTACCCACTACACAGTTCCCCCAAGAGGCCCGGAGATTAAGGTTTACGCCAGCCTCCGTGTTCAGCACCACAGAGTGCAGTCGGGCCCTGGGGTCCTGAGTGGGCGCCACCTGCCCGCAGACTCTTCTAGCAGGAGTGACGTGGCTGTTGCAAGGTCTTGCTAAACAGGCATTCTTTTCCCGAATTCTATTCCTCTAGGACTGTGGTGTTCACAAACCAGGCTGAGGTGTTGAGCAGGCCCACGGTACCTAGTAAGAACGATTGTTTGTGGTCATTCAAATCGAGAAATTCACAGTAGAGGAAAATGAAGAGCAGAGAGAGAATTTTCTCCTACACCTGCCCGCCCCCCCTGCCCCACGTAAATTGTTCCTAAGCCTCTGCTGCCTTGTACAGCTTGTCTGCTAGGGAGCAGTCGCAGATGACAAAACGAGTGAACATTCTATTGTCAAATATCACACCTGATACCAAGCATCTTTGCTCAGCTTGTCAGCATCATCTTTCACATTGCATTTGGTAAGTAGGCTTGTGCTAGGTATTTTTATCCTGCTAAATGTGATTTCTTAAAAGTATTTTGTGTGTTATTATTTCCTGAGTTGTGGAACCCTGCATACCTATAATAGAGCTGTATTTTCTGCTCGTAAATAAAATTACTCCTCGTTCAGGTGATGGGAATTAAATGTGTCACAGCTTCGTGGTTTTCCCCAAAGAACCCCAGCAGTACCAGGTGCTCCACCACCTGGATGCGTCTGAAACGCCTTGAGCTTAGGCTGGGTACTGACAAAGGTCTCTCCTAGACAGGAAAGTCACTCAGCGAGTGGCCTCAGCATGCCTCAAGAAAGGGGGACCTTTTGTCCGTCACTGAGGTGCTGGGGGTCAGCTGGAACACCCGGCTTAGAAGCCAAAGGCCGCAGGAGTCTGAGAGCATTTGAAGGATGGAGTCAGAGGAGATGGCTCGTGCCTCTGAACAAGGAGCGATGTCTGAGTAAACGGGCCCTGAGGATGTAGGAAGCAAGGTGACACCTTGCAGTCACACGGCAGAGATCCGGGTCGGGCGGAGGGGAAGTGGGTTCTAGTGTCTACGGGGCAGGGCTGCTTCAGGGCCCTGGCTTGAGAGATCGACAGGGGATGGTTTTGTGGGGTTTTTTTTTTTGTTTTTTTTTTGTTTTGTTTTTGCTTCTCCTGCTTGGATTCACAGAATCAGAGAAATCTGCGTTGGAAATGTGGCTATTTTTATGCTGTTTGTAATTTAGTGTTTATTTCCTGCTGTTTTCACGTGGACTCTGGGCTGACTCATTGATTCACCCAATATTTATGGAGCGCCCCCTCTGTGTGCTGCGGAGTGCCACCGGGAAGGGGGTGGTTGAGGGTCTGGGGGCGTGGAGCCGCCTCCCTGGACCTGGTGGTGATTCAGTGGCCTCCTGCTAGGTCCGTGTGGGGCGACCTTCCATGACAGCCCTGGTTCCTTGCCCATGTAGGTACCTGCAGTTCAGACCAGAGCCCCGTGCTGGGATCTTCCTCGCCCTTCCTGGGTGCTGGGGAGGAGCTCTGAGGCTCAGAGAGGAGGGGCCACGAGGTAAGAATCACACAGCAGAGCCCGCTGGGGAGCCAGGTGTGCTCCCTCTTGCCTTGCTCCTTCTAAAGCATGTGGTCACTTCCATTGTTCTGGGGGTTTCCTCACTCCTGAGCTGTCACGCCCCATCATCGACCTCTCACCCCCACCCCATCCCACTGGGCTCATTTTGGCCAATTCTCTGTCTCTTGTCAGAATGGAACCTTAACTTCTCTAGATGGGGCAGGTGAGTGTGTCTGCAGGGAGGAGAAGCGGGGCTCGGGGTTAGCATCCGACTTTTGTCTCCAAAGAAATGGTTCTGTCTCCTTTGATGGGAAAGCTTTTCTTTCTGGCTGATTGAGATTCTTTCTGCTGCAATGTAAATCCATCTCATCCATGACATGACATGGCCATATGTGGGGTTTGGGAAGGAACATCTCGACTGGGAGCCAGTAGCTTCAGGGACTGCTTTTTCTTAGGGCCGTAGCAAAGAAGCTCTCCAGCAATTAAGCTGAGATGGCTACACTTGCCCTCACATGGGCTTGGGCAGATTTATAATATTTTCTTTTTTTAAAAATTGGGATTTTTTTTCATGGAGACAGTGATTTATGGAATAATCAATTTCTTTATCTACCTAATACATTGGAGTGATCCGTCAGCATGGGCAGCCATCTCCCCCAGAGGCTGGGGAGGGCCGGCAGCCTTTGAGCCTGACTCACCCGGCAAAAGGTGGCTTTTGCTGTGAACTACTTTGATCCCAGAGTCTGGATCTGAGGCCTGCAGGGAGGAAGGTCTGGAGCTCCTGCATCCCCACTCTTTGAGCACAGATGCTAGCAGCGTCGGCCCCACCTGGAGAGGAATAAGGTCTAGCCCTTGCCGGCCCCATAGTGCTGGGATGGAGACCGAGAGGGAGGTGAAAACCTAAAGCTTGGTGATGGGGAGGCGAAGGCTGTCATCTCTCAGTCTCCGAAGGCTGTTGTGTAGAGGGGTGAGCAAACCTGGTCTTAGAAGTCCCAGCAGAGAGCACTGGGGCCAGTGGGATGATGGTCCAAGGAGACAGAATCTGGTTCAACACCAGCTGTCTCATATTCAGTGCTATCTGAAGATGAAGTAAGCCACCTGAGGAGTAGTAAGCTTCATGTTATAGGAGGTAATCAAGAACAGATTGGCCAGGGATGTTCCCGAGGGGCTCTGGGTGAAATTCCAGGCATCCCCAGCTGTGCAGCTAGAGAGGCTATAAGAACCCAGGCTTTCTAAGTGGCCCTAGAGGAACGTGCCTTCTCTGTCAACTCGGAGCTCAGAGCGGTGGTCGTGAGCCACGGTGTTAAGGTCAGTCTCTCTCTGTCTTGCATATGCCTCCCGCGGCAGTTCATCCGTTGGCAACGCCCAGGGGTCCGGAAGGAGACTGGTGGCTGCAGCCAGCCCTAGGCAGGACCTGTCAACGTTTCTGAGCAGGATAAGGCTGGATGCCCTGGCGCCTGTGGCCGTGTCGTTTGCACACCTCTCTGTGGCAGGTGCGATGACCTTCTTTTGCAGATGTAGGAATGGCTGTCTGTACGGGAGATGGATGGTCCAAGGTCACGCAGCTGGACGGGGCGGGACTCAGTCTGGTTCACACGGGCACACAAGAGGTTGTTTGCCAAGCGAGCCTTCATTGAACACATGCCATGTGCTGGGCTCTGGAAGCATAAGGGTGAGGAAGACAGACGTGCTCCTTGCCCTCGTGGAGCTTGCAGTCTGGCAGGAGAGACGGACACCAGACATCACTCCAAGGTCAGGGCGTGTTACAGACGGGCTGCGTGGGCTGCCTGCGGGCCCTTCAGGGAAGGCTTCCCTGAGTCTGTGACCTTCGGGCTGAGGCCGAGGGAGGACCAAGGTGCAGCGAGGTCAGGGGATGCGCACGAGTGGGGCATGTGTCCCAGCTCGAGGACGTAGCACGTGTAGATGCCCAAGGGGCAAACCGTTGCGTGAAGTGGAACCATGTGAAACCCCCGGCTTTGTAGGTCGGACGCGGCCAAATGTCTGCAATCTCATGTGTTTCAGACTTGTACGTAAAAAAACAAAAAGCAAACCTCAAGGAGGTCCGGTGTGAATAGGGGGAAGACGAGGGGAGGTGGAAAAGTAGGGCCTGGGGAGTGGGCCTCGTGTGAGGCTCTGTAAGCCAAGGCGAGGGGGCTGGGCCGTACCCCAAGGGCACTGGGGAGCCCTTGAGGACTGTAGGAAGGGAGCAACATAACCAGATCTGTACCTTTGGGAAGGCATCCTGGTGGCTGCCAGTAACGACTACATGGGGGTGAAGGTGGAAGCTGGAAGGCCACCAGGAAGCTGTTTAAGGAGTCCAGGGACATGCGTGGGCGCATGGAAGGCTGCTTAGAGACCCGCAGGCTGCCGTGTGGAGGCGAGGACCCTCCCCAGAGCCACGCGCCCGTCTTCTGAGCCCGCCTTCAACGTTGTCCGGGAAGCTCACTGGGCCTCCAGCCCCATGGCCTGTTCCCCAGTTTGCCCAGAGGACCCTGGGTGTGTCCATCTCCTGGTGCCCAGGGTGATGAGGACTCCCCGGGGTGGTGGGCAGCTCCCGGTGTCCCCCCTGCCCCCACCCTGCAGGCGGACAGGCCTTAGACGCCTGGTCACCTGGCCTGGCCTGCAAGTCCTAGGCCTTTCTGACAGCCTGGCCGGAAGGCTCGGGAAGGGGACCCTGTCTGTCTCTGCTCTTCCCTCGGAAGTCTAGGAGGGGCCAGGACCTTCTCCGTGGCTGAGGATGGAAGCCTCCTTCTCCTTGGCAGGTGGGAGGGGGGAGGTCCCAGGCCACGGGACAGGGGCAGGGGTCCCCCACACCTGGGCCGGGAGCCCTGCATGGCACCGGCTGCGGGCGCTGTGCTTCCCTTTTGGTCTCCGTCCCCAGCCCCAGTCTCTGTCCCCAGCCCCGGTGCTGATGTGCAGCTACTGCGCTCCCCGGCAGGAGAAGGATGATCTCTTACCGGCTTGCGACGTGCCAGATGCTGCGCTAAGCATCTTCTTGACAGTCGTTCATGGAAGACAGGGAGTCTAGGAGGTAGGGACTGTGTCCGCACTTGAGCGACGAGGAAACAGAACCTGGCCCGATGCACACGGCGGAGAAGGCATCCCGAGGTGTTCGTCGGTGCCATCACTGTCCTCCATCACCGTGGTGGCTGCTGAGACCTGTGGCTGTGCCTGGCACAAAGTGGGTGCTTGGGGAGTGCTCGTTGAATCTTGCTTATTATCCAAATTTGGGCAGAAAATGGGGTGAGCGGTCTGGGTCAGGAAAGGGAAAAAGCTTGGGAAAGGGGTCTTCACAGCTGCCCGGATCCCCGAGGATCTCTTGCTCCCACTCCCGCCGCTGGCCAGGTGTGTCCCAGCCTGGCCCCTCCCTCGTCTCCCACTCCTCACCCGTCCCCATTCTTCTAGCGACGGCACCTGGGTTTTTTGGTGCTGTTTCCTGGCAGCTGCAAGCCTCCAGTGCCCCCCATCTCGGGGTGGGGGGTGGCCTGGAAGACGCCCCCGCCTTCAAGGCTCCCCTTTGGGGCGGGCGCTGCCCCGGTCCTGCAGATGCCTCCCCCAGCCAGTCCCGCTGGGCTCCGCATCAACCTCTTCTCACTCGGAACCACTGTCAGCTCAAGGCAGGCGGGGCTGTTTGTGACTCTGTGCACCTGCATTCTCTGCGTCTTCCCCCCTCGGTGCCCGCCCCTCCGGCCTCCTGCTCGATTTCTTCTTTCTCATACTCCATCTTCTGGCGTGGGCTCACCTCCTCCGGGAAGCCTCCCCTGGATGCCCCCAGGCAGTGGCACGACCTTCCCTGGGCCTCCCCGAGCCTTGCTCCAGCCCCCTTTTTACAGCACTTCTTATGGGGGCGGAAATGATCTCCTTCTCCTTTATCCCCCTGGTGACCCCAGAGCCCACGTTGAAGCTTGTGGACCTCTTGTGTTTGCTTCCGACTGTTTTTTTTTTTTAAATTATTCCATACCAGTTTATTGTAGGTATTGTGTTTCAAAAAAATTTATAACATAAACAACTCCTCATGTCATAAAATAACTTGGTACAATTTTTAATAAAACTTTTGAGAATTTAACATCTCATCAAAATACAATAAAATATGGTTTTAAAATAGGATTAACCCTTTCTGCTTTTCTTTTACTTGAGGGCATATAAACCAAAAATACCCAAGCTACTGCTGCACATTTGAACTTTAACAAAGCACATTTGGTTTATTTAAATGTAACTCAACCATCCTAAATTAGTACATAGTTTGTTTTCCTTCCTGTGTGGTTCTTTGTAATTTTTGTTCCTTTTGACTTGTATTTGTTTCAACCTAACTTCCTTCTTCATTTTCACCTCTTTCCATCTGCAAAGAGAGGCAGAGACACAGGCAGAGGGAGAAGCAGGGTCCCTGCGGGGAGCCCAACATGGGACTCGATCCCAGGATCCTGGGATCACACCCTAGGCCAAAGGCAGACACCCAACTGCTGAGCCATCCAAGCTTCCCAAGTTGTATTAGTTTTTTTATTTGAATTAATTAATTAATTTGTTTATTTATTTTGTATTGGTTTTTTTAAATTGACTCAGCCCACATTCCAAGATCGGGATGCTTTATATAAAATGTTGGGTTTCTGGCTTCCTTTGCCACCTTCCCACTTGCCGCAGCCCTTCTAGTGCATTCCACGAGACGGGGCCGTTGGCCACCATGCCCGCGCTCTTTGTGCAGCGGCGTCAGGAGGGAAAGGTGAAACATCTGGTGCAGCTGCGTTTCTACCGTCCTACATGCTGAAGATGCGGGGTGAGAGGGCCGTTCATTTCCAAAGTCCGTGTGTCACGGTCCTGCTTCCTGTAGGGCTCCTTGGGGACCCTGCAGGCGCTGGGTCCCTGATCCCCATGTGGACCAGGGGTTCCCCAAAGGCAAGGACCTTATCCCAGTCCTCTTTATCCTGATGCCAAGAGCAGGTGTTCCCTGGGCCTTTTTCCTCATCTCATTGAACCCTTACAATGTCCCTAAGGTGGGTGTAGTTCTTCTGTCTTTCCAGGGGAGGGATCTGAGCCCTCGAAAGGAGAAGGACCCCCTTCAGGAAGGGGGGGGTTGGCGGGTTTGAGCCGGTCTGCCCCACTCCAGCCTGATTCCCCTGCGTATTCCCTGCAGCTGCACCGAATGAGGCCCCAGTAGACGAGTACCTGACAACCCAAACTGAATCCGAGAGTCATGGAGGGGATGGGGTCCTGGATGTGCCCTCCCAGCAGTGGATGGGCAGTGAGTGGCATGTTCGGGTGCTCCTGGCTCTCCCTCCTTTGGGCACCTGGAGGCCTCTGAGTGGGGCTGTGTATCTCGAGGGCAGCATTACCCAGAGTTAAGTTAACGTGGTGCAGGCAGGAAATCTGCGGTAGTCCCTTCGCTTGACCGTGTCTTTCAGGCCCCGGGACACGGTGGGGGCACCAGAGCTCTGTGGGCACATTTTAACAACATCTGTCCTTGTCTGCTCCCGTGGCTGGGGGCCCATCATGCCGACACAGGCCCAGCAACCTGTCAGGCCTGGATGGATACTAGGCCACGCAGATGCACGGCCTTCCCACCCGCCTCCAGGCTCTGAGCAGGGACGCTGAGTAGGAGGCCCCTGCACAGCCTGTATTTGTGCTTGGCCAGGGTAGGGGAAAGTGGGGAGAGGCTGTGCCCACCCCCGGCAGCACTGGGATGCTGGGCACCCGGGCCTTGACCAGGTGACGGCTGAGGGGCACCTACAAGGACAGTGCAGGTTGTCTGGTGTCAGGGGTTGGGAGGTGGTGCAGGGGGAAGATCTAGCAGAGAATGAAGCGCCGACCAGTGCCTGTAAATCCCGCCTTCCCAGGCACATCTGGTTTGAGAGTCTAGACATCTGGCCTTCCTGGGTCTGGAAGCTGGGAGCGGGTCCCTTCCTGGGATGTTCTTCATCCTCAGTGGCGGCGGATGGCGTTAGATACTGTGGCAGGGACGAGGCATGAGTGACTGACTCCCGGCATCACCTGGGAGCGGGCCGGAGGTGCCCTGGGTGCACAGCTCAGGACCGCTTCCCGGGGGCTGAGCTCAGCCCCACCCCACTGTGGGAACGGAAGGTCTCGACCTCTGGAGATGCTGTGGCCTCAAGGTCAGGTTGGAGGCACAGCTCTTGTGGAAGTCTGAGCGGCCTTCATTCTTCCCAGCCCCGAGGACGTCGTGCAGGGGTCACCAGCCCCACCCACATGTCTGCAGGTCTAGTGTCTCCACATCCTGAGAGCTTAGAATCGATAGAAGAGAGAGAAGATGGTGGAATATGCCATCGCACTCAGGCTCTGGGCCTCCTAGGTCAGCTGGAAGGACATTAAGGGTGAGGCCTAGCCCCCTTGGCTGGGGCAGGTGCCAGCCCCTCTGGGGCTTGAGAAGAGTCCAGGCAGGGGCCTCCCAGAGCCCCACGGCTTCCCTGTGCTTTAGCATGTGGTCCCAGGGAGATAGGCCTTCCTGTCTCTCAGGGCGGACAGCTCTACCTCCCTCGTTGCCCCGTCCCTGCAGACAGGCCCTCCCTTCAAACAAATAAGCAGAAAGAGAACTCGTAGACCAAGACCAGGAAAAAACTGCCACCAGCCCTCCTCATGCACTTGCAATGCCGGCTACTATAGAAGCAGTTCTGGGTGTTCGTTCGTTAGTCCTCATAAGGACCCTGGGAGATGGTCCAGTCATCCTCTTCTTGCAGGTAAAGAGCTGATGGCTCAGAGAGATGAGGGGACTTGCCTGGGTCACTCAGCCCGTGGGCAGCAGAGCCTGGATGCCCAGTGGAGGGCAGCCATTCACCCTAGGACAGGCCTACTCCGTAGCTAGAGAAAACCCAGGTCACTGTGGGGTAGGGATTTCTGAACCTAGAGTCCTGATAAAATCTGGGCAGGAGCTTCCTGGGCTTGAGGATCCCTTGATGCTAAGACAGGAACAGGATGTTTAGACTCTATTTTGAGCCCGCTGTTTCCATCCCTGAAAGAACCAATGTGGATGAATTCTTAGCAAGAGACAAAGAATGAGTCAGGAAGAGGAAGCCAGTGATTGAGACGGAGACGCTCAGAATGGAGGAGACGAGAAGAGACAAAGAGATCGGAGAGGGAGACAGAGGCCGAGAGGAGAAAGGGAGACTGAGCATGTTTGATATCAGGATGCACAAACTCTCAAACGCCCGGTAGGGTCAGAACGAGCTCACGGTCAACGTGGCAGGTTCAGATGGCTAGACGCCCGCTTGGGGTGGCTCCTTTGTGGTACCCCACTGGTGATCTGGCCTCCCTGCTTATCTCCAGCTGCTCAGCAGAGGCCACTGGGTGTGGTTTACCTTCTGTTGGTGGATGGGCGCCATATGTAAACTACGTGGTTTGTCCCAGCCTGGCCCAGAGTGGGGTTCAGTGAGCCACCGGATAGAGTTTTCCTGGAGGAACCAGACCATCTAAGTGGGATCCAAGTGAAGAGATGTCCGAGAATCGGCCAGAAAAGGAACTCTGTGGCTGGAACACGCCCATCCTGATTGGTTCTCAGAAGCTGGTCTACAGTTCACCTTGCTTGCCTGGCTCCTTCCTCCCTGTCTCGCTGTCTCCCTCCATCTCCACATCTTTCCTTCTTTCAATAAGTAGAGCTGATTGAGCTCTACTATGTGTCAAGTGTCCTAGGTGCTGGGCCTAGAGGGGTGAGACTCCCTTCTTCATGGGCTCCTATCTTGTCCCTTTGGGATGACAAACACTAAGCAAGGAATGCGCACTTAGGGGTTAGAGCAAATGCTATGTATGCATGAACATACTTGAGAGGCCACTCTATGCCTTTGGGGGCAGGGAGGGCCTCTCCGAGGGGATAGTGTTCAGGCTGAGGCCTGAAGAGTGGGGGTAACTGCCTTGAGAAGGATGCAAGGGGGCGTTGCAGGCAGGGGGAACAACCTGTGTGAGGGCCTTGAGAGCGGGGAAGAGTGTGGGGTGGTCAAAGACCAGCGAGAAGGCCCGTGTGGTGTATGAGGCCTGGTGTACAGGGGGTGGGGTGAGGCTGGGAGGTGGTTTTCCAAGGTCCCATTCCCCGTGTCATCTCGGGGCTTTCCCAAGCTGGCACAGGTTCTGGTTCGAGACACAGGCCAGCCTCATGCCACAGACCATTGGTTCCTGTGGCCTGTTTAGGTTTTGGGGCCCAGCCTCATCCTCTCTTTTGTACATCCTTCCGTGGTGCCGCTCTTGGAGAGGGACACCTCTTCCCAGCAAGGGGGCTCACCCAGGCCCATCCCAAGCATAGGCTGGATGCAGCAGTGGAGGAGCCAGCCCTGGCCCACGGAAGACCAGGCTCTCTGCAGGGGAGGGGTTCTCTTCCAGGGAGATTGTGTCTCCTGGCCAATGCCCAGCATCCAGGTGAGTGAACGCCAGGTGGAGGCCTCCAGGGGCTCTTCATCCTGGGGGCCGGTGGGAGTTAAATAAGTGAAAGCTCTATTGGCTCCCCCCACAAGGCGTGTGCCAGACTTTGTACCTGTGCATGGCCTGCCCCTCTGGGGGGGAAGAGCGCATACCCTCTTGGAGGCACCTGGGATTTTGAGGGTGGCCATCTGGTTCAACCCGCTGATAAATTACTCAACATGTATTACTGTCCGGGTCCAGGCTGGGCACTTTGGGGGAACGGTTGGAAGAGAGTCCATCGATAAAGGTAGCAGAATTGTCTTTGGTCTGCCCAAGTGCATGCACATCTGTCCTGTGGGTGCTTCCAGCAGTGGGCTCAGCAGGCAGGGCTGAAAGGAGGCTCCCCCGTTTGCACTGAAGAAACTGAGGTTCGGTGAGGCCAGCTGGCAAAAGCAAAGTCACGTGGGTAGGATCAAGAAAATCCCGCTTTAGGCCCAAAGGTGAGCCACTCCTTCACCGTACAGGTGCTCTGTGACCTCGGGGGCACAGGGTCCGGCCTCGGTTGTTCTCGTCTGCAAATGTGGGGAAGCATGCTACGTGTTAGAGCGCTTAGCTGGGGGCCTGGTAAAGAGCAGGCCCTCAGTAGGGGTCCCTCTGGCCTCCCGAGCCAACTCTGGGCCGGGGCCGTCCCTACCCCGTCCCCTTCTTCCTGCCTTGAGGGTTTCTGGTTCACTGTTGTGACCTTGTGCAGAAACGTCTTGATATTTGCTGCCAGGTTAGACAAAACCTCTAGGAGATTGGCCCATCTCTTTTCTCTCCATCCCAGTGTTTTGGTGTCATGAAGATAAAGCCACGGAGACGTAACTGCCAGGGCCCGGTTCCCAGAAGGCCATAAAACACGGGCGATCCTGCCTGGCCCCGCTCCCCGCAATCCAGTAAAGTGCTCCTTGCGTCCAACACATGGTTATTTTTTACAAAACCGCTGAACTAGCCGTGTTAGCTGTATTGATCAATAAATTACCTTGATGGAAACTCAGTAGGCAGTGTCCCCCTGGCACTCATTCCCACACAAAGGAAGGGCTCCGCACTTTTCCCTTCTCAGAAACCTTGGTGCCATATCCTGTCCCGTTTTTTCTTCTCTGCGTACCACTCCCGGGGCCGCTGCTCAGGCCCGAACCCACCTGGACAGGAGGTGGAGCATCCTGGGACCACTGGCGGGGGCTTCTGATCCATGGCCTGGGGGCCCCGTGGGAGGAGAGTTGATCCATCTACCTAGGCCTCTGAGAACAGACTTGCTTTCCAGGGCACACTGTACCCACAGCCACCTGCTGCTGGGTGTCCTCCCATCTGTGAGACTCCTCATTAGCAGCTCTGCTGGGGGAATGACAGCCAGTTACGGCATCAGCTTCGTTGCTTGGAAGAACCAGGAGCCAGAGCAGACTCAGTCTTCCCTTCAATTCACTCATTCATTCATTCGTTCATTTATAGGACATTTTTTTTTTGAGCCCCTGCTCTGTGCTGGGAACTTCCCATGTGTAATCATACTGAACCCTCACCAAAAGGCAGATGTTGGAAGTTGACCATTCATGCCCCCTTCCCTTCGACGTAACAGTACCTTTACTGCATGCTTAGGGAAGCCAGGTGCTGTGTTAAGTGTTCCTGCATCGGACGAAGCAGCAGGGCATGCTAATTATGAGTCCAGATGTGGGGCTTCGCTGCCCGGGTTCAAATCCTAGCTCTTGACCTTGGATACCTTCTGCATTTCTCCGCGCTTTAGTTTTTTCCATCTGTAAAATGCAGATGAAAAAGTGTTTACCCCCCTAGAGTTGTGGAATACAACCGTAGGGTTGAGTTCCTGTGGGGAAGCACCCCGGGTCTGGAACTTTCGAGCACCGTCCAAGTGTTGGCTGCTTTTAGCCACTGAGGATTCAATGAGCTAACAGTGGGTAAAGGGCTTACAACGGCGACCGCCTCCTAGAGCTTGAAGCATGGAATCTAATGTCGCGGTCTCATCCGATCGTCACAACGGGGCTGAGACAAGAGGCTCCCCATGTTACAGATGAGCACACTGAGGCTGCGTGGCTCACCCAGGATTTCCGAGTGGAGGTCTGCCCAGGGCTGGTCTGACGGCAGCTCCAGGCGTTTTTCTGTTGTGCGGGGCTGCCTGGGGCCGTTGTGCTGCTGTGGAGTTGGAAAGGCCCTCAGAGGGGCTTGGACCCACTCGGGGGGCTCAAGTGACTTGCCGGGGAGCACACAGGTAGGTAGGTGACTCCTGGGTGCTTCCTAGGTGCACTGTAACGGGGGACCATGTGCCCGGAGGTGGGCTGGGCTGTCCTGGCCACCCTCGCCCCCGTCCCTCCAGGAACGTCGTGAGACGTCGTGAGACGCAAGCAGGTCCTCGAGCCAGACGTGCTGGGCTTGAATCCCAGATCCACCACGTGCCATCGGCCAGACTTTCTGTGCCTCGGTTTCCCTTGGTTATAGAGAGGCCCGGGTGGGAGAAGGTGCCTGGCATGTAGCAGGCCCTCAGTAAATGTTACCTCGTAGTTGTTCTCCAACAAACAGCGAAATAAAAAGGAATAAACATCCCTTTGTGCAGCCCTAAACATTTACAGCTCCTTCTGACCCTCAGCAGCTCGGGAAGATAGAACGGGTGGTGCTGGGTCCTTGCTAATTCGTAGCTGAGCAAAGAGAGGGTGAGCTTAGGGGACAGGTCTGGGTCACACAGCTGGCTGACGAGGGGGGCCAGATGCAAACCATCCTCAGGCTTGCAGAGGAGCCTCTAACCCTACACTGCGGGGCCCTGCTGGGGGGAGTGGGGGAGAGGGAGGAGGTGGGGAAGGAAGGAGGGGGTGGGGGTGCCACTCCTCCCCCTTCCCCAGTGTGGGTGCACGCTCAGCCAGCACCGTGCTGCCCTGTCATTGGGGGTGGCCCCCCTTGGCACCCTCTTCTTCATTATGGGGAGTGACTGCCCCCCTCTGAGCTCTGTCTCTCCCCTGCTCCCTGTCCCCTGCCCCTGCCCATCTGCATCCTGGGGTCTGTGGTTGCAGGCCAGGGGACATTTTTTTCCCCAATTACTGTTATCACCCAAGTTTCTGAATCCTCCTGGCCCGGCCCAGCCCCATTTGCATCCCATTAGTTATGATGCCATGCATTATGGATTCATATTTAATTTTAGTACTTTTTGGAGGCAACTCTAACCTAATTAAAGTCTCCTTCTCCAAGAACCTGACATTTCCCCAAACTCTGGTAACATGGGCTCTGCACAAATGGACCCCACACGCGCACACACACACCCCTCCAGCCATAGACACACACTGCCATTTCAGCCCCAGTTCCACAGATTCTTTTTTTTAAATGAAAAGGGAAAAAAATGAAAAAGGTCTCTTTCCTCCAAGTTGATTTGTATGCAGACTTATCTCTGCGAGCCCCCTGGGGCTTGTGCCTGGAGAGGCTGCCAAGCTGGGCTCCACGGAGAATCTGGGGCTGGGGGAGTGAGGGGACCCAGGCTCCCGCTCAGCCTCGACCTGCCCCCCCCCCGGCCCTGTGCCTCAGTTTCCCCTCCTCCTTGAGACCGTTGCAAGATAAAAATCTCTCGTCCACATCGCGCCATTATCTTCAGCCCATTGGTACTCAGGCACTCTGAAATGAAGTTCATGGAAATCATTTTCCTTAATCAAATGAAAATAAAATAGCGAGGTGGGGGAGTGGGGCGAGTGATGGAGAAGAGAGATGAATAGGTGGTGCACAGGGGATTTTTAGGGCAGTGACACTCTTCTATAGGATAGTAGGATGGTAGATACAGGTCATTACACATTTGTCAAAAGCCACAGGATGTATGACACCAAGAGTGAATTTGGTGTAGATTCATGGATTGTAGCAAACATACCACTCTGGCCGGGGTTGCTGATAGTGGTGGAGGCTGTGCATGCACAGGGGTCAGGAGTATGTGGACACACTCTTTTCCGCTCGTTTTTTTTTTTCTATGAATCTAAAACTTGCCTAAAAAAATGAGTTTTATTAAAGATAATAAATAGCTCAGTATTTCCCTTTCTTTAGATTTATTTATTTGGGAGAGAGAAAGTATAGGGGGAGGGGCCCTGGGAGAGGGAGGAAGAGAGTCCCAAGCAGACTCCCCACAGAGCACGAACCTGATGCCAGTTCAACTCATGACCCTGGGATCATGACCTGAGCTGAAACCAAGAGCTGGCCACTTAACTGAGTCACCCAGTGCCCCTAGCTCAGTATTTCTTGGTCGCTCACCATACGGTAAGCATTTCATGTGCATTAACTGATTAATTCTCGTGGCAACAGCTTGAGGTCATCCCCACTAGACAGATGGAAAAACTGAGGCTCAGAGGGGTATGTAGCTTGCCCAAGGTCACACAGCGCACAAATGGTGGAGATTGGATTTATTCCTGGATAATGCACCTTCAGAGTCTATAGTCTTAATGATAACACAGCTGCCGCCTCCTTTTCACCAAAGAAAGACTCAAGAAATGAGCTGGAATCACTTTGTTGTTCTAATTCTGTGATAATGACTGACTTTTTGCCTGACTCAGGAGTAAGCAATGGGCCACAGTCTATGTCCCTGACATTTGTGAGAAATCAGGAGGTCAGAGTTTTTGGACTGTGTGTTTCGGAGGTGCTGGAGCTCAGACCATCCCTGAGCAACCTGGACCCTCCCTTGTCTGGGGTGGGCGCAGTGAGAGCACAGAGGTCCCCAGGGCAGCAGGGACGGGGTGGATGCCGGCCCTGCACCATCCCCAGGCTGTCACTGTGACCTGCCTGAACCCCTTGTCTTCCTACCTGGGGAATAGCCAGAAAGATGCATCTAGGTGGGTGGCTTCATCTGAGGGTGACCCTACTAGGTTTGCCGTGTTGGGGGAAGAAAATATGGTATTTATTTTCCCCCAACTTTTAATGGCGAAAAAATTGAAATGTACAAAAAAGTTGAAAGAACGTTACAGTGAATACCTAGACACAGGGTGTTTCTTTAGTCACCGTCTGCCTTATGCCTTGGCAGTGTCCGGGCAGTGTCCACAGTCATTTCAGCCCTGGAGCAGGACCAGCAGAGTCGGGATCCTCATGGCCCATTTCACAGGTGAGAATACAGAGGCTCAGGTAGATGGAGTTACCCATGCGGTGCCACCCAGCCCAGCTCCAGGGTGGAGCTACGAGGTGTACCCAGAGTACCCAGACCCCCAGGGATGCTCTTTTGAATTCTTCTGTTCTCTGTTACTCCCATGAGACTCTGAAGTCCCCTTTATAATGGCAGGCAGAGGCGTCCTCACCCAGGCCCCTCTGGGTGCTGGGAGGAGGTGTGCAGGGTGGTCAGGGGGTAGAATGGAAGTGGAGGTGAGATACAGAATGTTTCTCTCAGGCAGCCTTAGGCGCATTACCCTTCGTGACAGGGGCTCCCTTTTCTGAGGCCCATCAGGGACCCAGAGCTCTGAAGAGAAGTTGAGCCCTTGACGGCCGGGTGGCTCCCAGGCTCCAGGGTCCTCCCACCCGCCTGCCTGACCTGCCACCCAGTGAAGGCTGGATTAGGGTTGTGACCTATCACCACCTTCCTCAGAAGCCTTCCCTGGCTCCTCCCACAGTGCTCAGCCCCCTACCTGGGCCGGCCACTTCCCCGCTTCAGCCAGGATGTGAAGAAGTGATTGTTGGATGGGCCACGCGTGGGTGAGGTGTTGAGAAAACGCGCAGAAAGCGGCCGGCCTGGGCCTGGCACCTGAACCCGGTCGGGGAGCTGTTCCTGTCCTCGGCCAGGCCCGACGGCTCCCAGAGGCCACCGTGCACTCAGGCCTCCTTGCCTTGGCTCCTTGGCTCCTCCCTGCCTGGAATGCCCTTCCCAGCATCCACCAAGGTCAGATCTCATCTCCTCCAGAAGGCTTTCCAGCATCCCCTTGCTCGAGGGGCTCCCCTCCTTGCCATCTCCCTGGTACCTGGTACCAGTGAGGATAAGGTCAGTCCGGCGTGTGGGCCCTGTGGCTTGGTGGCTGCCTGACTTGGGTGAGTTTCCTGTGTGCTCTCTGCCTTGGTTTTCCTCATCTGCAAATGGCTGTGATGACAATACCTCCCTCCTCGTGAGACCCGCCTGAGTCACGCCTGAGTTCGGACATGAAAGCACATCTGCCCGGTGCCCGCCACCAGCATTCCGGAGCCTGTGTACATGGGGGGCCTCCCGCACTCATTGCCGAGCCGAGCTGACCCGACTCTGCGTTCAGCCCCCAGGTGTGAGACTCAGTGAGGAGGAGGCTCTGCAGGTGGACAGGATGCTTCTGCAATGGGCACAACTCAGGGCAGCTCGTGGACGGGGCGGGCGGCGGTAGGTCTGGGCCGAGGCAGAGGCCTCTGTGTGGTGCAGGGTCATCTCTGTGAAGAGGGTGCCTTTCTGGGCCGTAGGCAGCAGCGTGGGCATGAGTTCAAATCCTGCCTGCACTGCTGGCTTGTTCCGTGGCCTTGGGCTAGTTCCCGGGGGTCCTCCCTGGCCTCAGTTTCCCATCCTGTGAAGCAGAGAGGCCTTCGTTCTGCCTCCGAGGGTGTTGAGCGCAGCGAAGCTGCAGCGCTTCTGGCGCTTGTCCCACCGCCCAGGACGGTCCAGCCCAGGCCTGTCTTGCCTGCCTCCCTCCCTCCCCGAAGCTCTGCTGGTGCCTGGGAACAGAGCGCCGACGTGTGACCCACGTGCCTGGTTTGCATGGAGACTGCCCTTTGTCCAGAGGGATTTCGATTTTTAGATTTTTCACGAATAAGTTCACCTGAGTCCTGCGGGGCATTGACCAGGAAGGTCTTTGACTCGAACCTCCATTAGCTGCCTCCTCCTCTCATGCTGAGGCTTTTGCAGAAAAATCATTTAATGTTTTCTCTGTGTTTAAAGAAAGCTCCGAGGACCCATCAGGCCAGCCTGGCTGGCGTGATCCTGAAACAAAGTGCGGTCCCCAGTGGAACATGCCAACCTCTGCTCTTAAGTAAATTCAGGGGAGCATTTCTGCACGTGGCCTGGCTGGCTATATTTAGGCCTTCCAGGCCTTTTGAGTTCCTCCCCACTGCATTATTAAAGTTGCTCTGAGCTAAGGCTCACAGGGTTGGGGGTGGGGGGGGGGGTAGCTGGAGTTTGCCCTGCAAGGTCTGGGGTTCAGGCTTGGCTCTGACCGTTGTGTATTCAGAGAGAGGGTCACAGGCCCCAAGGAAGCAGACAGCCTTCCCGAGGAGCTTCCCCCCACCTCGGGCCTCCCTGCGTGCCCGTTTCACCCCCACTCACTCACTTGCATGCCCTTCTCTGTGCTCTACCCCCTCCCTACTTTGACCCAGGTCACCTGCCCAGGTCAGGGATTCTCAGTTGCTGGTACATCTCTTCAGGTCACCGTATCCTCACTCAGAAACCCTTAGAGCTCCTGGGGCGTGGGGCGGGGGGGGGGGGGCGCCTGCATGATAAAGCTCAATGTCCTCAGCCTAGCATTCAAGGCCTTCCATGATCTGGCCTCCACCTACCTCTTCATCCTCGCCAGCAAGCGTAAACCCCGTGGGAATACATTCCGTGAGGACTGGGGCATTTGCTTTATTTACCATAATATGCCTTGCGCCTTGAGGATTGCCTAGAACACCAGAAGTGCTTGATACATGTTTGCTGAATGGATGGATGAATGAATGAGGGACTACATGAATGAATGAATGAATGAATGATGCAGTGATCTACAGTTTCCTTACCCTCGTGGTTTTGCTCTGCACACCATGTGCAGGCGGGCAAACCTCCCACCTCTTTGTCTACCTACGTTCCACCCTTTAAAGCCCAGATCAGGTCGTGCCTCCTCCTGGACACCTTCCCTGGTAGCCCAGACCCTGTGATCCCTCCTGGTAGCTTTGGCACCATCTCTTGTTAGGCACCCGATGTCTTCCTTGTTATCTGGCTTTCTAGAGGCCCCATCTGCTCTTACCGTTGGCCGCACATCCCTCAGGTCTCGGATGGGTGAGCGTACCTCAACACCCATGGCTTCTTGGGGCTTCAGAGTTCCTGTGTGGCCTTTAGTGGATGTGAGAGAGACGGTTGGTCCATAAGATGGGACTTAGACTTCCCGGGAGAGCAGAACCAGCCCTGGAGGGGTAGAGGGTGAGGGCAGGGATGCAGCCACAGGTGAGGGATGGGGGCTGGTCTTAGCAAGGCAGAGTGTGATGTCTACAAGGGCTGGCGACCGACATCAGATAGGGACCCAGAACAAGGAGAGCCACAGGAGAGGGACACTGGGTGGCTCAGCAGTTGAGCGCCTGCCTTTGGACTGGAGACCCGGGATCGAGTCCTCTATCGGGCTCCCTGCGTGGAGCCTGCTTCTCCCTCTGCCTGTGTCTCTGCCTGTCTCTCTCTCTCTGTGTCTCTCATGAATAAATAAATAAAATCTTAAAAAAAAAAAAAGGAGTCACTGGAGAGGCACGACACCGGGCAGAGGAGGGGCCAGAAAGTGACAGAGCTTAGAGGAGGAGTCCTAGAAACAGGTGAGCTCCAGAGCTCTGAGGCAAGAGCCAGAAGTGGGCCAGGACTGGGGGCTGCTGTCATCAGAGAAACTGTCCTTAGAGGGAAGAGACTATTAGGCAGGTGTCTGAGACTGGCATCAAAGGAACTAAGGCCGCAATGCTGTGTCGCACCCAGTGACCGAGGCTAGTGCTCCAGCTGGCCAGAGGGCCCCCTCAGTGGGGCTCACTGTGCCATGCAGGGCTGGCTGGGGAGGGACCCCGAGATAAGGCGGGCTGAGACAGGAGGGTGGGGATCCAGGGGGTCTCAGCAGGGAAGGGAAATGAGGCTCCAGGTAAACACTGTAGGTGTTTCGTAAATGTGGGCTTCAGCCACCGCAGATAATGCTTGTCCCTGCTGCTGTCGTCCCGTGTGAAGTCTCCATCAGAAGGCGTTAGAGGGCACACGTGTGCACACACACATGTGCGTGCATACACACAGACCCACACACACCTAGAGGGACACCCAGATGCTCACACAGTTCAGTGACAGCAAAGAGACACCAGGCATGGAGCACGGGGGCGGGGGTGGGACCAGATGACCGCGAATGGCCTCTGGAGGTCCCTTCCCTGAAGAAGCAGCTTGATTTCTTTTTTTTTTTTTTTTTTTTTTTTTTTTTTATTTATGATAGTCACAGAGAGAGAGAGAGAGGCAGAGACACAGGCAGAGGGAGAAGCAGGCTCCATGCACCGGAAGCCCGACGTGGGATTCGATCCCAGGTCTCCAGAATCGCGCCCTGGGCCAAAGACAGGCGCTAAACCGCTGCGCCACCCAGGGATCCCGCAGCTTGATTTCTTGATTTCTCTCTTCCTTTTTTTTTTTTTAAAGATTTTGTTTATTTATTAGAGAGAGTGAGTGTGCGCACAAGAGGGGCGGAGGGGGAGAGGGAGAGGGAGCAGCAGGCCCCCCGCTGAGCAGGGAGCGGGGACCCTGGGATCACCACCTGAGCTGAATACAGACACAACCAGCTGAACCACCCAGGCTCCTCAAGACCAAGCTCGTTGATTCAAGGGTTTAAGTGTGAACAAAGGGAGTAGTGATTTTTATCTGGGGGAGGGGCAGGGAAGTGGGGGCCCCTCCTGGCCAGGCCCCAGCCCCCGGCTCCACTCCAGATCCCGAAGCTCAATATTTCCCTGGTTCTTCTGGGGTCACTTAGCTCTCAGAGGGAACAATTCTCTACTCCTTTGTGTGATTCTTTATCCTTTTCAAAGCCCTTTTGTGCACAGTTTTCAATTTGATACCCCCCCCACACCCCGTGAGGTAGGCAGGTATTCTTATCTCTGCTTTATAGATAAGGAAATTGAACCTCAGGGAAGGTGCCTGGCTTGACCAGGCCCCTCAGAGGGTGGGCTGTGGAGCGGGGATTGGAGAGGGAGCGGGTGCCTGTCGCCTCTGCCCTCTGATGCGTGCTTGTTTTGGAGAGCAGCCTCCTTCGGCCTGCAGGCGTCCTTGCTGATGGCTCCTGGGGCATGTGTGTGTGTGTGTGTGTGTGTGTGTGTGTGTGTGTGTGTCTCTGAGGGGGTGCCGAGGGCAGAGGTTGAGCCAAGTGCTCCCCCAAGTATTTCATCCCCCCTCAACCCTCCTTCAGGTTGGCTCTGGGGGTCACCATGGTAGCAGGTGCCAACCCCTGCGCCTTCACTCTGAGTAGCACTGGAAAGAAGAGAGTGGGAGCTGGGGAACCAGTGGGGTGGCAGGGGGTGGGGGGAGCGGCGACATGGCCCTTTCTGCCAGAAGGGTGGCAGCTGGTGGAGCCGGACTTGGACTGGGAGGAGCAGAAAAACAGAACAGCCCAGCTCTCGAGGAGCTCCCAGAAGGGTCCATCCTAGAACCTGCAAGGACGGGTTCCAGAAGTTCAGAGGCTCAGAGGCTTTTGGAGAGACCTGTGGGTTCCCAGTCAGTTCAGAAAGACCAAGAGTCGATTCGGGGTACAAACGAAAACAAAGTGAGTGGTGCTCCTATTTGCGGGGGTGGGGGGGTGGGGAATACCTGTTGGCCAGACCCAGACCCCGCGGCCCCTCTGCGATGCTGAAGCTCAACCCTTTCACCTGTCAAGGCTGATGGCACGGACCTTAAGCAAAGGACCTTTCTCCTGTGCGAGGCCGGCTCAGCATCTGAAATTCCGTGGCACTGACCCAGGAGGGCATTGTTGGTGTTCTGTGTTTGTGTCCAAAAGTGCAATTTGGGCTCTCAGCTGGGATTATTTTTTTAATTAATGAATTAGTAACTACTCCATCTCATTCCACAGATATAATTTGAGGTTGTTTACAAGAATTACGTTTAATAGGGGATCCCTGGGTGGCTCAGCGGTTTAGCACCTGCCTTCAGCCCAGGGCATGTCCTGGAGTCCCGGGATCGAGTCCCACGTCGGGCTCCCTGCATGGAGCCTGCTTCTTCCATCTGCCTATTTCTCTGCCTCTCTCTCTGTGTCTCTCATGAATAAATAAAAAAAAAATTACGTTTAATAACGTAGCTAAGTTATCTTTCAAAGAATCGAGGACTGGGAAAAACATAAATTAGAAATAAAATGTTTCCTGGGAAGAATGATAAAATCCTATTGTTGTTGAGTCCTAATGCCCATGATGGTTGCCTTAATGGGGCCAAATATTTGACTCTGTGCTTGCTAGTGGCCAGTACTACTGGTTGCAAAAATTTTACCTTTCCTTTATAAAAGATCAACCTAGTATCTCTGGGGTGAAATAAAGCTTTTATTAACCCTTTATTTTTTATTTTGTTTTTAGATTTTATTTTATTTATTCATGAGAGACACAGAGAGAGAGGCAGAGACACAGGCAGAGGGAGAAGCAGGCTCCATGCAGGGAGCCCCATGGGGGACTTGATCCCGGGACCCCAGGATCACGCCCTGGGCCGAAAGCAGATGCCCAACCACTGAGCCACCCGGGTCCCCCTTAACCGTTCATTTTAAAGTATTTCTTCACCTAGGGCTTTATGTGGAAGGTACTGAGAGACACAAAATCCTTCTACCAAATGGCAGTAGCCGATTTCCCAAGACTGAGGCTGGGTATTATCTGCCCTTCATGTCAGCTGAAGCCACATGGCAAAACTCATAATGACAAAACCAAGCCGGGAGCCTAAATACGCTCCAAGTGTACTGTTTGATCAAGGAGAAACCCTAAAATGGCTGGAGGAGTAGGTGGCTGGCGTGCTTTGCCCATTCTCCAAAATGCTATTCTCCTCCATCGGACTTTGGGTTTGTGTTGGGCAAGAGACGGTTGGGGTTGGTGCCACCATCTCTGGCAAGAGCGCACATCCAGGTCGCTTGAATCCGTTGAACTGCGAGCCATGATCACCGGGATTCTTTGATTGGTAATGATCACCCACTACTAACAGTTGAGCGTGCACCCTGATAAGTGTCGTTCATTCTTTATGCGTCATATACACATAGGGTGCTCATATATGCAGCCGTCATATACAGGGCCACCCAGGTCCACATACTATGTACCTTATACCTCACCTGAGGATGTAAGTAATTAAAATGGGTGAGATTCAGATCAATGTAGATAGAAGCTAATGTGTGTGTGTGTGTGTGTGTGTGTGTGTGCAAATATATATATTTGGAGAGAGAGAGAGAGAACATACAAGCCTGGGGGGGGCGGTGCAGAAGGAGAGAGAGAATCTTAAGCAGGCTCCCCACTGAGCAAGAAGTGGGGCTCAATCCCATGGCGTGAGCTGAAATCAAGAGAGTTGGATGCTTAACCTACTGAGCCACCCAGGTAGGTGCCCCTGGAAGCTAAAATTTTGTTCCTCTTCCCAGTGGGTCGTCTGGTGCCCTCCCGAGGCTGGGCGTCTTCTCCTTGGACCCTCCTCCTGGACCCTTCTCCTTGGACCCTCCTGGGCTGCTTACCTGTACCTGCGGCTCTGACGTGGAGCTGGAGGGCTGAATGAACCCTCCCCTGCTGGCAGGCGAGGTTTTATGGTCACTACCCCTGCTTCCTCTCCCCTCTGCTGGGATCACTCCGAGGCAGGTTCCCGGCCATCCCCCTCCCAGAGGTCGCCCGTGGTGGCTGGATTGAGCCCAGTTGCCCACAGTGGTAATTCATTTGAGAAAGAATCTGCTCTTAGCCACCCCTTGCCCTGTCACTTCCTCCCCCTGCCTGCGCAGCCCAAGATCACCTCCCAAGTAACTATTGGCGCTCAACTCTGTTTTTTTTTTTATTTAAATTCAATTTGCCAACATACAGTATAACACCCAGTGCTCATCCCATCAAGTGCGCGTCACCCAGTGACCCCATCTCCCCCGCCACCTCCCCTTCTGCACCCCTTTGTGTGTTTCCCAGGGTCAAGAGTCTCTCTCATGGTTTGTCTCCCTCCCTAAATCTTCCCCACTCAGTCTCCCCCCCCTTCCTTTATGGTCCCTTTTACTATTTCTTATATTCCGCATACGAGTGAAACCATATGATGATTGTCTTTCTCCAGTTGACTTATGTCACTCAGCACAACATCCTCCAGTTCCATCCACGTCGATGTAAATGGCGGGTATTCATCCTTTCTGATGGCTGAGACATATTCCGTCGTCTGCATACCGCGTCTTCTTTAGCCATCGTCTGTTGATGGACATCGTGGCTCCTCCCACAGTGTGGCTACTGTGGACATTGCTGCTGTGAACTTTGGGGTGCAGGTGTCCCATCATTTCGCTACATCTGTCTCTTTGGGGTAAATACCCCAGTGGTACAATTACTGGGTCGTAGGGCACTCAACTCTGTCTTGGATTCTGCCTCTGGAGAAATTCAGATTCCCTCAAAGCTTTCTTTTGAGGAATTGAGGAACCTATCCAGATTCTTTTCTTCTGACTTTAACACAAAGAGGGCCCTATTTTTTTTTTCTTCAAAACCAGTCCTGAGTCTTTTCCCCCAAATGGACCAGCCCTATACCTGGTGTGATGGTTCCAATCAGGGGGGGTTCCTGACCAGCCATCCCAGGCCCCCTCGGCAAGCAGGGAAAAGTTTCGTAATGCTCCCAGAGCCCTGTGCCTCCCTGGCAGAGGAATCAGGTGCAGTACGTCCCCTACAAGTGAGCAAGCTAAACTCTCTGCCTTATAGAGTTACTGAATATAAACTCATTATACTTGAGAGGGCAACTGCCAAATGCAATGAAATCAAAGATCAATTGCTTTAGAACAATTGATCTCAGACAGTTCCTTCTGACAATAGGCAGATGAAGGACCACTTGTCCTTGGCCACTCCTGGTTTGTGACAATAAAATGGAGCTGTTTGCCCACAGGAGCTCATCTTTCTGAGTACTGTGGGCAACAGGGGTGGGAGACACGGAACATGTATTTGCAGCGCCTGAAGGCATTTTGATTCTTGGAGTTAGGAATGAAAAATTATGGGTTGATAATCCCTTGGATGTTCCCTTGGATGGTTATGGACAGCACTGATGTAGGAGCTGCTGCGGCCACATGCACGTCGCTCCTTAACTGCTGCACCCAGGGACTGCTGCCAGCTTCCCCGGCTGGGGAGTGGGTAAAAACAGGGCTCCGTGCAGTGCTTTGGTGTGTGTGCCAGTGGATGCTCGTGGAACGTGGATTTTAGAGGTGGCATAGCTCCCCACAGGCATTTTGACCCAAGAAAGGAATTGAGATCTAGGCCATCGATTTCAAGGCCTATACTATCGTGCCCACTCTGCTCAAGCCCCTCTGAACACCCACTTCTGATGGGAAGCTCCCTGCCCAGCTGGACAGAGGGGAAAGGAGGTGAGTTTGGCTTCAGAGAGATATGGGATGGAGTCTTGGCTCTGCACCTTGCTACCTGGGTGACCTTTGACAGGTCACTGCATCTCTCTGGGCCTTAGTTTCCCTTTCCATAAGATAGAATTATTGCCCTGTAAGACAGTCATAAGCATTAAATGATGTAATCCATGTGAAACGCTGAGCGTGGTGCCTAGCACATGGCTGTGTGACCTCGGACAAGTGACCTTACTTCTCTGAAGTCCATTTTCCCCATCTGTCAAGTTGGGTTAATAGCACTTAACCTCCTAGGATTGTTGTGAAGATGACATTCATTAGATTTATGTCTGTGGAACATTTATCACCAGACCTGGCACACAGAAGATGCTCAGTAAAGTTAGCTATTAGCACTGTAATTATTATTCACTCATATATATAATTATTATTCATTCGTATATATAATAGCAATAATAAAAGGAACACCTGTCTTGCCAACTGTAATGATGGGAAGGCTGAAAGTTCACGTGAGACAGTGATTTCTGAAGGTCATTGGTTCAGCGGGTATTTCTTAAGTGTTTACTATGCGCCAGGCACTGTCCTGAGCACTGGCGAGTGAGCAAAGAACAAAACAGCAAGACTCCTTGCCCTCAGAGAGGACCACGTCCCAGCACAAGCTGGACGTTGGACGTTAACCACAAGCGTAATAATTACAGTGAAATGTAGAGTGTGCTTCATAAGATCAAGTGTCTAGGAGACAAAATAATCCAGGGATGAGGACTGGAGGTGGGGGGGGTGTCATGTGAAATCGAGGTCCTCGCCCCCAGGACCTGGGTGAGAAGTCTGAGCAAAGATCTGAAGCTCAGTGCCTCGAAGCAGAGAAAGTTGAGAGGCTGGGGTGGGCCCCTCCCTGCAGGTGCTTTCTGCTAGGTGTGGGTGGAGGGTGCTGTCCCGAGGCTCAGCCAGAGGACCCTGGACTGATAGGGCCCTGGAAAATCTAGGCTGGGTGGGGCAGGCGAAGGAAGCACTGCCTGAGGCCCCTGTCCTGCTGCTTTCGGCCCCTTTGGGACACTGACTTAGATTTAGGGCCTCTGGGTCCTTTCCAGAAAGGAATCTGAAGGTCAGATGCTGAGCGCTGTGCTCTCTACCTGGCCTGGTGTTCACCTGGCTCCTCACACCTGGCTCCTGACTTGCAGTTTCCTTCCTTCTGAGACAGGAGCTTTGGTCCTGGTCCAGGAAAGTGACCTGTCCTCCATCTGCCCCAGCAGCTGCCTCTCTGCCTTGGTACACCTGGTCCTCTTCCCCAGACCACTCACCTTGGCCCCCAGCTTGGTGTCCCCAAACCTCCCTCTGCAATTCCTGGGTCCCTCCATGTGTGATGGACTTACCTTGTGCACTCAAGCCCCCAGCCTCAGGCCCCTGAGCCTTCTACTCTGTACCCCATGTCCCACCTATTGTCCTGAGCGGCCTTCATCCTGACTCCTCTCCCTACCCCCCAACACACACACACACACACACACACACCCCACTTCTGAATTTCAGCAGAGCAAGACAGGGATGGGGTCTGAGGCGGTCTGATGGAACTGCACACCCTGCTGGTGGATATCCAGGGACATGAAGCCCCTTGGGCTTCATCAGGAGGGTCCCATCCCTGGTTATAGGGGCCTAGGGACTTGCCTTGCCCTGCTTACTGCCTCAAACTGACATTCAAGCAACCTTTCCCAGGTGGGAGGGGGGCTCCCTTCATCACCAGCTCAATGGGGAGATTTGGGAAGAGCAGTGGAAGGGAAAGGGGAGTTTCTCTATAAAATGGAGATAGTGGCTCCTGGGGGGCTCAGTCAGTTAGGTATCTGACTCTTGGTTTTGGCTCAGGGTCTTGGGGTCGTGGGGTGGAGCCCCACGCCGGGCTCTGTGCTGAGCACAGAGTCTGCTGAAGTTTCTCTCTCCTTCTCCCTCTGCCACCGCTCCCTGTGTGGTTGCAGCCAGCCCCTCCTGGCCAGTGCTGCGGAGTTGGGGGGCTGGCTCCCCCTCACTGCGTGTGGCATTGAGCTCTGGAATTATATTTCCTGACTTAACAACTGCAAGTGTTTGCTGCAGCTTTACTGCCTTAAAAATGTTTTCTAATAATCCCCAGGTGTTTCTCTCACATACAATAGCCTGGCTTGTTACAACCCAATTAAATCCTTATTTGAGACGCTTAATTAAAACTCTGAACAGAACAAGCCATAAAGCTTGCTCCTTGCCAGCCTTGTGCCAAAAGTGCCTATCCCTGCCCCCACTCCCCACACCCCTTTTCCAGGCCTGCGGCTGGCATTTGCAACTTCCAGTTCTGACTTGGTGGAGGGGGACATCCCGGTTCCTGCCTGGGGGCAGGGAGGGGGCGGGGGGCCCAGTTCAGATGCTGTGCTCCTTAGAGATGCAGGCATGGGCTCCTGGAACTCTTGGTTGCCTGGTTCCTCACCCAGGATCAGCCTCTCCTGGCTGCCCCGAAGCAGGGGTTCTCAACTTCCCTCCCAACTATTTGCACTTCTGGCCAGATGCTTCATTGTGGGTTGTCGTCTACACAGTATACGGTGTTTGGCAGCATCTGTGGCACCTCTACCCACAAGTGGCACCCTCCTCCCAAGTTGTGACAACTAAAAATGTCTCCAGACACCGCCCAATGTCCCCTGGAGGGCAAAATCCTCCCACGCAGTTGAGAACCACTATCTTAAAGGGAGGTACCATCCCCGCATCACTGATCCCCAGGAGGCAGGAGGCAGGCACAGCTTGGCAGCCACTAGAAGCTCATTTTCACCCCCGCCCCAACCAAATTCTAACAGAATGGGGAGCTAAAGTTGATAGAGGTGCATCTGTTCCCACTCCAGGACACCGGGAAAGTGTCTTGTGGGGAAGCGGAGAGTGAGAAGGGCCCTGCCTTGGAGCCCACAGACACATGTCTCTGCCTGAGGAACCAACTTGTCCTCATAGCTTCTTCCTCTTTTCTCCCATTCCACGCTCGGCTTAGGATAGCAGGGAGCCAGATCTTGTTGAGTGTAACCTCAAGGTAGGGTGACCAACTTGTCCTGGCTTGCCGCAACTCGTCTAGTTTTAGCACTGACAATCCCAGGTCCTGGGCGACTCCATGGAGCAAAATGGGGTTGTGGGGAAGGGCTGTCCTTTGCTCATCCCACCAAATGGTCCCTGAGGGGCTAAGAGAACCACCCTGGAAGAAGGCAGGGAAGTTGTTACTGAGAATCCATGTGCCCTACGGGCATCATCTCCCTCCCTCCCACAAGCTGGTGGACTTATTGGCTTCATCTTATGGGTGATGAAGCCAAGGCCCAGAGAGACTTGCCCACAGTGAGTGGCAAGTGGAGAGCCAGGATTTGAACCAGGCCTATCTTGCCCACACTGCCCTCCTGTGCCTTTTCCATAAGATCCTGAAAAGAGAAGACTTGGACAGGTTCCTATACATGAAACATCTCTCTCTGGCCTTGGCCTGGCCATAGAGGAAGTGGAACTTCTTTCCTGGCACTCCGCCTGCTGACACAGAGGCAGGGGATATGGTAGCAGGAGAGCCGGACCTCCTAACATCAGCCATGAGTACCCTTGGTCCTGAAGAGAGCCTCCCGTCGGTTCTAGACCTGCCTGCTGACAGTTCCATCTCCCAGAACAAAAAAAATATGACTGGAAGAGCCACTGGGGACCAAATTCTCACCAAGAAGAAGATGGCTGGTGAAGGGGCATGATGGGGACCAGCTCCATCTATGGTGTCAGGGGAGGATACAGTCTTAATTTTAGCAAGTGACGTGTTGAAGCTCAGAGGACACGTGAACAGGTGTCCCTCGGCCTGAGTCTGTTGGGGGCAGGATAGGGGGTGCTCAGAGAACTGGGTCAATTGCAGTCTCCTGTTTCTGACAGGGTAGTTGTAAACTGACCCAAGGAGGTAGAAGGGTTATGGGGCAGTTCCTAAGGGAACCTGCGTGGTTGAGTGAGGAGCATTCTGGGTAGGCTGGATTTATAGCGGTTGTATTCCAAGGACGGAAAGAAGGGAGGTTAATCAAGAAGGCGCATGAGAAGGGATGTGCTTCTGGGAACACATCGCCTCCAGGAGGCGTGTCAGATGCTGAGACTAAGGCAGTATATAGAATGTGCTTAGGGACACGTGACTGTACATCACGATAACAGCCGTTCTTTATTGAGTGCTCACGATGTGCCAGGTAGGGTGCTGAACATTTTCCGTGTCACGGCTCGAATAGTCCTCAAAACAGCCCTGGTGGTAGGAAGTGTTGGCTACTCTGGCTTTTCGGATGAGGAATCGGAGACAGACAACAGTGGCTGCCCAGAGCCACATGCGTAGTCCACAGTGGAGGCAGGATTGCAGACCCACAGACCTGGGATTGGTCTGACCACTTCCTTACTTGCTGTGTGGCCTTGACTCAGTCATCCATGTCTCTTTTCTAGATCAAAGGTTGTTTATTCGTTATTTGTTCATCCATGTGATACGTCAAGACAGATGGGTGTGTAGCCTGTGTCCAGTACACAGGAGGCCCCTTCCATCTAAGGGACTCGCCATGGGAATGTCATAACGACATTCAAGGGGGGCTCTCAAGCGGGCTGTGGGGCAAAAGAAGAGGAAGGGAGCAAAAGTAAGGTAGGAAGAATGCGTAAGTCTTTCCAATTTGTATGAAGAACAAGAGAAGGATTTCATGTTCACGGGTGACAAGGGACTCACCCATGACACTTCACACCACTGAGAGGAAGGATGGTCAGCCTGGAAGGGGCAGCCCAGACCTCGGGGGCAGAGAGCCCTAGGGTGGCCAGGGCGCTGAGACAACCTGCTGCACACACCCCTGAACCACTGCCCTGCTGCGGAACAGGAGAGCCCTGGGAGACCAGAGATGGGCAGATCCCTAAAAGGACAGTGGTGGTTTCCAGAAACCACAGGTCAGGGAGCTTGCTCGAGGCTCAGGTTTGTGAACGCCCATAAACCCAAACCAAGCTTTCTTGAAGACCTGTCATGTGTCCCATGGCATGTCAGGTATGAGGCCTCATTCTGCGTGACTAAACTTGTCCTCGACAGAGTCATCAAACTTGAGCCCAGGAGCGGCCTGAATTCAGCAGGCATTCACATAGGCTGCTCAGCTGTCCCTGTGGGCAAGGTGGAGGAGCTCCTACTTCAAGAGGGACAGCTGGGTCGGTGGGTCACTGGCCCAATGACTGCATTCCAGGGGTGCTCACTTATTAATGATTCTGTCCGCAGGTCAGGGGGTTTCTGCTGGAGTGCCACAGGGCTCTGCCCCTGGCTCACAGGTGTAGGGTATGGGCTGCCAGGTTCCTGCGTGTAGGACCCAGTAATAGTGAAAGAACCAGGGCTTGCTCAAGTGAGGCAGCAGCTGACCAAGGTCTGGGGACCTCAGGCACAAGGGTGCCCCGGAGACAGGACTTGGGCTTCCCAGCTTCCCCCCTGTCTGCCTGACTGCCCGTTGCTTCCTCATCCTATTCTCTGGCTCGGAGCTTGTGTTCACACCAAGTTCCCAGTCCCCCGTGCCTGTCACTTGCACACTGTCTGTCATGACCTCTCCTTCCTGTCCAACCTGCTGGTCATCCAGCTCCCACTGGCAGCTCGAGTGCTCAGTATTGTCTGGCGTACACTCCTATGAGAAGGAATCTGATGGGCCCACCAGCTACGCACGCGAGGCCCTTGGGCCTTGGCCCTGCTGCGGATGGGCCTCCAGCCTTAGGGAGTATTTGAAGCTCCGAGGGCTGAAGGCTGGCGGGGTCAAAAGATGCAAACAGAGGGGCTCGAGGGCTGCTCTTTCAGCAGGTGTGGTGGGTTGAACAAGACCACTGTGAACAATAATGATCAGTCGCTACTACTGATGGTGTGGCAGGTGTCAGGATGTTAATTTCAGCATTGTCACGTGAAATCGTGGGAAATTGCAATTAGTCGGGTGACAACAGCAACGTTCACGACTGTCTTGATGGCTCTGTCGTTTCCGTAACCACTCCTCCCTCTGGCGGGCACCTGCACCGCCTGTCTCCGCAGATGCCTCTTTCTCCCACCCCAGTGCTGAGGTCGCGGGCAGTGTCCACCCGATTCGTTTGTGGGTTCTCTCCGCCCTTCTGTTTGTGAAGGGCTTTCACAGGCAGAACCAAATGGAAAGGAGCCTCACTGGGACAGAGCAAAAGGTGGAGAATCCAACCTGCGTCCAAAGGCAAAGACGCGCTGTGAAAGCATGTGTGTGAGTGTTAACAGGTGGTTTTGTGTTTTGTTTCTCTTTCCTGCCAGGGATCCTAGAATGACACTCGGTGCGTGTGTTGACTTAAAAGCCCCATTCTTGAAAAATCCCGGGCAGCGGCGTTATTCAAAGTAAAGGATCTGAGAGGGAGGTAATAGGACCACGCCGCTCGGCGCGGGAGGGACCATGGCCGATAGCAGTGCATCTGGTTCTGGGTACCAAGTGATGAAAGGGTCCTGAAGATAATCGCTGACATTTACCGAGAACCTACTGCATGCAAGACCCCGTTGTGGGGTTCTTGATGAGATTGATGCGGTTTCCCAAATTGTAGGACTGTGGAACTGAGATATTACGTAACTCGCCTCAGGTCACTCAGCTTAAAATAACTTGAAACCTGGGCATTTGTATAATTATCTGAGAAACTGGGATTGGGAAATGGTCAGTTTGAATGGCAAAATGGTTTCGAAGGCAGAGCCCACGGCACATACGAGGTGGCGCAGGGATACCGTAAGAAGGCTAGACGCTTGTGCGCAGCAGGGGGTTCCTGTGCCCATTTGATGGAGGAAGAGGCCAAGGCTCACAGGCAAACCAGCAGGTCCAAGGCCCCAGAGCTGAGAACTGGAAAGGAGGGTGACCCTGATTGGTGTTGGATGCGTGATGAGGCTAGAAGAGGTGTGGGACCCTCCCGCCGGGAGAACCTCATGACGCCTGGCGCTGTCACTGATGGGCTAGGCCACCCTGGGAAGGGGAGCTGCTCTGTCACTGATGGTGCAGAAGCGTGGGCTTGGTGAGCTCCCGGCAGGATGTTGGTGAAGGAGGGCACTTGGGACCTGCACCTGGGAAGGGACGGGTGGAAGCAGGGAGGCAGAGAGCGGTGCTGCTGTGGTGCATTGGCAGCCTGGGTCCCGGGAGCCCCGCAAGGTGCTCTGGAGCCGGGGTGGCCCTTCCAAAGTCTGTGCCATGGGCCGCCACCACCGGAGATACGACCTGGGGCGAAGCCATTTTCTACAGGAGAGGCGATCCCCCAGATGGGCTGCTGGCTGGGTCCATTCCGGCCGTCGGGGATAAACCTTATTTCTCATAATCTCAGTGGCTACCACCCCCTCCCCGTCTGGCGCATGCCATCCGTGCACACCTTGCCCAGACTCCCGTCACGTCACCATCGCCTTGACGGTGCTTATTAATATCCATCAGATTTCCTGCTAACAAAAGGCTCTTTAATGTTCCGTTGCAATCTTAGCCTCCCAAATGCCCTGTGAATGGAGCACGATTAACACCCCCACTTGATGGAAGATGGGCTCAAAGGCTAAAGTTAAGACACCGGCTCAGGATGCACACTCAGCGAGGGTGACGTGGGGACTGGCGCGTCCAGCCTCCCGCCCCCCTCCGGAGTGCTCCTCGCACCCGGCCCTGGGTGCTGCCCCGCAGCACACGTGCGCACATGGCACCTTGGATTTGCCACCCGTGGCCACTTTGCAGATGCATTGAATGTCCCCTCTGCACCCCCACCCCCTGGCTGATGTTTCCAGAACTTCCATCCCCCCATCTCCCTGAGATATCAGGCGCACGTTTTCTCCCTGGTGACCCATCCGGATGTCCCCGAGACACCCGGGACTTGCCATAGCTGGTGCTGGCCTTATCATCTGACCTCAGGCCTGCAGGGCACACAGGTGGCAGGAGCTCCGGCCCTGAGATTAGACTGGGTTCTAATCCTGGCTCACCACTTCCTGGGCATGGCCTTGGGAACCTACTGTGACTCTTTGTGCCTCAGCCTTCTCATCCGTAAAACGGGGGTGATTGTGGTATACACCCGCCTCATGACGTTGTGCGGGTCTGCTGAGCTAATGCTCATGTAGTGCTCACAACAGGGCCTGGCGCATAGCTAGTGCTCCGCACGTGGGAGCCAGCTGTCTGGCTTGTTGCTCCTGATGGTCCTCCTGAGCGCCGCCGTGCACCGAGTCCCAGGTAGGAGCATGTGCTCCCTCACCCTCGATGCCCGATTCTCTCTGCCTCCCGTGGGGCACGTGTCCCTCCCACCTCCCCCATCAGTACTGCCTCTGTGACCGTGGCCTTCATCTTCCACTTGGACTCAGTATTTCCTAGGCGCCCCCCCCATCCATCCCCTGCTATTCAGCCACCAGAATGTGCCTTATTTTTTAAATTAAAAAAATGTTTTTTTTTAAGATTTTATTTATTCACAAAGGACACACAGAGAGAGGCAGAGACACAGGTAGAGGGAGAAGCAGGCTCCATGCAGGGAGCCTGATGGGGGACTCGATCCCGGGACCCCGGGGTCACGTCCTGAGCCAAAGGCAGACACTCATCTGCTGAGCCACCCAGGTGCCCCTGAATTTGCATTTTCTGGTGTGAATATTTGATCACAGCTCCTTCAGCTTCCAGTCCTTCGGTGGCTCCCTATTGCTCCCGGGGCAAGGCTCACCCTCCTGAGGTGGGTGTCTGTGCCTCTCTGCATCCCCCCGAGCCCCCGCCGCAGCCTCTGCCTGCCCACAAAGCCCTCTGCCCTCCCGACCTCTCTCACCTGGGTGCTGTTCCTTGAGGTCAGTCTCCTTTCCGCCCCCAGACCCCGGGAAGGGCAGTCCGTCGTCTACAGTTCATGTCTGACTCGGGGTCCACTCATTACAGGGGTTTAGTAAACTGAGCCACCGTAAGAGCTGACAACAGGAAGGGGGCCAGTTCCGTTGGAGAGCACAAGCCAGGCCTTCCTCTGGGCACCATCCCCATCAAGCCCCACCTTTTCCAGATTCCCAGGCCCCATTCTAGTCCCGTCTGTCTCCCTGGCCAGCCTTGCACGACCTGCTGCTGGGAGCAGCTGAGGGCTGGCTGCCGCGCACTGTGCCCCTTCATCCCGCCAGGACGTGGACGGCAAGCCTCCCTACAGGGGCTGCCCCCGGCCCCGGGCCCTCTCTGCCGCGTGGTTGATAACCTTTGCTGTTAGGCTTGGACTTCTGTTTCCTGGACCTTGGCTGAGCCTTCGGCTGATGAGGAGCAGCTGGCCTGAAGCTACAACCCTCGAGGATCTTCAGGTTCAGCTGGGAAAAGGTGGATTCCTGAGAAGAGCTCGTTTCGGGAGCCAAGAGCCTGGGGTGTGAATCCCAGCCCTTCCCCTTGCTGGGGGTCCGGCCAGGGATGGGCACACAGCTTCTCCTCCCTCTGAAGCCTGCGTCGTCCGTAGAATGAGGGATGTTGCCAGGAGGCTCATAAAGCAGCCTCTCGTGGAGGTGAGCCCAGGGGGACAGCCGAGGTGCTAAGGGAACACTGGGACCTGGGTTTGAGTCTGTCCTCCGCCCCTGACGACTGTGTTGGGGGCTGCTCGCTCCTTTCTCGAGTCTTTCAAATGCAGAACTGGATATATGGTTTCTGTGGCTGCTCCAAACCCTGACCTGTGATGGTCTAGGACTCCTGTGAAGGGGAGTTTGAGAGATGGGGGAGGAAGAGTAGAGGAACTGATGGGTATGAAACACCTACGAGGTGCCAGCACCATGCTAGGTGCCCCGTGCACGTGAACACCTGGATGAGGTGAGGGCTTTTGTTCCCAGTTTATAGATGAGAAGATGGGTTCAGAGAGATGAAGTGACTTGCCTCAGGCCACACAGCACGGACGTGGTGGTGCTGACTCTGGAGCCCTTGTGCTTCCCTCAAATAGCTCAGGGTTCTCTATAGTCCCCTTTCCCCCCACACACCCCAAGGAAGGGGCAGCTGGGGAGCCGAGGGATGGACAGGTGGTTGGTGACCCAGGACCCAGTCTCCACACTCCCATGGACCATGGAGGACAAATCATTGTCCCTTCCCAGGAAGCTCAGGGCCCCAGCAAGGCCCAGACTTGAGTCTGCCTCTGAGCACCTTGCCTTCTCATCATCTGATCCCAGTGGGCCTGAGATCGTCCTCCCCACTCCCTGGGATCTTCCACAGGCAACCAGAGCCCCAGGCTCCGAGGTTTGCAGCTGCCCAGCTGCTACAGACCTCACAGCTGTCCCTTGTGACTATGTCCATGCTCACAAAGGAATGGTGTCATCCCTCCCCTTAACAGATCTGAAGATCCTGTAAATGCCTTGATTTGCCATTAGAGAAAATGAACTGAATTTTGTTTCCTCCATTTTTAAAAAAAGAGATGTATGTATTTATTCGAGGATGGGGGGGACAGGGAGTGTGTGAGCATGGGGAGGGACAGAGGATGAGAGAGAGAGGGAATCTCAAGCAGAAGGCAGAGCCTGACACCCGGCTCGATCTCATGGCCCTGGGGTGATGATCTGAGCTCAAACCAAGAGGTGGATGCTCCAACTATCTTTCCCCTTTTTAAGTTGAACCCCAGCCCAGGCAGTTCCCTGGAACTCCGATATTAAAAACCATGAATTGCTGGGACCTTGTCTGGGTGGAGCCATTCAGGGGTCCAGATTCTTCTCTAGAACTTCTCGCCAGCCCTGCCAGCGGCCTCAGCCTGGAGCCAGAAACTCCTGGACTTCCTCCAGCCCCGAGATGTGGGCACATTGCTGGCCCTGGTGCCCGGGTAGTGGTCCCTCCAGGCTGGGAAGTCAGGCAGGATGCCATGATGGAAGACCTGGATGGTGTAGATGTGGCTGTGCAGAGGTCTAGCCTGGTGGATGCAGCAGGATGGGGTGAGGACGGGAGAGGCAGTGCCCAGGCAGGTGGGACATCCTGACTGTCGGGGTTGGCTCGTGTTCCAGAAACGGGAGCTCAAGCCTAAGAGCTCAAGCACGGCGAGGGCCGTGCGGGGCTTGGGGCTCCACTGCATAGGTCTGGGCTCCGGAGGGTTGCGGTCCCAACAGGAGCCTGGCAAACAAGCAGTGACAGCCTCGTCTGAGTGTCCTGGTTCAGCGTGTGTGTTGAGGTCGAACCCTTACTTTCTGTTCCTTGGTCTAAGATCTTAGACAAGTTACATAGGCTCCCTGGGTTATCAGGTCCCCTCCCTGAAAGTCGGGGATGAGGCTAAGTATCTGCGACGTGGAACTACAGTGAGGCTCAGTGGGAAGTGGTGTCGGAAAGAGACTTAGCCCTTTGCCTGAGATGAAGTCGGTGTGCTAGGGGGGTGTCATTGTCCTTGTGCGGTGGGTGGCATCCGGGAGAGGCCATGAGTTAGGACTATTTCGGGCCAAGACCGTGGTCAGGATGAGCTGTGGTCCCAGCGGGACGTGCAGGACGGGGACGCTGTGGACCTGAGAGTGGGTAAGCACGAGGGCAGCCAAGCTTTCTTGGGCCACGTGGGGACTTGGCCTGTGTCCATGGCGAGGTGGGTGAGGCTGGGCTGGAAGGTGTGGGGGTGCAGGCTTGGCCTCCCCACGAGGATCCCCGAGATCAGAGCGTGCGATTCAGAGGGGCTGTTTTGCTGACAGCTCCCTCTGCCACACCAGACTCCAAGCAATTAACCAGCCGGGCCCCTGGGAGGAGCGCTCGGCGGCAATCAGAGGGTAACCTTGACCTCCTTTGCACACTCCTGCAGCCGCCTCCTACCTCCCATCTCCAAGGTGCTCCAGCGTTGTTGAAGGGCAGCTCCTCCCCGGCTCAGGGAGCGCACTGGTCCCCCTCTGCCAGCAGAGCCGTGGGTGTGGGCTCCTGGGTCTCTGACCAAGACAACGAACCTCATTGGGCCTTTAGGCCTGGACACCTTTCTTGGGGATGCACAACATCCTCAGCTCTGTGTTGTGTGCGTCCATGGTGTGTGCATGTGTATGCACTTAGAGGAGAGAAGGGTAGGAGGATGTGCCTGTGAAGCAGGGGTGGAGACACCTGTATGCATGCGCGTGAAGGGAGAGAATGTGTGTGCATGCACCTGTGTGTGTATGCATGTGTGTATGTGCGTGTAGGTGCACATAGAGGAGAGAAGGGTGGGAGGATGTGCCTGTGAAGCAGGGGTGGAGACACCTGTTTGCATACGCCTGAAGGGAGAGAATGTGTGTGCGTGCGCTTGTGTGTGTATGCATGTGTGCATGTGTGTGCACATAGAAGAAAGAAGGGAGGGAGGATGTGCCTGTGAAGCAGGGGTGGAGACACTTGTATGCATATGTGTGAAGGGAGAGGGTGTGTGTGCATGCGCTTGTGTGTGTATGCATGTGTGTGTACATACGTGTGTGCATGCATGTGCACATAGAGGAGAGAAGGGTGGGAGGACGTGCCTGTGAAGCAGGGGTGGAGACACCTGTATGCATCCGCGTGAAGGGAGAGGGTGTGTGTGCGTGTGTGTGCTCGGCTGCAGGAGCGTGCATGAAGCCCGTAGGAATGTGAAGGGGCCTGGGGGTGTCTACGGGGGGCGGGCGGGTGGGAGTGGGGGATGTGTGTGGAAAGGAGGGGAGCCGTGCCGGGCAGGAGGGGGAGCGTGTCTGGGCATCGCGCGAGTCGAGGCTCCGGAGGGGGAGGTGGGTTGAGGGCACGTCGGGCTCGGGTTTAGGATGTAGTGACAGCGCGCCCCGCCACCCCCGCTCCACCAGCTCGGGCCTGTACGTTTCAAATACCTCATTGTCAGTCCTGGTAAAGCCTTTATTTATAAAGCGCGGGTGTTTCATTCAGCTTAACTGAAAAGGCCTTTAAATCACCGCAGCTGGGAAGGGCTAATTGCAGTTAGAGTTGTCAAGGACTCTCTTGTCTGCTTTTGCCATCTGTGACATAGTGAATGCAAAGATCATTTTAAACATAGGCAGTTAATGTAGAGAATAATTTGAGAGCTTTAGATATTTATGGTAAATTATTTAACTTTATAGTTGAGTTTTATTGCCTCATTATTCTATGTGTGAAGAATCTTGGCGTTTTCTGTGACTCGGCACTTTGTGGAGTTTCTCTTTGCGACACTCGGGAGTGAAGTTACCCCGCACTCGGGTCCCATCGCTAGTCCTCTCACGGAAGGGGCTCTCTGATCTTCGCCCATCTGGCCACGCCGTCTCCGCGCCCCGCTGTCAGGGTTTCTGGGCGGGCTTCGGTGCTCGGCAAAGCTTTGGGGTGCTTCTCGCCACCAAACCAGCCCCACTGCTTCCTACTGCCCCATAGGGCGGGGAGGTTGGTGGTGCAGTGGCTCCGCCAAGCTTAGCATAGCTCTGCCACTGTCTGTCCATCTGTTGGTCCATGGGCTCTGCGGAGATTGGGGGCAGAAGGGGTGGCTAGGCAGGAGGATGGGGCTCTGGGAGGATGGCACCCAAGCTTGGGTTTTCATTTGCTCTTTGGCGCCCTGTCCCGGTGCCATCCGTGCCTGCTTGAGTTCTATCAGGGCAGACCCTGGTCATCTTGATGTCATTTAGCTGCTTGAGGTGTCACTGATCACTGTTCAGAATTGAACCTTTGAGTATCTGAAATGTAAGACTTGCCCCATCCTGGAAGATAGCCCGTGTTGGCCTCCTGTGCTCAGACGGGGTCCTGGGACGGGCATTGTGGCCCCACACTCTTGGTGCTGTGCCTGTGTCCCCTTGGCGCTCACCATACCAGCGATGCTCGCAGGGTGTTGCTGCAAATACCTAAGACTCCTTCCCAGGCCAGGGTTCTGGGGTGCTGACACCCCCAGCCAGTGGTGGACGGGAATAGGAAGATAAGTGCCCTGGCTTCTTTGCTCCTCTGCTGGAATAATCCTGGGCGTAGCATGTTCCATCTCCCAGCACAACCCGGTGAGACTAAGCCCAAACGGCCCTTAGCCATAGTCTACTCATCGACACCTCCTTTTTTGCCTTTTTTTTTCTCCCCCATTCCCTCCATCATGGGCCCTCAGTAGTGTTTCCTGGCATCGCCTCCCAAAAAAACTACTTGAACTCAGATCTTTGTCTCAGGGACAGATTTTAGGGCAAACTTCACTAGGCGTGTGTGCAGTCGAACCACACCACTGCCCACTTGATAGACGCGGCCCTTGGATCTGCTTCCCCAGCCCACAGGCTTGAGGTGGACTTTGGATGCGGCATGCCCATTGCTTTGGGCTCTGCTCTTGACAGTTCGAACTCGATCTGGACTTGGGTGAGAGGGAGGGAGCGCTCAGCTAGTCCGCACCCAGCTAGCACAGCTCCCCAAATGAAGGTGTTGGGATTTCCAGAGGCAGATTATGTCCTCGGGAAGGGTGAGTGACTGTTTTCTGTGAGGCTCCAATTCCTAGTTCAAGGTCTAAAATGAGTGCATCGGGTCCAGCCTCAATGGCTGGGGAGGATTTAGGCTGAACTCCAGAGTTATTAGTTGTGGAGCTGAAACTGTCACAAGATACCTGTGAGGGATGTTGGAGCGAGCTCTCTCCCCCCACGTCACCCGCTAGAAGACTGCCACTCATTCTCTCAGGACTCAGCTGAAATGTCACCTCCTCTGCCAAGCCTTCCCCAGCTCCTCCAGGCTCTGGCCGATGTGTTTCCACAGCTCTTTGTTCAGGGCTTGCCAATTATACTTAGCACACTGTCTAGCAGTTTATCTGTCTCCACATCTGGTCCCTGAGCAGGCTTTGAACTCCTTGAGGGCAGGGACTGTCGATTCATCTTTTTTTGTCTGCAGAGCCCAGGGCCTGGCACAGCCATAGCTCAAGAAACATGATCTGAATTAATGGATGGATGTGGATGGATGAATGGATGGATGGGTGGACGGGCAAAGGGAAGGCAGATGGGGTGGTGAGTGGATGGATAGATGGATGGACTGCTGGACTAAGGGAGAGAAGGAGGAATGGGTGGGTGGACGGAGGGGGGGATGAATGGATGGGTGGGTGGATGGATAGATGGATAGGCAGACTGAGGGATCAGTGGATGCAGGGAGGGTGGGTGGGGTGGATGAATGGTTGGATAGATGAATAGACTGCTAGACTAAGGGAGAAAAGAAGGGATGGATGGATGGATGGATGGACCACTGGACTAAGGGAGGAATGCATTGGATAGAGAGAGGGATGAATGGATGGGTTGGTGGATAGATAGGTGGATGGACCACTGGACTAAGGGAGAGAGAGAGGAACAGATGGGTGGATGGAGGGAAGGATGAATGGATGGGTGGGTAGATGGATGGACAGGCAGACTGAGGAATCAGTGGGCGCAGGGAGGGTGGGTGGAGTGGATGAATGGATCGATGGATATATGTATCCATCCATATATCCATGTGAGGAATGGATGGTTGGATGGAGAGAGGGAAGGCAGGTTGGGTAGATGGATAGGTGGATGGACCACTGGACTAAAGGAGAAAGGGAGGGAGGGAGGGAGGGATGGATGGATGGATGGATGGATGGATGGACGGACCTCTGGATTAAGGGAGGAATGGATGGGTGGGTAGATGGATAGATGGATGGACAGGCAGACTGAGGGATCAGTGGATGCAGGGAGGGTGGGTGGGGTGGATGAATGGATGGATAGATGGATGGACCACTGGACTAAAGGAGAAAGGGAGGGAGGGAGGGATGGATAAGAGGGATAAACTGCTGGACTGAGGGAGGGAGGAATGGATGGGTGGATGGAGGGAGGGATAAACGGATGGGTGGGTGGGTGGGTAGATGGATGGGCAGGCAGACTGAGGGATGGATGGAAGAATGGATGGACTGACAGGAATGGATGGAGGGAAACTGGGAGAGATGAGCTGGTGGGTGAGCCGGTGGATGGGAAGGTGGGCAGATTCACGGCGGATGTTGAGGAAGCGGGGCATTCTGTGCGCAGGCTGAGCTTCGGAACCAAGAAACAACCGCTTTCTCCAGTGACTCCGTGTTCTTGGCAGCAGGCTTCTCAGGATTCTCCCTGGAAGCTCAGAGAGGAGAGGAGAGTGGTCTGGGCCCCTGGGGGGGAGCATGTGGGCTCCTGGGTGAGGTCGCTGGGCTGGGAGCTGTGGTTCAGGGAGGCTTCCTCCACCCTCCGGGGAGCTCACTCTTCCTCCACCTTGGGGGCTGCACCACAGGGAGGAAACAGCTGGGAGGGGGCTGCAGGCACCTGTCCTGAGCTCCGACTGCGACTGCAGGGAGGCGGACAGCGTGGAGAGGGAGACCGCACACATCCCCAGGAGGTCTGGGGGAGGCCAGAGCAACAGCCTAGAGGACAGGAAGCAGGAGGGCCTTGGGGGTTAGTGACAGTAGCTGGGGATGCCGGAGACCCATCCCTGCCACCTTGGGAAGGAGCAACACCCTCGCCTTTCTCGCCAGCAGCGACAAGGGAGGCCAACGACGGTGAGAGGCGCGTGTGCCTCATGCACACGGGCTGAGGGTCCCCACGCCTGTCCCCACTGCCTCCGCCCCAGAAGGATGGCAGCGCAGGAGGGAGGCACGTGCAGACATGAGGGGCTGGCGGCAGATGGGGAGGGAGCAGCGTGAGCCTCAACTGCAGCGTCACACCAGGCTTTGAGCACTTGGGGCAGCGCTACTAGGGAGGGGCAGGAACATCCCAGCCTGCCTTGGAGCCCGAGGAGGGGACAGGGCAGCGCCCCGACCCCTACTGTGTCCCCAGGGTTCTGAAGAGAGTCCCTGCCTGCTGACCCCTGGCCCCCTGTTCCTCTCCCGTTGATTCCAGTCTTTCCTCTGACCCCTCTGGCTGTCTGTGTGGCGTCGGCACCGCTGAGCATCCCTGGTGGCGGTGGCCCTGTCTGGAGGTGCGCTGCACGTCAGTGCCCCGCGTGTTCTTTCTGCTTCACAAAGCCGGTGACCACTGCGCTCCTCCCCGCCCGGCTGTAAGCCGTGTCCCAGCCTCCTGTCCAGCTGTCCTACCAGTTCTGTATGTGCCAGGCTCGGCCCGAGATGTCCCCGAGGCCTGGAGCGCCCTGATTAATCATTGGCCCACTCCCCGTGTTTGCCGTGGCCCTCCTGGCCTGGGCCCCACGCCTCAGCCTTGCACGTGGCCCCCTGATTGTGGCCTGGAGGCGCTGCCCTCAGGGCCAGGCTGAAGAGGGGTTTGTCCTTGCCCTGGGCAGACCCTGGCAGCCACCCACTGCCTTCTCCCTCCCCTCCTGGCTGTCACCCCCATTCTCCCCACCGCGCGCTCACCCTTCCCGCCCTCAGAGCACCTCAGTGCCCTCATCGGCCTGTCTTCCTGATTCCCAGACACCCCCCACCCCCCAGGTGCTGGAGTTTGGGCAGACAGGGAGAAGTGTTTTAGAGAGCTGGGTGCAAGGTCTCTGGCTGCCCCACAGGGTCACTTCCTGGGGCCAGGTGCCCCTAGCTGCTCCCCTGCAGGGCGGTCCCCGTGGGTGGGCGGTGGTGGGAGACACAGAGACCCTCCCAGAACAGCGCCTGGCAGGGTCTCGGTCAGCATTTGTAGAATGAACAAGTAAACGTGAAACAATCCCATAAATATATCATTAACTTTAAGGAAGTAATCACTGACTTCAAGGGAAAGCCCAGAGCGCTCCAAGACCATATGTTAGAGCAATCTCATTTAAACTGGGGGTCAAGGAGGGCCTCGGTTTTGAAGGTTTCTCGCCGTGAGCATCGCGGGATGGAGCAACATAGGGCTCTGGCCAAGAGCTCGGATTTGAGACCCAGCTCTGCCGGGTGTCAGCTGTGTGATGGGGGCAGGTGCCTTGACCTCTCTGTCCTCGACCTCTCTGTGCCATGAGAATGATCATGGCTCCTGTGTCCTGGGGTCGCGGCGAACACAAAGGACGGTGCCTGGCACCTAGGAGGCTCTCGGGGTTCCCTGGGATTATTGTCTCCCCTCCCCGAGGTGCTGTGTCCGTGTGGGCATGAGCAGGTGCATGCACGTGAGACATGATGTGCCGGAGCTGGTGTGGGGCTGTGGGTCCAGACCCCCCACTGTGTGTGTTTGTAGGAACTCTGGTGTGGATGGGACTGGGTAGGTACAAGGTGGCTGGGGAGGGGGCTGTGAGTGTGAATGTGTGTGAGTGTATGCGTGTGTGTGTGTGTGTGTGTGTGTGTGTGTGTGTGAGTGAGGCAGCCATTCTGGGAGCAGAGCAGCTACCCAGGCATGTGGGGGGGGATGCTGTTCATGGTGCGAACATTCATGGTGAGCACTGATGTGCAGCATGAGGGTCGTAGGAACGAGTGGCTATGCGACAGCGGGACCAGGGGGCAGGGTGCAGCAGGATGGGGGAGCAGGACCAGGGAGAAGGACAGGGAGTGGGGGAGGGCTGGAGCAGGATGGGGGAGGGGGAGGACTGGAGAGGGGGAGGGAGGACTGGAGCAGGAGGGGGGGGGAGGGTGGGGGGGGAGGAGGGCTGGAGCCAGAGCCTGGGCCGCCTTAGCAGGTGCGCCCAGGGCGGCCGGGGCTCACGGGGAGACAGCAGGGTTTTAATTGTCCGTGGAGAGGATGGGGCTCCGGGGAGCTGTCAGCAGCCCTGTGAGAGCGGCAGTTGGGCTCCTTGCCCTACTTGTAGGCCACCATCCTTCAGCTCAGCTGGCAGCCGCTCCTCTCCTCCTCCCTCCTCCCGCCTCCCCCTCCTCTCCCACTTCCTGCTCGCTGCCCAGCTCCCTCCTCTCCCGGCCAGGAGCTCTGTGTGTGTGCCCCTCTCCTTCCTCCCCCTCTCCCCTTCACCCCCTCACCTTCCTCAGGGCCTAGAGACCCAGGACCCTGGGGCCACCCCCTGAGCGGTGATTTACCCCCCCTCCCCCGGGCCCTCCCTCTAGAGACTCGGAGGTGCCCATGAACAGGGCATCCCCGCTCCCTCCCACCTGCTCCCTGAAGACCCTTGGCTTTAGATAATGACCTGGGCCAGTTCTTCTCCGAGTCCCCGGGGAGATTGTTCCTACAGGGATCGGATCCTGTACAGGGGCCTGAGGTAGAGCCTGAGACTCGGCATTGCTAACAGCCCCTGGGGGTAGTGCTGGTGCCCAGGCCGCTCTGAGTTCCACCCCTGAGGAAGGAGGACCAGAGGCCTGCAGGCGCCAGCTGTGGACCAAGTGGCCCTTCTCAAGGACTCCACGTCCTCCCCACCCATCCCTCTGGGTGGCGGCCGAGCCAGGCTGCCTCCCCTGGGAGCTGCAGGAGCAGTAGCCGCACGCCGACCCTGGTCCCGGAGGCCCACAGCCTCAGCACCCCTGTGCTTCTGGCCGCCTGCCTGAGAACCCAGCAGGGGCGTCCTCTCTGGGGGGAGCCGCCTCCCACCCGCACCACCGTCCCTCTCCACCTGCCCCCACCCCCAGGTCAGCTGGACAGATGGGGATGCACCTTCAGGGTCTGTAGGAAACATGCCTCCTGGGGGATCCTAAGCCATGCTGGCTGAGGTGGTGACCGCAGGAGTGCGACCCAGGAGCTGGGGGCAGTGGGAGGACTTAGGAGTCTATGAGGGAGCCTGGGGAAGTGGGAGGACTCCTTCCTGGCCACCCGCAGGGCCTCCTTTAGCACCCCAGCCTCCCCCCACCCGCCGTGTGCAGGCACACCTGAGGGCGACGCAGGCATGCTGCTCCCTGGTCGCTCGGCTTGGTGTCATTGGCTACTGGATGTCACATTCTGCATTTATTGGTTTACTGCCCGACCCCTCAACAAGGCTCTAGGGTCCAGGGGGGACTTTGTTCAATGGCCTGTCTTCACTGCCTAGAACAGTGCCTGGTACACAGTAGGTGCTCAAAAAAAAAACAAAAAACAAAAAACAAAAACCCTGCATGAACACCCTAGGCGGCCTGTATGTCCTCCTAGAAAGAATAAACAAGAGTCACTAACTGGAGGCTGACGTGCCCCTCACCCCCATGACCTCCTGGAGGAACAACCAGGCTGGCTTCTGGGTGGTAAAATGGAGCAGATAGGAAGCAGACTCTGGTCCGATGAGCCTGGCCATGCTCCCTAGCTTGGCCACTTACAAGCTGGTGCTGTTAGGCGAATTCTCTCAATGACTCGGTTTTTTCAACTCTGAAATGGGAGCAGTGATCCCCACCTGGATGTGGCCATGAGGCGTCTAAAAGCATCATTAAAGTGGAGCTCGGATAGGGGTTCTCTTACCGTCTCTTCCATCACCCCTGAGCTGCCCAGCTGCTTCACCACCCCACCTCCCTGGTCACTAGGCACCCAGCCAAGGGGGCGTGGTGATGGATGACCCCCTGCCCCGCATGAAGACCCAGTTCAGAGCCCCGTGGTGATGGCAGGTGGGCACCAGCTGGCCCCCTCTCTCTCCGGGCACCCTCCGGCCACTTGCTTCCATGAAGTCCCAACTCGGCCTGAGTTGATGGAGGCAGCTCAGGATAGTGGAGCGGGGGTTTGTTCTGGAGCAAGACAAGACAACCTGGGTGTAAATCTCATCCCCACTTAGCAAGTGGGGAGCACTTGAAACCTCACTGAACCCCAGTTTCTTCATCCAATGGGGGCGTTGTAAGAATGAAATAAAATCATCCACATCTGACACTTAGCTCGGTGCTTGGTATGTGGTCAACGTTGAGTCATTTACAGCTGTGGCCATTATTTCCTTTGGTTCTAGTTCTTGGTTCGTACAGCGAAGCCCATGAGACAGGAGGGGAGGAGGGACAGATGGATGGTGGGAGCTTTAGTTTCCTCACCCATAAAAGGAAGAACAGGATGGTCCTTCTCATGATTTCCTGCTGTCCCGGAACCTAAACTGAGCCTTCTTACCTGTTGCTCTGTTCCATCCCCATTTCCGCAGGGTGAGGGGGCCCCACCGAGGGAAGCCAGACCCTCCTAGGACTCGGGGTAGGCGGTGCTGACTCCAGGAAAACGGGCCTGAGCTCCCTCGGCCTGTTATTAGCACCCACCAACCGCGTGTGAGGTTCAGGTGTCCCCAGGCCTGTCTAGTATCCAAACCACACAAGCTGATCCCACTAGTCAGCGGGGGCAGATGGCACCCCAGGAGGAGGGAGAGAGCCCCAGTTGGAGGGAGCAGCAGGGACAAAGACCCTGTGTGAGCAGAAGCATGGTACACGTATGCCGGGGAAGCTGGGTGCCTGCGTGGAGCCCACCTCACAGGGGAAGGTGGGAGGTCGGCCGGAGGGCTGGGGAGAGGCCAAAATCATACCAAGCTCCGTCAGCCTTGGGAGGATTTGGGGTTTATCTTAAGAGCAATAGGAAGTATACAAGGGCTATGGCCTAATCAGATTTGAGTTTAAAAAATATCCTCTGGCTGCCATTTGAAGAATGGTTGGGGTCCATCCATGGTTTGGTCCTGTTGGCTATGCCGCCATGATACTGGGTTCTTCCCAGGGGATTTTTGCTAGGAAACCAAGGACACGAGGAGACCCGGACACACTGGAACCATGTATCTGTGGAGTGTGTGCTCAGATTTGCATTGCAGGGAATAAAAGCCACTTAAAAGGACTTGCTGTCAGGATGCATGTGGACTGGAACTGGAACTGGAAAGCCTCTGGAATCCAGAGGCCCTTGGAAGCAGCCTCTCTTTTGATCTGGGCCCCTCTCCCTCCCTCCCTCCCCCCACCTTACTCCATCTCAGAAGTCAGCCTTCAGCCCTGAGATGTAGGAGTCCTCCTTGTTCTCCTCCCTCTACCTCCACCCTCTGCTCCCCGTGGGGCACTTGGCCTCCGTAGCCCATCATACCCTCTCCGGCCTGTCCACCCTTCATCATCTTTCATCTGCACCTCCTGCCCCCGACCAGTGAATCTTTTCTGTGTTTCTTAGTTCAGATTCCCAAGAGAAAAATCTGATTGGATCAACTCTTCTTTATGAGCCAGGTCATAGTTTGTTTGTCTTTGGGTCAAGTGCCTGCCTCTTTGTCTGATCAGTTGTGTCCAAAGAGGATATGGATCCAAACCACGGTCTACAAGGCAGCAAGTACCATGAATGTGGCACTTCTCTTAGGAGAGGGTGCAGATAGAGCGGGCACATCATTGGCTTATTCCAGACATAGACAAATCCTGCACCAGAGCTCCAAACTCCAGGCCTTCTGGATCTGACTGCTTAATCGGTCATGCTGGAAGCCAAAACCTTTGAGCTCTGAGTGACGAGAACTGACCTTGGATCCCTGGCCATCGTGAAACCAAAATTTGGCCTTTTGGTTGACTAGCCCATGCCATTGGTGCCAGCAAGGGAGTGTGACTGGTTCTTTGCAAGCCAGCATCATGGTCAGAGTACATTTTGTAGTGAGGGCTGGTGGATCCGGAGTCTTCTGTCTTGGTGATTGGCCCATTAGACTAGGGCTGGATACCACACTTAGAGGGGAAATGCAGTTTATAGGAGTCACCATGACCAATAACCATTCATCTGTCCCCAACCCATCCAGTAGTGTCCGAGCATGGTCAATGCCAGCCTCTCTTGGTCTTCAAATACCGTTGTCCAGGCATCTCTGGTAGTAGGTGGATGGCTCATGGCTATACATTTTTATTCCTCTCTGTATTCCTGGTGCGTGTGAGATGACGACAGCATCTCCCATCAAGACGTGGTCTATTTTTGGCCAGTAGAATTTGGCAAAAGGAATATCAGGACTTCAAGACTCTGCATGCTTTTACTTTCTCTCCCTCGGAGTCCTGCTACTGCTGTGTGAACAGGGCCATCATACCCATGGGATGATGAGAGATGGGTGGCTGAGTCACCCCATTTCTGCATTTGACACAGTCGGCCAACTGCCAGTCATGAAATGAGGCCACCCTAGAGCAGTGAGCCCCTGCCTACCAGACACACAAGGGAGCCCAGCCTAGGTTTGTCTAGCTTGGCTCACATCAGCTGAACCATCCGCGTGATCTGCAGACTCCTGCGCAGTAGCAGATGCTTATCACTTTAAGGCGCTGAGTTTTGCGGCAGCTTGTTATGCAGCCGTGGCTAACTGATACACCCCTTGGCCGGGAGACCTCAGGGGAGGACGCCTTGCTAAGTGCTGGGTAGCTCAGCCTCTGAGCCTAGGAGGTTCACTCCTTGAAAGCAGGACGTAAAATGTGGTTGGACTCAAGTTGCAGTGATGACTCCCGTATATTGATAGATGCCCTGTAATCTGGGTGTGGTGTGTGGTGTGGGCCAGGCAGCTGCACTTCCTGCCACTTACAGAGAATTTGCTGTAATGCATTGTGATGCATTAGCATAATAATTGCTAAGCATTCGCAAATGAATAGCTCACTGACTGATGGATTTTGTACAGAATCTGTGAAGGTTACATCGAGGGTGAAAACATTTCACTGTGTCAATGAACATACTTAATTTTTCTGGAAGTGCTATTTAAATTGCGTCGTGCTATGACATTAGCATAACAAAGACATAATGCATTCGTTTATGCTGTAGTAGGGAACACTGCCTTAATCAGCGGACACCATGAAGGGAGGGGGGAAGGTGGGATATGCAGAGGGTGGCCTGGGAGCTTCCCAGAGCAGTCCCATTGGGTCCCTGTGGCCATGCAAGGGAGGTCCTGCCCATGCAGGGCCCGCCCCCCAGACATGACTCCGGTGGGGCCCAGGGGGGCTGTGGTGGTGGGTGGATTCTGTTTATTGGCTTGTTGCTTTTTCACTGATTTCTCTTCTCACTGTAACGGGCCACAGAGTCCTGCTAATGGGTGGGTGGGTCTTGGCTGTCAGAAAAGAAATCCTCGGAAGAATTAGGAAGCATTCAGATCTGACAGGAGTCACCTGCCCTCCTCAGCAGGGCAGGGTGGCCTCCCCAGAATCAGCCAGCTGGTCCGAGGAAGCTGTGTCTTGGGCCCTTAGTCTCTGTAGCTCCCTCCCCGAAAAGGACCTTCAGACAGATCACAGAAAACCTCAGGAGGAGGATGCTCTATTATCTGAATGTTCTTCATTTCCTGCATACCTGGCTCTTCAAGGGGGAGAAGAGAGAGCCTACTAATTGAGCATCTACTGTCTGCCAGTGAACTACCTTTACTAGCTCCGAGCTTCTCCACGGGCTGCGCACAGATGCTGCGTCTCATGGTCCAACCCTGGGTGAACTGAGTGAGATAAGTTTTTTTTGCAGAACTTCTCAGAGCCTTTAATATAATAATGAAGAGGGAGATAGAAGGGTATCAAAGCTTTAGAACAATGGAACCTGGTTTGAGAGAGGCAGACATGGTTTCATTGGTTGCTTTTATAGGGATTCAGCGAGGTAAGGATTGTTAACCCCGTCACAAAGCTAAGGAGATGGAGGCCTCACAAGGCAGGAATTTGCACAGAGCTGACATATGGCCCAGGTGGGATCTGACTCCACATCTCCCTGATTCCCACATCAGAGGGACAATGTGGACTGGTTTCCTGAGGGGAAAGGAGGGGACTGGCAGCCAGCCTTGAGAGTGAGAGACCCTGACTGTCTCACGGAGCCCATTCTGGAGATGTGGGGCTGAGGTCAGGGCAGAGACGTGTCTGTCGTGTGGCCTGTGGCCAAGGGACCTTCGCAAAAGGTATGTAGTTCAGAAACATGAGTAACCAGGGAGGAAGCCAGTCAGCCCTCCCTGACCCCTGAGTGGGGCCTACAGGGGAGAGCACTTGAGTCTTGGTGCTTTGGAACTGGGCTGGTGTGGAGTGAAGGCGATGGGGGTGATTCAGAGCCCCAGGAAGGTGGGAGGGGCCATGAGGAGGGAAAGAGGACCAGCAGCTGCCCCTTGACATGCACTTGATTTCACGTTCCCTGAGTCCCGGTCCCCAACCCCGATGGCTCTGAGGTCTGGAGAGTGTGTGAGCCCTCCGCCCTTGCCTCCGAAGTCCGGGGCCCATGAGGGTGGTGGACAAGTGGTGTGGGATCCTACCCAACCCCAGAGCTAGGACCGTCTCACTCTTTGAGGGATCACAAAGTCCTTTTAGAAGCTACGGACCCTTTCCCCAGAAAAACGCACATTTCTATGAGTTGCATACAAGGTGAAGGGTCACCGATGCCCTGAAGACCATCCCCTGCTAAGGCCTCCTGTCTTGGGGAGAAAGTAGTTGAAATACTCTGGCAAAGGGAAGAGGCAGGGGCTTCTGAGGACTCCTCCAACCGGCATTCGAGGGCTCGTTTGGCCTTCCACCCTCCTCCAGCCAACCACCCCAGCACACACTCCCTCCCACCCCCCTTCCACCTGTCCTCTGCCAGCCCGGGGTGACAGCTCGTCATCCACGTCCATGGCGCACACTGCAGGCCTCCCTGTGTGGGGTTTCTATGTGGGATGCTCTTCTGCGTCTGCTGCCCGGGGTGAATCTTGTCCACTTTTGGAGTCTCCCCTCTTCTGGGGAAACCCTCTCGAGAACTTCTAACCCCATCCTGTTCAATAGAGCATTTATTTATAGAACACTTCACCGCATGCTACGGGCTGGGTGACAGAAAGGGGCAGGAGTGTTGGGTCACTGCTCTCACATGACCTGTAGGCCAGTGGGGAATCAGACAAGGAAATAAGCATTTACAGTTGTGATGGGGATTATAAGATGGAGAAAGTGGAGAGCGCTCTGGACCCACGTGGCAGTGAGGATTTCATTCCATCTAGGCTGGCGACTCCAAACTTTGATCATCTAAGTTCCACCCGCACATTTTTTGCCATATCAACACACCGTCTGTACTATTATTTATTTCTCATTTAAAAACATTAAAAAGGCTTGCTGACCCTCTTAGCCTTGTCCTAAGCAAAATCATCTTCAAAATCATGGGTCTTAATGTGTTATTTACATTTTTTTAGATTTTTTAAAATTTATTTATTCATGAGAGACACACAGAGAGAGGCAGAGACACAGGCAGAGGGAGAAGCAGGCTCCATGCAGGGAGCCAGATGCGGGACTCGATCCCGGGACTCCAGGATCATTCCCTGGGCTGAAGGCAGGCGCTAAACCGCTGAGCCACCCGGGCTGCCTTTATTTACATTATTTTTAAAGTTTTTCTTATTGTGGTAAAATACATGTAACATAAAGTTTAGCATTTTAACTCTTTTAAACGCATGGTTCCATGGCATTAAGTACATCCCCAATGCTGTGCAGTTATTACCAGTCTTCATTTCAACATTTTCATCATCCCAAACAGAAACTCTGTACCCATGAAACAATAATTTTCCATTATCAAAAAAAAAAATCGATTTCCTCACCCTCTCTCTCCATCCCTGGTCACCTTTGTCTGCTTCCTGTCTCTGGATTTGCCTGTTCCTCGTAGCTCATACAGATGGAAGAGTACGATACTGTCCTTTTGTGCCTGGCTTATTTCACTGAGCATAACGTCCTCAAAGTTCATGCATTTTGTAGCCTCCACCCGAATCTCCTTTGTTTTTAAGGCTGGATAATACTCCGTTGAGTGTATATACCATTTTGTTTATGCATTCATCTGTGATGGACATTTGGGTTGTTTTTACCTTTGGGCCATATGATGTGTGCCTTTTGTATTTTAATATATGTTAAAGCATATACATAAATATTAAAGTAAAGAGATAGTTTTCTATGATTTCTTATCTTGAGAGCAGAGCCTAAGATAAGGACTTGAGTGCAGATAGTTTATTTGGGAAGTAGTTCTAGGAAACCGGAGTAAAGGGGTAGAGAAAAATGAAACAAGGAGGGGCTAGAAGCCAATGAAATAATGAACTGGTTATTGTGGGCAGGTGGGGCTCTGTCCCATTACTCAGCCTTCTGAAGAACCAAATAGAACACCCCTCAGAATTACCCCGTTGGAGGAGGCGCCTGGGTGGCTCAGTGGGTTAAGCATCTGCCTTCGGCTCAGGTCATGATCCTGGGGTCCTGGCATCGAGCCCCACATCGGGCTCCCTGCTCAATGGGGAGTCTGCTTCTTCCTCTGCCCTTCCCGTTGCTCTTGTGCTGTCTCTCTCTCAAATACAATCTTAAGGTAAAAAAAAAGAAAAAAAAAAAAAAAAAGAATTATGCCATCAGAGGACAGGAAAGTGGGGCCCATATCTGCAACTCTAACACCCATTGCTTTATCTCCCTCCACACTTCCTAGGGGCTCCTGGGGGGCTCAGCAGCCTTCCCAAAGCTTAAGGAATTAGGGAGACTCCAGGACCTGGGCTTAAAGTAGGCCATGGGCAGGGAACTGTCCACTACAGCTGTGCTGAAATCGGGGGAGTCGGAGGACAGGGCACGCTGCATCATAAATGTCTGCTGCATTATCTAAAAACGTTCCTTATACTTCAGTTGATGCTTTGGGAGCGTTGTCCCCTAAAGGAAGGGATGTCTACATCGTCACCTGAAGAAAGAGTAGGAGCTAGTCAGGTAAATGGTATGGGAAGGGTGTTCTTGGTGGAAGGAACAGCTCAGATGAAGGCCTGGTGTACAGACACAGCAAGGCATGTTTCCAGAAGGCCAGAGCTGCTGGAACAGGGAGGAGGAACAGGGGAGGTGGGCAATGGAGGGTCCTGAATGCCCCGATGACATTTATATGCTTTCCTAAGAGCTGTGGGACACCTAGGAAGAGTTTAAACAAGACTAGGGTGTGTGTGTGTGTGATGTGACCACCTGGGCCTTGTCTTTGTTCCCTTCTCCTGAGACAGAGTAACTAGATGGTCATGGCTCACTCACTCGTAATACCTGACTGTCTTCCCAGGGGACTATGGTGGGAGCCTCTCGGGTTCTGCACTCCCACCATCCAGTTCACCCCTGTACATGCTCAGAGTCAATGGTGATGATGGTGGAGATCCTGGGCCTGAGACCACCTGGGTAAGCTGAGCCCCGTGTTCTTCCCTCTGCATGAGCAAATCCTTCTCTGGATACGTGTTCAACCCCATCCTTTGTTCTCCAGGGTAGTAGAGAGGAAAGCGTTCCATGGAATGGGTCCTACTTCTGCTACCAGCTAGCTGAAGGACCTTGGGAAAACCACTCTTCCCCCCTCCTTTAGCATCAGTTTCCCAGTCTGTTAAATAGGAGTACTAGTGTCTGTTTTGCATGGCTGTTGGGCAGATTCCATGAGAAAACTTTGCCAGGAACACAACAGAGTGCTTGCAAGCATAATAAGCACTCAGGACATGGGAGTTATCTTTCCTAGTATCCTACACTCATCTTGGTCCCGTGAACATCACCTGCCCCAACTTGCTTGAGGGAAAGGTCACATACTGGTGGCAGAATGAACCCCTGGAGGTGGTGACAGACCTTAGTAAGATAGGGTCCACCTCCCATTTCTCAAGAGTCTACTCCCCACCCTTTCCATTCTTCTTCCTAGTGAGCATTATATCCTCGTCCAGGGGCTAGCTGAGGTCAGATGGGCCTGGTACTTTGCTCCCGAGATGCTGAAGTCAGGAAAGGCTTGGCTGCTCCAGCAAGATCTACTTCCAGCTTGGGATGGCTCTTTGGAGCTAGAGAGAATGGTTCCAGCCCCAGGGAGGTTCTCACGGCAATTCCCAGGGCTCCCAAGCCCTGTGAATTCCCCTTCAGAAATAATGGCCTCGTTGGGATGCTGAGCACGTGGTGGAGTGCGTGCCAAAGATGGATCAGGAGCCTCTGCGTGTGGCCCGGCTGGGATGATTACTGGCACTAAGTAAATTGCCAGCACCTCCTCAAGCCCCCTCCTGCCTGCCTCCGTGATTCATTTCCGTTCAGAGAAGTTTAATAATTAGCAAAGGGGATTTCTAACAACAGATGGTGCCTGGCCCTGGGGAGTGGTTCTGCCGCAGACGTACTTTGCAGAGAGGTAAGCTGGAGATGTTCTCCTGCTCCCTCCAAATGGGTGTCTCTGGGGCTCTCTGGCTGGTGGGTCTATTTGCATAATGCGGATGCAAGAAGAATGGAAGGAAAGGAGGATGTTCACTAGGGACGTGTGGGTGCTGGTGACTCTGCTGGAGAGGGGGTATCAGGCAATGGTCTCCTTCACTCTGCTATCCATCTGGAGGTCTTCAAAGATAGATGATTGGAACTGCCAAGAGTCACGAGATCCCCCTCAAGAGCCTGCCTGGGATTGGGGCAAGACAGTGAATGGGCCAGGAGCCTCCAAGAGCCCCTAAGAGGCTTCTGATACCCAAGCATAAACTTTCCCCCCAGACTCTCTCTGAAAGCAGAGCAATTTGCTCATCTTCTATCTCCCTCCTGGTACAGAGGGAGAACTTAGACTTTGGACTCTCTTGAGTTTAGAAGCCTAAATCAAAGTATCATAGGTAAAACGGAAATTGGAAGGCCTGCCAAATTGGAAAATCTCAGGGTAGACTGGCTTCAGATAGGAATAGACCTAGGGAATCAGGCCATGCCATTCCTTGACTTTGCTTCGGTGAGGCCTAGCAGTGGCCTCATTCTCTTTTACAGCATAGACTTTCCTCCATTTGCATGGGAAGATGTTGCCCTGCTAGCTCCACATTGGCCTGGACTCAGTCACATGCCCATCCTGGAGTTGATCTCTGTGGCAATGGGAATGCTGATGGCCAGTTTGGACACTTAACACTTTTCTACGCCAGAGGGAGAGAGAGAGAGAGAGAGAGAGAGAGAGTCCTGTGATCGACAGCTCCATCGGAACCATAAGGTATAGGTGGTTCTCCAAGCATGTCCTAAGGTGGCCAGCCAAGATCACGTAGCAGCAGAGCTGGGATTAGGAAATTATACTTTGTTTGACTAGTGGCTTCTCAGTCCTCAGCATGGCTCCACAGTCAGGGCTTATTATGATCCTATAACACCTACTGAGTTCCTAGCAGGTCTTGTCCAATGGTCTGGGACTGTCCTGGGATAACACACAGGGTATTTCCTTTGTGATAGCGGTAGGCTCCTTGGAGAACTGATGTGAAAAGTGATTGTGAGACAAAAAGGAATGTAAGACATTGCGGGGGCAATCTGTAGAAGCAAGACATGATTTATATCCTGGGGAGCATGGCAGGCCCATTACCAGGAATTAAAAGAGACAAGTAACCACTGTGAGATGAGATGAGCTGGGAGAGGGAAGGGTCCTGGAAGGGAGAAGTCCTATAAGTCAAGAGTTCAAAGATAGGCTGGATTGAGATAAAGAGTTCCAGGCAGAGCAAGTGGCATAGTGGTAGGACTTATGTAACCATTCGTCCGTCCATCCACCTTCTTATTCATTCTATAAGATACTTACTGAGTACAATTTGTGTGCTAGGAATTGAGCTAATAGTGGTGATCAGAACAGTACAGCATGTAAGGGGGGTGATGAGTAGAACATCCCAGCCAGATTAGAGAGTAAGCTAGTGGAAGAAAAGGCTGGAAATGTAGTTTGAGTCAGAAAATGTCTAAATCTGTCAAAATACCAGAGAGGTGTCAGAGGTGTAAGGTGTAAGGATTTCCATGAGGGAGACTAGTCCTGATATGGGGAGTTGACTCCACTCACCACCCTTGGACACCTGGAGACAATCTCACAGGTCAAGATAGGGGTTTCATGGGCAGAAAGACCTTCCCCTGCTCTAAACATAGTGCTTGCTCTTTTCTTAAATCACAGAAACCATGCAGTTAGTCGATAAAATATTCTCAACCACCACAACTCTTATGCATTTTTAAAATTAAACCTTTGGTCCTGGCTAACATGGGTCCCCAACAAGCAGGACTGGATGCTGTGACAGGAGCCGTGCAGTTCTGATATATCACGCCTTACTTGGTCTCTTGACCTCACCCTTCACACTGCTGTCGGTGAGACTGGTGTTATGTGCTTCCCCCCTGCCAAGATGGGATTTCTTAACAGGATTTCCTATTGTTAGTTTCGACATGATCACGTCTGTTAGCTGAGTTGTTCTTGGCTCATGCAATAGAATTCTCTTCCTCCTCATTTTCATGGTGTTCTCAGGAAAGCACTGTGATTCCTGAGCGTGCTATGCTCTAGATGGGTTTAAGATTTGTGTTGCACCCTGAAGCCAGGACCTATGATTTTTATTGAAGCTTGTGAGCTTTGTGTCTCCCCTTGATGAATCTCCAGTTTCCTTCTAGAGCCCGTGCTTGTGTCCCTCAGTGATGAAGTCCTTTCTAATGCCCTCAAGAAATCGTGAATCTTTCCCCACCAGAGGCTCTCAGGGCACCCTGCACATAGCTCCATCCTAATTCCTAATTAATTCCATCATTAGGGTTTCTTTTTGGTACCTCCAAGGCCTCACCACAGACCTGACACATGGTTGGTGTCAAAAAAATGTTGAATGGATGAATGAACAAAGCTATCTATTAGTAATTGTGTGTGAGGAGGTTACTCTGTCGAGATCAAAACTCTGCAAACTAGCCCCCCAAAAAACAAAAACCAAGTCTGTTCCCAGGCAATGGATTCAGACATAGGTCCCATGCTCCTTGTTAAAACCTGCCACTGACCTTCCCAGGGAGATAATGGGGTGAAGATGACCAGACACAGCCCCCTGTGCTGGTTGCCAGAGACAGAGTTGATCTTTCGGAGTTGTTTGGGTTCATTCCTCTGCTTTCTCCCTGGCTGTCCTGACAGGCTCCTGCCATTGGTGGATACTCATCCGCTCAGCCCCCAAGGAGACTCTTGGCGAGGGAATCAGCAAGAGCTGATTGAAGAGATGAGCCAGAGGACACTTGCCTGTTTTTCTGGAAAGGATGCTTTGTCTTGGGAGCCAGAGTAATTTGGGGGAAGAGAGGGTGGCATTTGCAGTCAATTCCATTAATCTGGCCTCCTTGTGGGGAACAGAGGGAGCAGAGAGTGGGGGCTGGCTCCTCAGTGGGCACTCTGATGAGGCTATTTAATTAGTTTGCTTCCCTTGGGAGAGGGTTGGAAAGGCTCTCTGCCTTGGTTTTGTCTTCAGGATGAGTCATTCTGTTTGCTCAAATTGTCAACTGTCAAACTCCAGTCAAGAGTGCATCCTGGGTAGAGGTGTTAGTGCTGTCCTGTTCCTGAGACACCCACTGTTGGGAAATGGGAACCATGTTCCTATCAAGTTATTGGCCAGGATGTCTTGGCAAGGGCCCCAGGAGAGCCTGGCCAGTGCCATATGGAGCTGTGCTTGGGGGATGGGAAGTGGGGGGTTTCAGGCTTAGAAGAGGATGCAGCTACTGCCACCGTGTCCCGATACTAGTAGACTGATGGGATGTCTATGTGTATATAAGAGGGGGGAAGGTCTATAAATCAGAGGCCTTTAAAAAGACAGCTAAAGATATTTTCCAAGCTGTCCAAGGCTCGACTAGAAACGGGTTAAAATGTTCTTTGTTCTTGGGGGAGTATCCATACCTGGGGGAAGAATACCAAATTGCCATCCTTAACAAAGAGCTTCTGACTTGCCTTATGGAAACATGTCAATCTCAATGGCCACCAATTATCCTGCCCTGCAGGACAGTGGTAATAATGGGGGTGGGGGAGAAGAGAAATAAAGAGAGAGGAAGAAAAATAAAGCTAGAGAGAGAGCATGAACAAAGGGAGACAAAACAGAAAATACAGGGTCATAGAGAGAAAGACATAAGAGCAGGTGAAACTGTGGGGAAGTGAATAATAAAGCTCCCATGGCTCACGGTACAAGTTCTAAGGTTAATCTTAACCTGCAAGAGAGACATAGAGGGGGTGGCTGGGGCAGTGGGGGGAGGAGTCTGTACCATCATAGAGTGCCTGTACTCTGTGAGCTCAGCTTTTCAGTGTAATAGAGAGACTAGAGGTGAATTTGGGAATCTGTTCCCAGGTGCTTGAGAGCCAGGTTCTTCAGAATAAGCTCAGTGGATGAGTGTGTCATTTTTGTCAATGATCTTACTGTCATTTACTGAGTGTTCACTATGGGTCATAGACCTGCTGTCTCAATTCTCACAAGAAGGATGTGGTTTTGCTCTTATTGGCCACATTTTACAGATGAGAAAACTGAGTCTTCCAGGGTTTAAGTAATCTGCCCATAAGCGGCAAAGTTGAGCATCTAGCCCAGGCCTATCTGACACCAAGGTGTATCTTCTTTACCCTTCTGTCCTCTACTGTTCATCATATACCTTCTGGGGGCACTGCCTAGAAGAACCCTCCCCGTGCCCACACCGCTCTGTGTCTGTCACAATGGATTTCTGTCTTGGTTTTTCCATCCTACTTCCTCTTTATTTCCTGTTCTGTCACCCCCCACCTTTCCAGGCCATAGCCAGTGGCTAGATATCCTGGTGTTGGCTTTTCTAGGTAGCCGCAGATGACCCAAGGGTCTTTGCTCCCTCATTTCTAATTATATTCTCAAGGGATTTGAGCTCTGCATTGTGACTGACCCCTGGCAGGGGTAGTCAGGTCCTGCTGGGCATGGAGATGGGAGCAAAGGGCCAAGACAGACCAGAGGAAGGCACTTCTCAGGATTTTGTGGTGCCCAGCAGAAGGGGCTCAAGCCTGAGCCCCTGGTCTTTCAGCTTGTCAGTGGAGAAGGGAAAACAGAGGCTGGAGAAGAGAATTAAGGACCAGAAAGACTCTTCTACGCACCCACAGGCCTCTTCCACTCTGTCACAGTACGAAAGGGCAGGCCCTGGAGTCAGGATGCCTGAGTTCAAATCCTAGCTTCTCCTCTTGCTAGCTGTGTGACCAGATGATAATAACACCTCTTTCATAGAGTTTCTTAAGAATTAAGCGAGATACTGTCTATAGAGGGGCTCAACACAAGTCTTGATACATAGAATTCATCAGATATTGGTGATAATTATCATCAACTTATTTGTTCTTTTTATATATTAAGACGAAAGATTCTCTACATTTCTAAATAATCGTATCCCCGGAAACGAGCTCATTGCCTGGCAAGCAGTGAGTCTTAGTACATAGTTGTTGAATGAATGAGAGACTCCGCACATCTGGATCTATTAGCCCTTCCTTCCCTGGGCCCAAGTCTAAAGGTTGGAATCCTGATGAAGATGAGTGCCGGGGGAGCTGGGTGGGGTGGTCTCTACCCGGGGAGAAGGTTCTGGTGAGGAGGATCCTGAGAAATAGGCTGCCACTGAAACCACGATGAACCAATGGTGTCCAGAGTGGTCCAGGAGTGTCCAGAGACACCCAGCTTCATGGGGGAAAGAGGGCTCTTGGTGTGGATGAGGATGAAACCTTTCCACAAAGATGGGGATCTGCCTTCCCAGTCTTGTCCTTTCAACTAGGAATTTCTCTCAGCTGCCCTCCCAGGTAGGGCTGACCTGAACCTAAAAGTCAAAAGGCTGTAGCCATCCCCAGCCTCAGCCAAGCAGAGCCTTGTTGGGAGCCATCCCCAATGCTGACCTACTAACCCCACCTTGGTTCTGGCAAAGAGGCTGTGGTCCAGACTGACCCAACCCAAGCCGACCTGTTCTGCTGAACCTTCCAAGGCCCCCATTGGTTTGGCAAAGTCTTTAGGCTTAGTCCAGGCCAAATGTTGGCCTGTCTGACATTCGTCTGGTAGCCTGTCTGGTTTCATCTCCTGCTTCCGACCTCACAAATCTGCCACAAGCTGCCTCAGCTGATGCAGACTGGGTCTATGGAGAGCAGATTGGGAAAATGACGGGGGAAATCACTGGTTTTCTTGTGTTGTATCCTCAGTGCTTGACTTCTGACACCAGATTTGGGAGCTTTTCCCCTGTACCAATCATTTCTCCTGTTCTCTGAAGATACCAAGTGGGTGGTGTCCTACCATTGCATTTGATTCTGACACTGTCTTGCTGGAATTAACATTTCCTCCCCTAGATGAAGGGCTCGGTCCCACAAGACTACCCCCACTGCAGATGCCAGGCTCAAGTAGTGGGTCCCCATGCTACCCACGCTTTTGTCTGACCGGGCTATAGGTTGAGGTTCCCAAGAACCCATCCTCAGGTTCAGCAATTCTTGTAACAAGTCACAGAACTCAAAGAAACACCTATGCTGGCTTAGCATAATGTAAAGGATATGATAAAGGATGTAGATGAACAGCCAGATAAAGAGGTACATGGGGCAGGGTCTGGAAGGATCCTCGGTGTAGGAGCTTCTGTCCCTGTGGGGTTGGCATGCACCACCCTCCGAGAGTATGGATGTGTTCCTCAGCCTGGAAGTTCTGTGAACTTTAGGAATTTTTTTGAAGGCTTAATCATGTAGACATGATCAATTTTTTTTTAAAGTAGGCTCCATGCCCAGTGTGGAGCCCAACATGGATGGGGCTTGAACTCAAAAACCCTGAGGTCAAGACCTGAGCTGACATCAAGAGTCAGACACTTAACTGATTGAGCCCCCCCCAAGGCGCCCCTGACATGATCGATTATTAATGCAGACAAGCCCCGGAAGTGGGGCTGAAAGCTCCAAGCTTCTGAATCCTGGCTTGATCTTTTTGGTGACCAGCCCCATCCAGTTAGTCCATCCAGAGTCACCTCATTAGAACAAGAGATGCTCCTATCATGCAGGAAATTCAAAGAGATTTAGGGGCTCTGTGTAAGATGCTCCTACCCCCTCATCACTGAAGAAGTAACAAGGATTTTGTGAACTCTATGTCAGGATCCAGGTTCAAAGACCAAACATTAGCAGGAACCGGAGGCAGAGCCCAAATATTATATTTCTTACTATGTCACAGGTGATCCCTGAGGACAAAAGATAGGGTGCATCAATGTACAGCTGGCTGGACCTGCACCCTTGGCTGGCACCCCTCACCGGCCAGCATGCCCGATGGCCCAGAGTCTCTTGGGACTGTGGACCCTATTTCTTTTCCACAGCAAAACTTGTGTTGTGGGTGGGGCTGAGAAGTGCCGTCTCAGCATGATGCTTCCCGGCTAATACAGCAGTTTGAAGGCTCATCTCTGGAAGGGCAGATTAATCATTTCTGCCCCGAGTCACCATCCAGGCCAGATTTATGGTGGCGGGAGCATGGGAGCCCCCGACTTTATGGTCTTGTAAATTACAGAGCTGCTTGTGCAAGAGGCAAGCTGGGCTGTAAATCATGTGTAATTGCTTGTAAATCGGGAAACAAATAGTATTTTTGCTTAAATTACCCTCTTTGCCATGTTTCTTAGGGAATTGCGGTTCCATGGAGGACCTTTAACCTTTCTGGGACCGAAATTCCCTTTGGGACTCAATATAAACCATCTCAGAGTCTCTCAGAGCCACCCCAGCAAGTCTGGAGGCCTTTGGGTCAAATGGAGAAGAATTGACTGGACTGCGGTTGTCATAAATTCCTCTTTCAGGCAGGCTTACTCCACATTCTCCTGGGACCTCCTTCCCTCTCTCCCTTCATTTTGAATTAACCCCAAGGGTCCCATCTGGCCCCTGGCTATGGCCAGTCCTCACCAAGACTCTGGGAAGACAAGTCCACGTGAGCTCCAGAGAATCCAATTTCGTTCCTCCTTCTCCCCCACCATGCAAAGGCAGTGACTCACTGTATGCTGGTAAGCGTGGCCTCTGTGTTAAGAAGCTATTTGCTGGCTTTTTCTCATTTTTTCCCCCATTTCAATGAAATTACATTTATAATCTTTTTGCCTGCCTTGGTCAACTTTGAAGAGTCATTAAATTCGCTGATAGACAGCCTGGTAAACTTTAATTGAATCACGAATCACAGGCTCCTAGAAGGTTCAGCCTTCAGGGGACCTTGGGGACCACATAATTCAGCTCCTTCATTAGATAGACGAGGACACAGAAGTCTGGGGTGGCTAAGTGACTTGCCCAAGGTCATACTCCAAGGGAAGGCAGCTCTGGGATGAGAACGGAGTCTCCTTTCTTGGGCTCTACATGCCTTCCCCTCCATCTTGCGGGCCCTCAGATCTCGCTGATCTTAATAGGATCAACACACATGTGTTGTATAACTGGAGCAATTAGTATTTCCTTCCCTGGGAAAGAGAGTCAGCCAATGGGGTAGGGCTATGATGGTGGCCCTGGCAGCTATGAGACCTTCCTTATGGACTCTGGCATGAGACCTTTGTTAGATCCCTTTGGGACTCCACTTTTCAGAGCAGCACCTGAGGTTTGAGTTCAATGCTGTTGGTTGGGTCTACAGTGGTCCTATCATGTGGGGTAGTCTTGGGGCATGGTAATAAAAGACACGAATAGTCCTGGATCCCAGCTCCGCTACTCGCTGTGGGTGTGGTCTTGGTGCAGTCACCTCACTGAGCCTCTGTTTCCTCATCTGTCAAATGGGCAACCTTGCAGGGTTTTGGTGGAGATCATAAAGGTGTGATGGGCGAAAGCTACCCAGGCCAGGGCCTGGCCCACGGGGATCCCCCATCCGTGCTGGCTCTATCTGAAGGGCAGAGGTGTGGGGCTCTTGGTATCCAGGGACCTGACTCGTCTGGAGATGCTCTGTGTATAAAGAAAGGGGCAGGGATCACTGTGTGGGGGCCACCCCTGGATCACACAGAGCCTGTGGTCTCATTTCTTGCCTTTGGGGTCTTTGTCAGCTGCGCTAACTGAGGCGGCTGGGCCAAAGCTCACCAGCACCCTCCAGGAGAGGTCACCTGACCAATCCTGAACCCTCAGCCAGCACCCGTCTGGGCAAGACAAGGGGGAACTATCTGGGGAAGGGCTTCAGTGCTGTCCAGAGGGCTGGGGTCCAGCAGCCCAACGCACCCCCATCCATCCCAGGCCTCATTTGACTACGTGAACAGACTCACGGGTCTGCCCAGGCCGAGCCTGCAGCTTCTCAGCACCTCCCGCTTCCCCATGCTCTGTCCCGTAGGCCCTCTATGGTCAAGGGTGCTCAGAGAGAAGGGTGGTGGGCTTCTGCTTGGGACGAGAAGCCTCCCGGCTCTACACGTTGCCTCTTCACTCTCACCAGCTAATTCCCCACCCCTACCCTGGGGCTGACTGGGGGGCCGACAGGCAATCTGGGACCCGTTTGACACACTGAATGCTTTGGGATGCCCTTGTCAATGACAGCCGTTCAATGCCGAGGTGCCTCTGGGGGCCGTACCAATGTGACGAGTAGGAAGGACACCACAGGAGCCTCTTGCCAAGGATTCCTTCCTAAAGGACTCGGAGCCTCAGTAGGTGGGAAGCCGCCCCCACAGAGGCCAGCACCCCCTCACTCTTCCTCATAGATCACGAGGAATAGAAACTCAAAGCAGGAGTTCAGATCCCCCAGGGCCACTTCCCAGCTGTGCCACTTTGAGCAACTTCCTGAACCTCTCTGGGCCTCCCATGAAGGGGATAAGGGGCACACAGCTCGGAGTTGTTGGAGGGCTCCGTGAAATCCCGCACGGACCAGGCTCACGGCACGGTGCCTGCCACGCAGAAAGCATTCCTCGACGCTGTGGTTGCTGGTGTAGCTCCTAAGCCTCCTCCTGGGCCTGCGGGAGGCCACCAGGAAGCGTGACGGGTGTGACTTTCATGTTCCGCCTGGCGTCCTGAGTGTCCTGGTCTCAGGAGGCTGAGCAGGATTGTTTATTCCCCGAGCTGTTTTCTCCACTGCCCGCCTCCCCCAGACACACTCGAGGAGCCAAGTGGGCAGGAGGCACAGGGAGGCCTGCCAGCCTGGCGGAGTGGAAGGCGGGGTCTAGCTCCGGTGCGCAGACGGAGCAGAGGACGGTGGGCGCCTGGCCTCCCTGCCCGGGACCCTGCCCCTGGCGTGGCCCGGCCTGGATTAGGGACGCTCCTCCTCCTCCCCCTGTGCCCCCTCGGCTGGTTCCTCACCCCCCGAGGCTCGCTGGTCCTGTTTGTTTCCCTCCGTCCCCCCCTCTTCAGCCACCCCAGATCCTTTCTGGCTGCTTGTTTGTCTCCCTTTCTTTTTCTGCTTCGTTGCGTCTCTGGCTTTTTTTTTCTTTCTTTTTTTATCCCTTTCTCCATCTGGCTTGGTCCCTCTCTTTGCTTCTGTGTGTCTCTCCCTCTCTCTGACCTTCTATTCGCTTCTCTGTCTCTTAATCTCTCTGCCTCCATGTGTGTGTGTGTGTGTGTGTGTGTGTGTGTGTGTGTGTGATGCTCATTCTTTTCTTTCTCTCCATCTCTTTCTCTGATTTATTCCTAATCCCTCCTTCCCTGCCCCCCACCTCCATCTGCACCACCTCCCTCCCCAGCGCCTCCCGCTTCAGGGTGAATCAGCCTCCCCTACAGGGGAGCCTGGGGCTCTGCTCAGGACTCCCCAGCTCTTCTTCTAGACCAGCTGGTTTGCTTGGCTCTCTTTCTCCTCCCCTGCCCCTTCTCCCAGGAGCCAAAGCATCGACTGGATCCTGTCCTGGAAGGTGGCATTTGGGGCTGGGACTGACCCCCCTGCAGCACACACCTGGAGGAGCCCCTGAGTCCCTTGGAGGAGAAGGAGTGGGAAGCATCAGGGGCCCAGGCCTGGGACCCCGGGCACAGCGTCTGTGCCGTGAGGCTTTATTAAGCCCGCTGCGTGCCCAGGGCTGTGGGGGATGTAGGAGAAACAGGAGAGGGCCTGGTCTCAAGGTTCTTTCCATCTGGTTGCCCAAGAGAAGCAAATAGGTGTGAACTGGCTCAGACGCGGGTAGTGGGTGGTTAGGGAGCAGTGGTTATCCACCATGAGTCCGGAATCAGGGCCAGGACTGCCGTTGTCACCACCACCTGCCACCCTGCCCCTCACGCGGTCCTTCCTTGGGCCTCCCTTCCTTTAGACCCCTTCCCGTGCCTCCCCCCGACAAGCTGAACCCCGTGTCCTTCGTCTGTAGTCCAGGTCCCTGTGCTCAGACTCCCAGACCAGCCATCCCTGGGCATTGAAATTACCTGCCTGGGTCTCTCCATCCCTCTGTGGTCCTGGTCCTTGCAGAGTCCCCAGAGCCTGGCTGGGCCCTGCGTAGAGGAGGGGCACATTCTGGGCTCTTCCTGGGAGGGGTTGGGAAGTGAGGAGGTGTAAGGCGTGACTTGACCTCAAGCAGGACAACCTGGACACGGTGGCCGTTGCATCCTTTGGTGAAACGGCTCTGTCTCGCACGTCCCAGCCGTGCCAGCTCCACGCACAGGTGCTGCCGGGACCTGGGAGACGGCCTTGTCGGGCCCTTCCTGTCTACGGACAGCCCCTGGAGCCCACACTCAGCCTGGCCGGCCCCCCTCGGGGCTCTGTGGGGCCAGCGGCCCTGCTCTTGCTCCCTGGGGCAGCTGCTTCCCGACGATGCCCCCTATCTCGTCCTGGTGCCTGTTGCTGTCTTTGTCTGCCCCGGGCTGTCTCTCTGCCTGCCACTGTCCTCATCCTCTCCCTCCTGTTTTTCTTCCCTCTGATGGGATAATTATGCTAATCAGCCTGTCAGAACAAAGATAATTGTGGTGGGCTATTTCAGACTTTGGAATTCAGGCCGAGGCCCCTTGCCTGCTCGCTGCTGCATGCCCTTTAACCCCAGCGCAGGGCCTGAGCCAGGCAGGTCCCCTGTGTGGGGGGCGGTGGCGGCGGTGGGCGCTGGGGGCAGTGGCAGGAGGAGAGTGTACGTAGGAGTGCGTAGGTGTGCACGCGTGTGCACGCGCACCTGCACTGCACGGGGCCCTGCTCTGTTCCGGCACACGCCGCCCCAGATGTCTGCAGAAACCAGCAGAACACGGAGAGGCCGATCGGAGAGCCGGGATCTCCAGTTAGGATGGCAGAGGGCAGGTCATCTCCGTGTGTCTGGCTCCAGCTCCGGGGCGAGGGGGGGACACGACACTGGACCTGCCCCGCGGCAGCTACGGCAGTGACATGGGCATGGCCATTCCCTGGGAAGGGCCAGATCCGCTCTCTTCCTTCTTTGGGGACTGTACTCCACCCCCACTGCAGCTCCCCAGCCAGTCCTGGCTAGAAGGGGCTTCGGGGTGCTCATCCCTGGGCACGCTTGGTCATCAGTGGGGGGCTGCTGTGCCGGGCAGCAGGGCCGGAGGGGCTGTTCTGTGTCCTGGGGCTGACTGGGGAGGAGGGATCCCCTGAGGAGCTGGAGCTTAGCATGGGACTTCTGGAGGTGCTGATGGGGAGGGGATGGGGCTGACCTGAGGTTCTGGGCCACCCCACCTGCCCTCCTGCTTATCAGATCCTGAAGTAGAGGAGCGTGGGCTCAGCCCAGCAGTAGATCCCGAGCCCCCGAGGCCACCAGCCAGCCAGCCAGCCCCTTGGCATACCTCCTTGTTGTCCTTGGCGTCCCCTCCTTCTGCAGCCCCCCCCCCCCCCCGTCCCTCACCTGCCTTTCACTTTGATGCTCTCAACGATGTTTCTCCAGCATCCAGCAGGTGCCCTGCCCTGGGGTTGCAGACAGGCCTCTGCCCTCACAGTGCACGCAGACTTACGCCTCTCCCCCTCCCGCCCCGGGCACTCCCGTCAGTGTCAACATCTTCTCTTTAGTCAGAAGGCAGACCCTGACCCAGCTTTATTCTGGGGCCTGTTGGTCAGAGCCTCAGACACCTGTCCTGGGGCGTCATGAGTCCTGGACACCTGTCCCTGGGCATCATGATTCCTGCCTCATGTAAATGACGGGAGTGGGGGGTGGGGATAGTGCCTGGCATGGAGCCTGGTGCACTGTGGGGCTCAAAGTGTGTTGGAGCCCTGCTCTCTTCCTCCTGCCACCAGTAAGCCTGCCACTCCCTCCCCACCATCCTTCCCCCTGCCCTGAATCAGGCACCCAGATCTTATAAAGGATCCATCTAGCAATTTACCTTTAGGCCCAGCCTCCCCTGCCCTGGCCGGCCCCTGCCTCCTCTCCTCCACTCACCCCAATCCTAGCAAGTGGCATCAGGTCCCCAAAGGAGCCAGGTCGGCCGCTGTAGGTGGGAACCTGCCACCAACCTCCTCAGTCCTCAGGCGTGTCCTGCTGAGCACCCCAGACCAACTCAAGGCCTCCGGCTCCAGCACAGAGGGGCTTGCTTCTTGTACCCCATGCGTGCTGGGCACCCGTCACCCATGCCCCCGCCCGGTGTGATGCCGATGCGTGTACTCACAGGCCGGGTCCCCCACTGGACAGGGAGCTCTCTGAGCGCAGGGCTCCCGAGCAACTGACAGATTGAATGAATGTGTGATTGAGTGAACGAATGATGAATGGAGATTGTCTCTAAGAGAGGAGATCCAAAGCCTTAAAAAAAAAAAAACCCAAAAACCTTTTATTTTAGAACATTTTAAAATCTACCAAAGTAGAGAGACTGGAAGTCATGTGCTCATCGCTCATCATGGGCCGGCCGTTGTCATCAGTTGGCAGCTGGCTGTTGGGTTTGTCCCCACCCTCTGAGTGCCGGCTTTGCTCCGCGCTCGCTCCACCTGCCCAGCGGGGGCCGGCGCTCGGGCCGGGCTCCGGGGGATCCCTCAAGACCTCGTAAGGATGGCGATGCCGGGTGCTGGCCGAGGGAGCGGCGGGGGACTGGCCTCGGCCGTGGGCACTTCTTCCCGAAGCCAGAGCCCGTCCGCCTGCACACCGGTGCGGAAGGAGTTAGTGGCCCTTCCGCCTCTCTCTGGTGTGCACTTGGAATGTCGCCGTCCGGGGGAATTGTGGCCATTTCACAATCCAGGCTCTGCGTCATTTAAATGGTTGTTGGTGAGATGCTACACTGACTCATTTAATCTTCCTAAGTAACTTCCCTCCTCTGCACTTGTGCTTACGCAGCACCTCTGCCCGGTGGCGAGCCAAGGCGGCTGCTGGCTCCGCGATCACACCCGCCGGGCCCGGCTCCTGCCCCTGCCCCAGCCCTTCTCCTCCTAGGGCTTCTCCCCTGCTCTGCGGCCCCGGCTCAGCCCAGCGCTGGCTTACCTGGACAGGGAAGAGGGGGGTGGTGGAAAGGGTGAGTGTCAGAGCTCCCTGGGCACCCCCCCGCTCCACAGGCTGCGGGCCGAGACAGTGAGCAGGGTGCCAGGGCTCAGGACCCCTGCCCAGAGGCCCTCTGTGTGCCCCCCTGACCCTGCAGCCAAGGGAGACCGGCGCTTGGGAGAGGAGGTGGCTCCCCAGGCTCTGCTTCTTTGCGCCACCACCTGCCCGGTCAGAGAAGTCAGTCTGGATGCTGAGCCTTGGTCCTGGGGACCTTGGTCTTGGCCGCATTGACCCTACACAGGCGAGCAGTGCAAACACGCGCCCCTGGCCTTGTTCAGCAGGGGGGACGGGAGGGAGAGGACCCTCATGTAGGAGGTCATGGAGCACTCTGGATGCACATGTGTATGCACACGTGTGTGTGGGGGGGTCCTGAATCCTGGCGTGTTTGACGGATCTGAATCCCTACAGCAGGCGCCGGGGCCATCTGAACGTTACGCTGTCGTATCCACATACACAAATGCTTTGGGGTGTGTGTGTGTGTGTGTGTTTAGTATGTTTTGTGTATATGTGGGTATGTTTGACCCTGTGCGTGGCCTACGGGACTGCTGTCTGTGAGTCTGTCCAGATACGCTTGTATGTGAATGCGTGTAGCTATGGCCTGTGTTTCCATGTGTCTGGCCAACGTGTGTGTGTGCGTGTGTGTGTGTGTGTACAAGTACGTGTGCCATGCGTCTGTGCCTCTGTGTTCGGGTGACCTGAGGTCTCCAATGATCAGGACTTGTGCTTCTGTGTGTTGGTGCCGTGTGTATGTCCATGCCTTGGTCAGCTGCCGTGCATCTGTCCACGTGTTTGTGCGCTTGCCCACATGCGCGTGCATGATGCGTGCTTCTCAGGGCTGGGGAAACACCCTCAAGGCAGTGTTGGGCCGGGCCTGCCCCTCCTGTCCTCCTGGCAGGGTTCACACCAGCCACGCCAGGCCCCGCCGTTGGCCAGGGGGGTTGTCACTTATCAACCGCCGCTGTTTTAGGAAGGGAGGCAGCTGGCTGGGGGCTGACATGTGCACCCGCGTCTCAGTGCATCGGCGACCTCGAGGCCCAGTCTGGGCACCTCCTCACTCTGCTGAGGGCCGTCTAGGGCTGCCTGGGGCTGGGGGCCTACGCGGGCGAAGCCTCTCCTGACACTGCCTAAAATACCGCCGTGCCTCATAGCCCGCTTGGGGTTCCTGCTCCCGTGGACCCGTGTGCATGCGTGTGTGTGCGTGCACATGCAGGCTCACACAGGAGCGTGTCCCTCTGTGCACACCCGTAGGCAGTTGGCCATTCTGTACTTGTGCAATGAAGTGTCTTTGTATGGTCTGAACTTGGGCGTCCCCATGTGTCTGTCTGGTTGCCTCTGTGATGTGCACATGCACGTGCCTGTCCTTGTGTGTACGCAGGTGTACACCCGTGTGCCTCTGTGTGCGTGTGCTTGGGCCTGTGTGTGGAGGTGAGGCGTGTACACTCCCGGCCTCCTTACACGAATCAGGGAAAGCCTGAGGGACCTGTCCTTTGGAACACAGATGTGTTGTCCTACCTGTTGGTCTGCCCTCCAGCCTCTGGCCCTCTCCCAACCCCGGAACGCCCGGGAGACCCCACATGTCTCTCAGTGCTCCCCACTACTTCCTCAGTAAAGACCACCTGCCTTCGAGGCGAGGCTGCTCCTGGCTTCCCTCCCGCCGGCCCCTTGGATGAGCTCTCCGGCCTCTGTCTTTGCTGTGACCCAGAGGGGCGTCCGTGAAACTCTCTTGAGCAGGTCCTTGGGTATGTGCTGCGCCCAGGAGAGGCAGGCAGGGTGAGTCCCGCCTAGCACCCCAGGCCCGTCAGGCTCCTGCAGTGACATGTCCAGAGCTGGGGTGAAAGGAGGTAAGGCCTGCCAGGCACACGGGTGCTCGGCCACGGCCGGGTCTTCCCAGCAGGAACCCCGTCCCTCCATCCGGGCCTGGAAAGGCCCTCTGTCTTTTGAGTCCGAACACAGCCCCTCTTCCCGGATTCCCAGGGGAAGCTGCACCCTTTGCATTTGTCTTGCCCACCCAGCAGCATCAGACCTCACGCTCTGGGACATCCTTTTGCTCCTCGGGTCAGAAGGTTTCCTGCAGCGGGGCTGGGTGCAGCAGCCGGCACGGGGAGGAGGCCAGGGGCTGTCTGACCGCAGAGAGAGAGGCCCAGCTGTGGTCCCCATGTCCTGAGCACCGTCTGGGGGTCCTCCAGCCTCTGATTGGGCTCCCCTGACCACAGGCAGCATTCTTACCCAAGCTGCTCTCTTGGGGTCCCTCCATGTGCTTCCTTCCAGGGGAGCCCCCCCAAAGCCACACTTCGATGTTAAGCTAATGCAGCCGGAGTGAGTATCTCCTCTGAGCTCCAAGACTGTGGGTCCCACTCCTTGGGTCTCCACTTGGTCACCTCGGAAGCACCCAGCTCACAGCGAATGACGCCTTCAGGTGTCCAGCCCCACGGGCTGGGAACCCACAGGATCGCTGGGGGCTCCTGCCCGCCTCGCCTGCCCCTGCCCTGGGTTCCTCCTCCAAGCGTGCCTAGCTCCGTTTCCTTCTCTCCACCCAGTCTGCTGCGCCCGCCCCCCCCCCCCGCCCCGGGCCGTGGTCATGCCACCGAGGCTGTTCTTGCATCTGCCCGACCCCCACCTCCCATCTGCTCTACAGATTTAGTCTCGGAGCCCCACCCCCGAAAGCTGTCAAAGGTTCACCACCACCCTGAGCATAAGCCCCAAGTTCTCTGCTCAGTCTGCCAGGCCCCTCAACCCATGGACAGATCTCAGCTCGGCCTCTCCTGCCCTCCCTCCCTTCTCCTCCCCTACGCCCCCAACCCCGTTCATGCCTGGTGGGGTCCTCCTGCCACCCGCTCTGATCATGCTGGGCAACCTGCGTGGCTTGCTTGTGGTGGGTTTTTTTAACTGGTGTCTGGCATCCCTTCCCCACCATGGCCGTGAGGCTGTGGCTGGGCCTGGGGTCGCCCTCCCCTCCCCTCCCCTCCCCTCCCTGACCATGCCCTGGGTGCCAGCAAGGAGGTACGCACTCTGTTTCACTGGGGGGCTCAGCAAACGTGTCCTGAAGGAATACATGTGTGGAGGGTACATGGGCACCTTTCTCGACGCCCCTTCCTCCTCCAAGCAGCCCTGGTTCAGCCAAGCCCCCCACCAGGGGACACCATGCAGACCCCACGGGGTGATGTTCCCCATCCTCTGCCTTGTAGATGGCTGCACATGTTGCTCCTGCTGCCTGGAGGGCTCCTCCCCGTCCACGGCCGGACTCCTTCTCCACCTTCAGATCTTGGCTTTATATGGTCCCCCTTTAAAGAGGCTTCCCCTGATGGTTCCTCGCCCCCACCCCACTCTCCTGCTCTGCGCCTTGGCTTTTTCCTGCCGTGCACCTTCTGCCATTAAATAGACGTTCATCTGTATACTCTTTCCTTGTCTGTCTGCACCCCCCAACACCGTGTCTACATATTCCCTGCCGGGTACCCAGGGCCCCTCACGGAACCTGCGTGGCATGCAGTGGGCGCCCAATAAGGGTGTAAGCGAATGAATGAAGGAGGGATTGCATTGTGTACTTTATTTTCCGACCCTGTGAGGGACCCATGTTAGAGATGAGAAAACAGAGGTTCAAAGAGGCCGAGAAACTCCCCAGTGGTCACCACTATGGAGAGGTGGGGCGGAGGTTCAAACCCACATTTGCCTGACCTGAAGGCCTAACTTCATTCATCCATCCATTCATTCATCCATCTATCCAATCATCCATCCATCCATCTATCAATCCATCCATCCATCCATTCATTCGTTCATCCATCCATCCATCCATTCATCCATTCATTCATCCATCCATACATACATACATTCATCCATTCATCCATCCATCCATCCATTCATCCATCCATCCATCCATCCATCCATTCATCCATTCATCCATCCATTCATCCATCCATCCATTCATCCATCCATCCATCCATCCATCCATCTATCTATTCATTCATCCATCCATCCATACATACATACATACATACATTCATCCATCCATCCATCCATCCATCCATCCATCTATTCATTCATCCATCCATCCATCTATCCATCCATCCATCCATTCATCCATCCATTCATCCGTTCATCCATCCATCCATTCATCCATCCATCCATCCATCCATTCATCCATTCATCCATCATCCATTCATTCGTTCATTCATCTATCCATTCATTCATCCATCCACCCATCCATCCATTCATCCATTCACTCATTCATTCATCTCCCACTCCATGCTGGGAAGCAGGCCAGGAGGCTGAGTAGCCAGCAGTGCCAGCAGGGAGACGTCTCAGGCTGGCAGGGCAGGAGACCCCAGACCCTGGTCAGAGGGACGCACTCTAGCAGGCCGTGGGGGCCCCGAGGAGACTGCCTGGAGGAGGGGCCCTTTGAGGAGGGTTCTGAGGGATGAGGAGCTGTCACTGTGGTGCATTGCACACATCAGGAAGAGCCCCAGGCGGGGAGTCTGGGCCTGGGCTCCATTCTGCACCCCCTGCCCCCCGTGACTCCCGGAAGGTCACTTTCTTCCCTGAACCTGCTTTGGCACCTGTCAAGTGCAGCGGCCGGGGTTGTTCTGACAGCGCGAGGGGCCCAAAGGGGCCACGGGGCGGGACTTTCATTACCCTCTGCCCCTCACAAGAGGGCCCGCCTGGCTCAGATCCTCGAGGGGCACTTTGGTGGCGTGGGAGAGACAGGGGGGCAGCCGCACGCCTCCTGCCGCAGGACCTTCCTGTGCCCCTGCCTGCTGCCCCCATCCTTGCACCCCTTCCTCCGCAGAATCCTTGCTCTTCCTCCCCTTCTCCGCCTCCTCTCTCTTTCTCGTCCTCCCGCCCTGTGGAGGGGGAGAACACAAAGGGTAGTCAAAGTTAATTTAGGCTCAAGTGCCTGGTCACCTAGAAACAAGGCCAGTCCCCCGGTGCCGGGCCTCAGCCGTGGCCTCATTAATCTGTGCGAGACCAGCATGGGCGGCACCGACATCCCTAAGTAGGCCGCGGCGGAGAGGGGCCCTGGGCTCAGGCCACTTGGTCCCCGGTAGTCACGTGGCCACCCCCAGGTGTGCAGTGGGAAGCAGACAGAGGAGAGGGAAGGAGAAACAAAGACCCCAGGGCGTCCTCTGTCCCTTCCTCTCCGTGTCCTTGCCCCTGGCCCAAGTTTTTGGGTTTTTGCTGTCCCTTGCTCGCATGTGTCCTTGATCATGATCCACTCTTCCTTTTACCCTCAATTCAGGGCTGCATTCCTCCCTCCCTTCAGAGGGGGCTGCGGGGCTCGGAGTCGCCTGCTCCAGCCTCCACTCCCACGCTCTGACCCTCAGGGGACCCCTGGGAGCAGCCTTATGGCTGTGAGCAAGAGCGCTGGGTGACCCCCCAGCCGGCTACCGCCCCCCACCCGGCTGCAGGTTCCAACCTTCTCCTCCCTGGGACATATTCCTTCTGGGTCTGAGCATATCTGTTCTCAGATGCCTTGGCTGATGTTGAGAAGAACCTCTGACCCCAGCCTGTAGCTGAGGCCCTGCTGTGCCCCACCCCAGACCTTATGCCACCGTCACTGTAGCGTTTTGGGGGGGACAAGTGTGTAATCGGTAGGTAAGAGCACACAATCACTCATGAGAAGCTGCTCCCTCCAATTGTGGCCCTAAAGGCCCGGTTCTGTGTTGCAGCAGGGCTACTAACATCAAGTTTTGATCAAGACCGTCCCCAGAATAAAACAGGCAAATCTCACGGAGGCCCTTGCTTTACCAGAGCATATTGTGTAGTGGGATGCAGGGTACCAGCTGGCCCGAGCATCCTCTGCTCTGTGCTGTCTGCTGGCCACACAGCCAAGCCCATTCTGGTTTGCTCTTCTGGAAATCAGATTTCTCTGGGAGTGGGGGAAGATGGGCTTAAATACCTAGCTGCCAACTGTTAGGATTTGTCAAGGAAATTATGCAGCACCCACATCTTTTGCTGGAAAAGTATTTTATTTTGTTGGAAAAAAAAAAACAGCATCTTTATTTTATTGGGGGAAAAAAAAAAAAAACCAGCATCTCGTAAATGAGGGAAAGACTAGAAAGGACCCGTACCAAAATACGAACAGTGATTCTTCTGGATGGTACAATGATTAAGTATCGCTGTTTTTTTTTTCCCTTTATGTTAGGGGGTGTGCATGTATTTGGTAAGCAGGAATGAGTATATTTAAAAATCTGGATCTGAATGCCAACTCGATCGAGTCTCAGCTGCACTATCTTTGGCAAGCCAGTTCTCTTTTCAGAGTTCCAACTTCTGCACCTCTAGGACTGGGGTAATAAAAGCCATTTCATAGCATTGTTCCAAAAAAGAAAATGAGATTTTATGTAGTGTGTAGTGTGTAGTGTGTGCGTGCATGCGTGCATGCAGGGACTGAAGCGGGAGCTGGTGTGTGTTCAGAACAACTCCAGTATCGTGGGCACATACAGGTGCTCTAGGGCCGGGTAACCTGGATTCGAGTCCTGACTGCTACTTACCAGGTGTGTGCCTTTGGGAAAGCTACTTAACTACTCTGGTGCCTCTTTTTCTCGTCTGTGAAATGGGGTTGTTATTAGGAATCAGGCATCAATACATGCGAAGCACTAAACATGGCCCCCGGATGCAGCAAGTGCTCAATAAATGCTATTTGTCTTCTTAGTATTGTGTTATTAAATACACGTTCTTTCACGTTCTTTCTAGACCATTAGGATTCAGAGCCCCGTGTGGCTCATGCGGTCACTTTTCTCCAAAAGGATTCTCTCTGCCTGCCTGTTTGTGAGTCGAGGGAGACAGAGGCCTTCCAGAAGCTTCAGTCAAGTACACATGGGGCTCAGTATTGACTTTGCAGTGGAAGCAGGCAGGGTGTGAGGGCTGCTCCGTGCTGCTGGCCGGGCATCCAGGAAGGGCCTTTCCCTGGGTCCCAAGTGCAACCCTCAGTGAATTCATCCTTGGACCCATTTCAGCCTCTCCAGGGGCCACATGGTACCTTCCTTCCTAAACAGTTGGAGCCACACCGCAGCAGGCAGTGGCTCCGTCCTCCTTGGGGAGTCCCCAGGCGCTACCCTGGGTGTCCTGGTCCCTGAGCATCTTCCAGCTCCAGCAGTGGCCAACTGCATTCTAGCAGGCGGAGGGAGGAGCACCCTCGTCACACCTGTGCCAGACCTTGGCTGTATTTCTCGAGTCGCTCTTGCCCGTCCACCTGCTGGGCAGTGGGCCGGAGGGCTGGAGACAAGGAGGCTGGGCGTCTCTTCCCCTCGGCAATGACAAATTGATGGAAGGCCACGCTGCTCCCCAAAGCCAAGCTGGGCTCCTGCGCTGGACTTTGCTGGTGATGAGCGGGCATGGAGCTGTGTGCACAGATGGCCCTACATGCGCTCATAATTTGCCAGAATAAATAGTTGTTATTAATCTCCCCTGTGCTTTCCTTCTTCCCCCTTCCTTTCCCATTTACTGCTCGCCTCGGGCTGGTTGTGAGGTGCTGGATGGCAGGGGCTGGGTTTTACTTACCTTGCCTGGCTAAGGACCTAGCACACAGTAGGTGCGTTCTCAGCATGTAACCGGGCACATAGATGCCCCTCCCTGCCTTCATAGGAGTCCACCCACACCAGATCCAAACGCAGTAGGGTTCCGGCCAACTCAGGCTGGCCCACAGGAGGTGCTGTCTCGGCTTGGAACCTGGCACACAATAGGTCTCCCCCCATACAGGGCCTGGCACACAGTAGAAGTCGCCCAGCATATGATGGTCGGCACATAGTAGGGCCTCAGCCAACCCAGGGTTTGCCTGAGAGGAGGTAGGTTTCAGAAAAATGCTTGCTTGAACCAAGTCTTCAATCTCTGCACTACACTCAAGAAATAATTACTGAGCACCTAGTATGCACGTGGCTTGGTACCAGGTGTTCTGGGCGGGGAGGGGGGGAACAAGGTGGGGAAGACGCAGACTATTCATTCCTAGTTAAGGCTAGATCCTACCGAGCGATGAAATATTAGCCGTTTGTAAAGACTGTCACACGCCGACTGAGGTTGGTGAAAGGTGGGGGGCTGCCTGGAAGAGGAGGCACTGGGGATGGATGTGGGTCCCATGTCAACTTCGTACAAAGGCAAGTGGCAGAAAGTGGGATTCAGCTGCAGCGTCCTGAATTGCCGCGGCAAGGAGCATCCGGCATGGGGCGGCAGGGCGGACATTCATTTGTTCAATGGGCACCAAATGCCCGTGACAGGCAACAGGTGATGTGGCCCCCGAATAAAACCATCCCTGCTGCCAGGTGCAGAGTGGGGGAGGCAGGAGGATCAAAAATCCAGTACATTGGATATTAGCCGTTGATACTGCTTTGAGGAAAACCCGAAGCAGGAGAAGGGGGTGAAGGGCCCGAGGGGTGGGCTCCTCTGGAAGGTAACTGGACAGGATGCTACCCCGACCTGTGAGCACAGGCCTGGATCCGGGAAGGGAGGGCGCATGTGGCACCAGGGAGAGAACCCTGGAGGGAGACAGAAGGGAGGGAGGGCCTCACACGCCAGCATGAGGAACTTGGACTTGAGTCCATAAGCAGTGGCCGGCCTCGGAAGGCTTTGGAGCAGAGGAGAGAGGTGAGCAGAGCCTCGGGAGGAAGAGGCTGGCAGGGCTGGATGTGGAGGGCGGGGGTGCAGGGTGGCAGCTGCAGGTCGGGGAGGCCAGAGCCTGGAGGCAGGCGGTGGGCAGGTGGCAGGCAAGGGGGGCAGGTGCCACGGACACTTAGCCGTGGAACTGTCCGCTCATCTGGGGTTGAAGGAGGGGGAAAAAGCCAAAAAAAAAAAAAAAGGCACTTGAGGATGAGTGGGACCCTCTTGATGAGAAACCAAAACAGCAGGCCCCCGAGTGGGCTGGGGAGCAGATGGTCCCTTGTTGCTCCTGCTTCTCTCTCCCTCCTCCCCTCACCCCCAGCCCCTCCACGCTGCCCACCATCCCCCTTTCTCCTCCCCAGTGCCTTCCCCTACTGTGCAGAAGCTCCACACTGGATCCAAATCCCTGAGGAGCATCTTGCTTTTTGCCTGGCATGTGTTTCTCCTTCTTCTCTACCCTCCTTGACCCTCCTGAGCCAACCCTCTTGGAGGAGATCCTGGAATTCAACTAGCCCGGGGCCTCTGTGGGGCCTCTGACAGCCCCGGCGGGGTGGGGACAATACCAGAAGTCGCTAAGGTGCTGGCTTTCAGTCCCCGTCCTGCTGTTTACAAGCGCTGTGTGACGTCGGGTGACACGCTTCACATCTCGGAGCCTCCGAGTTGTCATCCGTGCAATGAGAAATGAGAAGATGCAGGTGCTGGCACAGGGCCTGGCACAGAATGAGGCTTCATTGCTGTGATTCATTATCCGCACGTGAGGCCGTTCACCCCAACAGGTCCTGCGGGCCCCGGAGCCGCCCCCAGGGAAGTATGTGGGGTTTGGGATCAGGCCAGTCAGCGCAAATCACTCCTGCTGAGGTGCTCATCCCCATGTCCATTCGGACCTCCAGGTAGGGGGGATGTAGCCACTGTCATTGCTACAGGACAGAGTGGACACCCCCCGCCTCCCGCCCCAGGCTCCCTGCAACGGGTCCGGCAGACACTTGGAGACTCCTTGCTGCTTGCCGGAGCTGCATGTTCTCATTGTCCCAAGGCCGTGCTCCCAGCCTGCAGCTGGGGGGTACTGCCCCCAGGGTCCATGTTCCCTCAGGCAAAGGACAGATGTCGCATCTTTTCTCTCTCTCAGGGCGGCAGCCCTGCCTCAGCCGCGGGCCGCAGGTGTCTGGGCTTCCCTGGGAAGCTCCGGTGCAGATTCGGCTCCTGGCCCTGGCCCTGGCCCTGGCCTGGCCTGGCCTGGGGCCTGGGCTGCAGCTTTAACGGTGGGGGTTTTGGCATCCCACTGCATGCAGGCCCAGCCAGCGTCTCGGCTGCGTTCCACAGGCTGCCTCCCAAAGTCCTGTCCTCTTTTGTCACTTTCTGGCCTTCTCATGTCTATCCCTGGCTTTTCACCCTGGGCAGAGACCCTCTGCCTTTACCATCAGATAGGAACTTCCAGGGGGCTGGGGGTGTGTCGCCCTGGGGAAACATGGGGACTCCATAAAGTGAGACTCTTTGGGACACGAGGCTTCGGGCCCGGGGGCCCAGGGGCATGATAGACACGTGCCCACCCAGCATGGGGCGGTACGATAAGCAGAACAGCCACGGCTACCACTCCGCTGTGTGATCTTGGGCAAGTCCCTTACCTTCTCTGAGCTTCTGTTTCCTCCACTCTGACGTTGAGGATGGTGATTCCACCCTTCAGGGCCACTGTGTTGCTTCAATGAGATGCTAAGCACCAAGAGCACCTTTTTGGCTGCAGCGTGTTGGGAAATACGGGTTGTGTTTTAATACCTGAGCCAGGAGCCCAGGCCCTGACTCCAATTCGATGGACGACTTTGAGCCGTCCGCACTCTCTGGGGTGTCCGGCGTCCTCCTATCTGTTGCATGAAGGATCTGTCTAAATGACGCTGCAGGATCAGTCTTAATGGTGCTGCAAGTCCCTGCCAGCTCTGGAGGCCTGTGATGGACACCGGGACTTTTCCATTCCCGGGCAGGAACCTCGAGGCCAGAGAGCCCACCCCTGCCCAGACCAAGGGCTCGGCCCCCCACCCCCTGCCAGCCTGCCGGTCCTAGCCACTCCCCCCGGCCCCTCTCCGCTGTGCTGCCCCTGCTCTCCTAACCTGGAGTCCTGTCCAGAAAACTAATTGCTGTGACTCCGGTGTTTATTTGGAGACAATACGAGTCCGTTGAAACTGCTGCATCAGGAGAAATATGTTCCACTTAGATCTTTAAATGAGCTTGCCGCCTGCCTTTGATGAGGCCCACTTGGGAGAGGCGTCTGCCCTCGTGCTCTGCTCATCATCGGCCATCGTGGGCCATTTGCTTAATGAACAGTGTGGCCGGCGGCCAGCGGCCGGGGTGGGGGGACAGCCAGGCACACCTGCCCACAGGCTCGCGAGGCCGGGTGGCCTCACCATGCCCTTGTCTTGGCCCCTGGCTGGGCAGCCAGCCCCTCGGGGTTGGAGAGAGCACCAGGTCAGCTCGGAGGCTGCTACTGCAGGTGGGGGCGGCCTTCAGGGGGCGAGGCTGTTGTTCTCCTGTTTAACAGATCAGGAGACTGATTGGGGCCGCACCTCTCTGAAGCGGCAGCCGCAGCCGCAGCCCGTGGGGGTCAGGGGAGGAGGACCGGATGAGGCCCAGACTTCCTGCCGGAGATGCCAGGTCTTCGAGGTCTTCGAGGCCCCACTCCTCTTGCGTTTTGTTTTGTGGCCTCAGTCTGTGTCCCGGGGGCAGGTTCTCTGCAGCCTGAGAACCTTCTCTGCTGCCTCCCCTCTCCCCCCACCCTGCTCCCCTTCCTCTTTTCCTCTCCCTGCCCCACTTCCCTCCCCCTGCTCTGATATCCCACAACCCTCAGTTTCCTGCTTTGCCCCCCAGGTTCCTCTATGTGGGGGATGCTTTGCAGAGATCCCTGGGAGGCCTGTGTGCCTTTCAGTTTGCAGGGCCTTCCAGCAAGGATACCCCCTTTGTCATGGCCAATGTCAACCTCCAGAGGATCCTCAGATGTTGGGGTTCACCTGTGCCTTCCTAAGGTTCCAGTCACTAGCAGGGCTAGCTCAGGGAAGGTTGCTTTCCTCTCTCCTTTCTCTCCTCCCGTCTTCGTTCCAGGCCTTCCTCCTGCGGGGTGGTGGTGGTAGGTGGAATTCTAAGTCATGGTTGCCATCCTCTGAGGAGCCCCTGGTCTGGGCCAGCTGTGCATGTCCCAGAATGGGATAGAATGGAGAGACTGGGACAGGGTCCCGAGCCCCTGGTAGGGTGGAGAGACTGGGACAGGGTCCCAAGCCTCTGGTAGGATGGAGGGACTGGGACAGGGTCCCGAGCCCCTGGTAGGATGGAGGGACTGGGACAGGACCCTGAGCCCCTGGTAGGATGGAGAGACTGGGACAGGACCCTGAGTCCCTAGTAGGATGGAGGGACTGGGACAGGGTCCCGAGCCCCTGGTAGGATGGAGGGACCGGGACAGGGTCCCGAGCCCCTGGTAGGATGGAGGGACTGGGACAGGACCCTGAGCCCCTAGTAGGATGGAGAGACTGGGACAGGACCCTGAGCCCCTAGTAGGATGGAGGGACTGGGGCAGGGTCCCAAGCCCCTGGTAGGATGGAGGGACTGGGACGGGGCCCCGAGCCCCTGTAGGATGGAGGGAATGGGACAGGGTCCCAAGCCCCTGGTAGGATGGAGGGACCGGGACAGGGTCCCGAGCCCCTGGTAGGATGGAGAGACTGGGACAGGGCCCTGAGCCCCTGGTAGGATGGAGGGACTGGGACAGGACCCTGAGCCCCTAGTAGGATGGAGAGACTGGGACGGGGCCCCAAGCCCCTGGTAGGATGGAGAGACTGGGACGGGGCCCCGAGCCCCTGTAGGATGGAGGGACTGGGTTAGGGCCCTGAGCCCCTGGTAGGGTGGAGAGACTGGGACAGGGCCCCGAGCCCCTGGGGCAGTTCTCTGGTTTGCTCCAATGTCCTGGGGAATTGCGGGGCCTGAGCTGTGGCCTTGGAGCCTCAAAACCTCCAGGCTTTGGGCTTGGGTCGCTGTCTGGAGCAAAGCCTTGTCCTGTAGCGAGGTACCCAGCAGGTACCCGTGGGGCCAGTGGCACTGGGTGGGTCCAGTACCCGAAGCCCACCACCCCCGTGGGGCAGCAGGCAGAGAGGGGCCTCCCTGGCTCCACAGGGTTCCCTCACCCCCAGGATGGAAGCTCCTCGAGGACAGGGCGCGCCTTCCATCCTTGCACCCCCTGTGCCTCCTGTCCTGCCTGAGGAGTGTGGACCATGAATGAGTGACCGTAGCGATTGTTCACTCGACTACTACTCATTCAATTTTCCCTTTATTCATTCCCTTTGCTCATTCCTCGTCTTACTCTTGCCAGGAATTTTCTGGTCCAGATTCTTAACATGTAATTATCTCCAGGGCCGGGACTAGGGAGAGACTAATGAGGTGCCTCGGGCACAAAATTTAAGGAGACACTCGCTCTCGAGGTCATGGGAGTACCTGCTTATCTCAGTTCCTGAAAATAACCTTGCTGGCAGGTATTGTAATTTCCATTTTAGAGATGAGGAAACGAGCTCAGAGCGGGGCTAATTTACTTCCCCTGGTCACCTGGCTGGAAAATATTTATTCCCAGATCCGGGTGACTCCAATGCCTTTGCTCTTCTCTCTGAAGGGTCCTCAGTTTCCCTGCCTTGCCTGACCTCTGAGCAGGGCCCTGGCATGTGGGGAGGGAGGGAGAGCGAGTTGCGGACACTCACCTCCCGTGTGTTATGTCCCCTCCCTCTGTGTCCCGCGCCCCGAGCATGGACTGACTGCTGACGGGCTGGTCCTCTGTCTCCTCTGCTCAGCGGACGACCATGAGCTTGCACAAACTACTTCAACTCTCGAGCATCTGTGTCCTAATCTGGAAACGGAGGCAAAATCAGAGTCCCTACTTCGTGAGTTGCGGGGAGGATGCTGATGAGTAGCGCTGGGTATGCACAGCGCTTAGAGCAGTGCCTGCCACACAGCAAGCTTCATGGAATTGCTAGCTTTAAAAACAAACAAAAAAAAAACCCCGAACAATTAATTTGAGAGAGAGACAGAGCATGCGCATGCACATGAGTGAGGCGGGGCAGAGGGAGAAGGAGATAGAGAACCTCAAGCCGGCTCCATGCACAGCAGGGAACCCGACGTGGGGCTCCATCTCACGACCCCTGAAATCACGACCTGAGCCGAAATCCAGAGTCAGACACCCAACCAACTAAGCCACCCAGTGTCCCCTGTTAGCTGTTATTTTTAATAGCGGGGTAACCGGTCGTCATCCTACAGCTGGCCCTCCCCACACCCGCCGGGGCTGACCCAAGCTGTCACCTGGAAGGTGTCCCTGGGAGGTGGACCGATGGGGGATGGGGTGGTCCCTGACCCCCAGGGACCCCCTAGCTCCAGGCAAGGGAGCAGCCTCGCAGTCTCCTTCTGGCTTGAGGTCTCCTGGAACTCGCTGGAGCTTTGGAGAGAGAGAGAATTCACACTTCACTGAAAATGTGTTTCCAACAATTAGCAGGTCTTTACTGGAGGAGCCTTTGAAGTGGGAGCCCAGACCCATCTCTGTGAAGGATTTCCTCAGAACTGACAGGCCGGCAGACACCGCCAGCAGCTCAGTCCTTCCCTGAGTACCAGGGGCTGCTGGCTCTGGGCTGGCCGCATGGGGTCCCGTGTGTCCCTCCCCTGGTGTCCTTCTCTCCAGCACAGAAGGCTGATGTGACCGTAGGTGGTGCAGTGGAGCTGGGGTCCCCCCCAGGGGAGGCCCGTGTCAGGTCCGTGGGATGTTTTCTCTTCCAAATCTCCCAACCCACGGGCCAGGGCCAGGGTTGAAGCCCTTGACTGAGAACTTGGGGCTTGTGCATCCTTGAATGGCACCTAAAACTGTGTATAATTTATTAGTGGAATAAATGTGTGGATTCCTCCGATGATGGGCCCTGTGGTCTTAAGCCATGCTCCAGCTTCATGGGGGCCGACAGGAGACAGAGTGGGTGCAAGAAGGGGTGGGTTATCTGGCCTCTGGGGCTCTGAGCTGAGTAGAGACTGGATCCTGACTCCGCTCCCCGTTTAGCTGCGTGATCTCGAGCACGGCAGTGCGTCTCGGGTTCTCCATCTGTGGAATGGGTGAAGTCATGTCTACCTTGCAGAGCAGATCTGCAGATGTCATGACGACCTGCTACCTGGAAAGTGCTCCGCACCATGAGGGCTCGTGATTGGTCGCCCAGAAGCTGTGGCTCTAACTGTGCCTCCTCTGACCTCTTGCAGAGGCGCAGTGGACGGCCGCTAGCTGCGGTGGGAAGGGCCCTTCCAGCATCCTTCCAGCATCTTCCCTCACAGAACCAGAGCCGGGGGAAGGGGGCAGGGAGAGCCAACCAGGATGGGGGCCGAAAGGATCCTACCCCACTCTCCTGCCCCATGAGGCGGCCCCCAGCCCAGGCCTCTAGGCTGCTGTTTGATTCCCTTTCTCTGACATTCCATCCATCATCATAATTGCTTCTCCCGAAAAATGAATTTGTAGTTGATTTCTTCAAAAGAGGGAATCAGCCAACAGATAAAAAGGTTGTTTTATTTAATTTGCATGAAGAGGCCGCCTGCTGCCACCCAGCTGTGCTGGCTGGGCTGCGGGGAGGGTGCCCAGCAGCGTGGCGTGTGTGTACCCAGGTAGGCACGGCTGTTCGCCGGCTCGGGATCTCCCTCCCTCCCGGGGGGCGGGGATCCTGGCCCCAGAGAGCGGATCTTTGGTGTCCGTCCTGGGCTGAAGTCGTTCTAGCACAAGAGATCGGCACCTGCCCCCCACGCCTGTCATTTCTGGGGCAGGATGGGGCTTCTAGTTCTTCAGGAGAAATTCTTGGCAGGGACGAGGGGTGAGGGACAGTGCAGAGCCCTAGCTGGGGGGTAGGAGAGGGGCCGGGCAGGGAAGGCCACCTGAGGAGACGCCCCTCCCTGTGCCGGGGCCCTTGAAGGCTGGGCCGTGTCCAGGGAGGTGGGGCACAGTGCGGCGGGACGCCTCACCTTGTCCGACATCTAGAGAAGATGCCCGACGTTGGTTCTCCGTCAAGGCGCTTCGGGGAGTCAGAAGCTTGGGAACTCCATGGATGGGGGTGGGGTGGGGGGTGCGGATAACGTGCTGTGTAAACCTGGACACTTGCGCGTGACCATGGGTGGGGTTCCTAGCTACTCCAGGACCACAGGGGTAACCTGGGGCCATCCCTGGCGAAGCAAACACGGGGGTTCAAGTCAACCACAAGCCGAGGACAGTGGGGACTTCGGTGGCTGGGGCATCCCCCCAAGAGCTACCAAGGAGAATATCGGACGTTTCTGGATGGAACCACAGGGCCTCCCTGGGGCTTCCAGGGCCATAGGGTGGAGGTGTGGGGACAGCAGTGGGGGGGCGGTGGGTTCCGTCCCCCGGGGGCGCCTGCGTCCCCTCCTTCTGAGTTACTGAGGGTGACAGGGTCACATACACTGACTACATGTGTCATCGCTTTGCTCCTCGGTGTGCTTGCTCCAACTGCGCACACTCCCGCATGTCCCTGAGGGCAGAGGCCTGGCCTGTCTCATCCACCCCACCCCCCCACCCCACCCCCGCTCCTAGAAGAGCACCCAGAAGGGGGAGACACCCGGGAAGTGGGATGCGGACTCAGGGGCATCTGCGAAGGCTCTGGCTCGTGCAGCCTTCCAGGTACGGCAAGGATGACGGTGTGGGGATGGCGCAGGACAGCTGCAGTCGGGACACCATGGCTCCCCCGCCAGCTCCTTCCTGGTCTCTGCTGTTGCTCTGTTGTCTGCTTTTCTGATTCGTGTGGAATTCTTCCATAAGAAGCCACCGGGCGGGGAATCCTGGCTGCGATTATTAAGGCAAGTTTGTGGGGCGCGGATGGGGGGATGGGGCCGGCGGTTCTCTGGCTTTACGGAGAGGGCAGAGGTTAGCTCAGGAAGCATCACAAACGGCAACTGTGGCTGCCCCAGCCTGGGGGCTCCAGAGCCTCATCCCTAGACCTGGTCTTCTTCCCTGGGTGAGGGTGGGTGAGACGCCATCCTGCCACCTGAACCGCTCCTCCTCCCCTAGTCTTCCCTCCTGTGAGGCCACTCCTCCCTCTTCCCCACTCGGGCTCTAGTTCCGGCTCATCTCAACCAGGATGGAGCAGCCGTCCTCGTGGTAGTGTCAGCAGGGCCCCCTTCCTCCCTTCGCCGTCAGCAGAAGGGGCCTGGCCTCCGCTTGCCAAGTGACCAAAGCCAAGGGCAGGAGCTTCTCTACTGTTTCCTTTGGAAGACCTCCTTCCTTTGCGGCAACCCTCCAGGAGAGAGGCTGCCGTGGTGACATTTATGTTGGGTCACGTCATCCCTCGGGGACCGTGCCTCCCCCAGCGGCTCCCTCACGGGTGCACCATCCGTGTTGCAGCTTCCACCTCTGTGCACCGTGCGGGAGAGGGACGTCGGGCCTTGGTTGCCGGCGGTGGAGACACATGAAGCAGGTGGTGCGTCCGGAGATCCACGGAGCAGCTCGTGTAGCCACATGCAGGGAGGCAGGGTGGGCTTGGCCTTGGGGACAGCCAGAACCAGGGACACAGTCCATCTCTCTGCCCTCCCCCTGCCCCACCCTCTTGCTCCGGCTCATGAGTCCTGCTCTTCCCTGAGTCGACTTTGTCCTCTCGGCTTTGTTCTCCATCGGGTCAGAACCATAGCCTCTGGGAGCTCTAGGCTGTCCTTGCGTAGAGTGTTATGTCAAGAGAGAAACATCTTCTGTCCCCATCTCCCATTTGGATGTCCTCAGAGAAGGACTCAGGTGACTAAGTTTGGGTTGGCTGCTGACCCCCTCCACCAATTTCTGTGACCAGGCAGTTGGCCCAGGTCAGAGGACAGGCGCCCCCGGTCAGAAATGGGCCCCGAGCGGGAATACTTGGAGCATCGCTGTCCCAGGAGAGGTGGCCTGTGGGGGTCGCAGAGGCCTGGCCGCTGGGAGAGTGCGGTGAGCTGGGCAACATTACTGCAGCCTATGGCGATGGGCACAGGGGGGCCGTTTTTCATCTCCTGGCCTTTTCAGCAGGAGAAGAACTTTGAGAGTCCGTCCAGGCTGAAAACACATTTCTCCGATGAACAGAAACACAGGCGCCGCGGAATTGCTGACTGACACTATCAATTCCTTCCCCTGCAACCGCAAGCCCGGGTTTTACTGTTTAATCACTTCAAACTCTTGCTTTGTGGCCTGCGATTCAGCTCAGGGCTTCGGTGGGGCAGGACCGGGCAGAAAACGGCCCAGTGCGCTTTCTGGGAAAGGAAACAGGTGTAGACCGCTCCCCTTGGCCGGCCCAGAATGGGGCCTGCCTCCCCGTCCTTGCCCTCCATCCGGTCCCAGCCACAGCCAGCTGCAGACAACCCCAGAGGCGGCACCCATCCTGTCCCGCTCTCGGGGGCCACCCTCTGCTTCCCACCCTGTCCTCCAGGCTCCGCCGATGCCCTGTGTCCCTGCCACTGCCGTCCTGCAGTCTAGACAGCCTGGGAATCGTGGTGGTCCTCCCCGGCCAACCCATGAGAGCCTGGAGGACACAGACCAGGTCCTGCTTGTGGGTTTGTCCCTGACACACAACCCAGGGCTGGGCACCTTAAAGGAATATCCTTAAAGGGTGCTTAGTTGTTACTTATTAGTGAAAGAACGTGTCTGCGCTTGGAATTCATGCTGGGACATTAGTGAGCCGAAGACCCGGGTGTCTTGGAGAGACGTCTCAGCACAGTCTGGCCGCCTTTATCTGGGGCCCAGGCTGACTGAGAAGGAGGCCGTCCTCCAGCCAGGCCAGCGCCTGGACTCCGTGGCCCCTGGGGGGTCAGAGATCACTGTGCAGCCTCATGGGTCATTAGGAGCCTGAAGTGATAGCAGTTGGAAGACTGGCTTCTTAGTGCTCCTTCCTTCCTCCCTCCTCTCCTCCTCCTTCTCTCCCTCCCTCCCTCCTTCCCTCTTCTCTCCCTCTGTCCCTCCATCCTCCACTCCTTCCCTCCTCTTTTTCTCTCCTCCCCTCCCCCCTCTGTCTCTCCTCCTCCCCTCCCCCCTCTGTGTCTCCTCCCTCCCCTCCTTCCCTTTCTCCCTCCCTCCTCCCCTCCCCCTCCTCCCTCCCTCCTTCTTTTTTTCTTCCATGTCTCTGACTCTCCCTCCCTCCCTCCTTCTCCCCTCCCCCTCTCACTCACCTTCCCCCTCCCTCCCTCTCTCTTTTCTCTCTCCCTCTCTTCCTTCCTTCCCTAGAGTCTGACTGGTCTCCTCAGGGGGACTGTCACCCCTGCAAAGGGCAGGAACTGGGCCTGGGTCACCTCTGCTCCCCACCTCTACCCTCGACTCTAATCATCTAGGTATGTGAGGGGCAGGACACATCTCTGGGGTCCTTTCTCTGTACGGAGATTTCTGTTTCACTGAACCACAATAAACACAGATGGAGTTTGTTTACGTGTGAGGCCTGAGACAGTCTTCTGGTGACAGGGATAGCTCGCAAGGTGTGATAACATCTGTATCTTCCAGCTGCAACATTTGCACCTCAAAACTGAGTCCAGGTTCTGTCCCTGCCCACAGAGTGGAGCAAGGTATCACCTTCTGCCTTCTAGATTCCCTGCTTCCATTAACAGGATGGCCTGCACTTCCTTGGGGGAGCTGATTCATGCTGGGCTTATGGACCTCCTGAGAGTGTGTCACTAAGCTGGGCCCCCAAGCTGTGTCCCCATCCTGTCCTGGGCTCCAGGGATGTGGCTTCCGTGCACTCAGTTTTAGAGTTAGTCCATTGATAGAGCACGCTCGGGTTCTTCATCTGATTCACAGTGCCATCCCGCTCTGGCGTTGTGACCTGCCTCTCATTGGGTAGCAGGTTGGGGGAGAAACAGAACTCTCCCCCTTTAGGTCCCTCAGCCTAGTTCTATTTTCCAGTATAACACTTCCAGGGGAAATCTAGAAAGGGGAAGGAACAGGGGGTTCACAAGACCCCTGCATAGCTAGTTACTGGCAACTGGGTATCTCCTCCGGTTTGACCTCCCCACTTCTGCACACACTCCCTCCCCTGGGAGTCCCGCTGACCCTTGAACTCCAGACCCATGGTCCTGTCCATGTTCTCACCTTGTCTGTGGATCCTTGGCTCTCCCCTGCCCTGCACGCTTGCATGCTTCTCTCCTGCAAGCCCCCAGGGTGGTGCAAAAGCAAGACTCTTGATCTTCCCTATCTTGTTTAGAGTAACTCGGCCCTCTCTTGCTTCATCAATCCCTTCCTACCCACTGCCCACCAGCCAGAGCAAAGGTGTAAAGAGAGCAAGAGAGTGTCTGGTGATTGGTTTGTATTGTTACACACACATAGGTATATTTGTTTGATGACCGTCACCACTCATATACTGCAAGTTCCATGACACTCGCACGGCTTCACGGATGCTTTATGCAGCACGGTACACCCAGTGCCTAACGTGGTGCCTGGCACATAGTAGGGGAGGTCAGTGAATATTGACAGAATGAACCAATATCATGTTCCTCTCAAGGAGCTAATTATTGATCTCACTTTGAGTGTCCAGAGCCCTTGGGTATCGAATCCTGGGTGCTCATACCCAGTTAGAATGTCACTGTGATTTAATAAGATTTTTGGTCTTGATCTCCAGTTCCTGACAGAGAGCTCCTATGAACTCCTCAAGTTTCCTGAGTGATAAGGGTGATAGAGGAGCATCTTTTGGCCTAATAGGGTGACTCTTGGGGTGTAGGTAGCTTTAGGATGAGGACTGGTTGCCAGAAAGGTCAAGTCTTGATTAGAAACTTGGAATTTCCAGTTCCCCCCTCTTTGACAAAGCTCCTGGGAAGGGAAAGGGCTGGAGACCGAGTTCAGTCACCAATGACCTGTGATTCCGTTAACCATGCCTACAGAATGAAACCTCCACAAAACCCCCAGTGATGAGGTTTATAAGAAATTCCAAAAATAAAAAATAAAGAAATTCCAGATTGGTGAACACATTGGGTGCTAGGAGAATGGTATGCCCAGAAAGATCATTGCAGCTCCCCACCCTCCGCCCTACCTTGCCCCATGCATCTCTTCCGTTTGGCTGTTTCTGAGTTGTGTCCTTTTTAAGAAGGCAATAAATGAAAGTAGACTGTCTTCTTGAGTTGTCCAAGCCATTCTAGCAAATGATGGAGCCTGAGTGGGGCTTGTGGGAACCCTCAATTTATAGCCAGTGTGTTAAAAGGGCAGGTGGCCCAGGACTGTCCTTGGAACTGCCACCTGAAGTGGAGACAGCCTCGTGGGACTGAGCCGTTAACATGTGGGGTCTGAACTAACTCTGGGTACTTAGCACTGGGATTGCATTGAATTGTTGGGACACCCGGTTGGTATCGGAGAATCAGAGAATGGGTTGGGTAGAGAAAAAAATAACCCTTCAGAGTCACAGTAGGTGGTGTGCACCTTTTTTGGCCTTAATCTCCTGATGCAGAAACATTAGCATCCAGAAAACCCCACCACATGTGGATTACATTCATCCCATTCAAGCAGAGGGTCCTCTGAATCTGGGATCCCCGGGGTGCCTGTGGCAGCTCCCTGTCTGGGGAAGACCACCTCCCCTCATCCGCCCCTCCCCCATCTTCTCTCCCCTGCCCTGCCCCCACACCCAGGAAAGAGGAGAGTGACTGAACAAGCGTGAAAGATATGGAAACTTCCCCCCTGAATGATCACGCTAATGGTAAATTGATGGGATTGAATACATTCAAGTCGGAAATGATCCAAATATATGCTAATGAAGCTGAATATGCATTATTTAGACTAAAACAAACTAACTGTGAGTCAGGAAATAAAGTAGGTGAATTATTAGTTTGGCAACTCAAAGAATTGGAGAACTCAAGCACCGTTCCAGAGACCGGCAGAGGCAGGCAGGAAAATGTGGTTAATGAATTCTAAACCAATTAACCGCAAATTGATGGTGTGCTCAGAGAGCCGCCACCCCCCAACTCCCTCGGATTGCTTTCTGAAAATTTAAAAGGAAAACGCTGTTGCCATGCACTTTTCTTGTTTTCACTTCCTAGATGTGCTCTTCTAGAAACTTGAATCTCAGGGTAAAAAAAAAAAAAAAAAAGAAAGAAAGAAACTACAAACAGATCCCAGACATGGGAATAGGCCTATTTTGGCCACAGGGAGAGATAAATAATGCAAAGAGAAACCTCTCAACTCTTCTTTGTCAAAGGGAATGATCCTCAGACTGAAGAGCGGAAAGCGAGCCTCAATGAGAGGGAACTAAAGCCCGAGATGGGGGAAGAAAATGTAAGGACCTCCGGTGTTTGTCCAGACTAGAGCCTGTCGACTGTCCTGGCCAGATTCCACCCGGGGCACAGAAGATCACAAGTGAGGTCCCCCTGAGACTGAGGAGTCACTAGGAAGGGGTTAGAACACAGGAGGTGGCCGCGTGCTTTCCAAAGATAGAGTCTCTACATTCCAGGGTATTTGATGGTGATCATAGAAAAAAAAATCTCAGGTGCAGTTCATAAAACGTTACCGTTTCAGAGTTCCAGCTACAGAGATCTTAGGAAGGAAGTAGCGATCAGTTGGAGCCAGCATGGGTTCACCATGAACTAGATCTTTGCTGAAAGGGCACCTTTGTTGGTGAATGCTCTCCCCTTGGCTCTATTGAAATAGCCCCGCCCCCTGGCCACGCCTCTCCACTCCCCCCCTCCCCCCAATCCCCCCCTACACACACACACACACACACACACACACACACACACATCCATGTGCTTGTTATTTCCTTCACTTCCCTCCAGACTGGAAGCTCCATGAGGACTGGGGCTTGGCTCTGTAATATCTGTTGAATGAGTAAGGCTTCCCCCTCATTTCACCTTCTCTGAGTGTGGCCAGGCCCTCAAGGAAGACCTGCCCCCCCACCTAACCCACCCACTGGCAGACTGGAGACCCTAAAAGTGAGACCTGGAGAGCAGCCCTGGGCCCTGACTGCTCAGAGCCTGACTTCTAAGGCACATATCCCCGCCCCCTAGGCAATAGGGCCCTGGTGGATTGGAATACTCAGATTAACAGTTTCCCATCCACAGTGGGGCTTAAGGGGAGGGGTGCAGAGGAGGGCAGGAAGCCCAAATGGAAGTTCCTCCTTCTTGTGGGAAAAAGCAGAAGCACGAGGGGGAGGAGCAGCAAAGGCCCCTCCACAGGCTCTCCTGCTTTACCCAGTCAAGATCATGGAGGAGGAGCCCCAGGGAGTGAGTTCTGACTCTCAGCCCTGTGCCCCATATGCTTCGCTTTGCTGCCTGGGAACTTGGAAGCAATGTTGGGGAAAGGAGAGTGTAAGACACAGGAAAGACGGCTGCCTCAAGCCAGCGGAAGCACTCGGAGACGTCCTACCTTTGATGACGATACAGTGGCTCCGTCATCTGTGGGTGGACTGGCTGGCTGGTGACAGAACTGTGGGAAAGCACATAAGAATAAGGAAAATAATGGAGCGGGGGCGGGGGGGGGCAGGTGTGCAAAAAGTCAAATTGATTACCTAGCAGTAATAAGCTCTCTCTTTCAGAAGATGCCAATTGTCTGGAGCTGCACAGTTCTCTTTAGGTCCCCAACTGTGCCCTTGGCAGCATGACCACATGCACCCCCGCCCTGGCCCCCACCCCGGCTGCAGTCCGTTTTTGGGCAGCTCGTGGTTGGGAGGGGAGTAGTGAGCGCGTTGATGAAAATACGATTGTGGGTGATGGGCTGGGAGGCCTCTGGACTGAGGTCCCCAGGCTGAGAGGTGGGGAATGGCATGGGTCGGGGAGGGGCCTCTTGCAAACTCGAGCCCCGCAAGCTGCTGGGCTTCGCCGTCCTCGCGTTGGCCTATGCTGGCTGCCAGACTGTTTAGAAAGCAAATAGCTCAGCCTGCTCAGTGACAAACCATGTTAGTGTAGGCTTTGTTCTCTATTCACACACAAAAAAGATAGCTCAGATAGAAACAGACAGTGTAACAGACTGCAGAATGAGTGGTAAATGTGTTTCTACATATTGGATGTGATTGTAACCGAATCAGCTGACGCTAAGTGTGTCATTTGGCATGTTTCGGTGATTAGTGTTAGCAGTGATTTGGGGATCACCATGACCTCTTTCCCCCTCCATTATCCCAATACAAGCATTCCAAATAGATTCATGTGCCAGGCACTGGGCTCGCGGTGAAATGGGGAGCAAAACAGACGTGGGGCCTGTGTTCACAGGCGAGCGCTGATTGTAGATGCACCTACAAGAGGGACCAGGTGTCCCCGCCTCTCTTCTTCAAAAATGTTTAGAATGAAAGAAAAGGAGAGCGCCTTTAGGGAGTGGGGTATTTAGTGTAAGACACAGCCATGTGGTGGCTTAGAAAACAATACAAATCTAATTTGAGCCAAGAACCTTCTTAGTGGAGGAGGTGCCTCTGGCTGTGAAGTGGGCATCCTGGTTGCTGACCCTTTATTGGAAAGAAAGGCACTGGGGATGTTGCCTCTGTGTCCTCTCACTTCTTACCCCAGAAGCGAAGGGACATGAACTCCAAGTGTCTGTGGTACCAGTTGATAAAGAAAGGCAAGGCAAGGCCTTAGGAGGGCTCAGGTGCCTCCCCAAGTCCCTCCCCAGGTGGAGGAGAGGACTGCCATACATCCAAGTCCCGAGAGCCAGAGCAGACCGCATGTGCCACTTGTTCAGGAGCAAGACTCCCCGAATTTCTAGAGATTGGGCACCACCCAAAACCCAGGGTCAACTCTCTACACCTGGAAGTGCGATAGCATGCTAAAAATTAAAACAAGGGATCCCTGGGTGGCTCAGCGGTTTAGCACCTGCCTTCGGCCCGGGACGCGACCTGGAGACCCGGGATCGAGTCCCCCATCGGGCTTCCAGCATGGAGCCTGCTTCTCCCTCTGCCTGTGTCTCTGCCTCTCTCTCTCTCTCTGTCTCTCATGAATAAATAAATAAAAATCTTTAAAAATAATAAAATAAATAAAAATTAAAGCAAGAGTAAGATTGTCACGTAGACGATCTCCAAGATCCAACTGAGACTAGACAGGATGAAGATGAGATGGGCAGTCCCCTCCTGGGACGTGGCGGCGGACACAGGTGGGGTGAGCGAGTCAGCCCCAGCCGGACAGCCCGCAGGGTCCTTGCCGGATGCCACAGACACAGCAGCCGAGGCCCAGACAGAGGGCGATGTGCACATCTCTCTGCCGGCGTGAGTCCAAGCGGCTCCCCTCTGGTCCCAGCGCCAGATTAGGTCCCCGGGCCTCCCACATACAGCAAAGGGGGGAACGAATGCTCTTCTCCTAAGTCAAGCATGGTCATTTGCGGAGTGCCAGCCTTGTTCTAGACACAGAGGATGGGGCAGGGGAGCAAGCGGTCCCGTGGCGGGTCATTGTCCTACCCCATGAACCTTGTGCTAAGGGAGCTGGATGATAAATATGTAAATAAATACCTGGGTGAGTACAACACGTCCTACGTACTAGGAAGGAACAGACCAGATTCACGAGGGGAAGAACAGGGGGAGACCTTACAGAAGGGGTCGGAGAAGCCTCTGTGAGGAGGGGAGGTTTGAGCTGAGGCCAGCGTGGGGGACGAGGACCCCCTCGTGTCTCTCTCTGGCCGGGACAGGCGTGGAGATGGAGCTTAGTTCACCAGCCAGGGCGGGCAGGTGTTTGTGTTTCTATTGGGTCTTGCCCCCACGGAGTCTCTCTGTTTATCCTGCCCTTATTTCGGCATCTCAGGTTTGCTATAACAATTTGACAAACAGACTTTATAGAGAAAGAACGTGCTTGTGGAAACTCATGACGAGTACCGGGAGTCCCAACGGCTGAGTGCAGGGGTGACCCCTCTGAACCGGCCCCAGCAACCACTTGTGACTGAGCAGAAAGGCGGGCACCAGGCCTCCAAGGACATCGTCCCTGGGAATGTGCAGTGCAAATCCGAGCCATGTCAGAGATACAGGGCCAGCAAGCATCTCAGGTGTTCCTGCTCAGCGCTCCCACCTACATGGGTAGCTGGTCCTACTGCCTGTGTGGTCGCCTGAGCTTGGGTGTAGAGACGAGGGTGGGTCTCAAAACACAGGTTTTTAAAAATCTGTTTTAAATTTATTCACAAGAGACACACAGAGAGAGAGGCAGAGGGAGAAGCAGGCTCCATGCAGGGAGCCCGACATGGGACTCGATCCTGGGTCTCCAGGATCACGCCTTGGGCTGAAGGCGGTGCTAAACCGCTGCGCCACCCAGGCTACCCTCAAGATGTAGGTTTTGTTTTTTGTTTTTTTGTTTTTTTTTTTAAAGAAGATTTTATTTATTTGTTCATGAGAAACACACACACAGAGAGAGAGAGAGAGAGAGAGGCAGGCAGAGACACAGGCAGAGGGAGAAGCAGGTTCCCTGCAGGGATCCTGACGTGGGTTTTGAAGAGACAGTTCCTAGTGCCCACCATTCCCTTAGATAACAGCAGCAGAGTCACTCAGAGATCGGACAAATATGAATGGGCTCCTCGGGGCCCAGCCCATAATATTTTCCCCATACCCCCAATTCCTTTTCTTTTTAAGATTCCACATACTTATTTGACACACACACACAGAGAGAGAGAGAGAGAGAGAGAGAGAGAGAGAGTGCAAAGCATAAGCAGGTGGAGTGGCAGAGGGAGAGAGAGGAGCAGGCTCCCCACTGAGGAGGACTCTGGGATCATGACCTGAGCCAAAGGCAGACGCTCAATTGACAGCCACCCAGCCACCCTTCCCATACCCTCACTTCCATAAAGTCTCTACTTACACCATCCCTGACCTGGAGCCCCCTGAACCCTTGGCTTTCAGTAGGGATGGGAAGCAGACTCGGAATTTCAGGACAGTGGACAGACACACACGTCTTGTGGTGCATGGGGCACCATACCTGCAAGCCACGGTTCGCTACTGACTGTCCCCGTGAGCCTAGGCAGTGTCTTTGCTTTTATTGGCCTCAGTTTCCTTGCCTGTGAACTGAATCTGGACTGGCTGAGAGCTTCCAGCTCTGATGCTTAGGATTTATGATTGCACAAGGTCAAGAGCTTGAAGAGGTCAACAGAGGCAACTACTGAGAACAGAGTGTGAAAACACCCCACAGTAGCCGCTGGGCACGGCTGTGGGAATTGACAATTGAACGTTGCTGTGTTCACCTGCAGACCTGAGGAGAGGAGACACGTACACGTACCTATCACCAAGCTCCAGAAGCTTAAACCAGGAGGCCATCTGGATAGCCAGCCTCCAAGAAGGCCCCACGGTGACCCTGGTGTCCCGGCATCCATGCCCTTATTGTTCCTTTCCACGTGGTATCAGGGTTGCATCTCGTGACCAGTAAAATGTGGTGATCTTGATAGTCTGGGACTCCTAAAGCTAGGTCATGGAAGACATTGCCATTTCCTTTTTGCTCCCTTGGATCACTCATTCTTGGGAAGCCATGTCATGGGGACACTTGAGCAGCCCTGTGGACGGTCCATATGGTGTGGAACTCGGGCCTCACACCAGCACCAACCGGCCTGCCACGTGAGTGCACCATCTTGGGTCTTCCAGCTTCAGTGAAGCCTTCAGATGACTTGACTGACACCCTGACTACAGCTCAGGCAAGAACCTTAGCCAACTAAGTTGCTTCTGAATTCCTGACTTATAGAAACCGTGTGAGATAATATTGATTGTTATTTTAAGTTGCCAAGTGTGGGGACCATTTCTTCCACTGTAGTAAATAATGACTACACCATCCCTCATAGTCTACAAAACGTGCCCCAAAGGCGGTGCTTCCCAAATTCTGTTTACTGGGGCTCTGGTCCCAGGAGATGCGCACCCAGTGAAAGAACTTGAGAAGGCCTGGAGTAAAGAAGCCTGTTTAGTTTTGTTTAACCCAGAGTTCTCCAAACTCACCTGACTGCGGCTACTCTTTTGTGCCTACATTTCCAGGAATTCATGCCCTCTGGAATGTGTTCTGAGAACTGCTGTTCTAGGACAAATGGAAGATTTGATGTACTAATGTACTTAAATACTGATGTACTGTAATCTTACGTACTTGTTACATAAAGGGTCTATTTGGGTTTTGAATACATCTGCCTTCATTCACTCTACCATTATTTCATCCATCCATTCATCCATCCATCCAGCAACATTCACAGATGCCTCGTCTCTGCTGGAACCCGTGCCGGGCACCAGGAGTACAGAAATGAATCCTGTGGCCTCTGTCTTCAAAGGCTCACAGTCCAGTGGTTAGGGTGAGGGCTCAGATTTCATCCTGCCTGATTCTGAAGCCCAGTTCTGTCCCTTACGAGCTGGTTGGTCTTGGGCAAGTTTCTTCACCTCTCTGATTCAGTTTCTTCATCTGTAAATTCAAACTAATAATAATTGTATCAATCCCATAGGGATGATTTTACGGATTAGGCAACGTAACGTAGGTACAGCACTGATGTGGTGCCTGGCATGTAGTAAGGGCTGAGTAAACGTGAGCTGTTTTCCTCCTGCGTGCTATTCATTCTCTAAAGTTCAACACAGGTGCACCTCCTCTGGGGAGTATTCTCTGACACCTGGACCCCCAAGCTGACTAAGGTGCCATTGTGTCCCCTGCCTTTACTTCCATCAGAGCATTTTCCTAGTGCATAATTGGGGACACTTAGAGGCCTGCTATGGCCAAAGCAGAGAACATAAGGGAATGAGGCTGAAGAGGTGGGTTTGGGTTATTTTTTTTTTCTGCAGGGCGAAGCCTAGGCTGGGTTCCCTGGGTGATGGGAAACCAGGGAGTGTTGGGAAGAGGGATGTGGCCATCTGGTCCTGCATCTCCAGGCCTGGCTTCAGCTGCCATCAGGATGCTGTCTTACATGGCTGCCCCTACACTCACATGAGCAGAATGCCACTCTGAGCCCTGGGTAGGTAGCCTGTGGTTTTGCATGGCAGGGGGGTGACATCCTTGCTCCCGCCACCCCGTGGCACTGTCACTTTTGTTCAGACACATCTGGAATACCAAGTAATGCCCTTCTTTCTTTGTTCACCGGGGGAGCCACCGTGAAAAGTCTGAGTGATGATAGGGAATCAGCTTAGGTCCCTGGGGCCCACATCCCTGGGGTGGAGGGAACTGGGAGCTAGGCCATGATGTAGGAGTTCCTTACCTTGTTCCAGCTGCATTGCACACTCCGAGGGTTTTTGCAGAGAACAGCTGGTAAATTCATTCAGTGTCTGCTCTCCCCAGCCCTTGCCTCCATCACCTATTCCCCTGTCCCCCCTCGGCCCAACAAGTGGGTGGCTGCCTCTCCACCGAGCCACAGCTCTGAGGGGGTCTGAATAATGACTCCGAGGCCTTCCCCGTCTCCAGAGGTGGTTTCCAACCAGCAGCCTGGCTCAGAGGTGCCCAGACCTCTGTTCCAGCCTCTGGCTCTGAGCAAGACAGTGGCCATATGCCAGCAGCTCCAGGGGTTCCAGGCAAGGCCTGGCGCCCCCGCCTCTGCTCTCTTTCTCACACGCACAATTCTGGAGGCGGAAAGCTAGACAATCTCTTTTTCTTCTTAACTCCGTGAAATCAGGAACCAGAGGGCAAACTGGGGCTTCAGGTCTCCAATTATCTCTCTCCCCCTGCCTCTCGGGGAGCCTTACACTCTCCCACTCGGCTCCAAGCAGTCAACAGCCTCTCGGAACCTGTTGAAATCTATTACCGACCTTTGGTCTCATCACCACAAAGGCGCTTTCTGCAGCGCGGAGGTGGATTAAACAGAAATGAATTGGCCGATGGAGGCTTTACAACCCTCTCCGTTCTCGCCTCCCTTTTTCCCCTTCTCTCTCTCTCTCTCTCTCTCTCTCTCTCTCTCTCTCTCGATCTCACTCTTTTTTACAGAAAGCCAGCTGGGCAGAGCCAAGATAAGGTTGATGGGGCCCGAAAGGAGGGAGGTCACAGACACCTCCACGAAATTCGCCTCATTCGTCTTGCAAACTAGGGCACCAGCAGCTCCACGGCACGGGGCCTGTTAGTGCTAAATTCATCATGTCTGGCAAAAAAAGAAAATAAAACAAAATGAAAAGCCCATAAAGTTGAACCGTTAAATATTTAGGGCTCGTGATGAACAGCATGTCATAATATTTGTTGAATTGCATTTGCTATTCAATGCATCTTTTCCACTTAAGGCCCCAGTTTGGGAAGGTAGAAGGAGAACACCAGAAGAATAGGATTGTGTCAAAAATGAAACGTGGGCTTTAATTTAACCTCAAAAGACAAATCTCTCTGTCTGCACATCCTGGGCTGCATGGCTGTTAGCACTCTTGAATGGGGTCTTTGCCTCCCCAGAGCCTGTCTCTTGGTGTTCACACACAGCTCTGTGTAATTAGCAGATGCTCTTCGACGTTTGACTTAAATTATCAAATGTCAGGACATGACACTTTATTTGTGTATGTTTTCCTTGCTTTGCAATTCAGGCGGTACCTGGGGAAGGGAGATGTGTCTGCGAGGAGCTCCTCCTCATAGCTCTGTGTCTGAAAGTCTGCTTTCACAGGTTTGCTTCTTTGGCTTATGACCCCCTTTCATGCAAATTCCCTGGGAAAGCCCATACAGACTCAGTTCCTTGCCTCATCAGAGGGTGGGGTTAATAAGATCTTTTCTTGAGAACAAAAAATGGGCATGAATGTAAGAACTTGGGGAGTGTGAGAGGTGGGAAGGCCCTGGGTCTGGCCTGGGAAATTCTGCTAAATAGAAGGGGGTAGCAGGGGAGAAGAAGAGAGGGGGGAAGGAAGGAGGAGCTCCAGGTACGTACATCGTGTATATGTTACCAGGTTCACCTAAAGCATGTACCGCCATCACCACCGAGACCACCCCCACCCCCATGCTGTGATGCTAACCATCCAGTCAGAGAGTTTGCACTGCTCACAGGGCTTGTTTTTCTGTCAGGAGCCCAAAGGTCCAGGGCAGAGGGTAGAGTTGGGTCTTCCTAAAGTAGAAGTAGGGGCTGGGCCTAGGAATCACTGCGATCTCAGGAATCTACAGGAAATGGTCTCAAATATATTTGTTTGATGACTACCCAAATCATTGCACAGTGACCTTGGAAGTCAGAGTAGAGATCTGGTGAATCAGAGCCTGATGGCTTCCAGGGAGGCTATTCAGGGAGCCTGGAGACAGCAGGTCTGGCCCCGGTGCCTAGGTGGGCCAAGCCAACAAGGAGCTGAGATCATGGATGATGTTCAGGGTTCCCTAGCCAGGCTCCTGTCACACCAGCACTGAACACCCGTTTTCTCCGTGGGCTACTGGGACCCCAGTAACCTTTGGCTAAGCTGCCTAAAGCTCTGCAGAAGTCCTGACCCCAGAGCTGAGCCCTCCCCATCTGTCAGCAGGCAACTGTGCCAGGCTCGGCCTGTGCTAGTGGCCACACTGGCTGCACCCTCAGCAGAGCTCCAGCCTCCACTCCGCAGGCCCAGGCTGAAGCAGAGCTCCCGATTTCAGCAGGCTTGTTTGTTTCTATATAACATCTGGGGCTTACTGCCACCATCTGGACTTGCTCCCAATCAAAGCCCACTCTCTCCTATCTGCCAGTGCTGTTACTGACATCAGACAGGTCTCCCAACCAGAAGCTGGGCAGCTTGTGGAGGAAGGGCTCAGAGTGCATGATCTGGCTCTCTGGAGCAGTGTGTCCATGCCTCTGGGGACACTGAGGCAGAGGGTGCATAGGCTGGGAGGAAGATGGTTGCACTGTGCGCACGTGCAAGTGCTTGTGCATGTGTGTGTGCAAGTATGGTTCTGTGAATGCACACATGTGTGAGTCCCAGTTTGCCTCTGTGTGCTTGTGCATCCACATCTTTGTGTATGTGTCTGACGTACACGTGCCTTTGGGTGGGCAGGTGTGTATCAGTGTAGTGAATGGTAATAGCACTAGCTGTCAGGGGGGCCTGCTGGAGCCTTGATTTTATCGGCTGAAAAATAGGAGTGTGATAATGCTTATAACTCAGGGTTGTCAGGAGAGTCAAATAGGATAATGCATATTAATTGCTTGTAAGCAACATTCATAGTAGGTGCTCAGTACCGAGGGTGTTATCTTACTACCCTGAGAATGTGGGTTTGTGTGTGCATGTCTACATGCATGTATCCGTTCATGTACTGATGGTATGTGTGCCTCTAGGTCTCTGTATGCATCTGGGGAATGAGTCTGTGTGGATGTTTGTGTCTGTGCATTGGCATGCTGTGCCCCGTGCGAGTAGGTGTGCTCCAGAGTCAGGCGCCTACTAAATATTTGTTTTGCCGGGCCCTGGGGAGTGCACTTGGCAGAACTGCCAGCGCTGCGTGCAGTGTTTCTGACAGCTCGAGCGCGGCCTCCAAGAAGTGTGAACTTTCTCAGGGTAAACAGCTAATGATACTGCGATGCCAGCGCTGACCCCCCCTGGCAGGCCTCCTCGCATGCTGGGAGTCATTAGGAGGCTTCTGGCTGGCACCCCCCTCCCTCTCCCCCAGCATGGCACTTGGCGGCTGGGTGAGTGATAGGATAGTGGCGCTTAGACCCAACCCACATCCTTGCCACCGCCTGCCCTCCCCGCAGCTGGCAGGCTAGCCATGGAGGAGAAAAACTGCTTCTCTCAGCCAGTCTACCATCGGCATCTTGGAGAGCTCAGGGGCCCCACTTTGGGGACCAACACCTCAGAGTGCTCCTGGACCCTGGGATCAGCACCTTGGAGAGCTCCTCCCCCCCCAAGGAAACCGCCCCATAGTTCCTGGGATCAGCACCTTGGAGAGCTCCTGGAACCAGAACCTTGGAGAACACCCTTAGCTCCTGGGATCAGCACTTTGGAGAGCTCCCCCTGGAGCCCTTAGGGCCGGCACCTTGGATGGCTCCCCTCCGTAGCTCCTTGGATCAGCACCTTGGAGAGCCCCCCAGCCCCTGGGACCAGCACCTTGGAGAGCTCCCCTGGCTCCTGAGGTCAGCACCTTGGAGAGCTCCCGGGACCCTGGGTGGGGGTGTGGGGAGCGCACAGCACCAGCCCAGCCCCTGATTTAGTTCAGGTGCAGCGGGCTCTGGGGGTGGGGGGCTTGGCACTCTGGCCACTCCAGGTCCCTGGGTAAAAAAGGGCAGCCCTAGTAGGAATGTGATCACTTGCTTAACTTATGCAAAACCTCACTTTTGTCTGAATTGGGTCATAGCCTCTGGGAACTCCTGAACCCCTGGCATTGATGAGGAAAGTGGCCCTTGACCCTCTCCCCCAGCAGTGCCCTCTCTGCCCCTCACCCTCAGTGCTACTTCTGAAGTGTGCCCCGCACCCATCCTCCCGTCCGTGCGTGACATGACAGGGCTTCACATTTTACTCAGCTGTGTGTGCACATCTGTGCACTCATGCCTAGGAGCTCTGAGTATGTGTGTGTCCGTGTGCACACTTGCTTGTATGTGTGGGTCCTGGATGCAGACACATGCCTGAATGGGGCAGCCAGTGCATGTGTGTGCAAGTGTGTGCATACGTGTATGTGTATGGATACGCATGTGCATGCCACCTGCTGCATAGACACAGGAGGGCCTTTTTGTTCTTGCGTCAAAAATGGGGTTTCCCAAGAGCACTGCAAGGGCCAGGCTATCCAGACACACCTCAAATGGGGCTCACCTCCCCACTAGGTTATCTGCTGAGAGTGAGGACAAGGTGAACATAGGGATTCATCCTAGAAACCTGTGATGTGAGAGAAACCGATCTGGGAGAGAGCACCGAAGACTGTCTCAGTCTCCTCCCCATTTGACAGATAAGGAAACTAAGGCCCCGCCAGGAAGTTGGCTTGTGTGAAGTGTGCAGGGACAGAGCTGGAGCCACATCCCCTGGCCCTGCTTCCTGGGTGGTGCTCTCCATCTCTCCCCCCTGCACACCCCCACCCAGGCCCTCGCCTTCGGAGTGGCCCGCTGCTTCTGACTTGAGGCTCCTCCGAGGCTCCAACACATCGGGGGGCCCAGAGTCCAGATTGCTCAGGTCTCCTGTCTGGCCTATGGAAGCCCTCTTGGGTCTCTCTCCCCCCTCCACCGCCCCTGTGTCAATCAGCGCAGGTCCCTTTAACAGATGGATCAGGCCTCTCCCCCCACACACCCCCTGCCGCTGCTGCTGAAGAGAGAGAACCTTTGCAGACAGCCCCTGTCTGTGTTTCATTACAAAGACGCAGCCATATTCCATTAATTCTTCATTTGCTGTGGGCAAAGCGCTGATACGTACATTTTTACCTGGGGTGGTTTTAATCAGTTAATTTAACCAGAAACATTAATAATGTATTTCTTTGCCACTCGACTGCCCATCTGTTGAACAACTTACCTGTTGGAGAGCAATGTCACCTCCCATGACTCAGAGCCCTCGGCTGCCCGGGAACAAGATGAGATTGTGCATATTTAATGGTTTTGCAGACCAGAGGTGAGGGCTGGGGGTGCTGCTCCCTGCCTGGCATGGGCTCCCGTGCAGCAGCATGGCCTTCCTTTACCCCAGGCTCCAGACAGACACCGTCTCCCTGCCTTTGATCATCGTTTTGTTGGTAGACTCTGGGTTACGGGAGAGGTTGGAGCCCAGCTTACTTTGAGGAGTGTGTGCAGGGAGATGCCAGCAGACAAATCGGAGCTTTGGAGTGCAGCTTCACTGCACCTCCAGAGCCTCCGTTCCCTCGTCTCCCTCTTGGATCTGTTGGGAGGAGTCAGTGGGAAAGTGTGTGTGGAAATCAGGTGCAAGGCCAGGGGTAGGGTGGGTGCTCCCTATAAGAAGGTTTCCTTCTTTGAGGCTCAGTATGCTCAGAGCCCCGTATCATCAGGACCAATCCCAAGGAGGCCAAAAGTCTGAATTAGCTGAGGGGGGGGATTCAGGGGTGATATTCAGAGCAAGTCCCCTCCAGGCTGGGAGGGAAGGAGCAGCGGCCAGTCAAAACTAGGGCCGATGTTAAGCACCTAGTTAGTTACTGGGTCCTGGGAAGTTCAAGGATGGAGTGGGAGCAATTAAGGCAGCAGTGGAACTTTAGGTGCTTGGGGATGTTACTTGACTGGGGAGGTCAAGGGACAGACCCACCACCCAGCCTCCCCCTAAATCATGGCTTGCCTGGGTTCTTCAGTGTCTCCTCCTTTCTCAGAAGCAGAGGCACTTGCGGGGCTCAGTGGTTGAGCAACTGCCTTTGACTCAGAGTGTGATTCTTGGGTCCCAGGTTCGAGTCCCGCATCAGGCTCCCTGCATGGAGCCTGCTTCTCCCTCTGCCTGTGTCTTTGCCTCTTTCTCTGTGTGTCTCATGAATAAATAATTAAATAAAATCTTTAAAAAAAGAAAGAAAGAAAAGAAAAGAAAAAAAAGAAAAGAAACCATGAAGCAGCCAGAGCTCTGGGGACACTATCCCTCTTCCCAACCTGCACCTCTAGGACCAACACCTCGCCAGCTCAGGTCTGTGTCCTGTCTTCCCACAGTCATGGGGTTACCGAGGGTGCTCCCCACAGCTGGAAGCCCAGCGCACACCCACCCCCTGGCCATCCACCTCATGCACCCCCAGCCTGGCGCCATGAACACAGGCCCTGGTGAGCAACAGAGAAGGAAAGCAAGTGCCTCTCTACCCAAGGGCTCTAGAAGGACTCTGACCTCACTCCAAGAGGAGAGGGTGGGTAGATATCAGGGAGAAGTAGAGGAGGGGTGGGTTGGGGGACACACTGGTCCCAGGTGACCAGAGAGATTTGTCCCTGGGGGCCTGGAGGGGCCACAGCAGATGGGCTACCCTCAGGAGCAGCAGGCCCAGGTCTTGAGAACTTTCCTTCTTGCCTCGGTCTGCTTGGATTTCATCAATTCTAAAACACCACTGACTGTAAGATACATAATTTTATGTACTTCCCTAAGAAACAAAAATGTCACCGATTAAACTATGACACAGTGCCTTCTTATCTTCTATGGCAAACCCATCTCCATTTCATGGATGTTAAAATGTGGAGGAGAAAAGTGTGATTGGGAATCAATGAAATACGGTAATGAAAGCAGCACTCGCTGCCGGTTACCGGGGGTTCTCCACACACGGGCTTCTCTGCGGAGGGGACCAGCAGCCCCCGCGCTGCAACCTCACAGACCCTGGGCATCGAGGTGGCATTCCGAGAGGTTAAGCACTGTCACAAGGCCACAGAAGATCCTAATGATTAAGAGCATTTAACTCTGCTTAAGTCCTAGCAGGCCCCCCTCGGGATCTGTGGGAAGGACTCAGAGACCCACGGAGCTCCGCGAGCTTGCCTGAGGTGTGCAGCCTGCAGGTGGCCGGCCCCAGGTTTGACAGACAGCTCCGCCATCCTGTTAGCAGCTGGCAGAGGCGGGGCTCCGACCGTGCTCCTGCTACCTCCAGGGTTGCTCCTGACCGCCAGGCATCACGGCCTCTTTGCAAGAGCAGAGGGTGCCAGAGGGGATGGTTGTGCAGAAACGTCCACGTCCGGGACGCAGCCTCTCTCTGGCCTCCCCCCACCCCATCCCAGAATGGGCATTTGCTTCCCGCCCCCTTGCTGCTGGCCACCTCTCTGACCTCCTCTGGAATCCTCCCTGCCAGCGGAGCGAGTGGGGGCAGCAGGAGGGCGGAGTCGAGGCAGAAACGAGGAGCGCGAGAGCTGCTGTCGAAAACTCATAAATTGGTCCCAGAGAGAAATGGAGCCTCTTTTTTGCCCATCAGCTCCCTTTCCCAACCATTACCAGGCAAGCAGCATGAGGGCCTTGGTTGAAGCAAAACTCAGGCGTGGGTGTGGGGAATGGCTCTGGGGCAGCTGGGCTCCCTTTTAGGGGGGCACAGAGACTCCGAGGGCCAGCCTGGGCTCAGCCTCCTCAGGGAACTGGCCCGGAGCTGGGGATACTTGACCCCAGGTAACCTCAGGTAGATGGGAGGGCCCAGAGCCACCTGCCACAGGGAGAAGGGACAGATGCTAGATGGACAGCCCCAGAATGTGTCCGGAAGGCAGGTGGCAGCTCCCGAGGATGCAGCATGCATGGAAGGAAGGTGGCTGGCCCAGAGGTTGCAAATTCGGGAGCCAGGCTCGTCCCGAGGCTTGGGCAGAGGGCAGCAGGGAGGGAGAATCAGAGGCCGCAAGGTGTGTCCGCTGTGCGCCAGGCACCGGGCCAAGGGCACACCACCTGCTCTAACCTGCCCCGTGGCCCTGGGACGCACAAGTCCCATTTCACAGGTGTGAAAACTGACAGGCAGAGGAGGGGAGCTGGTTAGTGGCCGAGCTGGGATGGGAGCTGCACCTGACCTACCGACTCCAGACCGCTGTGGTCTTGTCCTTCTAGGGACACTGAGGCAATCAAAAAAGTGAGGCCGCAGGGCAAGATGAGTGCCCAGAGCTAGGGTACGCATTGGCACAGATGAGCTTCAGGGGCGAGCGTGCTATAGCTCCTTGATCCCCTCCCGGTGCTGTTCGGCCACGGTTCTGGGCTGAGCAGGGCTGAGCAGGGTGCTGTGCGGGGTGGGGCGGGTGCCGGGGACACAGGCCTTGCCTCTGAGAACTGGGAGCCAAGCAGCATCCACTGCGCCCCCCTGCGCTGCAGCCTGCATGCTCCTGCAGGTGGCCAGGGTGGAGCCGGCTGTCCGGCGAGAGGGGGCGTTTGGTCCCTTCCCTGGCACCCCCGTGTCTCCCTCCTGAGGCTGAGGATGCTCACCCACAGCACGCAGGACCTGGGAGGCCCTGGGCACTGTGTTTTCCTCCAGGACTCTCCGGTCCTCCTCTGTGGGGCTCCCTGGCAGGCGGGCACGTGCTGGGAGATGCTGGGGGAACCCATCATCGCAGCGTGTCCGCTGTGAGCCGGGCACAGCAGTGCTGCAGAGACAGCAAGCAGCCTTTTCTCCAGGCAGCGTGGCTTTCGGAGGCGGGGACTGAGCAAAACAAATGTCGGGGAGGAGACAGGGGCCTGTGTGGGGCCAAGCCGGGTCCTGCCCGCCTGTCGAAGTCACCAGGCCCTTTCAGGCTCTGCTCCCCCAGTTCCTCTGCCCGGTCCATCTGTTTCTACTCCCTCTTCAAGGCCCAGCTTAAACATCACCTCCTCCAAGAGCCCTCCTGGGATTTCTCCTGGTCTTTTGCACTCCTAATGCACTCCGTGTTTACCGCAACCGAGCAGTCATCACCCTTCTTGTTATTTATTCATTTATCTGATCCTTTCTCCCTTTAGTCTGTGAGCAGCCCAGGGAGCTGGCGGACTTAGCCATTCTCCTGCTGCCCCCGCACCAAGAAGGGAGAAGTGAGCTTCCCTGGGAAAGCCAGAAAACCCAGCCCCCCATGGGCACCCCGCTTATTCCTTTCCTGGCTCTTATCACAAAGTTGGTAGCTCCAAGGGAGGGAGCCTGTTTGCTTAGATCAACCCTGCACCTCCAGCACCTGGAGTGGCCCTTTACAATGTAGTAGGTACGTGGTGCCTGCAAGGGCGTGGGCTTCCTGCCCGCTGCTCTGTATCCGGGGCCCACACTGGGCTCAGGACAGCACATCCCCCGAAGGCCCTACAGTCTAGCTGGGGCCCAACACGGAAGCAGTGACAGGTGAGCACAAACCAAAGGTGGGACCAGTCAGTGTGATGTGTGGGGAGGATGTACCTGGCCTCACCTGGGTTTCAGGTGTCAACGGCAGGGAGGTCACACTCCCTCTGACCCTTCCGTTCCTCCTTAGTAATGTAGGGAGAATCTAATATTTAGGGATGCTGATTACACATGATGCTCGGGAAGCCTTTGGCCCAGTATGTGGTGCACGAGAACCAACCAAGTACTTTGTCCCCATTAATAAGCATAATGTCATGAGCAAAGGCATAGAGATGCAGCAGTTCTTGGGGGCACGGCCCAGAAACTGGCTGCTGTGGCTAAACCACGCGTTGCAGAGAGACGATTAGCGGGAGATGAGGTGCAAAGATAGATGGGGCCAGACTTACGAAGACATTGAAAATCGAAACAAAAACTGGGACCCTGAGCCTCTGGGGAGGAGAGAGCCATGGAGGGCGTGAGGCAGAGCACTGGTGCCATTGGGTTTGGGCTTTTGTGGTCCACTGGGCAGGTGCAAGGAGGGTGTGCTGGGAAGACAGAGGGTGAGGGGAGGGAGGGCCTGAGGAGGCAGATGCCCTGGTGCGGGATGTGAACTGGAAGGTGGCATCACAGGTGGCAGTGACAGGCCCCAGTCATTTGGGGGCCAGAGGGTGGGGAGGGATTTGGGATGGGAGGCGAAGACACTGAGGTTTCCAGCCGGGGCCCCTGAAGGGCACCGATGCCCTTCCCCGAGATGGGAAGCCCAGGGAAAGGAGCAGGTTCGCAGAGAAAATGCTGTGTTAGATTTGGGCAGTGTTGGGTGAGGGCATTCGTGGAGGACTTGAAGGCAGATCACAGGACAGAGAGCCTTTACCCCGACAGAAGCCTGTTCCTCATCCACAGCCCGGAGGCCACCAGCCTCTCATCAAATGTGACATGTGTTCGGGGTCGCCGTGGAAGGATGGGTGTCCTAGGTGAGGACGACAGACAGCCCACCCAAGCACGACCAGGGCCCGTGCTGGAAGAGGGGCATTGACTTGACTGGTCTTCTTGGAAAACAGGAGTCCACCCTTTTATTCTCACGGCCTAATTCCCTCTGCTTGGAAATACTTGAAGTGTGTTGTTGTTGCTGTTCATTATGACCTTTTAAGGCAATGAGAGAATTAGTTGGAAATGACTGAATCCACAGCGTCGAATGAGAACCACACACCATTTCCTCAATATTTAAACATCAGTCTAGCGACACTAAAGCCACAGATTGAAGCACTCTGTGGGCGCTGGTGTTAACCTTTCTCAGATGAGGCGCAGGGAGGAGATTCCAGCTCGGCTCCGACATAGATGCTCTCTATTCTATCACCTGTGTGCTCTTTGCAGTCTCAGGCTCCTGACTCAAACCAGAGCAGGAGTTCTAGATCTGCAGAAGCTGTTTGATTTTGGACAAGGTGCTGACTTCTCTGAGCTTTCATTTCCTCCCAAAAAAAAAAAAAAAAAAAAAAGGAGAGAGAGAGAATAATAGGCAAATCCCCTTCATAGGGTGGTTCTGAGGATTAAGTGAGCTAATGAGTGGAGAAGGCAGGGAACGCAGTTCTCAGGGGCCCTGACGAGGAGTCTCCCCTCCTGAACCGCTTTCGGTCGCCCAGCTGATCCACACCAGATGGTTGTGCAGAAAGTTCTGTCTCTGCCTCTGTTCAAAGTGCAGGGTTTAGTGGGTGGCGTCTTTAAGCCGTTATTTTTCGAATTCCAGCTCCTTCCCCACGACCCGCTGACAGTCCATGCAGATTTTAAGACTGCAGCTTTGCTCCGCTTCTTGAATGTGCCCCTGCCGTCCGTCCATCCGTCCATCCATCCATCCGTCCGTCCTGCCTGTCACAAACTGCCTTGGGCTTTCTCAGTGGCTGTGACCTCTGATTCTGCGTCTTCCAGGCTTTTGGCAAGAAGTGCTTGGCTTTCTGATCCGGATGCTCCTATAATCTCCTCCCCCCTCCCCCGCCCCCACTGCCCCCAACACTGCCACTTAAAGGCCCCGAATTACATTATGATTTTTTGTGGCGTCCCCTTCTGCTGCTCTAGTCAGCGGCCCTGGTTGAAAGCCACTGTCCCCGGGTTACGTCTCCGGAGTCAGACACTTGGTGCTTGTTTATACTTGTCTTTCACACGCATTTGGTTACAGTTGAGAAATAGCTGCTGGGTGCTTGCTCTGTGTAGGTAGGCACTGTTTCAGGCACTGGGGAGACAGTGAGAAACGAGCTCAGTACGCTGGAAGGGCTGATGCTCTAGCGGTGGCAGCCCGTCAACCAGATGGCAAATTCTGGAGACCGTTTGGACTTGGGTTAAGAGCTCTGGGGTGGGGGGGGGGGAGAATTTAAAAAAAAGAGCTTTGGGGAAATAAGCAAGGTAGATGTCTGTATAGCAGGTGCCTGGCACATGGGAGGTGCTCCCTGGTGTTAAAGGAAAGGAAGGGCGGAGGAGATAAATGTCTCTATCAGCCAAGTGGGGAGGGAGCAAGGTCACTTGGAATTCCTTTGTATGAGCCTGGAGTTTCTTTGTGCTGAGCCCAGGGCTGGTGAAGACGCAGGCAGCCTCATTTGCTAATGATCATAATTAAGCCAGAAATCTCTTATTTCAACCCCTTGGGGAGAGAGACGCAAAGCATTGGGCTGATGAATTGGCTCCCCGCGCTTCCCTCCCTGCTGTGTCCCCACCCCAGGTGAGATGTGTGCCCACACCTGCCCAGGTGCGCTCACACGCAAAGACACAGGCTGATGGGGCCTGGTGGAGTAATCACACCTCCTAGAAGCTCTGTGAAAAACAACCAATCACGAGTGTCCCAGAATCAGTCTGGAAAAAAAATAAATAAAATGTGCACATGAGGCCCTCCCCACCCGGTGTTAAGTAGATGGGGCACCTTCACTGTCATACTTTCTCCATTCTCTCTGTGTGTCCGTAATGCTCAAGGCTGGGGACCAGGTGTGTGGGGCAGACTTAGATGTGAAGGCTCTGGCCCGGGACCTCAAATAGCTCACACCTCAGAAGGGGGTGGAAAAAAAAGACCACTTTTGCCCAAAGCACTGTAACGCAGCGATTCCCAAAGCGCGTTTTCAGTGAGATGCTCTGTCAGAAAAGGTTTCCACGGCTGTCAAGTAAGTTTGGGAAATGTTGCTTACGCTACCCCCATCTCAGAGGCTGCACATGAGCAGAATAAATGCCCAGAGAAGTCCTGCAGAAAAGGAATCTGCTCGACCTCATTTAAGTTCTAGTCTCCCAAACATGCGGGAGACCTTTAGTCTCCCTGCACACGGACTGCGGTTTCCTGATGCCACCACAATAGCAGGGATGCAATTTGCCCTCCAAGCGAGCCGGAAGTGCCCATCCTCCACCCAAAGCAGCAGAGTAGCTGGAGTCAGAACCCGGGCAGGGGTAGAGAACACAAAAGAAAGCCCAGGCTGTCACACAGTCCAGGCACCCTGTGACTGTAGCCTGCCCCCCACCGCCACACCACCGAGTGAGCATGAGCTGGAAGCCAGCGGAGGGACTGGGGAGACAGCAGGGCAAAGCTGTACCATCTAGTTCCGGAAGGCCAGCGAAACACCACTAGGCCAGAGCACAGGGGAGGTCAGGGTCTGTGCACAAGAAGCAGACCTGGGATTGCTTTGGGAGCATTTGTGTTGGGTTTTGTGTGGGTGCAGGTGGGGGGCCTACAGGGGAGGTGGGCTGAGGGCAGACAGCTTCAGTGGATCCGGGCAGTGGAGAAGTGTGCTGGTATTTCCAGCATCTTGGGTCCTACCTGTGAGAGCTCCTACATGGGAGAGGTGTGCCTACGAGGCCCACCCGGGAGAGCTCACCCCTCAGTCTGGGGCCTCGTGCATTGGCATGTGTGTCCGTGTGTTTGCGTGTGTGTGTGTGTGTGCATGTATGCATGTGCATGCGTGTGGCGGCTAATGAAAACAGCATGTGTTCCTGCTCCGCCAGGCCCCTGTCACTCCAGCGGTGCTGTCAGAGAAGAAACAAAACAGAGAAGTGGAAGTTGATTCTATAATTAGTGCAGTTTCTTCACTGTTCATTCAGGATCTCCAGAGATCAATTAGCTTGCTTTTAAGCTAAAAGGCATCTGAATAAGTATTTAACCTGCATAGCAATTGATATTTAAAACAGATGAGGATGGGAGTAATAATGCAGAACGGGCTGCTCCTTCTCCTCCACTAATTTCCTGGCTTCTGCACCTCCTGCCCCTCACCTCTGCTCACTCCGCATTTGAGCGGCCTTCAGTGGGGCCTCCTGGCATTCTCAGGGCAGGGCTGTGGGTGGGCGGGAGGGTGGGGAGCTGGCACTGAGGGGCTGCGGAGGCAGGGCTGTCGTTCACATGTTGGCACCACCATGGAGCAGGTGGCCCCGGGGTGGGGAGATGAGCCCCAGTTAGGGCTGGCTCACCCTCAGCCAGGGAGGGTCAGCTCCTCTCTCTGCCGCCACCCAGTGCCGCCAAGCACACGGCACCTAGCCATCCACGCAGGGGATGGGGGTGGAGGGTTGGGGGGTGGCTAGAAGGGTGCTTCTGAGAACACCTCGGCTGAAGCTTCCTCATCTAGGAAGAGCCAATGTTGCCAGGCTGGGGTGGGAGCAGCTTGGAAACTGCGAGACCCTGTGTCCTCCTGACTGAGCATCTTTTGACAGGTGGTCTGAAGGATGTTTGTGTGTTTTTTGCTTTGTCACTAAAGTATTAACATCCTGAACTCGAATTAGGTTTTTAAAACAAGCTCTGTGTGTGTGTGTGTGTGTGTGTGATGTGCATTGGCAAATGCATTTATTTAACAAGTGGGTCTTGACATCTTCTCTGTGCTAGTGTGTTGGGCATTGGGGGAGGGAAAGAGATGGGGCCAGGATGGCTAAGGTGTGTCCCCATCTTCCAGAGGACCACAGCCTAATGGCTTTTTGGGGAGGGGGGGTCATGCAATGCATCAGAATGTATGGGGGCCTCCAGAGGATGAATTCAGAGCTCAGCGGAGATGTCTGAGGAGGGGACCCCAAAAGCAGACACAACAAGGGTTCTGGTGTGAGCAGTTTTATCGGGGAGGTGATCCCAGGGAGGTGGTGATGGACAGGGAAGCAAGTCAGGGAGGGAGGAAAGGCAGTGGAAGCGTGTCAGCCGGTGGGCTACGGTGTGGACGCCTGGGGCTCAGCCCCACTGGGGCCCTTTGAGAAACTAAATCGTATCAGAATTGTGCGTCTAAGGGGCAAGGAAACGAGTTCACCCATCTGCTCCCTGCCTCCTGGGCAGAGGGTCTGCAGAGTTCCTAACCCCCTGGCTCTGTGGCTGGGACTGGTCATACCTGCACCACTGCCAGAGAATGTTCCCCGTGCAGAAAGCCCGGACCACGCAGAGGAAGTGCCTACGGGTGGCCCCTGGGGGGGACTAGGGCACAAGGACACAGGCTCGGAAGAGAAGCGTGGGAGCCAGCTTAGGAGGGAAGGAAGGGACGAAGAAGGAAAGGTGATCCAGGCGGAGGGAGAACACGCTTGGGGACAGGCGCCAGCGGGCACCGCGTGGTGGGCCAGGACATGCGTGTAGAGCAGCTGAGGCTGGGGGAGGTCGGTGGACCGGGAAGGGTCTCCCGTGCCAGCTTGGGCCTCCCTGGGCGGGCCTGTGTGCATGACCGGGGCGGTGTCGCGGCCCTGCCCCTCCAGGTGGGCCGCCCCGCCAGCGTCTCAGGGACTCTGGGTCTTCATTCCTTCGGCCCCTCCGGCAAGGGCACGCTGGGCAAGAGCACGCCCCGCCAGCTGCCCCGGGGTGGCAGCCCCATTCCTAGCCCCGGCCCCAGCAGCCTCTCCCAGCCCCGCCCCCCGCAGCCCTTCCAAGCCCCGCCCCCGCAACCCCCTCCCAGCCCCGCCCCCCGCTGCCTTTCCAAGCCCCGCCCCCGACAGCCCCCTTCCCAGCCCCGCCCCCCGCAGCCCCCTCCTAGCTCCGCCCCCAGCAGCCCCTTCCCAGCCCCGCCCCCCGCTGCCCTTCCAAGCCCCGCCCCCGCAGCACCCTCCCAGCCCTGCCCCCGAAAGCTGCACCCTCCCAGCCCCGCCTCCGGCAGCCCCTTCCCAGCCCCGCCCCCCGCAGCACCCTCCCAGCCCCGCCTCCGGCAGCCCCCTCCCAGCCCCGCCCCCCGCAGCCCCTCCTAGCCCCGCCCCCCAACTACCTCTTAGCCCCGCCCCCCGCAGCCCCTTCCAGACCCCGCCCCCAGCTGCCCCCTCCTAGCCCCGCCCCAGCTGCCCCCTCCTAGCCCCGCCCCCGGGGGTCCCCCACTCGCATCTGATGACAGCTCATCGGTCATCAGGGTCCCTGGGCACCGCTGGAGCCTCCAGCCACCCTCCAGACGCGGTCGATCCTGCGGTATTTGACTTGCACGTCCCCGCGTTCTCCAGACAAAGCTCCACATATCACCAGATCAATTAAAACAACTGCCACCAGGCCCCGGAACTCAATCAGGAGCCCCTCCCCTGGGGCCTCTGGCTGGCTCCGCTGCTTCTCTGATGCCCCGTGTCCGGGAAGTGCTCCCCAGCGTCCTGGCCCCTCGGGATAGGAACTTCTTGCTCCTCTCCAGGGCTTACAGGGGGCCTTCGATGATTTTTGCCATTTAGGCCTCAAAATAGCTGTGTGGTAAGTGCTGCTAATAGCCCTGGTTTCCACAGACCAAAGGGAGACACCCAGGAGGGAAGGACCTGCCCACGGTCACACAGCCGGGAAGTGGTGGGGTCCCTGCGGCACCCACTCCCTGACCTACTTGCGTCCTCATCCAGACCCATCCCAGACCCCACATCCCTTCGGCTCCTCCTCACTGACCAGTGCCCCCTCCTGCCTGGATGCCCTCCCCCCCCTGCACCCTCCGCAGCAAGGCGTCTCCCGCCCAGGCCGCCAGCCCAGGCCCAGTCTCCCCACACACCGCTGCTCAGCTGGGGCAGGTCAGATGCCGCCTCCTCCGTGAAGCCCTCCAAGGCACTCTTCTGAGTCTCACCAGCTGTCTGACCGTTCTTGTCACATGGAGAATCTTTAGGCGTGTAGTGTGTTCATTTGTGCCCCTCCTCTCATCTCCTTGCCCACGCTGTGAGCTCCTGAAGGCCTGGGAGGATGCCCAGCCGCAAGCTGACTCAGGCACAGCGGCCAGCACACAGCCCTGTTCCCCGCAGGAGCCAAGAAACTGCTTGGGGAAGGAAGGAAGGGAGGGAGGGAGGGAGGGAGGGAGGGAGGGAGGGAGGAATGAATGAGGGGAGGCATACCTACTCCTTGCCCCCTCTCCCTGCCCACGACCTCAGAAAGGCCATCCTCGGGCTTTTCTGCTGGGCACTGCTTGCCTTCCACAAACCACCTATTACGCCCAGCGGGGAAAGCCAGCTAACTTGTCCCCCGACTCCTCCTCCTGCTGCGACAACAGCACACAGAGGCCCAAAAGCAAGTTCAGAGGCACCATCGGGGTCCCCCAAGGGCTGGCTAAGGTGCATAGAGAGCAGAGCCCGGTTCTCCCAGCCCACAGGCTGCACAGAGCCGCAGGGGCCCTGGCAGGGAGAAGAGAACCTGATGGGAACAGACAGGGAGGCGGCCCCCGGAAGAGGCTGTTAGCAACAATCTCGCTGATCAGTGTCTCAATTAATCTCCACGACACCTTGGAAACTTCAGAAAAAGAACAAAGTGGACCAGAAAAGAAAGAGCAGACTCAAGCTCCCGGAGGACAAGATAGTGCCTGGGCCTGGTGCTGGGAACGCGTGTGTCTCCTGGGACTCAGCTGCCAGACAGACGGGGGAGGCAAGCGCAGGCCCTGCCGAGTCTCCTAGGCTCACTACGCTCAGGGCTGGGCTGCTTTATGCAGGGGCCAAATTCAGGAGCACAAAGTTGTTCAAAATTTTTTTTAAAAAAAGGAAAATCCCAACGGACTGGAGACCAGCCTTAGACAGTGGTGGGATCATGGGCTCAAGCAAAGGGACTCAGCCTTCCACTGTCATCTGCCCCAAGACCTGAGCCTCTGGGTATCTCTAGGGCCATCTGACCAGAGGGAATAGGTGTTGAAGGTGCCACCGGGGTCCTTGCCCTTAATGTTGTAGGGATGAGGCCTGGCAGGGAAGCTGTGACAGTCCTTCTTCCTGTTTTTTGTGGTCACAGTTCAGCTTGACACAGGCTGCCATGGTAGGCTCACCTGGGAGACAGGAAAATTCTGCCATTTGGGCACATTTCCAGAAGTAGAAAAAGCAGTTTTTAAAATATGGGCACTTTGGGGACACCTGGGTGGCTCCATCGGTTAAGTGTCTGACTGTTGCTCTCAGCTCAGGCCATGATCTCAGGGTCATGAGTGCAGGCCCCACCTTGGGCTCCATGCTGGGTGTGGAGCCTACTTAACAGACAAGTAAACAGCCAAAATGGGCATTTTGCTTAGGGTATACAGAATGTTTCTCAAAATATACAACAGCACATCATCAGAGAAGGAGCAAGAAGGAGGCTGGTTCTGGCTGGCCAGCTGATGCATTCCCTCCTTCGCCCACCCCTGCCCCTGAGTTTCCATCTGGAGATGAGGGGAGTTTTGAGCTACTGGTTTTTGCGCTGTGCTTGGGGTTGCCCTGGGAGCCACCAGACCCTTCTCGGGAAACCGTGGTATCGAGTCTTTAAGTGCCCAGGTGATGGACACAGGCCAGGGCAGTGGAGTGCAGGGAAATACACTTTTCAGGGAAACAAAAACAAAAACAAAAACAAAAAACCCTAACTTGTAGCATCTGCTTATTTCTGTGGTGTAAATACTCCTATGGCGGCTGATTTCAAGCTGCCAGCGCACATTGAAAACTCCCAAAAATGTCACAATCGGCTCCAATCAGCTGGCTTAGGTTGCAGAAAGGAATCTACTACACTGTGGTCACAACAGCACCCGAACCTCCCCGGGCCTCCATTTTATGTAAAATGGACAATAGTAGTTTCTATCTAGTGGGGTTGTAGAGGTTCTTTGAGTATTAAATGAAGCGTGTGGAAGGCACTCACATCATCCCTGACATATAAGTTGTTTAGTAGTAGCAGCAGCAGCAGCAGCAGCAGCAGCAACAGCAGCAGTAGTAGTAGTAGTAGTTTTACCCCAGTGGGTTTCCACTCAAGATTTTGTTTAAAGAAAATGTTCTAGTTCTGGCTGTGCTCCACCCAGAGAGCACGGGGACCCATCTCTCTCTCTCTTTCTCTCTCTCTCTCACACACACACACACACACACACACACACACCCCATCCCAGTTCCTCAGCAACCCTGGTGTCTCTGCTCCATTTTATTAAAGCAGAAAGCAGTGACAATTATTTTCATAATGAACTGGCTCTTCAAATTAATGCCAATTACACTATGCAATCATGATTAAGATTATGCATTAATCAACGGTGCCAACCTACTTATTAGCCTCTTTAAATAACGATCATGAGGAATGTATGGGAAGGGAGAGAATGGAGAGGAGCCAATTGAGTGGGGGAACTGCTTCTATGTGGGGCAGGGTGCTCTCTCCAGAAGCCAAGACCCAAAGCAGCCTTTCTTCCATGGGGTGGAGCGTGGATCAGAACCCTAGCCCATCAGACCCTGAGCTCCTAAAGCTCCCTGATCTGTGCAGGACCCCTACACGAAAGGAGAAAGGAAAAACCAGTAGGAAGAGGGTAGAAGAACCCTTGATGGTCTATCGGTTGATGAGGCTCAGTGCCCCCTTTCCCTTCCTTCAGAAGCATGAAAGGTGAAGTGTGGTTGATACTTGCCCTGGAGCAATGTCATCCACATCTTAGGTCGGGTCTCCCAGATGCAGAGCCTGAGGCAGGGATTGAGATGCAGGAGGTCGGTAAGAGGGAAGAGACTTCTTTAGGAAAACTGCGTCAGGGGATAAGCAAAGCAGCATAGACATGGGGACAGGTCTAGGCAGAGATGCTGCTTGGGTTGAGATCTGGCCATTGCCTGATGCCACATGGTGGTGGTGCTAGGGGGGCTCTGGAGCATGCGTGCATCACAAAATTAACCCCATCCCGAGGCAAGGGGAACACCCTTTGGGGCCCCAGTGTTCATGAGTCATCAGTGGCTGCCAACTGTCCCTGGGGGCAAAGTGAGTGGGGTAACCTTCTGGGCAAGGTGGCCCCTTCAACTGAATGCAGTTCTCTGGAGAGAAGGGCAGCCTAGGAATGGAAGGTTCAAACCCAGGTCTGCTGCTTCCAGATCCCACTCTCTGAGCCTCTGTGTTGTACCCATATATTTGTTGCCTGGGTGTCCCTAGACATTCAAACCTTTGGGGTCACCTGGCGCTTTACATGTTCAAGTTCCATGATGCCTATCCTTGCCCCAAGCGTGGGAGTGGGGGAGGGACAACCTCTTGCCAGCAGTGTCTCCGAGAATGCTCCAGGGCCTCTTGTCTCTGAGTCTCTGCTTATTCCAACCTGTCTTCTCTCCCATCCCACCTCCTGCACCTCTTGTCTTCTTTCTGCCCCCGTTCGCCCTGTGCTGGGCACTGCCTGCTTCCTGTCGCTTTCCCCAAAGAGCACAAGCTGGTGTCCATTTTCCGTGGCCGACTTTACTAAATGTCAGGTCTCCTGTAAAGAAGGGAGGGGACAGCACAGGGGCAGGCTCCCTGAAGACTAAACACCCAGCACCCCTGTGCTAACAGGGCCTCTTCCTGCCACTGAGGGTTTCCTACTGGTCTCCTCCACCTTTGACCACGGGTCGTATTCTCTTCCTTTTTCTCTTTTTGGGTCCACATCATACCTGCCCCCTTCATCTTAGGCCCCTCTCCCCACCTCCCCATTCAAAATCATCATCCCATCTTTGTACCCCGTGCCAGCAGGTTAGTACTATCACCGTCTTATCTTCTCCACCCAAACCCTACAGGACATTTACCTCTAAGATGAAGACTGCCCTTCCCCTAGAAGAGAGGATGAACTATGGCCCCCTGGCCAAATCCAGCCAGCCACCTGTTTTTATAGATAAAGTTTTATCAAAACGCCGCTCTACCTGTTTGCATACATATTGTCTGTTGCTTTCATGTTACTGTGGAAATGTTGTTGAGGTGACCATCTGGCCCACAAAGCCAAAAATACTCACCATCTGATCCCTTCCAGAAAAAAAGTGTGTCAGCCCCTGCCCTAGAACGTAGAAGTTTAAAACTCATTTTGGTTTTCTAAATGGCGTTGTTTCTTCTTTTTAAGAATTGCCATGAATTCCGTTCTCTCCCTGTGACGTGCATTTCGTTACATTGTTTTCCTCCTTCCTTGCAAGGGTCAACCCTTGGAAGTTATGCACTCCGTTTTGCAGATGGAGAAACTGAGTCTCAGAGAGATTGAGTGACTTCTCCCAGGGGAAAGAGCCAGGGTTCAGATGGAGGCATAATGGTCACCGGAGTCCGAGTTGGGAACCTTTGCACTTTTGAGTCCCAACAGCTGAGCCCCACACATAGGCTGGTTATTGGCTGCTTAGCGTTGCCTGAGCGTTCCTTGTGGGCAGGAGCCTGCTGCTAACTTCTCTTGGTGCCCTAGGATTCACTGGCAGGTTGGCCTGTGGCAGAGATCCCCTGGCTGGGGTCTCAGTGCCCGCGATGTGTCACCACCCCCACTGAGGTATCAACCTCTCACCTTTCCTCCCCACCTGCCAAGATGGGAGAGACCAGGAAGGGGTGAAGCCCTAGGAAATGGCTCCTTGTCCCCTGACCTGCAATCCTCATTTGGGATGGGGATCTATAATGACCAGACTTCCTCCTGGGCTTCTCTTTTACATTTTAAAGCAATAAAAATAGGGGCACCTGGGTGGCTCAGTCAGTTAAGCTGGGGTCCTTCAGCCCAGGTCATGATCCGGGGGTTCTGGGATTGAGCCCTGCATCAGGCGCCCTCTGCTGAGCAGGGGGCCTGTTTCTCCCTCTGCCCCTCTCCCTCTGCTTGTGTTCTGTCTCTCGCTTCCTCTCTCTCAAATAAATAAATAAAACCTTAAAAAAAATAAAATAATAGTAATGCATATTTATTGTAAATAACCTGGAAAAATCAAGATAATACAAGGAGCAAGCTAAAAGTATCCATAAACCCCTTCTATCCATAAACTCATTGGTCAAATGTTGGTACAAAAATTTCCAGTCTTTTTTTCTATAAATAGAGATAATGTGCTTTTAGTTTGATAAATAGATTTCAAACTGTAATATAATTTTGTTGCTTTGGTGGGGTGGAGAATGAGCATTTTCTATATCATTAAGTATTCCATAAGAGCATTTTTTTTAAAGCTTTTTTCCTTATTGCCAAAGCTCTTGCTAGTGCAGAGGACTTGAGGAAAAAAAGCACTAAGCAAAGCAATCCATTATCTTTTTACTTTCTAGAAAGAACCTCTGTTAACATTTTGGTGTATGCCCTTCTGGAATGTCCTTTTTAGTTTTAATTGGAATTGCATTAAATTTATAAATTAATTTGAGGAGAACTGACATCTTTACAATATTGAGCCTTCTCTTCCAGGAGAAAGTAATGTCTCTCCATTTATTCAAGCCTCCTTTTATGTCCTCCAGTAAAGTTTTGTAGTTTCCTTGGTATAAGAATTGCACGTTTATTGTAAAGTATTTTATTTTTTATTTTGTCGTTGTTGCCTTTGTGAATAGGGTCTCTCTTTGTCCTTATAATTCCTCAGTGTTTATTGCTGATGTATAGGAAGGCTGTCTGTTTTCCTGTATTTGCATGCTGGCTCCTTGATGAGCTGTCTCGTTTCTACTTGGTTTCCATCTGATTCTCTTGAGTTGTTAAGAAAACAGTAATAAGCGTCTGCAAATAATATTGTGTCTCTTTTCAGATTGCACTACCACGATTTGCTCATTTTGTCTTATTTATACAATGGTCTTAAAGAATATTTTATTACGGAGGATGTCTGTCATAGCCACTTAGGGAGAATGGTATAATGGAGCCCTGGGTACCCACGACCTGGCCCCAGGGAACAGCAACCCATGACCTTTCCTGCCCTATCTGGACGTCCTTCACACCCTCCCCTCCCCTGTGATTTTGAAGGAAATCTTGGATACCATATCATGCCATCCTATTCCTTGACTCCTAATGCCTGCAAGTTATCCTGCCATATGGATGACTTTTAATACCTTGATTAATCTCCTTCTCTGGGACATTAAGTTGTTTCTATTTTTTCAATATTATGTCAAGAATATCCTTCTACATAAATGTGTTTATGTATCTCTAACTTATTCTAAATTTATATCCCTAGAAATGCTAAATCCCTAGCATTAAATTAAAATCCCCAGAATTACTGGATCATATGGTATTTTGATCATCTATTTTCCTTTAAACACATACACACTATCACATGATGGCTTTTCTGATTAGAAATATAACACATGTTCACTGCAGAACTTTTGGAAAATACAGAAAAACACAAAGAAGGAAATTAAAGTCACCCATAATCGTGCCATTCAGAGGGAAGCCCTCTTGACATTTTGGAATGCGTTCTTCTCGTCTTGTTTTATGGGTGTGCCCACCATGTTTATGCACCCCCACGCAGACTCATATGCTTACAACACTACATGTTACAAATTGTAAGCCTTCTGGAAGACTGGGGTGGGGGGCAGATTGATTTGTTCACTTTTTAAAATAGTCACTTCAAAAAATTTTTTTTCAAAATGATGGAAACAACCCAAATACCCATTAACTTGGTGGTAAATGGATAAATAAGATGCAGTAAAACTGTAGAAAGTAATATTATTTAACAGTAAAAAGGAATGAAGCACTGATCTGCACTACAATGTGAATAAGGCTCAAAAATACACTAAGTGAAGGGAACCAAGTGCAGAAGACCACCTATTGCATGATTCCATCTGTATGAAATGTCCAGAAAAGATAAATCTCTAGAGATGGAAAGTAAATTAGCGGTTGCCTGGGACTGGGGCTGAGAACAGTGATTTGACCGTAAACGGGCTCAAGGGATCTCATTGGGGTGATAGGAATGTTCACAATTGTGATGATGGTCACACAATTCCATGAATTTGCCAAAAATCACTGTACACGTAAAACAAGATGCATTTTGTGGAATTTCTTAATGTCAATATTACCTCCACGAAGCTGACTTTTTAAAAGAGTAAAGAAAACCTAAAGCTTCGTTTGGAAAATGAAGACAAGTAAAAAGAACAAAATAAGAAATCTACAACATAGGGCTATTCACTTGTGCTGTTTTGAAGTGCTTCCTATTTTTTGTCAATTGTATAAATTCCTCCTTATATTCCTTCTGTTCTTCCTTTTTAAATTTTTTTTATTTTTAAAAGACTTTATTTATTCACTCAAGAGAGACACACAGAGAGAGAGGCAGAAGGAGAAGCAGGCTCCCTGAAGGGAGCCTGATGCAAGACTCAATTCCCAGGACCCCAGTGGCTCAACCACTGAGCCACCCAGGCATCCCCATTCTGTTCTTTCTCTTCTAATGTGGAATCGCACTGCATCTCCAACATTATAACCTTTGCTTTTCACTTAAAAAATATGTCGTAGGCACTTCCCAAATCATTATACTTTTGCTGTTATATGGGAATTATATAGCTTATTATAATGTATTGACTCTTTCTCTGGTGTTGGACATCTCTAGATCCCCTCCCCATACATGACCAGTGTGTCCACCATTGCTGTTGGAGTCACTTCCTGGAAACTGAAGTAATGAGTCAAGGAGAAGTATTTAGTCAAAGACCTAAGCATTTTTAAGGCTTTTGATATTTTCTGGTGACCACCAGGAAGGCGAGGTATACCAGTTGCCACTTCTACCAACAATTAAGCAAGTGTCTGTTTCCAAATGCCCTCAGCAAAGCTGGGTGTTATAAGTTATTTTATGTTTGGCAATGGGGCGGGCAAGATGTGGTTTCTCACTGTTGGTTGAAATGGAGTTTATGATTTTTAGGAAGAGCACACGTTGCTTCATACATTAATAGCTCCTTTGTAATATTTTTTTCTCTAGTGAAATGCCCATGCTTGCCCTTTGCACATTTTTCTATTGGAGTTTTTGTCTTTTTTGTTGACTTTGAAGTGTTTGTTTTTATAAAATAAGAATATCAACTTTTATACTGCCAAATATGTTACAAATATTTTTCCAAGTTTGATGTTTGCCATTTAATTTTCTGGATGGTAGTTTTGATATATTATTATTTGATATATGTTATTTCTATGGAGTTATCAGCATTTCTCCTATGGTTTCTGACTTTATTATAATGCTTGGAAAGGTCTCCTCCTCCTCAATATTGTATAATATTCACCTACATCTTCTTTTTTGGTACTTTGAGGCTTTTCTCTCCTCCTGCCTTCCATTACTTTTCCTATTTAATCTTTAATCTGTTTGGAACTTATTTTGATAGATGGCTTAAGATTGGAATCTAACTCAAATTTCTCCCAAATAATTGAATAATTGTTTCAGTACTATTAATGAATAATTTATATTTTACCTACTGGTTGGAAATAGCCACCTTTGTCATGTCTTAAATACTTATCTCTACTCGATTCTCTTTCTGGGGGCTTTTTATCTCATCCCATTGATCTGTCTGTATTTTCATATGCCATTAGGACATGTTTTTAATTATTTTGGCTTTTATGATACATTTTAAATCTGGCAGTGCAGATCACCTGTCATCTCTTTAGGCTGCTATCTCCTGATTAGTCCTCCAGACGCATTTTAGAGGCATCCTGTCCAGTAAAAGAAAAATCCTTCTGTGATTCTGACTGGGATGGCATTACATTGAAAAATTAATTTGTAATGAACCAACACCTCTATTCTTGAGCCTAACTGTCCTGGAGCATGCCATGCCTCCTCACTTAAGTCTGCTGTTACATCTCTCCCTTTTAGTGTTTTTTGTCATTTTTAATGCTGAAATTGCACACTTGTTTTTTTTTTTGTTGTTGTTACTTGTTATTTAATATTTTTGTTGGTCTCAGAAAGAAGATCTTTTGCCATTAATTTTTCTTACTGGTTGTTACTGATATAAAGAAATGGTATTAATTTGTGCTGACTGGTCATTTAACTAGACTCTCTTACTAGTTCTTAACTAGTTTTTGTGGGGGTGGGGGATTAAGGGTTTGTAGGAAAACATTTATCTTGTTTGCAAGAATTTTTTTTCTTTCTAAGAGGTGTGTCTCTAAATCCTTTTTTCTTTCTTATTTTGTTGGCTAATGGTATGGTTTGAATCTTTACCCTTCCTTTATCTCTTTTTTTTTTCCTTCCTTTATCTCTTTAATGAGAATGTCTCCTGTGTTCACCATTAGTGTGATATTGAAAGCGAATTTGATCTAAAGAGGCTTCATGGCAGTAGCTTTTCTGGTGCTAAGCATTCTTAACAGCAGTAGAAAAAAAAACAGCAGTAGATATTGGGTTTTATGAAATGCCTTTTTGCATCTTGTGAGTTGATCATATGTTATGTTTTCCTTTGGACTATTGATGCGATGGAATGATATTCATATATTTCTTTATGTTGAACCACCCTTTCTTTATATTGAATATAACTGTGCTTGGTCATGGTATGTTATCCTTGTAGTATTCTAATAGATTCTACTTGCCAGCACTCTATTGAGAATTTTCATAACAATATTAATAAGTTGGGCATTTTATTTGGCTCTGTTTGTCAGTCTGTGTTGTCAGTCTCTGTTGCTGGCTGAGTGAAATGAACTAGGAGGATCTTGGTATTTCTTATGCTCTAGCATGATTTCTAAGCATGGAATTATCTAGGATAGTATTGAGCATTTTGTGTGAGGGGGAAAATCTTGTCCATAAAACCTTCTGAGCCAAGCATCTTTGTTAGCATGCTCTACCCCCACCCACCCCCTTCCCCAGCTACACATGATTTTACCCATCTCTTACAGGAGGAATCTTTGAGTATGCGGACGGCCCCAACGCCCAGGTCATGAATGCTGAGGAGCATGCCTTTCGATTTTCTGCCAACATCATCAACAGGAACAGGACTCTGCTGCCCAACACAACCTTGACCTATGACATCCAGAGGATTCACTTTCATGACAGCTTCGAGGCCACCAAGAAGGGTGAGTTTGCAGCTTTGACTCTTCCAAGCTTGTGGACAGAGGAGTTGTGTTTGCTGTCCGGGGTCCTGAAAACAGGCCCATGCTCTCGTAGGCTGGATGTTTAGAGCCTGGTCTGCCTGGTTTGGGGACCTGCCACATTTCCAGTTCAGTGTAGGCTGTGTCCTCCCCCAGATTGTCCCTCAGGAATTTCCAAGCCACTGGCATGTGCTGTGAAGGAATGAGGGAACCATGGGAGGAGGTGGAGAATGAGACCCAAGGTGGGGTGGGGGAGTTAGCAATGAGAAGGTCAGCTCTTCTCCCCAGCACCTTTGAACCGGAGCCGGCATTTCCAGACTTGTTTTTCTTTCATTGAAACCCCACCCAGAATATGAGTAATTCAACTATACAACATTTAGTTGCTGTAAAAAGACTTACTAAAAACAATGAGGCTGCTTCTATGGCTAACGTAATTTGACCCCAGAGGGCTGTGGATGACACTTGAAGTTTGATATTAGCCTCCGCATTCAATAGTTTCCATATTTTGTGTTAGCTGCACAGTAACAGGAAAATTATGCCATAAAAATAAGTTTTAGTAAATCCAGTAAAACAGTTTTTCCCACGCCTGAATTCTAAAGAACAAAACAAACGAACGTTGAATTGCATCCTTCTTTATTAGTGACACATTTACAATGAGCTCCAATGACTCCACAGAAATGACTAGAGAACTTTATTCCAGGCTCCTCAGGGAGAAAAAAAAAGCAACTTGTTGATACCTGAATGAGCCAGCAGTTTCCTGTGTGGCATATAGCACATATATTCCTTTGTTATTGTTTTAAAAACATAATTTATACACATGTACATACTTAATTGAAATTAGCTTAGAGGCTCAGATAACTCTAGAAATAGCTTCCATATATCCCAAGAGTTCCACAGAACTCCATTTAAAAATCTCAGGCCTAAGGAATCTCATTCCCAGGGAAGATAAGATCATCCTTCCTATAATCTGCCATCATAGTCCCTTGCTATTCTTCTTCAAGGCGCGTGTCACAATTTGTAGTTAATTAATGGTGTGTGTTTGATGTCTTTCCCCTTCTTTCCAACACCACTGAAAGGAAGGCTGTCTCTTATTAACTGATATAACTCAGGGGATCCCTGGGTGGCGCAGTGGTTTGGCGCCTGCCTTTGGCCCAGGGCGCGATCCTGGAGACCCGGGATCGAGTCCCACATCGGGCTCCCGGTGCATGGAGCCTGCTTCTCCCTCTGTCTGTGTCTCTGCCTCTCTCTCTCTCTCTGTGACTATCATAAATAAATAAAAAAAAATTGATATAACTCTAGCACCTAGAAGACTGATGTATAGTAAGTGCTCAGTGAAATAATTATTGAATGAATCAATGAATGAATGATGTGAGAATGGGGCATGGGAGTCTGAGAATCTTTGCCCAGGACCTCTGCCTGCTGAGCTTAGGGACAGTGTCATTCATGCATCTTGGGTAGACTGAGGCACATTCAAAAGATCCCCTTGGTCTTTCAAAGGGGTTCCTAGTAGTTAATCAAGGCCTCCTGGGCTCCCAGGTATAGACCTACCGAGATGATTCCTGGGGCTGGTTCTGTTTCCCAAAGCCCCATTGTAGGTAAACACCTTAGCATAGAAAAGCAGCATAGCATGAGCTTGGAGCCAGACTGCCTAGCCTTGCACCTTGTCCATTCTGATCTTGGTTGTGACCTTGAACAAAATACAATTTTTTCGTCTACAAAACGGACACACTTTTGCGAAGTGCCTAGAACAGTGTCTGGCACATACAAGGTACCATATTGGCCTGTGCTCTCAGGACATTGGCTGTCTTGCTTTCTACCCACTGAGCCTTCAGGTTAAGGGCCTCACATCTACAGGCACTTTCTCCACTGCTGGCCTCATCTCACCTGCCCTGCTCCTCCATGCCTTGTGAACCCAAGAACACAGGATCCCTGACATTGAGCACGATGCCCCTGACTTTTTTGATACCACTGTCCTGAGTCCCAGAGCCAGCCTGCAGACACACTAGAGGAACTCTACTCTGATAGCCTCGAAGAGTGGTCCTTTGCCCATCACCCTTCTCCTTGCGCTGGCAACCCTCCTCCCTACCGGTGTCCTCCCAGCTCTCTCTCCACATGCCCTGTGGCCAACCCTGTACAGTCAGATATCCACCTCCCCACTGAGAGTCCCTGCTGGCATCCTCTGCCTGGCCTCGTCCAGCTAGAAAGCAGCTGAACTCAACCAAAAATGCTCAGTGGAAAGGTGAGGACACAGAACAAACGCCTGGAATCAGAACAGAGGTTTATGTGGACACGATGACCCCGAAGGGCTAGGCTGGGTATATTCTGTCCATGTTTTCTAAAAGTTACTAAAATAATACAACAACTCTTTAGTAGCACACTTGTGAGTCAGCACGGGGACCTTCCCCAGGCAGCAGTGAGCCCAGGGCAGAACTCCAGAGTCTTCTGAGGCACTTCCTCCAGCCGGAACTTAGAGTTCTACGTGACATGGAACTGCCAAGTAGTGAGTAGACCTGAGACAGAAAGACGCAGCTCTGGAAGTCCAGCCCAATGGGTCCCTGTGACCACAGCCACACCCTCCAACCCCCCACCATGTAACTTGTTTGCTTAAAACCCTGGCTGGCGTGTCCTGTTGTTCTTTCCCCAAATGCTCAGAGCCCATGGGGGCCTATCCAGTCTAGCCCAAAGGTGACCTTCCAGCCACATCTGTGCCATTTGCTCCCTCGGCCTCTGGGTTCTGCCCCTACCTGCCATCCTCCAAGGGCCATGTTTCCTCCCACCTCAGGGCTTTTGCACATGTTTATTCTCTTTGTTTGTAATGCCCTTTTCCTAGCCTACCTCTGCCCTGCCATTTGTCTAGGTCCTCTGGGGAGCCTTCCCCAAGTCCCCAGACACAGTCAAGTCTCCACCTCATAAAGCTCTGGACTTCTCTTTCACAACCCTGATTGGTGGATATGTGTGTGTGTGTATGTGTGTGTGTAATCATGTGATTATTGTCCATATCTTCTGCCAGGTTACACGTCTTCTTGCCTCTTTGCTGCTGGACTAAAGAACCACTGTTCTGACTACTGGTGCCATACATAGACTGTTCTGGTTGTTTTTGAACTTCACATAAATAGAAGACCAGTGTGTATGTGTTGGCAGTGTGTACAATATACCTGTGAGATCCATCTATGTTGCTGGATGTAACAGTAATCTAATCACTGTTGTGCAGTGTTCCATTATACAAAGACAATTTTTAAAACTCATATTTATTATTGGACATTCATGTTGTTTCCATTTGGGCCCATAGAGTAGTGCTGCTATGAACATTCTCATAGATGTCTTTTGGTGCACAAATGTGCACATTTTTTTGGTGGGCAGACACCCAGGAGTAGAAATACGAGGTCATAGGATGTCATATGTTTGGCCAGACAGCGTTCCAGAGTTCTGACACCAATCCCCCAGGACAGCGCAGGGCAGCGGCAATCACTGTATGTCATCACGAACATGTGATAAAGTTAAGTTTTGTTTTTGGTGGTTGGTGTGGTGGATATCTCATTGTGGTTTTACTTTGTATTTCCCGGATGACCAGAGATCTTGAGCATCTTTTTATATGCTAATAGATCACTTGAATCCCCTTTTCCTCAGGAGTGATTTTTCAGCCTTTCAAGCACTTTTAAAATGGAGTCACTTGTCATTTTCTTATTGACTTGTAGGAATCTTCTATATATGATGGGTAGGAATCCTTTGTGATTGCATGTATCTGCTGCAAATGAGCTTGCCTTTTCACTGTTTTAGTAAGATCTTTTGAGGAACAAAGTTCTTAACTTAAAGAAGTCTGATTTATCAATATTTTCCATTATGCTTAATGGCTTTGTGTTCTATTTTTGTCTATCCTAAAGTCGTGAAGATTTCCTCCTACGTTCTAGAAGCTCTGTTGTTTCGTCTTTCAGGATTAGCTCTATGATCTACCTCACACTGATTTTTCTATGTTTGGTGGGAGGTAGGAGTTGAGGTTGATTTTTTTTCCTACACAGTGTCGGTGAGAGTGAAAACTGGTTGAACTTATCAGGGGAGTTTGGAAATGTCTCACTAAAGCTAAATGTATGTGTGCAAGGGAGTTCCTGGCCACTTTATTGATAACAGCCGAATGTGGGAAATAAAGGTCCATCAAAAGGAGAATGGATAGATTGGGGTATACTTATACAATGGAATTTGGATTAGCAGTAAAAAAAAAAAAAAGAAAAAAAAATTTCTGCTTATGCAAAACATCATGGATGAGCCTCGCAGGTGTAATGTGGGGTCACCTCTGGGGGAGGGAGGAGCGTGCAGCAGGTATTAACTGGAGAGGGGAAGAGATAACCTTCTTAGGTTTTGGGAATGTTTTATATTTTGATCCTAGTAGTAGCTACATGGATGCAGTTATATGTAAAATTTCATAGAAGTCTATGCTTAAAATTGATGCACTGTACTGTATTGGGTTATGTCTCCAGAGAAAAAAGTTTGAGGCTCCTGTCTGCCTCGCTTTCCCTTAACACCCCTCCGATACATACTATTCCTAAGACAGAGCCCTGCTGCGGTTAGAGCCACTGCTGTCTGACCCTGGAGGCATTTCTGCAGTCGGATGGTTCTCCCCTTTAGGCACACTCCATCCCTTGGGGAACCCCTTGTTCCCCTGATCTTTATTTTTTTCTTTTGATCTTCGGTTTTTGAAAATGTATTCCTCTGGAGCATCATCATTAGGACTCTTCTGGGATATGACCTTGGGCTTCTTTCTAATTAACCCAATGAGGATGATAATCCAGCTGCAGCTGGATGCAGCCCCTTGGGCCACGTGGGGGGAGTGGGCACGGTGCACAGGGCCTGGCATTGCATGCCCCACCAGCTCCGCTAGAATTACGCCTTCCCTCCACAGGAGGCCTGAGAGGCCTTTCCTCCATTAAAAGGGACTTTCACTTATTGTCTTTATTTTTAAATGTTTTGTGGAAAATTAAAAGATGAGTGACTGCCAAACGATGCCCGAGCCAGCAACCCAGAGAGTGCCTGTGTTTTCTTCCAAGCCTGACCGGAGCAGGCCTGGAATCGACCCAGCACTCCCCAGGCTCCTCTGCCTTCACTTATTCTCTGGGCTGTTCAATTCCTTTTAAGACACAAATTGATTGGGATAATTTTTGCTCTAACGACAATTGCCACGGAAAGGGGGCTGGGGGGGCTGCATTCAGGCTGTGGACTCCTGCAATGACTGTGAACCATTGAGTTACTGTAAAATGACCAGAAAATGGATTCCAAATTGAAGCTACAAATAATGTAATTACTGCAGTGTGTGCTCAGGGCTGCCAGAACAAGAGTTGGCTGCTACCCTGGAAACATCTGGAGATAAAGCTTCTACTGCTACTGCTGTAACCCCTGCCCTGGTCCCTTAGGGGCAGCAGCATTCTTCTGGGCTGGAAGATCCTCAGGAGGTGAAAGGAACAGGAGGGGACAGAAAAGGGGATGAGGAGAGAGGCCAAAGAGGAAAAACAGGTGAAGGACAGAACTGCTGTTTCCTGCTACCCAGCCACGAGACCTAATCACTGTGTCTCTGGCAGGATGAATCCTCCTAGTACCACTGTTGTCACTACTATCAATGACAATGCCCCATCATCACAATTACTATCATCACCATCAACAAAGGTATCACCTCCACTCTTCACATCATCACCACCGCCATCACTATTACTACTGTCATCATCACCACGCCACTGCCAGACAGCCACACCTTCATCATCACTAATCTCATCAGTGCCAACATCATCGCCATCATTCCTACTGCCATTGTCAGTCATGACATTGACATCTTCCTCATCATCACCAGCCTAATCAGGGCCAACATGATCACCATCATTCCTGTTATCATCGTCACAGTCATGACATTGACATCTTCATCATCACTAATCTCATCAGTGTCAGCATCATGACCATCCTTCCTACTGCCATCATCACAGTCATGACATTGACATCTTCATCATCACTAATCTCATCGGTGCCAAGATCATGGCCATCCTTCCTACTGCCATCATCATAGTCATGACATTGATATCTACATCATCACTAATCTCATCAATGCCAGCGTCATGGCCATCCTCCCTACTGCCATCATCACAGTCATGACATTGACATCTTCATCATCACCAATCTCATCAATGCCACCAAAATAGTTACCACCTCCATTCACACCCTTGCCAACATCACCACCCCTAAGATCATCCTCCTCCTCCTCCTCCTCATGACTGTCACAGTGTCAGTATCTTTATCATCACCAGCCCCATCACCACCAACATCATCACCACAGTGTCATCAGCATCAAACTGTTGTCACCTCCTCTCTCATCAACGCTTATATCATGGTCATTATTCCTACCAGCATCATCGCCATTACTGTCACAGCATTGATATTTTTATCATCGTCAATCCCATCATCATCCCACCATTATGCTACAACATCAACATTATCATCAGTTCCATCTTCAGCGGTGCCATGGCCATGATCATCAACAGCCTCACACCATGGTCTCCACCATCACAGCCATCACTGCAATCACCTTTATCATTATCTTCACAATTGGTATCAAAATCAAAATTGCCTCCTTCAAAATCACTCTTAAATGATCCTCTGCCGAAACTTAACTTGTGTTTGGTCCACTCTCCCCTGCCTCCATCAAACCAGATATCTAGACCTTGGGCCCGGGCAGGCAGACATGACCTAAGAGGTTGGGCTGGGTGAGGGTGAGGGTGTAGGAAGTATTTGCCTGCCTGCTTCAGGCACATATCAGAGGGGGAAATCCAAAAGGCAGATTCTTGGAGGTGATAGTGGAAGGGAAGAAATATACTAGTCGTTTGACTAAGTAATCAATCAGAGGGTCCTAGAGGCAAAAGGAGAAAGGTAGAGATGGCCACAGGCTGGTGAGTTTGCTGACACTCTATTGAAAGATTGCTTAAGGCTCCTCTGGTTGCAGGTGACAAAACACCAAATCCTAAATGGTTTAAGCAAAAAGAATGTATTGATTCACGTAACCAAAATCCAAGGTTCTACTCGGTCAGGAGCTCTTCTTCCTCTGCCTTTGACTCTGCTCCCCTCCATACTGACTCCATTCCTTAAGCACTGCCCTTTCTTTGTGAGCACAAGGTCGCTACAGTACAGCCAGATCTTATTCCCCACACCATGCATGGCCCATTGCACAGGGAAGGTGCTAACTTCTTGGTGTGAGGTCTCATGGCATCCCGTTGACTCCGACTGGTCATATGACCATCCTCAAACCCAATGACTGGGGCCTGAAGGAGGCCAGCGCCTAAGGCTCGGGCTCTAGTCCTCAAGGCCTGGGAGTGGAGCAGGCGAAGGAGCCCACAGGAAACTCAGAGCCAGTTGCCAGAAAAAAGGGCGAGAGCTCCCTGACTGGCCCTGAAAGGTCCCACTTTCAGGATCTTTCAGGCACAATCCCTGTGTGAGTCTACACCCACCCTCTGAGCCCCAAATGCCCTGGGGCTGCTTGGTTAAAGCTCTGCTGTACCTATCGCTGTTTGCCCTCCCCAGAAGCTTCTGCTTTCTGACCTACCTGAGCCCCTGGGCCTCCCCCAAGAATGAAAACTATTGGAAGACCAGGATTCAATACTAATGCACCTAGCAGAGGCTGGTGAAGCATCTACTCAGACCAAGTACTGTTTTAAGCACGTTTAGGTACCATTAAGGCACTGTTTATTGTTGAGACAGTGCTCAACAACATAGATCAAGCCCTTGCTGCCTTGTACTGACATTGTAGTGGGAGTAGAAAGGCAACAAATGAACAAGACTTCCGGTGGTCATTTAATAAATAAACAAAGCAGGGTATGGGGTTTCGGGAGTATGACTGGATATGGGATAACGTCAGAAAAGTGGTAGTGGTGGTGATGAGGACAGGAGTGGGACATGGGTGGAGAGGAACCACAGCAAGCAGGACCTCGTCCGTCACCGTGAGGACTTTAGCTTTTAGACTGAGTGAAATTGGAGCTTTTAGAGCCAAGGTGTGATGTAACCACCTGAGGTGGTGAGAGGTAAGAAGGTAGGGAGGGCCCCTGAGGAAGCTGGGGCAGCCGAGGAGGCTCCTGCAGTAGTGCAAGCAGAAGAGGATGGTGAGAAGTGGCCCGATTCCGGCACGTTCTGAAGCTGAAGCACTTGGGGTGCAGGATAGGAGAGAATGAGAGGAGTCAAGAGGAAGCCAGGGCTCAGGGCATAAGGCACTAAGGACGGTGGAGCTGGTTTACTGAGGAGGGGAGGCTGGAGGGGCAGAGGGGGCTGCATCTGGGACACATTCGGTCTGACACGCATCCTGGACATGCACATGGTGATGTCCAGTGAGGTGAGATGAGCACATGGGAAGTGGGGAAGCAGGCGGGGGCTGGGGTTTAACGTCACCGTGAGTAGGTGTTTCATCCTGCCGGTGTCTCAGCCGTCACCCCGGAACAGGGCAGGTTGGAGCTGGGGGTGCTCAGCACAGTGATGACCACATCACTGGAGCGGTGCTGAGGGTCTTGTGCGCACAGTCTTGCTCGACCTTCCTATGATCCCATGAGGCGGGGGGGACTGCAGCCCCAGCTCCCAGATGAGGGAGCTGAGGTTCACAGGCAGCCTCAGTCGTCCGCCCTCGGAAGATCTCTGCTATGTTCATGGGATCACCAAAATCAGCGCACCACCCTGTCCCCAGCCCCCAACCACCCGCTGAGGCCCAGCATTGACCCCCGCCCCTTCCCCTCCGTTGCAGCCTGTGACCAGCTGGCGCTGGGCGTGGTGGCGATCTTCGGACCATCACAGGGCTCTTGCACCAACGCCGTCCAGTCCATCTGCAATGCCCTGGAGGTGCCCCACATCCAGCTGCGCTGGAAACACCACCCGCTGGACAACAAGGACACCTTCTACGTGAACCTCTACCCTGACTACGCCTCCCTCAGCCACGCCATCCTCGACTTGGTCCAGTACCTCAAGTGGCGGTCTGCCACCGTGGTCTATGACGACAGTACAGGTGGGTAGCCGGGCCCAGGGCACTCCAGCCACCCTCACCCCTCACTCAGCCGCAGCCTGCCTCACACCGTCCCCACGCTGCACGCACCCCCGCAGCACGCTCTTGTCTGCACTCAGCACCCCCCAGGCCCCTGCACTGCCCCGGGCACAGCTGTGCCCACACCTGCCTGCGCTCTGACACTCACGTTCCCATCTGCACCAAACGTGTGCCGCCCCGGGCTGGCTATGAGCACCAGCTCTGGACTCACACAGGCTGGCGCGTGCACTGGCTCTGACGCTCGCGAGCTGAGTAGCACAGAACCGTTTCCTCTCTTCCTGTTTCTTTCCAAAGCCTCATGTCCCGAGACATTTCTTAGCCTGGCCTCTTAAGAGAGAGTGACCTTGGCAAGTCACTTAACCCATCTGGCCCTTCTCTGCCCACGTGTCAAGTCAAGAGCTATAGCATCCGGCCTGGAAAGAGCCCTCCAGCTCTCTGCAGCCTGTGATTCTGTCAGCTCTTGATTACCTCCTAATGGGGAGTAGGAATCATAGGGAGAGAATCCCCCAGAAAAGTTGTCTATTTAACTCGGGATTCTACGAGCATCTGTGGAGTGCCTGCTATGCCCAAAGTACCAGATAGGAGATCCTGGAGGCCGGGGGTGGGTGCCCACCTCTGCTCAGTGCCCCCAGCGTGAGGTGTCTGCCACTGAGGGGCACGAGTACCCAGCTCCAGGTCGCTGCCAGCGTTTTGGCAGCCCTGTTAGATCGTCTGTCTTAGCACACCACTGGGGATGATCGTGCCGCTTTGAGCCTGCTTTGTTGTCCGGCCCTTGAGCCTTGCGTGCCTCCAGGATTTAGCACAGGGCCTGGTACAATGTAGACGCTTTTAAATGCTTGTTGAGCTGAAGTGAATTGAATGGAATTCAAAATCAAGATGAAATAAATTATAATTAAATATGGCAGGAAGAGAGTGGCGGGCGCCAGTAAGGGAGAAGAATGAGGATGTGGTGCTCCCGTCATCTTTTGAGGAGTTAATTATATCGAAGGGGCGTGAGCACGCACCCAGAGGTCACCGGTCATTCCAGCCCATCAGAGCTAAGAATCAGGCGACAAGTGTATAGAGTCAGCACCAAGGGACTCGGGGAGGGGAAGCCCTGCGGCCTTGGCTCATCTGGGGTGACTTACCAGGGGGAGACATGAGCTGGGCTTTGAGGGTAGACAGACAGGGAGAGCAGTCTTGAAGCATCACAGGCGGCGGGAACAGCGGGAGCAAAAAATGCGGGGGTGGGACGGTGCATGGCAGCCCTTGGAGAAAGCACAGCCTGGCTGGGGCGGGTAAGAGCGAGAAGGCCAGCGGCCCTATATTGATCCAGGCGGGAGCAAAGGAGGCCTGGATTTGAGGGGTTGCCTGGAAGAGACTTTGGGGGCCATAATGGAAGGGAAGAACTGGATGTGGACGGAGGCGATGCTGAAAAAACTGTAGCCGGACACGGCGCAGCCAGAACAGACCGTGGCGTGGCCCACGGCCCAGCAGCTCTGGGGCCTCCAGGCAGAGGCTGTGCAAAGCGGCAGGTGCCGGGCCCATGAGGCTCTCAGGGCTGACGCTGGCTGACGTCTGGGGCTCCTCCCCTCAGGTGCCTTAGCTCTGGAGATGCGTGCACGTCACTTGAGTATCAACTCGGGTGGCCTGGAATGACCTGTGGTCCCCCTGGGTGGGCACGCACTCGCCTGCAGTATGGTTAACTAACTTCCCAAGGAAGAGGCGATCCTGTCATCATGTTGTCACCCCTACCGGTGCCTAGGACACCCTTTCTGACAGTATTTAATTGTAGTTGATTCAACCTGATTTTCAATTCAGATCAGTTCCATTTAACAGACATTTCAAAACATACGGGAGTCAGTGATGGAGAGGGTTTGGCCAAGAACACCCGGGTCCTAGGGGTTCGGGGGTGGATTCAGTCAAATAATAATACGACTTCAATGATGATGATGATGGTAAGAGGAGGTGTGCTCCTGGAATCAGGATATTTCAAGGGGACAGCTTGTGGGTTACCAGACCCGCCCCCCAAGAGTGGGAAGCACCTGAAGACCAGGCTTGGGCTGTCTCTGCTATGGGGGTTGTGTGCGTTCGGATGTCGTGGCGGGAATGACAGACAACCCAGTTCAAACTGACCTGAGCACTAGGTGCTTCTCTCTCTAACTGACAAAAAGTCTGCAGACGGGCCTTTCTGGGGCTGGTTTAGCAGCTCGACAGAGTCAGGGCGCTGGGTCAGTGTCATCACGCTTCTCTTGGCTTTCTCTCTCATGGTCAAAATAGAGCTGCTGCAGCTCCGAGCATCACATCCTCACATGCTGACACCCCGGGGGATAGAGAGGAAGGGGCAGAAGCCCAAGGGATTTTTCTCCATGGGACTTGTGCCTCTTTTCAAGGAGGAAAGCTTGTCTGGGAACCTCCCAGCCGACCATCCCCTGCAGCTCACCGGATCTGTGCCTGCCATCCTAAGGGAAGGGACGAGTCCTCTCTCGGGACCGGCACACAGCCACCCACACAGAACCTTGGTTCTCCTAGTACGTTAGAAGGGGACACAGCAGTTTCTATGATATTTCTATAATGATGCTGTGAGACATACCACCCCAAAACTTAGTGGCTTAAAATACCCAGCCTTTGTTTAAGCTCCCGAGTCCGTAGGGTCAGGGAGTGAGTGGCCGAGCTTGGCTAGGTGGTTATTGTGTCTCAGCTGGATCGCTCACCTGCTTGGGGTGGGGGTAGGGGGTCATTGGACGGTTGGTGGAGATGAGAGGGGCAACCGGCTGTGCCCCCACCAGCAGGCCCGCATGGACATGTTGTCACAACCATGGCAGAGGTGCCAAAGAACAGTGTGCAATTCCATTCCAAATGTCTGCTCGTGTCATGCCTGTGGATACACCCCCAGCCAACACGGGTTACATGCTAGAGCCCAATGTTGTGAGTGGGGCAGGTCACCTGCCTGCAGTTGGAGCCCACTGCACAGTTAGTTATGGGGCAAAGGGGGTTACCTAGAGGGACGGGTGAAGAATTAGAGTCATCATTGCCACCTCCTGCAGGGAGAACTCTTTCTAAGTGCACCTGGGATCCAGCAGACAAGGACGACCACAGGATGACGCAGAGAGGTCTACACCATTGAGAGAAGAGTTGTTACAGCTCGCTGTATGGCCACACCATTGGTGTGTTGGGTGTCATGGAGAAGCACTGGGGTTAGTTGGAAGACAAGAGCAAGAGCCTCAAGCATGGACAAGAGCCTTTTTTTTTTTATAACTCTAGAGCCTCTAATTATTTTATTATTAATTGTATTATTACCATAATATAGACTATAATGATGAGAGGTGGGATTTGTTAGCTGGGGATGTCCTCTTTGGGGCAGGAAGCAAAACAGATGTTGGGGCTTATGGTTGGAGGGCTTATAATATGATCTTGTGAACACGCAAAAGCGCAGGGATAATAGGAACATAAACAACTTTGGCCTTTCGTTGGGCACGTGATCTCAGGATGTCAGGGCATCAGTTCTAGAATATCACAAATGATTATCATGGGAGGCGACAGCATTTGCCTGGGGACCTTTGATGAGCCACACCTTCGTGACCTGAGCTGCACACAAAGACAAACTCATGTCAACAGTGAAGGGAAGGGTCTTAGAGAAAAGCCGAGGTGGAGAAAAGGGGCCCCAGCCTCGGAGCCAAAGGGTTGGGTCTCGAGTCTGGGTCCCGTGGCTGGCGCGCTGCAGAAGCTCGGGCCGGTCACTTAACCGCCTCAGTCTCTTCGTAACATTGGAACAAAAGTCCCTCGTCTACATGCCTTCTAGGACAGGGAGATGTTTAAATAGGGTAATGAGTGCAGAAGTGCTTTGTAAGTGAAAAGCAGGATTCTAACAACCATGATTCACTGCAGATATTTTGAGAGAGATTGATGAGGGAAGCAGCCAGGAAGGAAAGCTCATCTCGGGCGAGCCAAGAGCCTCATCCTCTGCTGGGGTGGGCTGAGCCGAGCCTCTGGTCCCCTTGGGGAATACACTGATGGAGAAGGAGGTCTGACATTTGCTGCTGGAGGATGTGGGTCACTGTGTATTACACGGGGCAGTGCACTTGGCTGACAGGGAGACTCTGGTGGCCTCTGCTCCGGCGGCGGCGTGCAGGCGGTCCCGGCCCTCACGTCCTGCATCCCCAAAGCTCACGTGCCCGCTGATACTGCGCGTGACTCTGAGCAAGTGGGAGCACAGTGAAGACTGGGAGCCTCCCGGGGTGACAGGTGTAAGCGGGTGGCATCATTCAACCCAACGGAGGATTTCGGGAGCTGGTTGGGGAGGGGAGGGTGAGGCTGGGTGCATGTTCCAGAGGAGCTTGGGGCCCCTCCGTCCTCTGTGCAGGTCAGCTGATGGCCTCTTCCTGCCCGCTGTTGAGCCTGGTGTGGGGAAGACCCAGGGCACTCTAGGACTCCAGGGCCCTCTGGCAGCCCATACACCTGGGTCTGAGACCTTCCAGGGGACTAGGGGGTGGCCCGCAGTTGATGGCCATGGCCAAGCTTGTTGGAGAGCTCCTTGGGAGGCTTAGGTCACAGGGATATGTCTCTGTCTTCCCCCGCAGAGGGGAATGATGGACGCCAGATTGCTTTCCTCGTGTCCAGTCCCTGGAATGGGAAGGAGAAGCCGAACATATGCAGGCATTTGTGTCGGAAATGGCTTTGGAAACCTGGATGCTCTGTTGGAAAACTCGGGGGTCAGGGGGAGGGGGGCTCCGTCCAGATAGGGGACGCTGTGATAGTTGATAGCAAACTTTAATCCAGAGCAAACCAGCTTAACCACAAAGAAAGGGAGGAGTGGATTTGATTGGCTGCCTCTACTGGGAAGTTCAGAAGCCGTTTTAGCTTCAGGTTCTGTTTGATCCAGAGGCTCAAATGGGTATCATCAGGACCTCGTGCGTCCTGACTCCTGCCGTGTTGGAATCCCTCTCAGGTTCTATGTGGTGATGCCTAGCTTTACCTCCTCCCCATTCGGAGGTAAGTCGAAAAGGGGGCATCTCTTACCGGTTGCTCAGGGACCATTTCTGGAAGTCACCTGAGAGGACCAGCTGGCAGTCATGTACCCGTCTCTGAGCCCTATGCCTGGGGGAACATGCATGCTGATTGGCCAGGCTGGGGCCCCATGCTGTGCCCTTCGAGCTGGGGATGGGGCCCTCCCAAGTCACATGGTCCGAGCATGGGGAAGGAGTGGCTTCCCAAAGGAGAACCAGAGTGCTGTTTGTGGGGGACGGACCATGGCTGAGTGGACAGTGCAGTCAGGACACAGACCCCAAGCCCTGAATGTGGGCAGGGCACCCAGTGGGCGGGAGGGGATGGCCCCCTTGGGCGCCTGGCCCCTGCTGGCTCAGCCCCTCCCTGCAGTGGGGAAGGGTATTGAGGGTGCAAGCAGGCTTGCTCCCCGGCTAAACAGGCCAGAGTCACAAGAATGGACCTTGAAATAGTGACAGAAATGAACTTAATTAGACCTAAGTAAGCCATTTGTCTCCAGGAAGTGACATTCAGTTTTCCCTGGAAGTCCCCAGATTAAGTGGTTCTGCAAAATGCCAGGGTGGAGGATGGATTTTTCAGTGTGGGGAATAAAAAAAAAAAAAAAACAGAAAGTCAATTCAATTATGGAAATTTGTGTCGAGCATCACCTAAGTGCCAGGCCCTGTGCTAGGGGCTGTGGACACCCAGCCCTGAGGTTAAGGAGCACTTGGTGGGACGAGGGAGTAAGATGAGGCCCGCGGAGGCTCTAGTGCTGAGCCGGGAGGCCACCCGCTGGGGGTAGGGTGTGGCTTGTTCCGACAGAGCAGTAGGGGTAGGCTTCTTGGAGGAGGCGGTTGCATTGAGCCTGGAAAAATGGGTCAGGTTAATGAGGCAGCCTGCCCTTGGGTCAGGGGTGCAAAATACCACCTGGGGTTACCCTGCCCAGCAGTTGGTACAGGTGAGCCTAGAGCATAGCTCACGGGTACATCCTGGAGCACGTCCCACGCTTCCCGGCGTTAGAGGTGGGGTGATGAAGCGGGGTGGCCTCTGGTTTGGCCTCCAAGTAAATCTGTGTGCACGCCATAGTTTAGGGGGTAGCGTGTAGGTGTGGTCAACGGGGGTCAACCATCCGTGCCTACTGGTGACTCCGTATGGTGTATATGTATCTGTGTGCACACGCCTTGGTCTGCGTGTGTGAATAAGCCCAGGTGTACGTCCATGTCAACATGCATACCCACATAAATGTGTGTGTGTGTGTGTGTGTGCACGTGTGCAGGTGTGTACAGCCTGGTGCACAGCGCTGTACCCGAGTGTCCCCGTGCCCATGTCTGGACCCATGTGGCTGTATCCCTGCACATGCACCCAACGCAGTGGGCCACGCATCCGTGTCTGTGTCCGCAGACCTGCGTGCACACCCGAGCCTGGGCGGGCCGGCGGCTGTGTCTACCTGTGTGCACACGTGTGTCTTTTGCACCCCGGGGCCTCCCAGGGCTCATCCGACTGCAGGAGCTCATCATGGCCCCGTCGAGGTACAACATCCGCCTGAAGATTCGCCAGCTCCCCCTTGACTCCGACGACTCGCGTCCCCTGCTCAAGGAGATGAAGCGGGGCCGGGAGTTCCGCATCATCTTCGACTGCAGCCACACCATGGCCGCCCAGATCCTCAAGCAGGTGCGTGAGTCCTGGCAGCTGGGGGGTTGGAGGGGATGGGGGGACCCGCCTGTTGCCCCCCCACCGCCCCTTCCCGCACAGAAGGTGCGCAGTGTGTCCTCAGGGTCTGAGCCGGCGTGCGGCTGGAATGACCCGGGGGTGAGCCCGCTGCCTGCCCAGAGGGGCCCGAGGCCACCCAGGACATTCGGGGGAAGCACGGAGGGGCCCCGGGGTCGCAGGAGCAGCCCCAGGAGGGCCGCGCCGCCAGTTCCCGGGAGCTCCCCGTAGCCCGCAGCACTTGGTGTTACTCTCCTGCTGCTGGGAGGTTTATTGAAGTCCCCGCACCATCTGCTCGACTTTGCAGCGACCGTGGGGGAGGAGAGCCGCTCTCGGTCCTGGATGGGCCTCCGCTCCTTTCCAGACACAGCCCGGCGTGGCATGCGGGGAGCCAGAGCAGCCCCCGCCAGCTCCCGGAGACATAAACAGCAAAATCGCCCACAGCCTCCTTTGAGGGTGCCACAGCCGAAACCCAAAACACTCACATTTGAGCCAGTGCCTGTGTAAAAGGCAATCGTATGGCCCCAGAAAGGGTCCCTGGTGAGCGAAGGCGGCATTCTGTGCAGTGCGGAGTCCCGACCTCGAGCTGGGGAGGAGGCGCACGGAGTGGGGGGTGGGGGGTAGGTGCTGAGCCCCCAGGATAGGAGCATTTTCAAGTCCTGGGCGGGGAGGGGGGTTCCAGGTCCCACCCTCCTCCAGTCGGGCCCAAGCCGCCTGGCAGCCTGTGTCTTCCCTCAGGCTCCTTCACACAGTGGCTAAATAACTCCTTGGGGGGTTTGAATCTTGCTTCTGCCGCTGGTGTTGGGGGACCAGCGTCATCCTCTCCTCCGTAGATGGAGCCGTGATGGAGGATTCTGTTGAGATAAGGCAAGGGAAGAGTGTACCCCAGTGTCCGGGGCTCAGTCAGCCCTGGGTGTGGGCCGTCTTTAATGTCACTGTGGAGGAGGGACGCCTGGGGGGCTCAGCCGTTGAGCGTGTGCCTTTGGCTCAGGGCATGACCCCGGGATCCTGAGATCGAGTCCCGCATGGTCTCCCTGCAGGGAGCCTGCTTCTCCCTCTGCCTGTGTCTCTGCCTCTCTCTCTCTGTATCCCTCATGAATAAATAGACCTAGGCTCCCCACAAGTCCCTTACCCCGCCTTCCCGGGTGACTGCCAACTCTTCCCTTCTCTTCCCCGCACCTATAACAGCCAGAGCCCTGGTGGGTCACACTGAGGAGTGACTGTGGGCCAGGTCCATGTAGCTCCTGCCACCCCGGCAGGTGGCAACGATGATCATGCCCAGTTTACAGGTGAGGAAGCCGAGGCTCCAGGGGAAAGGAAGGGGCCCAAGGTCATCCATCCCACATATGCCTGACTTGGAAACATCCAGGATTAAACCTAGAGACCTGCTGCTCCGCTAGACACACCGAACCCTCCTACCAAACACGTCTACTGACCGCGGCCTGGTCCCAACCTCGAATCACCTGCTGATGCGGGGTGTGGATCCCCAAGAGGGCGAGAGAACGAGGGGCACTTTCCACGTGAACCTGACCCTGGGACATTTTTTCCTCCAGGGTACTTAGTGGGCCCGGCATTCGGAAGAACTCTGTAGACAATGCATTGTGGTCGTGAACGTTACAGGTGATAGGTTTCGGATAAAATACGTAAATGTACGTAATGCAGGCTTCGTGTTGGTGCACGGTCATAATTCCACAGCAGCTGTGCGGCCTGCTTGGTGGTCAGTTGGACCGGGGAGGCTGGGCTGGCTCCAACCCTCCTTCCCCCAACCCCCGGAGGCTCTGCCCCAGTGCAGCCTTTCTGGGCTGGGGGGGCAGGTGGAGGGTGCGCTTCCACACGGCTCTGTCTACAGTGAGCTCAACTCAGTGGGGTCGGGGCACCGAGAAGGCAACCTGGGGCCCCAGACTGCAGGCCCAGAGACGCCCACTGAAAAGCCAGGGGACTGGGCCCAGCCTGGCCCTGCAAAATTTGGAATCTTTGCTTGCAGAGTATGGCCCAAGAGTCTGCATTTCTTTAAAAAAAAAAGATTGTATTTATTTGAGAGAGAGAAAGAGCACAAGCAGAGGGAGACGCAGAGGGAAAGGGAGACCAGCAGACTGGTCAGGGAGCCCGGCACGGGGGCTCGATCCCGGGACCCCCGGATTCTGACCCGAGCTGAAGGCAGATGCCTAAGGGACTGAGCCTCCCAGGTGCCCCAAGGTTCTGCATGTTAGTCCATCCCAAGTGACTTGGCCCCAGTGTGAAGCCCACGGCTGCCTGGGGAGGTGGTCTCAGGGAACATCCCAGTCCAGGTGGCCAGCCTCCCCCGAGCCCCTGCCAGTCTGTCTGGTCCCCACCGCCGGGGTGCAGATGGGGAGGGGGCTTCTCGGGCACACTGTGCAGGCTGCTAACGCCCTGCTCTCCCGCAGGCCATGGCCATGGGCATGATGACCGAGTATTACCACTTCATCTTCACTACTCTGGTAACGTACCTCCGGGTCCTGGCACGGGTCGGGGGGGGGGGGGGTGACGCCCTGGGAGCAAGGTCAGCTGGGTGGGGACAGCTGCGGAGATTCAGGCTGGCCGTGCTTCCGAAGGCTCTGGGCGTGGCCCCCGGCAAGGGCCCGGAGACGTCATCTTCATGGGCCGCCCACTTTGAGAAATGCCATCACGTTGTGACCACGGGCGGTGGGGGACTCTAGGCCTGCAGGAGCAAACACGAGCCCCTCCGATTACCAGCCAGTCATTGAACCTCCCTGCCTCAGTTTCTTCGTCTGCAAAATGGGCACGATAGTGGCTCCTACCTCCTAGAATTGCCATGAGGGCTGAATGAGCTCAGAAAGCAAAATGCTGTGAGCGGTGCCTGGTTGGTGTGAAGAGCTGTGCAAGTATTAGCTGCTCTGAGGATGCTGCCCCTGGGCTCCCACCCACACGCTCCCCTGTGATGTCTCAGGCCCTCGCGCAACAAAAGGAAATGCTGCTTTGGATTCCCGCAGCGTCGTGCTGAGGTCTGCCCACTGGCTGTCAGCTGGGCCAGCCCACTCAGGCTCCAGATGGGTCCTGTCCAAACTCGCAGAACATTCAGGGCCATTTAAACCCATTAGGATGATTAGTTGTGGCCTGAAATCAGCAGAGTAAAGAGATCCCTGTGCCAGAGGGACGCCACCGCCCAACCAACCACCCTGTCTTGGAGCCAGCCCCTCTCGCACTTCCCTGGGGCCCCAAGTGGACTGTCCCACCCAGCCCAGCTCTGGGGTGAGTGGCGGCATCTCTGACCGTTCCTGGCACCGGAACAGGCTCCTGCCGTCCCCGTCGGCCTCGCTTCCACCTGGCAGGCTTCCACGTCCCCTCGTCCATCTGGCACCCAGGTAACACTCCTTCCCCAGCGCCCGGGCTCCGCTGAGTGTCTCATGACATTTGAGACAAGGAAGCGGATGCTTAAACAGGGCCTTGAGGGGTCAGTAGGAGTTCGCCAAGGAGAGAGAGGAAGAGCGTTCCACGCGGAGGGAAGAGCATAAGCAAAGGCCAAGGGGCAAGCTCGCACCTCACTGGGGAGCTGGGCTAGGCTCGCTCTGGTTGCTAGAGCCCGTCGTAGTCTTCTGCTCCCAAACCCACGTTCGGTGGTCGCACGTAGTACCTGGAATTTGGCCATGGAACGACTATCGGTGCCACCAAAGTTGGCAAATACTACAAATTTAGCCTCCGCTCCCCCGAGAGCTGGTTACTAAGCATTTCCCAGCACAGCACTGCTCGTTCGCCACCCACTGTACCCGGTGCCCACAGCAGAGCTCAGCACCCCCACCCCGTCCCCCGCACGTTCACCTGATCCAGAGCTCAGATCCGGGGACCTGCCAGGAGTCACATGGGGAGAAAGGGGTCCTGGAAGCTGGTGACTGAAATCCAGCACCTTCTTCTCCAAGTCCCTTCCGGATTTCTGCCTCCCCAAGCTGACTTCTCCGCGTCACACTATATCCTGGAAGGTCATTAGAGGCCAAAAGGTGAGGCCACCAGACCCCGCATGTTCCACCCCGTGTGGAGTTGGGAGCAGGGCAGAGGAGCAAGGCTGGGAAGGTGCAGGGGGCCCATTCCAGGGGCCCCAGGCCCTGTCCCCGGCATGGGAGCCATGTCCACCCATCCTGGGCCCCTAGGGTGCTGAGACCAACTTCTAGGCCCTAGCCCTGTGGCCTGGCATGACCTTTCAGACAAGACTCCAAAGAGAGGGCACCTCCCTAGTGACCCCATGTTCCTTTCATTAATGCCATTGCCCTCCTGGGCTCAAGGTTAGAGGTCTTGGAGGGAGGCTCAGGGCAGGGTCCTAGGGCCGTGGGGCCTCCTCTAGCCCTAAAAGCATCCACTTCTCTTACTTTTTGATCTCCTTGATTCAGGCCATGTACTCACTCCTGGCAGCCGTACAGATGCTCTCAAGGCCTCCGGCAGCAAGCTGGGCACCGGGGCGAGGGTGTGTGTGTGTGTGCAGAGTGTAGGCTCCACACAAAGCTCTCCAGCTGGCAGGCTTCCTGGGTGCAGATAAGGATCGAGGAGGGTGTCCGGTTCACCTGTCCAGCTCCCGCGCCCAGAGAGTGCCTGGCATGCAGGAGGTGCCGCATTAGGGGCTGAATGAGTGAATGACCAGCGTACAAAGTAGAGAGTAACCAGTGAAGTTATCGACACCCTTGTCATAGCAGCAGCTCAGACCGTGCGTGGACGCTGGTGCCAGCCTGCCTGAGTTAGAGTCAAGGTTCTTCTATTTTCCTGGGCCCGTGACTTCACCCCCCTGTGCCTCCTCTTCCCACCTACACGAGCCACAGAAACAGCGCTGCCTCCTAGCGTGGCTACGCTGAGCGAGCAGTAGGTCGAGGGCCTGGTGTTTATTATCTGAGTGCTACGTCCGTAAGGGTTCGGGGGATGAAGTGCCTCCTGTGTATTAAGCGGACTCCATCTCATCCGAAATTCAGAGCACCTCTCCAAGGGAGGTATGATCTCTTGGTTTTACAGGAAAGGAGAAACCAAGGCCCATAACGGTCACCGAGCAAGAAGGGGGCCCAGCAGGGCAGGTGGGGGGGGGGTGCCGGGAGCTGTCACGCGGAAAGCTGTGTGCGGTGCTGGCTGGGCTCCTCTGGCCGCACCCCGCAGCGCTGGTCCGGGGATGGTGATTGACACTAATGGGGGGAATGGAGGCTCCACAAATCTCAGCAGGGCCCACACCTCACAGGTTCCTAAGCCCTTTCTCCACATGGCTGGTTTTCCTCTTCATAGAGGAGGGGTTTCGCTCCCCGTCAATCGATGGGCACACTTGGGACCAGACAGGTTGCATGACTTGCCCAGAGTCTCGCAGCTGGTCAGGGGTAGAGAGGCCTTGGTTCCTGACTCCCGGTCTTGTGTGTGGCTGTTCCAGGCCACCGCCCGTCCCTCCCCGGGCCTCCCCGTGAGGGTCGGGGAGACTGGATCTGCACCCCCAGGGAGGCACACCCCCTGCACTACAAACAGTACTGCATTTGCAGTTGAGGATGTGTGTATGCATTGGGGCGGGGGTCCCCCGGCGTATCTGTCCCCTCACCCCCCTGCCGGCCGGGACAGCAGCTCTGTCCCTCGGGCCCCTCCACTCCACTCCAGCCCTTGTCCGGCTCCGGCTCCAGGATCCTCCTTCCAGTCCCGTTGGCTTCAGAGTCCACCTCGTGATCCTGCCTCTCTCTGTCCATTGGCCAGCGGAGGCTGCGTTTCGGAGGGCCGCGGTGTTTGGCACGGATCTCCTTCTCTTTAGGAAACTTGCATCACCAACTCTTCGCCTCTGAGAAAATTCTCGAAACTTGCCTCTTCCACGCAGAAGACAGTTTAATTACCCCAGCGGCCACTATCTGTTGCAGCCAGCTTCGAGCCGTTCCCAGATAACCCTGCGTTAATCAGCCCCAGCTGAGCCCCTGGTCCGTGTCATGTGTAGGTAGAAGCCTGGAGGTGAAAAAAGAATTATAATAAATTAATAGATAAGCAATCACAATTAATGCCACTTCCCGGCAATAACAGTTATATCATGGGAAAGATATTTTCATCTGTCATTCCTTAAGGCAATGTTTTCCGAGCTTCAGCTTCTACCCATCAGACCCATGGGGTGCTAATGAATTAGTCTATTATGTTATGCTGAATGTTTCTAAAAGGTCCCTCGTCGATACTGAATTCAGCGTGTCAACATTTGGCATCGAGAACAGCAACTTTTTGCCAAGCGACAAGGTTGTGCACAGTTCACCGTGCGTGGCGCTGGGGGGTCTCGGCCCGGGGCGATTTGGACACGGGATTGGAGCTGGACCAAGAGGCCTCTTGGGCAGCTCCCTGGTCTTCGCCGCCCTCGCGTCCCAGGAGTGGGGACACTTGGTGCAGCAAACCCTACGACTCTTTGCGCACCCAGGCTCGGCGTGACAGGGAGGGAGGGGACCCCAGCCGTGAGGCCCGAGCTCGCCACTGTGTGAGCGTCCGCGGACCCAGTGCTCCATCTGGAGCCTGGAAGGGCTGGTGTCCGCAGCCCCCGGACCCTCCACCCAGACCAAAGATGCCACCCCTCCCAGAGTCTGGTTGGCCTCAGGTCCCAGAGGACGGTGAACCAAGGCACGGATGCCCTGGGCAGGCTGATGCTTTGGCATCCTCCAGGCCTCACGTATCCATGCAGTCAGCGCTGCATGGGAAGGGGCTGTGCCCCGTGCGGGGGCGGCGTGACCACCCCCCGGAGGGAGCAGAGGTCAGCTTCTCTTCCATGACCCCTGCAGTTAGCTCTGGCCCCAAACTCACAATCTCGAATTCTGCAAAACAAAACTGCCCAACCTTCCCTTACCTGCCTTCATGGAAGGTGAGCTGTCCCCTTACAGGTCCCACCCTCCCCCCAGGCAGTTTACCCAACCCTGCCTCTAGCGTCCCAGGAGAGGAGGATGGGAAACACCAGTCTCCCGGCCCACGCCCTTCCCAGTGCTGTTTAGCTGCCCCCAGAGGGCGACTCGGCTGGCTGACCCTTCCTCTTTCCATGTTGGGTTGCAGGAGTATTTGGCTCAGGGGCTCCTGGGGGGAGACAGACACTATGAGTTGTTATCAGAGGGGTGAGAGCCAAGAGGTCTCAAGATAAAAGCAGAAGCACCCACGACCCACCCTGTTGTGGGTGCGTAAAGGAGCAGTCAGGGGAGGCTTCCCGGAAGAGGTGCCATTTGAATCGGATCTCAGAAAATAGCCCATGCAAGAGGGTTGAGAAGAGAGACCTCCCGGCCACAGGAGAGAACATCTGCACAAATGCTGGCACGGGGGGGACGAGGGGCTGCACGGTGGGGTCAGTGGTCAGCGAGGAGGGGGGAAGGGAAACAAAGGTGGTTTGGTTCCGGAAACAAACGTGGGGGAGGGTGGGAGGACAAGTGAGGCGGGAGGGGCCGAGAGCTTTGTAAGCTAAGGACCTTGGAGTCATTCTGAGAAGGCAGTAAGGATCCAGGAACACCGGAGGGACGGGCTGGGATTGATCCTTCCGAAAGGCCCCTCTGAATGCTGTGTGGACGGAGGGAGAGGGAGGTGCTCGGGAGCCCGACTGCCTGGGTTGGACTCCCTTGCTCTCCAGCCGTGAAGCCTAGACCTCTCTGGGACTCAGTTCCTTCCCCCAAAATGGGGTGATAAGGACGCCCTCCTGGGGCAGGGTGGAAATGAGAACTCCGGGGATTAGTGCACGGAGGGCACCTGGAACGCGGCCCGCTGCTCTAACGTTTGCTACTAGCTCAGGGTGATTGTTTCTGTGCCGCCCCGACGGGTGAGGCAGAAAGGCCCCGACACCCAGGAACGTCCCTGGGGCTGCATCCCGTGGCTGTCACTACCTGCTGCCACAGGGGGCAGAAGACAAGTATTTGTCAGACGCTTACCTGGCGTGGGCCACGCACCCGACGTGTCCTGCGCACAACCACGACCCCGTTCCTTCCTCATGACAACCCCACCTGCTAGGTCCCGTTGTCATCATCGCCGACACTTGGCAGCCGAACCCACCCAGGTAGGGAGGGTAGGTGTGCCCAAAACCCAGATGGCCTGGCTTCGCGGGCTGCACACCTGACCTTTGCTCGGGCTGTCTCCCGTGCCCGTGCCCCGTGCTCAGGACGGGGCTGCAGGGGACAGAGGCACCCCCCCCCACCGCTCCCCTCCACCGCTCTCTGATTGCACTCCTGCCCCCAGCGAGGTCCCGTCGGGAGCAATGACTTAGGTGAGGGGCTTCTCAGGTCACAGGGTTGCCAGGCCGCGCCCTCACACTCTCTGTGGCCTCTACGTCCCCCCGCAGAAAAGCTCCAAAGACAGTTGTGATGTGTATCGTGTGTTTGGTAACCCCTGGGGACCTAAGAGCGTCGGAGTTTTTGAATAAGACAGACGGTGGTGTACAACCGGCTCTCCCTGTGCACGGGAGGGAAATCCTGGATTTGCGGTGCTTCTGATTCCCACGGAGAAATGCTCCCACCGCGGCCGGGGTCAGGCTGCCAATGTGAGGTCGCCGGTCGCAAAGAGCTGAGAAGTGCTAAGGTTGGCTCCCTCAGGCCAGCGCGAGCCAGCTCCAGCATACCATCGAAACAGCCCTGGGTTCAAATCCTGCTCTGCCTTTCAGGAGCTTTATGGCCTTCGGAGAGTCACCTACCTCATGCCTGCACCCCCGTTTCCTCACCTGCAAGAGGTCACTACCATTTAAGCAGCTACTTTGCAGGAGTGTCGGGATGGGATGGTGGGAGGGTGGGCACCTCCACTCCCCACTGACACTGGCCAGGCACCCTTTGGCTCATCTTGCCAAAGACCCTGCCTCCTGCTTCCCCCCCTGGCCCCTTGCCCATCCCAAAGTCTGGGCCTAGAATCAGTGCCCTATGTGGTTGGGCAAAGCTAGGACTAAATTTTCTTGCCCGGGGTTCAAGTCTGCTCCAGATCTCTCCCCGATATCCTACTCCCTGAACCTTCGAAGAGGAAGCCAACACCGTGTCTTCCAGAAAGGGCCCATTTCGGGGGTGCAGGAGCCGTTTAGCATCAATTAGGAACATCCGAGAGACCAAATGAAGTCAGCGCCACACAGAAGAGCTGCTCCTTGGGCTCATGGTTCCTTGAGCCACCATCGAGTTAACCGGAGCTTGGGTCGTGACGGCCTGGGTCCCATTTCCGATGACTGCAGCCATGCAGAGAAAAGTATGGCCCACGGGGAGGGGCGGTGGCTGCCATTCTCTTCCAGGAAAGAAGATGTGGACCAGGGGCCAGGACAGAAGGCAGCTGGACGAGGGTGGAGCCAGGGGAAGAAGACACAGTTGCCCAGGAGGACCTTAGGACTCCCGTTTCCCCCCCTGGGAGGAAGGGAGCAATCTAGATTATCATAGTGTGTTTTGCAGAAAGTGAAGCGTCATCCACGCAAATATAGGATGAGCACGTATCAAAGATGAAGTCCGTTCGCTAACAAGGGAACCAGTAGGGTGGCAATCAGAGAGCTTTTGGGGGATCGGGTTTTTATATGGAGGGAGATGCACAGAGTCAGACTGCTCGGCTAGTCACAAAATGCATTCCTGTCCTGCAAGGGCAACAAACCACAGCGTCCGGGCTTGTCTTCTCAAGGGGCAGACAGCTCCAGGGTAACCCAGAGCCCGGGGCCAGTAGCTGACCGTGGCCTCCGTGCCCGGCAGGCCTGGGCCGGGATGCTTCCACACGGCACGGAAAGGACACGGTGCTCACCTTCTGCCTTAATTACAAGTTTGGGGCGCTTTTCTTGACAAGACGGAGCTCTCCCCTACGTCCCTGCCACTGTCCCTTCCCCTTAGCCTAGCTCCCCGGCTTCTTCCCTGCATCCCCACCCCATCGCTCTCTGCCTCCTTGCCGCTACCCCCCCCCCCCCCGTTCACCTCGCCCCAGAGCTGGAGCTGCAGATCACCTGAAGTTCTGCCGCCCCACACATTAAGGCCTGGGGTGGGGGGCCCACTCATTACATCAGACGGGTGAGGCCTGGCCGTGGACAGACGGGCTGCCTGGGAGTCAGCCACCCCGAGGAGGCAGGGGGTGAGGAGGCCTGGCTGGTGATGTAGGAGGTGAGCAGAGAGAAAAAGGCAGCAGTATTCCTGGAGTCCCAAGCACAAAGACTATTTTTTATTATTATTATTGAATTATCACCGACCTGCAATGATATATTCATTCCGGGGGTGCAACATAGCGAATCCGTATTTTTACGCATTTACTAAATGATCGCCCCCGAAGCTGTGGTTATCACTGGTCACCAGTGACCGCCCCCTTGTTGACTGCAGTCCCTAAGCTGCACCTTACCTCCCAGGGACTGACTTATTTTATAACCGGAAGTTTGTACCTCTCGATCCCCTTGACCTGTTTTGCCCATCCCCCCACCCCTCTTCCTCCAGTTTGCTCGTGTGTTGTCTGTTTTGTTTTAGAGGTTCCACGTATAAGTGAAATCAAGCGGTATTTGTCTTTCTCTGTCTGACTTCACTTCGCATAACGCCCCCGGGGCCTCGCCACGGTGTCCCAGAGGGCAGGATCTCGTTCTTTCTTGCCGCCGAGTTATACTTCTACTCCTCTTGACCCATTCATCTATCGATGGGCACGTCGATGGCTTCCCTCTCTTGGCTGTTGCAAGTAATGCCGTAGTGAACCTAGGAGTGCACTGATGTTTTCAGATCAGTTTTTGTTTGTTTGTTTGTTTTTTGGTTTCTTCAGATGAATACCCAGAAGTGGAATTGCTGGATCCTAGGGTAGCTCTATTTTTAATTTTTTGAGGGTCCCCCACAGCAGGTGCACCGGTTTGTATCCCCACCAACAGGGTGCAAGGGTTCCCTTTTCTCCACGTCCTCGCCAACACCTGTTGGCTTCTTTCTGATTGTGCCATTCTGACAGGCGTGAGGCGGTCGCGCCTCGTGGTTTTGACGGGCATTTCCCCGATGATGAGTGACGTGGAGCGTCTTTTCAAGTACCTCTCCCTTTCAGCCCGTTCATTTCTCTGATGGTTCCCTTCATGGTGCAAAAGCTAGAAAAGAGTATTTTAGAATAGCTTCTTGCAGGGGGCGGGGGATAAAATAACTGCCTTCAGCTTCCCTCTGGGTAACTTGGAGAAGCCCAGACCCAGAGCTCTTGGTCCCCGCCGTTGGAAATGACCGTTGTGACCATTACCAAGCTCCTTTGATGTTCTGGGCTGGGCCTTGGGAGTGAACTGCTGCACCAGGTCCCATAAAGGAGGCACGATCCCCATTTTGTAGACGAAGAAACCGGCTGAACCCCTTGCCGGAGGTCCGGCAGTGAGTACGTGAGGTCAGCCACCAGGCAGAGGCAGTTCCAGTCAAGCCACGTCCGATGCTCCTGCAGGTGCTCCATCACCCGCAGGCCTCCCCTCCTGCAGGGCAGGGCTCTGCAGCCTTGGGCTCTGGGCGCTGGGAGAAGAAGGTGTGGGGCCGCGGTGGCCGGGGTGAGGGGTGGCTGGAGCTTACAGCAGGCCACACCTTTATTTACTGGAACCTCTTTCTGTCAAGGATCTGTATGCATTAGACCTGGAGCCCTACCGCTACTCTGGGGTGAACCTCACGGGGTTCCGGATCCTCAACGTAGACAACCCGCATGTCTCGGCCATCGTGGAGAAGTGGTCCATGGAGCGGCTGCAGGCGGCTCCCCGGGCAGAGTCCGGCCTGTTGGATGGAGTGATGATGGTATTCCAGCCAGGGGCCAGAGCCAGGGCCTCCCTTCCTCTCCCCCAGCCCCAACCCCTGCTCCATTCTCTCTTCTTTTTTTTTTTTTTTTTTAAGATTTTTATTTATTTATTCATGAAAGACACAGAGAGAGAAAGGCAGAGATGTAGGCAGAGGGAGAAGCAGGCTCCAGGCAGGGAGCCTGATGTGGGACTTGATCCTGAGACCACGGATCACGCCCTGAGCCAGGGGCAGGTGCTCAACCGCTGAGCCACCCAGGTGTCCCTCCATTCCCTCTTCTATCCTCTCTTCTCTCCTCCCTCCCTATCTCTTTCTTCCCTTGCACCACTTCCCCTCCTAAAACCTGCCCCGTATATCATCAGCCAGACCTTAGGAACACAAGGAGTCAGAAAGTCCCACCCCAGGGTGGTAAGGGAGGCTTGTAAGCGCAGGGACAAGGACATGGGGCCCTGGGCACGAAGGACTTGGAGCTGTGACCAGCTGGAGCTTAGGGAGGCAGGAAAGGAGAAGGTGTGAATGGGGCCCAGGAGCAGCAGGAGTGATGGAATGAGGTAGGAGAGTCTGGAAGGAGAAGGTCTGAGCTACAGAGAAGATTGGAGTTGGGGGTTAGAAGAAGAACAGGGACGCTCATGCAAGTCTGGCCTTCACTGGGGGCATGGATGGGGTCACTGGGGGCCTTTCCCTGGTCAGGACCCCAAGTGCCTGGTCGGGGAAGGGAAAGGGGACAGAGCAGGTCGGGTCAAGGACGCTCGGGCTTTGGGAGCTGCTCTCAGGCAGGCCCTGTCCCTCCCCTCCAGACCGACGCGGCCTTACTGTACGACGCCGTCCACATCGTGTCTGTGTGCTACCAGCGGGCACCCCAGATGACCGTGAACTCCCTGCAGTGCCATCGGCACAAGGCCTGGCGCTTTGGCGGCCGCTTCATGAACTTCATCAAGGAGGTGAGTGCTCCCCTGCAACCCCCTATACCCCCCCAAGGCCACCTCCCCTGGGGGTCTTTCGTGTTGCAGAGCAAAGACACAGGTGTGGTGTCAGGAGGACTTGATTTCCAGGCCACACAAACCTGGGCACATTGGTTTGCATGTCCCAGCCTCAGTGTCCTTGGGCAAAAATGGGCTGGACAGGACCAGTCTTACAGGGTGATTGGGAGGCTAAGGTCATGGCACGTGGGAGGTTCTCCGTGGGTGCTCAGCAGTGTCAGCAGGACCTGCCTGGGCTTTCCGGTGCAATGAGGGTCTCTGCCTCTGGCTGTGTGGCCCTGGGCAAGCTAGAGAAACTGGCTGAGCTGTGATGGCCTCATCTGCAAAAGGGGGTACAAAGCATGCCCCCCAGAGGGAAACCAGAAAGCTGAGATGAGACGCCGTGTAGGGAAGGGGCTCAGGGCAGGTGCAGGGCAGAGGAGGCTGGCTGGATAATCAGCCCTCCAAACTCCTCTTCATGTCCTGGGCCCCCCGGCCTGGCTCTGCTGGCACCAAGGCAGCTGTGAAGAAGTCCCATCCGTGGGGCTGCTTCAGGGGATCCAGAGAGCAGAAATCTGTCCTGCTGCAAGATGACCATTGGCACTCGCGATGCCAACTGGTAATTCTGAAGGACCCTCCATCGTCATTGCCCTTGTAAGCTCTGGATTGCAGTTCATGGTTCCCGTTTCATGGGTGGGGAAGCTAAGGCCAAGGCCAAGCAAGCATCCTGCCTGCCTTACAATTAGCTATGTGACTTTGGGTGAGAGGATTAACATTTTGATCCTCAGTTTCCTTGACTGTAAAGTGGGCATAAAGAGTACTTGCCTCAGTGTCGTTGAGGAGACGGTGTGCAAACTGTACACAGAGCATCTAGCCCAGCACGTGGGCAGAGTCAAATCCCAGTAAATGGTGGATGAAGAAGGCTCGGGGAGCAGATCCAGGCAGGGTGACCCCGGGTCGGAGGGAGTGACATGTCCGGGCAGCTCCAGGTGCAGTCGAGGGAAGCCCCCGAGGCGGGTTGTAGCAGCCACACTGGACCGGGAGAGAGGCAGGCTGCCTTGAGCCCTCGTTCGGCTACTCAGCAGCTAGTTGTGTGGGCCTGCTGGGTGCCAGGCACCGAGCTGTGCCCCGGGATCCAATGGGGCTGAGATGGACGATCTCCTGCGTGCGCAGAGCTCATAGCCCGGGGAGGGAGCAGACACGAGCCGAGTCCTGGCATCAGGAATGCAATCCCACGGGCAAAGGAAGGCAGCTGCAGGAGGGTGACAAACGCAGGAACCCACCAGCGTACAGTCAGCAGGCAGGGCAGCTTTCCCGCAGGTGCCCGGTTCACCATCCTGCTTGGGAACGGGGCTGAAAGGAGCAGGGATGGGGCACGGGCCCATGGAGCTGTCTGCCTCTCCCAGTGGGGTGGCTTCACGTGTGTCCGAGACGTCCCCGGGTGTCCGTGTCCTCACCTGGCAAGCGTCATCCCACCGTGGTGGTGAGGGAGGCATGAAGCCCTTGGCACCAGCTCCCCTCACATCTGGAAGGGGCTCCATCCAGGGTCAGGTATGTAGGTAGGAGAGCATCGGGATGGTCCCTTCTCCTCCCGCCCCTCAAAACTGCAGAGGAAGGCTGCTTGTCCAGTGCCCTGAGCAGGCCTGGTTAGCCTGGGAGAGCACCCGCTGGTTCTCGGGGAGCCCTGGGGCCTGACGCCTAGCCCCCTGTGCCCCCTCCATCGGCAGGCCTCTGCCTGAGTGGCCACAGGCCCCTGGGTGGGGGTCAGTGACCCAAGCCACAACCCTGGGACCTTATGAGCTGCACAAAAATGCCTTCGAAGCTTGACCCACGTGTTAGCGGTGTGATCTTAGACCAACTGCTGAACCTCTCTGTGCCTCCGGTCCGACTCTACTCTGGAGATTTTTCCTGGGGTTGTTGGCAGGAGGAAGCGAGTTAGGGTGTGTGTGGAGCGCTTAGGCCAGAGCCCGGCACAGAGCGGAGGCTCGACAGGGTGGCTGCTGTTCCTGTTGTTTGTGTCGTCACCACTGCCCTCCCCGGGGCTTCTTGTTCCATGATGGGTTTCCAGCTAACGAGGATCTCTGGGCCACACGGCTTCTGGGGGCCCCCACTCTGCTTTCCCTGCACCCCTTGGAATTTTTGAGGCTCAGCGGTGAAGGGCGGTGGAGATGGAGGCCCGGAGCAGCCACGTGGCTTGCCCGCAGTGCCGCGGCTGCCCGAGACCGGGACCCAAGTGCCCCCGCCTGAGCCCGGCACCCGTCTTCCCTCAGACCATTTCCAAGTCGCCCGCCTCCCGCTCTGACTGCATGACAGTAAATCATTTTAAAGACTTGGCATTTCCGAGAGGAGCTGGGAAATACCAGGCCGGAGTTCAGAGCGCGTGAAGCATCTTTCATTTAGCGAGTCTTGAGCGGTGGCTGGAAGGGGCGGGCAGGCCGGGAAATGTCACGGGGAGGAGCTGCCGGCGCTCCCTGCCCCTGCCCGGCCCTGCCCGCCCTCCCCGCCCGCCCGCCTGCAGGCAGTCGGTGCCCCTGCTGGCATTTAATCCCTCTGTAGCTGACAAGGGGGAAGGCTTCGCTGAGTGCAGGTCTGAAGGCACCTGCTGTGATTTCCCCTGGGGGCTCGGAGGGAGCGTGAGGGTGCAGAGGAGGGGGAGCCAGCCTGGGGGGTCGGGGGGAGCTGAGCCGCTCTGTGAAGCCATGAACAGTGGTCTCCACCTTCTCTGATCTTTGCATCCCTGGCCCCAGCCCCGTGTCCGGCCCCCGGGCTCTAGAAGCCTCCCCCGCAGGACTTGGGCACAGTGACCCGAAGCTCCTCAACGCCATCCCTGCAGACCAGGATTGTGTCCTGCAGATGACTGTTGGCTCAGTCCCCCTCTGAGCTTCGGTGTCTCCTCTAATAAAATGGGGGTGACGGCGACACCCACCTGGGCAGGATCGTGATGAGACAAAACCAGTGCATTCGGGGAAGGAGGTTAGCCCGCTATGACAGGTCTCTATGGAGGCCTCGGGCCCTGGCCCGGTGACCAGCCCTCCTCCCAGCCAAGCGCCAGCCCGAATCCAAGGGAGCCCCGTGGAAGGAAACAACCAAGGGGAAATGAGGGGATGTACCGCTTAGTCGGGATGTGCGCGCAGCACTCGCTACGCACGTGATACATTTTCTTTTAACACCTAGGTAATGGGTCATCTTCCCCTCATCCCGTCCAACTCGTTTTAGGGCCTTCTGGACTGCTTCCAGGCCCTGCCCTCTGCCCGAGTTAGTGTACCAGGCCCCACCCCTCTGCCTGAGTTAGAGTACCGCACCCTGCCCCTCTGCCCAAGTTATTGTACCAGGCTTCTCCTCTGCACACACTGCGATGTCTTCCAGCTGCCCAAGTGCTTGGAGAAGCCCACAGCTTTTACTCTGGCCTCCAGGGATCCATGATCCTGTGAACTTGGATGTCACCTTGTGAGCGGGAGCATAAGTGTCAGGGATGCTCAGCTAGGGAAAGGCCCTGGAACCCTTCTCAGAACCTAAGAGGCATCATGACCCCGGTGTGGTTAGTGACGCTCAGGCCTTCCCCTGCCCCACAGGCCCAGTGGGCTGTGTGAGCTCCAGGTTTTCTCCTGTCCTCCAGACCCCAGCCTTTCCTGGTTACCAAGGACTCCCGGATATATGGGTTTGTCCTCCAAGACGCAGAAAGCCTGTGGCATTTTAGGCATTTACCTGTGTGCTCGCAGCCTCCTACCTCCACGGAGAAGGGAGAGAGAGGAGAGAGGGAGAGAGAGGCTCCAGCCTGGGTGGTGGGGCCCTGGGACCCGAGGGGCAGTGTGGAGCTCTCATCCACCCTGTGAGCTTGGGCGAAGTGCCTGCCTCCTCCTCTGTGAGATGGGAATCGTGACCTCACCTGGCCCACCTGCCGGGGCTGTGGGTTACCCGCCCTGAGCAGCGGGAAGTACTTTGTGGGCATCCCCTGGGCCCACAGGAAGGCTATTTTCTAGAACAGAGTCAGCAAACCTTTTCTGTTAGGGGCTGGATAGTAAACATTTAGGCTTTGTTGGCCAGATGGTCTCTTTGTGACTATTCAGGCCTGCCCGTGGCTGCGCCAAAGCAGCCAAAGACCATGAGTAAACACACGGGTGTGGCTGTGCTCTAATCAACTGTTTACAAAAACAGGCGGCGGGGGAACGTGGGCCGCCAGCCACGGTTTGCCCACCGCTGAGCTAGAAGAGTGGGGCTTCTCTCAGCTTGGGTCCCGCGTGCGCTCTGGACCTCTGCGTCTCTGTGTTGATGTCGTTAAGGGCAATGAGAGATCACAGAAGCTCCCAGTGGTCCAGGGCTCGGGCTGTACGTACCGCACGCTGTCCGAAGTATCTTGCGGGACTTCTCTCATTCCACCCTCATGGCATTTTGGTCCTGTTAGGATTTCCGTCTTGGAGATGAGGAACCCGAGGCAGAGGGGCGAAGTGGAGTCCCCGAGTTCACACAGCTCACTGCGGTCGGACCCGGCATTCTGACCCCCGTGTGCTTAACCGTGACCCCGTGGGGCTGGAGCCCCGGGGACAGTGGGGGTGGCTTCTCTGCCTCCTCGGGCTCTACCCCAAGTCTCGGTCCTTCCAGCCAGGGCCGGCTTGGCCTCTTGCCTTTTCTGCCTCCACGCGGCTCTCGCCTGCCCCAAGCCGCCCGCCTGCCTCCTTGCCCCTCTCTGGGGACCCGACACGGGCTCCCCCCCTCCTCGTCGCTTCAAGGCGGGGGCTCATTTGAGTGCATCTGAGATCGATGTTGTACACGAGAAGGTGCAAATGTAAAGCTGGCTAAAGAGCATAATAGAATTTATGGAAATCGCTGGCTCGCACCACAGCCCGAGCAATGATGGAGGTGATTATTAATTAATCATGGTCTTGGGGGAACAGTATCGGTGCAAAGAGTAATTAAAATGAAGCATTGTACAGTTGTACCGAATGATGATTTATGAGCCCGAGGAATTGCCGCTCTCCCCTCTCCCTTCCGGCAGGCTCAGTGGGAAGGATTAACTGGACGGATCGTCTTCAACAAAACCAGTGGCTTACGGACGGATTTTGATCTGGACATCATCAGCCTGAAGGAGGACGGCCTGGAGAAGGTGCGCGGGGCTCAGGAGAGGGAGGGACGAGACCGTGGGGGCTTGATGGGACCCGGTGTGGCCTGGGCCTGGACCCTTTGGAGAACGTGACGGGGCGGGCAGGCTGGACGGGTGCAGACCCCAGCGGCCCGGCCATGGCGGACGCCCCAGCTGTCGCCCCTTGAGCGAGGGCCACCGGGGAGGCTTAACCTAGGAAAAGTAACAAAAGGCTCGGGGTGCAGATGGACAGACCTGACTTTGGGTAAGAGAAATTCTACCCACCAGGGGGTGCCTACCTGGGGAGTAGTGAGCTCACTGTCACTGGGGACGTTTAAGCAAAGATTAAGCAACGTGATTGGTTGTCTGGGAACCGGAGTTGGTTCTTATCTTTGGAAAGATGTTGAAGCACATGGGTTCTGAACTTCCCACCCTTGGTTTCTAAGGCCTCAATGATTCCAGGGGGGTGGACCTCCGTGTGGCCACCATCAGGTATTTGTCATGAGGCCACTTCTGCTCTCTGGGAACCATCAATGTATCCTGCTGGGCTGAGGAGGACACTCAGCATGAGCCCCTAGTTCTCCACATTCCTGGGACCTTGGGGCCGGGGGCTCGGCCACCCCGTCTCACACCAGGACATCTGTCCAGCCCGGGGGTGGGGTGTACAAAGAGCAAGGAGCAAAGCCAGGAGGGGAAGGGGCCGGCTCTGATGCTCTGATGCGCTGGGCCTTCAGGATGCCTTGATTACTACTCTCCTGTCCACCCGTCTGCCCTGGGCCAGGCCTCTCCCTTGGGTGATTTTAGCACCCAGCTCTGGCTTCTCCACCCCACTTTGTGAGCCTCCAGCCATCCTGAGTGTACGCACACACACACACACACACACACACACACACACACACAGCCTCCCAAAGCCCAGCTCTGCCCTGCTCCGTGGTCCCCTGGTGCCAAGTTAAGCTCCAGCCTCTCCCCTGGGCCTTTATGGCCTTCCAAGAATGAACCCACCCTACCTCTCCAGTGCCCCCAAAACATTCCCCAGGGCCCAGTCACCCCCACTCCCGCTGGCCTGTCCTTTGCCCACCTGGTGGCCCTGGTTGTAGGCATGGCCACCATGGCCTAGGTGGCCTCTGTCCCCCACGTTCACTCCCTCAGGCACACGCCTAGCTCTGGCTGGGTTGTACCTTGTGGCCAAGTTGACTTTCCTCTCTTCTGAGTTTCCCTCGAGCTCCTGGGGACCCCCAGACAGGGGTGGCCAGAGAAACCCCACCTTTCCTCTGCCACATGTGTCTGCTAGGGACAGAGGCTGTGGCCTGTGCTCCTAAGATCAAGGATACCAGTTGGCCCAGCCTGCTCACACTGCGAGTCCTCATGGAGCAGTCTCCCGGCCGCTGCTTAAACCCCGGCGGTGCTGGGGGGCCCTTCCTCCTCCTCCAGGGAGACTGCAATGGTTTTCGCTCGAGTGGCATCTCATTTTTGCTCTCACCTGTCCGTCTCTGGGGATGGCCTAAAATTCTGAGGATGGCAGTTAGCTGCCCACTCAGATGCACGCAGCAGACGTCGGTAGAGGCTCGGGCGAGCGCTCTCCATCTGAGCCTCCACAGCATCCTTCTTCCCCGGACAGAGTGACTGTAGCTAACACCCAAGGGAAGCCCACCTGCTGCACCAGGACGAAGGCTGACCTGCGCCCTCCAGGGGCTCCTACTCTCAGCCACCTGGCGCGGGGGGCATTACAGCTTCTGCAGGGCTGGGGCCTCCTCCTCGGTCCTAACTGTTCTCACATCCCCCGGGGCACCTGGTGCCTAGCAGGCCATGCAGTTGGAAGTCCACACCGGCTTGCTGGAGCCGGGGATCCAGCTGCTCAGGAACCGCTGGACAGGTGTGCTGCTAGGGACCCTCGTGCCCTCGGCCCACTTGAGACAAGAGCCTCTTTGACGTGGCCTGCGTGTCTCTCCTCTGGGCTCTGGGGAGGGGTCTGCACAGATAGAAATCCTGCCTGGAGAGGGTGCTAAGCCCAAACACAGCCACCCTGCCTCTCGTATCATGGCTTCTGTTTGCTAAGCCGGGTCACAGCTGATCCCGCCAGCTCCCGCCGGTGGCTCTGGGAGGATTAGGGCCGAATTACCCAGGCATAATTACACGGCTCCCTGCTATCTGCTCCGCGCAGCTCTCTGAATGGGATGTTTGCACTCGGCCTCTCTGTTTAATTGATTAAGTTTCCTGAGTGCCCCCCTGCCTCCCCCCCCCCAGCTTGGCCAAGGACAGAATGGGCCTGCCAGCACCTTCCTTGAGGGAGAGGACCTGAGAGGGGGCGGAGCAGGGCAGAGTGGGGCCCAGGGGGTTAGAAGGATTGGTGAACTCCGTCTTCCCGGCCTCTTCCAGCCTCGGGCCTTGTAGCAGCAAGGGCACTGGGAGGACATGGATGATGCCACCTTGGCCGCCACGTCGGCCCACTTTAGAAGCACCACCACAAAGCAACCTGCCTTCCAGCCCAGCGGCCACCAGGCCTGCAGTGAGGGTCTCCGCTCTGGGCTGCCACCCCCGAAACAGCTACAAAGACCAGCTCCTGCCCAGCCTGCCTTCCTGCGTGTGAACACGCCTCATCAGCTGTTAACCCGTTCTGCAAATTTATTATTTTTTAAGATTTTATTTATTTATTCATGAGAGACAGAGGGAGAGTCAGAGGGAGAAGCAGGCACCCCACGGGGAGATCCCAATGCGGGACTCGATCCCGGGACCCCAGGGTCATGCCCTGAGCTGAAGGCAGATGCTCAATGCATATGAGCCACCCAGGCACTCCCCACAAATGTTCAATGAGCATCTCCCTTGCTCCAGGCCCTGCCCTCTGCTGCGGAGGGTGGGTGGCCCCAGGGAGGAGGCACTGAGTGGGACCCAGTGACTGAGCAGCTGGGTGATGGGCATCTTCCCTGGGAAGGGGGAGGCCCAACAGGCCCAAATCGCCTCTGCCCCAAGACCCTTGGTTTCCTAGTGTTTCTGCTCTGCTCCTGATGAGGCTGAGGTCCCTGGGCTGTCTTTGCACTCACCTTCTCCTCTGCAAGTTCCCTGCCTGTTGTGCGGAGGTGGCCAGCGAGGCGGGTGGTGGCCATCCTGGGAGACTCGACACCTTGAGAGCCGCCTCCGAGATGAAGAGAGGTGGTGGGGCTGTCAGAAAGGTCAGCCTGCAGCACGTTGGCCATGATGACGGTGCTCCCAGGAAGGAGAACGAGTCGATGGCCTTGTTGGTGTGGAGGAAGGACGGAAAGACGGGGGGTTCACCCTTGTTCTCCATCTGTCTGTCCATCCAGGTCGGCGTGTGGAGTCCCGCGGAGGGGCTCAACATCACGGAGGTCGCCAAAGGCCGAGGCCCTAATGTCACTGACTCTCTGACAAACCGGTCCCTCATCGTCACCACCGTGCTGGTAAGAGCCTGCAGCCCCGCAGGAGGAACTGTGTGAGCTGGGGACGGGCCAGAGGGACCCCATCCAGCATAGACAGGGCACCTCTCAGGGCTGCTGCGAGGCTGGAAGATGGGGTGGGGGTGGAAACTTGGGGGATCCCTCAGCAAGCCCTCAGTCATTGGAACGCAGCGACTGCTCATGGTCACAGGCCAAAGACCCCAGGGGGTGGCTGTTGGTGACCTCTTCCCCAAACCACAGTGAGCTGGTCTTCAAGACCTGCTTGGAAGCCCATCCGCAGAGGCCTATGGGTTTGCAACCCCCACCTCCCCCACCCCGGAGCCCAAGTATGAGCCACCATGGGGTTGAAGGAGGGAGGTTAACCTGCCCTCTGCACCAGGACTCAATGGCCCACCTCTTCACTTCAGTCCCCAGGGCAAAGGCCCTTCTCACTGGTCCCCCGGGCTGTGGTGGGTGCTGTGGCCACACCCAGAAAGCCCAGCCGGTGCGGGAGCCCACACACATGCCACAGGCCACAGGGTCCCATCCCCAGAGCTCTCCTCCATGCTCACCCCACCTGCCACCCTCCCTCCAAGCCCCAGGACTGAATAGCGCCTCCTTCTTCTGACCCAAGGAGGTCTCTCTGCTCCTTGGAGCTCAGGATGGACAGAAGGCCATTGCTATGCCCTCTCCCCACACACTAGCCCTCCTAGAAGGCCTCTAGGGTGTCCAAAGACCCCATACTCTTCCTGGAGACCCAAGCTGGGCCATCCTGGGCAGAGGCAGCCTGATGACCACCCAGCAGATTCTCATCAAAGACCTTTTGAGGACAATTTGGTCATCTTCTCCTTATAATAAAGCACACACAGTACAATAAATGCAACACGAATAAAACAAATCCTGTATAAAACAGAGGGCTCAACCCGATTTGGAGTGCTTGGACAAAGTAAGGCTGCCCCGGGATGGAACCTGAGAGCAGGGCAGGGCACCCAGCACTCGGCCCTTCTGTGGTGCTGGAGCTCAGTTGCCCCATGGGATGGTCCTGTGCTCTCCTTCTAGTGTGACTTGGTGGACCGGTGGTGCACACGCTGGCACAAGAAGGGACATAGTTGTTAAACCCCATTCTCCCAGGAAGCAGCCTATACCAGGGGTAGTAGCAGCTTCTAGGGAGCACCTGTAGCCTGTGGATCTCACCCCCAGTCTCCAGGGTTAGCACTGAGAGGATCCCGTCAAAGGTGATGGAGTCCTGACAGTGGTCATGGACATACTCGTGACAGAGCCAGGGTGAGAGGGCTGGGGAGACACCTGCTGCCCCCCCCCCCGGTTTGGGCATGAGCCCTCCTCCCCCAAGCATTTCCCCCATCACCATACATCCTGCCTGCCTTTATTGATCAAATTTTTGTTAACTAAATACATATATATATATATTTATATATATATATAAATCAGACTGCTAAGACCATTAAGTCAAAAGATTTCATTAGGAACAAGGGAACAATTGTGTAAAAAAACAAAACAAAACAAAAAACTAGAAAGATTAAAAAGAGACAAAAAAGAGCAAAGGGATTAAAGACTGATGAGCAATTGAAGGGACATTGATGTGGATGGCAAACAGAAGAGAAGAGAGTTGAAAGGGAACGAAATGAAAAGGTGAAAAGGAAAAATAATAACAAGAAAAAAATGAAAAATAAGGCACAAGATGAAAAGGGAAGCCATCAAGGAAGATGAAAAATTAAAATAAATAATTAACAGCTCCAGCTAGACAAGGTAAAAAAAAAAAAAGGACGAAATGTCGGAAAGCAAAAGGATAAAAGTGAGACAAGGCTAAAATATAAAAGGGTAAAAATGAAATAATAAAAAGGTGGTAAAAGATTAAAAAACAGAGATGCATAAAATGTGAGATATAAATAAAACACTTTGCACAAGACAAGATTAAGAAAGGTGCAAAGCTAGTGTGCTGGGAGAGATTAGGAGGAAGGGCGATGACGTGGGCCCGATGATTCAGCCACAAAACAATGCCCTCGAGGGAGCGGTGAGGTCCCCGGAAGGATGCAGGGTCACACTCCTGGAAACACCACCGGTACGCGTTTTATTAAAATGGCAGCAGCCAGATTTCAAGGGCATAAGACTTCTGCAAAGGCGCACAGGTGTTGTCTACACCCGCAGAGGTGGGACCCAGCAGATGTCCCCTTCTCCAAGCTTCTGGATCAATACTCACGGCTTCTTGCAAAGGCCCCGACCTGATGCACTCAGTCCCTCGCTGGGAGTCCCACCCGCCAGCTCTCAGGCACTGGCCACCCCATCCCCCCCGGGATAGGGAGCTGACAAGCCCCTCTTGGGCCACGGCCCCACATACACCCCCAGCTGACCCGCTGCCCCTCGTACCTGCAGACACGAGTCCGGCAGCTGCTGGGGACAGACGTGCCGTGCGACCAGGATGTGATGGTTGAGAGCAGAGACCTTTGGGTCTGAGCCCTGGCTTCGCTGCTAATTAGCTGTGTGGCCCCCAGAAAATTGCCGAACTGCTCCGTGTCTCAGTTTCCCCACCTAAAAAGAGGTGATCATAAACGTGTCTCCTTCTCAGAGGAGAGAGGCTGAGGGGTTCATAAACATAAACGGCGCAGAGTGCAGGCCAAGTGATAGCTGCTGCTGTTGCGAATGACCCTACCGCCTCCTTGTTTCCTCACTGGCCCCCCAAGTTGTCGGGGGTGTGACCTTGGCCACCGGAGTCCCTCCGAGCTCCAGTCTCCTGCTCATACATCTGACTCCAGACCCAGTCAGCACTTCGTCGTCTGCTTTGCCCAAAGTCTGAATTCCTGGGCCCCCCGACCCTCCCCGCCGGCCCCCGTCGGCCTCAACCTCTGGCAGGGCTGCTGACCCACTCGAGGCAGATGTCCCACCAACGGTCTTCACACCATCCCGCAGTGTCAGACTAGGGGTGACCCCTGATTGCTCCGTGCATCCCCACGGCCCAGAGCTCCTGGAGGGCAGGGTCTGCTTCACCCTGTAGGTCAGGAAAGCTTCCTGGAGGAAGAGAAATGGCCAGGGTAACATCTGGACGATCCCTGACGGAGGTGGGGACATGGGATGTGACACACGGCCTGTGCACGGGGCTCCCGGAAGCTCTCTCCTTCCAGCTGAAAATGCCCTCAGAGTCTGCTGAGTGAGAGGCCCACCCCCACGCCAGGACTGGCCTCGGGCCTCCTTCACGACAACCTAGAGCTGGTCCAGATTCCCTGAAAGTCTCCGTGGGGTATGCATGTGTCAGAGCCCTGAGGGGTGCTCTCAGACTGGGGCTCTTTGGGGCAGTCGTGGAGAGGGCCCAGCCCCAGCTGCGCTGGCTGAAAACCCAGCCCTGTGCTTGGCAGCGGGGAAGCAGGGCCAACGAGGACCCCCCTCCACCTCCCTCCACCCTCCAGAGTGCTGGGGGGCCTGGCCTGCCTGCAAGTGTGTTGTCCGGGCAACGGCACTTTGAGTGACGGCAGGTACCAGAGCAGAGTTCAGGAACATCCAGCTGCTTTGCCCCCAGAGCATAGGGCTGGACCCCTAATGAGAGGGGTTTCTGCTCACCCTGTTCCCGGAATCTGGGCGTGCCAGAGGCCCGCGCTCCCCATGAGCTGCCCTAAACCTACCTCCTCTCCTCCCCTTTCCTGAGCCCTGGAGTTAGGAGCCAAGGGTGCCCTTAGCCTGGATGCACAGATGGACAGAGCCCTGGCCCCTGAGAGCTGCAGGTGGCCTTCCCCGTGTCTGGGGTCGAGGGCCTGGAAGCCTCCCCTCTCCCGCTCCCCTTTCTTCCCCGGGCCCCAGCTTCTGTTCTGGTTCTGCTCTTCCACGGCCTCATGAAAAATTCATCCACTCCAACCACAGCTCACACACCGAGAAAACACACCTGGCTCGCTCCTGGGGGCCCTGCCTTTGAAGGTTCAGAGTTCTTTGGGCTGCTGAAGAAAGCAGCAGTGATGACACGTGTGCGGGTACATGTGTGGGTGCGGGCCTGGGCCAGCCACACGTGGGTGTGTGGGTACACACTGATGGGTGTCTGTGTGCCATGTGCACACTGTGACCACCTGAGAGTCAACGGCCAGGCAGGTGGGACCCCTGTGCACACTGTGACCACCTGAGACTCAACCACCAGGCAGGCGGGACCCCTGTGCACATGTGACCACCTGAGACTCCATGTCTAGGCAGGAGGGACCCCCGTGCACACTGTGACCACCTGAGACTCAACCACCAGGCAGGAGGGACTCCTGTGCGCATGTGACCACCTGAGACTTGACGGCCAGGTGGGAGGGACACCTAGCCTGTGGAAACAGGAGAGGCAGAAAAGCAAAAGAAGGCCAGGACGTGGGCTGGGAGGACCATCCCGGGCCAGGACCAGTCTAGGCCCCACTTGCGGGGGAGGCAGGACTCCTAGTGCTCTGTCCCGGTTCTAACCAGCAGAAACCATGGCCTTGGGTCCAGGGCCTTCGGCCTCCACGGCCAAGCAGGCCTCAGCAGACAACGTCCAGAGCGTGGTCTGGCGGGGCTGGTGGCATCGTGTACACAGGCGCACGCCTGTACGGATGCGTGTGGATAGGGCCTGCATCACCAGGGAGCTCAGGGGTGCAGGTGTCGGGCAGCTCACCGTTGGATTCGTTCCCCCAAGACCCCTTCCAACTCCACAGGTCCTGCTGCCGGGAGAAGCTTGCTTAGCGCCAGGCCCGGCTCTCACGTCAGTGTAAGCGATCAGAGTGGAAAACCAGACTAAGAGCCCTGGCAACGAAAAGTCGGAAAAGGTTATTTTTCTGGACCCCTGTTTCCTGTGACTTGTTGAAGAGAAATATTACCCGGCTCCCAGAGCAATAGGAGAGCGTAAAGTTATGAAATTGAGGGCACCTTCACTGAGCAATCGATTAGCAGCCGAGAGAGCTTGTGAATTGGCTGTCTGGACATTTCCAGTAATAAATTGTGAAATAGTCCATGAATAAGTAGTTGGCGGAGTTCAGAATTACCCCCTAGGAAATGTTGCAGGTCTGGAGACACATTACTAAGGCGAGCACCATTTTAATGCTCTGGGCTTTGGCTGTTAAATATGTATGCCATCCGCAGAGCACTTCCCGAAATTAATGGCATTTTACAGCTGCTCCGAAGGCAGCGTATTTATATGGAGATGTATAGATTCTGGGGCTGTGGTGGCTTCACAAATGAAGTGCTAATTTTAGAGAATAGACCCAGGGAGGGGCGCGGAGGGAGGGTCAGAAAGTGAGCCGGCTCAGGGCTCAGGGACCTTTCCGGAGAAAAGGTTTTCCCAGCTCTGGTCTTTAACCTTTGGTGACCTTGGGCACGGTCTCTAGGCCGGAAAGGGCCCTGCGGTCGCAGGCTGCCCAGCACGCAGAAAGAAGGCAATGATATTAATAAAAAAAAAAAAAATCAATCAATCAGCCGTATTGGCAGCTGACGTTTGCCAGGCGCTGTTGTAAGCGCTTTTCACAGATTGGCTCGTGTCCTCCTCTCGACAAACCCCGTCTGGTGGGTTCTAGTCTTACCCCCAGTCTACTTACAGAAGGAGGTAGGTTGTGCCCAGGGACCTGTGTGCGTGGTTGGTGACTCCCCCGGGAGAGACAGTACCTTCTCTCCGATTCTTTCCTCGAGCTAACATCAGGGCCTCCAGGTACGGTGGTGCATTTTGTTCACTGCACAAGAACGTGCAACCGGAAGGAGGGGTTGGGACTGAAGCTCCGGCCCCCAGTCCTTGCTCACTGCGCCCCCAGCACCTGCCCCAGCCCCACCTGGGCTCTTCTCGCCAAACTCGTGCGTGAGCTGCCTGCGTGGTGGCGGGTCGGGGTGGGAGGCACGGAGATTCGGCGCAGAGTCGGGCCGAGGACCCCGTGTCTCACCCAGTTAGACCGAGAGGTGGTTTTCTCGGGATCCCGGGGCGGGGGGGGCAGGAGCCCCCGGCCTGGCCCTGAAGCATCCCAAAGGAATGTTGAAAATCGAGAGTAAAGGAGCCCCGCGGTGGGATGGGATTTTGGAAGGTAGCAGTACCAGGGGGTCCGGGGGCCAGAGAATGGAGCCCACCTGCCACAGCGCGAGCCCAGCAGGAGGCTGCTGGCGGGTTTGCGCCCGAGGAGCCCCAGTAGGGGTCTTCTCCGGGGCCTCCCATGGCTCACTCCGCCCCCGGGGCCATGGTGTCAAAGGCAGGGCCGAGCTGGTTGACGGAGTGACGACGTGTGCCCTTCCCGCGGGCATGTGCACGAGGGATTCCCAGTGCACACGCACTCAGTCAGCTGCTGCTCAGCCTCCGGGGCCTTCAGATAGGTGAGGGGTCGGGGGGACGATGCCCAGATGGCTTTGGGGAAGGTTAGGGCCCAGGAAGAGGCCAAGGGGCTACAGGTGGGAAGAAGTGCATGCAGTGGGACTCCATCAGACTGCAGTGCAACCCCTGTGTGACCCGGAGCCACTTACTGACCCTCTCTGAGTGTGTTTCCTCGTCTATGCTACGGGAGTAACGCCCCCCGTCTTGCAAGCCTGTGAGGCCTGAATCAAGCAGCCTGTGAGAGTGCCCAGATCCGTGTCTGGTGAATAGTAGGAGCTCAGGAAATGCCGAGTTGGCTCAGGAGTGGCTCGTCCAGCGCAGCTTGGGGACGGGGACTTGTCGGTGAAGCTGGGGGCACGGGGCCCGTGGAAACACAGACGTGTGTGCTGACCTGGACTTCGGGGCCGGGCCACGGGCCTGGATTTTGGGACGTCAGAGCCCTCGGTGCTCACTCCGTAGGCTCCCTTGTCGGGTCCGTCCTGCCTCCTCCCCCCGGTTCTCCCCAGGGTGACCAGGGGCTTGCTTCCAAATGAGAAATCAGACTTGTGGCTCTTCCCAGCCCTTTGCTGGCTCCACATCGCCCGGCAGGGAGGAGCCCTGACATGGGCCAGCGGGCCCTGTGCTCTTCCCCCTGCCACCCCGAGCCACCTGCCGAGGACCCTGCACCCACCAGGGAGAGGCACCCTGGGGCTCAGGGGCTCGGGCTTTGTGAGGTGGTTAAGCGCTTGCACTCTGGGCCGACACCAGCCAGAGTTCAGATCCTCTCCTTGCCCACAGGGTGAGCTCACGCCAGTTGCTCGTCCTCCTGGGGTCACTCTCTGCAGCTGTAAGGTGGGGTTATGGGTCCCCACTCCCCCGGCACAGTGAAGTCGGGGTTTAACCAGGCAATGCTGCGTGTCTGTCTGGGAGCACTCCTGGCTGGGCGGTGTGACAGGGCCGGTGTGTCCGCACGCAAATGCAGGCTCTCGTGGTTGTCAGCGCTCACTGATCCTCACGCTGGGGGCTGAGATCCCCGGAAGGAGAGAGAGGTAGCAGGGGGTGTGGGAAGCCATCAGGGGGAGGTGTCCGGGAGGACCCTGGACGGAGGGTCTTGTGCAGCCGGGTTCCCACACATGAGCAGATATCAGAATCCCCTGGAGGGCTGTTTTTTTAAAAAAAATTTATTTTTAAGATATATTTGTTCAGGGATCCCTGGGTGGCGCAGCAGTTTGGCGCCTGCCTTTGGCCCCAGGGCGCGATCCTGGAGACCCGGGATCGAATCCCACGTCGGGCTCCCAGTGCATGGAGCCCGCTTCTCCCTCTGCCTATGTCTCTGCCTCTCTCTCTCTCACTGTGTGCCTATCATAAATAAATAAATAAATAAATAAATAAATAAATAAATAAATAAATAAATAAAATATTTGTTCATTTGAGAGAGAGAGAGAGAATGAGCATGAGCAAGGGGAGGGGCAAAGGGAGGGAAAGGGAGAAGCCCAAGCTCTGAGTGCAGAGCCCAACAGAGGGGCTCGAGCCTGCAACCCTGAGATTGTGACCTGAGCCAAAATCAAGAGTCGGATGCTCACAGACTGAGCCACCAGGCGCCCCTCCCCTGGAGGGCTACCTCCCAGGGTTTCTGGCCCAGTGGTTCGGGAGGGGCCAGAGAGCGAACGTTTCTCACACGTTTCTGGGTGCCGCTGGCGCCGCTGGCCGGGACCACACTTTGAGAACCTCGGGCCTTGCGTCGATGGTGGGGCAGGGAGCACAGGATTCACATCCGATGGTCTTGAGTTCGAATGCCTGTTCCACCACTTACTAGCTCCGGGACCATGGGACAGGTAATCAGCCAATACCTACCGAGCCCCGCTCAGGGCCAGGGCCCGCTAGCCAGTGGCCGCTGGGGAGGCCCGGCATTGGCCTGACTCGACACCACCCTTCGAAGCCACCCAGAGGTTTCCTAGACACAGGAGCAGAGGTTCCAGCCCAGGCTCTCTGCCCAGCCGCTCAGCCGTCGTCAGCCCCTCTCCCCTCTCATCAGCCCCTCTCATCTGTCCCCGTAGGAGGAGCCCTTTGTCATGTTCCGGAAGTCCGACAGGACGCTGTTTGGGAATGACCGCTTTGAGGGTTACTGCATCGACCTGCTGAAGGAGCTGGCCCACATCCTGGGCTTCTCCTACGAGATCCGGCTGGTGGAGGACGGCAAGTACGGGGCGCAGGACGACAAGGGCCAGTGGAACGGCATGATCAAGGAGCTCATTGACCATGTAAGTGGGAAGGGAGCACGGGGGGCTGCCCCCCCCCTCACCCCGCCCCCCCCAGGGAGGCTTGGCCAAGCCCCGGCAAGGCACGTCGGGGGTAGGGGGCATCCTGGCAGGTGGGGGCCTTGGGGGCAGGGGAGACGGAGACAGAGGTGGTGACTTGGGAAGGACCCAGCTCCCTTGGGCCCGCCTTGCTCGTGCTCCCTGCTCCCAGACATGGCCTTGCACCCCAGCACACGCGCACGGCCCCCATCTGACTGTGCCTTTCGCACTGGTGTCTTTGGTGAGCTCACCCTGCAGGGGTTCCTCAGCCTGTCCCTGCCTCCTGCTCCTTGAGGAGCCTCCAAAGGATGCCCCAGCCATGTGGGCAAGGTGCCAGCGCAAAACACGTCACAAACCCTAGGCACAGAGCTGGATCCGTTGCTGCCTTGAGTAACGTTGGGCATGATGGGGAGACGGGGGGTGCAGGCAGCTGAGGGCTGCGTGAAGGGACTTACTGGGCCAAGGTGGGGCTTGCTCAGCCCAGGGAAGCAGACAGGCTGGGCTTTGGGAAGAAGGAGCAGCTCGTGGGTGGGGCCTGGGGCGTGTGGGACACCAGGAGGAAGGCATAGGCCACCGTGTGGGGTGGCCACAGCCCCGGGTTCGAGCGCGGGGCCCTCCCTCCCCAGCTGTGCAGTCGGGGCCGTTGGGGGCCTCTCTGAGTGGTTTCCCCATCTGTGGCCTGGGCGTTAATCCCTCCTTCTTGGTTGGAAGTGCGAGGTGCGGGGCACAGCCCACGGTACGACCCAGACCTGTCAGAGGCCAGAAGTTAGGAGGCCAGGCGGCAGTCCCACAGAGCTACAGCCCAGGCCCCACTTCAGCACCTGACAGGTGTGCGACGGCGCACACTCATCATCAACCTCCCCAAGGCCCCGTTTCCCCACGTCTAACACAGGAGTAAGTGACAACCAGCAAAGCTCCCACGGTTGTTGCGGGAATGAAAGGAGGAGCACAGGCCTGTCTGTCCCACAATAAACGTGTCCTGCCTTCTGGCCCAGGGCCCTTGGCCTTCCAGAGGCATCTGTTAGGGAAGACCTGCTAAGGAAGGTGAGGGAGGGCCTGATCTATGCCAGGCCACTCTGTTCTCCCCCTCTCAGTTATCCCCCCCAACAGCCCCGCGATGCACCCATTTTACAGACGGGGCTGAGGCAGGGAGAGGTGAGGCCCCACGGCTCGTAGGTGATGGAGCCGGGCTTCCAAGCGGAGGAGCCTTTGGAGGCTCTCTGCCTTCGGAAGCCCTGTCCTCCAACCCCGGGAGCCAGGGCAGAGGTAGGCTCATGCAGGGTGGATCTTTGCACGGATCCAGCCGGGGGCTGGGGAGAGGGATGGCTACCGCCCTGCGTCTCTGGGTGGGCGTCCTGCTCACCCTCCTGCTCTCCCCGCTTTGGAGCCTCGGAGCTGGAGCTCAGAGTGGCCGGAAGGCTCAAGCAGAGCCTTCATTTCCTAGGCCCCGGGAACTCGGGCCCGCGTGGGAGGCTGGTGGGAGAGGCTCGCGGTGGCCAGCAGGACCTGGGGCTGGGCTTGGTTCCCACTGGGCTGCTCACTCGCCGTGCACCCCCGGACATGTTTCCTGGCCTCTGTGGGTCTCAGTTTCCCTCTCTGTACAACGGGAATGGCAGTCATAGAACGAGCCCCGGGGGTTGTGAGGTCACACACGCGCGTTCCGCAGTCTGCACCATGTCGTTACCTGCTCTTCTTATTTTTATTTTTGTCATAAGGCTGTTCTTTCGAGGAGGCCGGGGTGGGGGCTTCAGGAAATCCTTTTATGTCTCTGAGCTCCAGTTTCTAACTCCAGGGCGAGAATACCTGCCCGGCCTTGTTCCCAGCGTGGTTTGGGGCCCGGAGGAGGCAGCTGGTGGGGAAGCGCTCCCAGATTGTGGAATCCAGTCTAAACGGAAGGGAGTGGTGTTGTCACCATTATTAGTAATAACTATAATTATTATGGAAATTAGTCAGCAGTCCCCAGAGGCATCTCCATTTATCAGCTCCCCTACTCCCGCTTTCTGCCCGGATCTGGAATGTGGGGCCCCAGTGGGTGCCCGAGCCTGTCATTTGCAGAGGCTGCCGGGCTGGGGAGGCGGAGGGGGTCACGTGGAGCACCGAGGCCACCTGTGGAAGCGAGCCCAGCTGGTGCCAGTCTTGTCGGGCACAGCCTCTCCGGCGTCGGGAGCTTTGAAGAGCAATTCGCAAAGGGGGTGGATCAGAAAACCCCAGCAGCGGCCTGACCTCTCTAAGCTGACCCTCAGCCAGGGAAAAGAGGGGGGCGGCCTCGTCCGCGGGCTCCGTGCGGCGCCGTATCCATCAAGGCGCGGGCCCTGACGGGACATGCAGGGGACCTTGTTAAACCCGATTCCCTGCAATTGATGAGCCTATTAATCCTAGCTTGGTGCCATTTTTAATAACATCATAACCATTTATTAGTGTCGTCAGATAATTAGTCTTCTCGCTAGCTCATAGATAGCGTGGTAGAGGCTTGGCAATATTATTACTTCCTTATTAGGGATCTGAACGCAGACGTAAAAGTGATGAATGCCTGCCTTTGCAGGAATCTGACCCCCGAGGCCCATTCGGAGGCCCCGGGCGGAGCCTCTGACCAGCAGGACCAGAGAGTCCGCTCACCTCTGACCCGTGCCACACGGCCTTCCAGGGAGCCAGGGTCATGGAGGAGGATGGGGCACGTGCAGGGTGCCCCCCTCCCGCTGATGCAACAGACGCACCTGGACGGAGCAGTGATTTCTCCATCCGTCACCCCAGCTCTCCCAGACTGCCACTCTCTCCACTTTTACTGCCTGCTCTCTCCCATTTCCCCCTCTCTCCAAGGTCTCACACACCCAAGCCTTAAATTACTCGCAGGTGTTTTAATGACTCTGGAATCCAACAGAGATGACTTCACAATCCGGGTCTAGCACATACTCAACCTTTCTGGCCTCCCTTTCCACATCTACGAAATGGGAGTCATAAAAAAGCCTTCTTCCCAGGGTTTGTAGGACGATTTAATGAGCTGCAGCACAGAGATGCTTAGCAGAGCGCCTGACGCCTGGTAAATGGGCAGCACCTGGGAGCTGTTCCTCCTGGAGGATGAACACCATGGCGGTGGTGGGGCCGGCCCCTCAGCTGTGGTCATCCCGGGGGGCAGGGGGGGGCACAGTGACCCGGGATCTAAGCCTGGCCCCTCTGAACACAAATAGGAGCCCCGGGAAACCAACTGACACTGTTCAGACTCATGGAGAACAGAGGCACACACCAAGGCATCGCCCCTTCTGCTTCACTTGGAGCATTGGCCTTTCCTGACGCCTGCCATCCAGAGCTTCTGTCCTGACACACGGTCCCCAGCACCGTGCTCGGGGGTCAGGGTGCTGAGGGGAGGCAGCGATTTCAGAGAGTGGAGAGTCTGAACCCAAGAAGAAAGGCTACTGCTCCAGAAGGGGGCAAGAGATGTTCTTGAAGAGCCTTGGGTGCTGCACACGGACGTTTGGTCCTCAGTGTGAGAGCTGCAGGGCACAGCTAGAGGATGTGGGGCGAGGGGGTGACATGAGAATGGGCCTGGAGGGAAGTCACCGAGCTGCTGGGCTAAACGGGAGCCAGTCTGGAGGTCATCGCTGGGACCTGGGTGAAGGAGAACATGGTGGAGGCAAGAAGGGAGGGCCACGGTGGGGAAGGAAGGCCCAGATAGCTCTGCAAGGAGACCGGAAGGTAGAGTTGAAAAGATTTGTGATTGGTTGGATGAAGGAGGTGAGGGAAAGGGAGGATTTTTGCACAAGGACAAGGGGTGAAATTCCAGAGCTGGGAAGAGGACAGTGTCATCCCCAAATAAAGGGCCTCCTGGCCACGTAGAGGATGGAGGGGAGGTACGGAGAGCGGGCTGGGGTTGAGGTGCCAGTAGGCGGCTGGCCATACGGCTGAGCAGTCAGAGGAGGGAGCGGGGCAGGAGGTCAGGATTTGGGAGTCCTCAGCACAACCTCGGGGTGGTGGGGGGGACCTCGGGAGACATCCAGGGGGAGAGACTGAGGGCAGAGGAGAGATGGGAGCCTGGGTAGGACGCGAACGACACGGGCGTGTAAGGAGAGAGGGTAAGGAGGAGTCCACAAGACGCCTGCCAAGGCCGGAAGAGGAAGGAGGAGAACCAGGAGAGCGTGGGTGACAGGAGAGGCCACTGGAAAGACACGGGCAGAGGGTGACAAGTGGCAGGCAGGGAGGTCTACGGAGAGGAATGAACAGCATCCACGCGTTGGCACGACGGGTAGGGGCGGCCCCCGCGTGGGCCTCCCGAGTGCTCCTGGCCTGGCTTCCCGCAAGCTTCATTCTCAGGGACCCAGGGATCCTGTCCGGCCGCTGTCCTGAGCCCGGCAGTCAGAGCGGGTGGGTTAGGCAGAGACGACGCAGGAGCCTGGCCCGCAGGGAGTGCAGAAATGCCCTCCTGGCCACAGCAAGCCATCAGTTCTCTTGTCTCTCAGTCGTCACCTCTCACTAGAGCAGGTCGGGGGGTTTCCCTGGCTCGTGGATGGGGCCTGACCAAGATCCACCAAGATGGGGGACGAAACAAGATGGACACTGGGGTGGTCACGGGTGGAAGCAGCGCTGCCCGGACACCCCATCTGCCTCCCTGTAGGGCTGAGTGCCGGGCAGAGAGGATGGCTCGGTGTCAAGTGCCCACTTCCCCCGCCTGACCCTTCTTCCAGACGGTGAGGCCCCGATGCATGCTCCTGGCTGCGGCCTGAGCACCTGGGCTGGGCACGCCGAGCAGGTGGTGACGAACGAGGGCGCGTGAGTGAGCACGTGGACCCACACACCTTCCCCGGAGACGTGGCGGTGGGGTCCTAACAATGGAGCTGCCCATCCTGTGCAAGCGGAGGGCCAGGTGTCAAGGCTGTGACCCATCACCCACCATGTCCCCCACCGTTCAGTAACTGGATCTTAGTCTTGGCCCCCATGGCTGGTGGGCGGGGGGGAACTTCAGGCCCCCGTTTGTGCAGCCAAACCACCTTCGGGCAGTGCACTTTGAAGCAAGGCATGCTGGGAGCTCACCGGTGGCAGGTGGAGTCCTGGATGGGACGAGGCAGCTGAGGGCAGGGGATTTCCTGATGGGGTGCAAAGGTGGACTGTTGTTAGGGCAGCCGGGTCGCCAGGGCAATGACGGAGGAGCTCTGGGGAAGCTCCGGCTCTGCCTGAGAACAGGCAGGGGAGCAGGCCGGGGTGAGGTTCACCGAAGGACTCTAGGGGCACGGACTCAGCCAGCAGAGCAACCTGGGGAAGACCTGGGGAGAAGCCCTGCTGGAGGTCGGGGTGCAGACAGGCAGGTGCAAGAGCGGTCAAGGCACAGGTACAGGGGAGCTTCCAGGGTGAAGGGGGCTCGGAGGGAAAGGGCGTTGAGAGGGAACAACGGGTGGGCTCTGTCCAACCCCCGCCGAGGGTCATCGGCTCCTTTGTCCATCCCACGGATTTGAGGGAACGCCGTCTCAGCCTGGCTCCTGGATGGCAGGGCCCAAGGCAGAGGCTTTGGGGCGCCAGCTCATTCGGGGGTGCGGCGCCAGGGAGCACGTGAGGGGCGGGGACCTGGAGCAGGAGCACCAAAGTCAATACGAGGACTCACGGTTGAGCCTGTCAGTACCAAGTGTCACCAGAACCTGAGTCGACACCCTAGAGAAGACTGACAGAGTGTGTCTTGGGGAGAAGAGGGGGACAGGTTTGCCCATGGGCTCCTCCTGACGTGCATGCGTTTCTGGGTTGGGCGCAGCAGGCATGGGAGCCGGGGTGGGGGGGGACCCTGCCACAGGACCCGCAGGGGCAGGGCGGGTAGGAGGTGAGGTGCCTGCGGGTGGCTGGACAGAGCCAGAGCGCCTGGGCTGGGGCTTGAGGGCAGAGGACCGAACCAGGCACCCAGCAGGTGCCAGACCCGGTGACCAGAGCGATGGGAGCAGCCAAGACAGACGTCCGCGGCCCTCGCCCCCCCGCCCCATGGGAACAGTGAATCAGCCAGGCTGCATTGTTCTGCAACTGCAGGCGGTGCCACCGCGGGGTGGAGGGGTCTTGGGAGGTGTAGGACAAGCAGCAAGGACTCGGGCTTCTCTGCCTAAGGGACTCCAACTGACACCGAAGAAAGAGGAGGAGCTACCCGGGGTACAGACGGGGTACCTGCTTGGGGGGGGCACCAAGGATGCCCACGTCTCCACCCTCGGCAGGGGGCCTGCAGGGTTGGCAGGACCCTGCCGCGCTGGGCCCTGGGTGGACCCCTGCCTGCCTGCTGGTGACACAAGGTGTGGGAAGGGGGTCTCCTTCAGAAGTGGGAGTGGAGGGGGGCATCCCCCATCACATGTCCCGGAGCGGGGGGCGCCCCCCGAGCTGCGCCCTGCCTGGGACCTGGAGGAAGTTGCTAAAGACTTGGGACAGGTGGGGGCAGTTCTGAAATACCTTCCCTGTCCCTTGGCCGGCAGCTTGCAGAGAAATCCAGGGAGGGGGCCCGGGTCATTTGTGGCTTCCGGGCGTGCAATGAAGGTGGCACACGTGTCGGGTGAGTGAAGGAGGACACAGGCTTGGGACGATGTCTCCCAGCCTCCAGGTAGGAGGGCAGGTGTGAGGGGAAGATCTGGTCTCAGACATTACCGCCATCACCCCACTGTGTCCCATTGTCTTCCAACCAGGGAGCAGACCTGGACGCATTGGACCCGACCCCTGTTTACACGGCCAGGGCAGGCTGTGTCCCAGCCCCCACTCAGGCCCCCTCCCCGAGCCCAGGACAGGGCGCTTGCAAGCTAGGCCTGCTGGGAGCTCACCTGGGGGTGGAACAGAGTCCTAGGTGGAGCAGGCCAGGCTGGGGGTGGGAGAGACAGGTGACCCTCCCCAGGGTGGCCAGGCAGCCCAGGGCAATGACCGGGGAAGGATGTGGAGCTGAAGACATCGCTGGGACCTACCTGAGGAGGGTCATGGGGACAGGTGAGGGCTTTCAGTGGAAAGGCCAGAAGTAAGGGGCCCTCTGGGGCCAGGGTCCCAGGAACAGGGTCCTAACTGGAGGGAGGAGGATGAGAGACAGTCAGAGGGCAGGACCCAAGCAGACCAGCATGGGTCAGGTGGCTTCAGGGAGAATAGGGGTGCCAAGCAGGGAAACCGAGGCAGAGCTCAGCACCACCCCCCCCCTTAGGCTGTGGTAAAGGTTGGTTAGGACCGTTAGGGGCATTTTGTAGGTCAGTCTTGCAAAAGAACTTTACTGAGCTCCTTCAGGCCAGGCTTCGTGCTGACCCCAGAGATACACCCGTGTGTGATCCAGTTTGGCCCCTGCCCTCCTGGAGCTTACACACCAGCAGACGAGCCAGGGGTTAAACAGTGACTTACAAGTAAGTTAGTTGTGATAAGGGCCCTGAGGAGCAGCACGAGGGGCTGTGGGCACAGCAGCTCGCCCAGGCGGGCAGTGAGGCCGCCACGGCTCAGGAAGCCAGCGTGTGGAGACTACAGGTGCTGGGACTTGACCCATCCGTAGACAACTCGAGAATTTTCCAGGGTTCTCTCCCCGGAGTTCTGGTGTGTGGGTTGTTGGGGCTGTTGGTGGTCAGGTTCACATCCGGCGGCTCTCAAAGCAGCGCTGGGTTTCCTTAAGCTTGGAGTCTGGGGGGTCATCAGCAGACACCCCCTGGGACTTGCTTTGAGCCCTTACGAAGTGGCAGGTGCTCAGCCAGCTGGCTCTGAGGATGTGCTTGCTCGTGTCTCTCCCGCACACGCTGACTCGCTCAGTCCCAGAGTCTTCGGACGGCGGGCGCTGGGCCAGGCGTGGGGCGCACAGCGGTGGAAAGACACAGCCTCAGGCCCTGCTCCTGGGAGTTGATGGCCCAGCAGGGGAGACACCAGCAAGCCTCTCTAAAACCCAGCTGTGGTCAACACTAGGCATGAAAATACTTGCGCCGTGAGAAGAATCACTAGGGAAACCAGACATCACCATCGGAGGATTTTGTTTGTGGGCGTAACTGCGCTGCGACCCCAAGTAGCCATTAGCTAGACAAAAAGTTTGTGGAGGAAGAAATTCGGAAGCTCCAGGTAGAGGAACGCACACGTGCAAAGGTCCTGAGGTGAGGGGCTCCGAAAGAAGCTAGTAGAACACACGCAAGGGGACAGGAGGTAAGGAAAGGCTGGAGAGGCGGGCAGGGCCCGTGTGCCCTTTCCAGCTCCGTAGCCACCAGCTATGGGGGGTGATTTACATCTGAACTTAAAATAAAGACGACTTTTAAAATTCTTTAGTTCAAAATTAATTCAAGTATGGACTCAGCTCCTCAGTTACCCAAGCCGCGTAGGGCTAGCGGTTCCCGGGCTGGACGACGCAGATGCAGAGCTTCCCTGGCGCTGCAGAAAGTTCTCTTAGATCATCTAAAGGCTACGGAACCCCTGATGAGAACGCCTTATCCTCGGGGCCGAGGCGGGTCTCAATGTACAGTCAGCAGGGTTGAGACTGGACGCATCCTAGCTGGAGCGACGCGACTTTGAGGGAAGACCGCAGGGCGAAGCCCGTGGCTACCACCACGTACGTGGGCAGGGAGGCGGCACACAGAGCCCTGGGGAGAAGTCCCGCGTGCGTGGCAGGAGTGAGACTGGTTTTCTTAAGGGGCCGAGGAAGCAGGAGCAGAAGGATCTGGAGGGAAGCGGGGGCGAGTCTGCATGTTCCTGCAGCCGTAGGGCTCAGAAGGCAGACCAGGCCATGCGAAGCGTACAATGGGGAGACCCCGTGGCGGCCGTGGTCGGCAGCCGGAGTGGGGTTCACGTCTCCAGCAATGCAGCCCACGTTCGGGCCAGGGCAGCGCGGGCCCAGCCGTAGGGCCTGCTCTTGTGAATGGGGAGGTGGGAGGAGCCTTGTGCATCCTGCTCAGGATCTAAGTGGCCGGTGTACGAGGGACCCAGGGCTGCCGTGGCCGACGGCCACACGCTAAGTGGCTTAAAACAACAGATTTATTCTCTCTCAGTTCTGCAGGCCGGACATCAGAAGTCAAGGTGTTGGAAGAATTGGTCCTTTTTTTTTTTCCTTCAAGCTCAATTAGCTCAATCAAGTACACACTTAGCTTCAGAGGTAGCGTGCAGTGATGTATCGGCCGCGTGTCACAGCCAGTGCTCATCACATCACGCCCCCTCCCCCGGCTTCCACTGCGGGGGGCATCCGTGGTGTTCCTTGGCCTGACCCTGCATCGCTCCGCTATCTGCCCCCAGTGTCACGGGGCCTGTGTGTCCTTGTCCTTGTGTGTCCTCTTCTCCGCTTGTAAGGACGCCAGGCCTGGGGCGTAGAGCTCACCCTCATGCAGTGTGACTCCCTTCTTGACTTCGTTACTTCTGCATAGACCCTATTTCCAGAGCGTCCAGGTTGGTGAACCCATGGAGATGTGGGGAGAGTGGCGTGCCCCGAGAGAAAGAGGGAGGACGCGGGAGCTTCGTTTCCCTTCCCACATACCTTGCCCTATGCATCTCTTCCATGCAGCCATTCCGGAGTTATAGTCTTTTCTCATAACCGGCGACCGGAGTGGCCACACCATTTTACGTTCCCGCCAACAAGCTAGAAGAGGCCCGGTTGCTATGCATCCTTGTCAGCACTTGGTATTATCAATATCTTTTTTTTTTTTAATTTTGGCTGTTGGAGAGGCAGGCAGGAGTGTTGTGAGAATTTGAAACCACGTGGGGAGTGTTGCTGGGGACATGCAAAGGAACACCTGCGAGGTAGAGACCGGATGCACACAGACCCGCGGTGCTGCACGCCCAGGAGCGGCTGCTGGACCCAGTGATGGATTCAGGGACACTCAGCAGGGGCCAGAGAGAGCCCGATCCTGGGGGAAGTAAACACGCCCACTGAAGATACACACTGTGCCCCCTTTTGCACACAGCGCCCGATACTCCCCCGGCAATCTCGCCGATGCTGTTTAATCCCAGTGGCAATAATAAAAGACTATTTTATTGGGGGGCGGGGAGTGGAAGGGCCTATTTCCAAGCTCATATTCACGGATGCTAGGGATTAGGACTTGAACATATTTGGAGGGGGTGCACAATTCAACCCCCCTACATGTGGTTTGCGTGATAGTGTGGTAAAACATGGGGGTTTGAGGTCGCAGTGAACCAAGTCCAGGTACCGGCCCAGCCATTCACCAGCTTGGAAGGCAGCTCTGCTCACTCACTACTGTATCACCGACGCCACTGGCCACCCAGACAAGGAGAGCTTGAACAAACCTCATAGCCTGACCGAGCCACAGCACCCTCATCTAGAATGTGCTAGGACATTTACTGCCACGTGAGGCTGCTGGGAGGATCCTGTATGGCATGTTTAGCAATGCCTGGGGTATAGGATCCATCTGTGAATGACAGTGGTTCTTACTATTTTAACCGTAGCAGGTCACAATCTGAGCAGCAAGATCCCCCTGCACCCCACCCAGGGGATCCCAAACAAGAGGCAGAGCATAGAGACAGGGGATCTGGTGGAGACCTTACCTGAGAATGCAAGTAGGCAGGTGCCAGCAGGGTCACCAGACCCAGGTAGCAACCCCCCTGGGGCTCAGGGGCCTGAGCTTTTCCCCTTGGAGGACCCCTGGCAGAGGAGAAGGCTGATCAGCAATGAGTTACAAGAAGTGGGACCATGGTTGTTGTCTGTTCTTGGAATCTGGAGGAGGTTTCCCCGGTTTCACTTTCTGCGACAAGGCTAGTAGTGTCCAGCCAGCAGCTGAGGTGGCAGGATGCTCTGGGCCAGAAGAGGGAGCTGCAGGTGGTTTAGCCAATCCTGCCTTCAGCTCTGGTTGCTGGAGATGTGGGGGAGCAAAGGGCGCCAAGTGGCCCCATGGAGCAGAGTGGGAGAGGCTGGAGCCAGGTGGGTCCTGACAGACTCTTGGGAGGTGGAAACTGGCTTATGGGGTTCAAGTAATGTCCTGGAAGGGTTGTCCTGCCCAGTTGAGAGGTTTAGACAAAAGTAGAGAAAGGTCCTGAGGCAGACGGGGCCAACAAATCACCGGTGAGATCAATGAATATGTTGGACGAGTCAGAGGTTTGGTTTGTTCAAAGCTGTGAGCACCGTGAGCATGAGAGCAAAGGCCTTGGACCTTCATGGAGCCTCAGTTTCCCTCCATAAGAGTGGAGGGTTGGCATAGATGTTCCTGAAGGTCTCTGGTCCAGCTCTGACAGCCTATGATTTTATGAATCACCCTCAAAGAAATCTTGCACAAGTGGGAAGAGCCTGCCAAGGTTGGGCCTTTCATTCCAAGTAATGAACTGACAAGCAGAGGCTTGACATCTGTTCCACTCTTGCAAGGGAAGCCGGACGAAATAATGCCTTTTTCAGAGAAATCGTAACCAACGGTGAAATGTAGTGTTTCTTGCCTAAACCAAAATCAAAGTGGAGAACGCCAGGCTTCCTGAAGCCCGAGGGAGAACACGCATCAAAGCTCCCCGTGAAGGAGAGCAGGTTGACCAGCTGACTGGCTGCTGTAGGCACAGAATGTGTGTAGACACCCACCTCCTGACCTCTGAGAGCCCGAGAGCAGCGGGAAGCTGGCGGGCGGATCCTAGGAAGGTTCCAGGATGGCGCTAGGGAAGAAGCAGGTGCCCGCAGCTCTAGAGTTGGCCTCCTTGCCAGTCCCGGACCCCTTCTCGTGGAACCCGCATGGCGGCAGACACCCTGATCCTCGGTCACTAGTCCTTTCGTCCAACCTGCCATCAAAGCCAGAGGAAGACTGGCACCGTTGACTTTGAGATCCTTCCCGAGAACCCAGTCCAAGCCCCAGAAGCTGTTCCCAGAGACCAGCTCCAAATGTACAGCGATGATGACTTTGGAGTCAGAGCACAGCCTCCCAAACAATGTGCTTTGAAGGGCCAGGGCCAGGGGAGGCTGAGTTCTAGAATCTAAAGCCCACTACACCCGCCTTGTGCCAACATTATAGAGGATCCTGAACTCGAGAATAAAAGGAACCTTCCAGGATATCACACCTTTGTCCCCACCCTACTGAGTCCTGTCAACATCCCCCCTTGGTTGCTCACTAGACCGGAAGCTCCGTAAGAGCAGGAGCTGGGTCTCTCACTCTGCACCTTCCCTGATCGTTCTCTTCTTTGTATACACCCTGAGGGCTCCTGGGGGCCGGGGGGGCGGCAGCTGTGCACTTCTTCTTCGTCTGCCTTCGAAGCAAGGCAAGTTCCAACTCACACATTCCAAAATTTACCAAAGGACGATCCCACTCTGACACGTCCTTTATAACAGGCTCCTCCTCCCTGGTGTCCCAGGTTCTAAGGGTCACTGGACCCTTGGGCTCCGCATGTCAGTCGCCGGATGTGGGGGCTGCCCTTAAAAGGAAAAACACGGAGGTTGCAGTGTCGTGGTTTCGTGTCTGCCAGCAAGGCCGCCCTCCACCCCCGCCGCCCCCAGCCTGGGGAAGCTGCGGAGTCTACCCAGGTCAGGCTTCCCTTCCTGGAAGTCTGACTTCAGTTTGGCGGCTGGTTCCTATGCTAGGATTGGTGAAATCAGAGATGGTGTTAACAGCTACCATTTAGTAAACAGTTTGATGAATGTCTGTGTCCCCCACTAGGCTGTGAGCCCCGAGGCAGGAACCACGTCCTTTTGGCTCAGCTCTGAATCTCTCGTGCTTAGCGGAGCTCATAAAATGAATGAACGAGTGAGTGAATGAATGAATGAAGCAAACTGGACCAAGCCATTGGGTGGCTGCCTACAGGCCTTAGAAAGGGTGTCGGAAGCAGCTGCCCACCCTTGGCCAAAGGGTCTTTCGTGCTGTTCTTTAGAACCTGACCTCTCCGTCCTGCCCTCTCCTAAGACAGGGAAGTGATAACCCGGTTCACGCTGTGATAGGTCACTATCCACAGGAGCCCTCCCAGGGGGAACACCGTCAACAATACTACAGGGCTGAGATGGGCTTGGGAACGGACAAGCAAAGCAAGGCCCCAGCTATGGCCCAGCTGCGCTTAGGAAGTCACAGGTAAATAGGCAGATAAGACAGAGAGTCCCATGGCCACGCATCCTGCATTGGAACTGAGCGGGTTAGGACCTTACCGTGGGGGTGAGCAAGCTTCATGGGTGTTTGGCACTGGAGGCGGCATATGCGCGGAAATAGGGGTGGTGGTTAGAGACAGCGGGGAGAGGGTGTTCTCGGCAGGGCACAGTGTGTGCAAAGCATGGAGGCGGGAAAGGGCATGTGGGGAACAGGAAGCAATTAAATGGGGCCTTTGTAGGAGGAGAGCCACGGGGAGGAGGCTGGGAAGATGGGAATGAGGGATTATAGGTGTTTAATCAGGAAATCTCAGACCAAAGAGACGGACCTTTAATTATTACCCTCCTGAACATTGTGATGAGCTCAAGTTGGCCAGCGTGGGAACACTCCGAGCCGCCTTTGCCCTCTTCCCTCCCCTCACCCGATCGACCGAAGGGGGCTCTGGGCTCCCCTCTCCCTCTAACAAGGGTATTATATGGGCCCAATTGAATTTTGAGGCTTTGAGGGTGCATAAAATATCCAGAAGAGGGAGAAGCAGTCGAGAAGTGGACAGGACAGGAAAGCAGATTCAAGGAAGGTTTGTTCCGGACTCCGCGTCCTCTTCGTGATGTCTGAAAAGTCGCCAGTAAAGAGCAGGAGCTGTTTCTAAGTGTGTGTAGGTTTGCTGAACTGTGTGTATTTGACAAAGCGCCATTTGGGGAGCGAACCACACGGGTGCAGGTTTCATGGGTTTCCCTCCGCTGCACGTTGATACCGCGAGCTCCTGGGAAACAGGGGTTCGGTCTAAGTCACCACTGTCTCCTCGGCACTCCGGGCCCGGCCTGGCACAGAAGGAGGGGGTCTGTCAACACTGAAGAACGGTCGAGTGACCCCAAGGTTCTGGAGACAGACTCCCCTTGACCCCCTGCCCTCCCCTCCTCCAGGAAGAGGTGTCTGTCCCCTGCTCGTCTGAGACTTTACTCACGTCTGGGTGTGTGTCTCCCTCTCGTTGCAGAAGGCAGATCTGGCCGTGGCCCCCCTGACCATCACCCACATCCGCGAGAAGGCCATCGACTTCTCCAAGCCCTTCATGACGCTCGGTGTGAGCATCCTGTATCGAAAGCCCAACGGCACCAACCCCAGTGTCTTCTCCTTCCTCAACCCCCTGTCCCCAGACATCTGGATGTATGTGCTGCTCGCCTACCTGGGGGTCAGCTGTGTCCTCTTTGTCATTGCCAGGTAAGGGCGATGCCGGCCCAGGGCTCTGGCCCAAGGTTGGGGTTTCAGGGAAGCCACACTGGTCACCACATCGGGGGCCTTAGCACAGAAGGCCCAGGTTCGGGCCACTGCTGTTCCTGCCCCTCTCTACCCTCCTGAGGCTCAGACCCCCAGAACATTCTGTTGCCCCTCCTCCCCGCCCCACCCCACCCCAAGCTTGCATCCCCAGGCCTTACCCCGGTCTGCATCCAGGAGGCAGCAGGAGTGTCCCAGGCCCCTTGAGCAGGCTTGGAGAGGTTAGGTCACTGCCCAGAGCTTCACCACCTGGGCCAGGCGCCCAGGACGACAGACTTCCGTGCATCGGACAGTCCGGTGACAGGATGGAAACTTGGAAAACAGACCGTGTCCACAGAGTGGGAGGAACAGTGCCATATAAACACACGCATCCCTGTCCATAACACATGCTGGCAGCTGCCTCGCACACTCGGTCCTCCGCACGAACTAGACGTAGCATGAGCCTGCTGGTGCCCGGTCGGAGGTGGTCACCAGGGTCAGGTGTAGCTCCGTGTTTACTGGGCGCCTGCTGCTTGCCAAGCGCCGAGCTCTGTGCCTCACAGCCCTGTTCATGACCTAATTCTCTCAGCGCCACCCACCCCCCTGCCCCGTCACCGCCACGAATGGGAGACACCTGAGGCTCGCAAAGGCCCCGTGCCCAGCAAGGCCACCCCAGCAGTAAGGGACACAACTGGCATTGGAGCTCTGACCACCCGGTGTTGTGTGTGTCAGGCACATCCCCGGCCCCCTGGACGTGTGTCCTGTGCCCCTGCCCCAGGTCGGTGCCTCCTGGACCCCCAGCCCTCTGCCTCCTGCTTCCAGGCTCCAGCCCCAGCCCCCACCCTCCTTCTTTGTCCTCTACATCCTAACAAGGTGCGAAGAGAGACTTCTTTGGAGAGGCAATTGGAGATTCAAGGACTTGTGTTTGGGCCTTTTTTTTTTTTCCCTCCTGAGTCTTCTTTGAAAGGCTCCCTCCCACCAAGCCCCCTTGGCTCCCTCCTCCCGCACAGAGAGAGACCAAAGGGAAGGATGTGAGGGATGAAATCGTCCTCTCCTCTCCGGACGCCCGTGGCTGCCAGCTGGCCGGTGCCGCCTGCCTGCCCGGCCCCGCCCGCTGCCCAGCCCCCCGGGAGAGGCCTTCATCACGCCTCTTTCTCTAATGGCCTAACGAGCCTTTGAAAGCAGGCGCCCCTCTCCAGAGCTCTCACCGTCATTTGAGCAGCTCTAGCCGGCTCTCGGCTCCTGCCCCCTGGAAAGCAGTTCTGGCTTCTCCAGCAGGATTCCTGCCCACCGATGCAAGGCCAGTCCCCCCACCCAGTCTCCCCATCCCAGCCTTTCAGCCTGCTTTTCACCTTCTGTCTCCTGGCAGGGAAGGTAGGGGCCCCCCTCCTGAGGTTAGGCTGGAGAGGCTTTCTGGAAGAGCTGGGACTTCTGCAGCTGCTAGAATGACACAGGACAGCCAAGGGGACAGGAGAGGGACAAGGGACCTGGCCACAGGGCCCTGAACAGAGGACAGCTATCACGTTGCACCACACTCACCTCATTCGCACCCATCCCGTCGGATCCTTACAGAGGTCTGAGGAGGTGGGGATACTTCTGCCCACTGTGCAGAAGCAGCAAGTGAAGCTCAGGAAGGCCGAGCCAGGGCCCAAGGTCAGACAGCTTCTGCTTCCAGGGCTGGACCCCAGAGCCAGACCCGCCCATCTTTAAATCGGGGTGGCAAACACTGGTGTGCCCGGGGCCGGACAGGAAGCGTGAGAGAATGAAGCAGGAGGAGGACGCACGCCTGGCCAGCGGGGCAGCCGCTCCTCGGCCCCGACACACTGTGCTAAGCAGGGACGCAGGCCCCGCGCTGCAACGTTCATGCTATTTAGACAGAGAGTCAAATTTTTTGTGTGTCACCTCGTGGCTTGTGCAGGTCGTCGCTAACTCGATGTCTTCCAACACCGAGTCAAGCATGGCGCATCTACAGGATGGATGTGGCCTCTGTCCCCCCTCCACGTGACCGGTGTCCTTTGGACCACTCCACGCTGGCTGCTGGAGAGCCGGACGCAGCTGCCCCAGACATGGGGTCTTGGAAGCGTGGGCAGTTCCCCGGGCCGCTCCAGGGCAGCTGTGGCGTGTTATGGGGATGCCCAGCTTGCCAGCTGGCCTGGCCTGTGTCTGTCTAGCACCAGGAGTCCCCGCGTTGACCAACGCTCTTCTCTGCCACCTGTTTATTCTGCTTTATGCTCGGAGAGGGAGAAGGAGAAAGGAAGGGAGACAGCGGGATGGCTGGCCCTCATGGCAAGGACATGGTCCTAAATGCGGGATCCCCGGGGCAGGGCTGAGGGTCAGCTGCCAGCCAGTCCAGCTCCCGGGACTCACATTCTGGTCAAATCCAGTGCAGATGAGCAGCCCGGGGAAGAGATGGCCCCAGCTGGCCGGTGCTCTGTCTACACCTCCATCACCAGGGCTGGACTTCAGCTTCTCCCACAAGTGGAGACCTAGAGGTATCACCAGGTCAGCCTCTCCTAGCTCCTACCCGTGTGCATGACTGGACGGTCCTTCGCAGCTGCGAGCCCTTAATCCAAGATCCTTCGTGAACTTCGGGGGACACCTTCCTTACTATCCAGGATCCAACCCACTTCTGTCCTCTCCTGTGGCCTTAGGGGTTAGAATCTGGGCCCTCCAGCCCCCTGACTGCTCCAAACCACCTCCCCATCTGCAAAATGGGCACCTGTCATTTTGTCAACCTCCAAGTCCTGTTGGACCAAGAGGCCCGTTCTAGAGCCAGGTGGTTGTATCATGATGGGCAGCTCCACCGCTGGGAATTTATCCTATTGAAAGTCACCACTGATGGTCTCCACCGCCCCCCGCCCCCCCCGCAAATCTAGAAAACCTCTCCTTGGAGGACAGGGCCTGCCCGTGGGCATGGGTGCCTATGGAGGTGTCCTCAGGGGCGTCTCTTCCGGCAGAGTGTGCGGCAGTGGGAGACGGGGACGGGCCCAGCACCGCCAGCGGAGGAGGGATCGAAGACCCCTAGGAGGTAGTTTCAGAGAGGAAAAAGCACATCTGGAAAAACGGGTCTAGCAGGAGGCCGGTGACGTACTCAGTGAGGAGCCCAAGTTGCAGGCAGCACTACGGTATCATCCTTCCTTGTGTCTGAAAACAACCCTCGGTATCGCGTACGTGTGTGCACGTAAGACCCACAACCCTTGTGTGGCCTCATCAGAAATCATCTCTACGTTGTCTCCCCACCCCGACCCGGCCTTCTGGGGGGCTCCGACCTGGGGCTCTCGTTGCCCCCGGCAGAGCCCTGCAGGCACCTGTCACTTCTTGGCTCGCTTCCAGGTCACAGAAAGAGACCCTCGGTGTCTCTCTAACCACAAACACTGTCGCAAATCAGGAATTAGAAGGTTGGGTCCAGTCAAGTCCTCGACATTTCTACCTTTGCCGGCAAATCAGACCTCTGGCCTTGCCTGGCACGTGGGCCCCCTCCTGCAGAGCCTCCCTGGCCGGCCTGCTCCTCCGCCAGCAGCCCCTGCCCCATGGCCTCTCCCTTCTGGGGTCTTGGGGCCCTTCTCGGACGGGGCTCAAGGTGGCGCGGGGCTGGATCTGTCTCCTTGGGCCCACCTGGTCCAGGGACGCGCTGCTGGCCCAGTGTCCGTGTATCTGGCTGCATCTGGGCGTGCAGACCAATGCCGTGCGACAGGGACTCGCGCTCCTGCAAGCACCCGGGAGCCACCCAGCAGCCCGACCCCGGCCCTCCAGACCCCCAGGCAGGCTCTACTCATTGCAGGGCCACCCACCGGGCTCATGGCAACCCCACTCCCTGGACTTCACAGGGGGGACGCAGGGACCCCTGAATGTACCGCCCTCCCGAGGCTTTTCTCCAGAACCTTCCCACAGCAGCCTCCACCTCGCCTCTCCTTTGTGGATTTTTAGAGCCTCAAGCCTGTTCGTGGCCATTCCCTTTGAATATCCCCATCTTGGTTTAAAGCCTCCCTTTAAGATTTCACATGGGTAGGGTCTCCCCACGTGGTGAAAACGGAATTCTTCTCACGCGAGCTTTGGTGATCAATGTATAATTTATTAAAGCTTTTAAAAGGGGGATAGAAAAGTCTCAACATCACGCTTAAAGCATATCATGCATTAGAAAACAAAACAAAATTCCACTGGACGCGCCTCTCCTGCTGGGCCTGTCATCTCAGCGTCCGACCCCACGCCAGCCACGCCAGCCTCTGGGGGGGGGCTCTCTCCAGGGTCTCCCCAGGGTCTCCCAGTCTCCCCAGGGTGCTCTCGCTTCCCCCTGCTTACATGTCCTCACCTGGAATCCATGCAGCAAAGATCCCTCCAGTTATCAGGACTTCTCTTCCTTACCAGGCAGTGGGGTGGGGAGGGGCGCAGCTCTAAGTAACATTTTTTCCCTGTCACTCAGGTATTTGTATATTCAGAGAGAAAAATCTGAACAATTATATAACACGTTGTTCTCTCCCCGGGGGTGGGATCCTGGAGGACCTCCTTCACTTTTTCATCGTAGTCTTCTCTACTGCTTGAATATTTTATGAAGAGTATGCTTTGCTTTTTTTTTCCCCCATCTTAAGTATACAAGTAATAGAAAAAACCCATTCTCATTTCTAAAAATTCGTATAATCTGTCTAAAGCAACAGGCTTCTCTGAAATTCCGGCCGCCCTTTGAACCCCCCTTCCCCGGAGGTAATAAACGCTGGTATTTTTTTAGATGTGGATCTTTCCAGACCCTTCCAATGCGTTTGTATACACACGTACGTAAGGCACCAGAGAGCTGTATCTTTGCGAATCTATTTATATAAATGTGATCATATTGTTCTTATTTTATCTTTTTTTTTTTTTTTTTTTTTGCCAAACAGTATGGGTGGAAGATCTTTCCCCGTCAGTACCTCCAGATGTCTCTCGTTCTGTTCTATCAGCCGTGTGACATTGCAGAGGGTGCCTCTGACATCGTTTACTTAATCATTCTTCTGTTGAAGGACATTTAGGCTGTTTCCAGTTTTTCGCTATTACAAACAATGCTTTGATAAACACCCTTGCGCGCTTCTCTTTATATAAGCTCATGTCAGGGCGTTTGTTTTTTTTTTTTCCTAGGCCAGATAATGAGTCGCGGAATTGCTAGGTTGAAGGGCATGTGTGCTTTTAATTTTCAGAGATACTGCTGAATTACTTTTACAACCGGAAAAGGGCACTAACGATAAAGAACAAGACGCAAAATGGCCCTGATTTCCCATTCCCTGCCTCCCCAGCAGAGCACCGAGTAAATTGATGCTAAAGTGGCAGCACATCAATGTTTGCTAAACAGGCAGCTCCCGTGGCCTGGACGCCCCCTCCTCCGTGGGCTCCCCGCAGCTCTGCCCCACTGCCCCCCTCTCCCTTCCAGGTTCAGCCCTTACGAGTGGTACGATGCTCATCCCTGCAATCCTGGCTCCGAGGTCGTAGAAAACAACTTCACTCTGCTGAACAGCTTCTGGTTCGGAATGGGGTCCTTGATGCAGCAAGGTATGTGCCCTCTCTCCCCAGGGGTTCCCTCCTCCCGGGGGTCGGGGGGCAGGTCGGGGGCGCGGGGTGCCCCTGAGTCAGCAGAGCCTGCCCACCCTCCAGAGCAGCCTCAGACCTGCTGAGCTGTCAGCCCTGGTCTGTACCCTGGTCTCAGGTCCCCGTCCACCCTCGCTACCGTGGCTGGACGGGGCTCGGGGTGTGAGGCTAAAGCAGATAAGCCACCCTATACCCGTGATGTGCAGGGCTCATCCCTAACCGCTGTGGAGCAGGAGCGTCCTGCTTGCTGGGGCCAACCCGGCTGATGGCCCTGTCACCTTACACTCTGGCTGAGTCAAGTCGAGCTGAGGATGGAGGAGACTGGGGGCAGGGAGGTTAAGGCCTGAACCTGGGTGGTGGCCATGGGGGTGGAAGACAGAGATGGACTCCGAGAACTTCAGGATGTAGCAAGGATAGGACTCGGTGACCACCTGGCCGTGGGGAGCCTGGGAGTGAGCAGGGTCATGGTCAAGGTGGGGCTATCAGCCTGAGTGCATCAGGAAGGGTCTGCACAGAAGGACAACATTTTCCTACATTCTCTAGAGGGACGGCTGGTTATCTCACCTGACCCTGGCCTGGGGGCCCTGCTTTTGGTCAGCTCTGCAGCTAGTCAGATGTCTCAGAAAGCAGAGCACCCACACTGGCTGCAGAGACACCATGGGCAGAAGGGTGGGTGCCAGGAGAGAAGCATCCCCCTCCCAGGGAGGACCCCCCATCCCCAGCCTTTCTGGCCAGGATCCACAAGTTCATGGGTTCAACCTGTCGAGTCACATGTCCAGAGCCTCTTAACTCAGAGAAGAAGGTGGTGGTGGGACCAAAGTCTCTGCCTATGTTAGGATCCCATGAAGGCGCATTGGGTGACAAGGGGGCAAGGAAAGGAAGGGGATCCAAGGGCACTCAGCTGTGTGTGCTCTCGAGGCCCAGCACAAACCCTGGCCCTCAGGAGACCTCTGTCGGCAAATGCCAAACGAATGACAGGATCCCAGCGTGTCCTGAGTGACCACTACCTGCCAAACCCTCTGCTGATGACCTGGAGCAATCTCGGGGGTGGAGCAATCTGGCGGAGGGGAGCTGGGAAGCGATGACAGGCTGCCTTCAGGGCAAGTGCGTCTTTCTGTCCCACCATTAATGTGTGTCCTGGAGCCTCACCTCACTTCTTTGTCCATCATCTTTTCTCAGGGACAGTTGGGAAAGACCCGGAAGCCCCTCAACGCAGTCATCGCTTCTCCTCTCCCACCTCCAGGGCTATTCAAAGCCTGGCCCCTGATGTATTCCCCGTGGGGTTTTGATTAGGAGGGAGAAAAAATAGTCATGTATTTGAAAAACTCTCCTTTGAGTGATTTCTTTGAGTAGAAGAAGAAGGGAAAAAAAATCATCCGTATCAAAGCACTTTTCAGAATGCAGGTCCCAATATTCTGGAAAGTTCAGGAGTCACTTGCTATTTAAATCTCTTGAAAGCCGCCTAGTTAATTACTTCACTTAGAAGGTTTCATCTAAATTGTGCTCCACGCCCAAGGTCGGGGAGGAAGAGTGATCTATTTTGGCAAAGAGCTTCAAAAAGTGTTGATTTTCCTCCTGCTGCACAGCACCGCCCAGCCGGCTTGTGTTTGTATACGGCACGTATTTGCACTCTCACTTGCAGTGAAAGCACGGCGGTCTCACGGTAGTTGTGAGAGGCTGGGACTGAGGATGGATGAGTCTCCAGAGAGGAAAAATGTCCAGCGCGGTCACGTGGAGCTGGGAGCAGGATTCACCTGAGTGCAGGGATTTCTACCCCCAGCCCTTCTGACCCAGGGACCCCAGGGTCCTATGAAATGTGCGTGCGCGTGTCATCTGGTTCTTAAATTTTAGCAGCACGGGAACCACCTGGAGGGCTGATCTGGGCCGAACCCAGATTTCTGGGCCCCACCCCTGAAGGGACAGAATCAGTAGGTCCTGGGAAGGGGCCTGAGAATGTGCTGGGGACTCTAGCAAGACCCCAGGCGCTGCTTGCTGGTCCGGGGAGCACAGTGACGACCACTGCTGAGCTGTTACTAGGTCATCAGTGGGGTCTGTGACGCCGGGGCCCTGAGCAGCCCTAGACGGTGTCAGGGACCACGTGCCTTTCTCCATCCTCCCAGGGTCAGAGCTGATGCCCAAAGCCCTGTCCACGCGCATCATCGGTGGCATCTGGTGGTTCTTCACGCTCATCATCATCTCCTCCTACACGGCCAACCTGGCTGCTTTTCTGACAGTGGAACGCATGGAGTCGCCCATCGACTCTGCTGATGACCTGGCCAAGCAAACCAAAATTGAGTATGGGGCCGTCAAGGATGGGGCCACCATGACTTTCTTCAAGGTGAGACCCTCTCCCTCCCTTGCACGAGCGGACCCTCCCACGCCCGTCACTGTCCTTCCCAAACCGTGCAGGAATCCCCAGGGCTCGGGCCCTTCCCTGTTGGAGACCAGTTGACTTTGGGGAAGCTGTGATGATGGTGCGGCCACCAGAGTGTGTCCCAGCACAGATCCTACACATTTTCACACCTGGGACCATGCATGGGGTCAATGTGCTGGTTTTTTCTCTAAATCATCGGAGGAGGACAGGTGGAAGGATGAGGCTGGGAAAGGGGGAAGGAGAAGCGTGGTCCAGACACACAGACACGTACGGGGGCCACTGGGCTCCCTCACCTTTGGCTTAAGGTTTCGGCGACATCCGTGTCCTAAGAGGCTGGCCTGCGCTTGGCGGCAAGCTCTCCACCCCTGAGGGGGCAGCAGCAAAAAATAAACATTTCTTCGCATGTTATACTCTTGGACGGCTGGTGTCCGGCTAAAGCCCCTGTCCCTGCTAGGGCTCCTGTTCTGATGGGGTCTGGCCCCAGCTTTACTGCTCCTCCTGCTTTGGGGGTGTTGGTCCAGTTCCCCCAAGGATTTTCACTTACTAGAGTAGCTAGGGTTTAGGAGACTGATGGGATAAATGTTCTTACAGGAATTAAGGTAAAAATCACAAGAGCTACCGCCCCCAGACTAGCAGCGCGGCCTCACTGACCCTTTACGACAACTCCTGTGAGGTAGACACCACGATTATTTCCACGGTACACGTGTGGAAACTGAGGCTCAGAGTGACGAAGCAGGTTGTCCAAGAACTCAACAGCTGAAGGACCCAGGTCTGCCTTCCTGCAAAAGCCCATTCTCTAGGCCACGGTTCTGAGACGTGAACGTGATCCCAATCATCTGGGAGGCTTGGGAAAACCCAGGTTCCCGGGCCCCGCCTTCCGGGTTTCCAGTGTAGGAAGTCTGGGGCAGGGCCAAGAATGCACGTTTTTATGAGTTTCCAGGTGCCTCTGTTCTCATGGTTTCTTTGAAGTGGTCAGGCTTCGGGAGCTCTGGGGGCTGTAGGTCCATTCATCCATTTATTTATTCGTCACTTGGAAGCCTGGGCCCTGTTCCCTATCCTCCAGCTCTGGTTTCCTTCCGGGCTAAGCCTCGGAGGACTGGACTGAGCCTCCAGTGGGGCCTGAGTGAGGAGAGGGCAGGAGGGAGAGGACTGGGAGGGAAAACCTCTCCCCCCGCGCCCTGCAGCCCCACCAGCACTCTCCCCTACTCTGGCCTCCCCTGTGACCCTCCTTGAGGATGGAAGCAGGTGTTCAGTAAAGTGGAAAGACAGAAGGAAAGGGCTCCCCTCGTGTGACACTGCTGCTGCCACTGAGAAGTGGCAAGTGTGGCCTTCCTGAGGGGTCACTATACATGCATTTGGGCGCATAAAAGCATCGTCACAGGCATAGTAGGAGCTCTCTGGGACCCTACGTGTTTGTGAGCGGTATGTGAGCATGTGTGCACCTGCGTGCGTGCGTGATCCATATAAACCTGCATTTAAGGGTGCGTGCGTACACACAGGTGCTGGTGTGCAAAGTCTGCCTGTGTGGGTGTATGTGTATCTTTGTGTTTGGACGTGAGTATTTGCAAAAATCTGTACGTGTACTGGCAAGCATACGTGTGCGTGCGTCTCTGTGATCTGGGTGCATGGACATGTGCCTATGAGTGTGGCTGTGCCAGAATGTCTAGATGTATACGTGCATGGAGGTTACATGTGTGTCTGTCTACCTGGATGTCCCCACGGGTACATGTGGACAGAGGTGAGCACGGGGGATGACATCTGTGTGTGTCCCAGCCCAGGCATGCATATGTGTAATGGCTCGTATGTGTGTGTGATGGCCCCTGCATGCACGCCTGTCTGTGTGGGTGTCAGTCTATGTATGTAATGGGCCATGCCTGTGTGTGCGCGACGGCTCCTGCATGCACGCGTGTCTGCGTGGGTGTCAGCCTGTGAATGTACCGGGCCATGCATGTGTGTGTGTGATGGCCCCTGCATGCAAGCGTGTCTGTGTAGGTGTCAGCCTGTGTATGTAACGGGCCGTGCCTGTGTGTGTGCAACAGCCCCTGCATGCACTGTCTGCGTGTGCATGTCGTGGTTCCTGCCCGCGTGTGTGTGCTGGTGCGAGTGTGCCTGCTGGTGTCCCCAGGCTGTGGCCCAGCCCTCTGACTGTGCCCGAGCATCTCTCATGCATTACACATGAGCCCGTCTCTAAGCAGGGCTCCCGATCAAAGGGAAGCGGCATAAATAAGCCTGGTGCGGGCTCATCGCCGCAGATTGGATGCCCTGGCCTCCCCCCGCCCTCCACGCTAAGATGCTCACATTGGCTTCCAAGAGCCCAGGGCCAGCTCCCCACCGGGCCGCTGTCCTCCGCGCCCAGCGGCACCCCCGGCGGCCCACCCCGCCCTCGCGCATATATGCTGTCACCCAGCTGGGCCTGGGGCACCGGGGCCCATGCTCACGAGGGCTCCTGGCCAGGAACAGCAGCTCCCGATCACCAGTTAACTGCCCTGGACGTCTGGCCACCTTGTCTCTTGCTTTAATTCTCAGGAGGCTCTTCTAGCCCAGGGTCCCTTTCCCTGACGGCAGCAATGGGGTGCTTTGCAGGCAGAGAGGAGCCCGAATGTGGGGCTATTGACTCCACCCCAGACGATGAGCTAGAAGCACAACACCCCCCCCCCAAGTTCCCTGGATGTGCCTCTGTCCTCCTTACTCTACCAGCCGGGCTTTCCAGTCACACCTCCTGCCTCCCAGCCCCCTGGGCAAAGTGGTAGCCTCCTCAGTATCACTTTTTTTTTTAATTTAAATTCAAATAATTAACATATAATATTACTGGTTTCGGAAGTAGAGGTCAGTGATCCATCAGGCTTGTATAGCACCCAGGGCTCATCCCATCACGGGCCCTCCTTAATGCCCGTCCCCCGAGTACCCCATCCCCACCCCCCTCCCCTCCAGCGACCCTCAGTTTGTTTCCCGTGATGAAGAGTCTCTAATGGTTGGTCTCCCTCTCTGCTTCTGTCTTATTTTTCCCTCTCTCGCCCCACGATCCTCTGTTTTGTGTCTTAAATTCCACGTATAATTGTCTTTCTCTGATTGACCTCTTTCCCTTAGCGCACATGACACCCTCTAGTTCCGGCCATGTCATTGCAAAGGGCAAGATTTCACTTTTTTTTTTTTTCTATATATACAATGGACTGGTAGTCCATTGTATATAGAGAGAGACCACATCTTTATCCGTTCATCTGTTGATGGACTCACCACTTTCAGTTTTTACAGCTGGAAGGAAACCTGAGTTTCACCCGGAGAAACAGAGTGGGTGGGTGGTTTTGCCTGTGATCACACAGCAGGTCAGTGGAGGAAGCACGACGTCAGGTCAGATAATTCTGTGTGCACACGCAGCACGCTCCCCCACGCGCACTCTAGGCTCTTCTGGAGGGCTAGGCCTCTCCCCTGCCCACGAGTGGGTGCGGCACTGGGGTTGAGCAAGGATCAGCTTCAGGGGCCAGCCACGGAACTTCTAGGACACACTGGCAAGGTCAGTGGTAATGGTAGCATCTGTTGAGCACTTAGTAGGTGCCGGCCACATTGGGGCACTTGAGCCAATGTAACGCGTGTCACCCTCACGGCAAGCCGGGACCGTGGAAACCATTATCATTCGTCTCCGTTCGACACCTGAGGAAGGTAGGCTCCATGGCAACCTGAGTTCCCACTGACTTGCTTTACCATCAACAGCTCGTGAAAAGCAGAGCTGGGATTTGAACCCCAGCGGTCCGGCACCGGGGCCCACGTGCTGTGTCACCGTGTGCCTGTGGCTTCTCTGACTCGATGGGGCAGGAGCCAAGCCACAGCCGGGTGCGCTTAGCCCCAGCCTAACAGTCCTGACGCAGCCGTCCTAGTTGCTCCAGCGGCACAAGGACAGCAGAAGCCAAGTGGCCCAGAGGAGGAGACGTGTTAAGGACAGGAACCAAAGAGAACACACTCCTCTTGGGCTCTCGGTCGGGAGGGTGGTGGTGGCACCAGCCCTGGCGCGCACCTTGCAGCCCGGGAGACGCGCAGCTCCAGGCGCCCCGGCGTTCCAGAGGAAATTTCATTTGAAGAGTTGTCGGGGAGCAGCAAACATCACAAACAGCGTCTCCCGCGCTGTCCTCCCTCCGTCTGGGAAGATAAAAATTAATTAGGAGATGAAAAAGGAAGTCTTTGAAAGCACTGTTTGGCTGTAAAAATATGTAGGCAAAATGTAAAGGAGAACACTGGGGGAGCGTGTTCGTTGGGCAGCTTTGAAGGCAGAGACTGTCGGAAGGCAGCTCCTCCAAGGATCCAGTGCCCTTTGGTGTCACCGTGGGGGAGACCCGTCACAGCAGGGGATGGCCGCTCAGGGGGCAGACCAGAGCTGGGGGCCAAGGTTCCCAGGCTCCCCAGGGCTCCAGCATCGTCCGGCCTCCCCAACCCCCAACACAGCCTTGTCCTGCTGCAGCCACGGAGCCTGGAAAGGGCCTGGAGAGGCCCACCAGCCCAGCCCCCCACCTTCCAGGTGCTCAGCAGACTCTCCCCTGAGCTGGAAGGCTCACCCCATCTCAGCCTCCAGGGTCTCCTGACCCATCTGCTGGCCTGTCCAGAATCAGAGCCCTGCCTTCCAGCAGGAGCAGGGTCACAAGGCCAAAATGCGGGGGCCACGCAGGATTCGGTGCCGGGCACCCTGCTGGCGCAGTCAGGTCACACCGGTCTTAAAGGTCAGACACACCAGGACTTGAGTCTTGGGCATTGTCTCCACTGGGTGACCTTGGGTAAGTCACTTTATTTCTCCGAGCCTCAGTCTGTTCACCCGTGTGACACGGATACTGATGCCCACCAGCGAGAGGACTGAGCACACTGCTGGACGTCCGGCGGTCAGCCCAGCACCGGGCACACGGAAGCACTCCAGTCCGAAGCCCCTCCAGCTGGTTGACCCAGAAGACTGGGAAGTGGGCTGGACGCTCTTCTCCTTTTGCCCCGTAGTCCTCAAAGGGCTTAACCAGACCACTTTGGAGAGGGGTCCCGCCCGAAGACACCTGGAGAGTCTCCCTTCCTCCGAGTCCCTCCAGGTGGGGGCCGCAGGCTTCGTCGAGGACTCAGAGGCCCAGACAGCAGCCGAGGAGCAGGGACAGGTACAGGGCCCGGCCAGTGAAGGGGGGAGTGACTGAGCGCTCCTGGCACGGAGGCCCTCTCTGCCCCTGCCTTTGGTCATCTGTGAAATGGGTCTGATGATAGCAGCCACCTCGCAGTTACTGAGATGAGGACAGTGGGATGATGTGCATAAGCAGCTCAACACCTGACACAGAGATCGCAGTGTAGTGAGTGTCAACTCTCCCTATTGTTTGTTGTTGAAAGTGGTGACACACAGGCCTGCTCAGCCCGCAGACACGGTTTTGGGGGGCCATACGGTTTGCTTACATTTTCATACGTGAGTTGCCAGCATTTTAAAATGGAGAGATTTTTGCATTTAAAAAAATTCCCATTTCCAGCTTCTTGAAAATGTGAAAGATCTGGCTTTCCAGAAAGAGCTGCTCTCCCGCTGAGCAACAGTTGTGGGAGCCAAGAGGCAACAGCTCTCCCAGTCTATCAGAATTCCACTCGGCGCTCTTTCCGTATTTACAGCGCCCTCCCCGGCCCCTCTCCACAGTGGGGGTTTTCTGCCTTGAGCACTGTGTCGTTTCATTTCTACAGAAACTCTGCACTCTAGATTATCCCCAGTTTCCAAATGAGAAAACAGAGCCTTCAGGAGAAATAATGATGTCATCCGCTTGTCCAGCACTTATTAGGCGCCGGGCTCTGTGCTTAGCCGACTCCCATCTCACAGATGTGGGACATGAGGCTCAGAGATGTGACATCACTTGGGCAGCTTTGAAGGCAGAGACTGTCGGAAGGCAGCTCCTCCAAGGAGAGCCCTCTGGGGGAGGCCCGTCACAGCAGGGGATGGCCGCTCAGGGGGCAGACCAGAGCTGGGGGCCAAGGTTCCCAGGCTCCCCAGGGCTCCAGCATCGTCTGGTCCCCACCCCCTCGCACAGCCTTGTCCTGTTGCAGCCACGGAGCCTGGAAAGGGCCTGGAGAGGCCCATCAGCCCAGCCCCCCACCTTCCAGGTGCTCAGCAGACTCTCCCCTGAGCTGGAAGGCTCACCCCATCTCAGCCTCCAGGGTCTCCTGACCCATCTGCTGGCCTGTCCAGAGTCAGAGCCCTGCCTTCCAGCAGGAGCAGAGTCGGAAGGCCAAAATGCAGGGGCCACGCAGGAGTTGGGCCGGCATTGGAACCCGGGTTAGCATGACACCAGAGCCCAAGCAGCAAAGCTGACCCAGACTCCCCTGCAGGGGCCAGGCCAGCCTGCAGCCTCCACCCCTACACACACACACATGCACACACAGGCAAGCCTCAGGGGTCAGGTGCCAACAGCAGGGGCTACTGCTGGCCTGAAGGGTCAGTGAGTCTGTCCTGGCTAGGTGGGCTACAGCGGCAGGCAGAGGCCACAGACTCGGGGAGCATGCCTGGTCCCCGCAGAAATAATCCCAGAGACATGATTAACTGCTCGAGTATGTGGATCTGATAAGGCCAAAGCCTCCACACCCAGGGATAAGCAAGCCAATTAACTTGAGGAAAGGTCTCCTTTCCACCGTGGAAAATACCCCAGGTCTCGCATGGAATCACATTGCCACTGCCTCCCTGCACGCATTCCCTGGGATTCAGCTTCCTTTGAAATTGATATACATTTATATATATACCTATATACATTTTTCTTGTACAGAAATGTTAAATTCTCAAGATTAAGTATCTTCAGTTGGGGAAAATCAATTTACTTCTTTGAGGAGGCTGGAATTGAAAGTCGTGAGCCTGAAACTTACTTTCTTGCCAATTTTACTGATAAAAAAAGCTTCTCTGTCCTGGCACGTCGCCCTGTATTGGCTCCTCCAAACGATTCCATTAATTGATTTGGGTGACTGGCCCTGAAGCAATGCTTATTAAGTAAGATTCCCACTGGAGCTGGGACCAGCAGGATGACGTGGGAGCCATGGATATGTGGGACTCCGTTCCCTGGGGTGGTGATTAGAGCTCAGGCCAGTGACAGAAACTCAGACCTCTGGTGACCAGGCCCAAGAGATGAGTGAGGGACCCGAGACTCTGGGAGGGGCCCCAGGTGTTCCCTCTCTGCCTCAGACCAGCCCTGCTAGAGAGGAGCTTTTGGGGGGATGTGCCCTGGAATCACGAAATCACTGGAACACAGGAAGGAACATAAATGGAAGCAGAGACCATGAGTGGAAGTGGTTGAGCGTGGGAGCCCCAAGCTACGGAACAAGTACAGTCGTGGCCATTCTAGGGATGCAGATTTCAGAGCCACCTGCCTAAAGCTGGTGGAGGTGTGAATGTGTTGCCTCTGGGGCTGGGAGAGCAGATCCACTTGAAACCAGCATCACAGCCAGCTTCACGTGGTATTGTCACTTCTCCTTTCAACTGGCCCGACCTCTCTCTCGTGTTCTTCCTCATTGTGTTCCTTTACCCGCTGGAGCTTTCATGTGTCTTCCTCAAAGCCTATGAGCCTCAATAGCCCTCCAACCCCCAAAAGAAATTTCTGTCTCCATTTATGGTGGAGTGTTCCTGGAAAGACCATATGCTTTAATGTCAGAACCCTGTTTCTGCTCGTCATCCTATGTAAGGGAGGAATGGGGTGTTGGGTGAGGATACGGGGAGGAGTTTGCAGAAACAAGAGGAGTGCTAAGCCCTTCCTGAGACAGAAGAAGTGGAGCAGGGCTACCTGACCGGTTCATTGTCAAGTTACTTTTGCCAGTGTTTGAGATTTACTGATGGATGACTGGCTTCATGGGAGAGCGAGTGGGTAAGAGAGGTGAGGTAGAGAAGTGGGTGGATGGTTGGGTAAGAGAATAGATAGATGACTGGTTAGATACATGGATGAAAGGATGGGTAACTAAGTAGCACACTAGCTGGACAGTTGAGTAGTTAGTTGAGAGAATTAGTGGGTAAGTAGTATGTGAGTGAGAACATGAACATGATGAATGAGAGGATGCATGGTTAGTTGGTTGGATAGATGGATGGATGGATGGATGGATGGATGGATGGATGGATGGATGACTAAAAGGCCAGGTGGACAGTTGCATAGTTAGTTGAATGAATTAGTGTGTAGGTAGTATGTAGGTGAGAATATGAGCATGATAAATGAGAGGATGGATGGATGGATGGATGGATGGATGGATGGATGGATGGATGGACGTGGTTGGTTGGATGGTTGGATGGATGGATGAACGTGGTTGGTTGGATGGATGGTTAAGTAAAAGGCTAGGTGGGCAGTTGAGTAGTTAGTTGAATGAATTAGTGTGTAGGTAGCACGGGGATGGAACATGAACATGATGAATGAGAGAGGATGGACGGATGGATAGATTGATGGGTGGTTGGATAGATGAATGGATGGATGGATGGATGCATTAGGAGGTGTAAGGGGAGCCCTAATGGTCTTATCAGCCCCCTGCTTCCCATAGAAGAATTTGGAAGGCAGGAGAGACTGGGATGAAAAAAGAGCTGGGGTGCTGGAGCCATGGGTAGAGTAATAGTACTTAGTTATAGTGACCACGAGGGCCGATATCTGAGAAGCATGCATCCCTGGCACCAGAGAGGATTGGACCTGGATGATCTGATTAGAGGAATCACTGGAATTGATTACCTGAAAAAACAATTATTTGGGGCACAGAAGTAGCTCGTGTGTACGTGGGTAAGAGAGTGTACTAGTTGCCTCTTGCTGCACAGAAGGTTACTTAGTGTCTTAAAACAACAGCACTGTAATCTCACTGACTGGGTCGGGAGGCAGCACAGCTCAGCTGGGTCCTCTGCACAGGGTCTGGGACAGGCTGCTGTCAAGCCTGTAGTCATCTCAGGGCTCTGCTTCCAAGCTCGCTCACGTGATTGCTGGCAGCATTCCGTTCCTCCTGCGTTGTTGGACTGAGGGCTTCAGTTCTCTGCTCACTGTTGGCTGGAGGCTGCCCTCTGTTCCTGGCCACGTGGGCCTCTCCACAGGGCGACTCACAGCAGGGCCACCGGCTGCCATCAGAGCAGCCAGGGAGAAGAGCCAGAGAGAGTGCGAGCAGGAGAGTCAGTCTCTTGTAACCTAACCTCAGAAGTGACACCTCTGGGGGCAGTTAAAAAAGCGAGTAGCTAGACAGGCCCACCCTCAAGGGGGAGGGGATGATACAAGGGCATGAGTACCAGGGACAGGGGTCATTGGAGCTGGATAGAAGCTTCCTACCAGAGTGGGTCTGGGCAGGAACAGTCACAGAGTGAGGAAGACCCAGAGGGAGAAAAGGAGCCAGAGAAGGTGAGTCTGGACATCAGAGACTATCTAGAGACTAAGCAATGTCCGAGGAGTCAGAAAAGCAGGAAATCGGGAATGTTTTTAAGGGCAGGAGTAGCTAGGAGGGGAGGGCGGCTGGGGCCGCAGGAAAAGCTGAGGGGGAGGAGTAGCTGGCAAGAGGGAGTAGCTGGGGAGCACAGGTTTGAAGGTGAGAGTTGGAGAGGCCGGAGGGACTGGTGGTGACCCGAGTAGTTGCAAGCGGGACTGGCTAGAAAGCAGGATGGCTGCGGGCAGGCAGGAGCTAGAAGCATCCGAGCCCTTCCAGACTTCCACATCGAGGCAGGGAAATCGCAGGTAGGACAGTGGCTGCTTGTCTGCTTGTCTGCCCCCAGGCCGGGAGGAGGCATCTCTGCCCTTGATGGATTCTGGGTCTCCATCAAATTCCAAATGGGGTCTTGCCTGCTGCTTCAGGGCTCCCTGCTCCCCTGGGCCTGCTTGGGGCTCCAGGAGCCAGTTTTGGGGAGGACAACCCTCACCAGGGCTGGGGAGGCCCCGGAGAAGAGTAGACCCTTTCCTCCGCGTCCCCTGCCCATCCCCCGGCACCAGCCTGCTCCAGCACCCCCACGCCGTCACGCACACCGGAGCTGGGCCGGGTGCCAGTCAGACAGGCTGACATCACAGACAGGCACAGCCAGACTTGGAAGCAGCCCAGTCCAACGGGGCCTGTAGAGCCACCTGCTGCCCCGGGATCCGCGGGGCAGGGCCACTCCCCGCAGGGAGCAGGGAGGTGGCTGGCGGTCATTTCCTGAGAAATCTCGTGAATGCCACGCACCCGATCTGCCCGTTGCCTCAGGCAGCGGGGGCCCTTCAACCTCGGCCTGGTCTGCCGGCCCCAGCACCTTCTCTGAGCCTCCCCGGCCAGGCGGGACAAGCACGGCAGCCCACCCACCAGGCCTGGTCTTAGGGACGCTAGTTCTGCTCATACGGCAGCGCCCGACCCAGGATGCTCGGGGCCACTCCCGGTAGGAGCTGGAGGGCCTGCACACCACCTGCTCTGAGCGCCCCCACTCCTCGCCCGCTCCCGAATGAAACGCCATAGACGGAAACCCTCGTCTTCCCCTGGAACACAGTACTCAGGGGTCCCTCTCTAGCCTCACGGGGTTCTCTGTGGGGCAGGGCAGCGAAGTGGTGGGGAACACGAGAGCCAGTGGCCCGGGTTGGAAGCCTAGCTTGGCCACTTAGTATCTGAGTGACCCTGGGCGAGCTCCTTGGCCATGGCTTCAGTTTCTGTCAAATGGAGCTGAGGGTAGCCCCCACCTCCCCTGATTGTCGTGAAGAATCAGTGAGTTAATGCAGACAAAGCTCTCGGAACGGAGCCGGCACATGGAAACCTTTCATAAATGTTAGAGAAGGAGAAGGCATTTCTTTAAAACCCAGTCTGAAAACCACTGTGCCGTGTGGCCAAAGAGCCAGGGCTTCCTAGTAGGTGGGCCTGAGTCTGAATCCTGGCTTCATCCCTTACCAGCTATGTGTTTTGGGACCTTCCCTCCCAGGGCCTCAGTTGCCACATCTGAGCAAGGGGTGGCCTTCCCTCCCTCAGAGGGTGGTAGACAGAGTTCGGTGACCAGAGCCCTGTTAAGGGGGGCGTGTGGTGCTGGGCCCCTGGCGCGCTCAGTAACTGTGTGCATCCCCCTTCTGTCGTGGCCCAGAAATCCAAGATCTCCACTTTTGAGAAGATGTGGGCCTTCATGAGCAGCAAGCCCTCGGCGCTGGTAAAGAACAACGAGGAGGGCATCCAGAGGACCCTGACGGCAGACTATGCCCTGCTCATGGAGTCCACAACCATCGAGTACGTCACCCAGAGGAACTGCAACCTCACCCAGATCGGGGGCCTCATCGACTCCAAGGGCTACGGCATTGGCACACCCATGGGTGAGCAAGGGGCTGCGGGCGGGCGGGTGGGCCAGCGGGGGGTGGGGGCGGCTGGGGGATCTAGGATGGGCGGGACCCCCTAGTCTGCTCTGCACACAGTCTCCTGCTGCCTCTCCCAGCTCATCCCATTGAGCCTCAAAAGGTGGCATCTCTTCAACCCAGAGACAAAGGAGTAGAGTCACAACCTGGTGAGGCCAGCGTCAGGCCTGCGCAGAGGTGGGGGGTCAGTTCAGAGCTTCATGCCTGCTTTCTCTGACCTCACTCCTGTTGATGCAGCCTGGATCCACAGGGCCTTCCAGGGGCCGAGGCAAGACCCCCCCTACCCCAAATCAGGACCTTGCTCCCATCCAGACACCATGGGAAGATTCAGAGAGGGGCCTTTACGAGCATCCAGGGAGGCTGGGGAGGGTGGCCGGCGCTGCCCAGGGTGCTGGCAGGGGCATGAACCATGTGGCCTGGGTGCCACTGCCAGCCAGACCCCCGCTCCCACACTCAGGCTCCCCGTACCGGGACAAGATCACCATCGCCATCCTGCAGCTGCAGGAGGAGGACAAGCTGCACATCATGAAGGAGAAGTGGTGGAGGGGCAGCGGGTGCCCCGAGGAGGAGAACAAAGAGGCCAGCGCCCTGGGGATCCAGAAGATCGGGGGCATCTTCATCGTGCTGGCCGCCGGGCTCGTCCTGTCTGTGCTGGTGGCTGTGGGCGAGTTCGTGTACAAGCTCCGCAAAACGGCAGAGCGAGAGCAGGTGAGCGTCCAGAGCTGGGGACAGGAGGGCGAGTGGAGGACCGGGTTCGAGCCGGGTTCCCGCCTCCCAGGCACAGGTGGTGTGCGGTGTGCGAGCTCACCCTGCCTCAGCCCGCCCCCCTCTGCTGGGACTCTGGGCCAGGCCATGCCCCCCCATCTCCAGCGGGCACCCCGCAGCAGCCCGGCCCTCCTGCCTCCTCTCTCCCATCCGCTCTCCGAACACAGCCAGTGCCCTGTTTAACACTTAATTCAAACCATGTCATTCCCCTGCATAAAACCCTCCAGGGTGATCGTTGAAGCTGGGTGATGGCTACATAGGGGTTCATTATACTGTTCTCTCTACTTCTGCATAGAGTTGGAAATTTCCATAATCAAAAGTTTAAAAAAGAAAGGAATGTTAAGAGGTCTGGCCCAAGCATGCAGTTGGCTGGGCTCCGCTTAACCCATCTGATTAATTCAAGGGTGGAGGAGCAGTGGCTCTGGGTCCTGGGAGCAAATTAGAATCACAGGGAGAGTTTTTTAAGTGCTAATGTCCTGGCCTCACTCCCAGAGATTGTTTTAATTGGTCAGGGGCAGAGCCTGGCATTGGTGTCTTAAGGAAGTGTAGCTACGGGGTAATTTAAATGTGCGCATGCCTCTCGGAGACATCCAAGGGGACCCAGGGCCAGGGTGGAAGCAGATTGCGGTTCTGGGCCGTGTGGACGGGACCATTCAAAACAGGCACTTTTTGCATCGATCAGAGATGAGATGCGGGCCCTTATAATCTGTAAGCCAGAGTCAGCAAACAGGAAGGGGAAAGATCATTCTTGGGGTCATGGTTCTCACGGGCACGGGGAAAGGCACACGCTCCCCAGTCCAGCCGGGAGCCGTCCGTGGGTACATTTCTGGAGGGACGCGGACAGCGTCTTGAAAGTGGCCGCACATTTTGACAGCGAATCGTGCTTTTAGAAATGTACCCAAATGGAAGTGGCCAAGGATAGATACAGGGGTGTTCACTGGAGTGTTAATGATCACATGAAAAATGGAGGGGAACACCCCCCACCCCACGTCCGGTAATGAAGGATGGCTTTAAAAAAACACACACACACACACACACAAAAAACAAACAAACAAACAAAAAAAAAAACACACACAATACGTTAAAAAAAAAAAAAAAAAAAAACTCTTTAGGAATTCCCATTGCAATCGGGATGAGCACCCACAATCCACCAAAAACTCTACCAGATCTGGTCCTTGTCCACTTGTCGGACTTTCTCCTGCCCCTCTTCTCCTCCCTTAACTCTCCTCCATCCACACACACACACACTGGACTGAGTTTTAGTGCTTAACGCACCAAACACATTTCAGCCCCAGGCCCCTGGCACGTGCTGCTCCAGCCGCCTGCAGCGCTCTCCTGCCGGAGCACCATTTCCCCATTTCTACTGGGAAACCACATTTTTGGCATGTTCTGGTTATTCGGGTTCCAGCTGAAATGGCCATCCCTCCTGCCCCCACGGCCAGCACCCCTCTATCCCACCTTGCTGCTTTATTCTCTTACTAGTTACCATGCTCTGAGGTGTTATATTTGTTGGCAGGTTTATCACCTGTTGCTATCACTTCGCAGACCCTAAGCTCCCTGAGGGCTGGGTCCTAACTGTCTTTTTCCTGTCTGTATGCCTAACACCCAGAACAGTGCTTGGCGCCTAGTGGGGCCTCAATAAATATTCCTAGAATGAATAAAGGAAGGTGAGGAGGGATGCTATCCAGAGATTAGCGGGGGGCGTTAAGGGGAAGCTTGGAGGGAAAGCGCTAAGAGGCGGAGCCAGAGCCCAGGACCCCCCTACCCTGCACAGCCAGCGCTCAGCTGCCGGGTGCTCCTGCCCTGGCCTCACTGCATAATCGAGCTATCGACAGCCCCACTGCCTTCCAGACGAGCCACAGGACAGGCTCTGGCCATTGGTCTCCTAGGAGCCATGGCCATCAGATACCTGCAGGCAAAGCTGCACTTTTGCCGCCCCCTTCGGGTACCCACAGGGACCCAGGCCAGAAGCCACTGCCACCACCTGCCCTGCGGGGACCTCCCTCCCCGTGGCACACCTGGAGAAACATGCTGGACTTTCCCAAGTGGGACCATGGGGATTTTCCCCTTAGTGGGAAGCCCTCCCAGGGGTAGAATGACCCATACATTCATCAGGTGTTTCTTAGGTCTGACACGGGGCCAGGCCGAGTGCTGGGAGCTGGGCTCACAGGGATGAAGCTGGCTGGTTCCCACCCTCAGAATCTAGTGGCGAAAAATCAAATTTGATGTGCATGCCAGTCAGGACCTCAGCTTGCTCATCTGTGAAACGGGGATGGGATGGTGCGATCCATCTACCTTAGCCTCCAAACAAGGACATCACGCTTTAGGCTGCCTCACAAACTGGTCATCTGGAGCGGGCAGAGGGTGGGAGGCCTAAAGGTGAGGGGTGGGGGGACAGCCTTGGCACAGCCCTGGGAGGAAGGGGAGGGGCTGGCAGGGGCTGCAAGACCAGGCCTCACCCATGTGCCCCTTGCCCCCCACCCCACCCCAGCGTTCCTTCTGCAGCACCGTAGCCGATGAGATCCGTTTCTCCCTTACCTGCCAGCGTCGGGTCAAGCACAAGCCACAGCCTCCCATGATGGTCAAGACTGATGCTGTCATCAACATGCACACGTTCAACGACCGCCGGCTTCCGGGCAAGGACAGCATGGCCTGCAGCACATCGTTGGCCCCCGTATTCCCCTAGGCCCAGGTGGGGTGGGGACCGAAGGCCTTGGGGCAGGGCAGAGGAAAGCAAGGAGACTGGAAGGCCCCTCCCCTGTGCCCATGCTGGGTTTGGGGGTCAGAGCTGCTGCCTGCCTGCTGGGCCAGGAGCCCTCTGCCCTTACCTACTGGGAAACCAGCAGGCCCCAGGCCAGCTACTTGGGCCTCACTCGCCTCTCGTTTCTTCTGTGGGTTTCGAAACCTGCCAGCCGAGACAGCCAAGGCCAAAGGAAGCACATATGCCTCTCTCAGGCCAAACTCACCTGCCCCTCGACTCTCCTCCACAGTCAGAAGTTTCTACCCCGGCCCTGCAGAGGCCAAAGAAAATGGGAATCAGCTTGTATGTTGCCACTCCTTCCCTGTGAGCCCGGGCCTCCTGGGCCATGACCGTGAGCCCAGAGACACAAACCTTGGGTACCTTAAGGATTGTAGTGTGGCTGCCAATGGGAGCTGAAGAAGGGGGATGGCCACCCCACATGTCTTGAGCAGAAGAAGACTTCATCCCTTAGGGGCTGCTCACGTAGTCCTGGTCTCTTGGACCTGGCACCATGTATGGCAGCCCCCATCTTGGCAAAGTTGAAGGCACAGAGCTCCATAGAGGAAAAGAGGAGTTTGGGGTATGGGAGAGAGGAGAATGCACAAAGGTGCCATTTTGAATTCTTATGGACAGTGTCCCAATGGCTCCCATCCCTCAAGGAGGTCTCCAGGAGTATAAAGTGGGGGAGTGAGTGGTCAGAGCAAATTTTCTACTTTCTGGCCAGAGGATAGAGGACCCCCTGAATCTCCCACAAAGGCTGACCAGAGATTCAGCCCATATTTGAAGACAGAAGAACAGTGGATTCCATGGAAATCCCAGAGGCCCACGAGCCATTGGGATGGCTTATTTTTTTGCTGGTTACTGAGCTGTTTTCTAAACCCTAGTGGCATTTGAGAGCTTGAGTTCTTTGCCAGCTACTCCTCAGCAACTCCCCACTCCTGGCCAGTTGACCTTGACTTCCCCTGTCATCTTGGAAGGAGAAGAGAAACCTAGATTGAAGTAAAAGTCATCACCCCTCTTCCAAAGAGGGATTCAGGTCTACTTTGGGGTAGATGGGGAAAGCCAGAGGAGCCCTAAAGAATTCTTGGCCTCCTGGACTTGCCAAACCTAGAGATGCTCTCCAGAAAGGAAGGTTTTCAGGGACAGGACATCGGAGCTCATAGAGGCCCCAAGGATAGGGAAAGAAAAGCTGCCTCCTGGAGAATTAACCAAAGACCCCACATAGAGATACAGGCCATCTAGGCCCCAATCTCTTGTCCAGAGCAGCTTGGACCTTGTGGGGTTTGGGGGTACAGCAAAGAAATAGTAGCAGATGAGGTACCAGTTAGGGCCGGACCAGATGACCTGTGGGTTCCAGCTAGGTAGGATGGATGCTCTACAAGTTTGTGACTTTAAGATTCTAGAAAAGGAATGAGACATGGAAGGGTTAGGAGCAAAGTGTCCTTAGAGAATACGACGAGGCCGGCAGGGCTTCCCATGCCAAGGGCCGAGGGCGGTCTCTGAGCGGGGGAGAGAAGCCTGGAGATTCTGGACGGGGACCCAGAAGACACTCGTTTTTACCCCGTCACCTCTCTCCTGCTTCTGCTTAGGGAGTCTGGTTAGGGAAGAGCTACATTTAGATCTCAAGGACCTTCTCAATTGGGGTGAAGGATCATCTCTGGCTCCCCCCCAGGGACTCCCAGAGCAGGAGAGCGCAGTGGGCTCATGTGATAAATACTGTTCCTCCTCCAAACTGTAGGCTGCAGGACCAAGCCAGCTGGTTCCCATAATCCCAGCAGTTCCAACAGGCTGTGTGCTTGGAGGTAGGAGAAGAGAGCTGGACGTGCAGCATCGCCAACACATGTAATGACAGGAAAAGCCATGCTGTGTGTAGGAGTGCGTGTGTGTCTGTGTGTGTGTGTGCATTTGTGTGTATCTTTGTGTGTGTGTGAGAGCTGTAGGGACCGGGGGTGAAGGACCGATTTGGTCATCAGACAAGAGTCCAGGGCACGCAATAATAGAATCCGTTGGGTTCCGACGTGTGTGTGCACACATGTGTGTGAATTTGGGATGAGAGAGACAAGTCTGGACAAGCAGCAGAGCCCCATACATGTAAAAACAGGAGAAGCCATGTCTTAATGGGGTTCTGGGGGTATACATACGTACACATGCATGCACGAGTGGGTGTGCTTACGTGCATGCATGCGTGCGTGTGTGTGTGTGTGCACACATGCGTGCACATTTATGCACCAATGGCAGAGAGTGGAGGACAGGATAAAACCCGCAGTATTGCCAAATGTTTAAAAGGAAAAGCCATGTCATCAAGGGGTCCACGTGTGAGCGAGTGTGCACATGTGCGCGTGGGCTTGCATTTGCAGTGGAGAGCGAGGCGGAGGACAGGACCAGACAGACGAGCCGCACAGGTCGATGCACGAAGCCACGTGGAACCATAGTGTCTCGGAGCAGGGGGTGGGGGGAGGCTTGCTCACACGTGTGTTCAAACTCACGCATGTGTTCCGGCTCAGAGCAGGAGCAGAGATGGACCATCAGGAAGGCGGGGGATCGGGGTGTGTTTGCACTTCTGCTGTAGGGAGAGATCGTTTGTCACAAGGATTTGTCGAGATCATGTGCTTCTGCCTATGGTGCTCCGTGAGCGTGTCTGATGGGAGAGGAGAGCAGTGGCCTATGGGTTGGGAAGGTGTCTCGTCTGGACAAGGGTAGATGGCAGAGGCACAGTTCAATGAGAGGAGTCCTTTAGTCCTTTAGTCCTTTAGACTTCCGAATGCAGGTGGGGTGACGCTGCCCGACCTCCCCTCCCGCCCAAGCCTTATGTCCGTCTGTGTGGCCCATGTGCAGACCCCGGCTGGTGCCCTGTTTGCTTCGAGACCAGCCCGGCGTTGAGAGTGCAGTGGAGACGACTTCTGCCTGAGTGTGAGCGTCTTCCCGGGTATGGACAGGGCCAGGTGGCACTACGACACTGGCAGGGGAGGGAGGAGGGAGGAGGAGGTGCTCCCACGGAGGCCAACCAGGAGGAGTTAAAGGCTTGGTCAGGCGTGCCAGCAGGAGGCTGTGCCCACACCCAGCAGCACCGAGGGGGGTCGTGGAAGTGTCAGCGTTGGTTTCGATGGAACAAAAGATGGGACCTCCCCGGGCGGGTGCTGGACTGTCCTTGTCTGGCCCTCCCTTAACAAAAGATCGCCCCCATCTCCCACCCCCATCTCCCACCGGCTCAGACTGGCCAGATTGGGGGGCAGCAGTGAGGAGACCCCCCCATCCCCATCCCCCGCCAGTCACCAAGGCCCTGGGGCTTTTGGACGGTGAACCCTCCTCCTCCTCCTCCTCTCTCTCCCCTTGACCTGCTACCGGTCTCTCTGCTGTGGACACATAAGAAAACCCTGACAGCGTTGTCACCATTCAGGTGGCCCCTCTGCAAGTGTCTCTCAAGAGGAATAATGCCCTCGTGAGGGCAGATGAGCTGACTCTGGATCCCTGAAGGCTCAGAGGGCCTCCCCCCACCTCACAGCCAAGACTGCCTCCACAAGAAGAGCACACCTGGCTCCTCCCTCGTGCATGTGTCAGGCAGCAGTGATAGCCCAGGTGGGGGGAAGGCCCTGGCAGGGTTGGCAGAAGGTTCCACCTGGTGAGAAGTCACCCCCTCCTCATGCTGGAGGAGAGCAGAGGTGGGGCCGGGCTCACGCTCGCTGAGAGAAGAGGCCCCCTCCCTGCCTTCTCTGCCAGGGGTGCGGTGTGGAGGTCTGCGAGCTGCTGCTTCATCCCCCAGCATGAAGCTGGGCCCTTCCCAAGCCATTCTCAGTGATATGCACAAACATCTGGAAGTTGGCCAAACCCTGGCCGCATGTCTGGACTGGCCCTGTGTGCACAGCCCCCTGGAAGGGCCCGGTGATCTCGCCACAAACAGCTGGATGGACTTCACATCTGGGACGGGCCCCGGGCCCGCAGACAGACGCAAGAACTGAGCCCAATTCTGTCGACAGGTCTTGAACGGATGGACACATCTGGAACAGTCTCCCGGGCGGGACAGACGCATCTGGAACGGGCCCAGCTGCCTGCCGCGGTGAGAGGGCCCTGCTCCTTGTCCCCGTGCCAGTTTGAATCAAGCTCTCATTTTTCAGTCCTGGATTTGCCCTGGAGTTAAAATTTCAGAGCTGAGGCCATATGTGACGTCACAAAACTGTTTTTGGTAGAAGGTTAATGTTCTGTACAATATATATATGAATGTAAAAAGATATATATATATATATGCTGTATATATATATATATATATGCACAGTGTATATATGCCCCGTAGCCCATGTGTATACGCACCCCTCCCCGCACGTCTGCACACAGAGTGTACATAACCCAGCCAGTATGGGTGGGGACCAGGTGAGGGACGGGGCGACAGCAGGCAGGTCTGGGAGGGAGGCCACCCGGGGCAGGAGCCGCAGAGAGCCCCGTGGGATGGGGAAGGCCCTGCGTACGTCCCAGCTGCAGACCGCGAAGAAGAGGACTGGACCACAGGGGCTGGCGGATGGGCCTGGCCCAGCAGGTGCCCCCTGGCCAGAGGCGGGAGAGACCCAGGGGCCTGGTCTCCATCTGAGAGCATCTGAGGCAGGACAGCAAGCAGGGCCTGTGTCTGGGGAAATGTCACACCAGCACTTGGCTCCTGCGACCTGTTCTCGTCACAGTGGCCAGGTGGGTGTCAGGCTCCACCTAGAACATCCCGAGAGGCTGGAGCATTCTAGGTGGCACAGGCCTCCGCCTCAGGTTCTCACCCACACACAGCGTCACGGTTCACAGCTAGGGAAAATGCTTTTTAAAGAGAATGGCCCCGAAGGCATTGTCTGCATGCCAGTGCAGTGTCCCTCTGCCCTACTTACTGGCCCTGTCCCCATCCCCTGCCTTCTAGGATGGAAGACCTCAGATCACCCTGCAGTGTGTCTCTATCTTGCAGACCCAATCTCTGGGGCCTCCAGAAACAGGGCAGCAGCTGTAGTGATGGCAGTAATGCCAGCAGGTTTGTCCCACTGCAGACAACCTCCCCAGGCCCATTTGACCCAGAGGCCGGCTGTGAGCGAGTGACCGGGGAGCCGGACACGTGGAGAGTGCAGTGACACCAGGTGAAGAGGAGAAAGCAGCACGGCCCTCCTGCCCTAGCACAGCCCAAGCCATCCGCCTGCCTCCTCTTCCCCCGGCTGGGCAGCTGGCAGGGAGCACCCCCACCGTCCCCGCCGACCTGTGGCCCTGCCCTGCCCGGCTCCCCCTATGCTTCACCATCCCAGTCCTTTAGCTTGTGGCCCTGCCCCCGTCACCGGTCAGGGCACCTCTGGAATCTGCAGGAGAGAAGGTACTGGAGTGGGCTTCCGTGTGGTCAGCAGCCGGCCTTCTGCTTCGGCCGTGGGCGTCAGGCTGGTGTGCACTTAATCTGCCTCTGGGGCCCCCCCACCCGCCAGAGCACATCTGAATCCAGCCCCCTGAGGAGGGGCCTGTCCTGGCTCCAGGGGCCCTCATGCCACTGTGCTCCAAACCCCCACCCCATGTCTGCCTGGGCCTCCCTTGTCGGGGACTTGGGTTCCCAGCCCCAGGGCTGAGCCCCCAGACAGCGCCATGCGAGACCCCTGGCCTGTCCCACCACCCAGACCAGAGTGCCTGGATGCCCCCCACTCCCACTCAACATGGTTCCCACACACTGGTCTCTGGGCCATTCAGGGGATGCCCTTTGTGGACATGCAGAATTTCTATGAATATAGTTTTTTGTAAACATTTTGTAACAATTTGGGTTTCATAGTAACTGTGTTACTTGCCAATCATTCTAGGCTGATGTAAATAACTTTCCAAACAAATCTGATTATTTTCCTTTTTAAGACACTGTGATATATCAAAGTGCACAGTTTGCTGTATGAAGTAATATGGTTTTAAATTTTAAATAAAGAAATGTTTCTAGAAAACAGTGTCCCCCCTCCCTGAGGTGTGTTTTCTGCTTCTCTGCTCTCTCCGTCAAACCAGAGGGTGCCGGGCAGCTGCGTCATTTTCTCCCCAAGGCTGACTGTGTCCTCCTGGGCAGGAGACCCTGGGATGAGTGGGTGGGGGGCACCAGCCCAGCCCCCGGTTCTCCTTTCAGATAACAAGGTGAGGTGTCTGCCCTTGACATCGTCTGACCTCTGTCTTCCCGTGGGCACATCTGTCCCCAACTTGTCACCACCCACAGAGCTACCCGGCGAATTGTCATGTCCTTATGTGACCCCGTCCCATTGGCCACAGCTTGGGATGGCAGGTGGGCCTCTTATCCAAGCACGGCCCATCAGAGATCTGGCCTAAGCTTTTTCAAAGTGGAAATAAGGAAGGTTTAAGTCGGTTACTCTCGGGAGATGGAAACTGTACACATAACCAGGGTCCGGGACAGGGGACTTTAAAAAGGAAGGAACTGAACACAGATGTTTATAAAACAAGTGGAAGAGACGAGGGGGCAAGGCCCCCCCCCGGGCCTCCAGTGGCTCCCAGGACAACAGAGCAATGACCCACCCAGGGAGTAGCTACCTCGGAGACACTGAGACTAGAGCTTTGAGGCAAAAGCACATCCCAGGGTTGTGATCTGGGGCTCAGCAAGCCTGGGTCAGGAAGCTGCTGCCACCACCGCCCCCATGACGTTGCTTCTCGTCACCTAGGAACCAATCCTGTTAAAAACTCTCATATCTCTGTGACAGAGACAGCTTAAAAGTGGGCAAAAAATGGCCTCTGCCTCTCTTCTGCCTTCCAGATCTCATGCAAACATCAGCGTCGTAGAGATTTGCATCCACAACCCTCCATGACATCATCATAATCATAAGAAGTCATAATATTTATTGAGCGCTTCCTACGTGGCATGTGCTAGGCTAAGCTCTAGACGTCCATTATCTCCTCTACTGCTTGCCTCAGAACCTGACACAGCTCAGTCCTGACTCTGTATGATCTTTCAGCCCAGATCTCCACCACCGTTGACTCGGTTTCTCAGTGCCGCCACTCTAATTCCCTGGAGAATGACTATTATTGGACCAGCTCTGGTTAGTTGGTCACTTACGGTCCAATCAGCTGTGACCAGCGGGGGTGAAGGGTCCCATAATATAATCATGGTACCCAGGCTCTTTGCTTTAGGAGAGTTGAGAAAACCCAAAATTCCCAAAGAAAGCTATGTGAGTTGAGCAGGCCTCCTAAATATCCACCGTCCTATTCCATTGGCTGGCAAGTGCCAAGTCAAGGTCCCCAAAATCTCTATAGAATGAAGAGCAGACCAGAACCCCAGTGGGCCACTGTATCTGAGAACTCTGCTCTAGCCTACAACTACAACCCAGGAAGAGGCTTTGGGTCCAAGCCAGGTAGAGGCCCTGGGTTGAAGGACATCTGTCAGCCCTTGGGAAGCAGAGGTAAAGTCCATCACCTAGGAATAAATACAGCAGAGTTCTGGGTGGACTCCAGGCCCAGCAAGGAGTAGGATAATGTGGATAAGAGAGACGGAAGAGAGCCAGTAGGAATGAGGCTCACACTTTGAGTGAAGGAACAAGTAAATTACCCACTTACCCATCCATTCATGTACCCAACTACCCACCATCCATCCACTCATCCACCCATCCATCTCTCCACTCATCTATCCATCCATCCATCCATCCATCCATCCATCCATCCATCTATCCATCCATCCATCCATCCATCCGTCCATCCATCCATCCACTCATCTGTCCCCATTCCCCTGACATCTTTCCACCCATCTACCAATTCATCAACCACTCCACCAATCTGTCTAGCTGCCCACCCACCCCCAATCCATCCATCCACTCATAAACTTGAATATTTTGTGTGAGTCCAGCTCCACCACCGCAACTTTACGTGCTTGAACTTTGGTTTCCTCATCTAAAATGCATCAGTTGGGGCAGCCCAGGTGGCTCAGTGGTTTAGCGCCACCTTCGGCCCAGGGCATGATCCTGGAGACCTGGAATCGAGTCCCACTTCGGGCTCCCTGCATGGAGCCTGCTTCTCCCTCTGCCTGTGTCTCTGCCTCTCTCTCTCTCTCTCTCTCTCTCTCATGAATAAATAAATAAAATCTTTAAAAATAAATAAATAAAATAAAATGTATCAGTCATCATGAAATCCTCCCCTCATGGAACGGTCAGGCAGGCTCAATGAAAAAAAGCACAGTAAGTACTTAGCACAGGCTGGGCATACCATAAGCCAACAAGAAGTGACAGCAATTTTCATTAATAAGAAGGAGGAAAAGGAGAAAAAAATTAGGGCCTACTATATGCTGAGCCTCCACAGGTGATAGTCTGGTGAGTAGTGAGACAAGACTCCTTCCCTGCTGGGGCTCAGAGCCTGGTCCAGGAGCCCATTTGTGACACTCTGGGCTCCTGATCAGGGCCAGCCAGGCCTCTCAGAATAGTAGGGCGGCTCTGATTGTCTGTGGATTGGACACAGAGAAGACAGAAACTCCCCGGTCCCCCCAGCCTCTCTGAGAGCCCCTGACTCTACCTCTCAACAGCCCATCTCTACCTGGCTGGCCCTCCCAAGCACTGAGCTCTCTCCACAGCCCTGTCTTAAGGAGGCAAGAAATGATCCTAGACCTTGCTTCTCCCTCCCCACTGCAACCCCAAGAGCAGGAGATGCTGTTTCTCTCCTTTCAGGGGGGTCTCTCGCTGCTCCCTCCCCAAGGAAGGAAGAGGAGCCCAAATGACTGGGCACCAATACAGTTCAACCAATGATAGCTTTTATTGAGGGAGAAAGTAACAAATGAGTGGAGTCCTGTCCCATAGCAGGCACAGAGCCAGGGACAGAGGGAACAAAGATAGCCAAGTACTCAGCTTTTAAGTTCGAAAGTCTGGGTCCTGGTCTAAGACCCAAACTGTCTGGAAGGACGCATGATCTTGTTCCCCCTCCACCAACAACCAAATCTGGCCAAAGATTCCACAGACTCACTTAGAGGGAAGGTGGTGGCACAGCAGAAAATCCCCCAACACGCCCCTAGCCAATTGAGACTATTAGAGCGTTCCCTCTCTGCTGGGGGAACAAGCTCCTTCTTTATTTTATTCATCATCATCATCATCATCATCATCATCATCATCATCATCACTGCGGTTGTGGTGGTTATTTCTGCTTCCCATGCAGTCACTGTGGAGCCCTGGTGGCTTGGAGATGATAGTCCCAGACATTTCCAAAGCAGATTCTGCTTGGGTTCTTTAGGCCTCTTCGCCTTGGGGAGCCCCATCACAGACAACTATACCCTTGATGTCAGGGATCCCCTTGCCTTGACCTTGGCCGTCTCACCCTCCTTGGAGCGCAGGGATCTGAGACCCGTTGAGCTGGCCCCCACCTCCCACCCATCCCCACCCCCTTCTAGGTCATGGCCCTGCTCTCCAAAGCCCACAGCTTGGTTCACAGTCCTAAGCCTCGAGGTGCTCATGACAGCAAGAAGAGAAAAGCCCCCGTGAAAGCACACACCAGGTGTCAGACAGCTTGGCTCAGTGTTTGCGAGGGTCCTTCTCTGCCTTTCATTCACCTCCCCTTGTCCCCTCCATGTCCCAGTGCAGTGAGCGGGGAGGAGGAGGAGGTCAGAGCCCGGGCGCTCCTGGGGCTGCAGGTCGCCGTTCCACGGATCAGGCTGCAGGGACACGCGGCTCCCCAGGGGCCTTGATGGCACTTCTTTGGGAAACAGAAGCCGAGTGTTTAAGAAGCATCTGTCATTATGGAAACAAAGTTGCCAGGCCATTTTTTCTTTTACTATTTTTACTGCGGTTTCATTATCTTATGCAAATGAGGCCGCTGATGAAGCCTTTCTGCAGGGTGGCCCATGCTGGGACCAGCTCTACCGAGGGGATTTATTGCCCGCCTCAGCCTCTAGACCAGATCTGGGATGAGGAGGTCCCGTGGAGATGACTTCCAGAGCATCTGACCGGCCCTGGAACAAGCCAGCCAGACCAGCCCCCAAGTCCTGCCTCCGTCCCAGGACCGCCGTGATCCTTTATTCCCAAAGATCCAAGCGACAGCTCAGCCTGGTTCAGGCTTCTGTCCCCAGTTCCTTGAAGACTGAGCTGTCAGTATCCAGCGAGATGTAAGGGGAAGGGGGGAGGGCAACTGAAGCTTCATGTCCCCAAGGACCTCTGAGAGCAGCATACAATATGCTAGTTGGCTTCTCACCCCAGGGGGGAGAGAGCAGGGGTATGTATACACCAATCGTTGATCGAGGCTAGTCTCCGAAGGGGGACCTGGGTACTTCTCGCACACCACAGCTGCCGAGGTGGGCTCTGGGGCAGGGAAAGCAATGCGAGTGGTGGCAGTTGGGGCCATTGGTGGGGAGGTGGGAAGGACAGGAGACACATAAGGTATTGACAGCACCTCCTGGGACCCCCTTGTAGAGGTGGGTGGCCTAAGGCTCGGAGATGCCAGGTGACTTACCCGAGCTCCAGAGTTAACCCAGGGCTGCTTGCCTTGCCAGCTCAAGGGGCCACCGGTGCCTCACCACCTCCTGGCATCCAACCCTGGCCTCCCCATCCCTCCTCACTGCAGCTCTAGCCTTGCCCAGGGCCCCACAGTCACAGCCCATCTCCCAGGGTGAAGCCACAGGCCCCTAGATTCTCCTCCAAGACAGTGCTCCCCTCTGTCCAGCCCCTCTGGCCCAAAGCCTTTCCTCACATTCCTGCCACAAGGCCCAGCTTCTCCCCAGTCCAGCCTCAGGCCCCAGCATTTTAGTAAAAGCCTTCGGCCCTCTGTGGGTCCTTTCCCCCTCGGGGAGGTCTGACTCCCTCCCACATTTCCCAACGCCTGGGCAGTGGTGAGCCAAGACATGGGGAAAACTACAGGTTTCCTAGCCCTGCTCACCTGTGGGTGAGGTCGAGGTCACAGTGGGTGCTGTAACCCAAATGTCACCGGCTCCGTGCCCTCTTGAATAACCTGCCTTCAGCCACCTGCAAAGTACAAGGGTCCGGCCTCCTTGGCACCCGGAATCGCCCTGTGATCAGATGGTCAAAAGCTTGAGAACTCTTCAGTGCTGGTCTCCTTTTCGAGGAGAAGGTGTCATGAATAAAATAATAATCATCCCAATACTACCTTCTGGCCAGCGAGGTGACAACTCCAGACCCAGCACTGTGTGAGCAGTTTGCGGACCTCAGCTCCCGGCATTCTCACCATGGCCCTATGAGCTAGGGGACATCATGCCCATTTTACAGATGGGGCAATGGAGGCTAAGAAAAGTAGAACGACTCAGCCACAATCACCCAGAAAGCATCAGAATGAGACCTCCAGGCTGGAACCCCCATCTCACAGATTTGATAAACGGGTAAGCGAATAAATGAATGAGTGAATCAGAAAACAGTCGATAACCAATGCTGTTTATGGACCCTGGGGAATTTCTATGCTTGTAGGGAAAAAAAAAAAAAAAAACACCAACTGAACTCGATTCAGCCAAAAATGAGAATTACTAATTACAGCCGCTCACAGGAATGACCTACCATTTATGCCTAATTGCAGTGCAGCCCAATAACAATTATGCACATCAATAAATGTGTCAGATTAACTTGGTTGTAAGTTTTATTGGATTGTAACACTAAAGCCTGTTTGTGGTTCCTCAGACGCGGGAGGCCGCGGCCACCTCGTCTGGACCTGTTGGTCCCTTCTGGAAACGAGGAGGGCCTTGGTGCTGGAAGGCAAGGGAGAGACAGGAGCAGAAGGAACCGGCTCTGTCTCCTGTGCCGCAGCGTGTGCGCCCTGCGAGCTCCGGGGGGCGGTTTGGCAAGGGGTCTTGGCGGGCCGCGCAACGTCACGAGCCTCCCCTCCTCCCCTCGATGCCAAAGGCAGCTTCCTAATTAGAACATCCATAACCCTCAGCATCTGCTCCAAGAGAATTCAGCTGCTCTAAGATGGAGAAGTCCATTAACTTTATTGCACAAAACGTCGGACGTGCTTTTAGACAGAGGATCACTGCCAAGTGAGACAAACTGCCAGGACCTGCCAGAGGAGCAAGCCAGAACTTTCTGCAGCCCCCAGCTGGGTCCTCGGGACTCCATCCTCTCCCGGCCCCGTGCCCCGGGTGCTACTGCAGCAGGCGGGGAGGCTGGGGGCAGGGGAGACTGTGGTTTTGTGAGCGCAGGTGCAGTTTGAGCGCCCCGGCCTCCCTCGCGAGAGCCCGCGGAACGGCAGCGCCAGACAGCGACCATCTGATCCCAGAATGCATCGGATGCCCACCCCAGGCTCGGGTGGTCACCCCCCCACACAGCACCAGGAGTGGCGGTGGCAGGTGTCACCAGAAGCAGGGGAGCAAGCGGGGGAGGGATGAGCTTGGGAACCAGGTATCCCCTGGCCCGGCTCTCGGCTCTGCTACTTGCATGTCGCCGTGGGAGCCCGCCAAGCCTGTTACCAGCCCCAGATGCTGCATGCCGTGGGCTGGGCCGCACCCACCTCTACGGGGTCGAAGAAGCAGAGGCCAGGAGTGTCTAGGGCCGAGCCGGCCGCTTGGCGGGCTCAGCAAATGAGAGCACCCCTTCCCAGCCTCCAAAGTGGAAAGGGACAGGGGATGCCACCTGGCCACATGCGCAGGGGCCAATAAACACCACTGTGGTCCCACGGCCCTGGGTTCCCAGCTCTAGTTCGTGCCTTGGCCCCCTACGCCCTCGGTTTCGGCATCTGCAGGATGGGGCTGGTGACCCCTGTCGGCCTCTCCTCTCGGGAGGAGAATCAAGAAGTCGCATCCGCGAGCGCTTTGAGGCCACCCTAAGGATGTGCAGTGCGCAGCTTTACGGCTCCTGGGGTTTTGCTCCTCAACCTAATGTCGAGCCCCCCCACCCCGGGAAACGCCGGGCTGGGCCCTCCCCAGCTCCCCAGCCTCCCATCTGTCTCTGCCCCAGCACCCTGCTCCACGGCCCTCATCTGGGGCACCCAGATCCCCGCAGGCAGCAGCCGCAGACCTCCCAGCCTTCAAAACGGTCTCACCGAGCGACCCTCCCGGGTGTCCTTCCTCAGATTCCCATTCTTCTTCATGTGACTAATTAGCAGAAGCAATCCAAGGGGGAGGCAGCAGCCGTAGCAATCGACCCCAGTGATTTCCAAGCCTCGGGGAGAGCCCCATTTCGCTCCAATCCGGGTGCTGTAAATTCCCATCAAGCTAAGAAAATATAGTGCAATTTAGAAACACTGATACGGCAATAAAACACAGATCTCCGGCAAATGGAATTCAGCAACATCTAAAAATGGACCCATACATTACTCCGCCTGCAAACTCCCTCCAGGGACATAATGCTCGGCGACGTTGGGGGTGCTTTATGTTCAGGTTGATCTTGCTTTTCCGGGTGAAGGCAGGGGCCGCTTGCAGCTGGGCGCCAGGAGCCCTGTGGGGCAGGCCTCCTCCGTGGTCCAGAACGGGGTCCCGGCTGAGCTCCCGGCCGGCCGGGGAGGACCTGTGGCCCGACCCCCATCACTCTGGGGCTGCTGGAGAGAATGTTCTGGAAAGGGTAGAAGAGGAAGGAGGGCGAGGCAGTTAGTCCTCCTGAGCAGCGGCCTTCAAGGGAAAAGCGATTGTTCCTGCATATCAGATGAAGATACCGATGATGGGAAGTGAGGGGACTGGTTCAAGGTCGCGGGGGGCAAGCAGTCTACGCTGCGTGTAAACCCACATCGGTCTGCCTTTCTGTTCCACGTGCTGCCTTCCTCCCAGCTCGAGGCTCAGCCTCCGTTCGGTTCGTCAAGAGCTGAAACTGAGCCACACCCCGGTGCTCGCTGCTTCTGGGAGTGGAGGTAGGGCCACGGCCCACGAAAGGCTTTGTCATGAGCCCCACTCTATACCCCGAGGGGTGGGAAGGGGTACTTGGCCAGCCCCCTGCCTCCCAAACACAAGTCGGGGGACCCGGCCCCCTTGGGAAGGATTGATGGACACGGGGCAGACCCCCGGCCCCCACCCAGAGGGGGGCTCCGTGTGGTCTCCGGCCTGGGGCACACCCTTATCCCCCCACCAATCCATTCATTCTGGGCTACACAGGCCGGGCTGCTGGCTGCACACACTCGGTCCCCCCCTCACTCGTGTTCACATGCACACCTGCGCTCACACCGCTTGCCCGGCCTCCACACCATGCGTGGCCACTGCCTTCGCCTGACTCAAACTCCATGGGAGCAGAGACAGGTGTGCGTGCGGCCGTCGACTGGCCCCGGTCAGGAACTCCGCTACTGCCTGGGACACTCTGAAGACGGCTTTCACGTGCTCCCCTGCGTCCTACCAAGCCCTGGTGCCCGGAGCCCAGGGAGGACAGAAAAATCAGGGTGGCCTCTCTGGAAGCCCTGTGCTAAGGATTCCAGCTCTGGGGGCACCCGGGTGGCTCAGTGGTTGAGCGTCTGCCTTGGGCTCAGGGCATGACCCTGGGGTCCTGGGAATGAGTCCCACATCGGGCTCCCCACATGGAGCCTGCTTCTCCCTCTGCCTGTGTCTCTGCCTCTCTCTGTGTCTCTCATGAATAAATAACTTAAATATTTCAAAAAAAAAAAAAAAAGAATTCCGGCTCTGGAATCCACACGGGCCTGGGCCCGACATCCAGCCTGCCGTCTACGAACGATGTGACAACGTGTGAGAGTCGCTTGCTCCCTCCATGCCTCAGTTTCCCTTCATCCATCGGGAGATGCCGCAGGATTTAGTGAGAGGATCAAGGGAAGTGCTCACCGCCGACCGGGCTCGCAGTGGGTGATCGTCAGACCGCACCTGCAGTGGTCAGGCCAGGCCGGGCGCTGCTGCGACAACAAACAGCCCCAGAGTCCCAAGAACTCAGTGCAACGACGTTTACTGCCCTGCGGTCCAGCCGCCGCTGTGCACATCGGTGAGCCAGGTGTCCTCTACGACTGTCGCAGCAGAGCGAGGGGTGGATGGAAGCGTTTTCCTGCCTCCGCCCACAAGTGATGCGCATTCCTTCCACAGCGTCTCAGGGACCAGAGGCCCAACCGTGCTTGACCACCTGTGTGTCCTGCGCGGCCCGGACGGAGGAAGGAACCATCCCGGGGACGCCTCCTGCCCTACTTGTCATCTCCTGTCTGCCCCCACGTCCAGCCTGTTTTCCCAGACCCTGAGCCAGCTCATGCTCCGCTCAGGATGCCACCGCCCCTCCTTCCTCTCTGTCATGCGTCTGGTGAGCCGGCTTGCGACCAGAGCTCAGGCCGGGCCCCGGGGGGGACGTGGCCCCTGCCGAGGACACGCGGCCTCTGACTGACTCCCCAGCCCTCTCCTCCGGCCCCTTTGACACACTGACTGACGAGCCCTCATCAATCTGTTGACAGCACGCAACCCAGGCCCCCAGCATCCGATCACAGCTGCACCTCTGCCTGTCAGGGATAAATGTCTGTTGTCTTTAGGAAGATCTACGTTGATGGAGGCGCCAGCGGAGTCGATGGTGACAGAAGCAGATCCCGCGCCAGGGAGAGGTCATCTCTGGGCACGTCAGGTGTTCCCGGCTCCTGGCAGAGGCAGGGCTCAGGGGGCAGACACGTGAGGCTGTCTGGGGTGAAGGGCGGGGACCCTGAAACCAGAGATGAGTGGGGCTTCTGGGGGGCGGGAAGGGGTGTGTAACACGGAGCCAGCACCCAGGACTAGAAACTATCCAGAAGGGGCCACACAGCCGGGCCACCGAGGATGGAGGAGGCCCTGCCGAGCGGAATCCCGCCCAGGGCCCAGAACACAGCGCCAACATGGGCTTTTCAGAATTTGAATTTGAGTCCTGGGGTGGCCCGGATGGCTCAGCGGTTTAGCACCACCTTCAGTCCAGGGCATGGTCCCAGGGACCCGGGATCAAGTCCCGCCACGGGCTCCCTGCATGGAGCCTGCTTCTCCCTCTGCCTGTGTCTCTGCCTCTCTCTCTGTGTCTCTCAGGAATAAATAAATAAAATCATTAAAAAAAGAAAATTGAGTCCTGGTTCTCCCATCCAACAGCTGCGTGCCCTGGGATTCATCATCAGTCAGAGGACTGTGAGCCTCGCCAGTAGGTGAGGGTGCAGAAGCCGCGCCTTGTGAGGGTCTCGTGAAGGACTCGGGATGCTGAGCCCAGGCCTTGGCCCCCAGCAGGAGCTCAGTCAGGGCCAAGTGGGCGCCCCGTGGGAGGGGAGGGAGACAGGCATACTCCGGGGGGCTGGGCCTCCACAGGCGAGGTAGCTTCCCAGCCCAGGCCCCCTTCCCCTGAAAGGCCCTCGCGATCCTCCGCCTCTGTGACTCCTGGCTGGTCACGGCTCCGTGCACCAGAGCTTGGCAGCGGGATGGGCCTGAAGCTAGACTCCCGCTGCCTCACTGCCCTGGTCGGGAGAGCATCCCCTCAACCCACTCACCTCCGATCCCCGTCATAGGCTCTGCTTCTAGAGACTCAGACGCCAAGCAGGGGTGCAAGAAATGAGACCTAAGGTTCGGGGGTGGCCTGGAGCTGGCCACGACCTGGGGCTGTCCCAGGCTGAGCAGCCAGTCAGGCCCTGCGCCCGGACACCGCTGCGTACCCTGGGGTCACCCTCTATCCCCTGCCTGGGGGGGCGGGGTGGGGAGGAGGTCGGCGAGGCAGGGGGGGGGGTGTTGGCCCAGCTCTGGAGGGGGTCAGGGCACTCGGTCAGGCTTTGGGGAGGAGCCAGGGGGCAAATTGGGGAAGAGAAGGAAACTCACAATCCTTCAGATTTCTAATTTTTTTTTTTTAATTTATTTATGATAGTCATAGTCACACAGAGAGAGAGAGAGGCAGAGACACAGGCAGAGGGAGAAGCAGGCTCCATGCACCGGGAGCCCGACGTGGGATTCGATCCCGGGTCTCCAGGATCGCGCCCTGGGCCAAAGGCAAGCGCCAAACCGCTGCACCACCCAGGGATCCCTCCTTCAGATTTCTCTATTTATTGCTTCACTCATCGCAGACTTATCCCCGTGTCCTTAAAAAGGATTTGAGGAGCTTAAAACTAAATGCACTTAAAAGGGAATGGTTGTAAAAGCAAAATAGCACAAAAAACCATGTCAAAGGAGTGAAATATTTTTATTTCCTTGGAGGCTAACTGGAATAATGAAGGCAGAGCTTCTTACTGAGATTGCCAGGAAAACTCATCGTGGGAGGCAGGGCCCCAAAGAGTCACCAGACCTCTTAATTCTCTGGGCGGGTCCTCCGGAGTTGCAGGTGCCTCTCAGACGCCCTCCCTGCACAGCCCCAGAAGCACGTCTTCCCCTGTAAGCCGAGGACACAGAGGATCCGGCCCCGTCCTGGCACCTGGGGGGGCCTGGGGAGAGTCCTCGTCCCCCCGGCCTCCCAGTGTGCCCCCCCCACACCCAGAGGGTTGAGCCTGCAGGTCTCGGGCGGGTGGGGCACCCTCTATTTCTGCTCAAGGACCCCGTCTAAGAAAACCAGTGCTCGGGCACCCCCGGGGCTCAGGGAGGCCTCATCCCCCAGCCGTGGGGTGGGACGCGGAGGCACCACGAGCTGCTGTGGACTCAGCAGTGAGTCGGGACCTGAAGGAGGAAGGTGAGGGGGGCTTGGGTTCAGGCCTGAGCTGGAGGGAGGATGAGGAAGGCACAGGAGAGGGGGCCTGGCGGGAGGGCTGAGGGGTAAGCGACAAGCTCAGCAGGGGCTGGAAATGCTGAAGGGCTCCCCCCCCACCCCATTCCACTGGGAAGGTGGCCCCCGCAGGGGATGGAGCCAAGACAGATGAGCAGGGGCGGATGGACCGCTCCGTCCTAGGCTGGGCCGTCCTGGCAGCAGGGACCGTAGGGATCCTGGGCTGGGGGTCCCGGGGTCTCAGCCCGCTGCCGGTCACTTAGCATGAGACAGGCACTGAGCTAGGCACGTGCCGTACGTCACCTTCCCAGCAGCGCTCTTTGGGGCGGATTCTGTCCCTGGCTCCATGTGAGAGGCGAGGCCAGCATCCAGGTGCCAGCCCCGGGTCGCTGGCTGGTAGGAGGCGCCACCCCACCCCCCCCACCCCCACCCCCCGCTGCCAGGTTATGCTTGGGTTGCTTCTGAGTCTGAGCTAAAGGCTCTGGCCCCTGCCTCGGTGTCTCCCTCAGGGGGACTCAAGGCATCTCCAGTCCTGGGAGGCCCTGAAGGAGCCAGGTCCTGTGCTGCTAATGTCACCTGTTGGAGATGCCCATCTGCGTTCTGACCTGCCTCCTGTAAGGGCACTAACACCAGTAGGGGGTGCAGGAGCTGGGGGAATGCAAAGCACTGGATCAGACTGGGATTGGGGAAGAATTTGGGCAACGTGGGGCCCTCCGGGACCCAGGGACGTCGGCTTGTCAGCAGGGACCCCTACCTGGCCTGATACCCGGCTCCCCACCTGGAGACCTCTGCCCTAAGCACTGCATCACCCAGGACCCGGGAGGCGGCCTCCGGCACTCCGGGCGGCCACGGGGTGGACTGTGAGCGCTCCCGGCGTCTGCGGGCACTGGGGAGGCGAGAGCGGACGGGCCACTTGGAAAGCATCTCCGAGAAGCACAGAGGCAGCGAGAGCGGTCGTTCCCCCGGGATCGGCGGGCCGGCTGGCATCCTGCAGCAGCCCACCCCCCGAGCTCCTGCTCCGAGACAAACAGCGTGTCACACGGAACATCGTCCAGGGGCAGAGCAGTTCTTCAAAGAAACCCGGAGGAGGCCTTGGGGGAGACGAGTAGCTGCTCCTGGGAACGGCACGTACCGGACAAGGCGAGTGGGTTCCCTGGGGACCCGGAGGCCACCCGTGCCCAGCCCAGGCATCATCCCCTGTCACTGGAAGAGCCCAGAGAAATTCCAGTAACTACCATGCTGAGCCACGAGGTTGGTACTCATGCACCTGACCCCTTTCTGCAGCTGGGGACACTGAGGCTCAGATGACAGCAAATAGTTAAGAGTAGGGTTGAGAATGTGGACGCTGGACCACACTGGGTGATTCAAATCCTGGCTCCTCTGTCTTCTGGCTGCGTGTCCTTGGGCAAGTCCCGTGACCTCTCTGAATCTCAATTTCTCCAGCTGGAGTACGAGAGAAGTAACAGTCTTTGTCCCAGAGGTCACCGTAGGAATTAGACCCAAGTGTCGCGGATGTGTCGGGCCGATTGGTTCCTCCCTGCACCGTAGCTCTGGTTGTTATTAGACTATTCAGGTCAATTCAGCTCAATACTTATTGACCCCTTGGTTGAATTTATTATGTAGTCAAAACAAGCCACTTCTCTTCTCCTGGTTGGTGAACGTGCCCAGCCTTTCCCCCTGGGCCATTGCTCTGGTGTTCCGTGCGTGCAGCTACTGGACCCTATAAAGCCCAGGAAGGCAGAGGTCACCAGAAGTCACCTATCCTCTTGCTCCGCCCTCGGAGAAAGGGGCCCCTGGGGGAGGTCCAGGTCGGGGAGGCCCCAGGTAAACCCAGGAACTGAGAAGCCGGAGGTCTCCCCCAAAGACCAGACATTGGGGTAAGAAGCTGGCGTGAGTAGCGGCAAGTCAGAGTTTGGGTGGACCTCCCGAGGTAGGGGCGAGAGGGGCATCTTGGAGGAGCGTCAAGATCAGGGGTGAGAAGTGCCCCCCGAGTGGAAGGAGCCTGGCGCATCAGGCTCGGAGGCCGGGGTGGACGCGAGATGCTGGCCGTGCGTCTCAGGGCTTCTCTGAGTTTCCTGCTCCTGTTATGACGAAATGTCACAAACTCGGGGTCTTTGTAACACTGACCACGTTTTTCTTACAGATCCGGAGGCGGGAAGTCGGGCGTGAGCGTCCCGGGGGTAAAGTCAGGGTGTCAGCAGGGCTGGTTCTTCTGGGGGGCTCCGGGGGGGTCCACATCCTTGCCTGTCCAGCTCCCGAGGAGCTCCAGCTTTCGCCTCCTTCGGGCTGTGTCCCCGTCCTCGTCCTTGAGCAGCGGGGCCTCCTCAGGCCCCTTCCTCTCTGTCCTCATCCCCTCCTGGAGGCACCCCTCCTGCCTCCCCCTTACGAGGACCACCGTAGTGACCCCGGGCCCACCCGGCTGAGCCGAGATAGTCGCCCTATGTCAACCCCCTTAACTGGACGGCATCGACCCAGCTGGCGTGGTCCTGCGGGGTACCACTCGCAGGCTCAGGGATTCAGACTCGGCCATCCCCGAGGGGCCGTCATTCACCCACCGGAGGACACGGACACTGGTTGGCAGACTTGGGCTTTGCTGATACCTGACGAATGAGGGAAAGAGCGCAGTGCACCCGGGGCACCACCCCCAGGGTAGGGGTCAGGGCAGGAGCATGAGGCCGGGACTTGGGGGTGCCGGGCCCAGCGCCAGGCTCCAGCAGGGCCTGAGGAGGGCGGTGGAAGCCCTGGGCTGAGGAGAGAACCAGGCCCCCAGGGCGGGCAGGGCTCTGCCTCCCGCAGTGGCTGCTCAGCAGGCCTGCACGGCTGGCTCCTGCCCCTGGAGGTTGGAGGTCGGAGGTCGCAGGTCTGTGGGGCCCGCAGAGGCTCATCCCGCAGAGGCTCAGGCCCTGGAGGCTCCTCTGGCGGAGGCTCAGCCCACGGGTCACCAGGCCCACGCCCAGCCCGGCCTGCCCACCCACTCGGGCTCCAGGACCGGCCAGTCTGCTCCGGGTCTGCTGCTGGTCTGGGCATGCTGAGCCAGCCTGGGGGGGGCGCTCCTGGGGGTGTGGGGGCGGCACTGACCTCACCCAACTCATGGTGCCTTCAAGGTGCCCTGCACCTTACAGTGGAGGCTCTGTGGGCCTCCTTGTCTCAGTCTTTCCCTCTGTGTGTCTCTGTGTGTCTGTCTCTTCCCCCTCCCTCCTCCCTCCTCTCCCTCCCTCCTCCCTCCCTCTTCCCTCCTCTCCCTCCCTCCCTCCTCCTCCCTCCTCCCTCCTCTCCCCTCCTCCCTCCCTCCCTCCCTCCTCCTCCCTCCCTTTCCCTCCCTCCTCCCTCCCTCCCTCTCTTCCTCCCTCCCTCCTCCTTCCCTCTATTCTTCCCTCCTTCCTTCTCATCCTTCCCTCCTTCTCTCTCTGTCCCTCCTTCCCTCCCTCCCTCCTCCCTCCCTCATCCTCCCTCCTCCCTCCCTCTCCCTCTTCCTCTCTCTGTTCCTCCCTCCTTCCTTCTCATCCCTCCTCCCTCCTTCCTCCCTCCCTCCCTTCCCTACCCAATCTCTCCCACCACACTCAAGCTAAGAATCCGAGACAGCTTGAAACAGTACACGTTAAATGAACACTGAGGGAAGGAGAAACAAGAACAGGTGAATTCAGAGCACGGGGTCGGGAGAGAAAGCACAAACCATAAGTTACTAGAAGGAGTTTGGCTCCAGGCCAGAGCAGAAGGACATGGGCTCTGGGGCAGGTGAGGTGGGGGCGGGGGGCCCAAGGAATAGGAGCAAACAGGTGGCACATGTGCTCTTGGTCTGGAGGCTGCACGGACATCTGGACCTTCTCCACAGCAGCCAACGTGGAAATCTCTACGAGCCGGCAGGGTTATCTGGGTCTGAAGCCTGACCCCTCACTAGATACGTGGCGGGGGGGGGGGTTCAGGCCCTGGGTCCCATCCCCAGGGGTCCATCTTACCTGCCCGGTGCTTCCAGCCGCCTCCAGCAGACAGGGCGGGGCGCCTCTTGTTCAGGACAGTAGCTGTCCTGTCCCGTCAAAACCACTGAGAATCAGAAGAGGGGAGGAGGGACAGAAAGGCACGTGTGCTGAGCTCCTACTGTATACCAAGCATCTGCATTACCGACGGAGACCTCCCAACCACGCCGGCCCACCTGCGTCTTTGGTGCTCCTTCTGCCTGGAATGTTCTTCTACCCCTTTGCCACGGGACAATCTCCTAAGGCCCTGCGTGCTGTGTCCTCACAAGAGGCCCCCGGCCGCCTCCATATCACGCTGCCCATCATTCTCTCACAAACCGAGTCCTTTCCCCCCATAGCATGATCATACTTTGTGATGCTTTATGAGTGGTTGCTAAGCGCGTGTGTCGACTTTTTCCTCTGTGCTCTGTTCCTCTGAGTACCTGCAGTACCTACAGCAGGGCCGGGCACCCAGTAGGTCCTCCATAAATATTTGTTGAAGGCAGAAGAGATTATTTCCATTTATCTGAGTGTCTTGGGGAAACTGAGTTAACCTGCACCAGGTCAGCAGCAGGGGGGAGCCAGGGCCAGGATCAGAGTCCTGATCCGATCAGATCCGTATGCTTCTCTTTCTGCAGCATTAGCCTGCCCTGAGGGGGGCCCACCCCAGCCGAAGATGTGCGTGCAGTGGGGGGAGGGAGGGGGGGCAGAGGAGGGGATGGCTGGTGGGGTCCCCGGCACAGAAGAGTGGTTTGGCTCTGAATCAGTCCCGCCACCGCACTACGCATTGCAAGGGACATTTCCTGCCACCTGTTACTCATAAATTCTAGAATCATTTACTGAACGCCAAACACTGAGCTGGGTGGCAGGCATCCAACAGTGAACAAAATCAAGACCCAAGACGGAGGGGGGCCTGCCTTGCGACTTGGCGATCCAGCAGGATGCTCTGAGACCCGCTCCCCACAGCGAGGCCTGCTCCTCGGGCCTTCTGGCCGGGCCCATCATTAATTTTTCACAATTTTTTAAATTTTTTTTAAATTTTATTTATTTATTCATGAGAGACACAGAGAGAGAGAGAGAGAGGCAGAGACACAGGCAGAGGGAGAAGCAGGCTCCATGCGGGGAGCCCGGGCTAAGACTTGATCCCAGGACCCCAGGATCACGCCCTCGGCCGAAGGCAGTGCTAAACCGCTGAGACTCCGGGGCTGCCCTAATTTTTCACAAATTTTCAAGCCGGTTGTTAAACTCAGCCATTATGAAAAATTGAATTACGTAAACTAGCAACTCAATAAACTAAATCATGAACAAAGGTAATCAATGCACAAAACTCATCATGTCTTCATGACTTCACCATTACCTATGACCTTAAGCCTGCTTCCATCGACTGAGTCCGGCAATACTATGCGAAGGTGCATTCCCGAGCATCTCTTCCCAATTCCCACTTCCGGGGCGTCACACTGGTGCTCCGAAGCTGGGACTATTTATACCAAGGAACGTGGCAAATGCTGCACATCGGGGTTGGTCTGGTTTGCTCTGGGGATCACCTGCTACACACGCATCACCCCCTGGCCATTCCCTGTCACAGGGGTCTGACCCTCCTAGCTCTCAGCCAGAAGTTGGTGGGTTGGGGTTGATTGGAGGTGGGGACCTTGGCGGGGGGAACCTACAGACGTGCGGGACCCCAGGGCTCTGTCTCCACCTCCTCACAGTGAAGTGTAAGCCTGGCTGCTCCATCCCAAAGCAGCTGTTCCCACAAAGCTTTCAGGGCTTATTTCCGATCATAGACACAGCTGGACCGCGGCTCCCACGCCGACATGTAACTAACTTTCACTTTACTCACATTCTCAGGAAAATTGACGATTTTCTGCCTTTTTATTACACTCGACGATAATTTAAAAGGCAGGTTTAGTGCATCCATAAAACCAACTTTGCAACAAGCTTGTGATGGTAGAAAAATATGTTTGGCCGGGGCCTCTGGTTGGGAGTTGCCACACCCTCGGCTCCTGGATGGCGCACCTCTGGGAGGTGCCCAATGGGCCTGGGTCCCTGTCTCAGCCCCAGCGGAGCGCCCCCTGCCTCCATCCCCGACCACCTTCTCCCACGGACCCCCAGGGGGCAGAGAAACTTGACCCAAGTTGTAGGGCGTGCATGCACCAAGCGCTGGCTCCCTCCGCAGAGGCCCTCCAAGGGCAGTGCTGGCTTCCAAAAGGGAATTTATAGCCGGCTAATCAAAGCTTAATTACAGCAGCACAGCGGGCTCCAGCAGGAACTCAGGCCGGAATGGTTTTGCTAGGAAACTTTTTACGAGCTCAAGCAGAAGCAGCAAATTAGCAGGAATGAGAGGCAAATCGTCCTACCTTAACCGTGTCCCCGAGCTGGGAATCTGCAGTCACCCTGCAGAACAGGCTCTGGGTGGAGCCGAGAGGCAGGGTGCGGGTGTGGGCGCAGCCTGGGTACGGTCCCCTAGGGTCAAGGGGCTGGACCCCTGTGACTCTGGCTCCTGCCACCTGGTCTCCTCGCGGCGATCCTCCCCGTCTCCGTGCCTGCAGCTCCCTACACGGCTGCAGGCCCCCACGCAGCCATAGGGCCTGGGCTCTCCCCTCATTCCCAAGTATCCCCCTTGGCCTGTACTCTCAACCTCGTCTCTCTCCATGCTTCCAATCAGGAAAACGCCCCCGTCCTCCTCCACCCCACCCCACATTTTAAAATGCCTCTGCTCCCCTCAAGTCTCTAACCCATCATTCACCTAACTCCTCCTCTCCTGCTCAGCCCAGGACCTGCCTTCCAGTTCCTAGGAAAACCACGAGAAGTTAGGAGTGCCCCCAAATCCCCACGCCCCTGTCTCCCCGTGCCCCCTGTGTGCACTCACCCCGCCCCTCCTCTCCTCCCTCCCTTACCCCTCTAAGGAAAAGCTACTCAGAGCAAGTAAGAGCTGGAAGAACCTGGGTTTGAATCTTGTCACTGCCACTGACTAAAACATACTTTCTAAGGCAAGTGAGTTGGCCTCTCGGAGCCTCGGGGTCCTTGTCTATGAAGTGGGGACAATGACGTCTGCAACACGAGCTGGGTGTGGAGCATGACGTACGTCGAGTGCTCCCAATACCACCCAACATGCCGCAACATTCGATAAATCGTAGGTGTTCACTTAACTACAAGACTGCCAGCGGACACCTACGGGGATGACGATTGCTCCCTAAAAGAGAGAGGCTGGGGTTCTCTAGAGCTTCCGGGCCCCTATGTCTGTTATTTGCAGTCAGACCCCAAAAGGTGCCGGCCCTGCGGCCAAACTGGGGAGAGGGCATCACATCCCAAGGGAGAGACGGCGACCGCGGCACCGGAGACAAGGAACGTAGAAGACTGGGGGCCTTGGGACAAAGAACGGCGGGGACCCTGGAGCTGGCCGTGGGCACGGCAGGCCGGGGGCCTCCTGCCGACGCTGGGTGACAGCCCGTGACTCCCAGGGCGCTGCGGTGCAGGACAGAGGCCGAGCACAGCTTATTTCACTTGTCAGCTAGGGTGGGCTTCCGGAATCAATCATTTTATGTACCAATCAGGAGGGGCCGACACCTGCCTTGTGCCGCCCTGGCCCACGTGGCTGCGTCTTTCAGCTTTAGGAACTTCTCCGACAATGAATAAAACCGCCCTGGCGTGCCAGGCGCCGGGATTTTCCTGTGCGCGTTCCTTATTCCTAATGTCACCAATTACAATAACCAGATAACTGTAGCGCGGGGCTGGCCAGGCACGTCGCTGAGGAGCGGGCGTGCGGAGGTCGCTCTTCAAGCCGCTCGCTCGTGCTGTTGAAGCAGCAGAAGGCGGCTGGGGAGGGTGATTGCCCTTAAGTTTTAAATTACCTGCAATCATTAAAATAATCTAGTTCATATTCATAACGCTGTGATTATATTTTACATACCCGGTAAACACTATGAGCAAAACCCCCAATTCCGCAATGAAATAAAGAGGTCCGATCGGGGGGTGGGGGGTCAAAAAACGCCAAGAGATGTGCTGGCGCGGAATCGGCCCCACGGCCCCACCTTGCGGGTTGATCCCTCTCTGTGGAACACACTCTGCGCCTCTGTGGGGGGTGGCGGGGGTGCTTTTTGAAGGGTATTGAGCAGACAGGGAAGAGAAAGGGGAGGGGAGGGGACGATGAGCCCATCCCTGGAGCTTCCAGAACTGTCCTCGGGGCCGTGGTGTCTCTGAGTTACCTCCGGTGGCAAAGGTCACCACCCGTCGTGGGGCCCACCTCACTCCACGAACTGCGTGCTGGGACCACCCCCCCACTCCGAGGAGGAACTCATGTTACTCTCATTGGATAGAGAAACTGAGGCTCAGAGGCACTCCGTGATTTTTCTAGGCCCATGCCGTATGTAGGGCAGTCACACCCTGACCCCAGGTTTGTGGAACCCCCAAATCCCACTCCTTCGTTTAGGTGCTTAGTCCAAGGTCACGTGGGAGTGAGCGGCGGGCTGTGTGACCCGGGTGGCCCCGGCGCTTTCTAGGGTGCCCCGCCGTATTGTGACAACACGTCCCCGGCATCCCGTGGGGCATCGAGGGCACTCGATCCAAAACCAAGCATTTCGCAGAACTCCCTGACGTTAAAACATATCTATCCGGTTCCTTTTTCAGGTCTTTCACAGGAGGCCTCTGCGGATGCCAGTGGGGCTTAAGCAAGCCCGATAAATGACAACCTCGTCCTCCCACCAGAATTGGACAAATGGGGGCGAAGACACAAGGGTTAGTTCTTCGAGAAGGCGGCGCAGGTCAAGGAGCCGGGTGGCCTACGGACACAAGCCCCTGCTTCAAACCTGGGTTTTCGGGACTCCTGTCTGTCCCCCGCCCTACACCCGGTCCTGTGGTCCTGTTGATTCCACCCCCCGGTACCACTGTCCTGTCCGCCGCCTCTCCCCATCCCCACGGTGTCCCCCCAGCCCGCCCCCGTCCCGCCGGCCCAGGTCACCGTGCTCTCTTGCCTGGACGCCCGCCTGCCACAGCCCCCCAGCCACTCTCCGTGCTTCTGCTCCCGACACCCCCAATCCCTTCTCCTTCCTAAAGGACATTTGAAAACACAAATATGATCATGTTTTAAAGCCCTCACCATGGTTACAAGGCTTAGCAGAATCTGAGCCGTGTTGGCCCCTTTACCCTCGTCTCTGCTACCCGCCCCGCAGCCCGGGGCCACCTCCCCACACACGCTATGGAGGTTTGAGGGAAGGACAAGTCATCCTCTTTCTTTCCACATCCAGACACTGACACCTTCGGGAGAAAGGGCCGAGCAGAGCAAGCTCAGTCTCCCCAAGACGGGAGGGCCCCCTGCTCCTGTGGAGGCCAGCGGGGAGGCAGGTGCAGGGGGATGGAAGGAAGAGGTTGCTCCCCCCGGAGCAGACGTTTCCTCTCCACTTCCCATGGGGAGGACGGTTCTCCCTGGGACCTCGGGTTCCCGCAGCCACCAGAGTGCTTGCACCCCGATCCCCTTACCTGCCTCCTTCCCCCTCATGCTCCAGCACCCAGCTTAAGCATCTCCTGCTCCCAGGAGCCTTTCCGAATCCCCTCACAAAGCCTCATCGCTCCTCGCACTCTTCTTGGAACGCGCATCTCACTTCTTATCAGACACACAACGGAGAAAGCTGTTCCTTAGCACCTGGGTCCCCTGTGAGGAGGGTGAGGCCCTTGCTTGGCTGCATCTCTGTGGCATCCCCAGGCCATGGGCTTTAGGAAGCCTTCACTCACTCAGCGTCACTGGATGATGGGTGAATGGAGTCTTCCGGGCCACCATCCACGTAGGCCAGCGAGGATCGGCCAGGACACGCTGCAGTAACAACTAACCCTGGGGTGTCAGGGGCTCAACACAACAGTCTACTTCTGGCTCACGCTATAGGCCCATTACCATTCATCAGGCTCCTTGGTCTTTCACTGTGAGGCTCAGGCTGGCACAGTTGCCATTGTGGAGCATTGTGGTCACTGTGCAGAGGACAGGACAGCACGGGGAACTGCATCCTTGCTCTTCAAGCTCCTGCCTGGAGATCACAGGTCCCACATCACTCAGCTTCATGAGCCATGACAAGGTGAGTGATCACCTCTACCCTCAGAAGCTGGGCAAGTACAGTCCTAACCTGTGCCCAGAACTGGAAATATTGGATGGACAACACTAATGACCATCATCTGGTCAGGCCCTGCTACCCGCTCTGGGTCTGGCCATATGTTGGCACCGGGCATCGACTTGAGTCCCAGACAGCGCTCTCTGCAGCTGAGCTGTCCAACATGGTGGCCACATGTGACTTTTGAGCGCTTGAAGTGTGGCTAGGTTCAAACACTTCTTGTGACAAAGAGAATTTAAAATGTCTCATCCATAATTTTTAAATTTTGTGCAAGATTCTTTTAATGTAAACTCAATTTGCCAACATACAGTACGTCATGAGTTTCAGACGTGCTTTTCAATAACTCACTGGTTGACGTGCTCATCACATCACCCAGTCACCCATCCCCATCCCCCACCATGCCCACCTCCACTTCATAATTCTTCATTTTGATCCCAGGTTGATATTTGGGGATCTATCCAGTTGAATAAAAGATATTATTAACTTTAATTGTATCTTTCTCTTTCTAACCTCTAATGCGGCTACCAGAAAATTTTAAACTACATACATGGCTGCCATTTGTGGCTCATCTTGTATTCATTTTCTCTGGACAGCACTGCTCCAGAACATCTGATCTCAGCTAAGACGTGGCCAAGAGCAGGCCTGAGCCTACAAATGAATGAAGTCAAGTGGCCCAACCAAGAGACGGGAGGGAGCCAAGGCGGAGGGAGCGGGAGGCTGGGGTGGCTCAGCTGCAAGGTTCCCTCTTTTACAAAACCTCAGGAGCCTTCCCTGATGAGCTGCTCCAGCCCTGGGGGGGGGTTACCCCATTTCCTGGGGACACCCTTGCTGCTTAACACGGGCAAGCTGCTGGGTGCGGCACAGAGCATCACTGCCACTGTCTGGTGCCCAAGGAGCTGGCAGCCAAGAAGCCGCTCTTGCCTGCGGAGAAGTGTTAATAAATATTTACCGACCCTTTGACAGTGCCGAGGGAGAATACAAATCAGCCCCAGCAGGCGCTGAGATGAGCCTCCCCCAGGGCTGGCAGCCACAGGCTCCCGCAGCCCGCTGACCTCCGCCTGCTGGCACATACCCCTGAGCGCCCCGCCATCCCCGCTTACAGAGGCCGGGAAATAAGACAATCTCTCACTATCGATTTTGTGCCTCTCCCTGCGACCGCCGCCCTGGATAACTCACATCGTATGGATTTTTCTATAAACCCCCCAATTAATATCTGCAGCGGGAGGGAATATACTGCTGCTGGATGTGGTCACACCTACTGGCCCTGCTGGGCTGGGGGTTAGAGGACACACAGGCCCGTGGCTGCCCCTCCCGGACCCGGTCCACGACCTACCTGACCCCTACTTTGGAGCAGTTGGCAGGCGCAGGACCTGGAGGCTAACCCGCTGGCCTAGCCACCCAGCCATCAGGGACTCCCAGGCCTCTGTGTTAGGACGAGGTTGTGGGTGCAGGAGGGCCGCCTCGGGACCCTGTACTCATTAAGAAGAGGCTCCCCAGGAATGGCAGGGAAACAGTAATAGCTTTGCATCCACTGAGCTTGGCGGAGGGAGGGAGTCCCTGCTCCACCACCAACCTTCTGTGTGACCTTGGAAAGCTCCTTAACCTCTCTGCGCCTCTGTTTCCCAAGCAGTTAAGTGAGGATAATAATGAACATTATAGGGTTGTCGCAGGGATTATTATTTATTTACTTACCCAAGAGACGCAAAACAACATCATCTCCGCTTGGGTAAGAGCTATGAAGGAAAAAAAACAGGGTGATGATCCAAAGAATAACTTGGGGTTATTCTTTGGCTTGGGCTAAGATCATCAGGGAGGGGATGAGGGACATATGAGCTTAGACTTGAAAGGTGAGAAGGAGCCATGCAAAGAGCTGGAGAAGAACCTTCCAGGCCCAAGGATCAGCAGGTGCAAAAGCCCAGAAGAGGGAATAATAAAGGAGATGTGGTCACGTGCGCAGCACATTTCCCTGCAGGGAGCCGGGGCCCAAGGATGTGAAGTGGCCTCTCTGCTTCAAGGGATGAAGGCTGCGGACAGTGGAGAGAGGCCAATCCCTTGGGCTCCTGTCTCCTGGGTCCAGCCCCAGACCTGCCGGGGGCCCCTCTCTGCTGCTTGGGGGGCACAGAGAGGCAGGACCCTGCCCTGGGGAGCTGGAGAGGAGCAGGGGGGACAGAGGGTGAGGTGAAGTGAGAGGAGAGAGGCCCCGGCCATGCCAGGATGTGTGGCCAGCCCGCCAGCCAAGCGCTCCCAGGACCGACAGCGGAGCAGGGAGCAGGCACATTAATGAAAAATGAGTAAACTCCCCCAGCTCAAGCCAAGCAAACGTTTGCTGCAGACACGTCTAATCCAATTGTCCTTAATAAAACTGCTAATTGGGTTTGGGAGTCTCCGCGGGGCCTGGCTGAGCCCGCGGGCTGCTCAATGCTCCCCCAGTTTTCTCCCCACACCCTGTCCTTGCTCTGCTTCCACGAACTCACCCAACCTGACGCTTTGGGAGAAGAGGAGGACCAAAGGCATCCCCCCCTGCCCCCCACAGGTGCACAGTGTGCCCCAAGAACAGGAAGCAGTTGAGGATTCAGGCTCCAGGGCCAGGCCACCGGGGTTCCCATCTCAGCCCCCCACGACCCTACACTACGTCCCTAACCTCTTGGGTCTCAGTTCCCTCATCTGTGAGGTGGTCGATGATCACAGCACTCTAAGACCACCGCTGTGGGTGCTCGCTCAGCGGCCCTGAGCACCTACTCTCCGGCCCACACTGCTGGCCCTCGGGCTTCAGTGTTCCTTCGAGCACTTGTGGGACTGCTCCGCTGGGTCTGGTCACCCTGCTGGGTCACACCCCATGGACCTGCAGAGCCCGAGTCTCAGCCTTGGGTTGGAGGCAGGGAGGTGGGGAGGGTTGGGACAGGATCCAGCCCAGGCGCCAGCTAAGCACTTTCTGCCCATTGACACACTCAAGGAAAGGGAGGCTCAGAGGGACTAAGTGGCTTTCCTGCCATCACACAGCTCATCCGCTGAAAGACTAGGAGGTTGTGGACAGAGACAGGGAAGAGCACTGAAGACTTTGAGCAAGGCTTTGAACAAGGGGAGGGTCCAGGGTGCAGCAGCATCTGTGGCTGAGAGGCCAGGGCCTGGACAGCCTGCCCGTGTGGCCGTTGAGCCCCCAGGATGGCAGCAGGACTCACTGGAGAGGAGGACGAGGGTCGGATGCCGAAGAAGCCCTCAGGAAACCTCCCCACCACCCGTTTCTTCCTGCCTTTCTTGCTTCCTTTCCTCCATTCCTTCTTTCTTCCCATAACCCGATATTTACAGAGCACAGGGGTCCCAGCTGAGAACTAAGTAAATCGGCCCCTCCCCTTGAGGCACTTACCTTTTGGTGGAGGGAGAGATAATTTTAAGAAGCAATTAAATAAAAACAATTCCAAGGAGGGATAAGTCCCTCAATGAGTGATAAGTCCCTGCAGAAAACAAGGAAGGGATGGGACTGAGGGTCCTGGGGAATGTCTCCCTGCACAGCGATGGGAAAGAGCCAGCCATGGAAGGGTCTAGAGGAAGAGCGTTCCAGGCAGGGGGTGCAGGCAGGACGTCATGCCCCATGCCCGAGTGAGAAGGAAGGAGGGGACTTGGGAGGTGGCTCAGGCTAGAGCGTGAAGGACCTAGAAGGGGCTGGAATCCATTCTAGTGACAATGGGAATTCACTGGAGGCTTTTAATCAGGAGAAAGTATGTATATATCTTGATTCATATTTAAAGAAATGCACTCCAACTGCTGTGTGGACGATGGACTCTGGGGGGGGGCAAGAAGAGGACATGGGAGGGGACAGGGGAGGTGCTGGTCCGTGGGGTAGGGGAGATGCCGTGGCCTACAAAAGGGACAGGAGGCGACAGGGAAAGTCGGGGAAGCACGTGAGCAAAGGGGGGTCGCCATGAAGGTGGCGGTTCTAGTACCTCCGTGTGAGCTGTGCTTGTATCCATCCCTCGGTCATTCCGAGTTACGTGTGCTGAGTACCTGTGACAGAGCCGCTGCCCTGGGGGCCGGGGGTACAGCAACCAACAAAAGGGACAGAACTCCTGCCCTTGCCTGGACTCCATTCTAGAGGGAGGGAGAGACAGTCAGCTCCTCCAGATATATAGGGTGTTCAGGTAGTGGCAGGCGCTGGGCAGGACAGGGAAAGGGCACAGGGAGAGGGCGGTGTTTGGGATCAGGTATCTGGGAGAGCCTCGCAGGGACGGTGACATGGGGTGAAGGGCTGCATCAGCTGGAGGAGGCCTGGGGAAGGACATTGTAGGCAGAGGGAACGGCCAGTGCAAAGGCCCTGAGGTGGGAGTGGACTTGGTGTGTCTGAAGACTTGGGAGGCCAGGATGGCTGGCTCGGAGAGACCAGGGGTAGGAGGATAAATGAGGTCACAGAAGTGAAGGTTCTCTCGGGATCCCCTCTACTGCACTGCAAGGTACCTGCTGTTGGCCCTGCTACGCGGATGAGGCCCGGGAGGGGTTGGCGATTGAAGCGCTGGGCCCGTGGGCGGGCAGCAAGGTGCCAAGTCATACCTGGGGAGGGACAAGATGAGGATGACCCCGGCCAGCCACCTGCTGATACTTGAGTATTGGCCCCATTTGCAAGATAAGGAGACTGAGGCAGAGAGCGGCTCGGGTGCCCGAGGCCTTGCTGCGGGAGCGTGGGAGCCGCCACAGGGGTGGACCTAGAGCTCAGGTGGGGGCCGCAGTCCGCCCCGGACAGAACAAGGCACACGCTCCAGCCTGTTGGGATCCAGCCTGGGACCCCAGCATCGGCCCGTCTGTCTGTCCATCCTGCCTCCCGTCCAACGCGTCTCGCCGGCTCCGGATCCCCGTAGGGGCCCCCCCCCCGCCGCTCCCGGCCGCCAGGGCTGCCTTCCGACTCAGGGCCTGGCACGAGGGGTTGACCCCTCGGGTCCCCTCCGGTCACACTCCACGCCCCAGAGCCAGCCAGGCGCCCCACCCACCCACCCCACCCGCCGCCACCCTTCGGAATGACACATCCCGGGACCTCATGTCACTTCCCGACCCGGACCCCATTACGAGGTGTGATTGCTGAGGGAAGACAGGCCACGGATCCATCCGAGCCCCGCCGGCGCGGCGGGCACTGCGGGCGCGTCGCATTAGCCACAGGCCTTGACGGACAGTAATGGATTTCATAGGGACGCCGAGCCGGCGACAGGTAATTCCGTGATAACGGCTTATCAGGCGCTGACGGGAAGTAATGGGTAATCACCAGGCAGAAAGCGGGCCCGTCAGGGAGCCCCAGCCTGCGCCCCGCCCGGCCCCACTTTTGTTGTGCCAACTGCCACCTTCCGGGCTCACAGGCCACCTCCCCCAAAGGACAGCAGAGCGCCGGTCAGCTGGGGCCCGGCCGGGCTCCTCGGGGCTGCGTGAAGAGGACAGGCTAGGCTAGTGGGTGACAGCCCCCGCTCCCAGCAAGCGCCCCCCACCTTTCTGCCCAGGGGGACTGGAAGCAAACTTGGGAGAAGGACAACTGGGGGCTTCACCGTGCCCCCCCGAATTGCAGCCCTCCTGCCACCCAGAGCCCTGAGTGCTAGTTCAGGATACGGGAGGGGAATGAGCCTGAGCCGGGGGCAGGCAGGACCGAAATGGGGGGCTCCCAGCTGCCAGCTGAGCAGGGAGAGGGGAACAGCAAGGCAGGGGGTGTAGCCTCCCCCGGGGCGGTGGGGAGTCAGAAGGGCCGGGGTGCCCCTGAGTGCCTGAGGCTCAGCTGGACCAAACAGGGTCCTGAGCACACGGGGAGCCGGGTCCCGGGACAACGGAGCACAGGGCAGGGGCGGGGGGCACTGGGCTGTGGGCTCCCCGTGACGCTGCCCACGGTTGGATCGTTCAGAAATGAGCAGATGCCGCAGATCGGGCCTCGTGCCCCCGCGCCCTCCCCCAGGGGCCCACCGCCACCCCCCACCCCCCACCCCCGTCCCAGAGCCTGGGGAGACGACAGAGGTCCGTGAGAGGTCAACGTGTGAAGGAAGGGAATTGAGGCCGAACCTGAGGACCCACCATTGGCCAGAACCGGCCTTCCTCTTTGCAGAGCCAAGACTCCATTCATTCGTTCGTTCATTCATTCATTCCTCGTTGATGCAGGGAGGACTTGGGCCCTGAAAAGTCAGACCAAGTCCAAGGGGAGCTGCAGAGGTGGGGACAGGCGGCCTCCAGGCAGGTGGGGGGAGGGGGTTGGGGACTCGGGGAGGGGAGGGCCTAGCTGAGTCCCAACGAGCTCTCCCTCCCTCCCGGGGGTCGAGTGGTTGGGGGCAGTGTTCCGGGCAGAGGAAGGGCCATCTCCAGGCCGCAGCCGGGCCATCTTTTAAAAATGTTAAGCATCGTGCACCTGCCTGAAGCCTGCAGGGCTTTCCCAGCTCTTTGGATCCCAGACCAGGAGGGCCCCCCCCTCCGGCCCCCACCTCGCTGCTGGAATCACTCCCCATCCGCAGAGGCCTCCTTTCAGGCACACAGGGGCGCTGCGCTCCCTCCCTTAGGGCCTGGGTGCTGGGTGCTCCCTCTGCTTGGAGTACCACCGACATCCACACGCACACACGCTCACGTTCACCCCCTCACCTGGCTGACTCCCCGTTGCCCTTCAAGCCTCAGCTCAAATGCCATTTCCTCGGGAGCCTCCCCTCACCCCCGCCAACCACATCCAGCCCCGACACATCTCAGAGTCGATGACTAAATACCCGTGTGATCCTTTGGCCGCTTGCCCACCCCCAGACTAACACGCTCCGGGGGCAGGGCCTTCCCTCTTTCGTGCCCAGAACAGTGCCCGGAAAACAGTAGGTGCACAGGGCTCTTTTGGCAGATTCAGGGATGGGTGGAGGGGCACGCTGGGCGCAGGTGAAGACGGGAGGCAGGGGGCAGAGGGGGGTCCTCCTGCGGCTGGAGCTGCTCGTGCCCCAGAGAAGGATGTCACCGCCACCCTTCCTCGGGGGGAGGCACAGTGGGTTCATGCCTGTCCTTTGACTCCTGAGGGCTAGGACGCTCAGGCAGGGACTAGCCGGGCAGCTGAGGTAGAGAAGCCCCCACCCTACCCCCGCCGCCCCAATCTGTCCCCACCCCTGCCGGGCTGAGCACCGTGATAATTAAACTGGGTTTGCTCAGCCAGGCCCTGGAGGGGCCGGCTCCTAACACTCCAGATGGGCTTTATTTGTCAATTTGAAAACTAATCTCTGACTATTTAAACAGCAGCTTATCCGGGCCCAGACCAGGATTAGCATTTGGCACCCTGGCTGTAGTGTGGGCAGCACTCCCCAGGTGTGAGGGGAGGATGTAGGGTGAATTTCCATCCAGAAAGAAGAAGAGCCCAAAGAGCTCCTACCCTCCCCGCAGCCCAGGCCTGGCCGGCAGTTTGCTCCGTGGAGCCCACCCCTTGCCCCCCCCAGCTCCCTCCCACCCCCACCCCCATCCCTTCTGTCTCAGGACCGCACCCCGCACCCTGGATCCCAGTGAGACCCTGTTCGCCTCCACCCTCAGCGGAGGAGGCAGGGAGGACGGGGTAGGTGCCACCTCGGCTCATACCGTTAAGACCCCAGCCTTGTTCTGGGGAAGTCTGGAAAACCATGGTCTGGGGTGTCTGGGGAGCCCCAGATGTCCCTTGACTGTTCCTTGCGATCTGTCATCCTCAACTCTCAGTCCCCTGGGAGCAGGTTCCTTAGGTCAGATCACTTGGAAACAGGCGGACATTGTGCAAAATGGTGAGCTGGCCTTGCCTAGTCCAGTTCCCTGCTGGGTGTCAGTGGGCCGTCCTTCCCACCCGCCACCTCTGGAATCCATTAGAAATGCGGGATCCCTGGATGGCACAGCGGTTTGGCGCCTGCCTTTGGCCCAGGGCGCGATCCTGGAGACCCGGGATCGAATCCCACGTCGGGCTCCCGGTGCATGGAGCCTGCTTCTCCCTCTGCCTGTGTCTCTGCCTCTCTCTCTCTCTCTCTCTCTCTCTCTGTGACTATCATAAATAAATAAATAAATACCTTAAAAAAAAAAAAAAAAGAAATGTTATAGAGCCTCCGTCGTCTGCCAGGCTCTGAACTAGGCCCTGAGAATCCACATGGTCCCTGCCCCTTTGGGGGCCTCGGCCTTGCAGGGCAAGTAGACATCTACAGATACGCCTGTAGTTCCGGGCCTGGCACGGACAGACGGGGCAGGCTGCTTTGTGAGCCTGCGGCGGGCCCTGGGTGACCTCGACGGGCCAAGCCCACCGGTCAGGGGGAGCCTCATCCTGACCCCTCTGTCGCCATCCCCTCCTGGAAATCTCTGCTTGCCTCTCAAAGGCACTCCCACCTGACTTCCCCTCTCTGGCCAACCCCCTCTCTGTGCCCGTGCCCCTGTAGTAGGTCAAGTGGTGGCCTCCAAAAAGATGTGTCCACACTCCAGAAGCCGTGGATGTGAACCTATTTGGAAACAGGATCTCCACAAATGAAGGTAAGTTAAGGATCTCGAGATGAGACACACAGTCCTGGAGTGTGCAGTGGGCCCTAAATCCAGTGAGTGCCCTGGGGAGAGATGGAAGAGGGGGCCCAGGGCGGGAAGAGGGCAGGCTGCATGAAGACGGAGGTGGTGCCGGAATCATTCAGCCCCAAGACAAGGAACACCTGAGCGACCAGAGGCCCGAGGAGGCCCGCAAAGATTCTCCTGGAACCCTCTGGAAGGAGCACAGCCCAGCAGACACCCTGACCTCAGACTCGTGCCCGTGAGAGGATGTTTCCGCTGTCCTAAGGCACCCAGGAAGCTAACGCAGGCCCCCACTAGGCCCGCCCTCCGGCGCTGGTGGCCCCAAGGCTCAGAGCTTGGACCTTTCCTCTCCTGTCTCCACCCTGCCTCCCTCGGCAACCTCACCCAAGGACGTGGCCCTAGAGGCCTTCTGTGAACCAGGAACCCCCAAATGTTCACATCCGGAGCTCATCTCATCCTGGAACATCGAACTCATAGATGCAACTGCCTACTGGACCTCCCCGTTGACCCGAGAGGCATTCCAATTTTTTTTTTAAGATTTTATTTTATGTATTTGAGAGAGAGAGAGTGAGCATGTGTCAGAGAGAGAGAGTACCAGTGGGGGGAGCAGCGGAGGGAGAGGGAGAAGCAGACTCTCCGCTGAGCTCAGAGCCCCATGTAGGGCCCGATCCCAGGACCCCAGGATCATGACCCGAACCAGAGGCAGACACTTGACCGACTGAGCCACCCGGGCGCCCCAGCATTCCTCATTTTATCTAACCTCACTGCAACTCTCAGGCTTCCCTGAAAACCCATCTCCCCAAGTCTTCTGCATCTCATTGGCATTACCCAGCTGCTCGAGCCCAAACCGTATCACACCCCACATCCAGCTTGTTGGCAAATCCTGCTGGCCTCTACCTTGAAACCATATCCAGAATCCAACCCCTGCCCCCACCAACACGGCTGTCATCTGGGCCCAGGGGCCGTCCTAGCTGCCCAGCCCACCAGCGTGACCCCGGCCAGTCTCTTGCCCCCATGCTCTGCTGCCCACAACCCGTCACCCCCACAGCAGCCGGAGGGAGCCTGCAACGATGGGCATCAGATCACATCACCCCCTGCTTAACCCTCCATGGCTTCTTATTACAAAACTAAATATAATCCCAAATCCCTCCTGGGACCTCCAAGGCCGTCCCTGGCCCGCACCCTTGTCTACACCTGTGACCTCACCTCCCTCGCTGCTCTCCACCCACCCTGCCTCCTCCAGGCTCCAAACCCTCAAGCCAGCCTCCCCACCCCCACGCTGGCCACTCCCTTGCCTGGAACACTCCAGCCTTAGATTTCTCAACGGCTCAGTCTTCATTTTCCTCGACTTTGGGCCCAGATGTAACCTCACAGGGTCATTTTTCTGACCGTACGATCTGAAATTTCTCACCCGCTTCCCCAGGCATTTATTACCCTGCATCTTGTTTCATTTTCTTTCCTAGCTTGTGTGTGTCTCTGTGTGTGTGTGTGTGTGTTCTCACCCAACTCTAATTGGTCTCATTCACCACTGGCCTCCAGAGAAGTGGCTGGCATCTATTAGGGGCTCAATAAATATTTATCGAACCACACAGGCAGACAAGAAAAGGTTTCCCTGGACAAGTGATGTTTAAACTGAAGCCTGAAAAAATGAGAAAAGAATAGCAAAGCAAAGAGGGGGAGGGTAGACCGAGCTTTCTTTCCACGCAGATGGCACAGCATGTGCAAAGGCCCTGATACAAAAATCTGATGGCACATTCCAGAAACTGAGCAGGCCAGCGTGGCTGGACTACGGTGAGGCAAACAGGAAAATGTGGTGTCCACACCCCCCCACCCTCCGTAATCGGGCCTCGGCCTTGTGGCCCTCCAGCCTTCCGTGCTGACCAGTGGAGGCCTCGGGAGACCGCCCTACAACCTCCTCCCTGCTGAGGCATCTCAGAAGGTAGAAGGCCCACTGGACTGCAGTCCGGAGACCTCACTCCCTTTGCATGCGACCTTGCCTCCCTGGACCTCAGGTCCCCCGTGTAGGCGCTCCAGCCAAGACAGGCAAGCTCCACGCTCTTTCTGGAGAGGAGAGAGGTGCTACCATTACCCAGGCCTGAATATCTAGGCCGCGTCGCTGCAAACCCACCATCGCCGGGGCTCTTGTGTTGCACATGACAGAGACCCCGACTGAAACCCTTAAATGTAGAGGGAATCATCGGTTCATGCAGCTGAGGAGGGGGGTGAATCCATTAAGCCCCACTGTCCTCCCCCCTCCCCGGGTGAGAGCAAAGCCTTCCCCGGTCAGCGCTGATGCCGGCTCCAGTCCGGTGCTGGTCATCCCCTGGCTGCCTCAGGCTGAAGACGTGCAAGGTCTGTGGTGTCTACCCTGCATTCTCATGCCTCAGCTCCCCAGCTAGTACTTTCCGGCTGCACTTCCTTTTACCTGGGAGGCTGTGGGGCTTGGAGCCACTGTGGCCATCTGGGAACCACGAGAGGGCTGGGGGGTGGGCTGCTAGGGAGAAAGTAGAGCAAGAAAGTGAGAGAGAGAGAGAGAGAGAGAGAGAGAGAGAGGTGTACAGAAGGCAGTAGAGGGGAGGGCCACAGGAGGGGAGGGGAGGGGAGGGAGGGAAGGAGAGAACCTGGGCCATTGTCTGGGACCAAGATCAAGTCAGACCTGCAGCTTTATGGGAGGCTGTCAGGGGGCACAGGCTCAGGCGGCCAAACAACCCTCTCCTGGAGGCCAGTCTCAGAGGTCTGGAGGCTGGGGAGAGCCTGTTGGTCGCTGGGTGTTCTGAAGTGAGGGCATCACAGGGAAAGGAGAAGCAAGTGAAGGAAGATGGAGAGATGTGGGGGTGCGGGCTTTGGAGGTGGATGGACTCACTCCCTGTGGTAGATTTGGGTGGCAGCAAATCCTTTGGCATGCTTCCCATGGCAGGTGTCCAGGTCCCCTCCTCCAGCACCTGGGTGAGCTGGGATGGGTCTGCCTAATGGAGCCCACTAGAAGGTTCCAGACCCAGGCCTTGGGCAGCTTCCACTTCCTGCCTCCTGGAACACTCATTCCTGAGCCCCGAGCTGCCATGTGAGGAGTGCACCTGCCTGAGGAGACACCACACGGGGAGACCCAAGGGGGCCCAGCAGAGCCCACCTACGTACCTGACAGATGAGAGAAACCACTGTGGACCCTCCAGCCCGGCCCAGCAACCATCTGAGTACCATCAAGGGACCCCAGGCAATGCCACTTGGCACCGAGGAATCACCGACCTGAGACCCGGCTGAGCGCCTCAGCCGCAAAAACACTCAGATGCAAAAAAAAAAAAAAAAAAAAAAAAAAAAAACACGTGTGGCTCTTTTGAGGCCACCAGCTTTGTGAGAATCTTTCACCCAGAAATAAGTAACCAGCTCTGCCCTCCTCCCCCCACCCACCCCGTTTTGTGACCTTAGGGAAGTGACAGGCATGCGTACAATGAGGATAATCAGAACCGAATCACAGGTTTGTGAAGATAATGAAAGAAGTGATAAAGGTAAAGCAGTTCGCATGATGTCTGATGCAGAATTAGCACTTGGCAAATTGCACCTATATTTTTAAAAATAATATTATTATTAGAGGGTGCAGGGATAAAGCTGCCAGCGGGAACAGAGTAAGTCTGAATTTATTCGGCGGTCTCATTCTAGTGGTGTCATTGCTGGGTGCATGAGAGCACGGGTCCTGGAAGCAAACCACCTGGCTCTGTATCCTCGTCTTGGTGCCTCTTAGCTGCGTGACCTTGAGCGGGTTCTCCACCTCTCTGGGCTTCGGGCTCTGTCGTGATAAATAGGGATCACTGTGTCTAGCTCACGGGGTGGCTGGGAGGGTAAAATGATTTATTACCTGTAGACACTTAGAACAGTGCCTGGCACTAGAAAGGGCTGTATAAATGTCAACTGCTATTATTTTTAATTATGGTAATGAGCTGAGTCAAAGATGGTTTGGGACTCCCAGACTAGAGGACAGAAAAAATAATCACCATGAGAAAAGCAAAAGGATCTCCTGCTCAAAAATCTGCTAATTCCACGGCCCGAGTGGATGTTCCAAGAGACTGTCCCACCCAGTGATGGGAACCTCCCTGGGCCCCTGGGTGCAGACCCCCAGAGTCTCTACATAGCGGCAGGAGCACAAGATCTTCCCTTTCAAGTAAGCCAAGAACAAGGTCTGGAGGAGCCCTCCTGGGCTCTTAAAGATGGCAGTGGCTTTACCCCACTCTCATCGGTGGACACGTCATCCCGTTAGAAAATCAACAAGGAAATGGTGGATTTGAATGACACATGGGACCAGATGGACATAACAGACATACTCAGAACATTCCATCCCAAAACAAGGGAATGCTCATTCTTTCCAAGCGTGCATGGAACATGCTCCACGATAGCTCAAATGTCGGGCCACAGAACAAGTCTCAGTAAATTCAAGAAGCTTGAAATCACGTTACCCGTCTTTTCTGCCCACAGCCATGTTAAACGAGGAATCCATCACGGGGGAAGACATGGAAAGGGCACCTTTACACGGAGGCTAAATAACATGCTACTAAACAGTGAATGAGCCAACCCAGAAGTCAAAGAGGAAATCAGAAAATAAAATACCTGGAGAAAAACAAAAATGAAAACACAGAGGTCCGAAATCTTTGGGATGCAGCAAAAACTGTCCTAAGAGGGAAGATCATAGTAATACAGAACTGTCTTAAGAAACAACAACAACAACAAAAAATCTCAAACAACGTAACCTCACACATAAAGAAGCTGGTAAAAAAAAAAAAAAAAAAAAAAAAAGAACAACCGAAGCCCAAAACCAATAGAAGGAAGGAAACCGTAATAATCAGAGCAGAAATCAATGAGATAGAGACTGAAAAGACAATAGGACAGATCAATGAAACCAGGAGCTGGTTCTTTGAAAAGAGAAACAGAATGATAAACCCCTAGCTAGACTCATCCATTGAGAGAGAGAGAGAGAGGTCAAATAAATAAAATGAGAAATGGAGGAGAAATACAAAGGATTATAAGAGAAAATCGTGAAAAATCACATGCCAACAAATTGGACAATCTGTAAGAAGTAGATTTTTAAAAAGAAAGAAAAACCATGGCAGCAGCTGACACCAGTTGTGACGCCTTAAAGGACCTTCATTTTATAAAATTTTTTTAAGATTTTTTATTTATTTATGAGAGAAAAAGAGAGAGACAGAGGGAGAGGGGGAGGCAAACGCCCCACAGAGCAGGGAGCCTGATGTGGGGCTCGATCCCAGGACCCCGGGATCATGACCTGAGCCGAAAGCAGACGCTCAACCGTCTAAGCCACTCAGGCGTCCCGGAAACTTCTTTTTACAGCTACCCTGTCCTCGGTCACAAGCAGCAAGGAGAAGACGCATTTGCCAAGCCACCGCCGTGGATACCGCAGCCGCTCAGCCTCCACCTTCACTGACACCTGTCCCCAGCGGCCCGCAGTGTGGGCAATGGCAGCTCACAGCCGCGTCCTTCTCCAGGAACTGATCTCAGCCAAAGGCAGTCACCTCGCCACGGCGAAGCCCCCTCCTTGGGGACAGCCCACGTCCACCGAGATACACAGGTCCAGACCCCACGCCACGAAGGACAAGTCGGCAACATGGGGCACCCCGCATGTCCCAGGTTACCCAGGATGAGAGCCCCGCATCCTGGGCACCCTGTGGACCTTGGGCAAACTGGGTCAGCGGGTCACCCTTTGATGCGCATCCACCCCAGCCGCAGAGCTCCCCGTGGGCCGAGGCATCACAGCTCCTACTTCCCCGAGGCCCGTGTCCTCCCCTCCCCAGAGCCCCCACTCACCTCCCTGCATCCCCTCCCCAGCTCAGGGAGCACCCCCGTGCACCAGGCACCGCATCGGCCCGTCCCCACCCACAACACTGGAGAGGCACTGCCGTCCCCTGGGGAAGCGGAGGCCGACCCACCAGTCTACACGGCCCCCAGCGGCAGCCCCAGGGCCTTCACCCTCTGGTGGTACCCCTCTCTGCGCTTCTCTGACGGTGCCTACCTGCTTGAAAAGGAATCAAACCACTCTGGGGAGCCAGGTCCTCTCCTGTGGCCCCTTAGCCCGTGAGGAGCAAGGAGAACTAGGATCTGCAGGTGACCTGCCATGGGAGCCAGTGGCTACCGGGTGCCACCTGCCGTGGGGCTGCGGGCGGGCGGCCGACTCTGCTTACTTGCAAGGCCCCTGGAAACTCCCATCTGACCCCGCTGCCTCTCTTTTTTTTTTTTTTTTTTTGAGATTTTATTTATTTATTCATGAGAGACACACAGAGAGGCAGAGACACAGGCAGAGGGAGAAGCAGGCTGCACGCAGGACTCGATCCCAGGACCCCAGGGTCACGCTCCTGAACTGTGTTCCTTTCTTCCTTTCTTTGAGGAGCAGACAGTCTTGGCCTTCAGCTGTAAATAAGCTCCTTGCTCGTCATTGTCCCTAAGAGGCCACCACCCTCCCCCCTAGAAACCGCTCCAGCCGCCCAGCCCTGGGCCTATCCTCATGTAACCACCTCTCTCCCCTCAAGGTCTCGGGCCAGCAAACCCCTAACTCTGGGAAATGAACAAGGGGCAGTGGAAGGGGAGGTGGGCGGGAGGTTGGGGTGACTGGGTGACGGGCACTGGGGGGGGGCACTTGGCGGGATGAGCACTAGGTGCTATGCTAAATGTTGGCAAATTGAACTCCAATAAAAACAATTTTAAAAAAATATATTAAATCTTCTGAAAAAGAAAAAAAAATAGATCTTGGGCCAGCTTGTCCTCAAAAGAAAGTACCCTGCCTCTTTCCCCCTCCTCCTGTCCTCCCGTCAGTCCTCCTCCCTCTGCCTTCCTCTGCTCTCCTCCCTCCTCCCTGCCCCCCCTTCCAATCTCTCCTCTGGCCCCTCCTCCGCCCTCCCCTCTTTGCTTTCCTCCTCGCTCCCTCTCCCCCCACCCCGTTGGCTCCTTCCTTTCCTTCCTCCCTGGATCTGTTTTACCTACACCTGAGGCTTGCAAGTCCAACGTACCGGGTTCAAACCCACTTCCGACACTAAGCTTCACTTTTCTGGCCCCTGAAGTAGGACAAGTAAGACCTGCTTCTCAGGGTTATTGTGAAAACCTGGTGTGACTGTGTAGATGGCAGTTGCCGCCCTAGGACGTGGCACACGGGAGGAGCGCCTGAGTCTATTTTTATTCCCGTCTCCCCAAGGGATATAACACAGATTGGAGTTTCCTCTGAGAGGGAGATGACCCAGAAAGCCCCCCTCTTCTCATTAGCACTTTGCAATTTGCTGAGAGTGAGGCTGCCCCCCAGGCCTCCACGGCACCCCCTCCCCGCGCCCCCCAACCCTTCTCCTGGGGTTGGGAGCCACGTCTGGCACGGGTTCCTCCAGTACGAGCCATCAAAGTGCCACCACACCATCTGGTCTGCCCACATCCTCAGGCGGGATTTATTACCTATTCCCTTCCATTAGCATAAATAATATGGAGCTTGGGTTTCATGATGGTTTACATAATAAATAAAACAGGTCAATTGCCCACAAAACTAGTCTCTGTGAACAGTAACAGATTTAATTAGATTTATTTTACCGGGGGTTTTCTGGAGTGAGGCGAATGTCTCTCGTGCCAAGGATGAACTTCCCCATAAACTTCTACTTCTGGGAAGGCAGCTCCCCATCCTCCAAGGAGAGGAAAAGAAGAGGGAAGAAGGGGGGACGGGGGGAGGGAGAGGGGTTGGAGACACAGGACGGGGAGCAGTGAGGGGAAGAAGGGGTGTGCCCCTGTATCGTTATTCACCTTCCATACGCCCTCCACGCCTGGCCAAACCATCTCTACCCCCTGCCCCCCAAAATTCACATGTCGAAGCCCACCCCCTCGCTGTGATGGTGTTTGAGGGCGGGGCCCTAGGGCGGAAAGTAGGGGTGGATTAGGACAGGCCCTCCTGGTGGTGGTGGTGGTGGTGGTGGTGGTGGTGGTGGTGGTGGCAGTAGGGGCCTCAGAAGATGAGGGAGACAGAGATCTCTGTCTCTTGGCACCTGCACCCATGAGGGCCACGTGGGTGACAAGTCGCCCGTCCACAGGCCAGGGGGAGGGGCTTTCATCAGAGCCCCAGGGGCTATACCTTTGAATTTGAACTTCCTGGTCTCCAGAACTGGGAGACACACTCTGCTGATTAAAAATAAGGGAAAGGAGGGGACCTGAGTGGGAAAAACTAGGTAGAGAGAGACGAACCATGAGAGAGACTCCTCACCCTGGGAAACACACAAAAGGGTGCGGAAGGGGAGGTGGGCAGGGGGGGTTGGGGTCACTGGGTGACGGGCACTGAGGCGGGCACGGGATGGGATGGGCACTGGGCTAGTTATACTCTGTGTTGGCAAATCGAACTTAAATAAAAACAAATGTAAGAAAAATAAAAATATTCTATTTTTTTTAATTTTTTTAAAAATAAAATATTTTAAAACAAACTAATAAGTAAATAAATAAATATTAAAAGATACAAAGCCCGGCCGTGGTTTTTGCCACGGCAGCCTGAGTAATCCGCCCGAGTCACTCTCCCCCTGAGTCTTGACTGGCGCCCCGTTGCGCTGTGGGGTCAAGTGCAAGCCCCGTGGCCGGGCCGTCCCTCCCCATCTCTTCCTTTATCTCAACTACACGTTCTTCCCCTTTCTTCCCGTCCAGCCTTGGCTCAGGCTGCTTCCCCCGCGGAGCGGTCCCTCGCCAGGCCTCGAGGCACAGCGGTCTTCCTGCAGGCCTCAATCCCTGCCTTCCCTGCACGCGTCCCCGCGCTGCCCCTGCCCTCCCAGACGCCCAGGTGACTGCGCTGTGACCCGCTGACCCTGACCGTCTGTTCCTTCTGCACGTGTGCCCCACACAGGAGGGATGCTCTTTGCGGGCAGTGGCCCCTGGGCTTGGAACGATGCCTGGCCCCACTCCTGACGCGCACTGGTCTTCCATCCATGTGCAGCAAAGGATTCTTTCGAGGATTTCCGGCCTTCCTTGGTCCTCTGCTCCGACAGGTTCTCCATGGCCCCTTGGGTGATCGCTTAAAATAAGTTTTGAGGGTCACTAGCCATGTTCCTGCCAGTAGTGGACATCTGTGGAGCTCGCTGTGCAGCCTCTTTAAGTAACAGGATCCCCATTTTCTCTTGGGATGCCCCCTTCCCTCACTCTTGGGTCACTGGCTTGGGTGGACAACACTTCTGGCTTCCAGGACTAAGTGCGTGACCCAAGACCCAGGGCAACGGAGGCACTGTGTCAACTCCCCGCCTTTGGTGACTGATTCGGGGACTCCAGCCAGTCCTGCTGAGACCCAGCCCAGGACTTGTGAGGACCGAAGAGGAAAGAGATATTCTCTTTTTTGTGCTGACGGCTGAGCTGGTGGGAAAGGAGCTGGAGCTTCCAGGGGTGGAGCTGGGAGAGAGCTGAGCCAGAGATGAAGGGAGAGAGAACGAGGCCCTGACAGCATTGACCGTGTCCCAGACCCGTCCATGGACTGTGACGGAAACCATGTGGGCCCCCCGAGCTTCTCCTCTGCGGGTGTCACCACTCCCCCTGCCTGCACTTGCTTAGCCTTGGTACGCCAGCTTGAAGGGGCTCTGCTACTGCAGACAAGAGAAGCTGACCATTGCCCCTACGCTTTGGCGCAGAAATTTCGCTTCTAGGAATTTGTCCTAAAAAAATCTTGGGAGATGCAGACAAACGTTTCTGAACAAAGCTGTTCACCGATGTGAGATCCAGCCCCTCTGGAAAGCACCCTCTACCCCTAGACTCAAGGAGCCACTTCACACCACCTCCCTCTGTTGCCAGGATGTCACCACCTCCTCAGCTGGACCCCAGAAGGAGGTCACATCCCCCAGGAATTCTCAAATGACCAGAACTTGGACCGCCCACCACCATCTACCCTCCCAAGAGCCTGCCCCACCTCGACATGCCCCCAGGGTGCTGTGTGGAACATTCCCCCAGCACACACCCACCATCATCTGTCCTCGAGGTGCCACCCTCAGGTCACCCCTGCTCTGGGTGCCAGCCTGCTTTCTCCCCTGCTCGTACCACCAAGGGGCTTCAGAAAAAAACAGAGCCCAAGCCTCCCCTTGCCACCCTGTCCCAAACAAGGATGAGGCTCTTTGGTCATTCCCTGCAGCACAGCTGGGACCAGACTGGGATGGGAACTAAGGCCCCACAGAGGGCCCGAGGATCGCAGAATGGAAGCTCCGCACACAGTCACTGCCAGCCACTACTGGACGTGGCTTCCCTGAACCCACAGGCTCAGCACCCACGCTGAGGTCTCCTGGCGAACGTTCTCTGCCCGGTTTCTCCTCCCTCCATCAGCAGAGGCCAGCTCAGCCCAGACCTCATGGAATAAGGTGACCCTCCCTGGGTTCGAGATCCACGCCCCCAGCCCTCATGTCCCTTTCCAGGCCCAGTCACTGCCCTGGATGGTTGACAGAGGACCACTGAGCCGAGGAGAAGGACCCGTTGTCAGGATCCCACAGCAGCCAGGCCAAGCTGGAAGCTTGATCCGGGAAAGTGAGAGGTGTCCGGGCCGAGGGAGTCAAGGGGGAGCTCTATCACGGGGTGGGGATGGGTGGCGGCAGATGCTGCACACTGATGCCACCACTGCCCTGTGGCCGCCTCCGAGCCAGAGGTCAGCCCACGGAGACCGGCCGGCTGCCTGCACGCACAGAGCAGACTAGCGGGTGGAAGAGAGTCTCTGATTGTCTAGAGGTCATTTCGGGGACACGGGGAAGGGGCCGGGGCCCCAGGACAACCCACCATCTGCCTCGGGGAGCGCATCCTCGCAGAGGACTGCAGCCTTCGTAGCCGCAGATCTGCTCACTGCGCATGAGCATCCTGCACCTGCTGAGGGCCCGGCTGGGGCTCCTGGGGGAGGGCGGGAAGGGCCTCAAGCACCGAGGAAGCTGGGCAGAGCGGAGGGCTGGCAGGCCTGCATCCACCCTCTTGCCCCGCCTTTGCTGCATCCCTGGCTTCGCTCTGGGGATGCAACTAGCCAAGTTGCTGCGACCTCTCCAGGCCTGGTTGTCACCTCGCCTAGCGGTCTAGAGCCTGAGTCTCCTTTGCCCTGGGGTCCCTCTCCCCGTTGGTGTTGTCTTTCCAGCCTCACTAAAGATCCCACCCATCACCTCTTAAGCCTGGATTCCCTGAGTCTGGGACCTGCCCCCCCCCGGCTCCTTGGGGACACCCCCCTCGGATGCTGCTCCTGGTGCCCGCACAGCCTGCAGAGGTGCGGCCTGGGTCAGGCCCAGCCACTACCAACTGGAAAACTAGTTACAGAGTCTGACCTTGCTTGAAATCAGAACCAAAGAGGAGCCACCCTCCCTGAGGATGGTTAAGCACTAGATTTAGAGAGAAATTTCTGTCATTCGATAGCAGAAAAGGGGAAATTCCAAGCAATGCAGGCTATGCAACATATTGAATACACAGCAGTGACCAGATCAGTCCAGGCTAGGGAGAGGAAGAGGCTTCTGACAAAAACAATTCACCAAAAAAAACAAAAAACAAAACAAAACAAAAAAAACAATTCACCGAAGGAAACAAAAGGCGTTTTTAGAATGAGACCACACTGGCCGTGCATAATTTTTTAAAACCCATTCTCCCTTCCCTGTCCCTACAACCCTTCCTTCTGCAGAGGATCTTATAAAACGGAGTGAAATGGTCTGTAGCCTCCCCAATCCGGCGTCTTTGGCTTTAGTGTAAATTTTCATTTCTCTTGGGCGAATATTTGGGGGCGGACTTGCTGGGCCCTAGGGTCAGCCTATGTTTAGCTTTATAAAAACCCGTCGGATGGTTTTCCAAAGGTGCGCTAGCAGTGTGCTTCCCCTATTGGTGACACAGGAGAGTTCCCGTTTCTCCGCATCCTCACCAGCACTTGGTGTTGTCAGGCTGTTTTTTGGGATTCTTTGTGTATTTTTTGTTGGGGGGGGGGTTTGTTTGTTTTGCTTTAGCCATCCTAATAGGGGCACCGTAGTATACGGTTGTAGTTTTATACACTGACTCTTTAAAATAAGAGAAAAAGAGTGATTTGATAATACCCCACTCAGTTGATTTTGGCCTTGAGCAAATGGGTCGCTCAGGCCAATGGTAGGTGGGTGGAGGGGACAATGTGTGAGCTCTGAGCCTCAGCCTGAAGAGCGATTTCCCACGGCCCAGCACCTTGGACTCCTGTCTGTGCTCCTGGGAAGGAGAGAGGGAACCTAAGCAAAGATAAAGAGAGCAATTTGGGGCGCTGGGGTGGCTCGGTGGTTGAACATCTGCCTCAGGTCGTGACCCTGGGGTCCTGGAATGGGGTCCAGGTCCCCACAGGGAGCCTGCTTCTCCCTCTGCCTGTGGCTCTGCTTCTCTCTCTGTGTCTCTCAGGAATAAATAAATAAATAAAATATTTTTTTAAAAAAAAAGAAAAAGAAAAGGAGCAATTTGACTAACTCCCCCCTCCCCCCCAGGCCTTGGGGAGGTTAACGTATTCCTTTGGCATTCCCCTGAGAGAGCCGTTGGACCTGCCTCCCTGCCACCCTTCCTTCTTCTGGGGAGCCGCTCCCTCTCCTACTGGAACCCTGCGCTTCAAGGGGGAGCTGTCAACCAGGAGTGAACCCTGTAGCCCCGTGGGAGAGGGCCTGACCCAGGTCCAGGCAATCAGGCACCCGCTCTGAGAATTTCAGATCAGAAGTAAGTTGCAAAGGGTCAATCTTCCTCCGAAGGCAAAGCCATGAGACATGATCCTCGAAATCATCGGTGACAACCTCTCCCACCCCTCGGAAGAGACCAGTCTGAGTAGGAGGCAAGAGCAGCAGCAGACGTGAGAAATGGGGCGGGAGACTTTGGAGGACCAACTCCCAGCTGTGGTCAGTTCTGTCTTCTGAGTACATCCGTCCACTTCCCATGGCTTGTGAACCAATAAGCCTTCTTGTCGTCTGGCTGTGTCCGGTTGGGATTCTAGAACGTGAAAGCCCCGACGAGGCTTTGGTACCAGGCGATCCAACACGCCACCAGCCGGTCCGGCTGCAGGTGTTAGAAGGCCGTGGAGGGTAAGGGACCCGGGACCCGGGAAAGGGGCAGTGCCCAGCAAGCTGGTGTGATCCCGGGGAATGGCAGAGACACCAGGAGGGAAGGCCGTGCTGCAGGGACAAGCAGCCTCCAGCAGACAGACAGTGGGGCGGGTGGAGGTAGAAACACGCCCCCAAGCACACTTACTTGGAAGTGTATCCCCCACACAAGCAATACAGCCCAGGACTCTCCTTAATCTCCACCTGACGCTATGCCTCGGGCACTTTTGCAAAAACTAAATACGATTGCAAACGTGGCTTTTGATGACCTCATGGCGTTCCCTCATATGAATCTCACATAATTTAGTCAACAAATCCCCTAACGTAGGGCATCCTAAGTAAATCATCTTCATTTGGCTGTTTTTATTCTTTTGCTATTGTGTACTACGCCGCCAGGGACCTCCTCGGAAATAAATCTTGGTGCACGTGTCTAATTATTTCCTTAGAAGAAATGGTTATAAATGGAATTGTTTTTATCAAAGGGTCAGATGTTTTAAAGCCTTTGATCCAAGTAAATAAATTGCCTTATCAAAAGGTTGTGACAATTCACACTCCCATCATAGGGCAGAGGAGTTGCCTTTCCTTCAAACCTTTGCCAGCCTGAAGTACTACGATTTTTTTTTTTTTTTAAAGAAAAGCTTAGCTAAGATGACAAGCAAACTCTGTGTCTCGTTTTAATTTGAGCTACTTCTATTGCTAGTGATGCTGAAATTTCTCCTATGTTTATTGGCTACGTGTCGTTTCCTATTGTAAATTCCTGATTTATGTCCTTTGCTCATTTTTCTAATAGGGTTTTGGGTTTTTCTTATTGATCGGTAAGAGTTCTTCACTTCGCCTATCACAAATGTTACGGATATTATTTCCTATTTTGTTGTTTGATTTTTAATTTTGTTTATGATATTTTGATCTGCATTACGGTTTGACTTTTCTGTTTTCAGATTTGTCATTCTTTCCCTTCTTTGTGTGTTCTTCAAAGCACTGTGCGCAGAAATACCTTCCTCATTACAAAATCAGATAGATATTCACCCATATTTCCTTCTGATTCGTCTAAAATTTAATGGTTTAAACCACTCGTCCATGTAGAATTTATTTTGATGACACTGAGGTGGAGGATCCAACTTTTTTCCCTTCCAAATAGTCAATCAGTTGCTCCAATGTCACGTGATTACTAAGCCATTCCTTACATTCTAACATGCACCTTTTCACCAATTTTAAGTGCTAGGATCTGTGTCTGGGCTTTCTCTTGATTCCTCTGGTTTATATGACTGTTCTTGGACTAGAATAGAATTAAGTTTACAATTTTTGATCCAAAATTTTACATGATGGAAATTTAATCCAGTTGTGTTTGTTGTCCTAATCTATCCATGGAATTTTGCATTTTCACATTGTTTTATGCTTTTTTTTCCTGCTTTCTTTTGCCTGTCTTGTCCATTGCTGTACCTCCAACGCCTGAAATAGTGCCTGGCAAAGAGTAGGAATTCAACAAATGCATATTAAATGAAGGGACAGGTGAATTTAATATATGGTAAAGGTGGCCAGTGAAATAAGCGAAGAAAAAGTAAGTAATGTTGATGAGCCACCATCCAGAAAATGAATAAATGTAGATTAAAATTTCAAATTTTAATTTCAAATGAATTAAAAACTTAATCTTTAGATGAATATCAGGAAAAAAAGTATAGGAGGATATATATGCCACATATTTTGTGTTTTATAAATCTTACCTCAATAAATAAGAGAGAGACAATGTCAGTGAAGCTCATAGTCCTGAATCTGGCCCGTAGTAAGTGCTCATGTAAGAGGAGTTAATGTTGCAGACAGACTGCAGGGGTACAACCTCTAAACCCCAAGCAGCCAGCTGCCACCATAGGGTAGGCAAGAGGGGGGCGCAGAAGGGCTTCTCCAAGTACTAAAGCTTTAGCCCCAAACCCCACCTGCTGTCTGAGGGCCCAGGTAGACCAGGAGGGAATCAGGGGTTTTAGTCCACATCCCAGGCTGACAACAGTGAATGTATCCAACATTGTGTTTTGCACATTTTGCCACATTCACACCCCAAATCCCTGCCCCCTAATTCTCACCACTGACAGGAAAAGAGAACAAGGAAAGAAGAGGAGAAGAAGCAGTTGTCCTGATGCCTGGAGCAGAGCCAGCCTGACCACCCACCTCGTACAGGAAGACGTGGAGTGGTCCATACAACCTATCCCCTTCTTTCATGCTCCCTCAGCACACCCTGGCCAGGGCTGAGCTCAGGGCCTGGCTAGTTCCAGACGCTCACCCAGGTGGTCAGGACGGCCCTTCCTTTCCCAGGCAGGCAGCCTACAGGTAGAGGCTGGGCTTGCTTGCTTGGTTCCTTCCTTCCTTCCTTCCTTCCTTCCTTCCTTCCTTCCTTCCTTCCTTCCCCACCTCCCCTCCCTTCCCACAAGGAGAGGCCTAGGTCACTGAAATGAATGAACCCCCCCTCCCTCTCACCCTGCAGAGCCTCTGAGCCCTGCCCTCCGAGCTAGGAGCTAGGCCAGTACTCTGCTGCTTTGATGTAGATGGGCTTCCTATTCAATTAACCTGGCACTTGGGTGGCAGGGGTGGGGGTAGCAGGGGGTGAGGGAAAGGAAAAAAAAAAACAAAAAAAAAAACTTGATGATCTTCCTAGCTCCAAGATGAAGGAAAGCCCGCAATTCTCCGCCAGGAGCCAGAAGCTTTTTTCTTACCTGTGATAATAGTGAAGGTTTGTTTTCTTTCATTTAAACTCTTCCAAACTTAATTTAAAGTTTCTCTCTTTTAAATATGTCCTGGCTACAGAGCGAACAGCGACAAGCTGCCAGAGGAGAGCGGACGGGAGATGATTGCCTGAGCAGATATTGCTGCAGCTTAAATGAAACCCTGAGCCCCTGGGAGAAGAGGGAGAGCAGGAGGGTGGGAGGGAGGAGGGCAGCTCCAGGACCAAGACAGGGGCACGGCGGGGGGTGGGGGGTGAGGGGAGAGGGTGCAGGGACCCAGGGCAGGCCCAAGGAGCCCCAGTCAGCACCCCCTGCCTCCCCCCCACTTCACCTCTCTTTCACCTCTCTGCCCAGTCCAGACATTAGGTCATCCACCTCCTTCCACAGCTGGGCACCACAGCTGGGCACAGGCTGCCTGGGGTGCCCGGGGGTCCACTTCAAAGCTGTGCCGCCGAGTCCCCGCACAGAAGGGACTTCTTCCAGCTAGATCCCGAGAGGAAGGGAAGGGAGGACCTGCCGTGGAGCACCGCAGCCCCTCCGTGCTCAGGGAGGAGAGGCAGCTCATTCAAAGCCAGTCTACACCCAACCGGTGCCCCCTCTGGAATCCTCTGACTTACAGACACAGACCCTTGGAAGGGAGATAGAATTAAACGATTAGCAGGGCTGACGCACTTGGTCACTGGTGATGGTGGGCAGGTGCTTCTCCTCTGTGGGCCTCCTTAATAAGAGCCACGATGAGTGTCTGTGGGGTTTCGATTATCCAAGGCCCCGTTCCTATTATTACCTGGATCTGGGGAGCTGGGAACAGGGTGAGGGCTCCTCTCCCACATTGTCTTGGCAGGAAGAAAGTTCCCAATGATGCCCCAGGCCCACAGAGATGGCTTTTTATTTCTTCTGACTCCAGTGCAGCCAGGCCGTGGGCGTGGGACCTCTGCTCACCCTGCCATGTGACTCTTGGAGGGACGCCAGGGGAGAGGGGACTGTCAGAGGGTGGCCTGGGCGCCGGCTGCACACTCTCCACGCTGCCCAGGCTGGAGCTCACGCTCCCCTCGGCCTGGCCTGCCACCCACCTCTTTCCGCCCAGTGTCCAAGGCCAGGCCTCACGTCCCGGCATGAGTCACAAGTCGCTTAACGTGCCCAGAGCCCATCTCTGTCTCTTTTAAATGAGACCAGATTGGCCCCAGCTGACCCAAGAAGGACCGACGTCCCGTCTCCAAATGATAGTCTTGAGTTCTTACGGGCTGCGCGCTCATGAGATGGGCTGAGGTCAACGGGGAGGGCCAGGCCCTGGTGTCGGGTCTGTTTGGAGAGAGGGCTGGTTGCCACCTCCCCGCCGCCGCTAATTGCCTCTCCCCTCCCTCCCAGAAGTGGGCCGTGTGTGTCCTTGACTGCATGGTGGTGCCTTCCCTTGCAGCCATTCAAAGGCCTCCCCCAGCTTTGTTGCGTCCTGCAGAGACCTCATTAGTTTCTGCGGTCTCCCTCGGAGCGGAATCTGAAGGTTCTGTTCACCTCCGCGTCCTCTTCTCTTCTCCTGCTCCTCCTGACTCTGATGTGCTGCTGTTTAGCGCGTGCAGGTCTGGGGAGGCACGCAGGGGGAGCAGAGCCCTCGGCCGGGCTGCGGGACCCCAGCACTGCTCAGTGACCTGGGGCAACGCTCTGCCTCCCTGGCCTTGGTCACCCCATCTGCAACAAGACGGGCCAATGCCCCACGCAGAGGTCATCCCCCGTGGGGTGGGCGTGCTGCTGTGTGCCGTCCAGCAGAGACGCCAAGAAGCAAACTGGGGTCCAGTGAGGGTTTTCTTTCCCTGGACTGTTGACCCCCAGCCTCCTGGAGGTCGGCCCGCCTCCAGTCTCACAGCCGCTGCTCCCTGCTCCACGGCTGCACCCCTGCTTTTGTTACTCCTTTGCTTGGTGGCCTCAGAAGCTTCCCATCGCCCCAGGGCCCACTCGTCCAGACTAGGGGAGCAGATGCAAACACTGGACACCCGGGGGGGGGGGGTCTGGGACGGCGGCCCCCTCCCGCACGAATGTGTTGCAGCGTGGTGTGCACTGGTGCTATTTGCCTTCCTTACCTTTCCGTCCCCTGTGGAACCAACGTCCCACATTAAATCCTTCCTGTCCTACCCGTTTACCGAGGTTCCTCTTTTCCCGGCTGGATCCCGGGCGGTACAACATCTAACACCACAATTCCTCTTAGGGAAGCAGCGTCTTTGTATGAGAAGATACCTTGATTGGGCACTTGGGGGGAGAGGTGACATCCTGAGGGTACGATTTGACAGGAGACGAGGAGCCAAAAGAGCTAGTTAAACTGCTCTTCATGGGAAATAAGTGGGAATTTGGAGGTGGGAGAGAGATCGAGGGAGCAGGGGTGGGGGGAAAATAATAAAACAATGTGGCAGGAGGGCTGATGCTCAGGTGGTGGAGAGGCTGAAGGGCTTTTCGGGAACAGAAATATCAAAGATGGGCTTCTACGCTGCTGGCGCTCTTGCAATCTGTAAATCCCTCCTTCTCGCCTTCCTTTGGAAACGTCTGCTCCCCACAGGGACTTTGTGTGCCCCGCTATGCTTTGTTTTAGGGGGTGAGGCTGAATTTTTTTTTTTTTTTATGGAACATAAAGAAAAGGATTGAGGTCTATCAAAAAAAAGTGAGCGCAGACTCGGGATAGAACTGACGGCACCAGCAGTGGCGGGGGTGGGGGAGACGGGGGGGGGGCCGAAAAGATGCACAAATTGAATTAATTCAATGCAAGCAGGGGCTCGGAGCTAGAAATGACAATGAGAATAAAGAGCTAACCTTCCGTAGTGCTCACGATGGGCCAGGCTCTGCGGGGCAAGTGCTACACGTGAAGTAGGCACTACTGCTGGCTGCCTTCTAGGGGTGTGGAAACTGAGGCACAGGGCGGCTGAGTACCATGGGTCGCTCTAGCATGGGGAGGGGGGCTGGATTTGAAGCCGGGCCGTTTGCCCCCAGCCCGGGCTCCTGACTCCTACACGGGAGAAGGCCTCCAGCCACATGCAGGGATCTTGGGAGGCTTTGGGCATACGGGGCCGTGGACCGAGGGTTTGAACCAATCCCATCTTAAGGCACAGAAAGAGGCTGGCTGGCACCTGGGGCTTTGAGCAGCTCTGGCCTCCCCCAGGGCGGAGACCACCTCTTGCTCTTCTGCGTCCTCAGATCTACCCAGGGGCCTGGCCGCAGAGCGGGAAGCTTCTGTGAATTTATTCACATTTATTGAGTGAAGCAGTGGGAGGGCAGGAGGAAAACACCCAAAGGGAAGGCAGCCTGGGCCCCAAACCCTGGCCTGGGAGGTGTCTGTGGCTTCCGCCCACCCCCCCCACCCACCGCCGCCCCAGGTGCGAATTACAGCGCTGCTAACCTCCCAGGTCGGGTATGAAGCTGTGGATTTGTCCTAACTGAGAAGGAAAACATCTTGTCTCGTCAAGGCAGCCGCATCAAGGCAGAAGCGCAGAGGCGCGCTGCACAAGCTGGCAGCCAGCAATGAGCACGTCCTGGAACCGCTTTTCTCGCCGCTGTGGCGCATTTAACTCTCCTTGTGTTTTTAAATGTAAGAGCCGTGACACCCCCTTTGAAGGCCCCAAAGAGAGAGAGTGCTGACATCTCAGCAGGGACGGCTCCTCCGGGAGGCGCGGAGCGGGTCGGGGGACTCTGCGGCAAAGCAGTTGTCTCTCTCTGCAGGGCTGTTTCTTCGGGAGCTAGCCCAGCGTCCTTTATTTCATTTTCATGTGATAAAAATTGAGATGTACAACTCTCGTCTCCGCAAACATGGGCGGCAGTCGGCTGGAAAGAGCTTTGTTCTCCCGTGTGGGCGGGTGACGGGCAAGAGACAGGCTCCCGGGAAACATGTCCAGGGACAGCGGGGATGGGAGCCCTTCCTGCATCACACCCCCTCCAGCGTGCACACACATGCACACGCAGGCACTGCACACACGGGCCGGCACGTAATGCACGCATGTGTGCACACGCACAACACACACACACACACACACCTATCCCTTCCCACCAAAGCCAGGCCCCAGATCACAAGGAAACAGAACCCCTGATCTGTCCCAGGGTCAAGAGGCCTGTATCAGTGACAGCTCTGCAGCCGCCTCCTCTCCTCCCTGGAGCAGAGCACCCCTTGCCTCGCTGGCATCCAGGGACTACGGGCTGGGACACCCGTGGGGGGCTGTGCTGATGACCCAAGCAGGAGATACTGCTGGGCCGGGCTCATGAACAGAAAGGAAGGGCAGGTTAGAGAGCTATTTGGGAGGCAGAGCCAGCAGGAGCCAGTGATTGAATGGAACTAGGAGAGTAGGACAGGTCAAGGTCAACATGGGGCGGGGGGCACAGGTTTCACCTGGGCACCCCGGTTGGGAGAGTTCATATTCCCTGACACAGAGAGCCCCGGAGAGGAAGATGATAACCTCCAGGCCGGACACGGTGACCGCGAAGGGTGTCCAGATAGAGCTGGCCAGCGGGCTGGATGTGCAGGCCCAGGGCTGGGGACGGAGGGCCCCGCCGCAGGTGGAGATTCAGGAGTCGTCGGCACGCAGACGGCAAGCAGGGCCACCCGACCGGTGGACTGAGCCAGCCAGCATGTAGGAGCGGAAAGCGAAGGTGGCCGGGCGCAGACCCCTGGGGGGCCTCCTGGGGGTATGTGGGGGCAGAAACCAGAGCCAAGAGCAGCGGGAGCCGAGGTGAGGATTGAGGGGCGTCCACAGGGCCTAGCAACCCAGAGGCTGCTGGCCACCTTGGAAAGGTCTTTGCAGGAGCAGAAGACCAACCGCAGGCGTGGGAGATGAGGAGGGCCGATGGGGAATAGACGCTGCTGCTCCGGAGACTTGGCTTCAAGGCACCAAGGTCGGGATCAGAGCCACAGGAGCCACGGGGTCTCGGGAGGGTCGTCGTCATTTGTCTCTTCCTTGGCTTATTTTTATGATGGAAGAGCATTCGGCAGGCTCATGGGCTGGCCCGGGGGGGAGGGGGGGCAGCGCAGAGGTGGAGACCAAGACCGGTCTTGCGACATCCAAGAGAGGAGTCACACGCCGCCAGGAAAGGCCCCGGGGTGGGGTGGGGGGGGCAGAAGGGACAGAGTCCAGGGCACAGGGACAGTTGACGGAAAAGCAAGAGGAGCGGCTGTGCACCTGACGTGGAGGCGGGACACGGACGGGGCCTCCGGCCACAGGGGGCTGAGCAGGGCTGGACGGCAGCCCCAGGCCCAGTAGCGACCCTTCCTTCCATCCAGCTGTGTCCTGCTCAGCTGTGCCATCTCCTCCTGCTGCCACCCCAGGGGCAGGAGCCTTGTCCACCTTTCCAGGCCCATCTGGGACCCTGGGGCGGATGGGGCAGCAGAGGAAGACCTCAGAGGAGCCGGTGCGGGTCGGGGTGGGGTGGGGTTCCCAGGGGAGCTCTGGCCATGCCGCGGGCCGCAGTGGGCTGCACTGAGCTCCCCATCAGGCAGGAAGGCCTGTGGTGGGGAAAGTGAGACCATGCCCCCCCTCCCCCCCCCGTGTCCTACCCCGCCCTGGGTTGTACAGGCGCGGGCCGGGGTTCTGCTTCTGCTCTGCCGACCCGGGTCACAGGCACCACGCTGAGTCCCCTTCAGGCCCCCGTGGCCCCACACGGCCGCTGCCTCCCAAACCTTCAGGGCGTCCCCAGGACCTCCTGGCTGTTTGTTGTCTATAATTTCCAGAGAGAAGCTGAGGGTCAGAGGAGTTAGGGCTCTTGCCCAAGACCGCAAAGCCATCGGGCAGCAGAATTACACCTGTTAGGTCCTGGCTGTCACCCGTCTACTCCAACCCCCCCCCGCCCCCCCCCCGCCCCGTCACCGAGGCCTGCCACCACCCGGAGCTGCCAAGGATGAAGCCCAGATGCCCAAAGGCCCTCGGATCTCAGCTGTCTCCCCTCACCCCGCCTCAAGAGGTTGCCCAGAGAACCCCCACCTCACTGAGCTCTTTCCCAGCTCATCAGCCCTCAGGGACCCCTGGAAAGGATGAGCAACTGCGGCCCAGAGAGGTGAAGCGACCTCCTCGGGGTCACACAGGCAGGAGCATCCAGGCGGGATCAAGAACCCAGGTGTCCTGATGCCCAGACGAGGGCTGCTTTCCATCCCCCACCCCGGCCCCTCACCGGCTGCTCAGGGAACCAAGCCTTAGCCACTGTGGCCCCCAGACGGACAGTGGGGCTTGAGGACACAGGCAGCGCCTTGTGTGCGGGGGGTGAGGGCACCCACCCCACCGATTGGAGGCCCTAAAGAAATTCCCGCCACAGTTAAAGGTCAAACTAAACGATTCCAAAATGCCCTTTCTCGCTCTGGAGAAACGCGGCCTGGCCGTGGCTCGCGGTCTCTGCCTTTCCCTCCTCCCACACTGGCCCACCAGTCTCACACTCACATCTGCATCCTTTTTTATGAATATTTAAATGTCATCTGATTGCATTATGCGTCACGAGCCTTGAAAGGCCCCCCTCTGCCGGCCCCCCCTCCCCTGCTGCCTCCTAGGAGCCAGAAAAATAAGTCTATCCCTGAATCGCAGCTCCTATGGCGTCCTTCTCCCCCACGGCACCCTACCTGGATGTGCCGCAGCCACGTGCCGGCCGGGACCCGCTGCCCCAGGTCCCCAGGGGTCCCCGGAATGGGGGGCCGTGAGACTCCCAGGTGTTTTCTCATACAGAGGCCCCACTTCAGGGTCACCAGCCTCGTTTTTGTAACCCCCTCCCCCAACACATGCCCTGAACGGAGTCCCCATCACCATCCTTCCATCCATGCTGGGCCCTCCTCTCTGCCTGAGTCAACCCCAGGCGGCTATGACGAAGTCCCACAGACCGGGTGGCTCCTGAAAAACAGACGTTTAGTGCACACGGTCCTGGAGGCTGGAAGTCGGAGATCAGGTGCCGGCACAGCCGGGTCCTGGTGAGGGCCCTCTTCAGGGCCGCAGACGGCCCATGACAGAGGGCGGGGAGCCCTGTGGGGCCTCTTTAGGAGGGCACTAATCCCATGGATGGGGCCTCCACCCTAATGACCCCGGCAGCTCTCCAAGACCACCACCTCGAGGGGGAGGACTTCCACCATACATACGCGGGTGACACAGCACTCAGCCCCTGCTGAGTGGCCCCACGTGGGGTGGCCCCATACTAGGAGCAGACGGTAGCATCCTGTCCCCAGTAGTGAAGTCACCCCAGCACCCCAGCCAACAGGTCTGGCTCAGCTGGAAAGAGAGAAGCAGGACTGCATGTGTGTGGCTGTCATGGGGGAGGGGGCCAGGGGAGAAGGGGGACGGAACCCCCAGCAGGACCTGTGACCTCAGGTAGAGGCCAGAAGGGAGCCAGGAAGCAAAGCCCCTGACCTCCCCGCTGCCCTCTGCTCTCCTGGGAGCACCTCCCATTGGCCAAACCCAACTGGAAGCCAGAGGTAGAAGGGCCCCTGAGGTCAGGGCCGTTGGAGGGCTTCAGGCTTGGGGCCCAGAGCTGGTGGAGAAGACCCAGCCCACCGGCCTCCCCTCCCCTCCCCTCCCTCCTCTTTCCTCTCTCTCCTTCCCCGTCTAGAGCAAAAGGAATTCCTCCCCTTCACCGCCAGAACACTTTGGCCAGACCCTTGCTCTTCCAGCCTGGCTCATCCAACATCTACCCTCAGGGCCTCACCTTCCGCCCCAGGCAGCTCATCAAGCTCCCCCCACCCCCAAACACAGTCCCTAAGAGAAATCGTGCTGTCAAGCAGTTGAGAAATCATTTTGTCATTGTTGTTATTCTTCTTAACTATAAAAAGAGAAAGGAGAAAGGGAGGGGAACATTCCCTGGGGGCGGAGGCAGGGTTACTATCCAGTCCCAGAAACCTCCACAAAGCCTAGAGGCAGACGGATGGGCTTTCTGGCCCCGCCCCGGCTCCTCTGGTCCCGAGGTGTTGACTGAAGTCCTGTTTCCTCCTGTGTGCACCCCAGGAAAATTGGGGTGCTCCTTTGAGCCACGATTTCTAGGATCTCCACCTACAGAGCTTCCATGTCTGCCCACCCGGAGCCCCAGACAGGCCTCTCCTGTCCCTGCGGGTCTGTCCCTCAGCTCAGGGGGCCACCCGGCCCTGGAGGAGGAGCCTGGCTGCCCCCCCACACACACCGTGCTGGCCCCAACCAGGATGCTGTGAACAAAGGCTCCCCGCCGAGGTGTGAGGTTCTCCTCCTGGAGCCACTTCACTAGCTAAATACCAACCTCTCGGTATTTGGTAATGACCTTTTTAAGTCTCCACTTTCCTGCCTTGGTATTTAGAGAGCAACCTGGTCTCTGGGGAAGGGAGGGAACTGAATACTTATTCATGACACTTCAGAAGGCTGGCCCCAAAACCGGAGAGGAGAAAAGGCTCACCTGTCTCTGCCTCCGCGGGCCGAGGTGACCACTTGGCAGATGCCCAGCAATGCCGCAGCCTGACAGCTGTCACTCAGTCTTCCAACACCGGTGTCCAGGGCTGTGGACCCACAACCAGCACCTGAGAAGGTCCTGAGGGTCCCTGCAGGTGTGGGTTTGCGCCAGCAGGGAGACAGGCCCTGCCTACAGGCACGGGCAGGACGGGTTATGAGGGCAGACACAGGGCCGTGGGCCACCTTGGGTTGTGGCCTGCCCATCCCTAAGAGTCTGTACGTGGGGAACATGGATGCGCCCATGTGCATGCTTCTGGAAGAATCGGAGGCATGATCTCTTGTTTGTGCACAGGAGACACAGATCTGCTTGTGGACACGCATATCTGTGTGTGAGTTCAACTCTCCTGAGCCACCAGGGACTGCAGCCCATTTCCCACGGCAGGGGAGCAAGGAGGTGCCGACAGGTTCCCCAGCAGGGGCTGCAGGGTGGGGAGAGCACCCTGCTCCACTGCCCCAAGCCTTAGTCATCTCAGCCCCCGCCTGCCCGAGGCCCCAAAATCGCACCACTGCCGTCGTCCCCATGGGGCTCGCTGTTCCCTTCATCCCACCACTTGGCCGTGATGAGCCTCCAGGGTGGCTGAGCGTGCACTGCAGGCCGGGGCAGCCCAGTCAGCCTCTCTGGACCCAGCAGGTTGATTCCAGGCCCCAGAGGCGACTCCTGTTGAGCCCTGGCCCGGGCCCCAGGGCTCCGCACGGTGCCTGGCATGGAGTGGGCACACCATAAACATGCGTGGAATGAATGAGCGCAGACAAGGACATGCAGTGGAGGGGGGGGAGGCACTGCGGAGTCCCCGGCACATGGCTCCGGGGGGACTGGAGCCAACGTGGGTGAACACATTCGGAGCACAGGCTTCTGGAAGTGCGGGGCTCCCTCCAGAAACCGGCAGCGCTGTCCATTGAGTTAGACTTGGGGCTGCATCTTGGCTGCCGCGGTGCTGCTAGGACGGAGGCCGCAGGGAGCACTGGGGGCCGGCTGCTGCGTCCGGTCACTGTTCAGGACCTGCCTCCCCTGGAGGGAAGCCCTCCCCGACGGCCATGCCCCTCAGGGCCAGCTCGCATCCCGGGACTAGACTTGCCAGTGCAGGGGCACGAGGACGGAGCATCCTCGCCTCGATTCGGGGTAACCGTGAAGGGCCATCCCAGGTCCAAGCCCCCACCCCGACCTCAGCCAAGGCCACGGGTACCACAGCATCCCAGCTCCATCCCTCCCTCGAGTACTCATCCGGAAGTGCTCCTCTCAGGAAGCTTCTGCCGGCAATTCAGTTCCCCATCTTTGGGCCTGTTTCTGAGGACCTTGATCTACGGCAGGCACTGTCGCTGAACAGCGTTAGATAAACGCAGGGGCTGGAGAGAGAGCCTGGGGACAGCGCGTCCAGTGAGACGAGAAAGGAAGAAAAGGAGACCAAAGAGGAATCTCCAAGGAGCAAGGATTGGTGAACTTCAAACCAAACAAGGATTGGTCTGAGAGGCAGAGAGAAAACCCAATGATCCTATTGTCAGAAGGTCGAAAGAGTCGAATATTCTAAGGAGAAAGTAGTCAATAGCATCACATCCTACAAAGAGGTCCAACCGCATAAAAGCTAAAAAAGGAAAGTTATCGGATTAACAGGAGAAGGTGGCTGATGATGACCTTACGCGGAGCTGGAGCCGCGGAAGCAGGGGCCCCTGGGTGCTAGGAGGGAGGGCTGTCCCCAGGCAAGGGCCCAGATCACTCGCGGCAGAGGCGAAGGCAAGGAGGAAGGTGGCACGGTGGCTATCGGTGCCCTTCCACCGTCATCATCATCGTTTTTAAGATTGGAGAGGCTAGGGGCACCTGAGTGGCTCAGTCGGTTAAGCGTCTGACTCTTGGTTTAGGCTCAGGTCATGATCTCAGGGTCATGGGATCGAGCCTCTCATGAGGCTCCTCAGTCAGCCTGGAGTCTGCTCGTCTCTCTCTATCTGCTCCTCCTCCCACCAGCCCCGCTCACGCATGTGCTCTCTAGCTCGCTCGCTCTCTCTCTCTCAAATAAAAAATTAATCTTAAAAAAAAAAAAGATTAGAGAGGCTGGAGCACGAACCTTGAGAATTTTCCAGACAGAAGGCTGAATCCATTCCGCAGCCCCTGGAGAAGCCTCAACGTCTGACCATGTGGATTTCTCTTTTGCCAAAAGTAAAATTAATCCCAACCACTTAAACAAGAGGGGTCCATTACTCTGAACTGAAAGGACACTTGTCACTGTAGGAACATCCTTCGCATGAGTAAAAATAGAGTGCCAGCTGGTGACAGCTTTGGCAGATTTCTGGGGTCTCCCTGAGAAGCCCCTCCATTTGGTGATTGTCGTAGGCATTGTTTATCTGTCATTTGGCCTTGGAGGGCAGCCCAGAAAAGGACTCTCAGAGGCTACTGTTCTTATAGTGAGACGACATATGGAACTGCAGTCCCTGACCAAGGAACTCCCAAACTGTCCTCACATGAGTTGGGTTTGTGGTCTCTGGAGAACTGGAAGGTGACCACTTACTCGTTAGCCGGTCCAAGCGTGTGGTACCTCTGCCCCTCTGGGGCCAGCAGGCATGGAGGGAGTGTTGAAACCAGCTTCAGTGACACGGAAAGTCCCAGATTGGCTGCTTCTTGTGGGATAGGCTGGAAGGCCGGGGAGGGAGGGAGGAAACTAAGAGCCCAGGCTGTGGGACCGAGCACGCTAAGTGTGGATCCTGAGCTCATCACTGTATCAGCCACAGGAACAAAACCTATTATACGAGAAGTCTACGGCGACGTGGGTTAGGCCTGGTGTGCTGGATCCACACAGTCACCGGAGCACCCGATTCCTACCTTTCTGTTCCAAAAACAGAGCACGCCTTCCATCCTCAAGGTCTCTTTGTTGCCCAACGTGGCTGAAAGAGTTCCAGCCATTATACCTGCATTCCCGGCAATAGGAATGAGAGTAACAAAGAGGAATTAAAAACAACTTGCTCTTTTGTGTCAAGGATGCTTCTTTTCAGAGTGATTCCGATAACACATCTGCCCATATGTCGTTGGCCAGAATCGAATCACATCGAACTGCAGGGAGGCTGGGAAACATACTCTCTTTTTTTTTTAAATATTTTTACTTATTTATTCATAGAAACACACAGAGAGAGAGAGAGAGAGGCAGAGAGAGAAACAGGCTCCATCCAGGGAGTCCCATGCGGGACTCGATCCCGGGTCTCCAGGATCACACCCCAGGCTGCAGGCGGCGCTAAACCGCTGCGCCACCGGGGCTGCCCAAAACACACTCTCACATGGGCACACTGCTAGTGCAAAGAAAACAATGATCTGTTCCTCGCGAGCAAGGGCAGGACAGACGGTGAAAAAATCAACAAGCAGCCTCTCCCACAACCTGTGACTTCAAGGCAATTTACTCGAGCCCTCCGGGCGGTAAAATGGTAATAATGGCCCTTCATTATTGTGGTTATTGATCGCTGCGCAAAAACTCAAAAGTCTACAGAGCTCAAGAAGGTAATGTAAATAAGAGGCAGCTGGGAGTCCCAAGGCCTGAGGCTAACGAGAGTGGCGAGCTCAGTCTAGAAGGGGAGATCCATACTCAACCCCAGCCTCCTGGAAAGATGAAGATGCTGGCTCAGTATTTCCAGATCTTCCAATTCTTTCAAAAGAACTGGAAAATCAGGATGATGTGTTAAATCTCACTAGTTTTAAACTTTTCAATAATTCACGAGTTGTTATTTTTTTTCTTCTGCCCAGGGTCAAAACACACATCCGTACACACCTGTCTGTCTGCCCTATACAGCTCTGCGGGGTCAGCTGCGAGGACGGTACCTAGCAACCATGCCATCGCCGTGCTTCACCTGCTCTCAAGACATCTTGATTTCCTTTGTGGTAGGACACGCACCCTTTCTTGGGTGACAAAAGCCGGCAAAGGGTGGAGCGGAGGTGTCATCCAAAAATCTATAACGATGGCATCGCAGTTTTGTGGGTCTGGGTGTGCTTGTATTTATTATGCGCGTTGAACCCTGGGTACAACCAGACATCGTAGGGAACAGCACGATTCCGCGTGCGCTCTACTCCAAGAAAACAATTAGAGCACATTAACAGAAATGTGGACTGGGGACCTGGTTGCTGGCCATGGTTTAAGTGGGAGCCCCTAGCCATGTGACTCTATAAACCATGTTGAAAACTGAGGGTGTGCATTCCAACCGCCCCTTGGTGTACTTCCTATTAATTCCCATTTCCCCCCTAGCCTTATAGACTTAAATTCATTTGTGGACTTAGTTTGTTCCCACCCATAAGTACCCATTTTTTAGGTTCAGATGGTCCCCTACTTGGTCATCCCAATGGGCAGGGGTACGGATAAAGGACACTGTCTTTGGGCTGGCCTCTGTGCACACATTCTGATTTTCCTGCAGGCCTCTTTGTGAGCATCTTTGGGAGCCTTCTGACACTAAGACATCTGCCCCCCCGAGATTCAACACGGCTTATCCTCCAGGGAATCCCTGCTTGCTTTTGGTACAAAGTGATTTAAGAGACACGGTCAGGGGAGGGGCACACGGTTCTATCACGACACACGGGGCAGGTGCACCAGCCTAGAGGCAGCCTGGGTTCTTTCCGTGCTTGAGCGAATGTCAAAGTCCTAAGTTCATGCTACTCTTTTCAATTTGACTCCAAGGCTTCTGAATTCTTTCTTATCATGCTCCAATACGTCTCTCTCCATTTCTATTCTCCCCCCTTTCCGAGCAGCTAGCTCTTTTCCTCTCTTTTATATGTGACATACTCATCTCAGATTCAGCATATCACACTAAATGTTGTCACACCAAACCATGTGTTGAATTACGATGCCGCCCAAAGCTCGAGAAACATCAACACTTAAATGCCAATCTGTTAATATCCCTTTGGGCCAATGGGCCCACGCTTCCAAGGCTCCTGCATTTGACGTCCCTACTTTACTCAATTTATTAAGAGCGGTTTTTGTAACTGATGGACTCAGGATGGTTTGTAATGGTGCCAATTCTACGCGAGGCTCTGTATCTTCCCCGGATAAGATTGGACCTTGTCCACATGCCTCATAAAGAAACGCTCGTGAGCTATGTGTCTGTGTATAACGACACTATTACAAAATTTTATGTATTTAAAATGATCTTAGACACAATGCATCCGCGGTGGTCAGAATGGCACCAGGACAGACAGCATTGGCTATTCCGGGCAGGCCGTGTGTGTTGGCAGCTGGAGAAACGTGGCCAGTTTGGATTTTGCTGGTGGCATCTGCTCTAACAAAACCAGAATAATCCCATCAAAACATAAATCATATCACGCCTCTCCCCTACTTTAAGCCCCAATAGCTTCCCATCCCACTTAGGAGAAAAGCCAAACCCCTCGTACTGACTTAAAAGCCCCGTGAAGAATCAGCCCGTGGGCTGCCTCGCCGGCTCCCTGCAGCCCCACGTCTCCACCACTTGCCGTGCTCCAGCCCATGGCCTGGTGAACACTCCACGCTCACCCTGCCCTAGGCGCTTAGCACCAGCTCTGCGCCCGTCCACGGCTCTTCCCCTGGACCACACCTGTCTAGTGCTGTCTTGTCATTCAAGGTCACCTCCTAAGAGACACCTTCCTGATCAATCACCTACACCAAAGAGGTCCCTGGGTCAGTCTCCAACTTGTCCGTTTGAATTCTCTTCATAGGCCTCGGCATTCCGTAAGGTTTTTGTTTCTTGACTGCATTGGCTGGCGCCTTCCTCCACTGTACTCAAAGCTCCACAAGGGTGGGCGTCCTGGGGGGCTGGGTCACTGCTCTATCCCGAGCACCTGGCACAGCACCTGCAAATGGCGGGTGTTCTGTATTTGTTGGGTGGACGGATGGTTGACAAGAGAGATGGTGAGGAAGAGGTATGCCCTCCCAGTGCGTGCGGTGCAGTCAGGACGGCGAGGAAGAGGTGGCCATCACGCTCCCAGCCTCCGCGTCCCTTCTTCCAGTCAGGCAGGGTCATCTCACCTAGGCCCCTCCCTGTTCACTGATCAAGTTTGCCCTAGAGGCCTAGGCAGGCACATCCTGCCCTCTGCTTCACTCCCCAGGAGCCAGATGCACCTCCTCCGACAGCAGGTGGTGGAGCAGAGGCCCAAGGAGCCAGTCCATCCATCACTCAGAGGGAAGAGCCACAAATTCTTCCTGTCTCTGTCTGCACTTGTCATGCTCAAGGGTAAACTTGCCATGGTCATGGTGCAGGGCCACTCCTCCCTGCTGACAGCCGTGCTGGCTCAGGACTCAGCCGGTGACAAATCTGTTGTCTGCTCAGCAGCATCCCCTGACCAAGGCTGGGGCCAGGGCCGGGTGGCTGCAGAACGGGAAAAATTTATAGCCAAGTTCTCCTTGGATAAACTTTTCTGGGGACAAGACAAGGAAGTCCTACTGTGAACGCCAGCCAAGGGTAGGGGCTGCCGCAGTAGGAGGCATCAGCACCGTCCCCCATCCTCCCAGAGGGACTGGGGGCTCCCCACGGGCCAGACCCCCTACCTCCCTCCCAACACTGACCTAGACCCTCACAGGATCCTCAAGCCATGCTCCTCTGTTGACCTGAATCCAAGGGACAGGCCGCGTCACTTGATCTGAGCGGCGGTCAAGAGCGTCCCCTTTGGAGCAACACAAACTTGCATGTGAATTCCCGGTCCTTTCTGTAGTCACCACGTGACGCTGGACCAGTTGCTTCTCCATCTCCTCGTTTGTAAAACGGGGGGTAGCAACTGGGTCTTTGTGAGGATCGCGGGAAATGCGTGAGAAGCACTTGCACAGCGTGCAGCGGGAAGCAAGCACTCCAAAGTGGCATTTGTCACGCCTTTGGTGGCACCTTTGGTGTCACCAGTAGGGAAGGAGGCCAAGGCGAAGGGCTCTTCCTGGAGCTCAAGTTCCTGCAGCCAGATAGGTAGAGCCTGCTCTGAAGGAAGGTAATGGGAAGACAGCAGGGGAGTTGGGGGGGGGGGTCCTTGAGGACTCTCCCAGAAGCCCCAGAAGGCAGCCCCATGGTAGCATCTGAAGGTCTCAGGAGTACATGCTGCTCAAGGGCGGGGTGTCATTCAGAAAACAGCAGACAGAAAGGATGCCTTTGGGTCCATCTCTGCACCCCCTACGCTGCTCTGGAGGTCCCGTGGTCAGCCTGCTTCTCCCTGCTGGGTCCCCCCGACTCCCCCCTTCCCCCACCCACACACACACGGGCCCTCCTTCCCCAACTGGGCCGAGCTTTTCCCTCCGACCAGCCATCCTCTCCACTCCCTCCTGTACTCCTCGGACCTCACCCTTCTCAGGTCCCTGCCCCTGAAAGCCCTGTCCCAGCACTTCCAGAGCCACAGAAATGCCCTCCCTGGGTCCCATCTACGTCTCACCGGCTTCCACGAGGGTCTGAGCGCTAGTCACAGGCGTGGCCCTAACGGTAGGATTCCCAGGGGGTGGGTGGGTGGCCTTGCGGGGGAGTGAGAAGCGCGGCCACCACCTCGCCTCAACCAAGGCATCAGCCGGGAGCTTCTCGAAAATGAAGGCTTTTCTCTGCCTCCCTGTCGTTGTCTCCCCTCCCGTGAGACTTTAGATGCAAAGCCAGAGAGCTCCCCATCCCCTGGGGGTGCTGAGGTGGGGCCAGATCCCACCTAGGCCAGCCCTCCAGGCAATGTGCGCCCTTCCCTGCTGCTCTTCCCCAGAGCTCAGGGCCCATCATCCCCTCAGCTACTCCCTGTGATCCCCTCTGAGCATCTGATACAGGAGGCGCAGGTGGCGCTCTGCGTGGGCAGTTCCCGGCCTGGGGGAGCTGCAGCCCCATTCCCTCCTGCTCAGCACCGCCGTCCAGTCCCCTTCAGGATGGGCCTAGTGGCTTTAATGAGGACCCAGAGGTCGCCGAAGGCTCCGGGGCTGCGAGCCACAGTCACACAGAGGCAGGCAAATGGCCCGCTGTTCATGCTCCAGGTTCCGCTGGTGTCTGAAGAGTAGACAGTTGGCACCATCCCCACCCCAGAGCCTTCTCTCTGGGTACAGCTGCGTCTGAGCGGGGTCTCCGCCCAAGAACCCCTCAGTTCAGGGAACCCAGGAGACCTCCGTCAGCACCCGCTCCCCCTCCAGCGCAAGCGCAGTGACATATCTCAGCCCCAGGGTCACCCTGAAGACGAAGATTCCTTTTGTCATCCACTCATTTATGGGGCACCTGCCGTGCGTCCTGTGGCTGGGCGGGCCCCCAGACCTGGTCTCCTCGTGGATACAGTGGGAGGAAGTCTCAGGGTCACGCGTGAGGGCCCTTATGGCTCTGACACCAGGTCCACCACACGTTTGTCTTAACCCGGTTCCTTCGACCACTAGACGGAACCCTGCCCGCCCTCCGCCAGCACCGTCCTGGTGCCTGCGATGCAGTGGTTCGTCTCCGGCTTGCGGAACCAAGAGAAGGGGCTGCCTTAAGCCCCCTGGTGCCGCCAGTGAAGGATCTGGCTGTGGCCCCACGTCCCCGGACCTTCGCTGTCTGCCAGGGGAGTGGCCCAGGCTTGGTAGGCTCAGTGGCCAGCTCCACCCGGCCCCGTAACCCCATCCTCTGTGACTGCTCCCTGCTCCCACCTGGGCAAATGGGCCTTGCCAGTGCGTACGCGTACCCTACTCAGGGGCCCAGGCTGGCAGCTCACAGAAACCCCAAAGTCCACTGGGACGGGGAGCTGGGAAGGGGTCAGGGAGGTCCCTGCCTCCAGCATGTGGAGATGACGTAGAGAAGGCGGAGGTGATCTGGGGTAGATGCCCGCCTCTGGGGCGGGGTAGAGAACCCCATGGCCCTGAGGGGCTCTGTGGCTGTCACCATAGGCGGCGGGGGCCAAGGCGGGTGGGGACGGTGGCCGGCAGGTGGCCCCTGCACAGACACCTGGGCAGCCGGGGGGGCTGGGATCGTGGACAAATCCTGCTGTCACTACAACCTTGCTGACTTCGGCACCTCCTGACACCGTTTGTTAAAATTTTTGGCCAAGGTCCCATGCTTGGATGGCACACCAAGAAGGGCAAAAGCAGAGCCTACTGGCAGCTCCCAGTGGCCGGGAAGGATGTGGAGCAACTGGAGCCTCCTCAACTGCCGGTGGAAATTCAAAGCGGCACCGCCACCCTGGGCAGCCGGCCGGCAGCCTCTGAGCACATTTATCGTGTGACTCAGCAACCCACTCCTAGGTATTTATTTACGGAGAAGGGAAAGCTGATGTTCACACCAAAAACCCGGTACACAGATGTTTATTCGTTATCCATAATTACCCAAAACTGGAAACCGCTCAAAAGTCCTGTAACGGATGAAAGAATAAACAAAACGTGGTGGAGCCACACCGTGGACTATTACTCAGCCACAAACAAGAGTGTGTGATACACAACCCCCCGGGTGAATCTCAGATGCATGGTGTTCGGCAAAAGAAGCCCATCTCCAGGGATTCCAGACAGATGGTTCTATTTGTAGAACCTTCTGGAAAAAGGCAAAACCTATAGGGACAGAGAACAGATTCATTAGGGTGGAGGAAGGACTGGTTAATTCTTCGGGGCGTTGGAACCGTTCTGTATCCTGTTTGAGGCAGCGCTTTCAAGACTCTGCATTCGGTAAAACACACAGAATTTGATAATGAACCTTTTGGTAGATAAGTGAACGTTTATTTAAAAAAAAAAGATTTTATTTATTTATTCATGAAAGACAGAGAGAGAGAGAGAAAGAGACACAGGCAGAGGGAGAAGCAGGCCCTTGCAGGGAGCCCGAAGCGGGACTTGATCCCGGGTCTCCAGGATCACGCCCTGGGCCGAAGGCAGCGCTAACTGCTGAGCCACCCGGGCTGCCCTGTTTTTGTTTTTTTAAATAAGTAGAAAACTACCCTCCACAAACCCAGCAACCAAGCCGAATCCATGCTTGCGTGGCTGGGAGGTGAGCCGTCGGGGCTCAGGTCCCAGGGTGGCTACAAGGGTGGTCTCCTGTGGGTCGGGGCCCACGACGCCCTGTGGCATGTCAATTCTCCACCGCTCTCGGCCCCTGGCCCTGGAGACGACCAGCCATCCCTGTGCTCCGGGGCTCTGAGGGAAGCATGTGACCGGGCCTAACCAGCACATTCCACCCCCCACCCCACCCCCAGTGTGATGGGTTTAAGAGGTGGCACAGGTCAGTCCCCAGTAGTAGTCAGATGTGGGCTTCTTCGGGGTGGGGGGTGCTTTCTCACCACCTGGAATTTCCAAAGGTAGAACCAGCGGGGCCCACACACTCACTGTCAAGCCCTGTTCCTCGCATCTTCCACCTACGAGCTCATCACGACAGCCCCACAGGGTAAGGCCCCCATCTTAGCCCCATCTCGCAAACAAGGCAACAGAGGCCAGAGAAGCTGCGTGACTTGGCCAGGGCCACACAGCAAGGCTGGGCTTTTTTTTTTTTTTTTTTAAAGAAATTCTTTTTTTTTTCTTAAGATTTTATTTATTTATTCATGAGAGACACAGAGAGAGAGAGAGAGACACAGAGAGAGGCAGAGACACAGGCAGAGGGAGAAGCAGGCTCCATGCAGGGAGCCTGACGTGGGACTTGATCCCAGGACTCCAGGTCTTCAGGGCTGAAGGCGGCGCTAAACCGCTGGGCCACCCTGGTTTTGACCCAGCTGCTCTGACCTCCGAAATTTGGGCCTTAGCTAATTTTTTTCTTTTTAAGCTCAGGATGGGAGTCCCCGCCATCCAAAGCCACAGAGAAGTGAGCAAACAGGGAAGGGACATAGTCCTGAAGTCATCACCTGAGCCCCTGGGCCCGGCCACCCCCGTGCTTGACAGGTACGTAAGCAATAAATCATCTTTTCTCCTCAAGCCTGTTGTTACGAGTTGCATTTGTGTGGCCAACGGCGGAAACAGTCCCGGGTGATGCCATCACTCTGGTGGATGATTTCTTGCGACCTTGGCTCTGTCATCTGCAAAGTGGAAAAATCGGCAGAGCCCACGGCGTTAGGTGGTTATGGAGATGTCATCAGACACCGAGTGGGAAGTGCGGGGCAGCTGCCCGTCACAGCCGAAGCCGTCAATAGATGGGCGCCCCCGTTGGTAGCTTTCCGGGTTTGTCTTTCAGAAGTCACCCCCCCCCGCCCCCCCCCCCCCCCCCGGCCCCGCTCATTCCTGTTTCTGGCCCAGAACCACATTGACTCCTTCACTTACTCAACAAATATGGGTTAGACGTCTCCGGGGTCTGCTCACTGTCAGCCCAAGGAGAGGCGTCAGAGGTCGCTAGACTCAGTCTCCCCTGCTCTACAGATGGGAAGACTGAGGTCCAGGGAGAGGACAGGGCCCATTCAAGGTCACCCAGAGCTCCCAGGCTCTCCTCCCTGCATGTGGCTGTCTCTGCAGCCGGCAGTGCCCCGTGTGTGCACTCAGAGCTGCCAGGGGATGGCCCCGGCCCTTCCCAGGAGAGGAAGGACAGTCCTTGAAGACACAAGCTGCCCGACTGAAGGGCGGACTCCAGGCACAGAGGACGGTGAGGCTGTTCTGCCCACATGCGTCCCTCTCCCCAGGACGTCCAGCTGCAGCCCGTGGCTGTGGCGGGGACGTCTGAGCCTCCTCCTCCATCCTTCCCTCACTGCCTGTCCCTCCAGCCAGCCCGGAGGTAGGTCGCCAGGCTTTGCCCACCATCCCAGCCACCGCCCCCCCCGCCCCGGTTGCCCAGATGTCTGTGCAGGGCCCCTGGGCCACCTGCCGGCCACTGCCCTCACCCACTTCGGCCCCCACCGCCTATGGTGACAGCCACAGAGCCCCTCAGGGCCATGGGGTTCTCTACCCCCGCCCCAGAGGCGGGCATCTACCCCAGATCACCTCCACCTTCTCTCCATGTCTCCACATGCTGGAGGCAGGGACCTCCCTGACCCCTTCCCAGCTCCCCGTCCCAGTGGCCTTTGGGGTTTTTGTGAGCTGCCAGCCTGGGCCCCTGAGTAGGGTATGCACTGGCAAGGCCCATTTGCCCAGGCGGGAGCAGGGAGCAGTCCCAGAGGACGGGGTTTCGGGGCCGGATGGAGCTGGCCACTGAGCCTGGAAAGCCTGGGCCACTCCCTTGGTAGATAGCAAAGGTCCGGGAACGTGGGGCCACAGCCAGATCCTTCACTGGCGGCACCAGGGGGCTTAGAGCAGCCCCTTTCTCTTCCGTGAGCCTCCAGTTCTTGTTCTGCAAAGCAGATTCACGATCCCGATGCCAGTGGACTGTTTAGGGGCCTCAAGCTGTTTTGTTACTGGCCTGGTGCAGCAGAGCAGGGCTGAGACACCCCCCCCCCCACCCATGGCTGTAAAGCTCCCACCAAGCCCATCACACCCCTGCCTCTCCGCTTCCTCCCAGAGGTTGGTCTCACGCTGGCAGCGGGAAGCTAAAAGCAGGTCCCAAGCCCCAGGCCTATGACCTGACCTCGTGAGGGTCTAGATCCATCAGAAAGGGCCTCTCAGGTGGGTGGACACTGGGAGAAACATGTACAACAAGAACGTGGGTCCATCGATCAAACATGCTGCCATGTTGCTCCACAGACCAAAAATAATTTCAAAGCCAACCCCACGTTATAAGGCATCAGCGACGTAGAGCACGGTTTAAATATTAATGCCTAATTTTTCTTCAATTATTCATTAGATTGTGTACATTAGATGACATGGGACATGAGGGACGGACCCAGAAATACAGCGCCTGGCCCTTGCACGCGTAAGCACGCGGACACACCATCCAGGCGTAGCTCATGGGCCTCGTTACAATAGTTTCTTGAGAGCTTATTCTGCGCCAGGGGCTGCACTAAGTGCTCTATGTGTATCTTCTCACTGGGTCTCCCCAAAACCTGATGAGGTAGGTGCTGTTACCCTCATTTTATAGGAAAAGAAACGGGGGAACTAGGTGTCCTTGGGCCCCCCAGGCAGCCTATGACACAGAGGAGACGGAGGCCAAAGCCCCTTTGCCCCTCGCTTCCCACGCCGAAGCCACAGTCTTATTTGAAAGGATGTGAAATTGCTCTTATTTTAAGCTCAGAGAACAATGACACAGAGCATTTTCCAGGAAGACCGGAAAAGTCTCTTCGGAGGCAGTGCCAAGGGACAGCGGGGACCCTGTCAGCATTTCCACCAACTCACCTCCAGGGACTCTTAAAATAATAATAATAATAATAATAATAATAATAATAATAATAAATGTTCTTAGATATGGGAAAGTAATGTTTTCTCAATTTAGTGTAAATTAGACAGTCTTCTTTTATAAAATTTTTGCTCCTGGGGCACCTGGGTGACTCAGGGGTTGAGTGTCTACCTTCAGCCCGGGGCGTCCCGGGATCGAGTCCCACATCGGGCTCCCTGCATGGAGCCTGCTTCTCCCTCCACCTGCGTCTCTGCCTCTCTCTCTGTGTCTGTCATGAATAAATAAATAAAATCTTTTTAAATATATATATATATATATATATATATAATTTTTGCTTCTTATTTCGATTGATCATGGACAACCTGAGTCAAAGTTGTGTGCCTCGACACAAGTGTAGCTTCAGCATGAATCCCCCCCAGCTCCACCTCTGAACTCTCAACCAGGTTGTTACCCCAATCCCTCCCACTTGGGACCCCAAGAAATTTGCAGCCACCCCGGTGGGAGTTCTGCACAAGAGGGCGGTTTGCCGAGGTGGAAGCAGGCTAGACTTGCAGATGTGTAGTAACCTGGACTTCGAACATCTGAAGCCACCCCTAGGGCTTCTCTGTCTTACACAGCCAGGACGGATACAAAAAGAAGATTGGAGAAGCGCCCCCAGCCATGGCAAAAGCGAGGCAGGGTCAAGGAGCTGGGTCAGGAGCTACGGGGAGACCTCAGGCCAAAGATGTCACAGCCATACTCGTGGGAGTCCCCAGCACTGACTCTGAGCTCCGAAATGCTTCCACGCTTTCTCTGCTTGACTTTGTGTCTTAGCAGCCGCTGGTATTAAGAAGCCCTAAGGGAAACTCAGAAGGGGGTGTGCTCTCTCCGGAAAGGATGTCTCAGGTCTCTGGGTTCTCCAGGGACTCGCCCAGGACTTGACACCTCGCAGGTGCTCAGGGTAAGTGCAGATTGGGTGGCGCTGAGCAGGGAGGGAAGAGAGACCGAAGCGAAGCGGCCGCTTTAGCCTTGGCTACACGTTAGCATCACTGGGTTGTTTAAATCATCCTTGCCCAGGTCACACCCCCTAGAAATGCTGATCCAACTGTTTGGTTGGACTTAGGTTTAAAAAAACAAAATGAAAACAAAAACAAACAACCCCTGGGTAATCCAAGCGGGCAGCCAGGATTGAGAACCCCAGGATGGGAGGATGAAACGGAGCCAAGAACAAGGGGCTGGTGAAGTCAGGCCCTAAAAATAGGGGATAAAATAGGGAGCAAGGCTTGGGGTCTGGTGGGGGAAGTAGATGTTAGTGAAATGAACTCTGTGTGTGTGCGTGAGCGTGCGCGCACACAAATAGAGGCAAATATTCAGAAGGGAAACCACAAGGGCAAGGGCTATGTGAGTCTTGACATGATGGTTTGGAAGGTCATGGAAGGTTCCTTGGAAGATGTAGAGAATGGATCAAGAGCGATTTAGACAAAAGGAACAGCCTGTGCAAAGGCCCAGAGGGAGGCGGGAGACCTGGCATATTCCCTTGAGGGATTTTGATGGAAAGAAGACTGAAATCCAAAGGCCAAAAGGGGCCTGAAATGAGGCCCAGGAACCGGCAGGAAGCCAGGTGAGGGATTTTAGGCTGGGACTGACAGGATCAGGTTTGCATTTTCCTTTTTTTTTTTTTAATATAAATTTTCTTTTGAAGATTTTGTTTATGTATTTGAGAGAGAGACACAGACAGCGTGAGAGACAGAGAGAGAGAGAGAGAGAGAGAGAGAGCAAGCATGAGCAGGGGAAGGGGCAGAGGAGAGGGAGAAGCGGACTCCTGGTTAAGCAGGGCGCCCTACGTGGGTCTTGATCCCAGGACCCCAGGATCATGACCTGAGCCCAAGGCAGATGCTCGGCGGACTGAGCCCCCCGGCGCCCCTTACTGTTGTGTGACATAGGGCTCCCCGTGCATTCTGTTGCATGGGGATCACCATTGTCCTCGCTGTCCCAGTGCCATTTGTTGACAAGTTTATTCTTTCCCCATTGCATCTTGGCACCGTTATCGAAAACCACAGATGTCTAGGATTATTTCTGGACTTCCACTTCTATTCCACTGATCTATATGTCTATCCTTATGCCAGCCCCACAATATTTTGACTCCTATAGCTTTGTAGTAAGTTTTGGAATAGGAAACTGTGAGTCCTCTCCCTCTGTTCTTTCTTAAAATTGTTTTGGCTTATTTGGGATGCCTTGTGTTTCCACTGGAGTTTTAGGATCAGTTTGTCCATTTCTAAAAAAGTGAGAGAGAGAAGGCGGTGGGGATTTTACTAGGAAAGCCCTGCTTTGGAGGTTTGCCCGGGGCCGTCGTGTCATCTTGGCAGCACCATGTCTTCCGGTCCATGAACGTGCACGTCTTTCCATTTACTTAGGTTTCAGTGAACAACTCTTGCACATTCTTGGTTAAATTTACTACTAAGTCTTGTTTTGATCGTCTTATGAACAGAATTGTTTTTCTTAATCTCATTTTCATATCTCCCAGTGCTGGTATGTAGAAACCCAACCGATCTTCATATCGATCTTGTATCTTGCAACTTTGCTGAGCCTCCTTATTCGTTCTCACGGTTTTTCTATGGATTCTTTGGGGCTTCTACAGATAAGATCATGCCATCTGCCAATAGAGGTGGTCTGACTTCTTTCTTTCCGATCTGAATGCCTTTTACTGCCTTTTTTTTTTTTTTCATTTTCTTACCTCATTGCCCTGACTAGAACTTCCACACAGTGTTGAATGGAAGTGGTAAGAGCAGACATCCTTGCCTTGTGTCTGATTTTTAGAAGGAAAATACACTCTTGAACCAGTAAGGGCGATGTTAGCTGTGGGTTTTTAATAAATGCTCTTTATCAGGTTGAGAGAGTTCTATTTCTTGGTTTATTGTGCGTTTTTATCACGGAAGGGTATTGGATTTTGTCATACGCCTTTTCTGTCTCAATTGAGATGATCATTTGGTTTCTACTCTGCTAATCCGGTATTATAATTGTACATATTCTATTAATATGCTATATCACATTGATGGATCAGGTCTGCATTCTGAAAAGACCCTTCGGCTGTACCATTTTGATATAAAGTCAAATGACACCGTATCTTACGTAGGGATATATTGTTTAGGGATCCCATTTAAAGCAAGAAAATAAGAGAAGGGGAGAGAAAAATCTAAGATCAGAGTCTCTGTGAGGATGGGGACCAGAGCGCATGAGCCCCGAGAGAAATTCGCAAGCAAATTATAATGGTATTGATCGTGTCTGATTTTAAGAGCTGTCTGTGTCATCCAAGTGGGCAAACATATTCCTGTTCAGACGACGACCTCAGGACATTTCAAAGCAGGAGGCCGCATAGACTGGTTGGTGACAGCTACTGGCAGAGTACAGACTACCCGCCCAGCTCTTGTAGACACTCAGGCGGAAAGAAGCGAAGCAAAGTTCTGGAACGTTATTCTAAGAGTGCCAGTGCCTGCGGCCTAGGTGAAGCAGGGGAAGTGCCCCTGGGCAGGAAGTGCCATGGCGCTTTCTAGAAATCTTCCTGCACGCCAGCTGCAATGATCTGAAGAAGCCTACGTGCCATCGTGTACCCAACCAGAACTGATACAACGTTTGACAGCAAGGTTTGCTCGAGTTCATTCATGCTGGAAGGACAACCTCAATGGGCCTCAGAGGAAGACCCCGTGTCTCTGCTCCCAGATTCGAGCTCTGGCATGAGTTCTGGAGAAACAGTTATTATGGTTGCACCCTTTGATGTTGCTCTCAAAGCTGGAGCACTGAAGCCCCAGCCAGGACACGGCTAACCGGTTGAGGCTGCAGATGTTGGGTCCAGACTGTCTGGGCTTAGTCCTAGTTCTAGCCTTTACATGCGTCTGATCTTGGGCAAAGCACTTAACTCCTTCATGCTCCAGTTCCCTTGTGTATAAAAGGAGGGTAAATACCGTACCTACCTTAGAGGATTCGGTGAGGGTGGAACGAGGTGATGGGCGGGGCTTCTCGGTGGCTCCGTCGGTTAAGCGTCCGACTCATGAGTTTGGCTCAGGTCATGATCTCATGTGTCGTGAGATCTAGCCCCTCGACAGGGAGAGGGAGAGGGAGACGGAGAGAGAGAATCCCAAGCAGACGCCACACTGAGCACAGAGCCTGATGGAGGCTGACACGGGGCTCAATCTCACCACCCTGAGATCACAACCTGAGCCAAAATCAAGAGTGGGAAGCATAACTGACTGAGCCACCCACACACCCCTCCGCTTGGTGTTAAGATCACCCTGACATCAGATCTCAGGTCTGATTTCAGTGGGGGACCCCCCAGGCAGGATCTTATCAATCTGGAGTGTTTGATCCCGTTGACTCTTCCCTTTGACAACTTCTTTCCACCCTTGGCTTTCATGACACCTCGTAGTGGATGGTCAATGAATGCTAGCCCATGCTTTCTTCCAGTTTCCTTTTCAATAATACGAGCAAAACATTTATATAGTGTTTACTTTGTGACAAGCACGGGTCTAAGGACCTTACACTCATTTCCTCAAACTTTCTCACAACCCTATTAGGAGCCACTGTTACCATCCCATTTTACAGATGAGATGACTGAGGCACACGAAGTCACATTGGTAATACTTGGCAGGACCAGGATTCAAACCCAGGTAGTCTAGGCCCCCTGCCCAGGGCTTACGCCCGCCATAGCTGCACAAGATAGAACCCAAGCCAAGTTGGTGGCATATACCAGATTCTTCCGTCAGTCTCAAATCAAGCAGAAACTGTCTCCCCTTTATTTCTCCAATTCTCTGTCCAAGGGCTGGACACTGCCGCTGTCCACATCCTGTCTGGGACGGCACCGTGTTCTTCGGGACTTCTTCCTCTCCGGCCGCCCCAAGCGAGCCAGGGCCACCCCAGAAGACGTGGGGCCACCTTGCCTCCCTGGGCTAAGCCCTAAAACTGCCTTATGAATCATAGCCCCAGAAGAGAGAGAAGAAGGAAGAAGGTGAGAGGCGGTCAGTGATGTCAGGGTGGCATCATTGACACCCAGGACACAAACACCAAGTTGTGTCTGGGCTCCTGAAGTAAAACCCCAGGAGATTTTACTCCCTGGCTCGTGGTTGAGCTGAGGCTGCTAAGGAGAACCCAGGGCCCCTCTGACATTTACCCCAAACGCAGGGCTGGGTTATCAGGGGCTAACAGAGACCGAAGAATGTAGGATTAGAAACAGTCCCCAACCTTTGGGGAAGCAAGAAGCTAAAACCCAAGAAAGATTCTAAGCTCCTCGTGGCTCACCCACCTCTTTCCCTCCTACCTGTGCCCAGACTCCCCATCCCGAACACTGCAGGGTTGGGGGGAGTCTCCGCTGGCAAGGGGAGCCATTGTGGGGTTGTAGCAGTCATCGAGGCAGAGGGCTGGGCCTGCTTCTAGCTGCGTGTCAGTGACGATTCCCCAACCCTGCAGGACCTGGTGGTGTAGACTCCCCAACCCTGCAGGACCTGGTGGCATAGACTCCTGTCCTCACTGGACTCCATCCAGTGACGAGGAGGACACTCCGTTTCCACCCAGGACCCCAATTCCATTTCTCCTCTGTCTTCGTGCAAGCAAAATTCCAAGTCCCTTCCTCAACCCGCCTCCCCATTTTTTTCTCTTTTAAAAAATGTTGTCTATCATTTCAGTAGGCAATGCAGGGGGATTTGCCAAATTGATAGCAATTCTCGGTGCTAATAAAGTGTCAATTAAGATTGTGCTGCCAAGAGCTCGGGGAGGTTGGTGGTTTATGCTAATGTTTTCCGTCTATTTCATATGCCTTTATGTTGAGTCGTTTCATTAGGTTTATTAAGAGCCCAATTGATACATTTCTTGTTGACTCCAAATATTCCTGAGGTGATTAATTCTGAACAATGGGGTTAATTAGTCTGCAGACTTTGGAACACTTCTTCAGGCGGGAGCTTAAGAAACCAGTTTCCGGGGAATGTAATCTCCAAAAGAATTACATCCCTTTCTTCTAAAGGAAAAGGAGGGAAATTCTCCCTAGGGAAGAAAGGATGGCTGTGATCTCGCGGAGAGTCTAAATAAGTGTTAAACTCCAATGGGTCTCTGGTTGTGTGTGTATTTTTTTTAACGTCCCTTACTCTTACTTGCTGACTTGTAGGTAAATAGTGAATTTGGGAGGTCAGTGTATCTGGCAAGAGAATTGGAGGGACCCATAGGAAGAGGTCAGTCTGGGGAGCAGAAAATGGGGATCCTCTTTCCTGCCCCTTAGATGTGTGACAACCCCACCCCCAGCAGTTCCTTAGCCTCTTGGGGGGTGCATTCCTTCATCCATAAAATGGGGACAATGACATCTGCCCTCCCCCCAAACCCCTCAGCTGCTCTGAGAGTGGATGAGATCACACGTGTGAAAGCCTTTGGAGAATAAAACCCTTTCTTTTCTTTTTTTAACCTTTGAGAGGTTAAAAAAAAAAAAGAAGGGACCCATTTTAGAAGTGGTTTTTTTAAACTCTTTTTTATATTATTATTCCCTCATGAAAGGGTTTCTTCTTGTAGCTGGGATTTTTCATCTCGTGTTAAAGAGAGAGGGAGAGAGTTTTAAAAATAGCTATTTTAATGAAAAGAACAGCTCCCCTGAAGAACTGGGCAGCCCTTTCTGCAGGCTTTGCTGCCGAAACTCGCGGTCCAAATTGATTTTTTTCCCCTCTTCTTTAAAGGTAAGTGATGAAATACTGTGGGTTTGAAAGGGCTGACATTTGGGGTAGCAATTAAACTTAGTCCCATCTAGCCGCGCGGCAGCTGGTGGCACCGGCTCGTTACGGCGGCGAGAGGCAGGCAGAGGATTAGGGGGTGGGCCGGGCGGCTCTCAGAGGGGCTCAGGCCCACCGGCTGCAGCCAGGTAATTAGATGGCACGAGCTGCCCCCACCCATTCCGGCCTCGGCAGCCGGCCCCTGGGGACCCCTCCCACCCCGTGCTGGGACACCGGGCAAGTCGCAGCCCCTAATCACCGCTGGATGGACGTGGGAGATGCGAATGTCAAGGTGCTAATGACCATCCCGCAGGCCACGGCAGTTAGGGAGCCGCAAACAGGGACGGCAGGCTGTGCTGTATCATTAGGATCAGCCCAAGGGTGAGGCGCTTCCGACAGGCGACAGGCGGATGGCATGTGATTGGAAACGTGCACAAGGGAGGGACCGGCCGGGGCATTTGACACGTGTTTCCCGTCCTGCCCTGTCGTGTTCCCATGGAAATTCAGCTCTAACAAATCACACTTCCGGCAGGTTCTTCTCGGGAAACCTGCTCCCGAGTCCCCACCCTGGTGGGGACAGTGTGATCTCCTGCACGGAGCCTCGAAGGCCAGCTTGGCCAGGAAAGTATCACCTGCGGAGTGGGCCCGGGAGACCCCCAGGTGACCCAGGCACCTTTCCCTTGTTCCGCTCTCCAGGTGACCCGACAGGCGGCCAGGACTGGGGGCCTCCCATCTAGATGGCTCAGGCCAGCATCCTGATCTGAGGTGGGCACAGCGCCCCGCAGACCTCAGCCCGTCTGTGTCACCAGCCAGAAGCTCCCGGTGTCAGCTGAGTGGCACCAAGCTCAAGGAAAGGCAATCGGATCCAGCTGCTGTCGTCTGTCAGCCTCATTCCCCTGCTCAAAAGGCAATGGTGACATCCCAGGGCAGCAAGGTTGATGGGCGCTCTAGCTGGACATTCAAGGCCTCGGGAATTGGAGGAAGGTAGAGACAGGGAGCTCCGACCTGAGCTGCACCCCATTCCTTTGGCAGCTCTATGTCCTGGCCCCTCCCCAAGTCTCAGTTTACCCATCTATGAAAAGGATAGGTTGGCCAATTTGGGCTCTTCACCCTCACCAGCCTGAAGTGCGGTTCTGCTAATCTTCTGGCCCAGGTGACCCCTCCTGCGTCACATACACACGAACCCCTACCACTACATGGTGCCCCCTCAAGCCTACAACCTCTAGGTGAGCCTTCGCCCTTCCATGAAATGCCCTCCAGGCCACCCTCACCTCTGCTTGTTGAAGTCCTGACCCTCCAGACACCCCCAGCCAAAGCCCTGTCACTGCCCCAGGCACGTGGTTGAGCTGTCATTCCAACATGTCAGCAGCCATGAGGGTGCCAACTGCCACTTGGTGACGACAGTGGCAATCACACAGCACCTGACCGCCCGGGGCTCCTGTTGGGCTCTGACCTCGCAGGTTGCCCTCAGTAAGGAGTCACATCCACCACAGGCACCCACTGGAGTGGAGACAATGGAGTCTCAAGATGAATTGACGTGCCGGAGGCCACACGGTTACTAAAGGTCAGAGCCCAGGATTCCCCTCTCACGACCCACATTTAGGGTCCATTTAGGGTCCTTCACAGATTGTGCACCACCCCCCAGTGCATGCATGCACACACTCACACACACTCAAGTCCTCCCCGCCAGGAATTCAGTAATTGCTAGCTTTGTCCCCAGGCTCCAGGACTACATTCATGACCCTTGTCATTTGAGAGGCCAGGAGGAAAAGGAGATGTCCGAGCTACAAAGGAGGTTGATTGCCAAGGTCCCCCCAAGGCAGTTTCCCAGAGAATAGGGTCCTTGTGAACTCCCAGGAGGGGGTGGGACCCCCATGGGGAGAATGAAGGAGGGAGCCAAGCCAAGGAGGGGAAGGAGCCCAGGGAGGAAGGTGGGGCCAGCAGAGATCCAGCCCCAGTAGGTGCTGCCTCAGTGAGGGGAGGAGACTTGGGGGCTGAGCCTGGCCAGCTCTCCATCTCTCCATCTCTCGGAATCCATGGTCTCCTCACAAGCCCTCTGCCTCAGGAGCAGCAACAGATCTAGCGGGTGTGGGGATCCCATTTTAGAGGATCCAGGAGATGGGGCAGGAGGGGGGCATCGCAGACAGCCTCTAAGATAATTAGAGGAAGTGGAGATGGCTGGTTTCAACTCCCCCCAGCCCACCCCCATGTGCTTAATGAATTGAGTGCTCACAGCAGGTGCTTGAAAAGGTTACTTCTCATTTTCTTATTTCCTCCTAAGGCCTCGTCAGTGATGTGGGAGTCTGGTCCCTGTCCTCTCACCTCCCCTGTATCACCGGCTGCGGAGGACGGGCCAGGGGGGTACTAACACCTACAAGCCATTTCTGCTTTTACTCTTCCGGCCAGGTCTTGCTCAGCCAGGAGATTCAATCCACTGGGCACCCGGAGATGCTGAACTACAGATAGTCCTGATGAAGCCTGAGGGAAAGATCCTTCTGGCAGGAGACCGGGCAGAAGGGATGCGGAATGTCCACTGATCCCTCAACCCCTTGGGGCTGCCCCTAGAGGAGAGGTAGGCTTGCCCCTAGAGGACAAGCGTAGGCTTGTCCCCTCGTCTGTGCCTGGAGGGTAAGTGTTGAGAAGAGGGGCTTAGGAGGCTCCATGTGGTCACCTCCAAGCCACACTCTCCACAACTCTATCTGCCCAACTCCTGTGCTCGTGCTCAGCTGGTTCCAAACCAGCTTGAGAAGCAGAGCGTGATTATTGCCCCAAGACCTAAAATAATAAACGGGACTCTTCCTCTTGTTTTTCATCCACTCAAGGTGAGATAACAACGAATGAAAATTGAAGAAATGTCTTATACAGCTGAATGTGGGAGAGGATAAGATGGTGAGAGGCTGGGAGGGAAGGGGGTGGGATTGGATGAGACAACACAGGATGGGAACATAAATGTGTAGGATATTAGGATCGGAGTGCTTAGGATGGGATGGGATGGGGTGGGATGAGATGGGATGAGATGGGATGGGAGGGATGGGGTGGGGTGGGATGGGATGGGATGGGATGGGATGGGATGGGATGGGATAGGATGGGATGGGGTGGGATGAGGTGGGATGGGATGGGATGTGGGCACCAAGCCCCATGGTAGATGTCCCTTTGTGCAGAGCTGGATTCCCATCTCAGGACATACACTTGCAACTGGGCAGCCCCTTCCCCGATTGCTTGGCAGGTGACAGCACCAGGAGAGAGGGAGCGGACGGAGGAGGCTGGCACGGGTCCCAAGCAATCTGTTCCCAACTTCCTCCTGTGTGGGTGGTGGCGACACGTCCCCAGCCGGCCCCCGCGCCTCTCACCAGCCGTCAACGCGCCCTCACTCTCTCCTTGTGTGTGTTGTCAAATCTTCCCAATATAGCAGCCTGGAGTCTGTCAACAGTTCTGTTCCATGCCTACTTCCCCTCCCCAAAGGATGCCAAGTCTGCTGGCCCCTCCCTCGATGGGGGCATCTCCCATCATGCCTCACCCTCAGCTCTGGCAAAGCAGAGACACACCACCTCCCCCAGGGTGCTTAGAGAAGCCACCCCAGCTTCCATTGTCTGGGTCCCCAGGATAGAAGCTGTGCCAGGATGTATCCGAGTGGCATTAGGGAAGAGGAGTCCAGGGGACTTGGCGATGTTGGATGTGGGGAAGAAGGGAGTGGAAGTTGAAGATGACACTCAAGTTTCTGACTTGAAATGACTCAGGAAAGATGGTCTTATTCACTGAGGTGGCAGATCCTGGAGGCAGAGTAGTTTGGGGATGGAGGAACAGGGATTGAGATCCAGGGAGACCGAGGGGACTGTGGGCTCCTAATGGGAGTGTCCTACACATATATGCAGACTGGAAGCTCAGGAGAGAGTCCTGGGCCTGAAGAAGGTGCCAGAAGGTGGAATGCAATTGTCCATGGGAAAAGTCAGCACACACCCATGGGCTCCGATAGCATTCGGCATGCACACCCCCCAACTAGCATTCTCAGTAAAGCAACCCATGACTCACTTTACGGAATTCCCCTTGCACACCCCCCAGGGGCTGCTGCATGCACTGGCCTCCGTCCCCAGACATCTGGATGCGGTCCCATCAGCTGCCTTCTTGTTCCCTTTTCCAGCTGCCTCTGTTCCACCCTCCAGCCAAAGAGAGTGACCTGCTCTGAGCATCAGAAGCCCTGGATCCTACCTTAGCTTTGACAACTGACTTTGAGAATCTAAGCAAATCACTTTCTCTCTCTCTCTCTCTCTCTCTCTCTTTCTCACAGCCTCCATCTCCTCAACTGTGAGACGGGAACAAACCTAGCAGTGCATGCAGACACTTTACACATTTAAGGAATTGGGGTGCAAATTACCCACAGGTCTAGCCAGTTCCCCTGAGTCCCATCTCCCCACCACCACCATGGCTCCAGGGCAGACCCTGCCCCCATCCTTTGTCACCTCCTCCTCCACAGGCAGCTCCAGGACACTGCTCAGGTCTCCTGAAGCCTCCACGAATCCCATCCATGCTTTGCTGATGACCCCGTAGGTCAGAAGACACCACTAATAACACTCAAATGATGACATTTATTGCAGCACCAGGCAACCCTGGCTTAGCTTTCAGGGTTGGTGGGAAATGTCAGGCACAGACTGAATCACTCTTGATGATGCGTCTTGGGTAGAACATTTGCAGTGATTGCTTATTGCTGACCTTCACCGAGACCTCAGGGAGGTGGTGAGGTCCCTCCGCTTCCCCCCACTCCACCCTCCAGCTAGGACTCTCTCTCATGGTGACCCCTTCATTACACCTACTGGAGAGTCCATCCTTATGAATGGACCAGAGGCAGGTGGATTTAAGGTGGAGAGAAAAACCGCAGTCCTCCTGGGACGCTAACCCTTCATTTCAGGAAGGAGGTGGGGAGGAAGGTTGCTAACCTGGGTCCTGAAGGTCAGATCATGAAGCTGAGACGTGGGGGGGTGCCTTTGTGCCAAAGGGAAAGTGTCACGTACCACCCGTGGGCTGTGTAGGTGCACAGTGCTGTGTCTGCCCAGTGCCCATCTCTTCCTCCATAAGAGAAGGCCCTTCATCAGGAGAATGCTCCTTCCCCCACCGACGTGCAGGCCTGGCTGCCTTCAGAGGATGCTCTCGCCCCCCCCCACACACACAGCCCCATCCCTGTCCCGGCTGCATGGGCAGGCCATAACCCAACTCCAGAGGATGAGAAGTCCTCCCCTGAGTTTTGTCCAATCAGAACCAAAGGAAGACAGTGAAGCAGGGAACATGTGAGGCAGAAGTTGCTGGTGGCAAGGGTTCCAGTTCCTGGAAGGAGCCAATCTACAGGAGAAAAAAATTAAAAATAAAAACCATCTTACCTGGTTCCAAAGGAAATCTCTGTCACTTGCAACCAGCATCCTATTTATTGCACTAGTACAGGTGCATTCTCTCCACCAGCCTTCTGGAGACAATTCCCACTTCACCGCTCTCTATTCCAGGCCGGCCCAGGGTGTGCAGACCTGGAGCAGGGCAGACACAGGGACCAGACCCTCCCCTCACCCCCAGCCCCTCAACCAGCAACCACAGAACCACCTGTACTCGTGCGAGCCCCTTCTAGTTCATTCTCTGCTGCCCCCCACTGGCCACAGGCCATCATGTGCTCAGCTCCACGGGGCCAGGGTGGGTTGGGGGCTACATCCTAGGGACCCAAATGAGGAAGCAGAAGGAAAGACACAGGGTCTGAACAGAGGCAGCTCTCAGAACCTTATCCCAGTAAGAAACTTATATCTGGAAGTAGGAACTAAAAAAAAAAAAAGAAAGAAAGAAAAAAAAAGAAAGAAAGAAAAAAAGGTTTTCACCGTTACACGTGGGCTAAGAATACGGCCCTCTTCCCTTGGGTGCGAATAAAATACTAATACAAATTGGGAGTCGGATATACAGATGTTTCCTTCCAAGTGAGAACCTCTAGGCAGGTTTTCCAGGAGGCTAGAATAGAAGAACATAAGGACGGAGAACCAAGTCGCCCAAGAGAGAAAGTGAGTCAAGAACATAAAGGCAAAAAAAAAAAAAAAAAAAAAAAAAAAAAGAACATAAAGGCAGCTGAGTGGAGAGTGAGCAAAAGCTAGAGCCCAGACCGAGAAGTCAGGGACGCGCTCGGTGGTGACACAGGTGTATGACAGCGCTCCGAGACGCAGGACTCAGCCCCCAGAGCAGCCCCTCTGACCCATTCCGCCCACAGTTTAATGGGTGAGGAAGCAATAATTCAAGTGTTTATAGTTTACAGAGCATTCAAGCACGTAATATCGCATCGGGTTCCACACCACCCGATGACTTAACTGCTATTGTCTTCATGCTTCTGTTTCTTTGTGGGGTTTTTTTCTCAGAAGGTAAAAGTAGAGATTTGGAGAGATTTAGTGGCTTCACGGAGCAGCAGAGTCTAGACTCAAACCCAAGGCCAACTCCGAGTCCAGGCTCTGTCTGCTGAGTGAAACCACCCCCGGGTGGGCAGGGCTGTAGCCGTGCTCCTCTGGTTTTGCAAAGTGAAAGCCCAAGTTTCCTTAAGGTCAAAGAATGGAACCAAGGGTCAAAATTTTGACTGTGCTATTTACAAAGTGTGTAACTACTCTGACTCTCCTGCTTGACTATATCTCATGGGGTTGTTTTACTTATTGTTTTTTTAAGATTTTATTTACTTATTCATGAGAGACATAGAGAGAGAGGCAGAGACAGAGGAAGAGGGAGAAGCAGACTCCTTGTGGGGAGCCTCATGTGGGACTCGATCCCAGGACTCCAGGATCACACCCTGGGCCAAAGGTTCAACCGCTGAGCCACCCAGGCATCCCACTTACTATTTTTTTTAACATTTTATTCTTTTTTAAAAAAAAAACATTTTATTCTTAAGCTCTACACCCAACATGGAGCTCAAACTCACAACCATGAGATCAAGAGTCATGTGCTCTACAGACTGAGCCAATCAAGTGGCCCTCAAGGGCTTGTTTCAAATCTCATATGTCAACGTATGTAATTACCCAAAGCCGGGCTTGACACTTAGCAGATACAACTATCATGGTCACACGAGTTAGCACGTGCATATCTCCAAATGCAATTCTCCCAGAATATCTAGTCTGATCTTGGGTTTTCCTGGGGGAATCATACTGAAGAAGTCTAGCCCGTAACCCCACCTCATCATCTTAACCATAGGAGAGAGGACCCTGGAGACACCTCAGCTCCAAAGCAAGTTGATTGCTTTCACCTTTATTACCCAGATGAGAAACTGAGGCTCAGAGAAGTTAAGTCACTCCTTCAAGATCACACAGGTAATACGTGATAGAACCAGGGTGCAAACCCACATCTGACTCCAAAGCCCTCACTCTTGCAATAACTCCCATGAGCTTGGTCTGCAGCAATGGGAAGGAGTGTCGGGCAGGTGAGGAAGTGGAGACACTGGTTTGGACGCTATTGCAATGGTCCAGGTGAGCGTGCTGGCATGATTGTAGAGGAAATAGCTAAAAAGGTATAGATCTCACTATATTTAGGAATAGACTATGCAGGACTTACTGACAGTTAGACTTGCTGAAAGGTTTTCGGTTTGAACAACTAATGGCGCCATTTTCTGAAATGGGAAGACCAAAGAAGAAAGCTATTTGGGGTAGAGAGAAACAAGGATCCTACTTTGGCCCCAGTAGGTTTAGAGGCCTTTAGACAGCCAGTGGAGCTTTGGGGTAAATGTACATGGATCTCAGAGGTGAGGGCAGGACAGGAGATAGCAGCACAGAGGTGATACTTAAAGCCAGTGGAGTAGGGGGCAACTGGGTGACTCAGTGGTTGAGCATCTGTCTTCAGCTCAGGTCGTGATCCCAGGGTCCTGGGGTCGAGTTCCACATTGGGCTCTCCCTGCAGGGAGCCTGTTTCTCTCTCTTCCTGTGTCCCTGCCTCTGTGTGTGTGTGTGTGTGTGTGTGTGTCATGAATAAATAAATAAAATCTTAAAAAAAAAAAACAGTGGAGTATATGGTATCTCCTGGGGGAAAATGCATATAGAGAAGAGCCCAGGACTGAGCCCTTGGACCCTACAACATTTGGAGATTCAGTGCAGGAAGGAGGACTAGGGAGCTGGATGTGGTGTCCTAGACACCAAGAGGAGACGATGCTTCAAGAAGGAGAGAGTGAGCAATTCTGCTCAATGCCAGCGAGAGGTCAAGTAAAAGGAAGTTTCCAGAGCGAGCAGTGGAATCTAGCCCATGACCTTGATTAGGGCAAACACTATGTGCAACATCCACCCCTGAGCCTCACTCACTCCCCATTTTCAGCCCACCCCTCATCCTCTCGTGCACTTTTTATTGGCAAGATAAAAAACCGAAACTTGCCAGCATGGTACATATCACTTCCTGCTGCTCAGGATGGGGTTAACTATAGAAGCAGAAGACAAGGATTGAGGAGTAGAGATCTTGACAAAGGAGCCTGGGACACCTCTCTCTCTCTCTCTCTCTCTCTATCATTTTAAAGACTGGAAACATTTCCATTTCCAGCCTCATTCATGCCATTATTCACAAATAAATATGTGTGCTCTCCCACTCTGTGATAGGTCCTGCGTTGATCACTAAGGACACGACTGTGAATACACGACTTGGACTTTGACCCCGGAGAGTTTAAAAGGAGGCAGAAACAATCACAGCTCCTTCTAGATGATCACGGCCATGTTCTGCTAGAAGAACAATGTATCAGGGGCTCTGAGAACACAGGTGAAGGGTCTGGGGGGAGCTTCAAGGAGGAAGTGGTATTTGGCCTGGGTCCTCGACGGTTGCTCAGCCAGCAGACAACAGGGTCACCGACATCCCAACAGAGGGAATGGAGGCATGAGAGAGTATGTGGTGGTGAGAAAACCATAGTGTCTGGAGCAGAGTAATAGGGTGTGGGCCAAGGGGGGTGGGAAACTGAGAAGTGCAGGACCCAGATCTCTAAAGACCTTAAACAGAGTGGAACAAGGGGTAGTGGAAAGGGAGGTGAGCAGGGGGTTGGGGTGACTGGGTGATGGGCACTGAGGGGGGCACTTGACGGGATGAGCACTGGGTGTTATGCTATATGTTGGCAAATTGAACTCCAATAAAAAGAATAAAAATAATAATAATAATAATAAATAGAGTCAAGAAACTTGGACCTTACTCTGTAGGTCAGCATTCTCCCAGGAATTTCCTGGGAAACACGAATCCCAAATTTGCCATGTAAAATCCATGAATCAATACACTCTAGGAACAAACACATTTGGGACCTGCTGCAGCTGTAGACCCTTCCTCCTGGAGATATGCCATGTTCATTAGCATTTAAAAGCTCAGAGAAAACCTATAGAAGAAAGTGGGGGGATGGAGAGGGAGGGAGGGAGGAAAGAAGAGAGAGAGAGAGAGAGAGAGAGAGAGAGAACAAAGAATACTCACCTTCCAATTTTCTAGATTTATGTCCCACACTGCCCTTTGTCCACGTGGCGCACGCACACTGGCATCCCCACAGTTGCTGCTTCTCCGTCACACAGGGGGAAAGCTGAGCCAGGACTTGGGAATGTCTGCATTTTAAGCAGGTGGAGGACTCACCTGGAGGCAGAGGTAGAGAGATGGCTGTTCAGAGACCCCATGGGCCCTGGAAGCCACAGATAGGGTCCAGGTTTACTCCTTTGTTCTAGAACTACAAATATCTTTACTGATTTCTCAAGCAAATATCTAGTGAGCACCTTCCCCGGGCCCGCTATGCTGGTTCTGGCCGTACAAACCAGAGGATTCCTGCCTCATAGTGTCTACGTCCAGCCACAAATTAGGAATAAAATGCTCTGGAATGAAAGGCATCCCAAAAAAGTTGACTGGGGGAACTAGTGGTTTGTGCTGGGGTTTCCTGCTCAACAAAGGGGAAAGTGAGGCATGGAGAGGTCTCCTGGGCATCTGATGAGGACAGGTCCTGGGATGGGGTTCCACCTGCCTGGTTGGCCCCACTGTTTCCAATTCTGCTCTATGAGGCCCAGCTTCCCCGCTCTTGGGAGTGCCTGCTTGGCACCGGACACCACCATCCTCAGAAAGGGCCCTGTCTACCATCTCCTGGGTGATGGGTATGAGCCAGGCACTGCAGTGGGTGCTGCCCACATGTAGCCTCACGTTGGCAGGCACCTGGATGTCCCCACATCTCCAGTCTTGTAGAGTCACCCTTCCCTTACAACGTCAGTGAAATGGCCCCAGCATGTGTCCCACTGCAGACCCCAACCCCACCTGCAAGGACTTGGGTGTCTCCTAGACATCCCTCGGCTGAAGTCTAGCTCATCTGGGTCTTGCATCCTGCTCCTGGAGTCTTCTCGCCACCCTGAGCCAGCCCAAAGGACTCTACAGCCTTTCCTTCGATGCCCCAAAGCAACCATGAGGGCCATGCTGTTCCACCAGGGAGTTTTACTGAAGGTCTGAGGGTCATGACAGCAATGGCACAGGACGTCGCGACTTAGAAGTGAGCTAATGCTCTTGACCTCGGCCATTCCTGGTGACCCCTCACCGCCATCTTTCATCTTCAAGCCCATGGGTTGGTTCTCACCAAGTTGCTCAAACTCCCTGTCTCTCAAAACCCTCCTTCCATCTCTTCTCTCATATCCTGGGGAAGTACCCGTCACCTTGGACGTCCCGAGCTGGGTTCACCCAGAAGCGGAGCGGTGAGACAAGGATTGGGGTGCAGGTGGTTCGCTTGGGAAGTGCTCCCAGGACACAGAGATAAGGGAATGGGGAAGATGGAGAGGAAAGGAAGCCAATACTGAGTGTGAACAGCATGGACACCTGGGGTTCAAGCCCGTTGGAGACCTTGGGGAGATGGTGTGGAACACACACCCCCAGGGGGCCCACCTGAGAGTCAAAGAATCTGTATTTAGCTTCCAGCTTCCGTCCCGTACTAGCTGAGGGTTGCTCCGAGCTGCACCAGGAGTGAAGGGAAGCCCCCGTCGGAGGGTTGCAGGGACTCCGCAGAAGGACGGCACCAGCTGCCGGGGGGTGGAGAGGGCGCCTGCTACTGTGGACCGGGCAAGGTCACACACCGCCCACTGAGCCCAGGCCCTCGAGCGGGGTGAGGCGGGCCAACAATTTTCCCTCCAAAAACAGCCATCAAGTCATATTGCTGAACATCAAGACCTATAGGTCTATCAATCCCTGAGAAAAATTTTGTCTCTTTCCCAAAAGAAGGAAGGGTCTGTACCGCTGTGGTTTGAAAGGAGCACCCATGAGGTGCGTACGCCCATGACCCTCTTTTTATAAATCAAGTCAACTGAGGCTGAGAGAAGAAATAATAAAGGCAAGATTCAAACCCTTCCTGACTGTCATGACCATGCACGTTGCTCAGCGCCACGTCCTACGTGGCCTCCTGGCGCTTGGGGTAACATCTCTCCTAATGGCAAACACACCGACAAGACTCCGCGCGTCGACAGGCAGGTTCTCACTACCATCCTTGTGTGCAGGGCCGGGGGCTACCGCTGTGCCCATTTCACGAAGGAGGAACCAGAGGCCTGACGGAGAAACCAGGTGCCCAATTCCCTCAGCCCCGAACCACGGCGCTCAGACCGCAGACCCCAGGCCCTAGAACTGCCCCCCTCAACTCTCTTTGAGACACCAAGAGCTGACGGCTCCAAGGCAAGTCCACGATCACCAATCATCAAAGACCACCGTTGCCCCCCAAGGGGAGTCAGAGACACGACCTTCTGAGAGAAGAGGCAGCCTGTCTTCCTGTCGCCATCACCACCATCCGCAGTGGGGGCATCTGGCAGGTGCCGCCCAGCTCATGGTGCTGGGTAATCCATCCACTGATGGAAGGAGATAGGATCTAAAGAAGAGAGAGGCAGGGGCGAGGAGGACGGGCGTAGAGTGGCTCTCGAGCTCCCAATAGCTAAAGCACGGGCTACCTAGGTTTGGATCTTTGAAACCGGCCAGCTGTGCGAGGCTGGGGCAAGGTTTCTAAACTCTCACTGCCTCAGTTTCTCCATCTGTAAGATGGGGATAAGAGTATCCTACCTCAAGAGTTGCTGAGAATTGAGTGAACTGATGTCTGGAGAGCCTAGAAAGTAGGAGGAACCGTCGAAATGCTAGCAATTATTAGGTTGGCAGTCAGTCCCTTTGGGAATTAGAGGGCAGAGCAAGGAAACTGAGGCAGAAGGCATGGTCATGCGCGGTTAAGTCGGGGTAAGGTGGGGGCAGAATGGGCGGGACCTGCCCAGGAACACGGGCAGGAGCAGCAGGACCAAGACAGGTGGCAGCCCCAGTGGCAGCGTCCCCACGCCCTGCCTTCCCGGAGCGCGCCCGCACGGAGGACCAGCCGGGGCGGAGCCTGCAGGTGCCGGCCTTCGAGGGAACAGAGAAGCCAGCGGCTGCGAGGCCTTCGGAATCTGAGCGGTGCAGGTCTGAACCCCGCACCTTCCCGGGCGAGTCATTTTGCGAGTGTCACTAAAAGGAGAAGAGCAAGTGCTACCTCTGGGGGTGGAGAGGGGTGGCCCTGGCGCCCCTGCCCCTTCCAAGTGACCCGTCCCGGGGACCCTTGGGGCACGGCCCCCCTTCCCACCGGAGGCCCTGGTGGAGCTGTCCGAGGTCCTGGCCCTGCTCCGGCTGCACACGGCCCCGGGAAACCGAGTTTGCACGCACGGTTTCAGCGACCTCAGCTCAGGCGTCTGCTCGTCTCCTTGCCCCCCCATCCCCCCACCACCCTGCACACGCTCTGCCTCGGGCCCCCGACCCACTGCCCACGCCCATCACACTCAGCGTGTTCGTAGCCCGCACACCCTCCTCGCCCCGCCTGCCCCTTTCGGCTCAGCTGAGCATCGGCCCCCACCTGGTCCACGCGGCCGCAGCCGGAGCAGCGCCCCCCGCTTCCCTTGCTGCCTCTCCCCTGGCCTGGCCACTGCCCAGCGCAGGCCTCTCTCCTCTCGCCTCCCCCTGCCCCACCCTCCACCCTGCAGCCCGAGCGGCCCTTCCGAGACACACGCATCTCCCTGCCTACTCCCTCCGCGTCACTCACCACTGTCCTCCGGACGGACGCAGGGCTCTGAGCACGCAGCACACGACTTCTCACTGCGGGCTTCGGCCTCCCTGGCCGCCGCCCCTCTTTCCCGCCCCCGAAGAGACACCCCCGAGCCATGACTTCAGGGTGGCTGTGCCCGGGATCCGCCCTCCCGGGTGTCCCGCCAGGTAGGACATCCCTGCGTCCTGATGGCCTGTGGGGGCCATGAGCAGACAAACGAGGCGGGTCCTTTCTAGATGCGGGGTTTGTGGAGACGAGGCAGCCGGTGGGGATGGGCAGCTCGAGGGACGGGAGCACAGGCACCTCGTCTCGAAGGACAGGTGCTGCCAGCGAGAACGCCACCTCCCTCGGGTGACCTTTACCGGAGACGTTTTCTCTGAATGTCACATTCATTAGGCTCAGGACCGGGGCTAGAGGAATCTCTATAGGACGGGATCAAAGACAGGACAGACAGACAGACCTCATCAGATGCGTGGTGACAGGCCAGCCGGGAGGGCGAGGCGGCCCACGCTGTCCAAGGGCCATTTCTGTATTTTTGTCCTTCTCAGGCCGGGGGCCCTCTGTCAGAGCCACGTCCCTCCTTCAGACGTTCAGGGCTCCCGGCACCTCCGTGTCGGTCGCCCTCCCAGGGTCCCAGGGCCGGCTGCGCCCAGACCAGGCCTCGGCCCACGGTGCTCACCCGCTGACTGGCCGAGACCTAGAGCCCTAGGGATCCCGGGCTCGGAGCACGTGGTTCACCCAAGTCCAGCCCCCGGGCCCAGTCTCAGTGTCCCAAGGATCCGTATCACTCAGAAGCCACTCTGGGTCACTCCATGCCGAGGCCTGGGGACACCGAGATGAATCGGATATTTGCCCCACCCTCAAGAAACACCCGGTTTCATGAAGAAGACACAGGGGTACCCCGACGTCACCAAAGGGTGGGCTCGGCCCCATGACGGGTCTCTAGGCAGCGAGCTGTGAGGCACATCCCATGAGAAGGTGACATAGGAGTTGGGCTTTGTGGGATGAATAGGAGTTTGTCACCTTATTGTTCTTTCTCGGAAACACTGGTTTCCAAAAACACAAAGGGCTGCTTCTTCGAGCTGTGAGCTCGCTGGCACTGAAGAGGGCAAGGTGACTACGAGTCCTCGGCCCCCGGTCCCACCCCAACCCCCAGTGCTGTGGAGCATGGTTAGGGCCCCAGAGAGCCCCAGGCCCTCGGATCTCGCTCCTGCTTACTGCTTCCCAGTTTTCCTCCACGGCCCCTGGTGTCCTGACGGTGCAGTAACACATGCGAGGCACCTTCCGCTCCCAAGCTGGCAGGTCCTAAGACCCTCTTCCTGCCCTTGGGGTCTCCAGGGGCAGAACGGTGACTCTTCCCAGGGCCTCCTGACCCCCCAAAGACCAGCTCTAGGGCAGAAGGAAGGGCCTAGGCTGGGTGTGCCTCGCCCAGCCGGGGGGAGGGGACGGGAGGGAGGAAGGGGAAGCAGTGAGGGGAGAGGAGAGGAGGGAAGGGAAGAGGAAGGGAAGGGGAGGGGAAGAGCGGGGGACAAGAGGGGAGGGGAGGGGAGGGGAGGGGCAGGTGCCGCAGGCCTGATGAGCTTCTCCCAGTGGCTCACCAGGAAGGCTCCTGTGCCCCTGTGCTCAAGGCCCGCCTCCCCCTACCCGCCTCCCCCGCGGGCCCCGGGGCTGCTTGGGTGACAGGAGCCGCAGAGCCAGGGGTGTCAGAGCCGGAGTCTCGGGTTCGGGGACCCCAGGACCCTGCAGCTTTGCCTGTTCTGTTCTAGTCTCCCATCAGGGTGCTCCCCACTCTCCCCCTTCCCTGTCTCTCAGCTCCACCCCACCCCCCCACCCCCGCCTCCCCTCGCCCTCTCTCCTATCTCTCCGTCTCTGCCTTTTCCATCCCCAGCCCCCAGAACGGGCTGACAGCTGCTCCCCTGGGAGGCGTGAAGACGGAGTTGGCAGCTGAGGAGCTGTGGAGGGTGCAGAGCCAGGAGCCCGGGGTAGGGGGGAGACGTGGGGCACCAGGACGGGAGTGCTGGCGTTCCCGCGAGGAGCAGCTCCGGGGAGAGCTGTGGGGTCCGGCAAGGTCAGCTCCTGGAGGCCGGAGGGCTGCGGGGAGCTGGCGGCGGGGAGGCCAGGGGATGAGGTGCTGAGAATGGCGCGTGCGTGTGTTCATGTGTGTGTGTGCGCACGCGTGCATGTACAGGGGGTGGGAGTGAAGCCTGGAAGCTCTCAGAAAAGAAAAACCTGCTTTTCTGGCTGTCGCATGACCAGGAAAAGCCCACCATGGCCAAGGCCTGGGTCACCTGTGCTCTTCAGAGGGCACTCTGACCACTGCCCTGGTCCTGGCACTCCCGTCGCCCCTTCCCTCCCTCCCCTCCCCCAGGCTGGGCGAGGCACCCCCAGCCCCTCAGACACCATCTGTCCCTCATGGGCCCTTCCTTCTGCCCTAGAGCTGGCCTTTGCGGGGTCAGGAGGCCCTGGGAAGAGTCGCCCCTCTGCGGACCCCAAAGATGGGAATAGAGGACTTGACCGTGAGAGAGGACTTAGCCAAGGGCAGAAGAGAGAAAAGAGTAGAACAAGAGAGACTGCACCGTAGGCCAGCTGTCTAGACAAAGGCCACCCCTGAAAGATCTAGAAATGAGGCCCAACAGGTGCGCCCCGGGCTGGGAGCGGAGGACAGGGCGCTGCTCCTGCGGCCATCCACACCGATCGCCACTGACACTCCCAACCATGCATGTATGTTGTGAAGCCGACTCACAAGAGGGGAAACTGAGGCTCGGAGAGACGAAGTGACTGGGCCAAGAGCCAGGCCCGGAATTCCCGCCTGAGCGGCACCAGCGGCCACCGTCTTTCTCCTGCAGCCGCCTGCCTCCCGTGGGTCCGGGCAGACGGCCCAGGGCACTCCCGGAGGTACCAGCTTAGCCCCAGAAGAGCCAAGCCGTGCCGCGGACGGTGGGAACCCTGGCTTGGGGCCAAACTGCCCGTGTCGCGTGTGTCGCCCGATTTCTTGTCCCCCAAGGTGGAGATGGCGAAAGCGTAGACTCCCAGGCGTCGCATGAGGTTTAAACGAGGTGACTGCGAAGTGCTTCGAGCACTTCCTGGCCCACAACCAGCTCTTGACAAATGGTAGCTCCTGGGATGAGTCAGGGAGAAGCTTGTGCGCCTGACAGAGGGAGAGGCGGTGGGGGCTTCTAGCAAGGCGAGGGCATGGGCAGTGAGATGGCACCGCGCCACGGTGGGGACCAGAGGCCTCAAGCCCCCCAGAGGTCTCGGCAACCCTAGAGAAGGCCCCAGAATGGACCTTCCCAGTCCTAGGAATTGGGAAGGTCCCCCCTCCCCAATACCCAGTTTGAACTCAAACGCAAGAACAAGGAGGCTGACAACTGGGTTGAACTGGTGAGGCTCCCACAGGGCCGAGGGGGGGCGGTAATAAGAACGCCAGCTGATCCCATTGCACGCACACCATGTGCCAGGCACCGAGCAAAGCATTTTGCACACGCTGATTTATGAAGCCCCCACAACAGCCCCAGCCGCTATCAGCCCCGTTGTGCAGGTGAGAAAATCTGGGACCAGAGAGGTTGAACGAGCTGCCTAAAGTTACACCGCGAACCGGTGGTGAGTCCACCCTGCAGCCGCTGCTCTTACTGCCTCACGTGGCGTGAAGGGTGCGTGCTGGGGGTGCAGAGGGGAGAGCGCCACCCACCAGCTCCCGGGAGCAGAGTGCCCCCCCACCCCACCAAGCCTGACCTCAGGCCTCCCGAGGGGGTCAGAGCCCAGAGGTGAAGGCCCAGGCGGGAGCCCTGCCGGCCCTGACTCAGCATCTCCCAGAAGCTCCAACAAGCTCAGGGGCCACATGGCTCCCTACCTTGGGTGGGGGCGGCGGGGGAGTGAAGTGTCGGGGTTGGGCCAGGGATGCCAACCTTGAGCAAAGCTGTCACAGGCCGGCAGCTCTGAACCTGCAATAGCACCGTCCCTCCAGGCCTGGGCCACGCTCTCCACTGAACACTTGGCTGACCAAGCCTGGCCCCCACCCTCTCCCCACACCCCCCCCCCGCCCCGCTCCGTCCCACTGCTCAGATAATGCCACCATCTGGGGCCCATCTGCAGGGAGCCTGCCTGCCTGTTGGAGAGGGGGCACCTTCCATCTGCAGCCACGCGGGAGCATCCCGGGACTTCATAAATCTCAGGACGGACAGGGGCAGCACCTGCCAGCGAGAACTCGAGGCATAAAACACAACCCTGTTAGCGTCCCGCCAGGGGGGACGCAGGCTACACACCCGGGGCGGCTCCGGAAAGGGCAGAGGCAACGCCGTGTGGTGCAGGGAGTCTGGGCTTCGGGATGACGTGCCGTCCAATTCCGCACTGACCCTCGCTGGATGGGGACCTTGGGCAGGTTGGCTCAGCAATCGGGGCCATCGTGGTGCTTCTCCGTAAAATGGAGATTCCAGAGGACAGGGCTCCATTTGATTAAATGTCGAACAGGCTCAAGGAAGATGTTTGTGGGATGCACGCACGCAGCCGACCCCACGGCCATCCTGCCCTCTTGGTAGCAGACCCCACATTCAGGCGCCGGTGGTGCCCGATTGCTCCAAACGAGTCGTGCCAGCCCCGTTCCCCTTTATGGTGACTAGGGTGGGCGTGTGCCCCAGACCCAGCCACGCAGGTGCAAGGGGATTCTGAGAGAGGTTTCTAGCCCTGATGAGGGAGGCGCGGGAGGAGGGTGCTCCTTCTCCCCTGCCTTTCTTCCTCCTCATGCTTTCCAGGCTGCTTTGGGAAGTAAGGTGTTTGGAGGTGACAGCCGGCATCCACGGATGGAAATGTCGCCGTTACCTGAGGATGGCAGAGAGAGAGAGAAAAGAGAGTGGGTCTCCGTGGATACCGCTCAGCAGCCACGTCCACTCCGAGGCCGAGGCCTCCTCCCTTAAAAATGTCTTGTTCGGTGACAAGGAAGAGCCCACTCGGTTCAAGGCACTCCTTTGGTTTCCAGAATCTTGCGGCTGTAAACATTCCCATCTGATGATCCGGAGACCAGTGAGTGAGTGAGTGAGTGTCTTGTAGCTTGAAAATAATTGTGCTGTTGCTTGTCATCATCGACAATATTAATACCGTAACACCTCATTTATTCACCATTAGCGGCAACAGGCTTTTTTTTTTTTTTTTCCTCAAAAGGAAATTTTCAAGATAATTGAAGCTTATTCCCTTTAGGCACCAAAATGTCACTTTGATTTTAACCCTTTTGGATTCTTTTTTAAAGATTTTATTTATTTATTCGTGAGAGACACACACACAGAGAGAGAGAGAGAGAGAGGCAGAGACACAGGCAGAGGGAGGAGCAGGCTCCATGCAGGGAGCCCGATGCGGGACTCGATCCTGGGACCCCGGGGTCATGCCCTGGGCCCAAGGCAGAGGCTCAACCGCTGAGCCACCCAGGCCTCCCCACTTTTGGATTTTTAAAAAGCATCTGAAATGTATCACACCCCCGTCTATATATCCTCCCTCACTACACTCCAGCCCCCTGACCAATGTGCGTGTGCTCACACGCACCTGCACACACACGTACTCTGGGAATGCTCCAAGAGAAGTAACTAAGCTTGGAACCCGGTGGACACACATCCACTGCTGAAGGTGCTGCCCCGCACGGCCCTGGGGCAGCCAGAGCTTGCTCGTTTCCAGAGTCATCGCCCCTCCCAGCCACTTCCCGTGAAGCTTCTAGGGGTCACACGGTGACACTTCTTGCGACCCGTCCCAGCTTCAACAGATTTCTCCATTCTGGGCTAGGAAGCCAGGTCGCCCATTTGCCAGACTTGTGTGCAGAATGGCCTCTTGCCAAGGGCCCCGACCGATTCACTGCTGTAGGACCACTAGACCCCAGATGAGGAAGGATCCTGCCCTAAAGAAAAGATCATTATGTATTTATTTATTTATATGAATATTGACCAAGCACCTAGTAATTGAGGTGATAGAGACAAAGAACAAAAGCTTTGGAGCCAAAAGACCTGAGTTCGAGTACTGACTCTGTTTACTAGTGGTGTGAACCTGGGCAGGTTCTATCACCCCTCCAAGGCCTCAGTTACCCTCATCTACGTAATGGAACTAACACGGTGCCTTCCACGTAAGGATGATGCAAGGAGTCAATAAGCTACTGTGCTTAGTGACCTTCGTCATGCCTTTGACTTTGTAAATTCTCAACAAATATAAGCCATTGTCATCACGCACTGGGCTTTTTTTCCAGGCACCAGAGAACAGCCGCTGATAAGAACGGCATAGCCTCCGGCCCCAGGAAAGGAACAGCGAGTCAGGTAGGCCAGGTGTATTCGAAGACATGGGAATAAGTGCTAATGGGAGGGGTCAGAGAGGGGTCAGAAACCCAAAGGAGGGTCTCGAATCCAGACTGGCGAAGCCAGAGGAGGCTTCCCAGATGTCCACGCTGGGACTAAAGAGTCGCTGAGTGTCTTCATTTCCATGGGGTTGCCTTAACAAATTACCACCAACTGGTTAACGCCGGATGATCTCCCCTCAAGATCCTTGGCTTAATTACATCTTCAAAGACACCTGCTTCCAAAGAAGGTCACATCACACAAGTTCTCGGATATGTAGACATATCTTTTTTTCTTAAATTTTTTATTTAAATTCAATTTAATTAACCTATTAAGGTAGAATTTGATAATTCATCAGTTGCACGCAACATCCAGTGCTCATTACTTCAAGGACCCTCCCTAATGCCCATCACCTAGTTGGCCCACCCTCCCACTCCACAGGTGAATGGATAAAGAAGACATGTCTTTTTTAGAACTGCCCATCAACCCACTACGAAGCGAAGGGGAGCAAGGCATAGCCCCCAGTGATAGAACCCTCTGTAGACAATGTGATGTGCCACACGGGAGGGTTTGCAGCTTGAGAGAGGAGCTTGCCAGGCCTGGGCAGAGGCGACCCAGAGACAAATAGCCTGAGGTTCCAGGATCCAGAGAAGGCACTGGGTACTGTCACCAAAATGGTAGGGAACCCCCAGCCAGACTGGTTCTGAAAGGTGGGCTTGGGCTGCCACTTGGTAAGCAAATGAATGCACAAAGGATTTCTAGGGACATTGTTCTAGGGCAACAGACCTTATTCGAGACTCCTCTCCTGTCCCTGAACCTGGAGGGACATGGGGCCACTGCTATCGTGCCAATCCTGATTGCCTCCTTGGCACAGAGCCTGACGTCTGGCTCATGCTGTGGGGAGCCTGGTGGCTCTGATCCCTTCTGTCCCAGGCAACCCCCCAAGCTTCCATAGAGCTGTCCCCCAGCTACTGGGTCCGCAGACATCACTCTCCTAAACTGCTCTATCCAGCTACCCCCCTACCAGTTGTTTTTTTAAGTGAACACATGCCTGCACTCAGCGCTGCACTAGTATTTTGCATGCAGTGTAAAACATAATTAAAATTATTTAGATTAAAAATAAGATAAAATGAAGTATTTTTTAATTATTTAACTATATCGTATTTATTAATAGGTCAAAGCATTTTTGCTCTCACTAAAAATTTTAATGACAGCCATGTGATTGAAAATGTTTCATTTTCAAAAGGCAAAGCTTTATGAAACAGCAGCTCAAAGGTCTGGTTCTTAATTCAGATCATTGTGATACTTGATTTTAATTGCTGTTATGGCTGGGGAAAGAAAACCCAGATACCATGCAAAGATGCATTGATCCAAGTGGGAAAACAGCAATCCTGGCTGTGCTTACTAAACCCTTATCATTATTTTTCATTCTCATCCACCAATTATGCAAAGTTTTTTGTTGAAATTCAGCAAGCAAATTTCCATCTTACCTGATGTCAATCAGCGGTTCCTGCAAACTAATCAAAAGGTGTTACATTTTTATATTTTTAGCAAATAGGTTCTGAAACACTTTGTTTAAAAAATTTAAAAAAAAAACACGTTAGAAAATTCTGCTTATAAGTTTTTAGAGTTGCCATACGTGAGGTACGGACATCATTTTCTAGCCCCCAAGTCAGAGAACAATGGAAATGCTTGCCTGTGTTTTTCCAATGCTCTCCATAGCACTAGTTCCTTTCAGGAAGCAGTTTATCTTTCAATTATCGTTTACATATCACACAAAAAGGTCTTTGCAGACGTAATTAAGTTACTGATCTTAAAGTGAGATCATCCTGGATTGCCGGATGGACCTTAAATCCAATCCAACGACAGGTGTTTTTATAAGAAGTAGAAGACACATGATACAGAGATACCAAGGAGAGATGGCCCTTTGAAGACAAACAAAATGTGTGTGTGTGTGTGTGTGTGTGTGTGTGTGTGTGTTGCTTTCAATATATCTGTTCCCTGGGACACCTGAGTGTCTGTCAGTTGAGCATCCAGCTTTTGGATTCCGCTCAGGTCATGACCTTGGAGGGCTTGAGTCTCATGTCGGGGGCTCTGTGCTCATCAGGGTGTTTGCTTGAGGTTCTTTTCTCTCCCTCTGCCCCCTTTTCCCCCCCCAAAGGAATAAGTCTTAAAAAATCTATGTGTTACCCGAATGCAATGTAATATCCCTGGATTGGAGTCTAGAACAAAAAAAAAGACATCAGTGGAGAAACTGGTGAAATCCAAACAGAGTCTGCAGTTTTGTTCATCATAAGGCACCAGTGTTAATTTTTTAGTTTTGACAAATGTACCTTGGTTATATAAGACATTATAGTATAGGAAGCCGGGGGAAATAGTACGCAGGAACGCTCTGTACTATCTTTGAAACTCTTCTGTAAATCTAAAATTATTTCAAAATTTAAAGTTTATTTTAAAATTTTTGGTTGTATCTCAGTATTGACAGCCAGTTGTCATTATAAAAATAGCAAGTTCGAAACGCTTCTTTTTCTATAAAAGAAAAATGCATAGCTCATCTTCAAGCTCCCCATCTCATTAAAGCATTCTGCTACAAGACAACCATCAAACCTCCGTATCTCATCACAGAATAATCAAATTTCTACGCCCTTGTTGCAAAATACCGTAAGGATACTATTTATTAAGGGTCTTTTTGTAATATGAACCACATCAATGACATCCTCCATCATCTTGTGCACCTCTGGCCTCAACTTCTTTTCTTCAGCAGCCAGTCTCTGAGTGAATCGCACGTGTGGAGCAATCTCTTTAACTTTAATCTGGAATCCTTCATGTTTTATAGTTAAAGCATCCACTCTATCAGTGGTTGTATTTCTACTGTTTTCCCATAAAACAACACTTTTGTTAAATAAGTCATTGGTTATTGAAACAATATCTTCTCGGTACAGCTCATTTAAAAAAAATTTTTTTTAAGTAATTCTGAGTGTATTTCATTCCTGAATCCTGAATCTAGCACATACCACACCCCGAGACGTGTTAGGAACATCTGTACTTTCATCCAGAGCAGATCTCCCCCACTGCACAAATTCTTCTAATATTCGTCACGTCACATCTTCAGCAGCATTCTCTTTGTATCTCCGACCACATTTGCTGACAAAGGAATGCATGAGTTTGTCCATGGATTGGCTTCTGTGGGTTATTTCATCCATTTTGCCCTAGGAAGGAAGAACCAGCATTTCCTTGACAGTGTGGGGCTTTGAAACTTTCACGATTAAATAAGAAAATCTAAAAAATAAATCAATAAATAAATCAATAAATAAGAAAATCTCAAAAGAGGGGGATCCCTGGGTGGCTCAGCGGTTTAGCACCTGCCTTTAGCCCAGGGCACGATCCTGGAGTCCCGAGATCGAGTCCCACATCAGGCTCCCTGCATGGATCCTGCTCCTCCCTCCTCCTGTGTCTCTGCCTCTGTGTGTGTGTGTGTGTGTGTGTGTGTCTATCATGAATAAATAAATAAAATATTAAAAAAAAGAAAATCTCAAAAGAGACATCTAAATATTTGTCACAAAGAATCAGAACATTATGTAAAGAACCAGAGGGAGCATCACATAACTTTAGACATCACCGAAAAAAAAAAAATAACAGGTTTGTCTTTGTGTCCTGAGTCTTCATTTTTCAGGAGAGGTTAGGTGATGCGATGATAATGAACATTCCCAATATCTGTAGCTTAAAGCAATGCTGATTTATTGCACGCCACGGACACGTCACAGGCCAGCCGGGGGCTCTGAGCCACAGTGCCCTCACTCTGGGATCCAGACTAAATGAGTGGCTTCTTTCCAGAACTTTCTCAGACCTTGTGGCAAAAGGAAAAGAGGACGTGATGAGCCTCACGCTGGCTCCTAAGGCTTCTGTTTGGTGGTCACTTTGGCTCATATTTCAATGGCCAAAACCACTCATATGGCAGCACTTAACTCCAACGAGGCCAAGAATTCAGTCCTATCATGTGCCCAAGAAGAGAATCAGAAATATCTGGTGCGTGACACCAATGACATGCGCACCTGCTCCCCGCAGGCACTTCACAGTCTCACCAGCGAATGTGTCAAGCTTTACCATGGATGGTCATGTGGGTAAATCCACACAGCAAAGCCTCCTTAAGCTCTCCTCCTTTTTCTAATTTCTCGTCGGATCTTATTGAAGCATCATTAGTGACCCAAAACCTTCCATGTGGAGTAGAAGTACCAGCTCTGCCGTCTTCTTGCTCTCTGCTGGAGCTTGCATTCATTAGGGTTATTTTCAACCCGTAGTATCTTTGCAGGAAATTTTCAAGCCACTGCCCACTCTGTGAGGGTTACTTTAGTTTAAATTGGACCTTCTCGTAAAAGGACATACACAAAATGGTCTTGGCAGCACTGCCTATTATCTCCCAACCTCGGAGCACCAGAAATGTCCATTAATGGGAGAATAGATGTACGCGTGCAATGGAATGTTATACAGCAGTGAGAACGAACGCGCCATCAAAACAATGTGACTAAATAAATAAAAATAAATAAAAACAACGTGACACAATGAGGCCTCGCAAATGTTAACACTGAATGGAATAATTCGAATATATTATTTTTTTTGCACCAAGTTCAAGCACATGCAAAACTAATTATGCAGTGTTCAAAATCCAGATAGGGGTTGCCAGGGAGTGGGTCGAGACTAAAGGGAGGCATGAAAATGACCTCTGGAATGCTGGTGATTTTATGTTTCCTAATCCGGGTGCGGGTTATACTGATGTGCTCAATTCCCAAAGAGCCACTAACCTGTATCTTTGTGATTTGTACACTTTTCTGTGTACACATTATACTCCAATTAAACCCTTACTGAAGGGACGCCTAGGTTGCTCAGCAGTTGAGCATCTGGCTTTGGCTCAGGGCGTGACCCCGGGGTCCTGGGGTTGAGTCCCCATCGAGCTCCCTGAATGGAGCCTGCTTCTCCCTCTGCCTGTGTCTCTGCCCCCCCCTCTCTCTCTCTCTGTGATTATATAAATAAAATATTTTTTTTTAAGTTTGCTGAAGATCAAACCAGATGGCAAAATCCATAGATCCCTTGACCAGCCCCATATAAACTGGAAATACATAGCCAGACATGGCAAAGAGGCCAGGTACCACCATGAACCCCATTACCTTGTGGAACTCCGCTCCTCCCTCTGTCTACCTTGGCCCCTCCACACCCCTGACTGCCAGATGTAAGACCCAGATACCAGTGTCAATCCAGGTATCAACTATTAGTAAAGATGAACTTGGCTCTTGTTTTAAATAAATTAATCTCTGAGCCAACCGAGGTGCCCCAACTATCAATGAATTTTTAAAGGAATTAATTGCATAGGACTTTTGATAGAAGATAACTTAACGGACAGTGCTTTCAATGAGAGTTTAAAAGAAGGTGTAGGGATCCCTGGGTGGCCCAGTGGTTTAGCGCCTGCCTTTGGCCCAGGGCGCGATCCTGGAGACCCGGGATCGAATCCCACGTTGGGCTCCTGGTGCATGGAGCCTGCTTCTCCCTCTGCCTGTGTCTCTGCCTCTCTCTCTCTCTCTCTCTCTCTGTGTGACTATCATAAATAAATAAAAATTAAAATATATATATATTAAAAAAAATAAAAGAAGGTGTAGTAATTCTTCTCGGGCATCTGTTTCTGGATCAGCACTCAAACCCAGTCTGGAGAAATCATCTTAGTGGTGAGTTATGTGGTCCTCTTCCTAAGGTAGAGCTTCTAGCATGTTCAGAAATGAATGTCAGGGACCCTCTTATCCTCTCTGTCAGATATCAATTGTCTCTCTGATTTAGGGCAGAAGTTCGATCTAAAGAGCTGGTTGTCTCAAGGCTAAGCCCTCAATGAGACCCAGGAGGGCAGAGGTGCTGGCACATACGGAGGGATACCCATGAGCTGGGGGTCCCAGCTGGGTGCTCTCCAGTTTGATTGACACTCTGCCACGGAAGCTGAGATGTCTGGCCTGCCTTCCCTTCCAAAGGGAGTCCTGTAAGCAAGTGTCAGGTCACAGAGAATAGGATCCTCATCAGACCTTCTCAAGCAAAAATGAGGTCTGTGTTGTAAGGAAACAGATTCTTCTGGACTCAAGGGTAGAGAATATGGTTCACCAAAATTTTATGGAAACTGGGACCAGTTCTCTTCTCCCTCCACCTCCTTTCTGGTCCCATGAGACCTATCTCTTCCCTGCTTCTCTCTGGGTCTCTCTGCTTTCTCTCCCAGCCCTGGTCCCACACCACGACCTCTCCAATTCCACACACTGCTGACCGTCCCAAGATCTCTGCATCTTGACTTCAAATTCCCAGGAGAGAAATACAGCCCAATTTATTGTCTAGGGGAAAGCCTGCAAGGCACAAGTCACTAGAAGCCAGTGGAGATACCACTTAAGGTCAAAGTAGGGTTGGGGATCCCTGGGTGGCGCAGCGGTTTAGCGCCTGCCTTTGGCCCAGGGCGCGATCCTGGAGACCCGGGATCGAATCCCACGTCGGGCTCCCGGTGCATGGAGCCTGCTTCTCCCTCTGCCTATGTCTCTGCCTCTCTCTCTCTCTCTCTCACTGTGTGCCTATCATAAATAAATAAAAGAAAAAAATTAAAAAAAAAAAAAGTAGGGTAAGCCTGGGCCACTTAGCCAAAGAGAGGAAGAGCTCATGAGGGTTAAGGCCCAGACAACATGCGCTGCTGCCCACGTGGAGCCAGGAATCAGGCATGTAGGGTTGGAAATCTCCCCCCCCCAAAACAAACAAACAAACAAACAAACAACACAGCTTCGGCTCTGCTCAGGGATCCAAAGGAAGGCTTGGCAGAGGCTCTAGCAATGACCCCTGAAAAGCAAGTATGGTTGAGTGATTATGAAAATGTCCCCCATCCTCTACTCCTCTCTAAATCAATACCCTTGCGATGTAGCTCTGTAGCCCTCACCATCAAGAAGTGATGTCTGTGTCCTCACTCCTTGAATCTGGGCCGGCTTTTTGACTTGCTTTGACTAATAGAACGCAATAGAAGTAATGGTGCACCAGTTTTAAGCTTAGGCCTCAAGAGCCTTCTCTCTCTCTCTCTCTCTCTCTCTCCCCTTTCACCCCCCAACCCCACTGCCCCTCTCTGAATCCTAATGCTGCCATTTGAACAATCCTGCTGGATGGATGTGGGAGATCCATGGAAAGAGCTCCCATTGGGCCAGTTCCTCCAGTCAAGGCTACCCTAGACCAGCTAGTTGGCCACACATGCATGAACGTGTCCAGCTAAAACCTGGCCAGATCAAAGGAACCATCCACTTGACCCACGCACTCATGAGCAATAATAAGCGTGTGCCATGTTAAACAAATCTTTGAGATGTTTTGTTACCCAGCAAGAGCTAGCTAATACAGCAAGTCTGGACTTGGGTCTCCAGACTGGTCCAGGGAAATATGACTAGGAAGAAGCCTGTCAGTCCGGCTCCAGGGGACAACATCTGCTCCTAAGAGGTTACTCTTCTTCCACTGCCATCTCAAGCACCATCCAGGCTGCGGGAGCTGTCAACACCCAAAGGCCCAACGAGCCTGTGCATACACTACTGGGGACTAACCTTTTGGGATTTACGGGATGTTGGCCAAAGGAAACTCTTGCTCAGACAAAGCTGATCTCCTCAGCAGACGTAAGATCAGCGAACAAGAGTAGCCGGGCATCAAAACCGTGATCAGAGAAAGGGAGATCGGGTTCTGTTTGCTCCAGCGGGATGAAAGTCCAGGTCCCCTAAATGCCAAATCAGATCGGGGTCCAGTAGGCAAGAAGAAGACTGAGGTTCCAGCCTGGATGATGCCTGCCTGCGGACTGAGGCCTGACCTCTTGACAGATTATCTCCTTCCTCTGATTCTCAAGAGTTTGAATCCAGGATGCCTAACCATTAAATACCCAGGCGAGAGCTAGGGCCCTATGGGTACAAAATTTTGCCATTTGTAAATGCATTCAAGGAGGGTTTTTGTTTTGTTTTGTTTTCTAAGAAGAGTAGCCATAACCTTTTTTTTTTTTTTTTAAGATTTTTAGAAAAAGACATGACTCAGAAAGGTAAGAACTCCCAACCGCAGAGAAAACGCTGAGTGCCGCAGCACCCATCTGTCTCAGTGTTCCTACAGGTCTGTAACCGTGCACCCCCCTCCCTCTACCCGCCCTTGTACCTTATCCATTACAATTCCCACAAGATGTTACAACCGTATCCTAAGATCCACGTAATCCTCCAGCTATCTATGCGTTACAGGGAATATTTCTCACTAGTTGAGACTTAACAGTATTTATTTTTACTGTATCTAACTTAATGTGTCTCTATATTACGATAACATATACATTACCGTATTGTGGGATACTCTATCTTGATGCTGCGGCTCTGGTTCTCTGTTATTTATCTAGTTTAGTGCGGCCAAGAGCTATTATGTGTGTACGTAACTATGCCCGTGTGTTGCTGCAGTGACATTACTGCATCCGTAGGTGTCCCTGTAACTTATTCAGGTACAGCAATCCCTCCTCATCCCCACGGGGATACGTCCCAAGACCTCCCCCCCCAGCGGATGCCTGACACTGCAGGTGGTACCAAGACGTCCCTCTATATTGTCTTTACCTGTTTCATACATACCTTTGATAAAGCTGAATTTATAAATGAGGCACAGTAAGAGGTGAACAGCAGTACATGAAGGTGAAACCATGAGAATAATATAATAATAATAACAGGAATGTGACAGCTCTCAAAATATCTTACTGTTCTACTCTCGCCCTTTTTCTTGTAATGACGTGAGATGCTAAAATGCCTATGGGATGAGCTGACCCGAGGGGAATGACAGGCGTTGTGACACAGCGTTAGGCCACTAATGACCGTCTTGATACGTCCAAGAGAGGATTATCTGCTTCCAAATGGAAACGGGCAGTGCAGGGAACTGGAACTACAGAAAGCAAAAGTAGTGACTTCTGTACTAAGTGTCAGGCTCTCGCTGTCATATGGTAGCTATGGGTTCCTGTTTTTATGTTATTATATCCAGGTGTTCCCGCCTTAGCAGCCCACGTTGCGCTTTACTGCAACGACATGGTACCGTGAATTTGCATTTTCTCCAAAAATAAAATGACCCTAGCTACCCCTTGTCACACACCTGCCATGTGTCAGGCCCTCTTCCGCTGCGTACTTTACGTACCGTTAACCTTACTAAATCGCACAACCCCACAAGGTAGATATTATTACTCATTTTACAGGTGAAGAAACCGAGGTGCCAGCAGTTTACGTTGCCCAAGGTCACACAACCAGGACACGGCAGTGAAGGGCAGAGCAAAAACCTCGACCCCAGGTCTGGCTGGTGTAGACAGCGGCTGTGACAACTGTGTAGCTCCGAGGACTGTGCCCCAGTGTCTCGGGGTCTAAGCACAGAAAATGCCTCATTGTCTGAAGATATGAAAAGGCACTTGCTGGGTATAGAATAAAGTTTTTTAAACCTATCAACTTCATTTTCTGACACTTCTGTTGAGTGAGGAGTTCCTGAATTCAGAAACAATTAAGTTACTAAAAGAACCTTGATTGAGTTAGCAGACAATAAATTTAAAGAACAATGGAATTCGTTCTCCTAACTTTCAGTGAATTCATAACGACAGTGATGGTTACATGAGCCTAATTGTTGATGAGCTCTGTGCTTATGAACTTTATGGATTCTAAAATTGCCTGCAGGCTCGTGACAGAAGGTTCTCCAAAAACACCGCCAACCATCAGGAATGGAGCCCCTTACTCACGTTTTTCTGCCCTCACTCTCCTAACCCTTGCAACCGGTGATGACCTCAAGGCTTCTAAGGAGGCTCCAGAAAATCGCCCTCTATTCTCAGAGCTTCCAGTCTCAAGGCTGCAGCCCAACCCCAATCAGTTCCTTTCGGCCTTGGCTGCCAGTCCAATTCCTATGTCCAGGAGAGAGTTCCGTTCGCCGGGCCTTTGAGCTGAAATCCTCAGAAAGGAGTTCCCAGCCCCTCTCTGGGCACGGCCAGCCCCAGGCACACCTGTAAGTTTGGCTCCCTTGGTCTCAGTGCCTACTCCCCCACCTGCCCCAGGAAACCCTCCCAGCACTGCCTGTTCCGTGGAATCCCGTGATGCTCACTGCCCTGGCCCCTCCCAGGTGAGCCATTGCCCACCCACGTGCTTCCCAACCCTGTAGGGTTTCCACTCCCTAGAGCCAGTCTCTCTTCCCTTCATGGTGACTACCAGCTGTCTTCAGGGGTCAATGGGGACAGAGCTTTCGAAGACTCCTTACCCCCCTCAAATCTGAATAATTTTGAAGCATAGAGACTGGGGCTTTTTGAACTAAAGCCTAGATTATGTCTACGTTACTAATGAGTCATCTTGAACATTCACAGCCCTGAATCAACAGTTTTAGATTAAGAAAGTAGACCCCTTAGAAATCAAGCATCCACCGTAGGGGCGGTAAATACAAGACGCACAGAGCACCGCCCCCCATCCTATGACCACTGCTGACATCACTAATCCATCCCAGATGTTTTTTCCAGCAGAGCCCGAACACCGCGTCAGATTCCTTCTCAACCCAGGTCTCTGGTTACCACCAATTGCCCTGAAGTGCCAGATGAGATAAAATCCGTGTCTCTTCTGGAACGACTCCTTCATCGTGCAGACACAGAAACTGAAGCCTAGTGGAAAAGCAAATCGCCCCAGTTCACACAAATCAGAAGCAAAAGGAGGAAGAGAACCCAGAGTTCCTGGAGTCTAGTTCTAGCCATGAAGGCAAAAGATGAGGCCACCCGGTGGGGAGATCAAGGTCTTACTTCCAAGCTGGACCCAAAACACAGGCCCAGGAGGAGCCAATGAGAGCCCTGCTCTTCCACCCCCCATTTCCATAGCTACCCTCACCCCAGGGTTTGGGGGACGGACGGACGGAGTAGGGCTGCTGAAGTGCTTCCATTCAGATAGAGGATGACCTAAACCGGGCCTCTACATACACTGACTTACCTGCTGTCGTAATAACCCTACACAGAGGGGCTACTCTCCTTTCATCCCCACCTTACAGATGGGAAATCAGGCACCGAGGTAACAGACTTGTCCAAGCTCACACAGCCGCCAAGTGCCAATGTTGGGATTTTAAATCAGTCTGGCTCCAGAGTTAATGAGCTTAATCACCCGTGCTAGCAGATTACACACACACACACACATACACACACACACATGCACACACATGCACACGCACACCTGCCTCTGCCAAGAGTGCATTGAGGGTCGCTTACCCTGCAGCACTGGATACAATCCAACCTTTCAACTTTGCCCATCCAGTAGGTAAGTGATGGCTTATAGTGGAGGATCGGTCCCAGCCTTGGGCTGGGTCACCTGGGCCAAGAGCCCCACCAGGGCAGGTCAGTTGCAGGAGAGAAGGGGGAGGACAACTCCTGCCAACGGGTGTCTGCCTCTGCAGAGGAAGGCCGATCCACCAGAGACCTGAGCTGGGAACAATAGATCATCCGCTCACTGGGATTAATGAGGCTTCCCTGTGTTTGTGGAGAGGTGATTAAGGAGCTTGTAGCTGCTTCGCCTCCTGTCATAGAACAAAAGGCTCCGCTGCTGTTTTCAGAGACCTGTGGGGGGAGTCTGCACCCGACTCTACTGCTTTTCCAGGTAGGTGCCAAACACTGGGGCACTGGTCCCACCCCTCCCCGATCTCGAATCCCTCCCCATTGTCGTGCATGGCCTTCGCATGTATTCATTGAACCCCTAACGTATACCGGTCCCCATGCCAGGTACTGGGGATATGGAGACAACCAAGACAGAAACAGTCCCTGCCCTCACCGTCTAGCTGGAATATAGACACTAAACAACTAAATATATGATGATTTATTTCACTGCAAGTGTGATTAAGTGTTGCCCGGGAGAAGGGAGAAGCATAAAAGCATTGACAGGGGCCCTGCCTCTCTAGAGTATTAGAGAAGTTTCCGGGGAGATGCTGGAAGAAGCGGTGGGTAGGGCCTCGGCTCTCTTAGGGAGGTCGGCTTGACAGGACCTAGTAGCTGATTACCGGCTGGCGGTGAGGACGAGCTCTCTGTCCCGAGGAAACAATGGAAGCGCCACTGACCCTCCACAGGGCACCAGCAGCAGGATAGCTCTGGAGAAGGCAGGATGGTGAGCGGTGGGCAGTTGGCTGGACGAGCCCGGGACACAGGAGCAGGTGTCAGGCCTGAAGATGCAGATTTGGAGGACAATGTAGAGACGACACAGTCGGTAATGCTGTGTGGTTACCTGCTACTTTCAAAGAAGGGATAAAAGGGGGCCAAGGACTGATCCCTGAGAGGGATTTCAGGAACCAGGGAAAGGGGACTGATGAAAGGGGAGGGAAGAATGGAGAAAAAGTAGATGTCTCAAGGCAGGAAGAGAGAATTTGCAGAAAGCAAAGATGCTGCCAAGGGATGGGGAAGACTGAGGACTGAGCTGCGGCGTTGGGTCTGCTCGGTGGGTCGCTGCGGCTTCAGCAGGAGTGGCTTCGGTGGAGGCGGAAGCCAGGGACCACAGGTGGGGGCAGCCAGGTGGCGAGGAAGCAGGAAGCATGAACAAGCCTATCACGAGGCTCGCAGCCAGGCCTGATCTGAGACGACCCTCCTCTCTAACACGGGGTGGGGGTGAGAACACCCAGGGAGCGCACATCTGATGACCTTGACCTGCACAGTACACATTGGATTGAAGTTGTCGGCGGAAGGTGACAGTGACAGAAGGAGAGTGACGGGGAAGAGGGTGGAAGGTGAAGGAGGCATCCTTCTTGCCCACATCCACCACGGTGCCGCGCGTTCACGGAGGGCCTCCCTGTCCATTACTGCGTTCTCGGAAGAGCCCGGCCATGGGGGTCTCATCATCCTGTGTGTAGAAGCCAAGTGACCGAGCTTCGGAGAAACCGAGTAACCTGGTGTCCAAGGTAACACAGCTATTAAGCAGCAGGGCTGGGATTTGAACTCCAGTCGCCCATGCTCTTTGCCCTTACCTGTGGGAGCAAGCTCTGTGATTACCCTCAGTGCCACTTGGTGGCCAGGAGTCAGAGGGGAGAGCATGGGTGTGACATCTGCTCGGGGACCGGGGATTGTGCCGGCTGGTGATTTCATGGGGCCCAGGATCAGAGAGCTGGGGGGTCGGGCAGGAGAGGACAGCGGCCCAGGGGTCTGGGCCAGGCCAGAGGGGATGGGGCCGGTGGCTGCAAGGGAAGAGCAAAAGGGCCAGTGGCCACCTGGAGCATGGCAGGGAGGGTCAGGGGGAGGGAGGGACAGGGAGGGGGAGGTAGTCAACACCGGAGAGCTTGGAGGCAGGACCAGAGAGAGTCAGGCTGTGAACCTGCAGTACGTGGACTTGACCCAAAAGGGAAGAATTCAGTCACAGAGGGTCAGACAGACTGTGTCTGTGATGTTGGCCCCTTTGCTTCAATTCTTTTTTTTTCTTAAGATTTTTTAAATGTATTTATTCATGAGAGACACACACAGAGAGAGAGAGGCAGAGACACAGGTGGAGGGAGAGAGAAGCAGGCTCCATGCAGGGAGCCCGACACGGGACTCGATCCTGGGTCTCCAGGATCACTCCCTGGGCCGAAGGCAGGTGCCAAACCGCTGAGCCCCCCAGGGATCCCTCGCGTCAATTCTCGAGCCTTGTTTTTTCCCGTCTCTACAATGGGATCAGTAGCCCGCATCTAGGCCCTGCAGCGATAAAGCACAATGTGGCAGTCTTCCCATCCCAACTCCCCACCGTGCCTTGATGCACACTGTGTGGCATCTGGGCAGACACTCGGGACCTGCCCACCTCTCCAGGCTCATCCCAGTCCCGGTCCCCACCAGTGTGTCAGTCAGTGCCGCAATACCGCTGTGTAATGGCCCGGAACAACACGTCTGTGAGTCAGCTGGGGCTGTGCTCATCCCGTCTGGGCTTAGCTAAGCTCAGCTCTGCGTCACGAGTTGAGCTTGGCTCTTGTGTGCCTGTGTCACATTCTCCGGGGGGGCGCTTCTGGAGCGTGTCCTTCTCTCAGCCCCGGCAGAGCACGGGACCACAAGCCCAGCCACGCAAGTTACAAGTCAAGCTCCTACTTGGGGTCATGTCTACTGACGTCTCATGGCCCAAGCAAGTCACAGGATCAAGGCCTAAATTAGTACAGTGGAGCCACGGCCCCGGCGCCAGGAGGGCCCTGCAAACCTGCAGGCGTGTGATGCAACTACGGGCGCGTCGCAGGCCGGGAAGCAATCATTCTGTCTACACGTCCTGTCACCACGGCCTCTGCCGGGACCCGGGGTGCAGCTGTTGCCCCTCACAGCCTCAAGGCCAGCTGCTGCCTCTGCCCAGGGGGCTCCGTCCCCTGTGCCCCACGCTGGCTTCTGCTGGTGCTTCGAGCCCCACAGGCAGCCTCCCAGGGAAAGAACACGGGAGGGTGTGGTGAGCACGCAGCATCCTCATGCCCGGGCTCTGGTCGCGTGCAATAAAGGCCTCCGTCTGTGGGGACAGAGCACGAGGCGGGACCAGTGCCCCGGAGCCAGAGATCCAGGGGCTGGGCCCGGGGAATCACAGCCGATAGGAGCAAGGGGGGGTGCGGGGGGGTGCCCAAGGAAGATGCCCTGGGACAGGCCGGTGGATCCAGGCCAGGGCGGGGCGCAGAGGGACACCGAGGCTTGGGCATTCGCAGAGCCCAGAGCGGAGACAGTGGCGGGCCGGGGAGACCCAGTGGGGCTGCAGGCGAGAGGACGCCACGTGCTTGCACTTCCCCGTTGCTGTCCCGCTGCCCTAGGCCTGTTGCCGAGCGCAGCCCTGGAATCCGCCGTCTAATTTGGCCTCTGGCAGCTCCACAGATGGTGCTGTTGAAGGGGGATTCTCTGGCAAGTGGATGGGAATTCGAGACTGGAAATCCATGGTGGCCGTCGGGGACCCGCCCTCGAACCCCCAGGCAGGTGGTGGCATGAGGGCTAATGCCAAGGCCAAGGGGAAGGGCGCCGGGCTGCCTGCGCGGAGACTTGTGACAACTGGGCCCACCGGCTGCTGGCCCAGGAGAGCTAACCGGCCCCCGACGGCGCGGCCGCAGAAGTAAGGAGGCCCCTGGGCCTGAAGGGAGGATGAGAGTAGGGCAGGGGAGGGGAGGGACGTGGCCTTCCGGGGCTGTGGGCTCCTGCCCCTCCGGTGACTGTTGTCTCCTCACCAGCTGCCAGGGGAGGGTCCCCAACACGCAGAACGACCATGTCCCCCACCCCTGCTCAGAAGCCTTTGGAGCAGAGCCCGTGAGCCTGCGGTGTCCCCCACTGCCAGCCCACCTGTGCCGGCAGCCCTGCCCGCGGTGGCCAGTTCTCTGCAAGCTCAGGCCCACGGCCCTGAAAAGTCTCACCTCCCCGGGGCCTCCCGGGCACTGCTCCCAGCCCAGGCCCTTCCCAAACATACCAGGAGCTCACCTGGTTCTAGGGAAAGCTCATGTCCTCGGGAGGGTTGGGAGGCAGGAAGAGAAACGCCTCAGCTTGGCCAGGTGGAGGTTCTGGAACATTCTCAGGTGGTTTGATGGGGTCATGCTCCTGTTGGCTCCAGAAGCAACCTTGATAACCTTCTCTGCCTGTGGCTTCTCCTCCTCCGTGCCTCAGTCTCCCCAATCCCTGGGATCGTCTCTCATATGAACCACCTGCGCGGGGTCCTTGCCTCAGGCTCCCCTGTTACTGTTTCTCCAACCATATTCCTCGGGACGCCGGGTCACCTCGTGTGGAGCCCTTCTCTCACTCACATTCGGTTTCATGTTCTATCATCATCTGTGTCTCCCTCTCTCCCCTCTTACTTCTAGCTCCTTCCCCACTTCCTCCTGCCCTGAGACTTAAAGGTTGCCAGGCTCTGGGACAAACAGCAGTGGGAGTGGCTCATGTGGTTTCTTCCCCTGGGAAGGCAGAAAGGGGTGGGGGTCTATGGCCTACCCTCTCAGTGGTCCTACGAGAGTGAGGTCAGGGAGGTCCCCATGACTGGAAGAGATCAGAGGCCAAGAGACCACCCCTAAGCACATCCTCTATCAGATCGGAGATTCCCTATAAGGAAGGCAGACGTTTTCATTTTTTTTTTATGACTGATTTTTTTTTTATTTTTATTTATTTATGATAGTCACAGAGAGAGAGAGAGAGGCAGAGACATAGGCAGAGGGAGAAGCAGGCTCCATGCACCGGGAGCCCGATGTGGGATTCGATCCCGGGTCTCCAGGATCGCGCCCTGGGCCAAAGGCAGGCGCCAAACCGCTGCACCACCCAGGGATCCCGACGTTTTCATTTTTAAACGTCACTCCACACTTATCATGTTTCAAAAACCTAAGTCTAAGATAACGTGGCATTGCCCCGACCCTAAACCACGGTAACAGAGAGTTGCCTGAGCCACAACGCCATGAGGTTAATGGGTGACCTCGAGAATTGGAAGCCGACTGGGGTTTTAGACAAGACACATCTCCAAAGGTTGAGACGTGTGGTCAGGAGAAGGGGGTCAGGGCGAGGAAATGCTTTTCATAATTGAAAAAAAAAGAGAAAGAGCAAGCCCTAGGAAAACGTAGCCCGTGTGTCGCGTGATCCCGCCCTCGTCTGGTTTTCACTGCGAGAGGGGAGAGTTGGGGCTGGGAGCACAGACAAAGGAGACCAGAGGCCTGGCCAGGATTTGCAGAAAGCAATCACAGATAAGGCTCTTTCACCAGCGCAGTGAAAGCCGCAGAAAGCCAAGTCTCGAGGTTTAACACCTCGTCTAGCTGACCGGAGGTCTCGGGGGCTCAGACAAGCCGCAGAGAAGCCAAAATTAAATTGCCCCGAGGAGGAGGGAAGTTGAGAGTCAAAACAAAATTAAGCTTAATTATCTCCAGTTAAGGGGCAGCGAGGAGTCCTGATTTACCCAAATGTGTGGCTCTTTCTACATTTTGCTCTAAATTAGCGATCACTTTTTATAGGTCATTAGAGATGAGTGGGTTGTTATGCTTTGTTATTTAATAAATTCGACTGCACACACACACACACACACACACACGTATTACTCACACGTGCACACAAACGCATCGCTTTGTTTTGTTTCTACGATGCGTAGATTTGGGAAATCAGTAAATGCTCACGATTATCCACAATCACCAAGAGTCTGCGGTGCTGGAGGTGACTCGAAGCCCAGACCCCACAGTCCGCCTGGTGGCAGCTCTCCAAACTGCAGCAGGATGCTCCCACCTGGGACAGCGGCCAACGGGGGGTGGGGGGATGTGTTCCCAGACACAGGAAATGGGAGGGCAGCGGCCTGCTGCTCTGGCATGGGATGAGGTGTTCCTCGGGGATGACTGCTTTGTGGTGGTAGCGGGTAGGGGGGCTCTCGGAGGTCAGGGAGGTCCCCGTGACTGGAAGAGATCAGAGGCCAAGAGACCACCCCTAAACCAAGAACAGACCGCCCCGGCCTGCACCCACGCAGAACCCAAAGCAGGAGACCTCCCCCAAGCCCAGGAGGGAAGAGGCCAGAGCCAGCGTAAGAGAACACCATCCCTGGGAGGACTGCGGAGGAGCCAGAGGAAGGAGGAGAGATGCAAGGATGAGTCCCCAGGGGGCGGCGGGCTGGAAGACTGGCTAAGCAAGACCAAAGGGAGGTGGAAGGTGGAGGACACCACCAACTGGATCCAAAATTGCAACACGTGCTTCGAGTCCCTGAGTGAGCCAAGGGGAGGACAGCCTCTTCCTGGCCTCTGAGCACAGCATGGCTGCCTGCACCTCAGAGCCCCGGCCACTGAGTGGTCCCTCCCTGGATTCTGAAGCACTGCCCCCAGTTTCCCAGGGGGCTTCCCAGGCCCTGACCAGAGACCCACTCTTGGGCCTTGATACCGGCTGCCGTCTTGGATCCCAGCCCCTTCAATCCTTTTCCCGGGTCTCCCATGGGCCCCACTAAGCCTTTCTGTTCCCTCCTTGAGCCTTTACGCCTGTACTGAGACTCCACCCAGAGCAGGATTTCCTCTTCTCAGAACTGCCGGGGTGGGGTACAGGGGAGAGAGGCCTGCGGGCTCCAGGCGAGGCATCGGGGCTCGACACCCTGGGCCTGTATCTGCTCCTCTGAAGGGTGAGGCCGCCAGACCAGAAGACCTTCAAGACCTCCAAGGAACCTCCACTCTGGCCAAACCTGCAGTAGGCCTGAAGTAGAAGGGCCGTTGCAGTGGCTACATCCCTGACCAGGTGCCTGGGTGGATGAGTGGGCAGCTCTGCCAACGAGGCAAACCCTGCACCAGCCTTACCTACCCCGCTCAACACCCAAGATGGCCCCAGGACACAGTCTATAGAGAATCTTCTCCCATTGCTCCAAGAACCATTTTAAGACCCTAGAACACAGGCTCTGGAGTCAAACTCAAGTCTAATTTTGACTCTGTTGCTTCACAACTGTATTACCCTGGACACATTATTTCACCTACCCAAGTGGGTACCGTTTCCACATCTGTGCACTGAGCACACTGCTTGGTATAAAGGAAACAGCCCAATGGTGGCTCAAAGGGGAGAGCCAGAGAACAGTAATCATAAATATGAGTGGGAGATTTAAAGAGACCCAGAGAAGAACATCCTGAGGATAGAGGCTCCAGACAGGGGTTTAAGCCCCGAAGACAGAGGCAGAGAGGGCTTGCTGAGGAGGAGCTGACAGGCAGGTTTCAGGAGAAGACGGCAGACTGGGAGTGAGTCAGTTCTCACGGCCGCTGAATAATTCACAGGGCAGCCGGGATGGCATATGCTTTCTCTAAGCCCTCACCAGCAGGAATACCAGCCTCCTCCCCTCTCCCCATCCCCACCAGTTGCCTGGGAAACCAGCTCCCTCCCCCTGGAGGTAGGGCCGCCTGGAGCCCAGGGGACATGGAAGGGGAGTTGTGGGGCCGGACAGGTGCAGGCGACCCAGGAGAAAGGCAGCCGTGCCAGTCACTGCCAGGTTGGAAGGGCAGGAAAAGCAAGCGAGGAGGAGGCAGGGATCGGGGGACCCACCCTACTCCAAAGCCACTGGAGATGCTACAAAATAAAATAATAAAGGCACAGAAGCAGAAAGCTCTGACGGAGATGGGTCAGCAGTGAGACGGATGTGGACCGGGTATCCAGGACTCGGGTCTGTTTTGCCTTAGCTTCCTTTCTAGGTTTGTGTCTGGCTTCCCTGGGCCGCCCCCCCCCCCGCCCCGCCCCGTCTCCACCCTTTCCCATGCTGCTCTGTCTCTATAGAGCGGGGCGTCTCTGAAGCTTGGAGTCTTCTTCCAAGAATAGCTGCTTCTCCGCTCACCACTGGTACAGACTCTTGCATCATCTCTGGCCTTGTAGAGACCAACACAGGCAGCCCCTGGCCCAGGGACGCCAGCATCCCCCACGTCCTTCCCTCCCAGCTGCCTTCCCCATGGGTACCTGCCCTCAGGGCCCCGCTCCCATCACCCGACACCTGGCTTCTTCTGTCTTGCATCCTCAGCTGACCCTAGAGCCCAAGACCCTTGCCTCATCCCTGCCCTAGCTCCCCTAGGGTTCTCAGGTACCCTCATGTTCTCAGATCACTTCCTAAAGCAGCCAAATCCGCCTCCCCTGGTAACAAGACCAAATCCAAGAAACAGAAATTATTCCGTGTTCAGCTTCTACGTGCTGATAGCTTTGTGGTGTCATGACAGGAGGTCTTTGTTGATAAGTGAACTGAGGTTCGGCTCCTCATACAACTGAAGCAAGAACCAGTTACTGGTTGTCGAACCTTGTGCAAGTGGCTTCACCTCCCTGAACCTGGTTCCTCGTCTGTAAAGTGGGGAGAGAACTGCCTCATAGGAGTAAGTGAGATGAGACCGTGCAGCAGGGGCTTAAAAAATCACAATTCTTGTTATTTAATATTATCATTAACATTATATCACATACAACGTTTTTATTATAGACAATATGGGTGTGCGTGTGTGTCTTTCCACATTTTGTCCTTCTTTCCATCACGCTGGTGTTTTTCTGCTCACCTCCAAGGAGCTCATGCTTGGAGCTCAGTTGCACAAGGTTCCCGTTTGTCACAGAGTCTAAAACTCTGAAAACCTCACTCAATTAGCAAATTTGTCATCATTGTCTGAGCAAGCTGTAGTTTTTGATTGAATTTGCCAAACATGATAATTTGATCGAGCAAACCAAATTACATAAGGTTTGCAGTTGCGCTCCTAAAGTAGGAGAGTGACTTTAGATATGAGAAGGGTACTACAAAAATAAGTATTGCGTATGTTTCCAATTTTCCCAAAATTTCTATTTTCCCCATAAAGAAAAATAAAAGGTTTTGGTTTTTTTTTTTTTTTAACCTAAGCTTTCCAAGTTTCCAAAAATGTTGTCTTTCTCGGCCCCATAAGGTGAGGGAAATGTGCCAGAAGCATAGGATTGCGTTTCTAGGACACCCTCAAGCTTGACAGCCCCATCTCTGAGTCACCCCACCTACAGCCTAACTAGGTGGGGCTGAGCTGGAAGCCCTGTGATTCCCTCCACGGGCTCCAGGCTGGAAGCCCTGTGACCCCTTCCCCATGTTCAGGGCCTCAAAACAAGAAGGCAGATTTTGCCTGGCCCCAGTCCCAGACGGATCTAACTTTTCAAGTGTCGCCTGTCTATTCTTTCTTCTCACATCAACTATACTGGGTTGAATTGTGTCCTCAAAGATATGTTGAAATCCTAACCCCAGGTACCTCTGAACACGACTTTATTTGAAAATAGGTCCTTGCGAATCTCCTGGGTGGCTCAGCCGGTTAAGCATCCGACTCTTGGTTTCAGCTCAGGTCATGATCTCAGGGTCGTGAGATCGAGCCCCACATCAGGGTCCATGCTCAGCGTGGAGTCTGCCTGAGATTCTCTCTCCCTCTCCCTCTGTCCCTCCCAATCATGCTCGCTGTCTCTCTCATTCTCTCTCTCTCTCTCTCAAATAAAGAAATAATCTTTTTTAAAAAAATTTTAAAAGGGAAACCTGGGTGGTTCAGTAGTTGAGTGACTGCCTTCAACTCAGGTCGTGATCCTGGGATCAAGTCCCACATCGGGATCCCCGCATGGAACCTGCTTCTCCCTCTGCCTGTGTCTCAGCCTCTCTCACTGTGTGTGTCTCTCATGAATAAGTAAATAATATCTTTAAAAAAAAAAAAGAAAGAAAGAAAATAGGTCTTCTCAGATGTAAGATGAGGTCATACTAGAGTAAGGTGAGCCCTTAATCCAATATAACTGGTGTCCTTATAAGAGGGGAAGAGACACAGAAACACACAGGGAGAAGGCCATGCGACCACAGACACAGAGATCGGAGAGACACATGAACCAAGGAATGCCAAGGATTGTCAGAGGTGACCAGAAACTAGGTCGGAGGCAAGAGAGGATTTTTCCCTGCAGCCTTCAGAGGGAGCGTGGCCCTGCTGATACTTTGATTTCAGACATCGAGCCTCCAGACCTGTGAGAGAATAAACGTTTGTTCCCTGAAGCCACCCAGTTTGTGGCCATTTGTTATGGCGGCGCGAGGACACTAATACACCCACCAGCTCCAACCCCCAAGGGAAGCAGGCAAGCATGATGACCCCTCCTTGACTGACAGACACACAGGGGCTAGGGGAGGGGACCCCACGTCACATCCTCCAGCGACTTGTGCAACCAAGATGTACAATCCCCTGGGGGGAGAGGGATGAGCAATAGACTTGAATAGAAGAACTGAGTTCAAGTTCAACTTTCTCTGCACATTTGCTGTGACCCAGAGAGAATTTGCGTGGCACTTGGCCTCTCTTTAAAATCATCTCACCTGTTCATGTTCTGCCTCCTACCGCCCTATACTAGGGCATAAGATCAGGAGGGTGGGGATTTTTGTCTGGTTTTGTTCACTGCCATACCCCAGTGACTTATTCTAGAACAACCATTTATATAGGAGGCCCCAAAATACATATTTTTTTAAATGAATGGATGACTCCTTCTACCAGGTGTCGCCCTGGGCCCTAAGGCTACAAAGACACATTAGACATGATTTCAGGCTCCCAGACCATCAAAGATTACAGATTACAGTACTTTGTCATACAGACTCTGGCAGAGATAAGGACTAAGGTGGTGGAGGGCTCAGAAGAGGGAGCGGGGACTCCACTGGGTATGGGGGTCAAAAGAGCTTCACTGAGGAGAAGACCACTGAATGGGCCTTGAAGGATGAATAGGAGTTTCCTGAAACCACACTCTGCCATACTAAAAACATTCAGTCTTGCACTGGTTGGTGATGGAGACCCACCAAGGGGCTTCAAGCAGAGTGATAATAACAGGATTGGATTTGAGCTTCGGGACAATCTCTCTGGCTGCCAAGAGCAGAGGATGGATTGGACAGAGCATTGGCAGGCGAGGACCTCTGGGAGGGTCTCTGGTAACAGGCCATGTAAGAGATGGATGCAGCCGGGACTAGACATGTGTCTGGGATAGAGAGGAAGAAACTGAGTCAATGAGATAGATGACCCATTAGACACTGGAGGGAGAGCATGTGAAGGAAGTCTACACGCCAGAGAGGAGCTGGGGGCACCATGTCCAGGAGCCTGGAGAGGTGAAGGTGAGCTCCAGGCAGAGATGTCTGCTGACTGGCCCGTTGATGTTGACTGACCTAGGCAGGTGCGTCAGGACAACATCACATCTCAGCCTATCTTCCCAGCTTCCAATGCCCAAAGCCCCTCATTGGGAGGCAACTGGGAGAGATCGTCACCATGCTGGCCCAGGGAAGGAGACGCGGGCTTTGCTCTTGGTGACCCTCTGCCTGGAGAACAGAACCTGAGATGAATCCCCTGGCACTATCACCTTGGAGGGCACCGGTGAGCTGGCAAGAGAAGCCTCATGCAGAGGGTGCAGCAGAGGGGCTGAAGGAGCAAGTGGGTGAGTGCACACAGCTCGGGCGGGAGGCTCACCTATGAAGGAGACGAGGATGAGGGATGGGGAGAAATCTCTACATGTTTCAGAGAAGAGACTGTGGAGGGGAAAGGTACCATGGTGGGGGGGGGGTCCCTGGGGAAGGTGGACAGGAGAGGACACCAGGAAGAGGTGAGGTTGAATATCTTGGACATGATTCAAAAAATGTGATCCCTCCAAAATGAAACGTCACCAGTGAGAAAGGACATCAAGGAGCCTTACAGAAAATTGACTTCTTTTCCCAATAAGCTGGGGGCGAGTGTATGGCCGAGAGAAGGGGAGTAGTTGGCTTTACCAGTGAAAAGAAGGGGTCGCGGGTGGAAGCAGGACAGTGATGGTGGAGTCTGTGCGGATAAGTCCCCCACCGGGGCTCAGGACCCAACCCACCAGGCAGAGCCATCCTGCTGGATTCATGTGGGCTGGGTCCCGGGTCCTGAATCACGCTTGGACTTGTCAACCACGTGTCCTGATTTTTGAGTGGGAAAATATGTTGCCGGCTGTATCAGTTAGGGTCCCAGCAGGAAACAGATGGCATGCTCAACTTGGGTAATTTAAGGAGAGTTTATGAAGGGTCTTTTGCAAAGCTGTGGGCAGGGCATGGGGAACCTCAACATAGGCACCTCCCTCCTTCTGGCTCATTTGCGGGGAGACTGGTTTCTCTGTTACCCCCCTAGTGTTGTGGGGGGTAGGGGAGGGATGACAAGTGCCCCCAGAGAGAGAGCCTTGAAGCGAACTGGCTGATGGACCTGAGCCCTCTGTTCAGCCAGCAGGGAGGAGCCAGGAAAGAAATACCCCAACCTCATTCCCTCCCTCCCTCCAATTTCCTATGGGGGGGGCCCTTGGGGTCCTCCCAACAGGAAGTCGGGGGCACAAAGGAGTCCATTCATAGGTTCACGGAGGTCAGCAGGGTGAAGCAGGCCAGGGGTGGGTCTGAAGGAGCAAACAGGAGACACGGAAGCCAGCAGTTGGGATCCCCATCTTCAGAAATGCTGTCTACTTGTGGAACATGGAGCAGCCTGGGTTTGTGGCCTCAGATGCACACAGGGAAGGGGTGTCCTTGTGCGTGTTGGGAGGGGAAGGCATCGTGGGGGGAGAAGGGACACTTCATGTCTCACAGCTCTCCTCCACGCCTCTTCTGATTTCTCCGGCAGCAGAGTGGCAACACTCCCACTTAGAAAAAGATTGGCAATCAGCTTCTGTGATTAGGAGGAAGAGGGTGGGAGACAGGGGACCGGGATATGGGAATTCGAACCTCTGGGACTCTGTGTTCGGCCAAATGGGCAGCTGGACAGACAAGGGACTGCCCCCATGGACACGGACCCCTGCTCCTCATCCCATCAAGTACAATTCAGTCAAGGTGCTAACAGATCGCTGAGAAAGATGGATGGAGCAATCAGGGCAAATGAAATTAACATGCACAGGGTAATCAACACTCATTAAGCCAATTTAGTCAAGTGATGACCTCAGTCAGCTTTTATTTAATCATATACTTAAATGTCAAATCAATATGCAAATCTCACCCAGGCCTTTTCCAATTATAACCCATTACAAACTTTCAAGTAAATCAATGCAGCCAGGCTAAGTGGGTGAGGCCAGGAGAGGCAAGCTGAGCCCAGATGATTGGTCAGTGGGTCTTTTGTCTACAGCACCCTCTCCACGAGGGCCCTCACTGGTCTCCCCTCCACCTTATCCTAGCTTCTCCCCACCCCCTGCCATCTACCATCAAAACTTGACCTCCTGTGTCCATCCTATGTTGCCAAAGTGGCTTTAATGAGAAGGACACTGAGCTGGCTCTTCCCTGGAAGTCCACATAATAACCACATTCTCACTGGGGAGCCTGGGTGGCTCAGGCATCTGACTCTATTTCAGCTCAGGTCATAAACTCAGGGTCCCAGGGTCAAGCCTCTTGTCGGGCTCTGTGACCCAGAGCACAGGGGAGGGGAGTCAGCTTGGGGATTCTCTCCCCCTTTCCCTCTGCCCCTCTTCCCACTCATGCTCACTAGCTCTCAAATAAAGAAATAAAACATTTTAAAAAACACATTCCCCCCTCCACACACTCAGCATTTTGGTTTGGTTTTGGTTTTTTTGTTGTTTTGTTTTGTTTTGTTTTGTTTTTTGCAATATCTGTGCTCAGTGTTTTATTGGAGTTCCCCCTCCCAAGCCTGGGAGCCACACATTAATATCCCCATTTCTCAATGGCCAAGTGGAAGCTCAAAAAAACCAAGAGCCTCCTCCCCAGGACCCGCTCACCGCTCACCTAGAGAAGACAGCACCCTGAGGCCATGCCCAGCCTGGGGTGGGGGGTGGGGGGTGTTTAAGCAGGTCCGGGGAGGAGGAGTCTGTGAAAAAGACCTCTGTCCTTTCCTGAGACTTGAGTCCTAAAGTCCCGGGGCCCCATCCCCAATGCTCTAGAGAAGCTGGGTGTGACAAGCCCAGGTTTGTGAAAAAAGAGGTCAGATCATAACTGTCATTGCTTATTGATACCCCATCTACTTATGACACTGTGCCACACCAGGGAGACAAGAGGCAGACCAACCAAGTTTCCATCATAAAGAAAATAAATAAGGAAAGGGCCAGCTCCCAGCAGATTGTTGCTCGGTGGCAAGTGTGGCAAGAGCTTTGCCTTTGGTGCACTTGTGTGGAGGGGACCAGCACTCCACTTCTACAGATAAAGAAAGGAACAAGATCAGAGAAGGTGGTTAATGGCCTTGCAGTTGCACAGTGAGTAAATGATAGACTCAGGAATGAAAAACAGGTCTTTCTGAATCAAAGGCCCTCAAGTCCACAGGTCTGGGGTTCTGCTCACAGAGGCCCTTTCCCACGGGGGATGGAACACCTGCTGATGGAAGTGATGCTGCTGGGCTAAGGGCCTGATTTCCTAGAGCTGATATGAAGGGTCTGAGGACACCGTCCGAGCCCCTGCCTGGCACAAGAAGCCCAGCCTCAGGCTGGTGCCGCAGAAAAGACAGCTGCTTCTCCTAGCTCTGCTTCTCAGGGTCAGCCAAGCACCAACAGGTAAAGCGCTGAAAGAGTCTTGATAGTATTGGAGCAGACCCAGATCGAGGATTGTTCCCGGGGACGTGTACAGGATTTCACTCGCATATGGCACAGTGGTGCTGGGCGGTGACCCTGAAGGTGATTGGGCGTGTCGGTGACCGCTGGTGTGAAGGAGCTGACGCTGGTGCCTTGATAGTTTCAGGGCCACATGCCTGCAGCTCTGAACCGCCCCCAAGGCGGTGGAGAGGGGATGCCCCTAGCTGAGTAGGGGAGGAGTTAGAAAAACAGTAATGCAGCTGGCAGAGCCAAGAAGCCATGTCTCTGGCCAAGACTGGAACCTTGAAATTTAGAACGATGTCTTGCATGAACAATGCTTCATGGACAGGGTCACAATAGGCGGTGCAGGTAGGGTCGGCGTCTGGCATTAGTGCTGCCAGTCCCACGTCTCCCAAACCCCCTCCGGCCTGGGCAGACTCAGATGGTTGATCCCCTAGAGATGGGCCAGCCAGAGCTATCCGCGAGAAAAAGGGCTGCCTCCCACCACCCTCCACCCGGCAGCTTGGGACAAGGTAACGACGCGACACAGGCTTTTCAACGAGGCTCAAATGTTGGGCAGGGCTTAGGTGACTCCTCCTGACAGCTTCACAGCCAGAAGACAGACTAAGGGGAGACAGGGAATGAGAAAAAAGAAGGGGAAGAGCCAAGAGATCAACAGTCAATGCCTGCAGGTGTCCAAAACTCTGCTAGGAGCGCTCAAATTTATGATCTCCCTTAATCCTGGAAAAAACCCTGACAGGTATTATTATTCCCACTGTAGAAATGAAAACACCCAGGCTCAGATCAGTTAAAGAACTGACAAAAATGTACAAATGCACCAAATCAATATGTCGTACCTCTGTGACTTACACAATGTTCTATAGTCAGATTCTTAATTTTCAGTATCTTCAATTTTTTAAAAAGTCACTTCTTCTGGGCAGACTTGCGCCACTAAGTCATCACAGGGAAGGGAAAGGCACAAAGGGGCTCAGGGGTACCAGCCAGTGTTCATCGGAGAAGAGGAAAGCAGGACACGGTCTGACCAACATCCCTCCCCTAGGAAAAGGCAGATTTTTTTTTAAGATTTTATTTATTTATTCATAGAGACAGAGAGAGGCAGAGACACAGGCAGAGGGAGAAGCAGGCTCCATGCAGGGAGCCTGACGCAGGACTCGATCCCGGGTCTCCAAGATCACGCCCTGGGCTGCAGGCAGCACTAAACTGCTGCGCCACCGGGGCTGCCTGAAAAGGCAGATTTTAAAGCATTTTCCTCATAGAGAGACGTGAGTCCCTGTCTGGGTCTTCAACGGGGATGGTGGTTCCAGAGGAGGACTTGGGAAGGTTGACATTCGGGGGGGCCTGGAGGGATTCGGGTGAAGAAGGACATGGAGGCGGCAGGTGTCCGGAGAGGCAGCTCGCGGGGAAGCCTCGATTTAAAGGGGGCTTGTGCAGAAGGCGGGGGACCAGGGCAGAGAACCCCACAGACCAAAGGAACCACCAAAGCCCTAAATTGCCAAGGGAACTGAAAATTCCAAACGAGCAAAACTATTTTTTTAAAAAAAAGCGTTTTTCTCACTTGACCCCCACCATGGTAAGGGTCTAGGCTGTGGGTTTATGCGCACATGGGAGGCAAGTCATGTACATGATCACCAGGCCCCAGTCTGGGGACCCCCAACTCCAGACCTGAGGAATCGCCTCATCTCCCTTCTCTCCAGCAGCCTGTCAACCTCGCGAAACTCGGGGGGCTTGCTGCAGTCTCTGAGCCTTCGTGGGGACACCATGTGGGTCTGGAGCCTGGGGGTGGCGGGGACTTCAGGGGTAGGAAACTGAGCCACGGCTCATGATCACCCTTTCCCAAACAGGAGCTGGGGATCAGCAACTTCCTGCCCACACCTACCTCTTCCTTCCTCAACTAACCGACCCCTGTGACACTTGTGTTCACCTCAGCATCCGTCGAGCACCCACTACGTGCCAGGCGCTGTTCGAGGCGTCGGCCCACGACTGTGCACGAGGCAGACCGGGCTCTGCTTGGATGGCACGTAGACTCGGAAGACGGCGCAAGAATTTCCAGCTCTGCTCCCTCCCAAGGAGCTCTCACACGGATTTAGGCGCCCTGTGTTCGTGGCTGACTCCTGGATCTGCGTCTCCAGCCCCAAATCTCTCCCCTGAATGCCAGCTGCACGTTTTCAGCTGCTTCCTTGAGATCTACATTTGCATTTCTAACAAGTATTTTAGACTCCCGGTCTCTAAGACGAAATGATTCCACACCTTCCCCCGCCACGAAACCTGTTCTGCTTCTCCCCCAGCCCTTCCCAGTTACTCAGGCCAAAACCTGGAAGTCAGGCTGCGGTCCTGTCACTGCGCATGCGCGCACACAGTCCAACCCGGAGCCAAGTGCACCTGGCCCGAGTGCCACCCCCCAAGAAATCCCAGGTGTGGCCACTTCGTATTACTGGCACAGCTACCGCTCTCCCCAAAGCCACTGCCAGCCCTCTCCTGAGCCATTAAACTCATCCCCTTACCAGTCTCCTCACTTCCAGCAACTCACCACCCTCCAGTCCGGGAGCCACATTATTGCCCAGGGCATCTGTTTCACAACGTAAATCAGGCCATTTTCCTCCCCTGCCCGGGACCCTCGACAAGTCTTGCTCCCCTTGCTTCAGCCTAAGATAAAGCAATGCCCTCGTCCCGGGCCCACCCTCTATTCCCTCTACGTTAGGCTTCTCGAAAGGGTTTTCCTTAACCAAGTTTCTCTGCTACCTCACCTCCTGACCCATGGCAAGCTGCTTTCTACCTCCGAAACTGCTCTCGCCAAGGTGACTGCTGACCATCCCCTGGCCGATGTCCTCGGTCTCCACCATCTGTGACATTCTGCTTGTGACAGTCCCTCCTCCTCCTCCAAGTGGCCCCTCTCTGCGGTTTCTAGACACCAGCTCTTTCCTTGCTGTCCTCTCCTCCATCCCCCCTGGAGGGACCCTTGCTCCAGCTGTTCCCTCAATGGCAGGGGTTCCCAGGGTTCCAAAGTTGGCCTTTTGTTCTGCTTACCGTAAACACCCTCATCCGCTTTCACTAATTCATCACTAATTGTCTCTCACTAATTCACTGATGGTCCCCTGGCCCAGGTCTTCAGCCCCAGATGTATAATGATGACTTTGAGCTGCCCACAGCACTGTAAACTATGAGCATAGAGCAGACCATTACCTCATCACGGGATCCATCCATGAACCCCATTCCAAAAAAAAAAAAAAAAGATTTTATTTATTTATTCACGAGAGACACAGAGAGAGAGGCAGAGACACAGGCAGAGGGAGAAGCAGGCTCCCTGCAAGGAGCCTAATGCAGGACTCAATCTAAGGACCCCAGGATCACGCCCTGAGCCCAAGGCAGACGCCCAACCGCTGAACCCCGCAGGTGCCCCCCAGTCCAATTTCTGATGCCAGAAAACATCCAAATCTCCTGTCTCCCCCAAGCCCTATGTGTAATTTGTAACATAACTTTGTGGTCTAATATGCCTCCTAATGGTGCTTGTATCTGTGCCCTCCTTCTGGTGGTCCTGCCCCCCCGGGAGGGGGCGGCCCTCACCGCCTTTCACTCAGACCACACTGTCAAGCTCCCTCCAGCAATCCTCCAGGGTCTCAGCCCCAAAGATGTTTTTCTAAAATGCAGACCTGGCTGTGTCACTCTCTTCCTTTGAACCCTCTACTGGGTGCATCAACTAGCTATTGCTGGACAGAAAAGCATCCCCAAACTCAGCAGTTTAGGATAACAGTCATTTGTTATAGCTCGTGCATCTGTGGGTTGGCCGGGGTCACTCAGGGTCTGCAGGTAAGCTGAGGGCTCAGCTGTGGTCTGGCTTCACTGGGGCACACCTTAGCAGAAATGTGCAAGGCCGGGCCCCTGGGTGGCTCAGGGGTTGAGCGTCTGCCTTTGACTCAGGGCTTGATCCCGGGGTCCTGGGATCGGGTCCCACATCCCTGCATGAAGCCTGCTTCTCCCTCTGCCTGTGTCTCTGCCTCTCTCTCTCTGTCTCTCATGAATAAATAAGTAAAATCTTGAAAGAAAGAAAAAGAAAGAAAGAAAGAAAGAAAGAAAGAAAGAAAGAAAGAAAGAAAGAAGAAAGAAAGGAAGGAAGGAAGGAAGGAAGGAAGGAAGGAAGGAAGGAAGGAAGGAAGGAAGGAAGGAAGGAAAGAGAGAGAGAGAGAAAGAAAGAGAGAGAGAAAAATGTGCAAGGTCTCTTGAGACTGAAGCACAGGACTGACACATGGTAGATCTACATCATTCTATCACCCAAAGCAAGACGCACAGCTGAACTAGGATCAAGAGACGGGAAAGCAAGGCTTGCTAAACATTAAAAAGAGAGAGAGAGAGAGAGAGAGAGACGGGAAAGCACACTCAGCCCTTGATGGGAGGGTAGACAAAGTCCCTCAGCGATGGGCGTGGGTGCAGGAAGGGTGAAGACTTAAGGCCATAAAAGCAACTCGCCACGGTAGCATCCATTGCCCACAGGGGCAGATGTCAACTCCCTCACGCGGAGAGCCTCAGGGGCCGACCCAGCCACCGCCCCAGCCCACCTCCTGTGATCTGAGCGCCCATCCAAGCCCCGACCGACAGCCACTGCTCTGCAGAGACGCTGGTTTCCCTGTGCACGTGCTGGTTTTTGTTCCCAAGCACCCCCCGCCCCCGTCCCCACCATGGTCCAGTGGAAGATTCGTACCCATCCTTGAAGATCTAGCTCAGGAGCAGCTCCTTGCACCCCATTCAGCCCTCACGCTTGGGCAAAGGTGTCATTCCATCCCCAGGGCAGTATCCAAGTTTGCCGTCACCCCGTAACAAACGGGCCTAAGCAACACAGATGTATCCTTCTGTGGTCCTGGAGGTCAGGAGTCCCAAATCGGTCTCCCTGGGCTGAAGTCAAGGTGCTGTCAGGCAGGTTCCTCGTGGAGCCTCTGAGAGGAGAATCTATTTCCTCGCCTTTTTCCGCTTCTAGAGGCCATCCGGACTCCTCCGCTTACGGCCCCCTCCTCCACCTTCCAAGAGCGGGAGCATCATTCCGATCTCGGCCTGCATCCCCTTCTCTTCGTCTGTGCCAACCTCCCTCTGCCTCCATCCCGCGAGGAACTGATTACAGGTGGGGTTCCCCGGGGCCGTTCAGGCTAATCTCCCCGTCTCGAGATCCTTGACTAAGTCACACCTGCAGAGTTCATTTTGCCAAATCAGATGACATTCACAGGCTCCGGGGATTAGGACCTGGTATCTTTGGGGGCTCGGGACCTGGCACATGACGGCCACTCGATACATTTGATGAAAGAAAGAATGAATGAGAGAACGAGTGCAGTGCCGGAGTGCCCCTCGAGGGTGCCAGGGTCCCCAGCGGGCTGGCTGGCACAGGCAGCAGTGAAAGCCCGGGCTCCTGAAACTCCATCCCCTACATTTGCCGTAACAGAGAATATTCTCTGTAATAAATAAGAGATCAAACCAAGCTCTCTGTGCAACGCAGGAGTCAGGCTGTCCAAGTTAAAAAAAGGAAAAAAGATTCCTCCCCAGGACCAGAGAGACGAAGCTGTGAGCTCACCCCAGGAAAGCCTTAAGCCCCGGGTCCTCGTCACAACTGCACAGAGCGGCCCGTGCGCCGGTTCCGCGAGGACACTCACCCCTCTTCCTGGGCCTTCAGCAAAGAACTGTGGCCACCACTCAGCGCTGCTCAAACACAACGTCGTCCTGCCCTCCTGGGGCTGCCAGGCCAAACCCCTTTTTCAGTATCATTGAGATGACTAGTCCTCCGCCCCGTACAGCCTCCCAACATGCTGGTGCTCACAGAAGTCCCGTTCCGTACGTTCTCAGAGCCCTCCTGGCAAAGCCCTTTGCTCAGGCTGCAAACATGGAGCACCGAGGACGTGACCTTCCTTACCACTGGTTGACGCTCCCTATGGGACTTCTGGAGCCTTCCACCTTGCCCTGGTTAATTCCCACTGCAGGCCCAAAGACTACGGGGAAGTTGGGAGCGTGCCTGGGGAGGGAGGTGGGGACTGGCCCCTGGAGAGGCATCAGGATTCAAGCCAGAGAGGTGTTTGCCCAGGAGGAGGAGGAAGCCGGGCTGACTGAGGACGACATGGAAGGTGGGGTTGCAAAAGGGACCACAATCCCGGTAGCCACTGGCGACTGCACAAGCTCTCACTGCGGGCTGACGGTGCTGTGCGCTCAATGTGAATGATCCCACTTAATCCTCCCACCATCCCATAAGCCAAATACTCTCAGCCCCACTTTACAGACAAGGAAACAGAGGCACAGAGAAATAAAGATGCTTGCCCGGAGCATACAGCTGCAAGTAGAGCCAGGGTTGGGGCTAGCTCCGTCTAGACTACTCTATTCTATTTGACCATGAGCGACAATGAGCCATGTGGGCGAAGAGGGAGGCGCTACATCCAAGGGACTTTATGGTCCCAGGAGGTTGTTTTGTAGGTAGAAGAACACAAACAGGTATGCGCGCTGACGGGTGGGGGGCTCCGCTGACCAAGGGGGCAGGATCCAGGGCGTGGGTGGGGGCTGGGCCAGGCCCAGGAGAAAAGGAGGAGAAGGTGGATGGTGACCCGGAGGCCAGGAAGGAGGCCAGCGTCAGGCTGGTGGCAAATGGCTCCAACAGTCATGACTTAAAAATGTCCTCGTCCACTGTCTCGATGGATAGTTCGAGCCCCACAGCAGCCTACGTGGGACAGCTGAGGTTTGGAGAGGTGGCATGGCTTGCTCAAGGTCAGAAGGTCAGTGGCCAGGCCAGAACACAAACCCACTTCTGTAGACGCAACTCTGATGCACGTCAAACCCCGTGCAGGGGTTCAACCCCATGAGGCGGGGAGATAAGTGGACTAGAGCCATGAGGCTCCAACCAACCAGAGGGTCACTGCAGTCAGACCTTGGGCTGGCGCATCAACAGGAGAGGACGCAGGTCTCTGGAACCAACTTCTCTCGGAGCGCAGCACGGCCAGTGGTGGATGGTGGACCATCCTGTGCTCAAAACCTCAATCGAAGACTGATGTGCAGAATCAGGGGGCCTGCAGAGATCTCTTCCCACCCCCAGACAGGCTAGGGAAGCCTTCCTGGGAAGATAGCCATGCTTGGGAGTGTCTGAAATGGGAAGAGGAAGCCCAAGAAGAGGGTGAAGGTTGTAGAAACAGGAGCCTGGATGCAGAAGAGATGATGCATTGCCTCCTGAGCACAAGGTCATCTCCTGCCCACTGATCCCGGGACCTTCCCGGAGGCCCCACTTCCTCCTGTGTGTCCAGCTGCGAGTGCTACTCGCTCCTCTGGTCCCCCTGACCCCATGCCGACACTTGTCTCCGCCCTTCCCCAGATTTGGAGTTCAGAGAATGACACCAAGGAACGGAATGAGGAACCCCGAGGACAGGGGGCCCGGCCCAGGGGCTGGAAGAGACAAGCATTCATTCATTCTCTCATTCATTCTCTCCGTTGTTCGACGAATATTTATCGGGCGCCTATGGTGTGTCAACACCGGAGTAAAAGATGAGCGGAAAACAGACCTAACAGCGATCTCAGGGAGTTTAGGGTCCACGGAAGGAAAGAGCTTGAATCCGATAATCACAGAAAGGTGTAAAGTGATGGGAATCAGTGCCGCATACAAGAGGCACGTGGTCTTAGGGGTGCACATACCAGGGGCTGACATCAAAAACTCGGAGAGGCTTCCCTAAGGGAGCAGCCTGTGGCCTGAGGTCAGAGCACAAGGGGAAGTGGCCAAGTGAAAATGGGCAGAGAGCACCCAGGTCCAGGGGACAGCGGTGGAGGGACAGTGGCTCTGGGATTCACGAAGAGCCTTTACTCTCTCCAAGGTGGCGTCATCCTAAGGAAGTCTATAGTGCGTAATAGCAGTTGACACTTGTGCAACTGTAACTAGCAACACATATGACCTTAAAATAATTAATAATAATAATAATAATAATAATAATAATAAAAAGCACGAAGTGCTCACACCTGCATAGAATTTACTCTATACCAGACACAAATCTCTAAACCCCTTTTCTACGAAGTCATTTCAAAATCACAGCAATTCTAGGTGGTGAATACCACCGTTCAACCATTTTGCAAATAACGCCCAGAGGCTTTAAGCAACTTTCCCCAAAGTCACACAGCCTGGAGGTGGGGGCTCCTGGATCCAAACCCAGGCAGCGGAGCCGAGCCGGAGTCTGGCTCCAGGGCCCGAACCACCACTCTGTGCATCAAGCACCTACTCTACCCGACGACGGCGTCTGCGCTCTGTGGTTTTGACAACGACCCAATGGAGGTTCACCAGTAGTAGTCATGGAACCACTTGGACTTTGTAGATCAAGACGCGGAGATCCCAGAGAGAGGGTGGGACTTACCTCAGGTCACACGTGGGACTAGCGTGTGGGGACACTGAGTTCAGAACCCAGGACTGTAGAGATGCAGGGGTGGGTGGGGGGAGTAAGGAAAGGCCAAGGGTCCTACTGGAAGTCAGCACAGGGGACCACTCGGGGGGGTCTTTCAGGGGCAACAGACAGACTCATTCATTACTTCAGGGGAAAAGGGATTTGCTGAAATCACACATGTGCAGGGGTGTGATATAATAAAAAGTAAATAGTTGGTCTTTATCCCTGGTTCTTGGCAAGAGCTCCTAAAACCATTGGAATCTCCAGAGTATTAACAGTGTCTTTTGTATGCTAATGAGATGAGTGGTGGCTGGGTGGGGGGGGGGGGTGGCCTAGGGAGCTGCGGGATGGGAGCCGGTGCCAGAAAGAGGAAGGCACCAAGATAAGAGGGTTGGAACATTCAGCTCCACCCCCAACCTCCAGAGAGGGGACGGGGCTGGAGACTGAGTCACTCACCGAAGGTGGAGGAGTTAATCCGTCACGCCCACATAATAAAACTTCCATTAAAAAAAAAAAAAAAAAGGCTAAACAAAGAGGTTCAGGGAGTTTCCAGGCTGGGGATGAAGGTACTGGGAAGGGGACGTCCCCAGAGAGGACATGGAAGCTCCAAGCCCCTTCCCTCCCCCTTGCCCTATGCAGCTCTTGCGTTTGGCAGCTCTTGCGTTGTATTTTTTTTTAATCATAAACCAGTAAATGAAAAAAAAAAAAAAAAGGAAATCAGTAAATGTAAATTAAGGGCCTTCCTGAGTTTTGTGAGTGTTTCGAGCAAATTATCCAACTTGATTGGGGGGGGGGTGGTGGGAACCCTCGATCCCTGGTCGATCAGAAGTACAGGATGCTCAGAGCTTGCATGTGGCCCCTGAAAGGGGGGCCTGTCTTGTGGGATGGAGCCCAGCACCCTATGGGGCCTGACCCTATGGGGCTAAGTCTGGGAATATCGGGTCAGAACTGAATTGAAAGGTGGGCCGTCCAGCCGGTGAAGAATCAGCGAATTGGTGGCTGGTGTCGGAGGACGCCACACGCTCAGTGTCTCAGAGTGTTGAGAGTAAACACAGTTCGGGGGTGGTGGCCCACCTCTGCGAGCCCCCCCACCCCCGCCCAGTAAAGAGACGCTCCCGGGTCCTCTGCGCCCCCAGCAGGGGGGTGGGGGGCAAGGGCTTCCCTAGAAGGCAGTATGAGCAGCCTGAAACAGCCTAGGGGATCTGAGTTACACGGAACTTGGGGGGAGTGCAGGTGGGGGTCACCGGGTCCAACCCCAAGGAGGAGGCCGAATAGGGCAAGGCCAACTGCAAGGCTCGGGGCTGCCGATGAGCCCACTGGGGGTGGGGGTGCTGGAGAAAGAGCTCAACACACAGAACCCGGGCAGCTGGTGAACTGGAGGCTGAGGGGCCCTGAGGTCAGCATAAGGGGGGTGTGGGGGGGTGTCAGCGTGTCCCAGCACCCCGAGTGTCCTCCCGGCCAGACGTCGCGGTGGCACAACCTGGCCGAGGAGAAGCGCAGCGGCCACCAATGTCTATGATTCTGGGATTTCACTGGGGAGAAACGTAAGCCAGGCAGACGGCCGCCCGTGAGAAGGTCAGCGGGACCCTCTGTGTGTCCGAAGCCACACGTGGGAGCGTCGCCTGGGGATGGCGAGGCCTGTGGCTGCGGCGAGCTAATGCCCGAGACCTCTGGCCTGGAGAGCCTGGCCCTGAGACGCTGCTCCACCACCCAGAACAGGGACTCGGAAAGGGGGCAGGGCTGCTGTGGCGAGGACCTCCGAGGTCCAGTCCTAGATGGGGCTGTGGGCAGGGTGGGTTCTCCCAACACCTCCCTGCTCAGGTTTGACCGTGTCCCCACCGTCTGCCTGTGCGCGTGTCGCCTCGTAATCTCCTCCTCCTCCTCCTCCAGTCTTATGGGGACCCCGGTCATGCTGGATCAGGGTCCCCCCAACACCCTCATTTTACCTTAACCACCACTCAAAGGCCCTGCCTGGGACCTCAACGTATGAATAGAGGGGTGGGGAGGGGTAGAGGGAAACACAGTTCTGCCTATAACAGGAGGCAGGTGGGAAAAGAGGGTTGAGGACCTGTTCAAGGTCAGGACTGAGCAGAGACAGACGCAGCCACCAAGAGTCAAGGATTCAATCAGGCCTGACTTCTTGGAGGCGGCAGGTCGGTAGACAGAAGTCGGTGTGGACCCACGGAGACTCCAAGCAGCCCAAGGGTGCCTAAGTCTATGGGAAGCAGAGAACCCCTAAATGTAGACTAAGGGAAAATTCAAGAAGAAGCAACCACGCAGAAAACTGTGACCTAGGAGCTACCTCTCAGAGGCAACCCTGGGGTAGGGGTGGGGGGGAGCTAAATTCAAATCTCCCCAGAGTGGGGCTAGGTGTAATAAACACTAGCACTTTGGTCCCTTGGTTTTTGAGAGACCGTAAAGTTTTAGGAGCATGAGATATGGGGTCTGAGCAGCCTGGATTCCAGCCAGGACTGTGTTGTGGCCTGTGTCACCCCGGACGGTCACATGACATCCCCAAGTGATGGCTCCAGGGGGGCAAGGGTGTTTATGTTATGTCCCCCCCCCCCCCCGAGACCTCAATCACAGGCAGCACAGGAAAGATCAGCCTGGGAGCCAGAGGGAGCTGAGGTGAGGTGCTGAGGCCGAGGGGCAGGAGAGGCCTTCGGGCCGTGGGAGTGGGGGGGGGGGTGCTCTCCCCGTCCGGGCTTTCCTAGGAGGCTGAGGATGACGGGTGCTGGGACTGCAGCCCTGCCCCAGCCTCCGTAGGCCGCGCCGTCGGCTCTGCAGGGAGGATGGGAAAAGCAGCCACTCGAGGGCAAAGCCTCCGGCGGGGGCTGCTCTATCTGAAAAGCAAATCACTTTCCCTGTGGTTTGCCCGGTTCTGACTCAGGGAACTGAAACGCCTCATTTCATGGGCTCTGGTCACCAGTCAGCCCAGGTGGGAGGCCACGGTGCCCCCCCGGGACCCGCCCTCTTCCTGGCCCAAACCTTCCCGTGCACCCGGAGCTGGGGCCCGCCAAGCCAGCCGTCCACGGGGCTGCGGTCTCCTCTCCGCCCCTTCCTCACACGGGGAACACAGAGCCCCCCGCCCCCCTCAAGTCTGTCCTCCGGGCACACTGATGCCAGGGCCCCGGCGTAGGCATGCGTGGACCCAGCCACGTGGACGCACAAGCTCGTGTGCACCTTCAGGTTGACATAGATGTGCACCCACCATGGGGGCGCACTCGCTGTCCTGCTTCTCGGAGCAAATAGCACGGGGCGGACTGCTGTGCGGGAGGGTGGGCCCCCCGGTTAGAGCTGCGGGGCGCGATCTTGGCGTCCTCACGTTGGCCCTCCCCGGGATGAGCCAGGACTCCCCTGCTCGCAGGCATGGGTGCTGTGTGCGGGGCCAGGGGTGGCCGGTACTCAGAGAACCCCGGAGAGGGCCGAGCCTGAGCCCTGGGCCCTTAGGATCCGAGAGCCAGAGATCCCGGCGGCCTGCAGACCCCAGGGGACAGAGGGGACCTGGGATGGACGAGGCCGAGGATGAGGACGTCACCCTTAGGCAAGGAGCTGAGGCTGAGGTTGACATCGGGCCCGGAGTCTGAAGCCCATCACAGGGAGCAGACGGGAGCTCCTGGGGCTCTTCAGCTCCAGCAGAGCTGGAAAGCCAAGAGACAAGGATGGGGCTGTCGCCGGAACCCCCTCTACATGAAGTGGCAGCTGATGAATGACTCTTTTTTTGGCTAATGAGGTGCAATAGGAGTGAGGCAGAACCGGCCTGAGCCTGGAGGCTGCCCGGAAGCACAGAGCGCAGGAGGGCCTGTCCTGGCAGGACAGCGGAAGGGCAGGATGGCCTCTAGGGTGGCTGCCCAGGAGTGTCCGCGGCTGAGGTGCCCCCAGTGGGTCCCCAGACCCTCCACACCGACGACTGTGAGGGGGACCTCCATCTCTCCCCCGCACCCCCCACCCCCTCCAACTGCATAAGGCTCGTCCCCACGTTCGCGGAGCTGGAGAGGAAGCTGGACTGATCTGGACTCAGAAGATTGGGATCTAAACCCCACTTCCTCCAAGCCGGAAAATCCCTCGAGGACATCAATAAACCTGCCTGTGACCTCTGGCCGTCACTTAGCCTTGCTGAACCTCGGTGCCTCACCTGTAACAGGGGATCAGCATACCTTTCGTCTCAGACCCTCCCTGCTCCCGGCTGGAAGAGCCACCTTCAGCTCAAGGACCTGCCTGGTCCTCCCAGGGTGGGCTTGGGTCTCAGGAGCAGGAGCGGGGCGCTGCGGTGGAAGAGACGGGGACCCAGCTGCTCTCATCTCCTTTCTCCAAGACATCGCAGTCTGCCCAGGAAAGAGGCACAGCCAAGCTCAGCAGAAACTGCCCCAGAGTCTGGTACTCACCCCGTACAAGCGGCACTTCCCGAGCACCCTCTGAGCCTGGCCCCAGTGCATACGAGGAACAAGGCAAAGGTCCACCCTGCAGGGAAGAGCATCCTCAAAAGAGAAGGAGAAAGACACACGCTCCAAAGACCATCACATAAGAAAGCGCAAGAGATTGGGGCTTTATTCGTGCCAAATAAAATATGGGACGCCCGGGTAAACTGGAGTTTCAGATAACTGACAAGTACTCTTTAGTGTGTCTCCTATACAACTCGGGACACATTTATACTAAAAGTTTATTCCTTATTCATCTGAAATTCACAGTAAACTTGGAATTCTATATTTTCCTTTGCTAAATCTGTCAACCCTGGTCACAGGTGAGGCCTCTTTGGAGCCATAGAAATGTACACCTGAGTCAGATGGTCTCAAGTTTAAATTCTAATTTCCCCAGGACGCCTGGGTGGCTCAGGGGTTGAGCATCTGCCTTCATCCCAGGGCCTGATCCTGGGGTCCTGGGATCGAGTCCCACATCGGGCTCCCTGCATGGAGCCTGCTTCTCCCTCTGCCTGTGTCTCTGCCTCTCTCTCTCTGTGTCTCTCATAAATAAATACATAAAATCTTTTTAAAAAACCAAAATGCTAATTTTTGCACATATGACTATATGAACTGAGGACAATCACTTGGCCTCTTTGGGTCCGTGTTTCCTCATCAATGAAATAAATTCTATTTCTCGACCTGGGTGGTATTTACCTGGATGCTGCTTAATAATTACTTGTTACCTTATACTTCATGTTTCATGTACTTTTCTGCACATAGGTCACATTGTTCAACAACAATAGCAAAATATTAAATTTTTTAAAGTATATTTTAAATGATATGAAGTATGCAAAAGGCCTCTGGCAGGGGGCCTGAAACATAGTAACTGTTTGGTGTTTCTTGTTTTTGTTTTTTTAATAGTGATGCAAATACTAGAAGTTCTAAAGTTTGTGACACCACAGAGTAGACAAAGAGTCCTGCCGGCTGGGGAAATCCCTGCAGGCTTCACGGAGGAGGTGACATCAGAACCAGACTCTGAAGGAGGAGCCAGATTTCACAAGGAGAAAGTAGAAGGAGGGGGCAGCAAATGAAGAGGTACGTGTGGCCGAGCCCACGGCCTAGGCTGCATTTCTTCAGCCAAATCCTGCTGGGAGTCAACAGGCTCCGGGTTTTCTGAGCACTTGGGCAGAAATGCTCAGTGGTCACGAACTCCCAGGAGCTCACTGCAGAGGCCACCGCTCCATGCTGCCCTAACGCAGCCTGCTTCACTCACCACCCTCTGGCCTGACCACTGCCAGCTTTGAGTCTGTAGCCTTGTCAGGGTTAAGGAAAGGAAGGGACACGCAAAGCTCCTTAAGGCCCCTGTGGGGCCAGACGGGGGCCTGCGGGTGAAGATTCTGGAACCTGAAGCTGGAGAGGTCACGCTGGGCCTTTATGTTGGGCTCTCCCGTCAAGACCTGGGGAGCCAGCGAGGCTCTAGAGCAGGGGAGGGACTGCATCAACTTTGCAGTAGCTCGGTTTAACCAACATTTAGTGAGCACCTAGTAAGTGTCCATGGAGGGTCCCCGGATCCCACCTCCTGAGCTCACCGTCCACATGTACGGGATGCCAGCTAGACAGCAGGTACCGGCAACACGCAGCAGCACAGGTGCAGCGTGGAACGCGCAGAGACGGGAGTTTGGAAAGCTCAGGCTGGCAGCTGTGAAGGCAGAGAGGAGACGGGAAAAGTGCTGGGGACAGGTGACGGCCAAAGGTCAGCCAGAGGGCCCAGACTGTGGGGGTGCAATCACTGATATGGGGGGCGATGCCCAGCTCGGGATCCAGGTACCCCAGGAAGAAATGCCAAGGTCAGCAGGTGCCCAGCGTGCCAGAGTCTCAGCCTCAGCCCCCCGGCTGGCACCGTGGCCCCATTTCAGGTTGCAGAGCACTCTCGGGAGCTCAGGGTTGGTGGCAGCCCGTGACGGACGGGACTTGGCGCCTGAGCCGCCCAGCACCTCCCCGGAGCCGGTTAACCCTGCAACACGTCCTGCACCGCCACCAGCAGAATCACACGCCAGTTACCCGAGGTAGCAACTCACTCGTGTCACATTCTGTGCAGGCTGCTTCCCCTCCCGGCCTCCTCCTCCCCTGTGAGCATCGCCCGGAGCGAGCACCGGCCCTATAAGGTGGTAGCCCTAGAATCCACATCCCAGAGTCTGCTTCTAGAAAACCCAGCTAAGATCTGGAGCTTGATCGGCGGTGACCGGACGCGTCCAAGCAGCAGCCGAGCACCTTCCCCTGCAGGATCACAGGGAAGGACTCTCGCCTGCTTCTACGCCCGCAAATCCATCCAACATTTTCAGAGCATCTAGCCTGGGTGCACTTCAGCTCCGCTGGGGTGGGGGGGGAGCTGCCCCTGCACCCCAGATGGCCGTCAGGATGCTGGACCCCGGGTGTTCCCCGGCAGAGCTGAGAGTCTGGCACCGTGGGTGCCGGGGTGCAGACAAGAGAAGACAGGTGACCACCCACAGGCTCTGCTCCCAAAGGCCTGGTCACCACCTCTGAGTTCTGCTCCTTTATCCAGATGAGGCTCAGTCATCAGAGTTGGGGGTAAGGAGACAGCTCTGGGCCAGAGAGCTTCCGCTCAGTCCCATTTCTGGGGGGATCACTCCATCAGGTGGCTTGTTAGAGGGCTTCCAAGTCAGGAACTGGTGAAACTCATTGGCCCCAGTGGCTGGGCCTTCACCGGTCTGATGGCTGGAAGCCTCCAGCCACCTCCAGGCTCTGTTGGAGGCCTGTGGGTGCTCTGTCCCCATCTGCAGGGGCGGGTCCTGCCCCCCATCACCTAAAAGACCAAGAGTTTCTCTGGCCCTGCCACGACACTGAGCAAGTCTCCGTCCACCTGCCCCAGACCTTTCTTCAGGGGGACAGTCCTGGCTCTGCAAGACTGGGAGCCTGGCAAGAAGGGACAAAGCAATAAAAATAAATTCCCTGAGTGTGCACAGAGAAAATGCTGCAGGCAGGCCCATGCTGGGAGCTTGAACTCAGACATAAGTAAGACACAAGCCCTGGCCTCACGGAGTTCTCCCCCGGAGGGAAATGGGGTCCAGACCCAGCGATTGCCTACGTGCTCTAACAGAGGCCTCGATGCGCTGCTGTGGGAAGGCACGGGACTGGGCGATCCCCTCCGTGTGGATGGGCCAGCAGGGGTCGGGGAAAGTCGAGTGAGCAGGAAGCCCGTAGCACTCGCCCGTTCAACACGTCTTATGCATGTCTGCGGCACGCAAGCACAGGTGTGGGATGTAAAAGTAAAAAAGAAGGACCCCCTCCCCAAAAGTCCCTGCCCTCACGGAGCTTGTAGTCTAGTGGAGGGAAACAAACAAAAAAACAAAACAAACAAAAAAAAACCCTTAAAAATTTAAAATAAAAAACAATTAACATAGTAAAATACACTGTTGTGTTGTTGCTGGTGATGTGTAGTATGGGAAAAATAAAGCGGGAAGAAGGAACTAGGCAGCGCCAGAGGAACAGGAAGTTCGTACCTTTTGAGAAGAAAGTCAGGAAAGGTGTCCCTGAGAAGGTGAGCTTGCAGAGAGCTGGGGGGTATGCAGGACAATGGGAACAGCAAGTGCAAAGGCCCTGAGGCAGGAGCATGCTGAGCACAGTCAAGGAAGGGGCGGCTAAAGGTTAAAGCAAAGTAAACATGGGGAGAGCAGTAGGAGGTGAAGTCAGAGCTGCGATGGGGGGCCAGATGGTAGAAGGTCTTCAAGGCCATGGTGAGGATAGTAGCTCTCTCTCTGAGTGAGGTGGGAACCTGGTGGAGGGGGTGCCAGGGGGGGTCAGTAGCTTAAATGTCTGACTCTTGATCCCAGCTCAGGTCTTGATCTTGGGGTCTTGAGTTCAAGCCCTACCTTGGAACTCAGAAAGAGAAAGAGAAAGAGAAAGAGAAAGAGAAAGAGAAAGAGAAGGAGAAAGAGAAGAAAGAAAGAGGGACGCCTGGGTGGCTCAGGGGGTGAACGTCTGCCTTCAGCTCAGGGCGTGACCCCGAGGGATGAAGAGCAAGGGCATCTGGGGCTGAGGGAGCAGCAGGGACAAGGTGCGAAGACGCGGGGCGCCCCTTGCGTAATCCCCGTAGACCCTGGTGCTCCCGAGCTTTGGGACAGCCTGGAATGCGCGGCGGAAAGTGGCCGGGGAGGAGGAGCTGGAAGGGCAGACTGAAGGGAGCCAGCGTGGGAAGGGCCCTGAGGGCCGCGCCGTGGCCTTCTGGATGATCCCAGGTGCCGTGGGGAGCCCGCCGAGCTTCCAGGCAGAAGGAAAAGGGTCAGAGTCGCTTCTTAGAACAACCCTTGGCCTCACCATAGAGGAGTCACCGGGGAGGGGGAGGCTGGAGGCAGGGACCCAGGGGGGTAGTGGGTCGGGGCTTGGCCGGGAGGGGGAGGGGGGCAAGACACGGTGAGGCCTGAGCCCCGTTGGTGGCAGAGGAGGGAGAGAAGGCCTCTTCGCCAGAGACTCCTGGGGGCAACCTGTGGCACCCGGCTGACGGAAGACGGGCCCCAGGGTTACATCCGGGGTCCTATCTGGAGGACTGAGCAGTTGGGAAGGTGGGCACACACCTGGGGGTCACAGATCATCCGTGTCCAGAGGGCCGGGGAGGGCAGCCCCCGTGGGACCCCACGGGGCTGGGCAGAGCCGGCTGGAGGACACTTGCACACCGATCCTCTCCCAGAGACAGGAGGGGGCCTTGGTCAGACGGCCCCTGGGGGGCACCAGGCACTGCACGAGACGCCCACTGGGCCCCCCAAGCGGGGGCAGCAGCCCCACTTCCAAGGCCAGGTCTGGGCCTGGCAGGACCCCCTCTCCACTTCACATTTCAGCTGCTGTAAACCGCCACCCCCCCCACCCCCCCACCCCCCCCACCCCCCTCCCCACCCCCCCCCCCAAGGCCAGGCCCGTGCTCCTCACATCCGCACAACAAGAAGCTTAGTCAATAAAAGACTTGAGCCAAGTGAACGCAGCAGGCGACTCCGGGAGGAGTGGGTTTTTTTTTTTTTTTTTGGTTTTTTTTTTTTTCCAGGGGAAACGCTATCATTTCCCATTCCTGTTTAATGAATCATGGGAATTACAGCGACGTTACAAATGGCTTTCTGCGCAGGCTATTACTTGGTTTCTGCAGGGTTCTAACGGCAGGTCCGCTTCACTGAGGGCTCGGCCCGCCCCCGGCTAAGGCGAATAATGGTGTTATTATAAGCTGTGCCCCCGACAAGGCTGTGGCCTGGGAGGGGTGGTCGCCCGGGACCTGACGATTTGGGTCTCGAGCAGGAGGGTCCTGGGAAGTCGGGGCACAGCGAAGCCAGGGCCTCCCGGGGCTCAGGCCAGAAATCGGGAGGTTGCAAAGGAAGGGAGGCTTGTGAGGTCTCTAACCTGCGCGTGGGATACAAGGAGCTGTAGCGAACAGGGCGACGCAGTCCCCGGGAGATGTGGGACGCTCAGGGATGAGGCGGGGGCAGGTGTGTGTCGGCCCCCACCAAGACTGCCCTGAACCCCGGGCGGGCTCCTGCTACTGCAGGTGCCAGGAGGAGCAAGGCTGGGCCCTGTCCGTGGAAGCATCCATGCAGGAGGCACACAAGACAGAAGGCAGACAGGCTGCCCGTCCCCCATTGCCGCTGGCTGACACAGGTCTGGCAGGTCGCAGCTCTGGTGTGTGTGTGTGTGTGTGTGTGTGTGTGTGTGGCCCTCCACCCAGACCCCTGGAAAGTGGAAAACCTGGGGAGCCTGGGGGATGCAGCATGGATAGAACATTCCTTGAAAGTGCCCACTCTGCCTAGAGCCAAGTCTTGTTGCCGCAGTTGAGAATAAGCTCCACCAAGCCTAGCTTCTCTTACGCCCGCCGCCTGCTTTCTGCAATGTCAATCAAGAGCTGATATGTTAGGGACCCCGGGGGGCTCAGGTCGTGATCCCGGGGTCCCAGGATCAAGTCTCACATCGGGCTCCCTGCAGGGAGCCTGCTTCTCCCTCTGCCTGTGTCTCTGCCTCTCTCTCTGTGTCTCTCTTGAATAAATAAATAAAATCTTTAAAAAAAAAAAAAAAAAACAGCTGATATGTGTCTTAAAGGGTGATTCAATCATTACAGCCGAACCCATTTGGGGTGACCTCCTGACTCACAAACCCTCCTAGCCATGACTGAGATGGGCTCAGGGTGGACACTGACCCAAACTGAGCCATCCACACCCCGCGCCCACCACGTGGGAGATGCAGGAGAAGTATTTTTGTTTCGTGTGGTCCCTGCTGCCTCTCCAGTGCCTGCCTACCACACTGGGGGCGGGGGAACCTCAATAAATATTTATGGAACAAACAAACCAACAAACAAAATGAATGTGTGAATGAATGAGCCTCTTTGAGGAATTTGGCATTTTCAACTTGGAAACACAGAGATCGGAAGCTGGGGAACTGAGTCCCATGGGTTGCATGGGTTGTTGGGCACGTGAACAGCTCCCAGAAGACCCCTCTTCCAACACTAGGTCCTTGGGGCTGCCTTGGCCTTGAGCTCCCAAAGCTGCTAGCCCTCCCCTTGCTGACTCTGCGATGGCCCAACACCCTGATCACAACCCCCTCTCTTGGGGGGTGTCTGTCTCCACTGCTTACAACCAAAAAGCCTTCACCAACCCGCTGAGAAACTTTGCTCCCTATCGTGGCCTGTTCCCCCACCCAGCTGCTTCTCTTGGGGTCACACGAGCTCCTGTCTGTGCCTGGGGCGGCACCCAGGTCTGCGCCTGCTCTGATGGGCTCCAGCTCTGAGACCACAGGGATCAGAGGCAGGAGGGGCCACATGCTGGGATACCGGGTCCTTGGGACAGAGGGATGTGTAGGGTATGGCCCCCTCTCCTCCTCCAGGGCCCTCACCCACCCTGAGATCAGAGGTGAGCCCACGGGGCCCCTCCTGCAGGTCACAGGTCGGGTCCCTCTCCTCTGTGTGAACCCAGGGCTTAGCGGTACCTGGCGCCCCACCCCACCCCACCCTACACACACAGAGGGAAGCTGGGTGGAACCGGGTCTCTGGGAAAATCTGAGTTACAGGCTGAAGCAGGAGGAAGAGGAAGCCCCAGCCCCCCCCCACCCCCCGACGCCCGCAGCCCCCCAGCCCACAGAGGCGGCCTCTCCGCCCGGCTGGATCAACTCTTCTTTCCTTCCTTCCGCCCTCCCCCCGGGCGCCGGGATACTAATTATAATGACCCGGTGAGTTACAAGACGGTGAAATTGCTTCCACCTGAGGTTGTCACGGGCTGGGGAGAAATACCGGGGCTGGAAATTAAACTGTGCCAGCAGGCCTGAAGGGGTGGGAGCGGGCGGGGGCACGTACCCGCCGCGTCTAAAGTAGTGTTTATGGAGTGTCAGCAAGAAGCTCTCTTGGCCGATGCGCAGGAATGAATGGAGACCGCCCCACCATGGCTGGTCGCCGGACTTGCGGCACTGCAGCAGAGGCGAGGTGACAGGGACCCGTAGAAGCACCATGACCCCTGGAGACCCAGAGACACACAGAACAGCAGACCATCACCGGGGAGGATGGGTTAGACCAGCCCCCCCAGCCAGCGACACACACACACACACACACCTAGACAAGTTCCTCCCCGGGGGCACCCAAGAGTGCGGAGGAGAAGGGAGGGGTGCCCAGAGCCAGCCCAGCCTCAGCAGCCACCAACCTCCAAGCCCGGCTGCAAGAAATCCTCCCTTCCCAATCCAGCCCTTCTCTGGCCAGCTTGCATCTGCTCACCCCACCTTCCTATGCTCTTTTTCCTTTTTCCGCACTCAGAGAGGTTTATCTTTATTTCAGAAGGACCTGTACGCCCTCATCCAGATAAAGGTCTCATCAGCATTTTTCATGGGTTATGATTCAGCTTTGCTTCTATAGAACCAGCATAACGAAGCAAAACTAAAGTCACTTTACTGAGACTGAGGTCACCAGGAAAGGGGAGCCAAGTGGGCAATGGAACCCTACCGAACAGCTTCCTATTTGCAAGATGACTTCCTGTGCATTCCTAAAACTTCCACGTTGATTCCCAATATATCAATTTTTAAATATCATTACTTTAAACACTGCATAGGAACACGACTTCAAATCAAGTGAACCTTTTGCTGCAATAGGTCCAGCAAAGCCTTAAAAGCTTCAAGAAAGCCTACTGCTCCTATCTATGCTCAAGAAGTAGTTTGCTATGGAAAAAGTGCTCTTCTCTTCTAAGTCTTTCCTCGTGATCCACACACCTATACAATCAATCGTCGAAGTGTGCTGGGCACAGAGATCCAGGTGGGTGGGAGGGCAGGTTCCGCCCTGAGGACCTGGAGTCTACAACCCTGAACCAATGGTCAGCCCCACTGAACTTGCTCTTCTGGACCCACTAGAGAGGTACAGAATCATCTGTGTCCCCAAGACCCTCTTCCCAGGTGCCCAACAGCAGGTTGAGGTGGGCCCCCTTGAATTCCACCAGAATGTTAAGGGATGGCTCTCTCCCTAATCCAGGGCATAGAAAAAGAAGAAAAGTTTCTAGTTTTCTTTTTTTTTTTTTTTAATGGAGTAGAGCTCTAGTAGTAATGCCAATATCCAACTCAAAGAACAGAAAAATAATAGGTCAATCTCACTTCTGAATTTCCCTGCAACAATTCTAAATAAAACAGTAGCATACAGAGTCCAACAACACAGGGGGAAAAAAGTATATCATGATCAGGTGGTGTTTAAGAAATTCGGGTAGGGGGAGCACAGTGGCTCATTCGGTTATATGTCTGACTCTTGATTTTGGCTTGGGTCATGATCTTGGGGTCCTGAAATGGAACCCCTCATCGGGCTTTGTGCTGAGCATGGAACCTGCTTGAGATTCTCTCTCTCTCTCCTTCTCCTCCTCTGCCCCTGGCTCACACTTTCTGTCAAGAAAAAGAAGAGAAGAGGAGAAAGAAGAGAAAGAAGAGAAGAGAAGAGAAGAGAAGAGAAGAGAAGAGAAGAGAAGAGAAGAGAAGAGAAGAGAAGAGAAGAGAAGAAGAAAAGAGTGGTAGGTGTCAGGACTCCTATTAATATAATTTATCACATTGGAGTATCTAAGCATAAATTATCTGCATAAATCAGCAACCATTCTTAAATCTTAAAAAATGTCTTAATGAAATAAGAAAAAACAGCTGCTGCTTTAACATGATAAAAATATATCCCCCTTAAACCCAAATGAGGAAATTCTAAAAGCACTCTCATTGAAGTGAGGAAGAAGACCTGGATATCCAGTGTCTTCATTTATTACCTGACTTTGTTCTCTAGGTATAAGCTAATGCAATTAAATAACAAAAATCACTTAACTATATGAAATTTGAAAACGGTAGGTAAAATAATCATTATTTGCAGAATATATGAATATATGCCTGGGACATCAAAGAGAATCAACTGAAAAAATATGACCAACAATAAAGAAATTTAATAATGTGGCCAGCTACAAAATTAATATGCAAATGTCAATGCCCTTCTTACTTAACGACAACTAGTTGGGACATATAATGGAAGGACATATGATATTTACTATTACAATGAGAAAGACAAAATGCCAAAAAATGCACACAAAACATAGATAAAAATCCTAAAATGCTACTGAGGGACCTAAAAGATGACTTGAACAAATGAAAAGGCATACCATGTTCGTGGATAGGAAGGACTGACATCATAAAGCTACATCAGTTCTCCCTTAGTCTGTAATATTTATATGTTTCAATGAAAATATCAATGGGAATTTTTAATGAAACATGATTTTGAAGTTCATATGGAAGAACGAGCATGCAAAATAACCAGGAAAATGCAAAAGAAGTGTAATGAGGGGGACGCCTGGGTGGCTTGTCAGTTAAGTGTCTGCCTTCTGCTCAGGTCATGATCTCAGGGTCCTGGGATCAAGCCCTTCATTGGGCTCCCTGCTCCATGGGGAGCCTGCCTCTCCCTCTCCCTTTGCCCCTGCATGCTTGTTTTCTCTCTCTCTCTGTCAAATAAACAAATTAATTAAATCTTAAAAAAAAAATGTAATGAGGGGAGGTTAGCCTTATCAGTTATTTAAATACATTCTAGAACTGCAATAATTAGAATTATGAAGTAGTGGCTCATGAGTAGACAACCATGCCAATAGAACAGAATAGAAAAACACAAATATAAATCCATAGACACGTGAGCATGTTGTCTATGATGAAGATAGGATTTAAGTCATCGAGGAAAAGACAAACTATTCCATAATATTGGGACAGTGGGAAGCCATTGACAAAATGCTAAATTAGGTCCATTAGGAATTCATCCTAGGGGGCCTGGCTGGCTCAGTTGGTGGAGTACGTGACCCTTGATCTTGGATTTGAAGTTCAAGCCCCACACTGGGTGTAGAGATTACTTAAAAATAAAATCGAAAGAAAGAAAGAAAGAAAGAAAGAAAGAAAGAAAGAAAGAAAGAAAGAAAGAAAGAAAGAAAGAAAGAAAGAAAGAAAGAAAGAAAGAGAGAGAAAGAAAGGAGTGAATCTACACACATATCCTGAAAGAAATTCCAGGTGGATCAGAGATTTAAATATTTTTAGTGAAATAATAAGTGGCCTAGAAGAAACAGTGAAGGAGTTTTTAAAAATAATCTTAATGTAAGAAAGGCCTTTGACAAAACACCCAGAAGCCCAAAAGAAAAACACTGATAAATCAGCCACATAAAAGTAGAAAACCTCTTCATGGAAGAAATGACCCATTAGCAAAGTCAAAAACAACAAGTGAGGAGAGATATCTGGGACTTAATACAGGTAGAGTGTTGATTTCCTACTTATATAAAAAGCTCTTGCAAATCAATAAGAAAAAGACCAATAGCACAATTGAGAAATGGACAAAGGATATGAAGACAGTTCACAGCAGTGGAAATATAGTTCTTAAACATTTGAGAAGGCACCCAAGTTCACCCATAATAAGAAAACACAAAATAGAAGACATCCAGATGGCCAACAGACACACGAAAAGCTGTTCGGCATCACTCATCATCAGGGAAATACACATCAAAACCACAGTGAGATACCATCTCACACCTGTCAGAGTGGCTAAAATTAACAAACAACACAAGAAACAACAGATGTTGGTGAGAATGTGGAGAAAGGGGAACCCTCATGCATCGTTAGTGGGAATGCAAACTGGGGCAGCCCCTCTGGAAAATAGCATGGGGGCGTCCTCAAAAAGTTAAAAATAGAGCTACCCTTCAACTCAGCAATTGAACTATTGGGTATTTACCCAAAGCATACAAAAATGCATTGTATTTTTGAGGAGTACATAAACCTCGATGTTCATAGCAGCATTATCAAAAACAGCCAAATTGGGATCCCTGGGCGGCGCAGCAGTTTGGCGCCTGCCTTTGGCCCAGGGCGCGATCCTGGAGACCCGGGATCGAATCCCACGTCGGGCTCCCGGTGCATGGAGCCTGCTTCTCCCTCTGCCTGTGTCTCTGCCTCTCTCTCTCTCTCTCTGTGACTATCATAAATAAATAAAATTAAAAAAAAAAGCCAAATTATGGAAAGAGCCCAAGTGTCCATTGACTGACGAGCAAAGAAGAGGTGGTGTGTATGTGTGTGTGTATAGATATATAATGTATAATATATATTATAATTAATATAATTAATTTTATAATTTTATAATTATTATAATATTAATACTAATATATCTATTACTCAGCCATGAAAAAGAATGAGATCTTGCCATTCACAATAATGTGGACACAACTAGAGAGTATTATGCTAAGCGAAGCAAGTCAGAGAAAGACAAATATCATATGGTCTCACTCATATGTGGAATTTAAGAAACAAAACAGAGGATCCTAGGAGAGGGAAGGAAAAATAAAAATAAGATAAGAACAGAGAAAGAGGCAAACCATACGAGACTCCTAATATAGGGAAAAACTGAGGGTCGCTGGAGGGGAAGCACTTGGGGGATGGGCTACACGGGTGATGGGCATCAAGGAAGGCACATGTGTGATGAGCACTGGGTGCTATATGGAAGTGATGAATCACTGAATTCTTCTCCTGAAACCAATGTTGCACTATATGTTAACCAATTTGAATTTAAATAAAAATTTGGAAGAATTAATTAATTAATTAAACAAACCACCTGATATACCTCTTACGACCAGACTGGCGAAGATCAAAAAACTTTGCGGACACACTGTGCTGGAGACTGGAAGGCAAATGACATCTCATGCACCACGCGTGGTTCAGTCTAGAGTGGGGGCAGACGGTTTGGCCACATCCATCAAAACTGCAAACGCCTTCGTGCCCTTTGGCATGGCCATTATACTTGTGAGAATTATCCCAAAAGATACGTAGGACAGGTGTGAATTGCTGAATATACAAAATTATTCCTTGTATCATTGTTTGAAATAGTAAAAAAAAAGGGGGGGCAGGGAAGAGGCATCATCAGGGGACTGCGTAAAGAAATTGTGGTTCTAATGCAGCAATGAGATACTAGGTGGTCACTTTTCAATTAAAAAAAAAAGGCAGGGGGCAGCTCGGGTGGCTCAGCGGTTTTGCGCCGCTTTCAGCCCAGGATGTGATCCTGGAGACCTGGGATCGAGTCCCCCGTCGGGCTCCCTGCATGGAGCCTGCCCCTTCCTCTGCCTGTGTCTCTGCCTCTCTCTCTCGCTCTATATCTCATGAATAAATAAAATCTTTTAAAAATTAAAAAATAATAATAATAAAAATTTTAAATGCCCTTGCCCACCCCAAGGCCTCGCTGCAGAGCTGGGCCTCAACCTCCCGAGGATGTGGGGCAGAGAAGGCATTGGGATTGAGCGCAGAGAGACCGGGGTTTGAACTGCAGGCTACCAGTTCAGACTTTGAACTTGAGCAAGGCCCTTGACCTCTCTGGGGCCCAGTTTCCTTGTCTGCCCAAGAGAGACGCTAAGGGAAGCCCCGTTGTAGGGCTTCAGGGGAAAGCTAGTGACATCGTGTATTTATGGCCCTTTATAGAGTACCTGGCACCTGGCAGTCACACAGCTGTCGTTCCCCCCACACCACAGATAAGAAACCTGAGATCCTGAGAGGAGAGAAGGAAAAGACAGAGCAGAACCCAACCCGCAAACCTGCATCCTCTGACCCCCTGTGGGGTGGCTTTCCCTCTGCCCCTAGCTTGGGCCAACCCACAGAGGCTGGAAAGCAGCCTGAGGAAACCCAGACAGCAAGCAGCTACCCATTACTCCCACTCCCAAGGCCACCTTGGGGGATATCCATGGGAAAACTCTTGGTTGTTGCTGTTATTGCAAAAAGTCTTATTGTTTCCATTTGGTCCACAGCTTGGGAGAGGGTCCAGGCTGGGCAGAAACCTGCCTGGTGCTGGAGGAGCGGCTCGCACACAAGCCCTGCCAGCCAGGGGATACAGAGGGCCCCCACCCCACCCTCAAAGGCTGCCAGGCCCCTAGTCATGCTTGAGACTGAGCTTTCAGGGAGATAGTTGCCCAGAGCAGCCTGAGGTTGGTCAGCTGGTCACCCATCTTCTTGATGACTTTCCCCTTCTCGAACAGGAAGCCACAGAGATGGGGGTCTGCGTGGGCAGAGGCAGGGCGTGCGATCCCAAAGGGCCTGGTTCAGGGTCTTCTCCGGGGCCCTGGTGGCTTCCATGGTGCCCAGGGCAGAACCCGACCCATCTTGGGGTGGCTTCTGCGCCTCCTAAAAGGGGGCACGGCCGCCGTTGCTGGTTTTTGCATTGTCAGGAGGTGCTTGGCACCCTCATGCTCCCCCTCCACCAATCTGCAGAGGGAATCTGCCCCCTTCAGAGCCACATCATCTTAGCAGAAATAGAAGCCCGGTGAGAAGTGGGTGTAGGAGGCCCACAGATGCAGGCTGAGCAGGCTGTGAACGATCCTAATAAATCCAGGAGCTCACGGTTGGTCAGCAATAAGGAGCTAGGCATGCGCACACACACACACACACACACACAAAATAGGTATTGACAGGTCCTGGGAGCACGGCATGGCCAAGAAGGTGGTCCAGCGGGTATGACTGGAGAGGAGGTTGGAAGGCAGGCAGAGGCTAGAAGGGGTGGAGTCCCGGGTCTGCTCCTTCCAAACACTATTGAAGCAGAGACAGAGCCTTTCTGTGGTCATGGCTGGTGTACCGGTCAGGGTCCCAGCAGGAAAGAGATGTCGCATTTACATTAAACAAATGTTAGGAAAGGGCTGGCACAGAGGTGGGGCAAGATGTAGGGAAATCAGTAAGTGGTGGGATGGGGGGAGCTGTCACCACCCCAGCCCTGCAAGGGAAGAGGGGACAGACCCTGAAGCCCTACTTGTAGGGAGAGGGCCACATGGCAAGAGCTGCGGCCTCCTAGAGGGTTTAGCCAACCCCCAAACAGCCTCTACTGACCAGCCCATCGGCCAGGGGACAAAGGAACTTGCTGAAGCGTCTACACGGATGAGCCCTCTGCAGCCCAGGACAGGGGGAAGAAGGCCAAGAGCGGATCGGAGACACACGGGAGTCTGGCCATGCCTCCTTGGCTCTCTTGTCGCTGAGCTCCCAGCACTCAGGCTTCTTCTTCCCAGAAGAGGAGCAAAGGCGAGCCCAGGAACTTAGTCACTGGGGCTGATTCCAACATGCACCAGCCTGAGCACCCGACCTCGCCCTGTGGCCCGGCCAACGCTACCTGACACACCCCGCCCCCCGCCCCCCCCCAGCATTAGAACCCAGCCTCCTGACTCTCGAGCTCTTTTCAAAGTCAGGAGGCGGAAAGCAAATGGCCCTCTCTGATCCCCCTGTCAATCCTGGATCTGGGCCCAGGACTTATTTTCAAACCAACCAAGCGTCAGAAAGTCACACATCAGGCTTATCTCTCCTGCCACTCATCTCCCGAAAGCTCTTCTCCAGGTCCCTGTCATTCCCAGACAAATAGACCGCCCCCAATCCTAATAAGGCCTGAGCTCAGCAGCTGGCCCTGCAGCGCCCGCAGCCCGCCCCAGCTGCGCTGTTGAGACCAAGACCGTGGATCCATCCACCCCACCCCACCCCACCCCGGCTCCCCTGGCCTGGAAGAGGCGAGGAGCCCCTGCCTAAATGCGACAGAAGTCACCTGTCCTCCCCCAGAGGACCACCTGCCTCTGCCCCAGGACCTCAGGACCCTCTCTCTTCCTCTAGGCACGACAGGGGCTAGGGCTGAACATTAGCCTCTTTGACTTGATGCTGTTCACTCCAGGGCAGCGGTCAGGCCCGCCCCGGTCTGCCGGGAGCCCAGGCCCAGGCCATCCCCTGCGCGTCATCACCCCTCCCTGCATACGCTGCTTTCCCTTTACGGTGACAGCGACGGCAGCATTGGTGTGGCAGCTGCCAGCAGGTAGTGCTCTTCGAACCTGGCTCCTGGTGGGGATCCGGCTCTGCTAGTGTTAGCCACGGGGCACCCGTCCCTCCGTCCATCTATCCATTCTTTCCCTCGTCGACAAATAGTCATCATTCAACGCACAGTTCTAGGTGCCCCTCTCCCCTTGAGGACACACGGGGCCTCCGCGCGGTCGCATTGCTCCCCAGCAGGGGCTGCAGAGGAGAACCCAGTGACACCCTGGAGAAGCCCAGAGGAGGGGAAGGGGGGCGGAGCCAAATAAAAACAGGCGGTCAGGGAAGGGGATGTTTGATGCACGATGATCCAGCCCCTCTGAACCCATTTCCTCAAAAAAATCGGGTAATTTTAATCATTGTCTGTCTCCCCAGGTTGATAAAGGATGAAATGAGCTAATATGCATGAAGCGCTTGGCCCAGGGCCTGGCATGTGAGCGTTCGATGAATCATAGCTGTGTGTCTGGCGAGGGGACAGGGACGTGAGGAGGTGGTGCAGACCCGGGTAGGACTCCTGACCCAAAGACGGGGCTGCCGTGCATCCAGGCAGGCTCCCTGGTGGCGGCTGTCAGCAGGCACCGCTGCAGGCCCAAGGCCAGCCCAGACCTCTACATCAAGAACCCTTCTGTGTGGGTCAAGAGAACCCGACCCAGCAGCCCAGGGGATGGGGCAGGGGATGGGTGGGGCGGGGGCGCCTGGGCCTCGGTGCTGCCTGAGACTCAGCCTCCACTCACTCCACTCCGGGGCCGCTGAGCTGCTGCCTCAGTTTCCCATTGTGGCTGGAGTCTGCCACGAGCCCCCACGTTCCTGCTCTGAATTACCCCGAACCACCGAGTTGAAGGAGTCCAGGATACGGAGGACCTGCTCCAGGGGCTGGGGGGTCCACCCACGCACAACTCAATATGCTTTTAACCGGCAGCCTCAGTACGTTGTCACCTCCTCCTCCCCGTGCCCGACCCCATGCAGCCGCGGCCCTGGCCCCCCCGCACCCCCACCCCAGGACCCAGACTCCTGTTTCTCCTGCATCCTAACTGTGCTGGAACCCCAGACAGAGGGAGGGGCAGACGGACCTAAGGAATAGATGGCAGCTGGGAGAAGGGGGGCAGGACCAAGCCCTCGGGCTCCGCAGTCCTGCAGATGCCACAGCTCCTGACTGATGGCAGGAAATTGGTCCCTGCCAAGCGCATCTCAGCGGGGAAGAGGAGCAATACGGGGGCCCTGGCGGGGTGGCAGGGGCTAGGGAAGCTGCTCGATGAGACAAGCGCCCACCGCCCCTGCCCCTAGGAGAGCCCGGGGTGGGGAGGTGGGGGGCACAGCAACGGGCAGACAGCCGGCTAGGCCTCTCTTCACAGATACAGGGCATCCCCTTGTCCCTGCCACCGGCTGAAGTCTTCCCCATCCTTCAAGGCCGAACTGGCGTCCCCGCCTCCTCTCAGAGGCGTCCCAGGCCCTCCCGCTGGACGCCAGCTCCACTTCTGAGCGCTCCCTCCACGCCAAGCCCAGTGCAAAGGGCTTTATATCCGGTGGGTCCGCGATCCTCCCCTGTGCCGGAGAGGTAGGACGAGTTACAGCTGTCCCACGGATGAAGACAGCGAGGCTCAGGAGGTTAAGCGACGCGCCCAAGGCCACACAGCCAGTTAACAGCAGGTGAGACAGGGGTCGGAAGCCAGCCCCACCGACTCCGGGACATGAGGGCTTCACCACAATGTGCTCCCACCTTGTTCTCTTAGCAGCACCTGGAGCCTCTGATAAAGACCCTACTCAGTGGGGGGTCAGGTCACAGGTTGCCCCTCTCTGCCCACCTCCCTCCCCCACTGAACTGTGAGGCTCCCAGGGGTGGGGTCCCAGGCCCCAGAGCTAGTCCTGGCTCTGCACACCGTAGGCCTCATTAGTCCCTTGGCCTTGGTGGAGAAGAGTAAGAGCAGAGACAGCAAGCTCCGCGCTCCCTGCCGCCCACCCCCCCGCCCGGAGCAGCCCCTCGCCCCCTTCCGTCCCCCAGCTCCACCTCAGAGCCTGCTAAATGCTCCCCCCCCCACCCCGGCTTCCCTGAGATTCTCCTTACAGTGTTCCCAAAACCTCGATGAGCCTTTGCATTTTAAGCAGCCGCGATTGTATCAGCTTTTCCCCGTCTTCCCGCGGCTCGGCTCTGCCCAAGTTTGATGAACTGATCTCAGTTAGATAAATCCCATCAGCTGTCGGCTTTGCGGAGACTCAGGGAATGACATTTCCCCCGTTTGCTCAGGTTTTACCACCAAGGCGCCGCTTCTGCTGCAAACCTTCAAGGCCAGGTGAGTCCAATAAAGGGTTTCCTACGAATGGCCCCACTCGGCCAGCCTGGCCCATCCTGGCTGGCCCCTTGCCCCCTGTGGTTTCTGGGAGGCTGCGAGCCAACAGACAGCAGGCCGCGGAGGGTGTCAGGGATGCAGCCTCTCTCTTGGCTTGATGGTAATTGGCAGCATTTCCATGCATTTCCATGCAGGATTATGCCATAAATTTACTCGGCTCCGCAAGGGGATGCTCACAGCGAGCACTGCAGTGGGGAACCGAGGACAGGGTAGGAGGGGGCAGGAGAGGACCCCCTAAGCATCCCAGGACACCCCCACCCCCACGGGCAGGCAGCCCTGCTGCTGGCTGACTCCCCGGGTGGGAGGCTTAAGGACCTCTAGCCCCCGGGGGCAGAGGACGCCCGCCAAGGCTGGGGCTTCAGGCATCGGGCGACTGCCCACGTTAAGTAGAGAAGACCCAGCAGCCTCTCCGAGTCCTCAGACTGGACTGCTGGCCCCTCCCCTGGCTGCAAAGTCGGCTGGAACAGGCCTTAACTGGCCGTCCTTGCCGCTGGAGCCCAGAGCTGGGCGCACCAGGGGAGCAAACCCACCAGGAGAGCTGTGGGGTGGGGGGTATGTTTCCCTGCCATGCAGGCCCCGTAGGAACAATGACTATAAAGAGGGGGCCAAGGGTCCGCTTCGTGGGGGCCGCTGGAGTGAAGTGGACTTGTCTGTGGGTAAACGACGACGACACACGGGCACAATGTCCACTCAAATGTGCTCCTCCACTTCCGGACACAGGTCTTCCCATCTGCTGAACCCCATGGCCTCACAGGCTCACAGGAGCACACAGGCCCACTCCCCTACCCCCTCATCCCCAAACTTCTGAGGACCTGTGTTTGATTTGTAATGAGGTTTTTTTTTTTTTAAATGAATATCTTTTGCAAAACTAATTAAGAGGGATTGAAGCCCAGAGCAGAGCTAATGAGCTATTCAAATACCCTGGCATCACTTTAAAAAAGGGGGGATGGGGGCACCTCGGTGGCTCAGCTGTTGAGCATCTGCCTTCGGTCCAGGGTGTGATCCCGGGGTCCTGGGATCGGGTCCCCCACTGGGCTCCCCGCAGGGAGCCTGCTTCTCCCTCTGCCTGCGTCTCTGCCTCTGTGTCTCTCATGAACAAATAAATAAAATCTTAAAAAACAAAACAAATACCCTGGCATCAGTCCCACCAGTGAGGTTCAGGGATATCTTGAGGTACAGTCAGAGGAGAGTTGCCCCTGCAGCAGAGAGACTCGGTACAGGGCTTGCAGCCTCCCCTCCACCGCCCTATCCAAGGCGGGGTGGGGTGGCCAGTGGGAGGGGGCACCACAGCACCTCTGAGCAGGGCTTCTCGAAGGGCCCCAATATCGGGAGGGCCCAGAGGGCTGGGCACACCCCTGAGTTTGATTCAAAAGTCTGGAATGGAGCCTGAGAATTTGCATTTCTAACACCCTCCCTGGTGATGCTGCTCTTGCTGCGGGTCCGAGGGCCACACTTTGACAACCTCTGCCTGGGAAGGCACCAGGTTGCAATCTCGGGGCTCCTGCAGTCACCGGGCTTGAAGGAATAAGGGCCTGGCAGGGACACACCAAAGACTCCAGATCCCACCCCAGAGGCAAAGGGCCTATCACACCAAAGAGGATTAAAACCCTCCCAGTATTCGAGCGAGAATGGAGATCCCCATCCGCCCCTTGATGACCTGTCCCCATGCAGCGGTCACAGCTAATCGGCGGCCGTGAGACCATTGAGGCCTGCCCGACCCTGACAGCCCAGGACCCCCATTTAACAGAGGAGGAAACTGAGGCCCAGAGAGGTGAAGCGATGCACCTGAGCCCACCCGGGGAGAGCTGCGATCCCCACTCAGACCTCCAGGCCCCTCTCCCATGAACGTCCCGCCTCGCCCCCCTCCCCCCCCAGGAAGAGACCAAACGCAGTGAGGTCCTCTGGAGGCTTCGGGTAGTGATGCCATGTGACCCAAAACATCGCATGAAGCCTAAGGAACAGAGTTTCCAACCCTTCCCATTTTGTCCCTCCGAGACCCAGGGGCCAGTGGCAGGAAAGGCCCAGTGGCTCCCCGGGGCACGTGAAGCCAGAGGGGGAAGTCGAGGCTGAGTCAGCCCAGGTCCGCCCTGCACACCCGGCCAACGTCTCCCCCACTGCCTGCCTCACCCCTGTCCACCCGCCCTGCCTGCGACACGCGTAATGCACTGACCTTGCCCCGGGCCCCGAGGGCAGGTGGACAGGGCGGGCGGCCAGGGGCTGCGGGGCGACCCCTCGGACCGAACTCACCTCTGCAGCTCTGCGGCTCCGTCTGCTTCAGGACCAAGCCCATGGAGCCGACCTGAAAACTGCAGGTGGGGTGACCCAGAGGGCCCCCGCCCCTGGCCCGCTCACCCAGCACAGCCTCAGGGCTGAGCCCAGCGGGACCCGGCTCTTCCAGGTGTCAACCCGGTTGAGTCAGGGAGTACGGCGACCCGGACTGGGCCAGAACAAGAGATGGAGAAGAACTAAAACCCCAAGAACAGGACAGAGCTTGCAGGACTTCCCTCGGGGCTCCAAACACGGCGTGCAGGCCCCGTGGGGTCTCACCCCTTTGCCCCCTCCCGGATGCCCGCAAACAAGAGTTCTTGCCACTTATCCCACGCTTGCAGCCCACCAAGCACCCCCCGGGGATTATCTCCAGTCTTTACAACAACCCTGGAACGGTTTTGCCTCGTGAGCCCTAATTTATAAGGGGGAGAAAAGCAGAAAGAGAGGCCCCGACCTGCTAGAGCTCACACAACTAGACACTGAGCTGGGATTTGAACCTCTTTCATCCTGACTTCAAAGCCTGCTTATTCTGCTCTGTCGCACTTTTGTCCTGAATCATCTTCCTCAACGAACTCCTATTCAGGGACACCTGGATGGCTCAGCAGTTGAGCATCACCCCTGAGCCTTCAGCTCAGGGCGTGATCCCGGGGTCCTGGGATCGAGTCCCCCATCGGGCTCCCCGCAGGGAGCCTGCTTCTCCCTCTGCCTGTGTCTCTGCCTCTCTCTCTGTGTCTCTCATGAATAAATAAATAAAATCTAAAAGAACTCCTATTCATCCTTCAAAACCCAGTGTTACAGTGTTCTTTCCTTGGAAGCCCTCCCTCGTTCTCTCCATCCATCTCACCCAGGAGGCGTTAGTCACTCTTATTAGAATTCTGAATGTTCTGGATGAAGTTCTGAGTTAGTTAGTGTAGGAGGTAGCATTTGACTGGAGAGTCCAGGGACGCCTGCATGTTGTTCTGCTAATTATCCCTCCTCCTCGAGTCCTACACCCAAGGAGTAACAACTACCAAATACCCCTTATTGTTAGCTGGGTCAGTGTCTGGTGTCCTTTAGGGCATAATCCCTGGCCACATCCCTAAATCCAAACCTTATCACCATTAGTGACTGTGGAATTAGATGGAACCTAGACCGCACACACACGCCACCTGCCCGCCCCCGAGTGGGGCTGGGCTTGGTCACTTCCTTATAATGCACAGAACAAAGCAAAGGTGACGGTGCTCAGAGACCAAGTCATGAAGGCACAGCAGCGTCCCCTTGCTCATCTGGTCTTGACGCGTTCATCCGGGAGGAGTTAACGGCCGTGTCCCGAGAACACGCAGGCAGCCACGCACAGAGGCTCCCGGGGAGGAAACCAAGACCTCGTACCGACAGCCGGGGAGACACTGGGGCCTCCCGCGCACAGCATGGTGAGCGCACCGCCCCAGGAGCGCCAGCCGCCGTCCGGCCCCACTCGAGCTTCCGGATCACAGCAGCCCCTTGACAGAGACCCTGACCCAGAGCCAGGCCAGCTAAGCCGCTCCAGAGTCCATGGGCCGTAGAGACCAGGAGACAGCTTAAGGCCGCCCAGTCTTAGGGCCGTTTGTTATTTGGCACTAGAGGCCTCGGACAGTGCCGACCCCAGAGCAGCAGAGACTCCGGAGTCGTGTGAAAAGAGAGGGAGGCTTAATGCCTGCTTGCAGTCTTGATTTCAGAATCACTCTATGGGCTTGGGGTTCACAACCCAAAAGACATGGCTGAGGGACTTGTCTTTTTTTTTTTTTTTTTAAGAGAGGGATGGGGAGAGGGACAGCAGGAAAGGGAAACAGAGAGATCGTGAAACAGGAGCCTGATTGGGGGGGGGGCTCCATCTCACCACCCTGATATTGGGATCTGAGCCAAAATCAAGAGTCAGATGCTTAACCGACTGAGCCACCCGGGTGACCCAGGGGACCTGTCTTAAAGTCACCTTTGAGTGACAAATCCATTGTTCTTATTTCCTATTGTATTCCATGCCACTCTGGAGGAGAAATGCTGATGGAGGTGGTGGGGAGCTAACATCCCACAAAGCCAGCCCCCAACACCCACGCGGCCAGGCTCAGCTTTTGCTCCCACCATTAAGGACGAGCTGAGTGACGGCCTGGCCTCCCTGTCGCTGGTAAAGGGGATCCAGCATCCTAAATTTAGCCAAACCAGATTCCCATTGGGGGAAGCAGGGTGGGGGGATCAGACGTGTTCCCTCCCCCATACTTCCGTGCTCCCCCAGTGCCGTGTCCATTCTGTCTTCACTCCTGGCCCCCGTCTAAGCCACCTGACCATCCCCATGTGTGGCCCAAGGCCCGACCCAGAGGCAGAAGAGATGAGTGATGGTAGCTTGTGAGAACAAGGGAGTCAGGAGTTCTGGGTAAGGGGTGGGGGACCCTCTCCAAAAGTCAGAACCAGCGTCTTCAAAGATGGAAGGAACATGCCGATGCCCAATGTGGCCGAGCGCAGAGAGCAAGGCGGAGCACAAGCCGATGGGCAGGTGAACTGGCAAAGAGCCGGAGGTGTGTTGTAAGGAATCATAACCAGGTAATATCTATTCCCAGAGCAAAGGGGGGCAGCACAATCGGCCCTGCATTTGGAGAGGTTGCCTCGGTTCTTTGTGGGAAATGGATCAAAGAGTGGCCAACAGGATGCAGAGGGGCCTACCGAGCGGTCCCATATGTCCCTGGCCATGGGGAAGTCAGTTCCCACGTTGGCTGATTTCATGTGTCACCTTGGCTGTGCCCACGGGGTGCCCAGATGGCTGTTCAAGCAAACACTTTTCTGGATGTTTCTGTGTAGATGTTTGTGGATGAGATTAACATTTCAATCTGTGGACTTAAGTAAAGCAGATTATCCTCAGTAGTCTGGGTGGGCCTCACCCAATCAGTTGAAGACTTGACTAGAATAGCAACAACAACAACAACAAAAAAAAAAAAACTGACCTCCTCGGTGCCAGGGGAAACTCCCAGCAGACAGCCTTGGAACTGAAACTGTACCACCGGGTGTCCCAGGGGTCTGGCCTGCTGGCCCACACTGCACAAGTGAACGTGACAGTCTCCATAATCGTGCAAGCCAATTGCTTCTCACACAGCGTGGGTATTCAAACACACAGACGCGTCCCACCAGTTCTGTTTCTCTAGAAAAATCCTGGCTCATGCTGTTCCCTCCACAGAAGCTCATTCAAACCCCGGTCTGGCGGGAGGCTCTGCAAGCAGCGGCACAAGGTCCCTGGGCTGAGCCATCCTGTCTCCCCACGAGACCCCCTTCCCTTCTCCCTCTCCCCCTGGGTTCGCTCTGGCCCACCCCACGGGGCCCAGGGAGCTCCTCTCAATCACAGGCCTGAGCGACCACAGGAGCTGGGCACAGAGGCAAGTCCGGTCCCTCCCACCCGCACCAAGGCCGCGGCCCAGCTTCCTAGGCTCTTGACCAAGAGCTCCCATCGCCCAGGATCTGACCTGTGGCCGCTGGACACAATAACAACTACACAAAGTGTGTACTGTGTCATAGCCCGTCACACCTATTAACTCGTTTAATCCCCTCAACAGCCCTCTGGACGGGTATGACCATGATACGCATTTTACAAATGAGGGAACTGAATCACAGAGAGGCTCCGTAACTTGCCAGGAGTCACACAGCTTGGAAGTCAGCGGGCTGGGGTTCAAACTCTGCAGTCCTGCTGGCTCTGGAGTCTACGACTTTTTTTTTTTTTAAGACTTTATGTATTTATTTGGGAGAGAGAGATAGAGAGAGAGAGAACATGAGCACAAACAGGGGGGTGGGAAGAGGGGCAACAGGAGAAGGAGAAGCAGACTCCCCGCCGAGCAGGGAGCCCGACGCGGGGCCGGATCCCAGGACCCCAGGATCATGACAGCCCAAATCAGGCACTTAACCGCCTGGGCCACCCCAGCGCCCCTAGGACCTCTGCTTAATTTTGGTAAAATACACAAAACGTAGGAGTGACGGTTGTAGCCAGTTTGAAGTGGACAGTTGAATAGCAGCGCCTTCCCGCTGCCCTGCGGCCACCGGCCCCCTCCACCCCCAGGCCCTTTCGTCTTCCCAGGCCCACCTGCTCCGCTGCTTCCCTCCCCCCGCCCCTGCTCCACGCTCTCCGGGCTGACTCCCACCCGGTATCATGGCCTCAGGGTCCGCCGCACTGTGGCCTGTGTCAGGATTCGATCCCTTCCCGAGGAGGGATGATATTCCGTGGTATGGCCACGCTGACTCAGTTTACCCATTCACCCGCGGAGGGACCTGCAGGGGGGCTTCCACTTTTCGGCCACTGAGACCGAACTGGCCGACAGACACCTGTTCGAGGCCCCGCGTTTGCACCTGGCGGGTGGATGCCCAGAGGCAGGGTCTGCGACCTCAAGCACTGCACTCGGCTGTCCCCTGCTCTGTGGACTTTGCCACCAAGGCAAAGAAAGGCACCCCGTCACCCCAGATCCGCTCACCCCAGCTGCTCCTCCTCCTGGTCCTGGCGTCCGCTCTCACAGATGCCTCCGGGCTTTTATCCACCACTGTCCAGCCTGGACCTTTGCACCCCCAGGGCTCACAAGCATCCCTAACCCAACATGTCCCCTGGAACTTGGAGGCCCTCCTCCCCGGGTGCCCCTGCTGCACCTGCACCTTCTCCTCAGGCGCCAGCGCTCCCCGCCCCTCCGGCCCCCATCACCCCCACCATCCCCTGCCGGCCCTCACCTCCCCCTAGCCTCCCGCTCCTCCTTGGAGCCCCCACTTCCCCCCACTGCCAGCCCTCTTGCCTCCCACGCCAGGCACCCCCTCCAGTTTCCCCGCAGCCACTCTTTGCAGCCTGACAGTCGGGTCCCCAAGGCAGGCACCATCCCGTCAGCATGGTTTATAGGATAAAGTCTAAAGCCCTCCCCACGGCCCAGAAGTCCTCAGAGACCCGGTGCCTGCTGCTTTCCCAGCCTCCTCGTCCATGCACCCCCATCCGGGCCTTCTTGCTATTTCTCCAAGGAACTCACCCTGTCAGAGTCTTCGCATGCGCAGTTCCCTCTGGCTGCACACCCTTCCCCCCAGGCCCATCCCCCTACCCCTTTGCCTCACCAGCTCCCACTCACTCTTGAGGCCTCAGCCTAAATGTTGCTTCCTAGGAGATGCTCCCCCCGCCTAACCTTGACCCCCAGGCTAAACGAGGAGCCTAACGTGGGTCTTACACAACCCCGGCTTTTTTGCCTTCAGAGCAACTACCCAAAATCATGATGACGTGATTATTAGGATGATAATTTGCCTCCTCTCTGCCCTCGCCCTGTGACTCTCAGCTCCAGGAGCTCAGGGCCTCTGCCTGCCTCGTTCCTCTCTCTGTCCACGACACCGACGCTCAGGGATTCTGTTCCAAATGACTCCCATGGAGCACAGGAGGGCCTGACATCAGCGATGGCCTCCGGCTGCAGGTGAACACCCCCCCACCACCTCCCGGCCCAACAGGGACACGGCCTCCCCCTCAGGCACGCACCAGCGGTCCCGCCCAGGTGCCTGGTGACGCGCACACTATGCCCGCCTGCAGCGGCACCCACAGCAAACTTGCACCCCCAGCTGCACGCTGGCTCCCCCGGCCCACTCACGCACAGGTGTGCACACACGCAGACGTGGGAAGTCACCCATGGGGACCACCTGCGCGTGCAGCCAGGCACTGCCACACAGGTGGCCGGCCACCCACACCGGTTATCACAATGCACAGACGCCAGCTCGCATCGCCTCCTGGCCGTAGGCACCGTCACGCGCAGACAAGAGGGCACACCTGACGCAGCCTCCCTCCTGCCCCCCCACCCGCGCACACTCGTACCCGCACAGCCAGGCTTCAGGCAACATGGGGTCGGAGCCCCAGGCCGGGACAATCCTTCTCAGCTCTTGGTTCGGAGTCTCCTCACAAGCCTCCCGCAAAGATTTCTAGTCCCTTCCAGCTCTCTCTGCACCCCCTCTCTTAGCCTTCTGCCCGCCAGCCCAGTTCGCCCCAGTTCCCGCACTGGGGGTTGAGGCTGCAGCAGGTGTGAGAAGCCTGACCAAGGGCGGACAGGACCCGCTCAGTGGACCTGCCCCCTGTTCCTCGCCACCCCCCACCCAGCCATTGCCACTTGCGTGCTCCTGTCTGCATTTCCATATAAAATCGCCCTGATTCTTGGGGAGGAATTCAGATGAGAGAATCCCACCAACAATGAAACTGGCTGGATAATGAGCAGCCATTGTCACCTCCCGGGATCCGAGCTCTCCTCGCCCCAGAGAACGGGAACAGGGTATGTGCAGGACTCCGCCACTGGGGCACTGGCACCGAAGGGACCTGTGGGCAGCTCCCGGGACGCCCTGTAGGTTGAGCGTCCGGCTCTTGATCTCAGCTTAGGTCATGATCTCGGGGACGTGGGGTCGAGTCCAATGTCATGCTCTGTGCTCAGCGCAGAGTTGGCTTGGGGTTCTCTTCCCCTGCGTGTGCGCTCTCTCTCTGTCTCTCTCTGTCTCTCTCTCTCGATAAGTAAATGAATAAAATCTTCTTGGAAAGAAACAAAGGGACGTGCATGCATGAGAGTGTGTGTGTGTGGGGGGGTGTCCCTCCTGAGTGTGTGTCCCTAAGTCCGTGTGTCTGTGCTGCATGTGTGTGCCGGCGTGAAGCTGTGCACATGCGTGTGCATCTACTCTACCTTCCCACTGCTGCATAACAAGCTTCCTTCAAAACTCAGCGGCTTCAAGCCACCGTCATTTTATCACAGGCTCAGGATTTTGTGGACCACCCAGGCGCCCCGGCCGGGCTCACGCCGGTGAAGTGTGACCAAAAGCAGGGATGTTGGGCTGGAGGACGGGGCCGCCTGGAGGGGGCCCTGGGGGCTTCCCTGGCGCATGTGGTACCTTAGCAGGGATGAGGAAGGGAGGGCCCTGCCCAAACTACCTCCTGGAACATCTACCGTCTCCAGCAGGACAGTCTCAGGGCGTCAGACTCCCCTCCTGGGGCGCAGAGCTTCCAGGGACAATGGAAAACTGCAAGGCCGAGGCTTGGAAGTTCCAGAACGTTGTACCCACCCCACTGTGTTAGTCAAGTAAATCTCTAGGCCCAGCGAGACTCTCACCCCACCCCCGTGCCCATCACACTCCAGAAACCACCGTGCATCTAGGAGAGCATCAGGGAAAAGCCTGGATCCCAGGGCTTCAGCTCCGAAGCTGCAAGGCCTCGGGCCCCTGAGCCTCAGTTTCCTGCTCTGTCAAAGGCCATTGTACGCGTATGTGAAGTTCGATTGACAGCATTTCGTGAACGCCTACTGTATACCAGGAGCCCGAGGCATGTGCATGGCCTCCGGCTGTCCCCTGCCCTCCTGCCCCGGGTCACACAGCTGGGGGACTCTTGGGGTGAAGGGGTGGGTAGGAGAGACGGACAGTCCTCTGAAGGCCCTACAGCCTCCTGTGCTCACATGAGGCCCGGCCCACAGCAGCCTGCCTCCCGCCAACCCCCCAGCAGTCATGGGGTCATGTCTACACCAGTGCCAAGGTGCGAGGTAGGCCCTGGAGGCCTCGCCATCTGCTCCAGCTCGCCTGGCTAGAGGTGGCTTCGGCAGCTCCGGGGCATCCCCAGCTAACAGCGGCGTTAATTTTTCATTTGTTTGTTTGATTTTCCGCAGTGGGTGAGGAATATTGGGACGACATCTGGAGCCGCCCCGGGCTGAGCAGGCGGAGCGGCAGTGGCGGCGGTGACAGCTCACAACAGGGCACCGTCATGGCAGGCTCCACACACGCAGCAGTGTACCCAGACTGTGCACACACGTGTCTGCAGCATGCATGCACACGCCTACATGCCACGTACACACGTGTGTGTGCCTGTGTGTGCATGCGCTTAGACACACACCTGGCACACAGTCACGGTCACAGCCACGTCACCAGGTCCAGGCTAAGGGCTCCCAGGTAAGGGCTGGAGCTCAGGAGGACCGCAGCCTGCCCCCACCCTGCTTCCCCCCTGCCCCTGCCCCACTCCCCCCTGCTCCCACCCCACTTCTCCCCTGCCCCCGCCCCACTTCCCCCCAGCCCGGCTCCCCCTGCCCCTGCCTGGAGTATAGTACAGCTGTCCCCCTGGGGGAGCTGGGGGAGAAGCAGACATGAACGGTGTCCCTCCCTCTCTGTTCCCAGGAGCCTGCTCACCACTGACCCCTAGACGCTGGTGGGGGGAGCGATTCTTTCCCCAGCTGCGGAAGAAGGTGGGCTAGACAGCAGCGCCTGAGGCACGGCCCCTCCCTGCCCAGCCCTGCTCACCCCTCCAGCTAAGCAGTCCTGCTGGGCCTGGACGGGCAGGTCTGGAACTCAAAAATGCAATGACAGGGGTGCTCTGTGCTCCCCCAAACTCGCATGTTGGAGCCCTACCCCCCAGCGGGGCTGTAGGTGGAGACAGGAGGAATGAAGGTTAATCAAGTCTTAAGGGTGGGCCCTCATCTGACAGGAGTAGCGTCCCTGGGAGGTCAGACGTGCGTCTGGCTCGCTCTCCGCGCTCGCACCCAGGAACGGCCACAGGAGGACACAGTGGAAGGTGACGGCCTGCAAGCCAAGAAGAACATCCTCACCGGCAACCACATTGGCTACAAACTGTGGCCTTCTAGCCTCCAGAGCTGAGAGGGAATAATTTCTGTCGTTTGAGCCGCGCGGCCTGTGGGATTTTGTTACAGGAGGGCAGCCTGACTGATACCGACGGTCGGTCCGCGTGGGAGCCCTCCACACGAGGTGATGTGCAAGCTGACGGTGGGACCTGGGGTAGCCCGCATGACAAGCCTCTTCCCCAAGAGCACCTTGCGTTTCCGACTGGATCTGTACCCTGCACCCTCCACAGCTCACCAAACCCCAGCTTAGTGGATTGGACTCACCCCCAGCAGCCCCACCCTCCCGCCTGCCCCTCTATGCAGTGGTCACCTCCACCCCACCGAGCCTCTGCTGCCAGAGTCACCTCTTCCTGGCTTCATTCTCGCTTCCACCCATCCTGGCCCCACCCTCCTGCATGTCACCATCTAAGGACTCGTCCAGATTGGGGCCGCAGAGAGCGGTGCATGTATGGACACCAGTGTGCCCCCTGGGCGGGGGATCCTTTTGGCAGCACCCGGAGCGCTGAGCTGCAGGGACAGGGGTGGGGGGAATGGGAAGTAAGGCTTCTTGCATTCACAACCCAATCACCCAATATCCTTCCTTTAAAAAAAAAAATTATTTATTTTAGGAAGAAAGTGTGTGTGTGCAAGTGGGAGGAGGAGCAGAGGGAGGGAGAATCAGACTCCACGCTGAGCAGAAAGCCCGATGAGGGGCTCGATCCCAGGATCCCAGGATCACAACCTGAGCTGAAACCAAGAATCAGATGCATAACCAACTGAGCCACCAGGGGCCTCACTGAATGTCCTTCCTTTGAAGCAAGGACAGTGAGAGACTCTGGGTCCTGCCCATGGTCAGGAGCACAAACACATCATTCGGGGCCCCTCCACCATTTTAGCTCCAAAACATAACGAAGGCCTCCTGGTCTCAGAATCCCTAAAGGCAAACTGGTTGGCACACACATTCAGTGTATCCCCAACGCACATGATCTCTCCAGCCTCAGGTTAAGAACTGGGGTCACTGGAGGGACCACCTGGGTGGCTCAGCAGTTAAGCGTCTGTCTGCCTTTGGCTCTGGGCATGATCCTGGGGTCCTGAGATCGAGTCCCACATCCGGCTCCCCACTGGGAGCCTGCTTCTCCCTCTGCCTTTGTCTCTGCCTCTCTGTCTGTGTCTCTCATGAATAAATAAATAAAATCTTTTAAAAAAAAAAAAAGGAACTGGAATCACCGGTATGCCGGAAATCATAGTGGAAGCTGACAGAAAGAATTATTATAGCTGATATTTAATGAGCACTTACTCTATGCTGGGTACTGTGCCCAGCACTCTGCGGCCACCATCTCACTCATTCTCACAGCCTCCCTGTAAGGTGGGTCTTGTTATACCCATTTTTTGGACAAGGAGCGGCCTGCCCCCTGTTGCCAGCAGTTGATAATTGCAAGCACTAAAAAAAATAAACACACTCACCAACTCCTACAAGAACAGAAAGCTCCAAGATTCTTCCAGAGCCCATCCTCACATACATACTCAATAGTCCTGTGCTGCCTTGTTCCCTGCTTCAAATCTTGTATCTCCAATGAGACCATAAGCCTCTGGAGGGCAGGACTGGTGTCCTCTTTTTCACCCGCATACCCTGGGGCCGCACAAAGTAAGAATTCAGTACAAACTGAATTTTGCATGGTTGTCTACTGGTTGGTTAGGTGGGTGGTGAATGGGTCATTGCTTGGATTGTTGGTTCTGGTTGCTTGGATGGTCAGATGGTCAACTGGTATGATGTTGACGAGCTGGTTGGATAGTGTCAGAGTATCGGGTAAGGCCTGGGATATTCCCTGAGTGGGACACTTACCATCTGATCCCACTGGGGGGTTCTCTTTGGCTAGAAAAACTCTCCCCAGCAAAGAATATAGAATCCTTAAATTCTTCTCCCTTCCTTCCTTCCTTCCCTTCTCCTTCCTTCCTTCCTTCCTTCCTTTCTTCCCTCCCCCTGCCCAGCCAAGCAAGGACTTGCAAGGAGGTTTGGGGTGGTTCTCCTTCCCCATCATTGGCCCCAACAGGTCAATATGAAGGACCCAGCTACTAGGAGGGGCACTGAGTGGCCCTACGTGGTCACCCCTGGGAAGCTGTCCGTGGTTGGACGCTTGGGCGGCTGGTGGATCCCTAATGGCCGGGATGCTGCAGTGAAGAGAACAGGATGCCCAGCGCTTAGGAGCAGCTCGGCTCATCCTGCCCAGGAAAAAGGTCATGTGCTCCGATATGAGTAATTAATTTTCTCCGAGCTGCATTGAAAAGGTTAACCTGATTTATGGGACGCAATTGAGTGTAGAATGGGTTGTGTATCTTGTAAAAGGCCCGTTCCAGCGTCTGAGTCTATAGACTCACCCGCGGCCGGGCATTAGCTGGGAACTGGCCTTACCTTTCATGCCACATGAAATTCCTAAAGAGAGCCCTTCTCGGTCAGGAAGTTGCCTCCTGGACGCCAGAGCCCTAGTGGGGGGTCACTGGGGCCTGTAAGGAAAGCTTTCTTCTGCTCCTGTCACAGCACCCCACTCAGCGACAGCCTCAGCTTTCATCTTCATGCAACCCACAGTCCAGGAAGAAAAGCCAAGCCCTGGGTTTGAGTTCTGAGTTCAAGGTCAGGCTCCTCCACCAACTGTTTGACTACCAGGCTTGTCCATTTCTAAAATGGGGTGAAGATTCCTGGCCCTCTCTCCTTTCTTCCCACGATTTGCTAGCTGTGTGAGCCTGGGCAAGTTATATAACGTCTCTGTGCCTCTGTTTCCTCATCAGTAAATGGCAAGGATAAGAGTACCTACTGCATAGAGTTGCTATGAGGATTACATGAGTTAATACTTGAAAGAACTCAGGACAGTGTCTAGGTGACAGTAAATGGCGCATAGGGTTTATTCAATAAATGACTAAGTCTTGAGGTGAGAGATGACCAGGGGCTTGGGTGTCTGGTTGTCCTCAGCAGGATGGTAGGCAAGGCCAAGACCTCCCAGCACAGTCACCCAAGCCTCCGGCTGCAAGGGCCCCAAAGGTCACCCAGGGCACCAGGGACCTATTGGATTATCTTGGACAGAAAGGGAACAGATGGAGATGAGGCTGTTGTGGCCAGGAGAAGTTTTTTCTCTTTCTCCTGTCTGTCTTTCCTCAACCAAGATGTAAGCTCGGCTCCCCAGAGACTGACAGGACTGCCCGTCAAACCCAAAGATGCTAGTCTAGCACCACCTAGTGGGAACGGGGAGGTGACTTCTGGGCCCCTCCTCCAGCCGGGAAAAGGAATAAAAGGATTTTTTTTTTTTAAGATTTTATTTATTTATTCACGAGAGACACCATGAGAGAGAGGCAGAGACACAGGCAGAGGGAGAAACAGGCTCCATGGAGGGAACCCGATGTGGGACTCGATCCTGGGATCCCGGGATCCTGGGATCACGCCCTGAGCCGAAGGCAGATGCTCAACCCCTGAGCTACCCAAGCGTCCCCAGGAATGAAGGGATTTAACTTACCTGCCAGGCAGTAGGGAGAGGGAAAATACCGCATCAGACACTCCCTGAGAAACTGCTCCAGCTGAGTGTGCCCTCCGCTTGTGCCCCGGTAGCACGCAGTGGTGTGGTATTTTACAGAAGCTCTGTGGTAGAGAGATCTGCGTCCATGGGCTTCTGTGTGTCTATGCAGGTATCGATTAGGTGGGTTCACATGTATGAAGAACTTAGACCGGTGGCTGGTACATAGAAAGTATTTTTATATCGCTCTTGACGGGCACGTGTGTGCGTATGTAATGCGGCTGTGTAGGTGGCTCACATGCCCGCATCTGTGTTCGCGGGTGCAGACGTGCAGCGTGCGTGTACTAAGAATGTGTATGCACTTACACACGTTTATGCGTGTGTGGATACAAATACCTTTGTAATGCCTGTGAGCACGGTGTACCTGAGAGTGGAGAAGTGTGAACATTTATGTGTCCGCGTATATGTAAGTCTGACGACATACGGATGTTTCGGGGTCAATGTGCGTCCCTTCACTGGATAGAGTGTGAGCGCATTAATCCCGTATGCCGCACAGCAATGCCACAAATCACCACAAACTCGTTGGCTTAAAACATCCCCCGATTGTTATCTCATCCTTTCCAGGGGTTGGGAATTCAGGCACAGCTCACTGGTCCTCCGCAGAGGGTCTCACAAGGCCGCAACGAGGCACTGGCCAGGGCTGCAATTTCACCTGAGGTTGAAAGTCCTCTTCCAAGTTCACGTGGTTGTCGGCAGAATGTCTTTCCTTACAGCCGTAGAGCTCACGGCAGCGTGCTTTGTGCAAGGTCAGCAGAAGAATCTCTCTCTTACCTCTAGACCTTCATTGAAGGGCTTGCCTGATTAGGTCAGGCCCACCCAGGCCCACCTTTTGTATTAATTCACAGTCAACTGATTAGGGACCTTAATCACATCTGGAAAATCCCTTCATTGGTGCCATAAAACGTGACCTCGTCACAGGGTGCAATACCCCACCATATGCACAGGCCTCACGCATACTTAAGAGGAGGAGATCACACAGGGCTGGTGCCCCAGAGGGCTGGACCCCGGGAGGCCATCTTAGGGTTCCGCGTACCATCGCGTATACCCGTGTATGCACAGGTTAAGCTTCGTGTGCCCACTGACTCTGCAGGGTGCATGTCTACGTGTGTCTCCATGAACGGGCTTCTTCTGGGGGCTGTTCTGTGCCCGAGGGAGGTGCAGATCCCTCCAGCGAGGGTCGGGAGCCCCTTCAACGCTATGACCACTTCCTCCAATGGCCCGAGGACTTCATCAGCACCAGGACCTCAGGAGGAGGAGCTTCCCGAGGTGGGGTCTGTAGTATCTGCCCCTGACGGTGTCAGGTCTTGGAGGTCCTGAGTCACCACCGGAAGTGGCTCACACACGGGCATGTCTGGGCGTGCACAGGCACGCCCACTGGTGACTCACTTCTGAAACGGAGTCAGCCCTTCTACGGACGGATGCCACTCCTGTTCCCTGAGGGGGACCACCCCTGGCACATCCCCTCCGCAACCTGCCGTGTGCTTACAGTCACTCTTCTTTCCAAAAGGAGGTCAGAAAGCTGAGACACCTCTGCCTACCCCCAACCGGGGGTCCTGCTTGGGACCCAGATGGCCCTACTGTCAGGCAATGGGCCTCATGGTCTTATACAAACATTATCTAAAGGGAATATTAGCCCAAGGAGATGCTGGGGCCAGGGTCAGTGGTGGCTAGAAAGTTGCCAATGGCCAAGTAAGTTTGTGAAACCCTGCCTCCCCCCCATCAGCCCCCTCCTGGAATCTGATGTTTCAGATTAGCACAATAAAGGCTCTGACAAGGCCTGCAAGAAGCAAACCCACCTGCCTTGGTTTAAATCGGCGCTGCCCAAGTTTATTGGTCCATATGCATGTTTCCCCCAAACACAGTCAGCAGAAAACACTTGGGGCAACCCCATGGAGGGTGACAGTAAGGATTAGAGGCTGCCACAGCACAGGAGCCCATCCTGGTCAGGATGGGCCCTCTGGGAGGAGGAACAGGAGGCCCGTGGAGACAGTCCAGTGGCCCAAGGAGGCAGGGGTCTCAGCCCAAAGGCGGGTAGGCGACGAACCTGGCCGAGACCCCAGGTTCGCAAAACAAGTAGATGCTGACAAGGTGAGGGCGTGTCCCTCCAAACTGAGGGTGCAGACCAGAGCCCACAGTCTGCGATTGGGGAACTGAGGACACGGTGTGGTGGTCGGGACAAACTTTGTCAAAGCAACAGATCTGGGATCTCAGACCGACGCCTTATGAGCTGTGCGACCCGAGGCCAAACACTTACCCTCCCTGAGACCTTCGAAGCTGTGGCTACGTCACGAACCAGAAAGATGACGAAGGCACTCATCGCTGGCACAGGTTTGTCCTAAGCGCCAGGTGCTGTTCCAAATATCTTATTTGGATCCCCCACAACAACCCCGTAAGTTGGTGCCTCGATTGTCCCCATCCTACAGATGAAGAACCTGAGGTAGAGAAAGGTCCGGGAACTTGCTCAAGGTCACAAAGCTGGCAAAGGGCAGAGCTGGGACTCCAATTCAGGTGGCGCAGCTCTAGGCAGGGTGGGAAAGGCAGTGACACAGAGGGTTCCGTGAGTCAGCGCCCAGTGTCACGGGCTCTCTCCCAACCTGGGGTCCAGGCTCAAAGGAACAGTAAAGGCAAGCTGGCTCCTGTCGCAGGCACCCCGAGCCCGTGGGACAGAAAGGGGAAGACGCCACAGGGCCACCACAGGGCCCTGGGGT